>NC_069804.1:83794157-85027490 GCF_027406575.1 Nycticebus coucang
TCTGACCAACCAAAAGCCTTAAGAGGCTGAAGGATAAACTGCAGGTACCCTGGTACTAGGCCTCCCCAACCTGGCCAAGTCTTTTAAACTGTATGCATCAGAAAGAAATAGAAACAGCTCAGGGAGTGCTCATCAGAATGTAGTATCTTGGGTGGTGCCTGTGGCTCAGTGAGTAAGGCGCCAGCCCCATATACCGAGGGTGGCGGGTTCAAACCCAGCCCCGGCTGAACTGCAACCAAAAAATAGCCGGGCGTTGTGGCGGGCGCCTGTAATCCCAGCTGCTTGGGAGGCTGAGGCAGGAGAATCGCGGAAGCCCAAGAGCTAGAGGTTGCTGTGAGTCCTGTGTACATCATGGCACTCTACTGAAGGCGGTAAGGTGAGACTCTGTCTCTACAAAAAAAAAAAAAAGAATGTAGTATCTTAAGTGAGACCAGTTGTTTATCTCTGTGAGTAACTTTACAGGGTCTTGAAAGAATCGCCTGGTGCCTAAGAACACTTGCAGGCACTACCATGCCAGTGTAAGAGGGTGATAAGTTGACTTTGGGACAAAACTTGAGTCTGGGTATCATACATGGTGGTCATTCTTATGAACATCAAAGGGCACCATTGATTGGCCAAGTCATGCCTCACGTTACTGTGGTCTACACATACTTGGGATAGGTGGAAGTCTTCCTCACCAGGCCTGAAGTAGTAAAGTGTTGCCCCATGAAATCATCCCATGGTTTAGGTTGCCACTCCAGATTGGATCTGACAACAGACCACCCTCAGTAACAGAGATAGTGCAATGACAGCTAAACCCTGGAATATCACCTGGAAACTACATGTGGCATGTACGCCTCAAAGCTTAGCCAGGGTAGAGCACATGAACAGAACCATAAAAACAGGCATTGGTAAACTCTGCCAGGAAGCAAAGCTTAATTAGGTACAGGACTTGCCATTGGTCTTGTCCAATATTAAATATACCCCTTCTAAGAGGTCAGGGATCGGAATTTGGTACCCCTCAAACCAATGTAGGAGGGACCCTGGGAAGTTAAAAGCCCTAGGAAGAGTAGCAAGGAAGTGGAAGGGATCCTCACTTGGATCCATCACAGCAGGCTGAAGATTGCCTCCATGGGAAGCAAAAACAGATCCAGCCAACCCCTGCAAGGTAACTTTTGAGGCTGTCAACATGCCCAGTTCCAGCCACATAGTGGGAGGTAGCTGGTCAATGCATGGCTGAAACCTCAGGAAATTCCTTATGGGACTTGTCTTAATTCAGTTTTGTACTTTGGGAAAGGGAGAGGAGAAATGTAATCTGTGTACCCACACCACTAAGATAGGACAAAAGGTCATAATCAGACATAATACTCAATATGTAACACAAGTAAAGGTGAAAACCCATATGTATATTACAACCCCAAAGAGCCTCCCCCCAAACCCCCACAGTACAATTAAGACCTGGGTTGAGGACCAGGAGAAGTCGCAGTCCCTAAAATCTGAATGCTGGTCCAGACCAGGAAAATAGGAAAGCCTAGCCAGGTGACTCTCAAGTTTGATGCCTGCTGTGCCATGTGAAGGTGGTACAGCAGAAAGTGCTGGGAAAGAAACTATAGGACAGATCAGAAATAACTCTGTGCCTTAGATTTTGTAGAAAAGTGGTATTAGGTTGAATGTGAAAGGTGAAAATGTATGATAGAAGTCACCTGAGACAGTGAGGACTTCAGCAAAAGAAATATCATGCTTAGAAAAAAGTAATGGAGACAGATTGCTCCATAGGTCAGTGTAACTCCTGGAGCAAATCTTGAAAATTAATAACCAAGCAAAAGTCGGCTCTGCACCTGTAGCTCAAGTGGCTAAGGCACTAGCCACATACACAGAGCTGGTGGGTTCGAATCCAGCCCAGGCCTGCCAGACAACAATGACAATTACAACAAAAAATGGCGGGGCATTGTGGTGGGTGCCTGTAGTCCCAGCTACTTGGGAGGCTAAGGCAAGAGAATCGCTTAAGCCCAGGAGTTGGAGGTTGCTGTGAGCTGTGATGCCATGGCACTCTACCCAAGGTGACAGTTTGAGGCTCCGTCTCAAAAAAAGAGAGAGAAAAATAGCCAAGTAAAAGTCATATGAGGCATAGTAAAGAAAAACCTAGAGCTCAGCCCACGTCCCAGTGCAGCCCTCAAAACCTGTAAAAGGACTGGTTTTCAACCCTTAGAGACTGGGAGTAGTGCTCACCATCACCAGAGTTTGCCTAATTATTCCCTGTCTCCTCCTACTAGGACTCAGGGCTTTATGCTGGATAATCGGGATAGATGTCAATCAGAATAAAACACCGTATTATACTGTTCTATGTGAAACACTACTGGCTCCTGCAGGAGCAAGCTGATACTGAGACCCCAAATTAAAATATATTTGGAGCCTCAAAAGGGAAATGAGGCCAGGTGCCTTGGCTCATGTCTGTAATCTTAGCACTCCGGGAGGCCAAGGCCAAGGTGGGTTCATTACCTGAGCTCACAGGTTCAAGATCAGCCTTAGCAAGAGCGAGATCCTACCTCTAATAATAGCTGGGCATTGTGGTGGGCCCTGCAGTCCCCACTACTCGGGAGGCTGAGGCATGAGGAGAATCACTCCAGCCCAGGAGTTTGAGGTTGCTGAGGTTGCTGTGATTATGATGCCTGGGGAGGAGAATCGCTCGAGCCCAAGAGTTTGAAGTTGCTGTGAGTTATGATGCATGGGCACTCTACCAAGGGCAACAAAATGAGACTCTTGTCTCCAAAAAAAAAAAAAAAATGGGGAGGGTGAGAGTGGATACCTGGAAAAAGTAAGGTTTAAGAGAGCGAGGTCTTCTCAAGGGCATACCTGCAAGGTCCTCTCCATGGTGACTTAGCTCTTAGGAATTTTAGACTTAACTTCCTGGGACCTGAGAAATTTTTTCCACTTCTGTAAAAGCCTGTGGTTCTATAAAAGTCAGAGCCTGCTTCTCCAGCTTGATTCAAACTCACCAGTGAGAAAGTTTCCTGTGGGGCAGAAATTTTTCACTGGAGACAAAAAAGAGAAGGTTGAGCTAGTCAGGGAGCGCTGCCATTTTGAATTCTGCTCTGTTGCTCTGCTTGGCTTAAATAAAGTACTTTCTTTTTTCTTTTTTTATTATTTTTTTGTAGAGACAGAGTCTCACTTTATAGCCCTCAGTAGAGTGCCGTGGCATCACACAGCTCACAGCAACCTCCAACTCCTGGGCTTCAGCGATTCTCTTGCCTCAGCCTCCTGAGTAGTTGGGACTACAGGCGCCCGCCACAACGCCCGGCTATTTTTTGGTTGCAGTTCAGCCGGGGCCGGGTTTGAACCCGCCACCCTCGGCATATGGGGCCGGCGTCTTACCGACTGAGCCACAGGCGCTGCCCAGCCCTTTTTTAATCATGGTGTTTCTCCATAGGGTCCTGTCTTTCTGCAACACCCATATTTTTTAATCAGTTATTTAATTTGTTTTTTTTTTTTTTTTTGAGACAGTGTCTCACTTTGTCACCCTCAGTAGAGTGCTGTGGTGTCATAGCTCAACTTCAAACTCTTGGGCTCAAGAGCAACTTAGAACTCTTGGGTTCAAGTGTTTCTCTTGCCTCAGTCTCCCAAGTAGCTGGGACTACAGGTGCCCGCCACAGCGCCTGGCTATTTTTAGAGACAAGCTCTGGCTCTGGCTCTGGCTCTGGCTCAGGCTGTCCTCAAACGTGTGAGCTCAGGCAGTCTACCTGCCTTAACCTCTCAGAGTGCTATGATTACAGACGTCACCCACTTCTCTCAGCCTGAGTGTAATTTTTTTTTTTTTTTGTAGAGACAGATTTTCCCTTTATCGCCCTTGGTAGAGTGCCATGACATCACACAGCTCACAGCAACCTCCAACTACTGGGCTTAGATGATTCTCTTGCCTCAGATTCCCGAGTAGCTGGGACGACAGGTGCCTGCCACAACGCCCGGCTATTTTTTTTTTTTTTCTTTCAGTTTTTTGGCCGGGGCCAGGTTAGAACCCGCCACCCTCAGTATATGGGGCCATTGGTCTACCCGCTGAGCCACAGGCCACCCAAGTGTAATGTTTTTTAAATAGCATCTTAAGGCAGAAGCTTAGATTGCTGATGGGAGGGAGACCTTTTTAAAGGCAATAATTTAATGCTTAAGTGCCCTGAGAACTGGTTTGTCTTTACTCCTCAACTTTGTCACCAACACAAGTTCAGTTTCAGTGATTTATCAGCATGATCCACAGACCTGGCATTTAATTGTACTCATGGCTACCAGTTGTTATTATGAAAGGATACAAGCGAAATGAGCAAAAGGGAAGATGCCGAAGAGGAAGGTCAGCTCTGCCGAAGGAGCGGGGAAGAAAGAGCCCAAGAGGAGGTCGGCGTGGTTGTCAGCTAAACCTGCTTCTGCGAAAGTGGAAACGAAGCCAAAAAAGGCAGCAGCAAGGGATAAATCTTCAGACAAAAAAGTGCAACCGAAAGGGAAAAGAGTAGCAAAGGGAAAGCAGGCCAAAGTGCTAACCAAGAAACTAAAGAAGATTTACCAGCAGAAAACGGAGAAACTAAAACTGAGGAGAATCCAGCCGCTGACAAAGCAGGAGAGAAAGAAGCCAAGTCTGATTAATATCATATACCGTGTCTTATCAGTGGTCCCTGTCTCCCTTCTTGTACAATCCAGAGGAATATTTTTATCAACTATTTTGTAAATGCAAGTTTTTTAGTAGCTCTAGAAACATTTTTAAGAAGGAGGGAATCCCACCTCATGCCATTTTTTAAGTGTAAATTGCTTTTTTTTAAGAGGTGAAATCATTTGCTGGTTGTTTATTTTTTGGTACAACCAGAAAATAGTGTGGGATGTTGAATTAATGGGAGGCTTTGATTATCTTGGGTGTGAGCTTAACATTCCATAGATGGGGGTTAGTTTTTATATCCTGTAATACAAAGCATACTAAATGGCAGTATGGAGTCCCAGTCCTGCATTTGATGTGTGAACATTTTAAATTACTTCTATTCCCATGTTGTTTTGTACTAGAATTGTTTCCTAAAGAAAACCACTCCCATGATCATGGCTTTCTGTGTCAGAACTGTGTATACCCCTTAACATCTTTGGTTGTGGTACTCCTGTTTTCCTAATAACTTTGTTGCTGTGCTGTGAAGGACTGAAAATCTGAGCATGTAGCATATGGTAATGACGTGTGAATTGGTGGGACTTACCTACCAGTTTATCAGCATTTGAAGATACTGGTACTTGGTATACTCTTAAGGAAAATTTGCCTCCAAATTTTAATCTGGAAAGTCACTGGAATAAATGTTTAAAAAAGAATTACAATAAATGGCTTTTTAGGGCGGCGCCCGTGGCTCAGTGAGTAGGGCGCCGGCCCCATATGCTGAGGGTGGCGGGTTCAAACCCAGCCCCGGCCAAACTGCAACAAAAAATAGCCGGGCGTTGTGGCGGGCGCCTGTAGTCCTAGCTACTCGGGAGGCTGAGGCAAGAGAATGGTGTAAGGCCAAGAGTTAGAGGTTGCTGTGAGCCGTGTGACGCCACAGCACTCTACCCGAGGGCGGTACAGTGAGACTCTGTCTCTACAAAAAAAAAATAAATGGCTTTTTAGATTTTGGGTACATACGTTAAGAATTGTGTATACAAATTGAAATGTCTGTACTGATGCTCAACACAACCAATAAAATCGCAACTACAAAAAAAAAAAAAAAAAGCATGAGCAAAGGGAAAAAGAAGTGCATGAGGTTGAAGCCAGAACAATGACCTACAAGATGGAGTGTGAGAAGCAATACAGCAAATACAGTCTGCTGAGTTTACATTCTTCTGTGATTATCTGAAGTTTCACTATGATCGTGAAGATGTTTATCTCAGGAGACTCTAAGGCAGTGGTTCTCAACCTTCCTAATGCCTCCTAATGCCGTGACCCTTTAATACGGTTCCTTATGTTGTGACCCCCAACCATACAGTTATTTTCATTGCTACTTCATAACTGTAATTTTGCTACTGTTATGAATCATAATGTAAATATCTGATGTGCAGGATGCATTTTCATTGTTACAAAAGGGTCACAACCCATGAGAACCGCTGCTCTAAGGAGCAGTTCTCAACACTGCTCCATAGGTGTTGTGATACTGGTAATTGGTAATGATACTCTTAGATATTTTGTTAAAACGAAAATCACCTTTCTGTTGTGTAAACATTTTGCATTGTTAGAATGGAGCCTATTTTGATGTTACTTCCTATTAGATAAATAAAACTTTCTAGGATGGTTTCCTTATATTTCATTATAAAAGTTACTAGAATTGTAACTGAGGAAGAACCGAATTGAGAGGTTACTCTCGCTGTTCTCCAGAACCACTGGCCCTCTGACAAAGTTTGGTGGATCTATTCTTGTCTCTGCATATTGGCTGACAAGTGACAGGTGGCTGGACCCTCTTTGTCCAGTAACCGTGCAAAAGTCTGTTGAAGCCAGGTGCAAGCTTTCAGGTATTCTCTTCCAAGTAGGGTCACTCAGAACATAACCTCATTCCTCCATGTGAATGCATTGTAAGAGCACATATAAAATGTTGTCTGCTATGGAAGCTTGGGACTGGTCCTATAAGCATCCCTGGCTTAATGCATTAAAATTCCAGGCTTCTAGAAGTAAAGCAAGTGTTCAACATATATAAACCATGTTGGACAATTTAGCCACAGTAAGCCATTATTATCTGGCAATAGTGAGAAACCTCTGGAAATACAAGTTCTCAGATGCCAGCCAAGAACCATCCTTGCTAGCAGGCCTTTCTATGTGTGAGTCTCAGGCCTCCTAAGTAAATTATATTCTCTACAGCCTTCTCAGGCATTTTCTGTCACCTTTTTTTGTTTCTTTTATGAGTCTCACTTTCTTGTTTCTTTTTGCTGAAACCTATACATTTTAGATAACATATTGAAGTGATTCTGGAAACTGCTCTTCCCCCCACCCCCCATTCTCTGTGGGGCTTATTGGTGTTAGGTCTGTATTTGTTTAGTGATTTGCCAGGGCTTTCAGTCTTTCAGTGATGTATTTTGTACCTGTACTGTTCATCCTCTGTTGTTCCTCTTTAGAGGGAACAGCTTTGGGCATAAGCATAGTTACTGTGGAATGACTGGTATTAGCAGGGTTGTTTACAGTATCTTCCTAATTTCTCTTTTGAAGTGCCTCTGTTGTTATCACTTTTAACTAGTAGTTTGCACAAATTTCAGACTCATTGTATATGCTACCTTCTCTCTAGCCCTCGCTTTTAATAGGCTAGTGAACAACAATTAAAACACCAGTGAGTCGTGTTTGGTTCTGAGACAGTGAAGGGATTTCCCCATTATTTAAATATATTCACATAACTAGTTACATAAATCTAAATGTAAACCCAATCTTCTATAGGTTTTGGGAAGGCAATTTACTAGTTTTGTAAAAAGTTGAACATCACTATTTAAATCTATATCTTCAGAAAGGGAAGCCAGTGATAGTGTTGGCTGGAAGACCAGGACCAGTGGAGACAAAGAACACCCAAACACTATGTTTAAAAGAGGCAGGGCTTTATTTCAACTGGCGGAGTGTTGGCAGAGCGTCAGCAGACAAGAGTCCAAATGGCCGCACTCCCCAACTGGCTCAGTTTTCTCCTTTTTATGCCTAGTTAAAAAGTTCCAGCTCACGGGTACCTTTCTCATTGAGAAATTAATTGCTCATTAGTCAGTTTGAATCAAGCTGGAGAAGTGGGCTCTGCTTTTACAGAACCTCAGGCTTTAAAGAAGAGGAAGCAAGCGTTAGTTTCTAGGTCCCAGGAAGTTAAGTTTCTAGAAATTCCTAAGAGCTGAGTCACCATGAAGAGGACCTTACAGCTGTGTCTTGGGCCCTCCTTGAGAATTCTATTCTCTTAGACCTTACTGTTTCTGGGTATCCTCACTCAATAGTATTTACTTAACGGGAATCACTACCAAAATCTCCCAAACCCGTCATATTCATTTACTCATAAGCCAGTCTCACTTAAATCAGGACTGTCCACTGTCACTCATTCATGATCTGAATTCTGGTAAATGAGACCAATCAAATTATGGTACACATAAAAATAGCTGTGAGATATTTCTCTTTTGTAATAAGTAAGGCAGTGGCTAACTATTACTCATTAATAGCTTTTTTGAGATAAGCTATCAAGCCTTCCCGTTCTCCGTTCTTCTAATGCTGGCGAATGTCATTTTTGTTCAGGGATGTACTTCTTGGGATTCTCCAGATAACTCCATCAGTATATCCTATCCCCAGGTTATGTCTTTATCCTTTTTTTTTTTGAGATAGAGTCTCACTGTGTCACCCTCAGTAGAGTGCTGTGATGTCACTCGGTATATGGGGTGAGACAGCGAAGGTATTTCCCCGTTATTTAAATATATTCACGTAACTAGTTACATAAATCTTAATATAAAACCAATCTTCTATAGGTTTTGGGAGGACAATTTATTACTTTTGTAAAAAGTTGAACGTCACTAATTAAATCTAATATCTAAGGACCTTGCAGTTGTGTCTTGGGCCCTCTTTGAGAAGACCTCTGTTCTCTTAGACCTTGTTTCTTGGGAGGCTGTTTCTCTTAGACCTTACTGTTTCTTGGGAGGCTGTGGCAGGTACCTGTAGTCCCAGCTACTTGGGAGGCTAAGGTAAGAGAATTGCTTCAGCCCAGGAGTTTGAGGTTGCTAGCGATTCTTTTACCTCAGCCTCCCAAGTAGCTGGCACTATAGGCACCCGCCACAATTCACGACTATCTTTTTGTTGCAGTTGTCATTGTTGCTTTAGCTGGCTGGGGCTGGGTTGGAAACCACTAGCCTGGGTGTATGTGGCCGGCGCCGTAGCCACTAAGCTATGGGCACCACCTGCCTTTAGTCTTAAAGACTACATTAATTAATGGTTATAGACTGGACATTGCTCCTAAGATCAGGAACAAGGTAAAAAATGTCCTCTCTAACCACAACTATTCAGAGTCATAGTGAAGTCTTAGCTGGTACAGTAAAACAAGAAAAAGAAAAACACAGTCTGGAAGGGGAAAAAACAGA
The DNA here is from genome assembly GCF_027406575.1 of Nycticebus coucang. NCBI lineage: Eukaryota > Metazoa > Chordata > Mammalia > Primates > Lorisidae > Nycticebus > Nycticebus coucang. Next base: position 83,803,191 of record NC_069804.1, read on the forward strand.
ACTTACTATCTTTGTAGATTATAAGATTGTCTATATGGGAATTATTTTTTTTGGTGAGACAGAGTCTCACTTTGTTGCCCTCAGTAGAGTGCGTGGCATCAGAGCTCACTGCAGCCTCAAACTCTTGGGCTCAAGTGATTCTCTGGTCTCGGCCTCTTAAGTAGTTGGGACTACAGGTGCTGGCCACAGTGCCCAGATACTTTTAGAAAGGGGTTCTTGCGGGCGGTGCCTGTGGCTCAGTGGGTAAGGTGCCGGCCCCATATACCGAGGGTGGCGGGTTCAAACCCGGCCCTGGCCAAACTGCAACAAAAAGAATAGCCGGGCGTTGTGGCAGGCGCCTGTAGTCCCAGCTACTCAGGAGGCTGAGGCAAGAGAATTACCTAAGCCCAGGAGTTGGAGGTTGCTGTGAGCTATGATGCCATGGCACTCTACCAAGGGCAATAAAGTGGGACTCTGTCTCTAAAAAAAAAGGAAATGGGTTCTTGTTCCTCTTCAGGCTGGTCTCCAACCTGTGAGCTCAGGCAGTCTACCCACCTTGGCCTCCCAGAGTGCTAGGGTTACAGGTGTGAGCCACCTCACTGGCCTATGTTGGTATTTATTAAAGCATCTCAAAACATGTAGAAATAATAACTGAGGGTAGTGGACACAGGATATATTCCATCCAATATTTGACTTAAGTTAGTAAAGTCAGTTGTTTTCTTTTACACTAGCATGAACCATCAGAATTTGTAATAAAGAATATCATTTACAATGTACTAAATGAAAATGAAAGACTTCAGTATAAATGTAATAAAATATATATAACATCTATATATTGAAAATGAGGAAAAAACTGAGAAAAGAGGTCAAAGAAAATCTAAATAAATACAGAGATATTTTGTATTCATGGATTAGAAGATTCAACTTTTTTTTGGGGGGGGAGGGCCGGGGCTGGGTTTGAACCCACCACCGCTGGCATATGGGGCCAGAACTCTACTCCTTTGAGCCACAGGGGCCGCCCGAGACTGAACGTTTTTAAGATGTCAGTTTTTATCACCAAGAAGGCTATAGATTGAATGCACTTTCCATCAAAATTTCAGCAAGATATTTTGTATGTAACAACAGACTAATTTTAAACTATATGGAAAGGAAAGGATCTATAATAAGCAACATAGTAAAGAAGAAGCACGAAATTGGAAGAGTTACACTGCCTGATTTTTTTTTTTTTTTTTTTTTGAGACAAAGTCTCACTTTATCGCCCTTGGTGGAGTGCCCTGGCATCACACAGCTCACAGCAACCTCCAACTCCTGAGCTTAGGCGATTCTCTTGTCTCAGCCTCCCTAGTAGCTGGGACTACAGGCGCCCGCCAGAACACCCACCTCACACTGCCTGATTTTAAGGCTGAATATAAAATCGTAATTGTGAAGACAGTAAGTCATTGGTAAAAGGATAGATATATTAATAGAATGAATAGATAACTCTGAAATAGACCCCAACAAATATAGTAAACTGTTCTTTGACAAAGGTACAAAAGCTGTGCATTGGTGAAAGGATAGTCTTTTTGAGAAATGGTTTTTGAGAAATGGTACTGGAACAATTGGACATACACAAGTAAAAGGGTGAACCTCGTTGGAGATCTTAAACCTCTTACAAAGATTAACTCAAAATGTGTTATAGACCTAAATGTAAAAGGCAAAACTAAAAAACTTCTGAAAGAATGGCTCTGCGCCCATAGCTCAGTGAGTAGGCCGCTGGCCACATACACTGAGGCTGGCAGATTTGAGCCCGGCCTGGGCCTGCTGAACAAAATGACAACTGCAACCAAAAAATAGCCAGGAGTGTAGTGGGTGCCTATAGTCCCAGCTACTTGGGAGGCTGAGGCAAGAGAATTGCTTAAGCCCAAGAGTTTGAGTTTGTTGTGAACTGTGACGGACGCCATGGCTCTACCAAGGATGATATGGTGAGACTCTGTCTTTTCTTTTTTGTTGTTGTTGTTGTTGTTTTTTTTTTTTGTAGAGACAGAGTCTTGTCTTTTTTTTGTTGTTGTTGTTGTTTTCTTTTGTAGAGACAGAGTCTCACTTTATCGCCCTCTGAAGAGTGCCATGGCATCACACAGCTCACAGCAACCTCCAACTCCTGGGCTTAAGCAGTTCTCTTGCCTCAGCCTCCCAAGTAGCTGGGACTACAGGCGCTCGCCACAGCGCCCAGCTATTTTTTGGTTGCAGTTCAGCCGGGGCCGGGTTTGAACCCGCCACCCTCGGTATATGGGGCCAGCGCCTTACCGACTGAGCCACAGGCGCCACACAAGAAAACCCCTTTTTCATCTCTTGAACTATTTATAGTCAGCAGCAATGTATGTATTTGTAAACAAAATTTAAAACCTTAATTTTTTTCCTTGATTTCTCCAGAGTTTGAAAACTATTTGTACGTATTCTTAATTTCTGAAAATATAGTTATCTGCATAAGTTTAATAAGAATCTGTTTTCTTCTATAGGACACAATGAAAGACGCTGGTTATTTTACAAAGGATTTTACTAGAATGACATTTTCAGAGTGTCCAGAGTGCATTAAGGAATTAAGGTTGGCTTTATAAGGCCAATAAAAAGCGCTTTGGAAAATCTGGCCAGATACCTCATCAGTAATCTTTCTTGATCTGTGGTGAGTCAAGAATGTCACTTTCTGACAGATCCAGGAATTCCCAAATTGGTTGGGACCTCAAGAGGAGAGATTTATCCAGTGCGTACAGGTATCTAATGACAAGTGAAACCTTGGGTTACATAAGGCTTTCAAGTGTGACCTAAGATTCCTTATGAAAGGTTCCATCAAAGCCGATTTTTTTTTTTTTTTTATTTTTGGCTGGGGCTGGGTTTGAACCCGCCACCTCCTGCATATGGGGCCGGCACCTTACTCCTTTGAGCCATAGGTGTTGCCCTATCAAAGCTAATTTTAAAAGGAAGGAAAGTGTAGATGGCTAATAATTACTGTTTATTATTATTATTTTTTTTAGAGATAGAGTCTCACTTTGTCACCCTCGGTAGAGTGCTGTAGCGTCACAGCTCACAGCAACCTCGGGCTCTTGGGCTTAGGTGACTCTCTTGCCTCAGTCTCTTGAGTAGCTGGGACCACAGGCGCCCACCACAACGCCTGGCTACTTTTTGTTGTAGTTTGGCCGAGGCTAGGTACCCTCGGTATATGGGGTCGGCACCCTACCCACTGAGCCACAGGCGCCGCCCTACAGTAGTCAGATTTGGTCCAATTTGGTTTTTTGTTGTGCTTCTTAGTCCTGAGATAACATTAGGTTTTAATATGTAAAGTCATTTAATTTTAAGTGGGTACTGAAAAAACAAAGTTAAAAGTATTTACCCCCAAATACATCTCTGACATACTTTGGGATGATTTCCCTAGCAATAACATTGCAAAAGCTTGCTGAGAATACTTGTCCCAGTCTACAGACTACATGCCAAACGAAGTGTGATTAGACATTTGTCTCTGGGGAAGAAATTGCAAAAGCTTCAAGGTTCAATAGAGATTGCTCAGCTCGCTAGCCCAAGTACTCCTAGATAATCAGACAATGCTGGATTTCCTGTTGGCCACATTGGAGGGAATCTGTGTAGGATTAAACACTATCTGCTGTGTCTATCTAGATATCTCAGGAGCAACTGTAATGTGCATGAAAATTTCCCAGTAAGTTGTGTGGCTGCAATAGGGCCTCGTAAGTGGCCCTTTACCCAATTGATTTTCAGGAATGTTCACTTGGATTGCCCAGAACCTCAGATCAGTTCTATAGGGACTCTTCTTTTTTCTTTTTCTTTGTTTTTTTTTAGACAGAGTCTCATTATGTCGCCCTCCATAGAGTGCTGTGGCGTCATAGCTCACAATAACCTCAAACTCTTGGGCTTAAGTGATTCTCTTGCCTCAGCCTCCCGAGTAGCTGCGACTACAGGCGCCCACCGTAATGCCAGGCTATTTTTTTTTGTTGTTGTCTAGCAGGCCTGGGCGAACTCTAACCTGCCATCCTTGGTATATGTGGCTGGTGCCCTACTCACTGAGCAACAGGTGCAGAGGCTTTTTTTCCTCTTTTTTTTTTTTTTTTTTGAGACAGCCTCAAACTGTTGCCTTGGGTATAGTGCTGTGGCATCACAGCTCACAGCAACCTCCAACTCTGGGCTCAGGCGATTCTCCTGCCTCCGCCTCCCAAGTAGCTAGGACCACAGGCGCCCGCCACAACGCCTGGATATTTTTTGGTGGCAGCCGTCATTGTTGTTTGGTGGGCCCAGGCTGGATTTGAACCCACCAGCTTGGGTATATGTGGCTGGTGCCTTAGCCACTTGAGCCACAGGCACCGAGCCTTTTTTCTCTTTTTTTGAGACAGAGTCTTACTATATCGCTATCCCTAGACTGCTGGGGCGTCACAGCTCACAGAAACCTCAAAGTCTTGGGTCAAGTGATTCTCTTGTCTCGACCTCCCAAGTAGCTGGGACTACAGTCTTCTGCCACAAGGCCCGGCTATTTTTAGAGATGAGGGGTCTCACTTTTGTTCATTGTAGGCTTGAACTCTTGCCCTTGGGTGATCCACCAGCCTCAGCCTCCCAGAATGCTAGGATTATAGGCAAGAACCACTGAGCCTGGCTTTAATTAGATATTTTCAAAATACCACAACCCAAATAAAATTTATTGAAAATTGTAGGGATCCAAGTGTCTCTGGACCCCTAAAGTTTACCCAAATTATAGGGAAAAAAGGCCACTGTCCCATAAAGGTTTGCTGAAAATTCACTAACACGAGGCAGGTTAATGAATAGGGGGAAAAATCACAAACTTATACCGGGCACCTTCAGAATGAACACTTAAAATACCAGGGAAATTGTCCATTTGTATGCTTAGGTTCAACAAATTATGGGTAGTTGTGTAGAAATGTTACTGGATTAATACTGACCAACTGGGTGGGGGAACACAGCAAGACCTTTCTGTCTAGATTTTGTTTGGTGTCTCTGTGTGCATTCCTTCTTTTTTTTTTTTTTGCAGTATTTGGCTAGGGCTGGGCTTAAACCGGCCACCTCCGGCTTATGGGACCAACGCCCTACTCCTTTGAGCCACAGGCGTTGCCCTGCATTCCTTCTTTCTAGGAATGGGGGAGGGCTCTTTCTAGAATGTGGGATTTACAGTTAAAAAAAAAAAAGTATGCTTGGGCAGCGCCTGTGGCTCAGTTGGTAAGGCGCCAGCCCCATATACCGAGGGTGGCGGGTTCAAACCCGGCCCCGGCTTAACTGCAACCAAAAAATAGCCGGGCGTTGTGGCGGGTGCCTGTAGTCCCAGCTACTCGGGAGGCTGAGGCAGGAGAATCGCTGAAGCCCAGGAGTTGGAGGTTGCTGTGAGCTGTGTGAGGCCACGGCACTCTACCGAGGGCTATAAAGTGAGACTCCGTCTCTATAAAAAAAAAAAAAAAAGTATGCTGGATTATTACTTTATGGCCAGTTATTACATAGAACAATTTTAGTTTTTATGGCTAGCTTTCAGAAAAAGGGGTTCTGGCTTTTATGACCTGTCTTGGGGAAGAGAGATTGGGATTTTAGGAAAGAATAGGAATAAGAGCAACATGTTTATCACTTGACTTTTGACTGAAAAAAGCCTTCAGCACCAATCCGTAGTACCTCTAATGATGACAGAGTTATAACAAGTTTTTTCTTACATGAGGAATAAGATTAAGATGTTAGTTTCATCTCATGGTTTTCTATTCCATTACAAATGTCTGTGTCTCTATTTTTGTGCTAATACTGTGCTATTTTGATCAGTCTGGACTTGAAATATAGCCTAAAGTCTGGTAGGGTGATGCCCTGGCTTTGTTTTTATTACTAAGAATTGCCTTGGCTATATAGGGTTTTTCTCTGGTTCCACACGAAATGAAGAAGTATTTTTTGCAAATCTTCAAAGTATGATGTTGGTATTTCAATAGGGATTGCATTGAATCTACAGATTACTTGGGTAAGTATAGACATTTTGACAATGTTGATTCTTTTTAGCCAGCACCTGGTATGTTCTTCCATTTCTTAATGTCTTCTGCTATTTCTTTTCTTAGGGTTTCATAATTTTTCTTTGTAGAGGTCCTTCACTTATTTTGTTAGGTATAAGCCTAAGTATTTCATTTTCTACGAAGCTACTGTGAAGGGAATTGGGTCTTTGATTAGCTTCTCAACTTGGTTGTTGTTGGAATATACAAAGGGCTACAGATTTATGGACATTGGTTTTATTCATTTAATTAAGATTAAGCTGTTTTAAAATATTTTTTTTTCTTTTTTTTTTTAAAGACAGAGTTTCACTTTGTTGTCCTTGGTAGAGTGTTGTGGTGTCACAGCTCACAGCAACCTCTAACTCGTGGGCTTAGGCGATTCTCTTGCCTCAGCCTCCTAAGTAGCTGGGACTACAGGTGCCCGGCACAACGCCCAGCTATTTTTTTGTTGCAGTTTGGCCGGGGCGGCTTTGAACCCGCCACTTGAGCCATAGGCGCCAAGCCAAGGTGAGATTCTTATATGCAACAGATGTCTGGTCTGAGTTTATGTATCCAGTCAGCCAACCTATGCCTTTTTAAAGGACAATTTAAGCCATTCACATTAATCGAGAGAATTGAAAAGTGTGATAGTGTTTTGGGTGTCATGGTTTGCAAATGTTTAGTGTATATTTTTAGTCCTTAGCCTACTGTGGAAGTTAGGTTTTGTTCAAAAGTTTCTGGGTGAGTTTACTTTAGCCGTGGAACATTCTGCTGGTCTTTATGGAGGATGGGACTGAGACTATTCTGGAGAGCTGGTTTAGTTGTGGCAAATTTCTTCAACCTCTGTATGTCATTAAAGTATTTGATTTCTCCATCATAGATGAAGCTTAGTTTAGCTAAGTATAGGATCCTGGGCTGGAAGTTGTTTTAGGAGATTGAAGGTTGAAGACCAACTTCTTCTGGCTTGGAAAGTTTCGGCTGAGAGATCGGCAGTCATTCTGATATTTCTCCCTTTGTATGTAATGCTTTTCTTACGTCTGGCTGTTGTTGTCATTGTTTGGCTGGCCCTGGCTGGGTTTGAACCTGCCACCCTCAGTGCATGTGGCTGTCACCGTAATCACTGTGCTATGGGCACCAATCCAGAATTCATTTACTTCTTGAGACAACTTTTGGAGCAGATTTTTTTTTTTTTTTTTTTTTTGAGACACAGCCTCAAGCTGTTGCCCTGGGTAGAGTGCTGTGGCATCACAGCTCACAGCAACCTCCAACTCCTGGGTTCAAGTGAGTCTCCTGCCTCCACCTCCCAAGTAGCTGGTACTACAGGCCCCCGCCACAATGCCCAACTATTTTTTGGTTACGGCCATCATTGTTGTTTGAGACAACTTTTGTACAACTTTTTGGATTTCAGTATCCCATCTTTTCCTCCAATTTATTCATCTTATTTGCTGTCCATATTCTGAATTCTATTTCTGACATTTCATCCATTTGTTTATGAATGGCATCTTCTGAGGTATCCCCTTTGTCATTCATTGGGGGAGTTGATTTACTCTGATTATCCATTTTGCCAGAGTTCCTCTTCTGGTTCTGCCCCATGCTTAATTTTTGTAGTTTGGGTATTTAAACTGGAAGGGTGTGGTTGAATTGGGGGTTCCAGGAATGTAGTTAACTACCCTTTTTTTTTGGTTTTTGGCCGGGGCTAGGTTTGAACCCGCCACCTCCGGCATATGGGACCCGCGCCCTACTCCTTGAGCCACTGGCGCCGCCCGTTAACTACCCCTTTAACAAAAGAGTAGAGAGTAGTGATTGTGGCTTTTTTCTTACAGCTTTACAAAGGTCCCTTTCAGACCTCAGCTAGAGACTCTGAGAACCAAATTGTTGTTATAGGGCTAGCTGGCTCTTTGTTGTAGTCAGCCAACCACTATCCAGTCCTATTGAGTCACAAGATAAAGATACAGTCTCAGCTAGGGGGATATACAGGAAACTGAGATCCCCAGCACCTATTACAGGAAGAGTCAGTCCCTCCCAGTTCAACACAACCTTGGTTCAACCTTGGGGGGGGGGGGTGTCTCCAGGTGGACTGCTCAAGTCCATAGTTCCAAAAGCAATTGTCCTGGGCAGTACAAAACACTGCTCAACTGCGAGAGTTCGATCCGTGACCAGCAACCTGGCAGTAGGGTTCCACAGGCAGCTTGGACACAGAAACCCAAGATGTTGGAATTTGGCTCTCTCTGGTGGTCAAGGGGATGGGAAGTTTCCCCTGGGCCAAGAGTCAGGCCAGAGGAATTGGTGCCTCCCTCCTTCCCTGCCCTATACCGTAGCCTGGCCCGCCATTGGTTGCCCCACCAGGGCTGTGGCCCGGCTCCCTTCAGTGGGAGGAAGAGACAGAGATAAGGGCCTGCCTGAGACAAGGGAAATCAATGCCTCTGTGAAATAATCTGCCACCAGAGCAACCTTGTGGTTCTGAAGTCTGGCTCCCTGGCTCCCTCTAGTGTTCAACGGCTTCTTCACGGAGCCTGTGTTTTTGTCCCAGTTCTGCTTCACCCATGGCTGCCCCGGGGTAGAAGCCTGTCTCCCTCTGTTTGCCAAGAGAAATAGGAAATACGATCCGGGGTGTGAGCCCTGTTGCTGTCACCCTATGCTGCTTGCAGAATTTTTCTCCTTCATTTTAACTTTAGTGTGGTTAATTACAATGCGCCTAGGAGATGCTTTATTTTGATTGGGTAGTGCGTGGGTTCTGAAACTGTCTGCTATGTGAATATCAGTATCCCTTGGAATGCTTGGGAAATTCTCGAAAATCTCTTGGAGTAAAACATCTGTGCTTTTAGGCCCATCCTCTTCTTCAGGAATTTCTATAAAATGAATGTTTGATCTTTTGGAGTAGTACCACCACTCTCTCAGGGAAAGATCAGTTTTTGCTCTCCTTCTGTCTACCTCTTTGTACTTTTGGGCATGTTCAAAAGCTTTGTCTTTGATTTCAGAAATACTTTCGTCTGCCTGCTCTACTGTATTACTAAGGGATTCTACTGAATTTCAGAGCTCCTTGAATAATTTTTTCATTTCACTGACCTCTGCTATCTGCTTTCTCGTTATGTCTATATCCTTGGTAAATTTGTCTTTGAATTCATTTTTTTTTTTGAGACAGAATATCACCATGTCACCCTCGGTAGAGTGCCATGGTGTCACAGCTCACAGCAACATCAAACTCCTGGACTTAAGCAATTCTCTTGCCTCAGCCTCCCAAGTTGCTGGGACTATAGACGCCCGCCACAACGCCTGGCTGTTTTTTTGTTGTTGTTCATTTAATTAAGATTAACTTGTTTTAAAATATTTTCTTTGTTTCTTTTTTTTTTTTTTGCGACAGAGCCTCAAGCTGTTGCCCTGGGTAGGGTGCCGTGGTATCACACCTCACAGCAACGTCCAACTCCTGGGCTTAAGTGATTCTCTTGCCTCAGCCTCCCAGTAGCTGGGACCACAGGCACCCACCACAACGCCTGACTGCCCCCAGCCACGTTACTCCTGCTTGGCTCCTTCCCTCTGTAATCCCCACTTTATGCCCATGCAGCTGTTTCAGCACAGACTTGTAGCAGCCCACGCCATGCCCATACCTCTCAAGAAATTGCCCAAGAATCTGGACTCCGTAGGGGACAGGTTTCCTGACTGAGGCGTGGGGTGGAGGGGTGGGGTGGGGATTCAGAATTACAGGTATAAGATACATTCAGTTTTATGCTAGGTGGGAGAATGCCTAGGCTCACAAGTGGGATCTCCCTGGGGAAGGAGATCCAGTTTTAGGGGCTCTCTCCCTATGGATATAAAAAGAAATCTGAACTCTGCTTGCTTGTTTGTAGAAAGTTCACTGTGAACTGTTCTCATGGGGGAGGGGACTCAACGTCCGATCAGTGTTGGGGAGTCAGTGATGGGGAGTTGCAGCTTGCCTCCACAGGGGTGATGTGCATTTCTCAATCTTCTCTTCTAACTCAGCTCCAAACCATCAACTTCCTTGAGGAACTTCTTTTATCTCTCCTTCTGGACTAGAGCCTTTGTGGGAAGCTGATTCTAGTCGGCCATCTTGCCCCCTCCCCGCTTGGCAGTTTGATTTAAAAAAATCCTCTTTTACCTTTTTTTCCCTTCACTTTTAAAATGAACTCTTCACTTTTTTCTAGTGTTTACATTTTAGCTAGAACTGGCAGCAAGATCTTCATTGAGATAGCATTTCAATTGCATATCATAAACAATGTTTTATCTCAAGTCTCAGAAAAAAAAAGCTAACAGAAAATCAAAGAGATAGAGAGCTTGAGAGACATGTTAAGTCTATACTGGGCAGGTTGACCTCTGAATTTTCCTTGATATAATTTTTGCTCTTCAGTAAAAAAACGTGTATATACAAATTAGCTATAACCTGCTGGAGTCCTAGAAAACCCTGCATGCCTTTGAAGCTTTCCATTTAACACAAGTTAATGAAGGCTCCAAAACCCAACTGGGGTACTCGAAGGAGGTCCTTCTCCCTTTCTTTCCTTTTTTTTTTTTTGGTTGAGACAGAGTCTCACTTTGTTGCCGTGGTTAGAGTGCTATGGCATCATAGCTCATAGCAACCTTCAACTGTTGGGCCTCAAGCAGTCCTCTTGCCTCAGCCTCTTAAGTAGCTGGGACTACAGGTAACTGCCACAACTCCCAGCTATTTTTAGAGATGGGGGTCTCGCTTCTCGCTTCTGGTTAGGCTAGTCTGAAACTCCTGAGCTCAGGCAGTCCATCTGCCTTGGCCTCCTAGAGTGGTACGATTATGGACATGAGCCACCACATCCAGCCCTTTTTCCCTCACTTTTAAGGAATTTTTTTCATTTTTAAGCCTATTTATATTAATTTTGGGAAGAGGCAATGGAGAGGTCCCTTTAGAATGTACCTCTGGCGGGGCACCGTGGCTCATGCCTATAATCCTAGCACTCTGGTTGGCCGAGTTGGGTGGATTGCCTGGGCTCACAGGTTCGAGACCAATATGAGCAAGTGCGAGACCCCATTTCTTTTTTTTTTCCTTCATAGAGTCAGAGTCTCACTTTATTGCCCTTGGTAGAGTGCCGTGGCATCACACAGTTCTCAGCAATCTCCAACTCCTGGGCTTAGGCGATTCTCTTGCTTCAACATCTTGAGTAGCTGGCATTCACAACGCCCGGCTATTTTTTTGTTGCAATTTGGCCCGGCTGGGTTTGAACCTGCCACCATTGGTATATGGGGCTGGCGCCCTACCCACCGAGCCACAGGCGCTGCCCGCGAGACCCCATTTCTAAAGCTACTCGGGAGGCTGATACAAGAGGATCGCTTGAGCCCAAGAGTTTGAGGTGGCTGTGAGCTATGATGTCATAGCACTCTACTGAGGGCAACAAAGTAAGACTATGACTGAAACAAACAATTAAACCCTAAAGCCCAGAAAACGAAACAGAATGCACCTGCAGATAAAATTAGGACCCCCAACAACAAATTTGTAGGAAAAGAACAAGCTGAGAATAAACTAAGGATGGGCAACGAAAACCAGAGGTCTGGAGCTCAGGAGGACTCGTTGGAGGAGAAGCTCAGAGTTGGGGCTTCTCCAAAAGGGCCATGCTGGCTAGTTTGTGCTACTGCTTTGGGGGTGCTGAGTCTTCTCTGAGTCCCACATCTGAGTGTCAATCTTGTCCACGGAAAAGAATTCATGCTCAATAAAATAAGGAGGTTGATTCTGAGCCAAATTTGAGAACCATGACATTGAGCCACACCCAAGAAGTCTTGAGCACATGGACTGAAGGTGGTGTGGTTGGGGTTTGATTTTATACATTTTAGGGAGACGGGGAATTACAGGTGAGGTCATAAATCAGTATGTAGAAAACATACATTGGTTTGGTCCAAAAACAGTGGGACATCTGGAGTGAGGGGCTTACAGGTATGGGTGGGTTTAAAGATTCTTTATGTGACTATTGGCTGAAAGTTAGGGTCTGTCTAAAAGACAAGTAGTCGGTGAAAAGAAACACTTCAGATAAATGGTCTGTTTATTAGAGACAAAGTACTGGACAGACTTAAGTGGTTTGTTATGCAGATCGAGGGCTTGCTTAGCCTAGACCTCTTAGTGAGTCACAAACGGCATCCCTAAGAAGGGGAGGGTACATGAGTCTGATCTCCTTTGTGGTGGTTAGCAACTCATTTTAGGGATCCTCTTGGCCAGGAGGCAGTCTAGTCAGTCAATGATTTAGGGGGGAGCCTGAAGAATTTATTTTAGTTGACAGAAGTTTTACAATTTTCAAAAGTATCCTAAGCCCTTTAGTCAGTCCTGCTCCTATCTGCAGACCCAGGCTATTATAAATCTCTGTCCATAGGTTAGGCCTTTCTGGATGTTTCAAATTAATGAAATCATACTGTATTTTATCTATTGAGTCTGACTTTTTTACTGAAATGTTGAGGTTTATTCATGTTGTAGCATGTATCACTATTTCATTCCTCTTTATAGTCGAATATTATTATTTAGGTTTTTTTTTTGTTTTTTTGAGACAGAGCCTCAAGCTGTTACCCTGGGTAGAGTGCTGTGGCATCACAGCTCATAGCAACCTCCAACTCCTGGGCTCAAGCGAGTCTTCTGTCTCTGCCTCCCAAGTAGCTGGGACTACAGGCGCCCGCCACAACGCCTGGCTATTTTTTGGTTGCAGCCATCATTGTTGATTGGTGGGCCTGGGCTGGATTCGAACCCACCAGCAGGTGTATGTGGCTGGCACCTTAGCCGCTTGAGCCACAGGTGCCGAGCCTATTACTTAGGTTTTTTTTTTGAGATAGAGTCTCAGTAGGTTGCCCTGGGTAGAGTGCTGTGGCATCACAGCTCACAGCAACCTCAAACTCTTGGGCTCAAGCGATTCTCTTGCCTCAGCTTCCCGAGTAGCTGGGACTACAGGCACCCGCCATAATGCCCGGCTATTTTTGTTGCAGTTGCCACTGCAGTTTTAGCTGGCCGGGGCCACCCTCCACCCTCAGTATATGGGGCCGGCACCCTACCCACTGAGCGACAGGCCCTGCCCCATCTTTTTATTTTCTTAATGGTGTTATTTAAAACACTAATTTATTATTATTATTATTTTTTTTTTTTGGAGACAGAGTCTCACTTTGTCACCCTGTGTAGAGGGCTGTGATTTCATAGCTCACAACAACCTCACATTCTTGGGCTCAAGCAATTCTCTTGCCTCAACCTCCCGAGTAGCTATGACTATAGGCGCCTGCCACAATGCCTGGCTGTTTTTAGACAGGGTCTTGATCTTGCTCAGACTGGTCTCCCAAGTGCCCGTATTACAGGTCTAAACCACTGTGCCCGGTGAAGCACTAAAATTTTAATTTTGATGAAGTACAATAAATCAGTTTTTTTTTGTGTCTAATTTTTCATCAGTTTTATACCATCTTAATTACTGTCCACAGGTACCTTTGTCATTGATTAGTTTCAATCAAGCCGGAGAAGTTCTCCCAGCCCCCATAGAACTATAGGATTTTACAGAAGTGGAAATCTCCAGGAGCCTGGAAGTTACCTTTCTTCAAATTCCTGAGAGCTGAGTCACCATGGGGCGACCCCGCAGATGTACCTTGGAGTCTCCTTGAGAAGACCTCTATTCTCCTAGACCTCACCCTTTCTCGGTATCCTGTCTCAAGATGTCTCCTAGTTTATTGTTTTTCAAAATCATTTCAGATACTTTGCATCCATTGTATTTGAAATCACCTTGTCATTTTTTATGAAAATTACCTTCTGGGATGTTGATAGAAATTATATTGAATATATAGATTAATTTGATAAGACATGATTTTTTTTTTTTTTTTTTTTGACAGAGTCATTATGTCACCCTTGGTAGAGTGCTGTAGTATCACAGCTCACAGCAACCGCAAACTCTTGGGCTTAAGCAATTCTCTTGTCTCAGCCTCCCAAGTAGCTGCAACTACAGGCGCCCACCACAACGCCTGGCTATTTTTTGATTGTAGCTGTCGTTGTTTGGCAGGCCCGGGCTGGGTTTGAACCTGCCAGCTTCTGTGTATGTGGCTGGCACCTTAGCCCATGAGCTATAGGTGCCAGGCCAATAAGACGTGATTTTGTGGCCACGGTCCCTTATGGAAGGCCTTGGCGGTACCTCAGCTGCAGCGGTTGGGTAGCGCTGGGCTATCCTCCAGGGCACCAGGGAAGTGGTTGCAGTGCCGACCTCCGGGGCTGCCAAAGGTCTCAGCAATGGGACAGGTGGGATCTCCATGCTGTCCAACAACATGCTCTCCCACAAGCTGCGTGGAAAGGAGGCTGGACAAAGACAAGAAAGGTTCCTTGGGCACGGTGGGTCACACCTGTAATCCCAGCATTCTGGAGGGCCGAGGCGGGTGAATTGCCTGAGCTCACATGTTCAAGACCAGCCTGAGCAAGAGCGAGACCCTTCTCAAAAAAAAAAAAAAAAAAAAAAAAAAGCCGGACATTGTGGCAGGGCCTGTAGTCCCAGCTACTTGGAAGCTGAGACAAGAGAATTGCTTGAGCCCTGGAGGCTCAGGTTGCTGTGAGCTGTGATGCCGACTTCACTCTACCGGGAGGACAAAGTGAAACTCTGTCTAAAAAAACAAAACAAAACAAAATAAACAAACAAAGATTCCTTGAAGACTTAGTGGACGGGGGTGCCCCGAAAAGTGGCACCCGTGCACCCCCAGAGGTCTTCAGTGGTCTGAGATGGGAGAAAGGAGAAGAGCACCAGGCAGGATCCGAAACCAATGCAGATAAGGCAGCGAAATGGGGAGTGGCAGGATCCCGAGAACAGTGGTCCGCAGTAAGATTAGTTACAACAGACACAGCCCGAAAGAACTATTTACCCTTCTGCCTTTGGCTCATGTGAACTCATAACTACTAATTTTGTTGTTAGCTAAACACGGTATATGATTTATGGGGTCAGGCTGTGTTTCTTTCCAAGATAAATTGTCCACATGTTCTCCCAAGTACCTCCAGAAACTTTAGCTGAACTTTTCTCTTCTGTGTCCCTGAGTAGCTAGATAAATTGTCCATGCCAGTGTCACATAAAAAAGGTATGTAAAAATGACAACTTTACGGAGAATCTAGAGGTGACTGAAAATAAGCCGTTACTAAGACTTTGACTCCTGTGTGTAAAAAAAATAACATTACAGTGTAATGAAAAAGAAGAGCTTTGGCCACCACTTACTACAAGATGTAACCACTAAATGTGTGCGCTATGATTTGAATAAGTCCTTTAACTTCTCTAAGTTTCTGTTTAGGAATTGAGAACAGAGCTGGTAACTTCTCATAGCTGTTGTAAGGACTCTGAGAGAATCCAGGTGAAGCCCTTAGCACAGTGCCCAGCCCTTACTGTTTCTTAACGAATATTAATTTTATCATGCAATTTATAAAGTGTTTAGTATGTCTATTATTGATATTTATTATTTCATTTAATACAGCTACTCTTAACCCTGAGCAAAATAAGGCATGGAGAGAGTGCAGCTGGGTTAAGTTCTGTAACTAGTAACTGGTGGAGCTGTAATCTGCACCTGAGTCTGTGTGATTTTTGTTGTCTGCATTTACTGACATACTTTGAACCAGGTCTTAGGATATTGCAAGGCTGTAGTGAAAAGAAAGTGCTTCACTTTGTGGATTTTTTTTTTTTTTAAATAAATACTGGTAATTGTAAAATGCTTTTTTGCTCTCAAATATTAAATTCAATTTGAATAGCAAAAAAAATGTGATTTTGTAATGATGAATTGTCTAATACATGAATGAGGATTTCTATGTATTTTTTCCATTTATACATGTCCTCTTATTTCTCTAAGCAATGTTTTGAGGTTATTTATATATAAATCTATCTTCTTTGTTAAATTTATTCCTTTTTTTTTTTTTGAGACAGTCTCAAGCTATCACCCTGGGTAGAGTTCTGTGGCATCACAGCTCACAGCAACCTCCAATTCCTGGGCTTAAGTGATTCTCTTGCCTCAGCCTCCCAAGTAGCTGGAACAACAGGTGCCCGCCACAATGCCTGGCTGTGTTTTGGTTGGAGTTGTCATTGTTTGGCAGGCCTGGACTGGATTGGAACTTGCCAGCTCTGGTGTATGTGGGTGGCACCATAGCCGCTTGAGCTAAAGGTGCCACCTGTTAAATTTATTCTTAAGTGTTTATTCTTTCTTTTTGAATCTATTCTGAATGAAATTCTTTTAATTTCAGTTTATTGCTAGTATGTATATATAATGATGCACAATTGATTTTTGGACATTGCTTTTGGACTTTTTTTTTTTTTTGTAGAGACAGAGTCTCACTCTATCGCCCTTGGTAGAGTACTGTGGCGTCACAGCTCACAGCCTCCTCCACTTCTTGGGCTTAGGTGATTCTCATGCTTCAGCCTCCCGAGTAGCTGGCACTACAGGCACCTGCTACAATGCCCGGCTATATTTTTGTTGCAGTTTGGCTGGGGTCGGATTTGAACCCGCCACCCTTGGTATATGGGGCCGGCGCCCTACCCACTGAGCCACAGGTGCCACCTTGGACTTTTTTTTTTTTTTTGAGACACTCACTATGTCGCCCTTGGTGGGGTGCCGTGGCATCAAAGCTCACAGCAACCTCAGACTCTTGAGCTTAAGCGATTCTCTTGCCTCAGCCTCCCAAGTAGCTGGGACTATAGGTGCCCGCCACAACGCCGGGCTATATTTTTGTTGCAGTGTCATTGTTGTTTAGCTGGCTGGGGCCAGGTTTGAACTTGCCAGCCTAGATGCATGTGTCTAAGGAGTTTAGGATTCCACAATAGAACTGCAAGTAGAATTATTTCACATGCAAGTAAAGACAATTTCTCTTCTTTTTTTTTTTTTTTTATTGTTGGGGATTCATTGAGGGTACAATAAGCCAGTTTACACTGATTGCAAGACAATTTCTCTTCTTATTTTCCAGGCTTATTGTCTTTAATTTTTTCCCTTATTTACTGCTTAGAACTCCTGGTAGAATGTTGAACAGAAGTGGTAAAAGTGAGCATTTTTGTCTTATACCCATCTTCTGGAGAAAGCATTCATTCTTTCAACTTTAAGTATTATTTTAGCTATTAGGTTTTGTTGTCATTTTGTAGGTTAAGTTCTTTTTTTATTATTAGGGTTTTTTGTTTTTTTTGGTTTTTTTTTGAGACGGAGTCTCACTATGTTGCCATGGGTAGAATGCCGTAATGTTACAGTTGTCTGCATCCTCAAACTCTTGGGCTCAAGTGATTCTCTTGCCTCAGTCTCCCAAGTAGCTGGAACTATAGATGCCTGCCACAATGCCCACCTATTTTTAGAGACAGGGTCTCGCTCTAGCTCAGGCTGGTCTGGAGCCTGTGAGCTCAGGCAGTCCACTCCCCTCAGCTTCCCAGAGTGGTGGGATTATAGGTGTGAGCCACCACGCCTGGCCTTCGTTGTTAGTTTCTTGAGAGTTTTAATGTCTTGAATGAATTTAAAGTTTCGAAATTAGCCAAATGCTTTTTATCTGTTAATTGAGATGATAATATGTATTTTACAATATATTTAATATATTGACTTATGTTGATGGGATTGTGAATTATGAAATGAGCCTGCATATCTGGGATAAACCAAAGTTTGTTTTGATGTATATAACCCTATTTATATATTGTTCAATTAGATTTCCTAAAATTTTGTTAAGAATTGTTACATTTATCTTGATTTGGGAGATTGGCTTGTAACTTCCTTTTTTTACACCTTTGGGGAGGTTTTAGTGTCAGGATGCTTGTGGATGCATTAAAATGAGTTGGAAGGCAAACAATACCTCTTCAATTTTTTGCATTAATTTTTGTAGAATCCATATTATCTCATCCTTAAATGTTTGATAGAATTCACTAGTAAATTCACTAGTGAAACCCCTTGAACTGGTGTTTAATTGTTTAGGAAGTTTTAAACTACTAATTCAATATTTTTAATGTGTATAGGAGTAATCAGGTTTTGAGTGAGCTTTGGAAATTTGCACCTTTTAAGGAAATTTTTTTATCTCAGTTATTGAATTTATTGATTAAAAAGTGGTCTATAAAATTCACTTTTTATTCCTTTATTATATCTCCTTAGTCTCTGGTGTTATCACATTACTCATTTCTGATACTGGTGTCCTATATTCCTTCTCTCCAGTTCCTGATCAGAGTGACTAGATGTTCAGCGGTTTTATTGATCTTCTGAAAGATCCAAATTTTGATTTCTTCAGTTTTCTTCATTTTTTATTTTATTTTATTTTTTTTGAGACAGAGTCTCACTCAGTCTCTCTGGGGTTGAGTGCTGTGGTGTCATAGCTCACAGCAATGTCAGACTCATGGGCTTAAGTGATTCTCTTGCCTCAGCCTCCCAAGTACCTGGGACTATAGGTGCCCATCAAAAGGCCCAGCTAGTTTTGGAGATAGGGTCTCGTTCTAGCTCAGGCTGGTCTTGAACCTGTGAGCTCAAGCAGTCCACCCACCTTGGCCTCCCCACAGTGCTAGGATTACAGGTGTGAGCCACTGCACCCAGCCTGTTTATTATATTTTAAGTTATTAATCTCATTAATTTTTATTGTGATGTTTATTATTTTCTAATCTCTGTTCATTTTTTTTTTTCTTTGAGAGAGTCTCATTATGTCGCCCTCGATAGAGTGTTCTGGCATCACAGCTTACAGCAACCTCAACCTCTTTGGCTTAAGCGATTCTCTTGCATCAGCCTACCAAGTAGCTAGGACTTATAGGCACCCGCCACAACGCCCGGATATTTTTTTGTAGTTGCAGTTGTCACTGTTGTTTCCACAAGCCTGGACTGGGTTTGAACCTGCCAGCCTCAGTGTATGTGGTCGGCGCCCTAGCTGCTGAGCTACAGGCGCTGAGCTATTCTCTGTTCATTTTTTATCTTTCTAAAGTTTTTTAATGCCAGGTCAGTGAATTGAGGTTTTTCTTTTTCAAAAAGTGTTTAATGCTATTTTTTCTATATACATTTTTGGTATCACCCCACAAATTTTGATATATTGCTTTTTCATTTTTATTCTGTTAAAAATATTTTCTGATTTCCCTATTGGTTTTTTCTTTGACCTGGGAATGTGCTGTTTAGTTTGCATATATTTGAGGATGTTTCTGAGAGCTTTGTGTAATTATTGCCTATTTTAATTCTCACATGGTGAAAGAACATTTTATATGGTTTGTTTTCTTTTCTTTTTTTTTTTTTTTTAGAAACAGAGTCTCACTTTATAGCCTCAGCCTCCCGAATAGCTGGGACTACAGGTGCCCGCCACAACGCCTGGCTATTTTTTTGTTGCATATTGGCCTGGGCTGGGTTCAAACCCGCCACCCTCGATATATGGGGCCCGTGCCTTACCCACACTGAGCCACAGGCGCTGCCCGGTATATGGTTTGTTTTCTTTTAAATTTGTTCAAGGTTATTTTATGGCCCAAAAAGTGGTCTGTCTTAGTAAATGTTCATTGTGTTCCTTAAAAGAGGTGTTATATATAGGTCAAAGAAGTTGACTGAGTTGTTCAAGTCTTCTACCCTGTTTCCCTGAAAATAAGACAGTGTCTTATTTTAAGGTGTGCTCCCAAAGATGCGCTAGGTCTTATTTTCAGGGGACGTCTTATCTTTCCTGTAAGTAGGTCTTATTTTCGGAGGATGTCTTATTTTTTGGGAAAACAGGGTATATTCTTATTGATTTGGTATCTACTGCTTCTATCACTTATGGAGAAGAAATCTTTCAGTATAATTGTGAATTAGTGCTCTTCCTTCAAGTTCTTTCTAGTTATGCATAATTTACTTTGAAGGTTTCCATAGACTTTCTTTCTTTTTTTTTTTTTAAAGACAGAGTCTTACTTTGTTGCCCTCAGTAGCATCACAGCTCACAGCAACCTCCAGCACTTGAGCTTAGGCGATTCTCTTGCCTCAGCCTCCCAAGTAGCTGGGACTATAGGCACCTGCCACAACACCTGGCTATTTTTTTGTTTTAGTTTGGCCTTGGCCGAGTTTATGAACCCTCCACCCTTGGTATATGGGGCCAACGCCCTACTCACTGAGCCACAGGCGCCACCCAGCTCTCCATAGACTTTCAACACTATTAAATCTTTCTTAACCCCTTAGTCATTATGAAATGGTCTTGATCTATGATAATATTCTTTTTTTTTGGCCAAGGCTGAGTTTGAACCCACCACCTTTGGTATATGGGGCCAGTGCCCTACTCCTTGAGCCACAGGAGCTGCCCCGATCTGTGATAATATTCTTTGGTAAGAAATCTGTGTTGCTTGCCCAAAGGGTTATTTTGTTTCCAGATGAAGATGGTCCGGCCTCCCATCACATTGTCAGCCAATTTGTACAGATGGGGATAGGCCACTAGAGGTTATGGTGGAAGGCTATTAAGTTTGTCAGAAGGAAGGCCATTAAGTTTGCTAGAAGGCCAGTGATTCTGGAGAACAGTGAGAGTAGCCTGTCCAAGACTGTTCTGTTTTTCCATTTTCAAAATCACAGTTTTATGTATAACACTTCAATGGAAACGCCATATTAACTCTTATTTTAAATAATAAACAGCACAACTCAGTGACAGTTTATTACATTTCCCATTCAAAAGTTAATTTCCTAAATCAATCCTCCTAAAGCAAAGAGCACATTAACCCTTATTTTAAATAATAATTGTCATAACTCAGTGACCTATTACAACACTTCTGATTGAAAAGTTAATTTCGTAAATCAATCTTCCTTAACTCTTCAAGATGGGCATCTTTTCACCACATGTGATCTCATTTCCCCATTCTTATTATTACATTTCCTATCTATGAAGTTGATTTCGAATGAAAATAATCATTGATTAGTTGTATCAGTATGAGGGTCAATCTTAACATACCCAGGGGAAGAATATTTACAATGTGTAGCACAAGTAGACATGAACCATGGGGGTACATTGGATACAGCAACACACAAATATTCCTAGAAAGAGAGTAATCTGTACACCAATATCTAAGGCTCTCAACCAACCTAAATTGGGTAACCAAGAAAATGATTGACCAAGCTCAAAACTGAGAAAGCCTCGTTGTTGGGTGATATCATGATGCACATTTTGTACTTCATGTCTGATAAGTTGAAAGAGCACATTCCTTTTAACTCTGCACATCCATGATTATGTCTTAGATGTAAGTAATCAATTTGGCTTGGTTTTCTAAGACAGCTTCTCAGAATTGTCCGAGTTCTATGATTAGTGTACTAGTGACCTGTTAGGTGGCATTCAGGGCTTTTACCATGCACAAGGTAGCTGATCCATCTCAACATTTACCTCAGTTACCATAGCTGGCATCACAAATGAAGACAGGGATATATTCTTAGCTGGGCTGAAGAGGTGAATATCACTCTGGCAACCTTCTGGGAGACTAAAAGATTTCAGGCCTACAAAGTCCTTCCAGGTTGTGTGTTATTCAGGTTCTGTACATTGGGCAGGAAGGATACTAGCCTTCCTAGAGAAGAAGTCTTTCCTATGGCATTAGATGGAACATAAAAAAAGCCTTTTGTCCACTCAACAAAAATCCCTTAGGAATTTTAGTCTGTGTATAGGCATAAGGTATGATAGTTATCTTATGACATTGAGGAAAGCTTTTTTAGTTGCATTTACATGGGGTGGTGCATCCTGAAAACTTTACACAATCTTCTCCAGGTATAAGTGTTTAAAGATGAATAGAAAACATATCCCTTTCCTTAGTCCATCCTTAAAGGCGCCCCTCCCCCCCCAAATACATATCTAAATAGGCGAGATTCCTTGGGCTATGGTAGAACATAGTGAAATTCCTGAGAACTTGTAATGGAGTACAAACTCCTAGTAAATAAGATGTAAACACCTGGTCTACATGAATTCTTCCTGTTAAGAAACATTCATAACATTCTTAGACAAGTGAGTCCAAATATTCTCATCTCATTGGAAGGGTATTATGTCTTGCTCATTCCCCAAAGGCTGCAAGGTCAGAAGGGCTATGAAGAGGAAAAAGATGTGTCTTGTGGCCATTTCTTAATGAACCAGTCTGTCATCTAATTGTTGGGCGCCAACAGTGTCCAGTTCTGCTGTTTGTGAACAGATAAGGCTTCACTTGGGTATGATGAGTCCGGGTCTTTAATATAGCCAGTTTAACTGTGGTAGGAGTGGTGAGCAAAATATTCCAAGGGCTCATCTAATTTCCTAAGAACCTGGTCTCCTGACTGGAATGGATGGAGATTTCCAGCTGGGACTCAGGCAGAGCTGGTGAGAGAAAACTTATGAATAAAAGATAATACCTCTTGGGCGGTGCCTGTGGCTCAAAGGAGTAGGGCGCCGGTCCCATATGCTGGAGGTGGTGGGTTCAAACCCAGCCCTGGCCAAAAACTATTTAAAAAAAAAAATACCTCTTGAATATGCTGCTGACACTTTTGTAGCCTAAAATCATACTCTGCCTGAAAAGGAATTTGGACTGAGACTGCCTGGGTCTTGCTTATGTAATTTGATAAGGGCTTAATTTAAGCCTGTTTCTGGGGTCTACCTGCACCCAGAGTAAGGCAAGGGGTGATACCTGATCCCAGTGTAAATGGGTTTCTTGACACAGTTTGGCGAGATGTTTCTTTTTTTTTTGTAGAGACAAGAGTCTCACTGTACCGCCCTCCGGTAGAGTGCCGTGGCGTCACACGGCTCACAGCAACTTCTAACTCTTGGGCTTACGCGATTCTCTTGCCTCAGTCTCCCGAGCAGCTGGGAGAGATGTTTCTTTTTTTTTTTTTATTTAATTTGGCCGGGGCTGGGTTTGAACCCGCCACCTCCGGCATATGGGACCGGCGCCCTACCCTCTGAGCCACAGGCGCCGCCCGAGAGATGTTTCTTTAATGTGTGATTCATCTGCTCCACTTCTCCCGGTGACTGAGGTCTCCATGTAGTATGTAGTCTCTGCTGTATTCCTAAAAACTTGCTTACTGGTTGGGTTACTTCAGCAATGAAAGAGGATCCATTATCATTCTGGAGGTTTTTTGTGAGCCCACATTGAGGAATCATTTATTTCAGAAGTCACCTTAATAACCTCTGCTGCTCTCTCAGTCTGGGCCAGAAAGGCCCCACCTAGCCCTAAAATGTACCTAAAAGACTTAGAGATATTTTAAGCTTTTGGAAGGGGGTATTTGTGTAAAATCCAGTTGTTCTCAGTCTTTGGATTATTTTTAATGTGGTAGACACTGAGAGGTGATTTGTCTGATGATCTGGGTGAGTTGTCTGCTTATTATCCATGGATGGATGAATTCCGTCAGAGCCTCCTTACTATAATGGGTCATTTCATGTATTCACTGTAGATTTTAGGTGCCGCTTTCTGGGGTTACAGGATTCTTTCCTGTTCATTCATCAACTACCCCTCTCCTTTCAGAATCCCTCTTTTTCTGCTTTGTCATAGGAGGCCAAGAACTCTGCCAGGTTCATGGGGGCATCAAAGGAGCCATTACCATCATCTTTGCAGCTTGCTTAGCTGCCAAATCTGCCAAGCAGTCTCCTTCTGCAATCCAGTCCGTTCCCTTCTGGTGACCTGGGCAGTGCATGAGTGCCACTTTGCTGGGAAGCAAAATGGCTTCCACCAGGTGAAGAACTTCTTGAGCATTTCTGATCTTCTTTTCTGTCCTCAACGGACCTCTTTCTTTACAGATGGCTCAATGTGCATGTAAGATTAAATAAGAGTACTTCGAGTTGGTATAGATGTTAGCCGGTTTACCTGATAGCTCCAGGGCCCTGGTTAGCACACTTGGCTCAGTCTTCTGGGCTGAAGTTCCCAGATGAAGGGCTTTTGTTTTAACCTTTCTTGTACCACCACATATCCAGCTCTCTGCGTTCTTTTCTTCACATAACTGCTTCCATCTATAGACAAAGTTCAATATGCCCCCTTGAAACAGCAATGCAAAAGGTCACGGTAGTTCAAAAAGACTTGTTCAATTACTTGAAGGCACTGATATTCTATGGGATCCTGGTTGGGTTCAGGAAGAACAGTGTTGGGGTTTAATCTGATCTTTATTTCGAAAGTCATTCCTGGATTGTCAAAGAGGATAGCCTGTGATATTTCCCATCCATCCAGCAGTTAACCACAAATTTATTTTCTTCTATAGCAAAGTGAGTACCTGATGGGGAACATAGACTGTGACCGGTTTCCCCAGCTTCAATTTCTCTGCCTCTTTTTTTATTCTTTTTTCCTTAGAGACAGAGTTTCAGTATGTCACCCTGGGTAGAGTGCTGTGGCATCACAGCTCACAGCAACCTCCAACTCTTGGGGTTAAGTGATTCTCTTGCCTTAGCCTCCAGAGTTGCTGGGACTGTAGTCGCCTGCCATAACACCTAGCTGGCTATTTTTTGGTTGCAGTTTGGGCAGGGCCGGGTTTGAACCCGCCACCCTCGGTATATGGGGCTGGTGCCCTACCCACTGAGCCACTAGGTGCCGCCCCTTCTCTGCCTCTTTTAAGAGGTCGTAGATTGCAGCTACCACCATCAGGCAGGGTGGCCAACCTGAGGCTGTGAAGTCAAATTGTTAGAAAAGTAAGCAACTGGCCCAGGCATGGTCCCAATCTTCAGGAGAAGCAGCCCTAGTCCATGTTTCTTATAGACTACAAATAAAACAGTTTGTCAAGTCTGGTGGTCCCAATGTGGGTGCTTTAGTCGGTAACTGCTTAAGATTTTTAAGGGGTCCTTCACATTCTTTTGTGCATTTTAAAGGCTCCTCCTCAGACCCCTTTAGGACATCATACAAGGGCTTTACAATAAGAGCACAATTTGGAATCCAGATCCCACGAAAGCCAGCCATTCCCAGAAATCCTGTCAGCTGTTTGCTTGTTTTGGTTTTAGAGTGTGTATGATCAAGTCCTCTCCGCTTCCAAACAGGCTGCTGTGCCCAGGCTCCATTTGGAACTCACAAAATTTTACTTTCTCCTGGCAAATTTGGGCTTTTTTCTTCTACACCTTGTAACTATACTTTGTCAACTGGTTCAGTGTCAATATGGTGTTATGCAGTCTTGAAACTCCTGTCCGGTGACTAACAAATTGTATACATACTGGAGAATCTTCCTGTTTTCTAATTAATGTGTAACAAGTCCTGTGCCAGAGCTTCCCTGATAATAGTGGTGCATTTTTGAAGCCTTGGTGGAGCACCATTCAGCATAATTGTTCCTTCTTAAGGGTGTTTGGCTCTTGCCATTCAAAGGCGAATACTTCTTGTTACTAGGAGGCTAGTGGATGCAAAAGTAAGCATCCTTTAAGTCCACAAACTGAAAACCAGGTGGCTTTTGGTGATAAGTCATTCAAGGGGGATAAGAATTAGGTACTGTGAGATGAATATCTAACTAGCATCATCTCATTTACTGGCTATACAGGTTCTGTAAAAAACTTTTACTCTCCTGTTCTCAGCTTTTTCACAGGCCGTATAGCAGTATTATAAGGAGATTGACATGGCCTTATAAGTCCACAGGCTTTAAACTTGTTAATAAATGGAGCTACTCCTCATTAGCCTCCTGCTTAAGTGGGTCTTGACCTTTTCATTGTCAATATGGTGGCATTGTTATGGGGCGAGATAAGGACCACCGACTCAAATTAGAATTTCAAAAAGGAGTCTTTTATTAATTGCGGGCTGTCTCTGCAAAGTCTAAAGCAGACTAAGTGAGAGAACATTGAGGGGTCTGAAGTTGGGGTTTTTCTAGTCTGAAAGTTGGCAAAGGCCAAACAGGTGGGCTGAAAGTTAGCAATTAGAAGGAAAAAGAAAGTTGGCAAAAGAAGCAAAAAGCAAGCACCGGGTCACGATGACCCCTTTTACAGAAGCAAACCTTACAATGTAGTGGTTTAGCCAATAGGTAACATAAAGGGCAGTTAGATAACAATAAGATAACATAATGCAGATCTAGCAACTAATGGATAAGTAAAACAATTTGTCACAGCATTTAGCTCATTAACTCTCATCATGACAGTACTTGGCCCATTTGTTCTTATCTTGTCTTGTTCTGGCCCAGTCCAGACAGATCTAAGAGTAATGGTTTCTGTCATCATTTCAGAGTTATGGTATTCGCTTCTTTTTGTCCTTTCATCTTTTATCCTACACAGCCCCCTGGTGCACGTCAGTGGCGGGCAGTATCCATCTTATGGGGGTGATGAGGCAGCCGGTGAAAGAACCAGACCAGCGCCATCTTAGGAGTTAAGTTTCGCTCCCCCCAACCCCCGTCATTTCACTCAGTAAGTTTCACCTTTCAGGCAATTCCCCCAGAATCATGAGACAACTGCCCACCAATCAGGGACCCCCCCCCCCCCGCCCCCCACCTAACCAATCCAGAAGCGTCCCCTTTGTTTCAGGCTGTGCACGCCCACCCGCTGTGGGACCATAAAAACCCCCTGCTCCAGAGCTTGGGGCTCCTGGCTCAGATCTGTTGTAGCGGAGACCCCGGGAGCCCAAGTTCAAACTTGCAATAAAACGGCTCTTTTGCTTTTGCATCGGACTTGTCTCCTTAGTAGTCTTTGTGAGGGATTTCAAGATCTGGGCACAACACCGGCACCCATGAGGCTGCTGGAACCCATCTTAGCATGCTGGGTTTCACATGAACCTCCACTGGGGCAACCCATTGGGTCTTTCCAGGAGTTCCATGAGCCCATACTGAGGGGCTCAGAACTTCTTTTGGCCATCGAGTCTAGGTTTCAGGTTGTTGGAGAAGTAGCCAACAAGTGTGTTCATGTGGGACCTCTATCTGGAGGCTGTGATTCTCTGAAAGTCTCTTCCCAACAGAGGAACTGGACAATCAGGCATATATAGAAATAGGTAGGTCATTTTTTTTTTTCTCCAATTGAGCATTCAGTGGGCTTAAGGAAGAACTTACGTTCCAATTGTCTAGTCACTTTTGTCACTGGAATGGACTATTTTGTTGGAGGGGAGAATGGGTTATCGAATACTGAAGATGTTGCCCCTGTGTCCACCAGGAAGTCCACAGTCTTTCCCCTCTTATTTTTTTTTAAAAGTCTCTAGGTATTGTAAGATAATTTTTATTTTTACTTTTAAAAAATGGACATTAGGCTCGGTACCTGTGGCTCAAGCTGCTAAGGCACCAGCCACATACACCTGAGCTGGCGGGTTCGAATCCAGCCTGAGCCCGCTGAACAGCAATGACGACTGCAACCAAAAAATAGCTGGGTGTTGTGGCGGGCGCCTGTAGTCCCAGCTCCTTGGTAGGTTGAGACAGAATAATCGCTTGAGCCCAGGAGTTGGAGGTTGCTGTGAGCTGTGATGTTATGGCACTCTACCCAGGGTGACAGCTCTGTCTCAAAAAAAAATAAAAGAAGTGGACATTAATATCAACATATGTACATCATTCAACTTAGTGAAAACAAGACATTCAATGGCACACTAGCAGCAGGAGCTGGTTATTAACTAATCACTTTATACAGTTGTATTTACATAAAATGACACTAAAGTGAATAAACTGAAGTTAATAAGTGACAAGCATAATTATAAGTAATACTCAAAAGTAGCCAAATGCATAGTAATCCCAACCTTGTAGGACAACTAGTTAAAAGATGCGTTTGCTCTTATTGGAGGACTATCTAACTTCAGTAACATTTATGGATGAAACAAAGTTACTATTGCACATTTTAAAAGGATTGGTCCAGTTGAGTTTCCTCTTCATTTAAAGTATTAGCAGCAAGGTCATTATGTGGACTGTCCAGAATGTCTTTGTTTAGTCCATTTGACTCCTCCTCTTGATCCTCACCAGTATTAACCTCCAACTATCTGTGTGTTCATTAACATGTCATTTCCTAAGGACTATTACTCAGTAGTTTTGCCTATCTTCTTTCCAAGATTTATTTTATGTTTTTCTTTGTTTGTTTGTTTTTTGCAGTTTTGGCTAGGGCCAGGCTTGAACCCACCACCCTTGGTATGTGGGGCTGGCACCCTACTCCTTGAGCCACAGGCGCCACCCTATTTTAAGTTTATTTATGTTTCTCTAGATTCTTTCTTGTTGCTCTTCCCTTAGGCTTCTATTTGACTCAGAAGCAAAATTCTCACTTGTAGATGAGTTTGTTAAAAAGGGATCTAATTCAGTAGCAGATACATCATGGCCATTATTTTCCCCTACTTCATCTGAACCTCCTTCTTATTTTCCAGGTATTCAACTCTTTCAATAAAATCCTCAAATTGCAGCTTAAGGAATAGCCTATGTGCCCAGTGCTCCATGTGTCTGATTAGCATCTTCAAATCTTCAGCCTCATGACCTTTACCTTTGAATTTTGCCTTCTCAAACAAATTCCTTAAGGCTGGAAGTCCTCTTTCTGAAGTTAATATCTGAGCATCCAGCTGGGATATATTCCTTTTAACTGTTCTCTTTGGAGGTACAGAAATAGGTGCTCCACTTCCTGATTCTTTATCTTCTTCACCATTTTGTCTCCCTGCAGAAGCTGGAGGTGGGAAAGGAGGAAAAGTTTCATCTTCTATATGCTCATAATCTGGTAGGTCAAACAGGCCATTTTCCTGTGGTTCTAGCATCTTCTCTTCTGGCTTTCCTTCCTTTCTAGATAGTCCTCCTAGATCTTCTTTGCAGGTTTATCTTCTCCTAACCTGGCATTAAGTATCTGAAATTCCATCCTAGGGTCTCTTCATTTATGTACATGGCAGAAATACACTTCCTCTCCCTACATGGCTTGGTGTAGTAAACGCCAGCCGGACACCAGTCTTCCCCCCCTCCCCCTTATTTTTACCTGAGGATCCTGGGTGACAGCGGTCATAGTGGACAGAAAATCTGGTTGAGGCCTCAGGCACCCTTAGTCATATTCAGAACCAGTCAATTCAACCATTAATTTTTCCAGTGTCCCACCTCCTTACGATAGGCACACTGGTTTTCCTTAACCAGGGTTCGTTGCCACCTCAAGTTCCTCTTCCTGGAGCTTCTTTCCTTTCTCCTTTTATCATTGGTAGTCTCCAGATAAATAGTGGCAGCCTGGGTCTTTTTTTGTTCTCTTGTGTTCTTTTGTGCTCTTGATTGTTTAAAACTTTGTAGGCCGTGTCTGCCAGCTCAGAGAGGTTCATTGCTATGGGTCCATCCATTCTCTGGAATTTCTTCCATATGTCCAGGGCACTTTGGATAATAAAAGTCATATTTGCCATTCACTGATTTTCAGGATCCTCAGGATCCACAGCTGTGTACTTTCAGTAGGTATTGTACACTCTCTCCAGAAACTCAGGTGGGTCCTCAGTTGCTTTATGCTGCACGGTTTGTACAGCATACAAACCTTTGCTTGGGAACTCCTTTCTGTAGTCCTGCCAAAAGACATCTTTTGTAATGACTGAGAAGAGGCAACCCAGTGTTATTAGGATCCCAGTCTGGCTCTGTCAAAGGAATAGCAGCCTCTGGTACTGGTGTATTATCCTGATTCTCGTCATGGAGTCAGGCAGTCTCTTCTTATGTCTTATCCAGTACTAGCCACCTTTCATTGCTAGTGAGGATTATATTTATTTAATTATTTTTTTGAGACAGAGAGTCTCACTTTTGTAACCCTCAGTAGAGTGCCTGTGGCATCACAGCTCACAGCAACCTCAAACTCTTGGGCTTAAGCGATTCTCTTGCCTGAGCCACCCAAGTAGCTGGGACTACAGGCACCCGCCACAATGCCTGGCTATTTTTTGAGGCAGGGTCTTGCTCTGGCTCAGGCTGGTCTTGAACTCATGAGCTTAGGCAATCTACCCACCTTGGCCACCCAGAGTGCTAGGATTACAGGCTTTAGCTACTGGGCCCAGCCATGAGGATTATATTTATTTATGCATTTATAATTATTTTTTTATTCATGAGGATTATATTTAAATGAGCCTATATATCAGCCCAGTTGGGGTGGTGAGTAGCAACCATAGTAGTTATTAGTTCAGTCACTTTAACAAGATGTAAACAATTGGGCGGCGCCTGTGGCTCAGTCTGTAAGGCGCTGGCCCCATATACCGAGGGTGGTGGGTTCAAACCTGGCCCCGGCTGAACTGCAACCAAAAAATAGCTGGGCGTTGTGGCGAGCGCCTGTAGTCCCAGCTACTCGGGAGGCTGAGGCAGGAGAATCGCTTAAGCCCAGGAATTGGACGTTGCTGTGAGCTGTGTGATGCCACGGCACTCTACTGAGGGTCATAAAGTGAGACTCTGTCTCTACAAAAAAAAAAAAAAAAAGATGTAAACAATTAAGTGGGTTGGTATTTTTCTAGTTTAACAGATCAGATGTAGAGAGGAGAGTATGTCCAATGGTATTTGGCAGCCTTGCCCTGCTGATTTATTTCCATTGCCATTTGGCTCAGAAGGTATTGCACTGCCTTTTCTCCTTGGGTCCTCTGACTAAATTGAGTCCTCTATTGGGTGTGAGATGGAGAGACCACTTCAAACCTCTTTAAGCCACGTAAGGAGTAGCAGATTCCTCCTCATCTGGTGCTGAAGCACTTGGTGCTCTAAGTCCACTGAAAGCAAACACAACATGCTTCTCTAACGTATTGTACTCAACAGGAATGTTACCATCATCAGACTGGGCGTGCTGGCTTACTCTTGTAGTCCTAGCACTCTGGGAGGCTGAGGTGGGTGGATTGCTTGAGCTCACGAGTTCGAGACCAGACTGAGCAAAAAGCAAGACCCCTGTCTCTACTAAAAACAGAAAAACTGAGGCAAGAAAAATGCTTGAGCCCAAGAGTTGGAGGTTGCTGTGAGCTGTGACACCATGGCATTCTACCGAGGGTGACAGCTAGAGACTCTTTCTTAAAAAAAAATAAAATAAACATTACCATCTTCATTACACACAATCTTTTGATTCTCCCCCTTGCTTCTCTTCGTTTCTGATTTTGTTTCCCTTTATATCATTAGCAAATTGTTCTTAGAATCAGCATCCTTATTATGTAAAGTTCTAAAGGCTTATACATATGGGATTTCAGTCCATTTTCCTGATCTTTGACAAAAGCACTTAACTGTAAGATGGTATAATAATATAAAGATTCATTCAAAGGCCACTTTTCTCTGTGGACAAGATGATACATTGGCCAGGCCATGTTATAGTAAAATTTGATTGCCTTTTTAGTTACAGGCGGGTACCCATACTGAGACCAGTCAAACAGACTATGCCCCAATGGGCTATCATTTGGGATTGAGGCCTCAGCTCCCATAATACACACTAGTTATAGAAGCATCGTATTAGTCAAAAGAAAACCAGAAGTGATGAGAGCTGAAATTCTCACCCTGCAACCGTTGAGGCCTGAGCTCCCATAATAACAGCCGGATACAGAAAAACCAGATTTCTTGACAAGAAAACCAGCACTAATGATGATGGGGCTAAGGAAATTTTACCCCCAAATATGACTACTTAACATAAAGAATATTTTTAGGGTGGCACCTGTGGCTCAGTGGGTAGGGCGCCGGCCCCTTATACGGAGGGTGGCGGGTTGGAACTTGGCCCCATTCAAATTGCAACAAAAAAATAGCAGAATCCAGCAACACATCAAACAAATTATACATCATGACCAAGTTGGTTTTATCCCAGGGTCTCAAGGCTGGTTCAATATACGTAAATCTATAAATGTAGTTCAGCACATAAACAAATTAAAAAACAAAGACCATATGATTCTCTCAATTGATGCAGAAAAAGCTTTCGATAATATCCAGCATCCCTTCATGATCAGAACACTCAAGAAAATTGGTCTAGAAGGGACTTTTCTTAAACTTATAGAGGCTATCTACAGCAAACCCACAGCCAATATCATATTGAATGGAGTTAAATTGGAATCATTTCCACTCAGATCAGGAACCAGACAAGGCTGCCCATTGTCTCCATTGCTTTTCAACATGGTAATGGAAGTTTTAGCCACCACAATTAGGGAAGAAAAGGCGATCAAGGGTATCCATATAGGGTCAGAAGAGATCAAACTCTCGCTCTTCGCAGATGATATGATTGTGTATCTGGAAAACACTAGGGACTACTACAAAACTCCTAGAAGTGATCAAGGAATACAGCAGCGTCTCAGGTTACAAAATCAACATTCATAAATCGGTAGCCTTTATATACACCAACAACAGTCAAATTGAAAAAGCAGTTAAGGACTCTATCCCATTCACAGTAGTGCCAAAGAAGATGAAATATTTGGGAATTTACCTAACAAAAGACGTGAAAGGTCTCTATAAAGAGAACTATGAAACTCTAAGAAAAATAGCCGAAAATGTTAACAAATGGAAAAACATACCATGCTCATGGCTGGGAAGAATCAACATTATCAAAATGTCCATACTACCCAAAGCAATATATAATTTCAACTCACTCCCTATTAAAGCTCCACTGTCATATTTTAAAGATCTTGAAAAAACATTACTTCGTTTTATATGGAATCAGAAAAAACCTCGAATAGCCAAGACATTACTCAGAAATAAAAACAAAACAGGAGGAATCACACTACCAGACCTCAGACTTTACTACAAATCGATAGTGATCAAAACAGCATGGTATTGGCACAAAAACAGAGAAGTAGATATCTGGAACTGAATAGAGAACCAAGAGATGAATCCAGCTACTTACCGCTATTTGATTTTTGACAAGCCAATTAAAAACATTCAGTGGGGAAAAGATTCCCTATTTAACAAATGGTGCTGGGTGAACTGGCTGGCAACCTGCAGAAGACTGAAATTGGACCCACACCTTTCACCATTAACTAAGATAGACTCTCATTGGATTAAAGATTTAAACTTAAGACATGAAACTATAAAAATACTAGAGGAGAATGCAGGGAAAACCCTTGAAGAAATTGGTCTGGGTGAGTATTTCATGAGGAGAACCCCCCGGGCAATTGAAGCAGCTTCAAAAATACACTACTGGGACTTGATCAAACTAAAAAGCTTCTGCACAGCTAAGAACACAGTAAGCAGAGCAAGCAGACAGCCCTCAGAATGGGAGAAGATATTTGCAGGGTATATCTCTGACAAAGGTTTAATAACCAGAATCCACAGAGAACTCAAACGCATCAGCAAGAAAAAAACAAGGGATCCCATCGCAGGCTGGGCAAGGGATTTGAAGAGAAACCTCTCTGAAGAAGACAGGTGCAAGGCCTTCAGACATATGAAAAAATGCTCATCACCTTTAATCATCAGAGAAATGCAAATCAAAACTACTTTGAGATATCATCTAACTCCAATGAGACTAGCCTATATCACAAAATCTCAAGAGCAGAGATGTTGGCGTGGATGCGGAGAAAAGGGAACACTTCTGCACTGCTGGTGGGAATGCAAATTAATACATTCCTTCTGGAAAGATATATGGAGAACACTCAGAGATCTAAAAATAGATCTGCCATTCAATCCTGTAATTCCTCTGCTGGGCATATACCCAGAAGACCAAAAATCACAACATAACAAAGATATTTGTACCAGAATGTTTATTGCAGCCCAATTCATAATAGCTAAGTCATGGAAAAAGCCCAAGTGCCCATCGATCCACGAATGGATTGATAAATTGTGGTATATGTATACCATGGAATACTATGCAGCCTTAAAGAAAGATGGAGACTTTATCTCTTTCATGTTTACATGAATGGAGCTGGAACATATTCTTCTTAGTAAAGTATCCCAAGAATGGAAGAAAAAGTACCCAATGTACACAGCCCTACTATGAAACTAATTTGGGACTCTCACATGAAAGCTATAACCCAGCGACAACTTAACAATAGGGGGAAGTGGGAAAGGGGGAGGGTGGGTAGAGGGAGGGGGATCGGTGGGATCACACCTGTGGTGCTTCTTACAGGGGTATTTGCGAAACTTGGTAAATGTAGAATGTAAATCTTTTGGCACAGTAACTGAGATAACGCTGGAAAGGCCATGTTAACCACTGTGATAAAAATGCGTCAGATGGTTTATGAAGCGAGTGTATGATGCCTCATGATCATATCAATGTATACAGTTATGATTTAATAAAAAATAAAATAAAATAAAAAAATATATATTAAAAGAAAAAAAAATAGCCGGCCGTTGTGGTGGCCAGCTACTCAGGACCCTGAGGCAAGAGAATTGCCTAAGCCCAGGAGTTGGAGGTTACTATGAGCTGTGATGCCACGGGAACCTACTGAGGGCGATAAAGTGAGACTCTTGTCACTTAAAAAATTTTTTTTTAAATTAAAAGTCATTCATGATCAGAAAGCATTGAAGAGGCCTTCCCTCTATCTACATGAAACCGCACTAACCTGATTGGTAATCAAAAGGGCTGTTGACTTCTTTTTCACAATGTTGGCAGACCTAGCCCCAAATTATTTAAAACACAGTACCTGTCTCTCAAGTTAATTTACAAGTCAATCTGTTTCCCTTCATTTATACATCTCCTCTGGCAACCACTTACTGCACCTATACTTTCCACATTCTCACTGTTGCTTTCTAAAAGACATCTACAAAGGTCTGTGACCATCACTAAGACATTGGTTAATCATTCTTGTGCACCCCCCCACCCCCGCACATGGTATTTGGAAATAAACCTTTCTTTTATTAATCTGCCATAATTGTGAGTTGATCTTTCAGCGAACCAGCTAAGGGAAAAGGGCAAGTTTCGCCGTGATCCCTACAATGACAGTTAATTTCTCAGCATACAACCAGAATAAAACAGGTAGACCTTAGTGATTAGTGATGGCAGGTGGGTGAGTGCAGAGCCAGAAGACTCCCAGGAGAACTCTCCTGGCAGCGTTGCTCAGAGCTTTAGAGCAGTGTTCTTCTGAGCCTGCTTGTCCAGGCAACTGCTAGGCCTCTCCTTGATAGCACTTACCAGATCAGTATAAGGGTTCCTTCTTAGTTGCCAGAAA
The DNA here is from genome assembly GCF_027406575.1 of Nycticebus coucang. NCBI lineage: Eukaryota > Metazoa > Chordata > Mammalia > Primates > Lorisidae > Nycticebus > Nycticebus coucang. Next base: position 83,837,920 of record NC_069804.1, read on the forward strand.
TGTTGCCAGATGAAGAGTGCCCTGCCACGTGTCACTGTCAGGCAGTATGTAGAGATGGGGACAGGAAGACCAACCTTTTTTTGTCAGAAGGCTACTGATTCTGGAGAACAGTGAAAATAGCCTCTGTAAGACTGTTATATTCTTCCATTTCTAAAACAGGGTTTTATACATAATGCTTCAAAAGAAAGACCACATTTACTCTTATTTTAAATAATGAGCAGCATACAACTCAGTGACAATCTATTACAACATTCCAATTCAAAAGCTGATTTCCTAAATCTTTCTAAAGCAAAGACCTTACCCTTACTTTTAAATAATGATAGCATAACTCAGGTACCTATTACAACATTTCTAAATTAAAATTAAATTTCCTAAGTCCTCCTAAAACAAGGACCACATTTATCTTTATTTTAAATAATTGGTATAACTCAGTGATCTATTACAGCATTTCTGATTCAAAAGTCAGTTTCCTAAATCATCTGCCTCAACTATTCAAGATGGGCATCTTTAGGATGGGAGCTAAATTTATAAAACAAGAAGGGGAGTTTGGAGGGAAGGTCAGGTAGGACCTAAAGGGACCAAACTAGCCGTGTCTGGTAGTTCATCTCCTGGCTAACTTCTATCGTATTTTCACCATATGTACTCTCAGTTTGTCTATAGCAAATTAAGCCATGAAGAAAAGAAAACTTGGAAAAAAATTGAAAATATGGTCCAAGTGAATTTTGATAATAAATTTAATTGCATCAGTTTTTTTTCTTTCTGTTTTCCTTCCCTCCCTCTCCCTTCTTTTTGCCTTCCTCCCTCCTTCCTTTTTTTTGTTTTTGTTTTTGTTTCAGACTGAGTCTCCCTCTGTTGCCTGGGCTAGGCTGCCATGGCATTAGCCAACTCACAGCAACCTCAAAATCTTGGGATAAAACAATTTTCTTGCCTTAGCTTCCTGAGTAGTTGGGACTACAGGTGGCCAGCACAGTGCCTGGCTAAATTTTCTTTTAGTAGAAACAAGGCCTCTCACTTGTTCAGGCTGGTCTTGAGCTCCTGAACTCGAGGGATCCTCCTGCTTCAGTCTCCCAGAGTGTCAGGATTATAGGCATGACCCACTGTACTGGACCCTATATCACTTTTTTTTTTTTTTTTTGACAGAGTCTCACTTTGTTCTCTGTAGAGTGCTATGGTTTCATAGCTCATAGAAACTTCAAACTTTTAGGCTCAAGCAATCCTCTTACCTCAGTCTTTCTCGTAGCTGGGACTACAGGCACCCCCCCACAATGCTCGGCTATTTTTTTGTTGTTGATGTTTGTTTAGCAGGCCTAGGCAGGGTATGAACCCACCAGCCCTGGTGTACGTGGCCGTCACCCTAACCACTGAGCTATGGACGCCAAGCCATCAGTTTTTTAATAATGGATGAAATGGGAGAATTGATGAAACTGAATACTTTAAAAATTTTAATATCTCTGATAATTAACCTTTTTTTCAGTTTTATAAATTGTAGTCTCCCACTAAAGCAATGTTGAGCACTTTTTAAGATTGTATTTGAGTATTACATATAAAGCTGAAAAATAAAAATTTGTTGGTAAATATGCCACAAGTAGAATTTGACAATACCTAGCTTGCTTTGCATACAAAAGGTAAAGGTTAACTATTTATACCAGGGGTCCTCAAACTTTTTAAACAGGGGGCCAGTTCACTGTCCCTCAGACGGTTGGAGAGCCGGACTATAGTTTTAAAAAAAATTACGAACTGGCGGCGCCTGTGGCTCAGTCGGTAAGGTGCCAGCCTCATATACCGAGGGTGGCGGGTTCAAACCCGGTCCTGGCCAAACTGCAAAACCAAAAAATAGCCGGGCGTTGTGGCGGGCGCCTGTAGTCCCAGCTACTTGGGAGGCTGAGGCCTCACGCTTAAGCCCATGAGTTGGAGGTTACTGTGAGCTGTGTGAGGCCACGGCACTCTACCGAGGGCCATAAAGTGAGACTCTGTCTCTACAAAAAAAAAAAAAAAAAAAAATTACGAACAAATTCCTATGCACATTGCACATATCTTATTTTGAAGTAAATAAACAAAATGGGAACAAATACAATCATACCGCCTCATGTGGCCTGCGGGTCACAGTTTGAGGACCCCTGATTTATACCATTTCAAGGAGTATTAGTAAGAAAACTAGTATGTAAATATGTAAAAGATATGACTAGATAATTTCATGGAAATGCCTATCCAAATCAGTAAAAAACATAAAACATACTGAAGGAAATGTAAATTGCAGTAACAGTATCCTTTCTCATTAACTAGATTTGGGGTAAAAAAACAGCTACTCTTGGCAGTGATGGGGGCAGTTTACATTTATGTTTCTTAGGGAACTGTGAATTGTTAACTTTTTTTTTTTTCCTCACTCAGGGAGTCCCTACTGTAAGCTCCTCTTCATCCTTTAAGGCCTTATTTCTTGCCCAGGCTTCATGGCAGTGCTTTAAGTTCTTTTTTTCTGCAACCAGGGGAATTTCTATTTTTTTTGCAGTTTTTGGCCCGGGCTGGGTTTGAAACTGCCACCTCCTGTATATGGGGCTAGCACCCTACTCCTTTAAGCCACAGGTACCGCCCAACCTGGGGAAATTCTTATCTTCTTTTTTGTTTTTGAAACCAAGTCAAACTACCTCATGCTCAGTAGAGGGCAATGACGTCACAGCTCACAGCAACCTCAAACTCTTAGCCTTAAGCGACTGTCTTGCCTCATCCTCTCAAGTAGCTGGGACTACAGGTGCCCGCCACAATGCCAGGCTATTTTTTTGTTGTAGTTGTCATTGTTGTTTAGCAGCCCTGGGCCCTGTTCGAACACACCAGCTCTGGCGTATGTGGCCGGCGTCCTAACCCCTGAGCTACAGGCTCCAAGCTAGAATTTCTCATCTTCCTTCTGATAGTTTTTATGTATTTTTGTTAGTGTATTCTGTTTTGTCCAGCATTTCTACTTTGAGTTGACTAGGGTGAGGTTTTTTTTTTGTTTTTGTTTTTGAGACATTGTTCACTTTGTCACCCATGGTAGAGTGACTTGATGTCATAGCTCACAGCAACCTCCAACTCCTGGGCTCAAGTGATTCTCTTGCCTCAGCCTCCCAAATAGCTAGGACTATAGGTGCTGGCCACAACGCCTGGCTATTTTTTTTTTTTTTTTTTTTTTTTTTCAGTTTTTGACCAGGGCTGTGTTTGAACCTGCCACCTCTGGTATATGGGGTTGGTGCCCTACTCCTTGAGCCACAGGCACTGCCCAACGCCTGGCTATTTTTAGAGATGAGATCTCACTCTGGCTTAGGATGGTCTCGAACCTATGAGCTCATGCAGTCCACCTGCCTCAGCCTCCCAAGTGCTGGGATTACAGGTGTGAGCCGCCTCACAGGGCCAGGGTGAGGAATTTCATTGCATTTAGGTTCTCCATAGTAACTGGAACTCACCATGATTTTTTTTATTTTTTAGAGAGAGTCTCATTTTGTTGCCCTTGGTAGAGTGCTGTGACATCACAGCTCATAGCAACCTCCAGCTCTTGGGTTTAGGCGATTCTCTTGCCTCAGCCTTCCTAGTAGCTGAGACTACAGGCGCCCAGCTATTTTTTTGTTGCAGTTTGGCCGGGGCTGGCTTCAAACCTGCCACCCTCGGTATATGGGGCCGGTGCCCTACTCACTGAGCCACAGACGCTGCCCATGATTTTTTTCTTTTTATAACCAAATTGTCTTATAAGTATTAATGAAAAGGCAGAAATTTTCAAATATAAAGTAACTCATGTACGCATAAAGCATTTTTAGACTCTCCCTGCTTCTTTGGGAACAGGATCTCACTTTATTGCCCATTGTGACATAGCTCACTGCAACCTCAAACTCTTGGGCTCAAGCAATACTCCTGTCTCAGCCTCTGAAAGTGCTGGAATTAAAGGTGTGAACCACCACATCCGGAATTAGCCCTTCTTGATGCAGTTCTTTAATAAAAATATAGTCAAGCAAGAAGTAAGTAAAAATAAGTGTGGATGAGGGTGGCGCCTGAGGCTCAAAGGAGTAGGGTGCCGGCCCCATATGCCAGAGGTGGCGGGTTCAAACCCAGCGCTGGCCAAAAACTGCAAAATAAGTGTGGATGAAAAGGAAGCACTACTGGGCCGTGCCTGTGGCTCAGTCCGTGGGGTGCCGGCCCCATATGCCGAGAGTGGCGGGTTCAGGCCCGGCCCCGGCCAAACTGCAACCAAAAAATGGCTGGGCGTTGTGGCGGGCGCCTGTGGTCCCAGCTGCTCGGGAGGCTGAGGCAGGAGAATTGCTTAGGCCCAGGAGTTGGAGGTTGCTGTGAGCTGTGTGATGCCATGGGACTCTACCCAGGGCCATAAAGTAAGACTCTGTCTCTACAAAAAAAAAAAAAAAAAGAAAAGGAAGCACTACTGTGTAAAATAATTTTAAGAGGTTTATTTTCAGCCAAATTTGAGGTCAACGATGCAGAGCCACACCTAAGAAGCCTCCAGCAAGTGGATTAGTGGTGGATGCTGTTACAGTTTGGTTTTATACCTTCAGGAAAAGAGGAGTTATAGGTAAAGTCACGAATTAGTTTCTGGGGTGGCGCCTGTGGTTCAAAGGGGTAGGGCACCGGCCCCATATGCTGGAGGTGCCAAGTTCAAACCCAGCCCCTGCCAAAAAATGCAAAACAAACAACAACAAAAAAACAAATTAGTTTGTGGAAGGCATACATTGGTTTGGCCCAAAACAGTGAGAAAAATATCCTTTAGTTGACAACTGGGGGAAAGAGTTAGGCTCTAATCAACCAGGAGTCAGAGAAAAGATGAGTTAAGATAAGGGTCTGTTGACTCCATTCCTGTAGCTCAGCAGCTAGAGCCACATACACAGGAGCTGGGGGGTACGTATCCGGCCCATGTGTGCCAAACAGCAATGACAACTGCAATCAAAAAATAGCCAGGTGTTGTGGCAGGTACCTGTAGTATCAGCTTCTTGGGAGGCTGAGGCAAAAGAAGCCCAGGAGTTTGAGGTTGCTGTGAGCTGTGACGCCATGGTACTCTACCCAGGGCGATAGCTTGAGAATCTGTTTCTAAATAAATAAATAAATAAATAAGGGTCTGTCAATCAGAGACAAACTATAGGATATACACCCAGACTCAAGTAGTTTGTCGTGTATATGGAAGGCCTGCAGTTTTCCTAGCTTTAGACCTGTTTATGAGTCACAAAGGACTTCTCTAAGAAGGGGAGGGAGGCATAATGAGGCCTGTCTGATCTCCTTTGTCATGGCTAGCAACTTAGTTTTAGGGATCACCTTGGCCAAGAGGGGGTCCAGTCAGTCAGTTGCTTGGGGGAAGCCTTAAAATTTAATTTAGTTCACATAAGACTCACAGCAATAGAGGGGCTGTGACAAAATGATTTTTTTTTTTTTTTGAGACAGAGTCTCAAGCTATCCCCCTGGGTAGAGTACTGTGGCATCACAGCTCACAGCAACCTCCAACTCATAAGTTCAAGTGATTCTCTTGCCCCTCCTCCCAAGTAGCTGGGACTACAGGCGCCCACCACAATGCCCGGCTATTTTTTGGTTGTAGCCGTCGTCATCATTTGGCGGGCCTGGGCTGGATTCCAACCTGCCAGCTCAGGTATATGTGGCTGGTGCCTTTGCTGCTTGAGCCACAGGCGCCGAGCCCAAAAGGACGCTCTTAAGTACTGAGTCCATGTAAGTTTTGAGCTAGAGGAAAAATTAAGGGTTAAGGTTGCACAACAAAATGCTCATGTATTTCTGCAACGAAGTAGAAATATATATGCCACAAACCTTTGTACCTTTGGGAGATGTAGGTGTAATTCTTGCTAATCTCATTGTTCAAAGTAAATGTTATGTTTTACCCTCTAATTATTTTTCATTAAAAAAGCTTTTCTGCAGTCTTTTTTTTCTGGTGGTTATATTTCTTGTGAAACAACATTTATCTGAACTTTAGTTCACTGTCATTTTGCTGTCATTTTCTTCTCTTTATATCATGTAAAATAAAAGGGAATCATCTAAAATAAAACCACACATAATCCCATTTTAAAACAGCAAGTGGGGGCAGCACCCATAGCTCAGTGGGTAGGGCACTGGCCATATTCACCAAGGCTGGCGGGTTCAAACCCAGCCTGGGCAGCTAAACAATAATGGCAGCTGTAAGAAAAAGACAGCTGGGCCTATATTCCCAGCTAGTTGGGAGGCTGAGGCAAGAGAATAGCTTAAGCCCAAGAGTTTGATGTTGCTATGAGCTGTGATGCCAGAGTACTCTACCAAGAGTGACATAGTGAGACTCCTTGTCTCAAAAAAAAAAAAAAAAAAAAAAAAAATCAAGGGGGGCTGGGTGCACTGCCTCACGCCTGTAATCCTAGCATTGTGGAAGGCCCAGGTGGGTGGATTGCTTGAACTCACAAGTTCGAGACTAGCCTGAGCAAAAGCGAGACCCCCGTCTCTATAAAAAATAGAAAAACTGAGGCAAGAGGATTGCTTGAGCCCAAGAGTTGGAAGTTGCTGTGAGCTGTGACACCACAGTCCTCTACCCAGGGCGATAGCTTGAGACTCTGTCTCAAAATAAAAAAAAAGGGCTCGGCACCTGTAGCTCAGTGGCTAGGATGCCAGCCACATACACCGGAGCTGGCAGTTTCAAACCTAGCCCAGGCCTGTCAAACAATGACAACTACCACCAAAAAATAGCCTGGTGTTGTGGCGGGCACCTGTAAGTCCAGCTATTTGGGAGGCTGATACAAGGGAATTGCTCAAGCCCAAGAGTTGGAGGTTGCTGTGAGCTATGACGCCAAGGCACTCTACCAATCAACATAGTGAAACTGTGTCTCAAAAAAAAGAAAAGAAGGGCGGCGCCTGTGGCTCAGTGAGTAGGGCGCCGGCCCCATATGCCGAGGGTGGGGGGTTCAAACCCAGCCCCGGCCAAACTGCAACCAAAAAATAGCCGGGCGTTGTGGCGGGCGCCTGTAGTCCCGGCTGCTGGGGAGGCTGAGGCAAGAGAATTGCGTAAGCCCAGGAGTTAGAGGTTGCTGTGAGCTGTGTGACGCCATGGCACTCTACCGAGGGCGGTACAGTGAGACTCTGTCTCTACAAAAAAAAAAAAAAAAAAAAAAAAAAAAGAAAAGAAATCCCAGGGGTAATTCACATACATTGAAATGCATCATAGGTGTTACATTCAACAAAAGTGAATACATTTCCTTCACTCCTGAGAGTTTCCTTCTCCTTAGTAGCAATTTCTATTATAATCCCAGGTTAATGAAATTATGTCTATTTACGTTTCTAGTACATCTGTATTTTTCTTTTTCAGTTATATGCCAAGAAATGTTTGAAAGATGTTCAAGAAGTGTTAAATCTAGTTTTAGATGATAGCATGTTAGTGATTGTGGCTCTTTTTGTCCTTAGAAAAGTTTGGGTTCAAGAGTGGCAATGGCCACTGAATGACAGGTAGGCCCTGCTGGGAAGAATGCTGTGCTGTGTGCCGAGGTGAGAAGGGCTGTGCAGTCAGACGTGGAGATTTCAATGGTGTATACTCAGTGGGTTGGACTGTTAGAGAAAAAGCTCCACTGTGGCTGTGTGTGTGTGTTTGGGGGGGTCCTGCAGCAGCTGTCTCGGGGTCCTTGAGTTTCCAGTCTGTGGACAAAGAGGCGCATCTAGTTGGAGGGAAAGACCAAGAAGGAACCCCTTGTTGGGCCTCCATGCCCATCAAACTGACTCAAAGAGCCCGTTTACTCTCCAGTATCCACTTTTGTAGTACTCACAGCCCTGTTGCTCCCCTTAGACCAGTCAGACAACAGGGTGCTAACACACTTTTCCAGTTTCCTTCTGTATTGAACACAGGCCATTTAGTCTGTGTGGCCTGGATAGACCTTCCACCCCAGGCCCCCTTAATTCAGAACTACAGAAGACATAACCTGTGTACTGTGGAATGAGAAAACTGAGGAACAGTGGAACAGAGAGATATTGAACATGGTTGCATTCAAAGCAAGCAATTGAATGTTCTACAATGCTGATACTAGACATTGTGATTTTTGCCATTCCCCATTGCAATACCTTTTCTAGGATTCCCTTTGAATAGAACTCAAGTTGGACTATGTATAAAAAGCTTAAATTGGGAGGGCGCAAAATACACCTCCCTCTCTTTTTCTGTTTTTTTTTTTTTTCTCCCCTCTTAATATTTTGAGCTTTGTGCTAAAGCAATTTTTGGTGGGGTTTGGCAGCTGTGCTTTGAGAGAGTGATTAAGCACAAAGTTACTGGGCTCAGCGCCCATTGTTCAGTGGTTAGGGCGCCAGCCACATACACTGGGGCTGGCAGGTTCGAGCCTGGCCCAGGCCTTCTAAAAACAATGACAACTACAACAAAAAAATAACTGGGCATTGTGGCGGGCACCTGTAGTCCCAGCAATTTGGGAGGCTGAAGCAAGAGAATCGCTTAAGCCCAAGAGTTTGAGCTTGCTGTGAGCTGTGATGCCACAGCATTCTACCAAGGGTGACAAAGTGAGAGTTGGTCTCAAAAAAAAAAAAAAACAACAAAAAAAACCAGTTTCTCCTTCTGGTGATTCGGAACTTTTGGCCAGGAAAAATATTATGCTGAGAGTCTATAATGAAAGAAATGTAAATTAAACTAATTGGCATCTTTTGGACTAAGCGTGCTCTGTTGAATGAATAAAAGTGTAGAAGCAGTAGAAAAATCATTCCTATTCATACAAAGTAAGAATGGAGCAATGCTATTGGGGAGATTCTGTTCTGCTGTGAACTGTAATGTGTAAACATCTCCCACATTCTTGTTTACATTTATTCAGAGTGGGTCCCTTAGCTATATGTATGATCTTTTCTGTACTTGTCAACAGAGCATGGAATTAGTCTATTTCAACATAAGAAAGACTTAAGCTGAGGTTTAAGACAGTTTTTGGAACTTCCAGTGAGAATAAGAGACCTAACATCAGCATAGAAATAATTGTCTGCTCTCTGAGTGGTATAGGATACAGCACAATAAATGATGACTTTTAGGAGGATGAACCTGGGTTTGAAATTTTGAGGCCTTTCTGAGGTAAAAGATACAATTGAATAACTTTTTTTTTCTTTGAGACAGAGCCTCAAGCTGTCGCCCTGGGTAGAGTGCTGTGGCATCACAGCTCACAGCAACCTCCAAGTCCCCCTACGCCTCCCAAGTAGCTGGGACTACAGGCGCCCGGCACAACGGCTGGCTATTTTTTGGTTGCAGCCGTTGTTGTGTGGCAGGCCCGGGCTGGATTCGAACCTGCCAGCTCAGGTGTATGTGACTGGCGCCTTAGCCTCTTGAGCCACAGGCGCCGAGCCTGAATAGCTTTTTTTATTTTGACATTTACACCAGAATGTTTATTGCAGCCCAATTCATAATTGCCAAGTTGTGGAAGCAGCCCAAATGCCCATCAACCCATGACTGGATTAACAAACTGTGATATATGTATACCATGGAATACTATTCAGCTGTAAAAAGATGGAGACGTTACATCTTTTATGTTTACCTGGATGGGGCTGGAACATATTCTTCTTGGTAAAGTATCTCAAGAATGGAAAAAAAAGAACTCCCTTTAATATTTCTTATAAGACAGATCTGATGGTCAGTTGATAAACTCCCTCAGCTTTTGTTTGTCTGAGAAAGTCTCTTTAATTTCTAAAAGACAGATTTTCTAGGTATAGTATTCTTGTATGACACTTTTTTTTTTTTTATCAGCAGTTTGAATATATTATTCCACTGTCCTGGGCTCTAAGGTTTCTGTTGAGAAGACTGCTGCTAGTTGTACAGGAATTCCCTTATATGCCATTTGGTTCTTTTCTCTTGCAGCTTTCAGGACCTTCTCATTGTTTTTTACAGTTTGATTATAATATGTTTTGGGGGTAGTCTTATTTGTATTAAATGTGACTAAAGACCTTTGAATTTCCTGTACCTGAATATTCACATCTTCTCTATGTTTGAAAGATTTCTGCTATTATTTCTTGAAATAATTTTCAGGTGGCAAGTAACATTATTCCTCTGGCTGACTGGCATGTCACAGTAGTTATATTCAAAAGATCTTTCCCCAGTATGAGTTTTCCTTTTTTCTTTTTTTTTTGAGACAGAGCCTCAAGCCGTCGCCCTGGGTAGAGTGATGTGACTTCACAGCTCACAGCAACCTCCAACTCCTGGGCTCAAGTGATTCTCCTGCCTCTGCCTCCCAAGTAGCTGGGACTATAGGTGCCGGCCCCAATGCCTGGCTATTTTTTGGTTGCAGCCGTTATTGTTGTTTTGGCTGTCCGGGATGGATTCAAACCCGCCAGCTCAGGTGTATGTGGCTGGCGTCTTAGCGGCTTAAGCCAGAGGCGCCTAGCCCCCAGTATGAGTTTTCTGAAACTGACTGAAGTCTGCTCACATGTGAAAGATCCCCCACATTCTTCACGTTCACAAGGCTCTCCACTATGAATCCTTCAGTGGCTTGTGGATGATAAGCTAAGGCTTACAAGTGCACATTCACTGTACTCATAGGGCTTCTCCACAGTGTGACACCTCTCTAGGATAAGTATGCTGGTTCTCTGTGATGTATGACTTTCAGTTGAAGGCTTCCATAGTCATAATTCCTATGGCTTCTATCCAATACAGATGCTATAGTGTTGAATGAGGTTTGCCTTCTTCATAAAGGTTTTCCGTCTTCACAGAGCTTCACTCCCTTGTGAATCCACTAGACAGGAAAGTTAAGAGAAGCCTCTCTTCACTTGTGATCTTGCTCATTTTCTAGCATGTAGATCAGTTCTGGTTTGGAAATTGGATACCCCAGTGAGATCAGGAGCCCACAGGTCTCCTGTATTACCTCCTCATACAGGGTTTTCTTGGCCATATCCAGTTGACCTCCCAGGTGAAGGTCATGGCCAACTATTTGAAGGCCATCAACACCTGTGACACTTCCGCTACAGAAAAATGCTGTTCAAAAGGTGTTTCCATATTTTTTCCTCCATGCTCCAAACCTACAGAAGCTGTAAGTGCAAAGTCTCCAGCATCACATTGTGTATAGGAGTTTCTGAGCTTCATCAAGGAGACTCTGTTCCTCCCTGGAGAAGTACACTGTCACATCCTGAAAGGTCACGTTGCCGTCCTTGCAGTGGAGAGAAATGCTTTCTCTCCAGCCTTCTGCCTGCTGTTGCCCCAGACCTGACTCAGTCCTCTGGACTTTTTAATCCCGCCAACCAGCCTCAATTGAATAACTTAAAACTTGTGGGGCTTTTCCCAGTTAGTAGATAAAGGAACTTTTCTCTATCCTCTTACTTCCTTTTCTACTATGTATTTGTCATCTTTCCTTTAAAAATTAAAGGCTTCTAAAAAAAAATTTAAGGCTGCTAAACTTTGTGACAATTTTAGAGATGTAATTAGGAAGGTGAAATGGAAAGCGAAGCCTCCCAATCAGTAGTAAGGTCAAGATGTGCTTTTTTGTTTTTCGTTTTTTCTTTAAAAAATTAGGGGAGAATAGAGATTATTTAGGAATGCTCTCACATAGGTACTGGATTACTTATACATAGGTCACTACAACACTTTTGAGACAAACTGTATTATGGTTCATTATTTCATTTGCAGGAAAAAGTCAAGAGTATCTTTTCTGATTCACCTGTGCAAGTTTCAGCTTGCTCAGCTTATCAGTGTTGCTGGGAGAGCTTTATTTGTTTCTGTCTGTGCAGATTTTACTTTCTTTTTATTTATGTATTTATTTATTTGTTTTTTTAAGACAGAGTCTTTCTTTATTGCCCTTGGAAGAGTGCTGTGGTGTTATAGCTCACAGCAACCTCAAATTTAAGCGATTCTCTTTTTTTTTTTTTTTTTTTTTTTTTAATTTGGCCGGGGCTGGGTTTGAACCTGCCACCTCTGGCATATGGGACCGGCGCCCTACCCTCTGAGCCACAGGCGCCGCCCTTAAGCGATTCTCTTGCCTCACCTTCCTGAGTAGCTGGGACTACAGGTGCCTGCCACATGCCCAGCTATTTTTAGAGATGGGGTAATATTCTTTTTTTTTTTTTTTTGTAGAGACAGAGTCTCACTGTACCACCCTCGGTAGAGTGCCGTGGTGTCACACGGCTCACAGCAACCTCTAACTCTTGGGCTTACGCGATTCTCCTGCCTCAGCCTCCCGAGCAGCTGGGACTACAGGCGCCCGCCACAACGCCCGGCTATTTTTTTTTTTTTTGTTGCAGTTTGGCCGGGGCTGGGTTTGAACCCGCCACCCTCGGCATATAGGGCCGGCGCCCTACTTACTGAGCCACAGGCACCGCCCAGGGGCGTTATATTCTTGTTCAGGCTGGTCTCAAACTCATAAGCTCAAGCAATCCAAATGCCTCAGCTTCCCGGAGTGTGATTTTACATTACTTGATTTTTGTCTATCTCAAAACCTTCATAATGACTCATTAGTATTAGTAGTGAAAATTGTGAGCTTTCACCTCTATATTATCAAGTTCACAAAGTATTACCATATGGTAATCAACGCTAGGTTAGTATTTGTCTAGATTTGTTGTTTCACCAAACTGAGTCAATACCATGAATATAACAGTAGATTCTTTTGAAAAATTTGGCTTTAAATTCTGAGATTAAATTATAGGCTGCCACCATCCACCACCACCACCACCTTGCCCCACCCAAACCTAGCCTTTTATTCCTGTATCCATCACACGAGTTAAATGCAATGAAGGAGTAATGGCTTGAAGGCTAAAATGACTGATAAAAATAAGTATCTTGGCAGTGCCTGTAGCTCAGTGGGTAGGGCGCCGGCCACATACACCCAGGTTGGCGGGTTCAAACCCAGCCAGTCCTGCTAAACAACAATGACAACTACAAAAAAAAAAAAAATAGCCAGGCATGGTGGCGGTTGCCTGTAGTCCCAGCTACTTGGGAGATTGAGGCAAGAGAATGGCTTAAGCCCAAGAGTTTGAGGTTGCTGTGTACTGTGACAGCACAGCACTCTACCCAGGGCAACAGCTTTAGACTCTGTCTCAAAAAAAAATCTTTCATATGCGTAATATTTTCTTTAAGTTTGCTTATATAGAGAGTGTAAAAAAGCTCTAGTATAAGACATTTATGCTAGTTAGTTCATTAGTAGAAGGAACATATTCAGTGAGCTACCTTTATATATGTAGTGTTGGAAACCTGTTACTGGTTCATTTGTGGCCATCAACCGAAAGTTTAATTCCTGAGATGTGCAGTAGTTCATGCAATAGATGCTCAATAGTAGTATTGAAAGGTAGTGTTTAATAGTGATGGAAAACTGATATACTAGACATTTTTCCCATATTGCATTATTTAGTTTGCATGCCTGTTTGAAATTAGACTCTCAGCAGCACATTGGAATAGTTTTATTAGCTTAACATTTTGTACATTAAGTAAATTTTTTTTTTTTTTTTGCAGTTTTTGGCCGGGGCTGGGTTTGAACCCACTTACCTCTGGTATATGGGGCTGGTGCCCTACTCCTTGAGCCACAGGCGCCACCCTAAGTAAGTAAATCTTGATGGTTGATTGAAGTAGATGTTTAAAATTTTGAAAGCACAAAAGTATTTTATCTTTTTGGTTTTTTATTAATTTTTTTAACTGCGTCCTGCCCCCAAAAGGTATGTCTCACACCATGACGCCCACCCCACTCCCTCCTTCCCTCTCTCTGCTCTCCCCTTTCTCCCTCCACCCCCTAATGTATACTAGTTCATTAATTGTCCTCAGATCAGAATGAGGTACATAAGATTTTTTGCTTTGCCATTCGTGTGATGCTTTACTAAGAATAATGTGTTCCACTTCCATCCAGATTAATACAAAAGATGTATAGTCTCCGTCTTTTTTTTTTGTTTGTTTTTTGCAGTTTTTGGCTGGGGCTGGGTTTGAACCTGCCACCTCCGGCATATGGGGCCGGCGCCCTACCCTGTTGAGCCACAGGCTCCACTCAAGTCTCCATCTTTTTTAATGGCTCAGTGGTATTCCATGGTATACATATACCACAGCTTGATAATCCAGTCCTGGGTTGGTGGGCATTTAGGTGGTTTCAAATTGAGGTATGGTAAACAGTCTAGTGCAGTGGTTCTCAACCTTCCTAATGTCATGGCCCTTTAATACCGTTCATATGGGTCGTGACCCACAGGTTGAGAATCGCTGGTCTAGTGCAAGTGTCCTTATGGTGAAAGGATTCTTTTTCTTTTGGGTAGATGCCCAGTAATGGGATTGCAGGATCAAATGGGAGGTCTAATTTGAGTTGTTTGAAGATTCTCAATACTTCCTTCCAAAGAGGTTGTATTAGTTTGTAGTCCCATGAGCAATGTAAAAGTGTTCCCTTCTTTCCACATCCACACTAGCGCCTGTGAAAGACTTGGGACAAGACCCCCAACTCTGTCCTGGACCACAACGACCCCAATCAACCGCAAGAGACGGCACTTGATGCAATTAGCAAGAGGGTTTTATTCCAGCATGCTGGGGCTTAGCTCGTAACTCTCTCAGGAGCAGAGGAGTTAAGCCCCGAACAGCAGGTTTTACAAGCTTATAAAGGCAAAAACCACAAAGTAGGGCGGGGTAGCAGACATAGCAGGGGCTTTAACCACAAAGTAGGGAGGGGTAGCAGACATAGCAGGGGCTTTAACCATAAAGTAGGGAGGGGTAGCAGACATAGCAGGGGCTTTCTAGATAAGAACTCTGGTTCATTACTCAACTGTCTTAAGACAAGATTAACAGTTAAACATTTGCTTAGCCCTTTTATCTGCTTCAGCTCGTGGCTATCTCCTGGAACAGTTACAAAAGGTCACATTCTCATGGTAGGGGGCGAGAGGTGGTCACATTCTTATGGTAGGGGGCGAGAGGTGGTCACATTCTTATGGTAGGGGGCGAGAGGTGGTCACATTCTTATGGTAGTACTTTCCTTCACCTGCAGTTCTGAGATTTTGTGATGTGGGCCATTTTCACTGGGGTTAGATGATATCTCAGGGTGGTTTTGATTTGCATCTCTAGAGTAATTAGGGATGATGAGCATTTTTTCATGTTTGTTAGCCGTTGGTCCTCTGCCTTCTTTAGAGAAGGTTCTATTCACCTCTTGCCCAGTGATGTAGGGGCTTGTTGGTTCTTTTTATGTTGATTGATTTGATTTCTTTGTAGATCCTAGTTATCAAGCTTTTGTCTGATTCAAAATATGGAAATGTCCTTTCCCATTGTGTAGGTTATCTATTTGCTTTGGTTGTTGTCTCCTAAGCTGTACAGAAGCTTTTCAATTTAATTAAGTCCCATTTGTTTCTTTTTGTTGTTGCAATTGTCACAGAAGTCTTCTTCATAAAGTCTTTCCCCAGGCCGATATCTTCAAGTGTTTTTCCCATGCTTTCTTTGAGGATTTTAATTGTTTCATGCCTTAGATTTAGGTCTTTTATCTATCTTGAATCAGTTTTTGTGAGTGGAGAAAGGTGTGGGTCCAGGTTCAGTCTTTTACATGTGTATATCCAGTTCTCCCAGCACCATTTATTGAATATGGATTCTTTCTCCTGGTATATGTTCTTGTTTGGTTTATCAATGATTAGGTGGCAGTAAGATGTTAGTTTCTTTTCTTTTCTTTTTTTTTTTGAGACAGAATCTCAAGCTGTCACCCTGGGTAAAGTGCCGTGGCATCACAGCTCACAGCAACCTCCAACTCCTGGGCTTAAGTGATTCTCTTGCCTTGGCCTCCCAAGTAGCTGGGACTACAGGCGCCCACCACAACGCCCGGCTATTTTTTGGTTGTAGTTGTCATTGTTGTTTGGCAGGTCCAGGTTGGATTTGAACCCACCAGCTGTGGTGTATGTGGCTGGTGCCTTAGCTGCTTGAGCTACAGGCACTGAGCCAACAAGATGTTAGTTTCATCTTTTGGTTTTCTATTCTGTTATAGATGTCTATGTCTCTATTTTTGAGCCAATACCATGCTGTTTTGATCACTATGGCCTTGTAGTAAGCCTAAAGGCTGGTAGGCTAATGCCCCCTGGCTTTGTTCTTATTACTAAGAATTGCTTTAGCTATACTTGGGTTTTTTTTTTTTTGTTCCATACAAAATGAAGAGTTTTTTTTCCAAGTGTTAAAAGTACAATGTTGGTATTTTAATGGGGATGACATTGAATCTGTAGATTGCTTTGGGCGATACTTCCCAGCCATGAGCATGGTATGTTTTTCCATTTGTTAATATCTCCTGCTATATCTTTTCTTAGGGTCTCATAATTTTCTTTTTCTTTTTTTTTTTTTTTTTATTGTTGGGGATTCATTGAGGGTACAATAAGCCAGGTTACACTGATTGCAATTGTTAGGCAAAGTCCCTCTTGCAATCACATCTTGCCCCCATAAAGTGTGACACACACCAAGGCCCCACCCCCCTGGGTCTCATAATTTTCTTTATAGCGGTCCTTCGCCTCCTTTATAGGTATATTCCTAGGTGTTTTATTTTCTTGAAGCTACTGTGAAGGGGATTGTGTCCTTTATTAGCTTCTCATCTGGGCTGTTATTGGTGTATACAAAGGCTACTGATTTGTGGGCATAGATTTTATATCCTGAGACATTACTGTATTTTTTGGTACCTTCCTGGAGTCATGTGGTTGAGTCTTTAGGGTTCTCTAAGTATGACATCATATCGTCAGCAAAGAGGGAGAGTTTGACCTCCTCTGCCCTCAATTGAATACCCTTTATTTCCTTCGTTTGCCTGATTGTATTGGCTAGAACTTCCACCACTATGTTGAATAGTAGTGGTGATAGAGGACATCCTTATCTGGTTCAAGTTCTAAGTGGAAAAGTGTTCAGTTTTACTCCATTCAGTAAAATATTAGCTGTGGCTTTACCATAGATGTCTTTGATCAGTTTAAGAAATCTGCCACCTATGCCTATATTCTTCAGTGTTTTAATTAGAAAAGGATGCTGGATTTTAGTGAATGCTTTTTCTGCATCTATTGAGATGATCATATAGTCTTTGTTTTTGCTGCTGATGATATGGTGAATTATGTTTTTGGATTTGGGCGTGTTAAATAAGCCTTGCATCCCTGAGATGAAACTTAACTTGATCAGGATTTGTGACTTTTTTGATGAGAAGCTGTAGTGTATTGGCTAGGATTTTGTTGAGAATTTTTGCATCTATATTCATTAGTGAAATTGGTCTGAAATTCTCCCTTTTTTTTTTTGAGACAGAGCCTCAAGCTGTCACCCTGGGTAGAGTGCCATGGCATCACAGCTCACAATTTCCAACTCCTGGGCTCAAGCGATTCTCCTGCCTCTGCCTCCAAAGTAGCTGGGATTACTGCTAATTACTGCTAATCCTGTCACAACGCCCGCTATTTTATTGTATTTTTTTTAGTTGCAGCCATCATTGTTGTTTGGCGGGCACGGGCTAGATTCGATCCCGCCAGCTCAGGTGTATGCGGCTGGTGCCTTAGGTGCTTGAGCCACAGGCGCCGAGCCTGAAGTTCTCCTTTTTAGTTGTGTCTTTTCCTGGTTTTGGTATCAGGGTGATGTTTGTTTCGTAGAACTTGTTGGTGAAGATTCCTTCCTCCTCAATTTTTTGGAATAATTTTTGCAGTATAGGAATAAGTTCTTCTATGAAGGTTTGATAGAATATGCCAGACCAGGGCATATTTTTGTTGGAAGTTTTTTTGCTTTTTGAGACAGTCTTGAGCTGTCGCCCTGGGTAGAGTGCTGTGGCATCACAGCTCACAGCAGCCTCAGTCTTTTGTGCCTCAGCGATTCTCTTGCCTCAGCCTGCCAAGTAGGTGGAACTACAGGCACCCTCCACAACACCTGGCTATTTTTGTTGGTAGTGGTGTTGTAGTTGTCATTGTTGTTTGGCAGGCCCAGGCCGGTTCTAACCCGCCAGCCCCAGTGTATGTGGCCAGTGTCCTAACCACTGAGCCATAGACTCCAAGCCACCTTTTTTGATTTATTTATTGACACAAACAAAATGCACCATCATAGCCAAAAAATAAAATAATTCGTTATAATGCATAATAAAAAGATAACAGGCTCGGCGCTTGTGGCTCGAGTGGCTAAGGCGCCAGCCACCTACACCTGAGCTGGCAGGTTCGAATCCAGCCCGGGCCCGTCAAACAACGACGACTACAGCCAAAAAGTAGCCAGGTGTTGTGGCAGGCGCCTGTAGTCCCAGCTACTTGGGAGGCGAAGGCAGGAGAATCGCTTGAGCCCAAGAGTTGGAGGTTGCTGTGTTCTGTGATGCCACAGCATTCTACTCAGGGCAACAGCTTGAGGCTCTGTCTCAAAAAAAAAAAAAAAAATTAAAAGATAACAATGAAATTTCTTTAAAATCTTATTTATATTTACGTATTTTTCTGTTTATTATGATTTCACCTTTTTTTTTTTTTTATTGTTGGGGATTCATTGAGGGTACAATAAGCCAGTTACACTGATTGCAATTGTTAGGTAAAGTCCCTCTTGCAATCATGTCTTGCCCCCATAAAGTGTGATACACACTAAGGCCCCACCCCCCTCCCTCCATCCCTCTTTCTGCTCCCCCCCCATAACCTTAATTGTCATTAATTGTCCTCATATCAAGATTGAGTACATTGGATTCATGCTTCTCCATTCTTGTGATGCTTTACTAAGAATAATGTCTTCCACTTCCATCCAGGTTAATACGAAGGATGTAAAGTCTCCATTTTTTTTAATGGCTGAATAGTATTCCATGGTATACATATACCACAGCTTGTTAATCCATTCCTGGGTTGGTGGGCATTTAGGCTGTTTCCACATTTTGGCGATTGTAAATTGAGCTGCAATAAACAGTCTAGTACAAGTGTCCTTATGATAGAAGGATTTTTTTCCTTCTGGGTAGATGCCCAGTAATGGGATTGCAGGATCAAATGGGAGGTCTAGCTTGAGTGCTTTGAGGTTTCTCCAAACTTCCTTCCAGAAAGGTTGTACTAGTTTGCAGTCCCACCAGCAGTGTAAAAGTGTTCCCTTCTCTCCACATCCACGCCAGCATCTGCAGTTTTGAGATTTTGTGATGTGGGGATTTCACCTTTTTTTTTGAAACGAAATCTCATTTTGTTACCCTTGGTAGAGTGCCATGGCAACATAGCTCATAGCAACCTCAAACTCTTGGCCTGAGGTGATTCTCTTGCCTTAGTCTCCTGAGTAGCTGAGACTATAGACGCCTGCCACATCGCCCAGCTACTTTTAGAGACAGAGTCTAGCTGTTTCTCAGGCTGGTCTCCAAGTCATACACTCAGGCACTCCATCTCCTTCAGCCTCGAAGAGTGCTAGGATTACAGGCGTGAGCCACCCCACCAGGTCCTCAGTGATTTTTAATTAATTGCTTCTAATTAGTTCTGCATCAGTTTGATAACGTCGCATAATTTAGACACGTTTTTTAAATAAAACATTTAATTACATCAATTTCCCATCAACCCACCAAAGTCATTCAACAATGATTATATTGGCCATTTCCACTGATTGGCAGGAGCCTCTTCCACTAACGGCTCCCATGGTTTCCACTGCATCATTTTTCTTGCCAGAGTTAGTTCATGTTCAGCCTGAAGAATCACCTATTTTATGTGGCCACCCTGAAGTTAGTCTTCTAATTTTTTTAACATCTGGTTCTGCTTTAGCCATAGCCACCTTCTCATTTGTAATCTGTTCTGTATACTTTCTATACGCTGCAGTTTTAGGGATTTGCTCAAGAACATTAAGAATCTTTGTATACAATATCCTTAACCTCTCGGGCGGCGCCTGTGGCTCAAGGAGTAGGGCGCCGGTCCCATATGCCGGAGGAGGCGGGTTCAAACTCAGCCCCGGCCAAAAAAAAAAAAAAAAACACACACACACAAAAAAAACAATATCCTTAACCTCTTGTGTGGAGTCTGACATACAGCCAATCCCACAAGGCCAGTAGTCTTCTTCAGCGCACCTACCATGACAGCGCCCAACATATAAAATTCTTAACACCAATTAGGTATAAGACTTTCTTTTTTTTTTTTTTTGATTTTGGAATGATTTTAGACTTAAGGAATGTTACACAGAGGGAGCAGTGAGAGTTCCCATGCAGTCTTCACCTGGCGGCCACTCATGTGGGTGACAGACCCAAACTGTGGTACATTCATCAGAACCGAGAGGATCACCTGGGCTCACTCCTGTTAACTAACCTTATTTGGATTTCACTACTTTTCTTTCTTTTTTTCTTTTTTTTTTTTTTTTTATTAGAGGGACATTTCTTTTATTGTTGGGGATTCATTGAAGGTACAATAAGCCAGGTTACACTGATTGCATTTGTGAGGTAAAGTCCCTCTTGCAATCATGCCTTGCCCCCAGAAGGTGTGGCACACACCAAGGCCCCACCCCTCCCCCTCCTTCCCTCTCTCTGCTTTTCCTGCCCCCCCATGACCTTAATTGTCATTAATTGTCCTCATATCACAATTGAGTACATAGGATTCATACTTCTCCATTCTTGTGATGCTTTACTAAGAATAGTGTCTTCCACTTCCATCCAGGTTAATACGAAGGATGTAAAGTCTCCATTTTTTTTTAATAGCTGAGTAGTATTCCATGCTATACATATACCACAGCTTGTTAATCCATTCCTGGGTTGGTGAGCATTTAGGCTGTTTCCACATTTTGGCGATTGTAAATTGAGCTGCAATAAACAGTCTAGTACAAGTGTCCTTATGATAAAAGGATTTTTTTCCTTCTGGGTAGATGCCCAGCAATGGATTGCAGGATAAAATGGGAGGTCTAGCTTGAGTGCTTTGAGGTTTCTCCATACTTCCTTCCAGAAAGGTTGTACTAGTTTGCAGTCCCACCAACAGTGTAAAAGTGTTCCCTTCTCTCCACATCCACGCCAGCATATGCTGTTCTGAGATTTTGAGATGTGGGCCATTCTCACTGGGGTTAGAATGTATCTCAGGGTGGTTTTGATTTGCATTTCTCTAATATATAGGGATGATGAACATTTTTCCATATGTTTGTTAGCCATTCATCTGTCTTCTTTAGAGAAGGTTCTATTCATGTCTCTTGCCCATTGATATATGGGATTGTTGGCTTTTTTTACGTGGATTAATTTGAGTTCTCTATAGATCCTAGTTATCAAGCTTTTGTCTGATTGAAAATATGCAAATATCCTTTCCCATTGTGTAGGTTGTCTCTTTGCTTTGGTTATTATCTCCTTAGCTGTACAGAAGCTTTTCAGTTTAATGAAGTCCCATTTGTTTATTTTTGTTGTTGCAATTGCCATGGCAGTCTTCTTCATGAAGTCTTTCCCCAGGCCAATATCTTCCAGTGTTTTCCCTATGCTTTCCTTGAGGATTTTTATTGTTTCAGCCTTAAATTTAAGTCCTTTATCCATCTTGAATCAATTTATGTGAGTGGGGAAAGGTGTGGGTCCAGGTTCAGTCTTTTACATGTGGATATCCAGTTCTCCCAACACCATTTATTGAATAGGGAGTCTTTCCCCCAAGGTATGTTCTTGTTTGGTTTATCGAAGATTAGGTGGTTGTAAGATGTTAGTTTCATTTGTTGGTTTTCAATTCGATTCCAAGTGTCTATGTCTCTGTTTTTGAGCCAGTACCATGCTGTCTTGAGCACTATGGCTTTGTAGTACAGACTAAAATCTGGTATGCTGGTGCCCCCAGCTTTATTTTTGTTACTAAGAACTGCCTTAGCTATATGGGTTTTTTTCCGGTTCCATACAAAACGCAGAATCATTTTTTCCAAATCTTGAAAGTACGATGTTGGTATTTTGATAGGAATGGCATTGAATAGGTAGATTGCTTTGGGAAGTATAGACATTTTAGCAATGTTGATTCTTCCAAGCCATGAGCATGGTATGTTCTGGGGCTAAACCTTTTATTGTGAACAAGTAATAGCTATAAATTCTAAACTCAATGAAATGTCAAATCTTGCAGATAAAAACATGATCCTTTTAATTTATGACTTCTCATCAGAAGCCATTCTAGCCAGAATTGCATGGAACAACACCTTTAAAAATGGATGAAGACAAAATAAATAAATAAATAAATAAGAAACTGTCAACCATGAAAGAATATCTAGTGAAAATATGAATGAAGGTGAAATAAAAGCAGTTTTTTTTTTTTTTTTTTTTTGAGACAGAGTCTCAGTATTTCGCCCTCGGTAAAATGCTGTGGTGTCACAGCTCACAGCAACCACAAACTCTTGGGCTTAAGCCATTCTCTTTCTTCAGCCTCCCAAGTAGCTGGGACTATAGGCGCCCACCACAACGTTGGTTTTTTTTTTTATTATTAAATCATAGCTGTGTACATTAATGCATTTATGCCGTATATTGTGCTGGTTTTATATACAATGTGAAATAATGACATCAAACTAGTTAACGGAACCTTCACCAAAATTTCTTAATTATTGTGTTAAGACATTAATATGCTATACTTAGTGGATTTGACATGTACCCATGTAAAATGCACCACAGGTGTGGTCTGACCCATTACCCTCCCTCCATCCATTCTCCCTCCTCTGCTCCCGTCCCCTTCTTCTTTCCCCTTCATCTTGGGCTGTAGTGGGGTTATAGCTTTCATATGGAAGTATAGGTGCTAATATGTTTGTTTCATAGTAGAACTGAGTTCATTGGATACTTTTTCTTCCATTCTTTTTTTTTCTTTCATTCTTGAGATACTTTGCTAAGAAGAATATGTTCCAGCTCCATCCATGTAAACATAAAAGAGGTAAAGTCTCCATTTTTTTTTTTTTTTGCAATTTTGGCCGGGGCCGGGTTTGAACCTGCCACCCCTGGCATATGGGGCCGGTGCCCTACTCCTTGAGCTGCAGGCACAGCCCTCTCCATCTTTGTTTAACTGGCTATTTTTTTTGTTGCAGTTGTTTAGCTGGCCTGGGGTGTGTTGGAACCCGCCACCCTTGGTGTATGTGGCTGGTGCCATAACCACTGTGCTACCGGCGCCAAGCCAATAAAAGCCAAAATATTTTATTTTTGCCTTTTCTCTCAATAGGTTTTTGAAAAATGAAAATAAAGGGTGGCGCCTGTGGCTCAGTGAGTAGGGCGCCGGCCCCATATACCGAGGGTGCTGGGTTCAAACCCAGCCCCGGCTGAACTGCAACCAAAAAATAGCCGGGCGTTGTGGCGGGCGCCTGTAATCCCAGCTGCTCGGGAGGCTGAGGCAGGAGAATCATGGAAGCCCAAGAGCTAGAGGTTGGTGTGAGTCCTGTGACATCATGGCACTCTACTGAAGGCAGTAAAGTGAGACTCTGTCTCTACAAAAAAAAAAAAGAAAGAAAATAAAAATTGTAATCTGCGTGCGGCGGCTCACACGTGTAATCCAGCATTTGGGAGGCTTACGTGAGTGGAATGCCTGAACTCACAGGTTCGAGACCAACCTGAGCCAGAGGGAGACCTCCTCTCTAAAACTAGCTGGGCGTTGTGGTAGGCACCTGTAATCCCTCCCTCCTTGGAAGGCCGAGGCAAGAGAATCACTTAAGCCCAGGAGTTTGAGGTTGCTGTGAACTATGATGCCATGGCACTCTACCAAAGGTGACAAAGGGAGACCCTGTCTCAAAAAAATAAATAAATAAAAGTAAAAATAAAAATTGTCAGGCCAGGCGCAGTGGCTTACACCTGTAATCCTAGCACTCTGGGAGGCCAAGATGGGTGGGTTGCCTGAATTCCCAGGTTTGAGACGAGCCTGAGCTGGAGTGAGACCCTGTCTTTAAAAATAGCCAGAAGTTGTGGCTGGTGCCTGTAGTCCCAGGTACTTGGGAGGCTGAGGCAAGAGAGTAGCTTAAGCCCAAGAGTTTGAGGTTGCTGTGAGCTATGATGTCATGGCACTACTAAGGGCAACAAAGTAAGACTCTTTCTCAAAAAAACAAAAAATTGTAGTGTTGCCTTATTATACATCATATATACATGTATTATGCTTGAGGACAAGAACACAAAGGGCTGTAAACTTAGAAGATTATAAGAAGTAGTGAAATAACACATTGTTAATTGAGAATATTTACTACATTTTTACATATAATTGGTTCTTTTTTTTGTTTATTTTTTATTGTTAAATCATAGCTGTGTACATTTGTGCAATAAAGGGGTACAATGTGCTGGTTTCATATATAGTCTGAAATATTCTCATCAAACTGTTCAACGTAGCCTTCATGGCATTTTCTTAGTTATTGTATGTAGACATTTGTATTCTGTATTTAGTAGGTTTCGCCTGTACCCATTCTAAGATGCACTGTAGGTGTGGCCCCACCCATTACCCTTCCTCCACCCTGACTTCCCCATTCCCTTCCCCTCCCTTGGCCCTTTCCCCATATTCTTGTGCTATAGTTGGGTTATAGCCTTAAGATGAAAGCTATAAATTAGCTTCATAGTAGGGCTGAGTACACTGGATACTTTTTCTTCCATTCTTGAGATATTTTGCTAAGAAGAATATGTTCCAGCTCCATCCATGTAAGCATGAAAGAGGTAAAGTCTCCATCTTTCTTTAAGGCTGCATAATATTCCATGGTATACGTGTACCACAATTTGCTAGTCCATTCATGGGTCGATGGGCACTTGGGCTTCTTCCATGACTTAGCAATTATGAATTGGGCTGTAATAAACATTCTGGTACAGATGTCTTTGTTGTATTGTGATTTTTGGTCTTCTGGGTATAAACCTAGTAAAGGAATTATAGGATCAAATGGCAGGTCTATTTTTAGGTCTCTAAGTATTCTCCAAACATCCTTCCAGATGGAATGTATTAGTGTGCATTCCCAACAGCAGTGTAGAAATGTGCCCTTTTTTCCACATCCACGCCAACATCTCTGGTTTTGGGATTTTGTTATGTGGGCTACTCTTGCTGGGGTTAGGTGATATCTCAAAGTAGTTTTGATTTGCATTTCTCTGATGATCAAAGATGATGAGCATTTTTTCATATGTCTGAAGGCCGCGCGCCTGTCTTCTTCAGAGAAGTTTCTCTTCAAGTCCCTTGCCCAGCCTGCGATGGGATCCCTTGTTCTTTTCTTGCTAATGCGTTTGAGTTCTCTGTGGATTCTGGTTATTAAACCTTTGTCAGAGACATAACCTGCAAATATCTTCTCCCATTCTGAGGGCTGTTTGCTTGCTTTACTTACTGTGTTCTTGCCTGTGCAGAAGCTTTTTAGTTTGATCAAGTCCCAATAGTGTATTTTTGAAGCAGTTTGATCAAGTCCAAATAGTGTATTTTTGAAGCAGCTTCAATTGCCCAGGGGGTCCTTCTCATAAAAAACTCGCCCAACCCAATTTCTTCAAGGGTTTTCCCGACACTCTCTTCTAGTATTTTTATAGTTTCTTGTCTTAGGTTTAAATCTTTAATCCCGTGAGAGTCTATCTTGCTTAATGGTGAGAGGTGTGGGTCCAGTTTCAGTCTTCTACAGGTTGCCAGCCAGTTCACCCAGCACCATTTGTTAAATAGGGAATCTTTTCCCCACTGAATGTTTTTAATTGGCTTGTCAAAGATCAAATAACGGTAAGTAGCTGGATTCATCTCTTGGTTCTCTATTCTGTTCCAGACATTTACTACTCTGTTTTTGTGCCAATACCATGCTGTTTTGATCACTATAGATGTATAGTACAGTCTCAGGTCTGGTAGCATGATTCTTCCTGCTTTGTTTTTATTGCTGAGTAATGTTTTGGCTATTCAAGGTTTTTTTCTGATTCCATATAGAATGAAGTATTATTTTTTCAAGATGTTTAAAATATGACGATGGAGCTTTAATAGGAATTGCATTAAAATTATATATTGCTTTGGGTAGTATAGACATTTTAACAACGTTGATTCTTCCCAGCCATGGGCATGGTATGTTTTTCCATTTGTTAACATCTTCAGCTATTTTTTTTTCTTAAAGTTTTATAGTTCTCATTGTAGAGATCTTTGTTAGGTATACTCCCAAATATTTTATCTTCTTTGGCACTACTGTGAAAGGAATAGAGTCCTTGACTGTTTTTTCGGCTTGGTTATTCTTGGTATATATAAAGGCTACAGATTTATGGGTGTTGATTTTGTAGCCTGAGACATTGCTGTATTTCCTTGATCACTTCTGAAAGTTTTGTAATAGAATCCCTAGTGTTTTCCAGGTATACGTTCATATCATCTGCGAAGAGTGAAAGTTTATCTCTTCTGACCCTATGTGGATACCCTTGATCGCCTTTTCTTCCCTAATTGCAGTGGCTAAAACTTCCATTACAATGTTTAAGAGCAATGGAGACAATGGGCAACCTTGCCTGGTTCCTGACCTAAGTGGAAATGATTTCAATTTAACTTAATTCAATACGATATTGGCTGTGGGTTTGCTGTACATGGCCTCTATTACTTTAAGAAATGTCCCTTCTGTACCAATTTTCTTAAGTGTTCTGATCGTGAAGGGATGCTGGATATTATCAAAAGTTTTTTCTGTATCAATTGAAAGAATCATATGGTCCTTATTTTTTAGTTTGTTTATGTGCTGAATTACATTTATAGATTTACGTATATTGAACCAACCTTTAGACCCTGGGATAAATCCCACTTGGTCGTGGTGTATAATTTGTTTGATGTGTTGTTGGATTCTGTTTGTTAGGATTTTATTGAGTATTTTAGCATCAATATTCATTAGTGATATTGGTCTATAATTTTCTTTTTTTGTTGGGTCTTTCCCTGGTTTGGGGATCAAGGTGATGTTTGCTTCGTAGAATGTGTTGGGTAATATTCCTTCTTTTTCTATATTTTGGAAGAGGTTTAGTAATATAGGTACTAGTTCTTCTTTAAAGGTTGGTAGAATTCTGACGTAAAGCCTTCTGGTCCTGGGCTTTTCTTTTTAGGGATATTTTGTATAGCTGATGCTATTTCAGGACTTGGTATAGGCCTGTTCAACATTTCCACTTCATTCTGGCTAAGTCTTGGTAGGTGGCGTACTTCTAGGTATTGGTCGATTTCTTTCAGATTTTCATATTTCTGAGAGTAGAGTTTCTTGTAGTATTCATTAAAGATTTTTTGAATTTCTGAGGGGGTCTGTTGTTATTTCATTGTTACCATTTCTGATTGATGAAATTAGAGATTTTACTCTTTTTTTCCTGGTTAGGTTGGCCAAAGGTTTATCTTTTTTTTTTATCTTTAAAAAAAAACCAACTTTTGGATTTATTGATCTGTTGTATAATTCTTTTGTTTTCAATTTCATTTAGTTCTGCTCTGATTTTGGTTATTTCTTTTCTGCTGGGTTTGGGGTTGGAGTGTTCTTCCTTCTCTGGTTGCTTGAGATGTCCCATTAAGTTATTAACTTCCTCTCTTTCCATTTTCTTGAGGAAATTTTGCATTGCTATAAATTTCCCTCTTAGGGCTGCCTTTGCAGCATCCCAGAGGTTCTGGTAATTCGTGTCTTGATTGTTGTTTTCTTCCAAAAATTTGGTGATTTCCTTCTTAATCTCGTCTATAACCCATCTATCCTTCAGCATAAGGTTGTTTAGCTTCCATGTTTTTGTATGGTATGCAGGTTCCTGTTGTTATTGAGTTCATCTTTTATTCCATGATGGTCTGAGAAGATGCAAGGAATAATTTCTATTTTTTAAATTTGCCGAGGTTAGATTTGTGGCCTAGGATGTGGTTGATTTTGGAGTATGTTCCGTGGGCTGATGAGAAGAATGTGTATTCAGTTTTGTTGGGATGAAATGTTCTGTAGATGTCTGTTAAGTCCAGATGTTGAATGGTTAAGTTTAAATCTAAAATTTCTTTGCTTAGCTTCTTTTTGGAGGATCTATCCAGCACTGCTAAAGGGGTGTTAAAATCTCCAACTACTATGGAACTGGAGGAAATCCAGTTGCTCATGTCTGTTAGAGTTTCTCTTATAAATTGAGGTGCGTTCCGGTTGGTTGCATAAATATTAATAATTGAAATCTCATCATATTGAGTTGAAATCTCATCCTCAGAGTTGGGGAGGTGTCCCTCTAAGATTAGACCCCAGCGGGATCACTCTATTGTTGTTGGATCTTTGTAGGGAGTGACCCTATGTAGTTTCTCTGGGGCTGCCCCAGCCAGGGAGTTCTGGTTGTGGAAGCAGCTCCGGAGTGTGACACACCCAGAACCAGCAACAGGGCGGGAGGTGGTGCGCACGATTCTGGGAGTGCCTGGCGCCCCGTGACTTTGGCACAAAGAGCCCAAGGCTCCAGCAGTCTCTGGCCAGGAGAAGGGCTCTACGCAGAGGCAGGGAGGGCTCCGGAGGGCACGCGGCTACCAAAGTCCCTGGCAAGAGAATTGGCTAAGTCCAAGAGCTGGAGGTTGCTGTGAACTGTGATGCCGTGGTACTCTACCTAAGGTGACAAAGTGAGACTCTGTCTCAAAAAAAAGAACAACTAAAAAACAAACAAAAAAAAATGATTTTGAGGATCAGTTTGTGTGCCTGTGTAAAAAGTGTCATTTGGAAATCACTAAATTTGCACAAGATTTAAATTTATAAATGTATAAATCTTATAAATGACATCTTGAAGATATTGGGATGTCCCAGTCCAAGAGCAAGGATGTCTTTGCGTTGCTTTAAGGCTACTTTAGAATTTCTAGTTAGTGTTTTATAGCTAATTTCAAATATGTTTTGAACATTTGTTCTGCTTATTAATTATGTTGATATAGATGTTATTTGAGGGTTTGTCCTGTCCTCTAACACAAGGGGTAGCAAATTTTCTGTAAGGATCAGATAGTGAATATTTTAGGCTTTTTGGGCCCTGGTCTTTGTCACACCACTTTACTTTGCCATTGTAGCATAGAAACCATCATAGTCAATATGTAATTGAATGAGCATGATTGTATTACAATAAAACCTTATTTATAAAAACAGTTACCAGGACTTCTGTTTTTATGGGAGGTGGCCTAGACACAGTTAACCCTTTTCCATCCCTTTAAGTACTCTGTAACTCCTGGAAATTAACTCAAAAAGAGATCCAAGGAAGACACTGAAAGAGCAAGTCTTGGTTAGGGACCCGAGGACTAGAGGTGCAACATTGTTGCTTGGTATCTTATTCCCTAGAACAAAAGAAGCTGGTTTGGTGCTTACCAGTCCTTGACCTAGCAATAAAAGTAAACCCATGAGTGCTTATTCCTCCCATAGATTGAACTGGTGGCGTGCCAACAAAATCATGTGACTTGGGAGCACTGGCAAGGGGGGTTCGTTTTAGTAGGAGACCACCTACCTGCTAAAAATAAGCAGTTAGGGAAAATGTTCACCTTTGTCACAGGGCCTGAGACTCTCCACCCCTACACAGGTATACCAGGTTCCTGGGTAACAATGGTAGGGATGATTCTGCCATCACAAGCACTTGTCCCACAAAGCATCTTTGTTCTTGTGGATCTGAGGCTACCATCCCCACTAAGAGGTATCTGGAAGGGTGGCCTAAGGAAGCCTCTTCCCATGTGTTAGTGGAAGCTTCAGTAGTACCAGATAAGCCAAGCAAACATAAGGAAAACTGCAAAGGCTCTGAGAGTTAAATTGTTTTTGTAACCATGGAGGCCAGAATCTGCACACCAAAGCAAAAGAAAACCTGCTAAAATAAGATTTAAATAGTTCTCAGTATCTCCTACTATAATAGCCAATTTCCCTACAGTACAAATGAAAATCACTTGTAACACCAATAACCAGTAAGAATACAACTTGTGTGTGGGGGGGAAGAGACTGAATTAAAGCAACACATTGAAATTATCTGACAAGGATTTTAAAGCAGCAGTCATAAAAATGGTTCAAGTGCAAATTTCACATGCTTTTGAATCAAATGAGAAAACAAAATTTAAGCAAAGAAATAGAAGTTATGAAAGGAAACCAATGAATAATTGTAGCATTGTAAAAAAGAGTAAAAATAAAAAACATCTGGCTGGATGGGCTCAATAGTAGAATTAAAATGGCAGAGGATAGAATGAATGAACTTGAGGACATATCAATAGAAGTTGCCTAATCTGGTTCAGTGCCCATAGCTCAGTGAGTAGCATGCCAGCCACATACACCAGAGCTGGTGGGTTTGAGCCCAGTCCTGACCTGTTAAACAATGACAATTATAACAACAACAACAACAACAAAATAGCAGGGCGTTCTGGCAGTTGCCTGTAGTCCCAGCTACTTGGGAGGCGGAGGCATGAGAATCGCTTAAGCTCAAGAATTTGAGGTTGCTGTGAGCTGTGATGCCATGGCACCTTACCGAGGGCGACATAGTGAGACTCTGTCTCAAAAAAAAAAAAAAAAATTTACCTAATCTAAATAATAGAGATATAGACTGAAAAAAATTTTTAAGGCCTCAGGACCTGTGGAGCTTTAACAAAACATCCAACATTCATATCAGCATAGTACCAAAAAGAGAAGAGAAAGATAGTAGGGCTCAAAGAGTATTCTTTTATTGAAAATGAATTCATAGAAATAAAGGCATATTTGTAAAAATAATGGCTTGAAAAGTGTTATGTGCCACAATCAAATGGGTTATTCTAGGTTGTGTAAGCTGGTTTAATATTTGAAAATTAACCACATCAGGCAATATTAATTAATGGGGGAAATTGTAATTGTTCCATTATGTTTAAATTTTTCTTTTTGTCATAACAAAAATTCTCTCTCTTTTTTTTTTTTTTAGACAGAGTCTCACTTTGTTGCTGTCAGTAGAAGGTCCTGGCGTCATAGTTCACAGCAACCTCAAACTCCTTGGGCTCAAGTTATTCTCTTGCGTTACCCTCCCAAGTATCTGGGACTACAGGCAACCACCACAACTATTTTTTTTTTTTTTGAGACAGAGTCTCACTTTGTTACCCTTGGTAGAGTGCCGTGGCGTCATAGCTCCCAGCAACCTGAAACTCCTGGGCTTAAGCAATTCTCTTGCCTTATCCTCCCAAGTAGCTGGGACTACAGGCACCCGCCACAACACCCAGGTATTTTTTGGTTGTAGTTGTCATTGTTGTTTGGTAGGCCAGGGCAGGATTCAAACCCACCAGCTCTGGTGTATGTTACTGGTGCTCTAGCTGCTGAGCTATAGGCGCAGAGCCTCCCAGCTATTTTTTTTTTTTTTTGCAGTTTTTTTTTTTGGCCGGGGCTGGGTTTGAACCCACAACCTCCGGCATATGGGGCCAGCACCCTTCTCCTTTGAGCCACAGGCGCCGCCCTATTTTATCTTTTAATATGGAACGGTTCATGAATTTGCGTGTCATCCTTGAGTAGGGGCCATGCTAATCTCTGTATCGGTCCAATTTTAGTATATGTGCTGCTGAAGCGAGCACCTCCCAGCTATTTTTTATGGGCGGGATCTCGCTCTTGCCTAGGCTGGTCTGGTCTTGAACTCCTGAGCTCAGGCAATCACCTGCCTTGGCCTCCCAGAGTGCTGGGATTACAGGCTTGAGCCACCATGCCCAGCCTAAAAGAAAAATTTTTTTACTGTCAGTTATAAGTGTGTAGTAAAATGAAAGAGATAGTAAAACTAATATTTATTACTACCTTATATGAAATTAAAAACATAATTAAGATGTTTTATTTCTTTACAGAAAATAGTAGTAATTTTTTTTTTTTTGAGACAGAGTCTTAAGCTGTCGCCCTGAGTAGAGTGCTGTGGCATCACAGTTCATGGCAACCTCCAACTGTTGGGCTTAAGCGATTCTCTTGCCTCAGCCTCCCAAGTAGCTGGGAGTACAGGCGCCTGCCTCAACACCCAGATATTTTTTGGTTGCAGTTGTCATTGTTGCTTAGAAGACCCTGGCTGGACAGGTTCGAACCCGCCACCCCTGATGTATGTGGCTGGCCCCCTGCCGACTGAGCTATGGGTGCCACCAATCAATAGTAATTTTTTTTTTTTAATTATTGTAGAGACATTGTCTCACTTTATCGCCCTGGTAGAGTGTCGTGGTGTCACACAGCTCACAGCAACCTCCAACTCCTGGGCTTAGGTGATTCTCTTGCCTCAGCCTGCCGAGTAGCTGGGACTACACTACAGGCACCCACCATAATGCCTGGCTATTTTTTTGTTGCAGTTTGGCCGGGGCCGGATTTGAACCTGTCACCCTCAGTATATAGGGCTGGTGCCCTACCCACTGAGCCATAGGCACCGCCCCAATAGTAATTTTTAACAGTGCCTGCCTTCTTGTATAACTTATGATTAGGAGTAAGTTATCTTTTTTTATCATTTGGTAAATTGTCATTCTCCTTTCTAAGTTCAGATTTTCTTCCAACATTTTATTCTTTAAACTTCAGTCTCATGAAATATTTCTGAAAATGTCTTTCATATAAATTTGTTGTTGTTGTTGCAGTTTGCCCAGGGCCGGGTTTGAACCCGCCACTCTCACTATATGGGGCTGTCGCCCTACCCTCTGAGCCATAGGCATCACCCCTCTTTCATATAAATGTTTTGTTTGTGTCATTCCATATAGGGCATTTTCATCCCTTTTAGCACAACTATTCATATTCTGTGGGTGCATATCTAGAGTGTCTCAAATGGTGACAGTGTCAGTTACATTCAGTGTGAAGTTGATGTTCAGTATTAATCACTTTTTCTTTTCTTTTCTTTCTTTTTTTTTTTTTTTTGTGGAGACAAGAGTTTCACTTTATTGCCCACAGTAGAGTGCCAAGGCGTCATACAGCTCACAGCAATCTCCAACTCCTGGGCTTAGGCAATTCCCTTGCCTCAGCCTCCCGAGTAGCTAGGACTACAGGTGCCTGCCACAACACCCGGCTATTTTTTTGTTGCAGTTTGGCCGGGGTCGGGTTTGAACCTGCCACCTCAGTATATGGGGCCAGCGCCCTGCCCACTAAGCCACAGGTGCCGCCCTACTTTTTCTTTTCTTAATGCACTTTCATCTTTTTGTTTGTTCACTTCCCTTTTTTGACTTTCCATTTCGGAAGATGTCATATGGTTTTATCAGTGAGCAATAAAGAGGATAAACAACTACATATTATTCTGTGTATATATGAATAACAGATATGCATTGACATATATAAGATGTTCTCAAACTCAATAATGTTAAAGCAAACAATCCAATTTTTAAAATGAGCATAAGCTCAGCAGATGCTGAAAATGCATTTGGCAAAATCCACCACCCATTCTTGTTAAACACCATTCAACAACTAAGGAATAGGAGGTAACTTTCTCAGACAGATAATGGGTATCTATGAAATAACCTACAGCTAACATCAAATTTAAGAGTGAAAGACTTGAGTGCCTTCCCTCTGAGATCCAGAGCAAGATGTGAATGTCTACGCTTACCACTTTTGTTTGGCATTGTAATATCAAGAAAAAGAAATTGCATGGAGTTTGGAAATAAAACCATATTTACCAATGACATGATCTTATATATGGAAAATCCTAGGCAACCATTCAATATAATGATTAGAGCTAGTAAATAAGTTTAGGAAGGTTGCAAGATGCAAGAGAAATATAAAAAAATGAGTTCTGTACATTAGCATGTACAGTTTAAAAATGAAACTAAGTAAATGATTCTACTTACAGTAGTATCCAAAATAATAAAATACTTAGGATTAAAGTAAATAAAAGAAGTACAAAACTTGGAAAGTACATTGGAAAAAATTAATGTTAAGATGGTGGTGTAAGTCGTATTGTGTCCCTCTAAAAGATATATTCACATCCTAACCACTGCTACCTGTAAATGTGAACTTATTTGGAAATAGGGGTTTTGCAGGCATAATCAGGTTAAGATGATATGCTGGAGTAAATTTGGCCTTTAGTCACTGTGATTGATATTCCTATCAGAAGTGAAGATACACATAGAGATGCATCAGAATGCCATTTAACAACAAAGGCAGATGGGAGTGATGTATCTATGTGTATAAGCAAAGAAATACTCAGGATTGCTGGCAAAACCAGAAACTTAGAGAGGTATGGAATGTATTCTCCAGTAGAGAGATCCTCCTGAGAAAGCATGCCCCTGCAGATTCCTTGATTTCAGATTTCCAGCCTCTGGAACTGTGAGAGAGTAAGTTTCTCTTGATTGATACCAATACTATCTCGATCAGACTTCTCTCCTTGGGAACTGTGAAAGAATAAATTTCTTTAGTTTTAACCTATCCACTTTGTGGTAGTTCGTTAAGTAGCTCTAGGGAATGAATATTAAATGACAGCATAACGGAAATCAATTTAGAGGTTCAATGCAATTTCTATTATTGGCCAAGCTGGCATTTTTGTAGAAATTAACAAGCTGATTTAAAAATTCATATGAAAATTCCAGGGATAGAATAGATAAAACAATATTGAAAGAAAGGAC
Source organism: Nycticebus coucang (assembly GCF_027406575.1). NCBI lineage: Eukaryota > Metazoa > Chordata > Mammalia > Primates > Lorisidae > Nycticebus > Nycticebus coucang. The sequence goes on from NC_069804.1 coordinate 83,872,072, forward strand.
AAACTTACTACAAAGGTCAGTAATCAAGACATCATGGAAGAAAAGAATTGAGATTCTAAAAATGTATCTTTAGCTGATTCCTGACAATAGTATCAAGCTAGGGTAATGAACACTTGTCTTTTCTTTTTTTTTTTTTTTTGAGACAGAGCCTCAAGCTGTCACTCTGGGTAGAGTGCCTTGGCGTCATAGCTCACAGCAACCTCCAAATCTTGGGCTCAAGTGATCCTCTTGCCTCAGTTTTTCTGTTGTGTTTTTTTTTTTTTTTGGTAGAGATAGGTGTCTTGCTTTTTGCTCAGGCTGGTCTCGTACCTGTGAGCTCAGGCAATTCACCTGCGTGGGCCTTCCAGAGTACTAGGTTTACAGGTGTGAGCCACTGCGCTGGGCCTCGGAACAGCTGTCTTTTCAACAAATGATTATAGCACAGCTGGATATCCTCATGCAGATTGACCTAGGACTTTACAAATTGTGCACAGATTAATATGATGTGGATCAGAAACCTAAATTTAAAGCTAAAAGTACAGAATTACAGGAGAAAGCATAGTCATACATCTTCATGACCTGGAATTTCATAAGACCCTAAAGGGCAAAGATTAAATACATAAAATAAATGTCAACAAAATCAAGAAATTTTATGTTTGAAGGGACACTGGTAAGAAAGTGAAAGAAGCACTGATATATGGTAAAATTTGGGTGAATTTGAAAACATTATGCTAAGTGCAAGAAGGCAAACCACAAAAGACCATGTATTATAGGATTCATTTATGTGAAATGACTAGAATGGGTAAATTTATAGAGACTGATACTCAGACATTGGAAGGTAGGGAGAAGGAAGACTACCTGTGGGTAGAGTTTCTTTTGGGGTTATGAAATTTTGGAAGTGGTGATGATTTCACAATCGTGTGAATATACTAGAAGATGCTGATAATATATAAATATTATATATTGTCCCAGTGCACTTTGGGGTAATAAGGCAGTGGTTGTGCAGGAGTCGATGTCCTTGTAGGTCACCAGAGCGACCACAGGGATGGTGCTGTAAAAATAAATATATATTCAAGTTGAAATAATAACCTGTGTTCTTACATAGGTCAGTTTGTTATTGTATATAGCAACTTTTTTTCCCCTACAGCTTGCTTTTTTTTTTTTTTATTGTTTAGGATTCATTTGTTGTGCCCAGGAATTCTTTTTTTTTTTGGTTTTTGGCCGGGGCTGGGTTTGAACCCGCCACCTCCGGCATATGGGACCGGCGCCCTACTCCTTGAGCCACAGGCGCCGCCTGTGCCCAGGAATTCTTAAAGACCATACCATCGCGCTAGCCAAATTAACAGAAGAGTCCTTTATTTAAAAGTCAGCCTGCGACTGCCTCACACCCAACACAGGTTTGGAGAGCAGCCCTGACTGCTTTAGGGGTCAGGTCTGCATCCTGGTTGGCACACAGGCTGCCCTGGTGCATCTGGGTTGGTTAGCAAGCAATGTACAGAAGCACAATTTTGTGGTTAGTTAGCCATACATCTTTGGTTCAGTACTTTCCACACTTGATATTTCTCAAAGGTCAGTCCGGAGACAGTTGGTACTTCCCAGTCCATTTCTCAGGGGAGTTAGTTAAGCAAGAAGTCAGTGAGTATTTTACCTTCTATCTTGGGAGTGAAGCAGACTTACTCCATTTTTTTTTTTTTTTTTTTTTTTTGAGACAGAGTCTTACTATGTCGCCTGGGGCAGAGTGCCTTGGGATCCTAGCTCACCGCAACCTCAAACTCCTGGGCAAGCAATTCTCTTGCCTCAGCCTCCCAAGTAGCTGAGACTACAGGTGCCCACCACAATGCCAGGCTATTTTTTCTTTTGTTGCAGTTCTCGTTGTTTTTAGCTGGCCCCAGCCCAGGTTTGAACCCACCAGCTTTGGTTTATGTGGCTGGCGCTGAGCCAGACTTAACTCTATTTTGTTCAGGGCTTGCAGCCCAGAAATTTGCCAGGAGTTAACTGGTATTTTTCCACCTTAGTCTAGGCCTAACAATTGAGGGCACAAAGAAATAGGTTACACTGATATCATTTGTTAGACAAAGTCCCTCTTATAATCGTGTCCTGTCCCCAAGCAGTGTGCCATGCACCATGATCCCCCCTTCCCTTCTCTCTTCCCCTTTCCCTGATCCTCATTCCTGTACCCCATTCCCTGTATTAGTTCATCTACTACCTTCATATTAAATTGAATACATTGGATTCTTGCTTTTCCATTCTTGTGATGCTTTACTTAGAAGAATGTGTTCCAACTCCAGGTTAATACAAAAGATGTAAAGTCTCTATTTTTTAGTGGCTGAATAGTATTCCATGGTATACATATACTACAGCTTGTTAATCCCTTCTTGGGTTGATGTTTACTTAGGTTTTTTCCACATTATGGCTATTGTAAATTGAGCTGTGACAAACAGTCTAGTGCAAATGTCCTTCTGGTAAAAGGATTTTTTCTTCTGAGTAGATGCCTAGTAATGGGATTGCAGGATCAAATGGAAGGTCTAATTTTTCTTTTCTTTTTTTGAGACCTAGTCTCACTTTGTTGCCCTTGGTAGAGTGCCGTAGCATCATAGCTCACAGCAACCTCAAACTCTTGCGCTCAAGCAATTCTCTTGCCTCAGCCTCCCAAGTAGCTGGGACTTCAGGCACCTGCCACAACACCCAGCTATTTTTAGAAATGGGATCTCACTCTGGCTCAGGCTGGTCTTGAGCCTGTGAGCTCAGGCTCAGGCAATCTACGATCTTGGTCTCTCAGAGTGCTAGGATTACAGGCGTGAGCCACTGCGCCCGTCCTGGAAGTTCTAATTTGGATTCTTTGAGGATTCTCCATACTTCCTTCCAAAGGGGATGTATTAGTTTACAGTCCCACCAACAGTGTAAAAGTGTTCTGTTCTCTCCACATCCATGCCGGAATCTGCAGCTTTTCCTTTCATTGTTAGTTTTTTTTTTTTTTAAATATGGAACGCTTCACGAATTTGCGTGTTATCCTTGCGCAGGGACCATGCTAATCTTCTGTGTACTGTTCCAATTTTAGTATATGTGCTGCCGAAGCGAGCACAGTTAGTTTTTTGTTTTAAATAAAAAGGTGAGTTCTTCCTATATTGCTTAGGCTGATATTGAACTCCTAGGCTCAAGCAGTTGTCCTGCCTCAGCCTCCTAAGTAGCTGGGAGTACAGGCACACCTCATCATGCCCAGCTTTTATAGCAGCTTTTTTGTCAACTAGAAAGAGCCCAACTGGCCCTCAAAAGAGTAGTAGATGAACAAAATGTGCTACTTTCAAGTAATGTAGTAGGATTAGAGGTGTGAGCTACTGTGCCCTGCTTTACAAACAGTTTTTAATTTCCTTTTTTTTTTCTTGAGATAGAATATGTTGTCCTCAGTAGAGTGCAGTGGCATCACAGCTCACCGCAACCTCAAACTCTTGGGCTTAAGTGATTCTCTTGCCTTAGCCTCCCAAGTAGTTGGGTCTACAGGCACCTGCCACAATACCCAGCTATTTTTTTGTTGTAGTTGTCATTGTTGTTTGGCAGGCCGCATTTTTAATTTCTTATGAGACAGTCTCAAGATGTAACTCAGAATGTAGTAAATATTTGTAACTTCCAAAGGCCTTATTTCAAAAATTTATCAACAAGCCATTGGAGCCAATATGAAATTCGCAATCAATCCCACATATGCTTGGCAGAGACATGACATTTTCCACAACACAACTATAGGTATTTGAGTTTATTTTTCACCATGTAACTAACAAAGAAAAACTCAAACCCGGGCTGGGTTCAAACCCACTAGCTCCAGTGTATGTGGCTGGCTCCCTACCTGGAGCTACAGGTGCTGAGCCACAGTTGACAAACTTATGGCAAAAAAAAGGCCACAAATCAATACTATAGGTAAAACAAGATTTTGTAGCTCAGCACCTGTGGCTCAAGCGGCTAAGGTGCCAGCCACATACACCTGAGCTGGCGGGCTCGAATCCAGCCCAGGTCCACCAAACAACAGTGACGGCTGCAACCAAACAATAGTCAGGCGTTGTGGCAGGCACCTGTAGTCCCAGCTACTTGGGAGGCTGAGGCAGGAGAATCGCTTGAGCCCAGGAGTTGGAGGTTGCTGTGAGCTGTGATACCACAGTGCTCTACCCAGGGCGACAGCTTGAGGCTCTGTCTCAAAAAAAAAAAAAAAAAGATTTTGCAATAAACCAAGTCATTAAATGAAACCTGTTAACAAACTGACATGTGTGTGTTAGACTTATTAGGTTAAATGGACCAGTCTATCAGAGAATATTAACTACTCTAAAATACTTGAAAAAGGGCAGCGCCTGTGGCTCAGTGAATAGGGCACTGGCCCCATATACCGAGGGTGGTGGGTTCAAACCCGGCCCTGGCCAAATTGCAACAACAGAAACAAAAAATAGCCGGGCGTTGTGGCAGGCGCCTGTAGTCTCAGCTACTCCAGAGGCTGAGACAAGACAATCACTTAAGCCCAAGAGTTTGAGGTTGCTGTGAGCTGTGACGCCACGGCACTCTACCGAGGGAGATACAGTGATACTCTGTCTCAAAAAACAAAATAATTAAATTTGGTGTGCCAAATTGGCCACCTAGAAGTGGCCACCAAACTCAGTGTTCCCAAGGAAATTGGGGAAAAGTCCAGGCAGCTGCCACCATTTGAACTACTCTTAAGCAGAAATAACAGCATGAAAGTACGTAGAGGCAATGTGGGACACTCAGACTGGAAGATGTGGCGAAGGGAATGTCAACTCCCAGGAAACAGGTGAAGGGGAGTACAGATAATACATCTAGGGTTTATGCAGGTAACAGTAGAGTGCTGCCAGATCATACTCACTCTGCTGGTGGCAGGCAGAGCACTGGATTGCTGCTGGGCCTGACTGAGATTCACGTAATATTTGTGCAGAACTATAGTACCAGTTAGCAGTGCAGTGCAGATCTGACAGCATCTAAAGGCAGCCTGAGCTCTTGGGTGAGCCTCACTGGTCCTCCACTGCAGTGGGGGTGAAGAATTGGAGCGGCTGGTGACTGCCATTAGCCATCTCTCGTAACTTAAAACCAAGTGGTTCTACCATAAAGCACAAAGGGAGTGAACATGGGAACAGACAGTGCTGGGGTGCAGCAGGCCAGGAACTATGAGACAGTAGACTGCAGCTTTGCTACAGGCAGGTCCTAGTAAGGGTGTGACAAGCCCAATTTCCTGGTGCCTCAGAGTGACAACTGCCAGGTGGAGCTAGCACCCCAGCGGCCTTGAGGCCTGCCAAGTGGCCAACAGATAAGCCATCTGCTACTTTGCCTCTAGAAGATTAGGGAAGGGGCAAGGTGAACCCTGCATCACCAGGACCTTCTAAACTGACATCAGCTCAACTGACTTGGCATTCCACTGATGATTCTAAACCCACACTGGATAGGCCAGCAGAGCATCAAACTGATGCTTTGCTTCAGGCAGATCTGGGAAGTGATTCTGTGCCCCCTGGGGCCTCTGAGACTGACATCAATCTATCAGATTTGACCTTCACTCAGTCCTAACAACCATTGCCTCTGTTCTTCTGGCAGGACTGGGAAGGGATGTTTAGAATTCTGTGTCCTGGGATCTCTGAAACTGACATTTGCCTGCCAATTCTGGCAGCCAAACAGCCTTAAAATTGGTTGAGCAGCAGGTGGAACAGCGAACTGCCACATCACTGTGGCCTAGAAGGGGCACAGAGAGTGCTGCATTCTGGGGAAACCAGTGCCCACAGCAGCCCATCTGATGGGGTATACAAATGGCCCAAGAAGCTGCTAAATAACATTAAAGCTGGCAGACAAGAGTGCCATTTGCTTGGTTTACACTATGCCCTCAAGCCTTTACTGCCTCCTGTATGCAAATTGAACTTAAACAGAATATCTGGTAGCTTCTGTTTATTTATTTCAGACAGAGTCACTTTGTCGCCTTCAGTAGAGTGTTGTGGCATCATAATTTACAGTATCTAGTAACTCTTGGGTACAAATGATGCTCTTGCTCAGGCTGGTCTCGAACATCTGAGCTCAGATAATCCGCCTGCCTCAGCCTCCCATGCTAACTTAAGTTTAGAGACACCGTAACCTTTCAACTTAGTGCTAAAAAAAAAAAAAAAAAAAAAAAACAGAAAACAGGCACAGGGAGGAATCAGAAAAAAAAAAAAAAAACCCTGACAACAGGAAATATCAGAGCAGATCAACTCCTCCAAGGTACTCCAATGGAGGTACAGTGGAAAATGTCAACCATAAAGAAATTGTTGAAATGTTAGAAATAGAATTCAGAATTTAGATAGCAAATAACATGAATACAGTAGAAGCGGTGGAAAAAGTAGCCCAAGAACTGTCTTCAAGAAATCAGTGAAATCAAAGTCACCAAGCATCTGGATACAATCAGGAAGGATGTAATGGAGCTTAGGGAATTGAAAGTGGTATTCAGGGTGCTTCAAAACAGTAAAGAGTCTCAGCAACATAGTAGAACATGGAGAAGCAAGAATCTCAGAACTTGAAGACAAGACATTCGAACTAACCCAAGCATTTGAAGAGGCAGGAAAGAAAAAAACAAAACTGAAAAATCTGTCAGATATGAGACTACACAAAGCATACAAACAAATGGAATAAAAGTAGAACTCCAGCAAAAACCTTCATCCCCACACAGTCTTGGAAACTAAATAACTTTATGCTGACTGACACCTGAGTCAAGGAGGAGATGAAGAAGGAAATTGTGGGGCAGCACCTGTGGCTCAGTGGTAGGGCGCTGGCCCCATATACTGAGGGTGGTGGGTTCTAAACGGCCCTGGCCAAAGTATAACCAAAAAATAACTGGGCGTTGTGGGGGGCACCTGTACTCCCAGCTACTCGGGAGATTGAGGCAAGAGAATCGCCTAAGCCCAGGAGTTGGAGGTTGCTGTGAGCTGTGTGACACCATAGCACTCTACCCAGGGCAACAGCTTAAGACTCTGTCTCAAAAAAAAAAAGGAAATTATGAGATTTGTTGAACAAAATGACACTGAAACTACAAGGTGTCCAACGTGTTGCATAGTGCAAAAGCAGTCCTACGAGGGAAATTTAATCACATTAAATGCCCACATCTAGAAAAAACAGCACAAATCAACAACCTAATGAACCATCTTACCAAACTGGAAAAGGAAGAGTAATCCAATCCCAATCCTAGCACAAGAAAAGAAATAACCAAAATTAGTTCAGAAGTAAATGAAATTGAGAACAAAAGAACCATTCAGAACATCAGCAAAATTAAAATGTTGGTTCTTTGAAAAGATAAACTTGATAAACCCATGGCCAGATTAACTAGAAACAGAAAAGTAAGACCTCTTATAACCTCAATTAGAAATAAAAAAGGGGCCTCAGCGCCTGTGGCTCAAGCGGCTGGGGCGCCAGGCACATACACTTGAGCTGGTAGGTTCGAATCCAGCCTGGGACCCCCAAGCAAAAATGATGGTTGCAACCAAGAAGTGGCCAGGCATTGTGGTGGGCACCTGTGGTCCCAGCTTGGGAGGCGGAGGCAGGAGAATCGCTTGAGCCCAGGAGTTGGAGGTTGCTGTGAGCTGTGATGCCATGGCACTCTACCTAGGGCGACAGCTTGAGGCTCTGTCTTAAGAAAAGGAAAAAAGGGAAAATAACTACAGATACTACAGAGATACAAATGGTCATCAACAGTTAATACAAAGAAATCTATGTTCAGAAATCTGAAAACGTAGAGGTAATGGTTCAATATGTGGAATCACACCACCTGTCCATTTATCCAGAAAGAATCAGAACTCTTGAAAAGGCAAATATCAAACAGCAAAATTGTAACAATAATAAAAAAGCTTCCAACAGCAACAACAAAAAAAAGGTGCTCGTTCAGATTGTTTTATGTCAGACGAACCTTAAAAGAGGAGCCCATAGCTATATTGCAGAACCTATTTCAAAACATGGAGAAGGGGTTGGATGCCTGTAATCCTAGCACTCTGGAAGGCCAGGGTCGGGAGTTTGAGACCAGCCTGAGCAAGAGCAAAGCCCTGTCTCTAAAAATAGCCAGGCGTTGGGTGGTGCCTGTGGCTCAAGGAGTAGGGCGCTGGTCCCATATATCAGAGGTGGCGGGTTCAAACCCAGCCCCGGCCAAAAATCACAAAAAAAGAAAAAAAAAATAGCCAGGCGTTGTGGCAGGTACCTGTGGTCCCAGCTACTCACGAGGCTGAGGCAAGAGGATCACTTGAGCCCAAGAGTTTGAGGTTGCTGTGAGCTATGACGCCAGGGCACTCTACCAAGGGCGACTTAGTAAGACTTTGTCTGAGCCACAGTCGCCGCCCAGGGATAGTCTTTCTTTTGAGACTTTGTCTCAAAAAAAAAAAAAAAAATTAAAGGTGGAGGGATGACATTATGTAATTCAAAACTATACTACAAAGCTATAATCAGCCCTGGCCTGCTGATGACAATGCAATGCAACAACTGCAACAAAAAATATCTGGGCATTGTGTTAGGCGCCTGTAGTCCCAGTTACTTGGGAGGCTTAGGCAAGAGAATTGCCTGAGCCCAAGAGTTTGAGGTTGCTGTGAGCTGTGACGCTACAGGACTCTACTGAGGGTGACAAAGTGAGACTCTTGTCTTAATAAAAAAAAAAAAGGACTATCTCTGGGCGGTGACTGTGGCTCAGTGGGTAGGGCACCAGCTCCATATGCCGAGGGTGGAGGGTTCAAACCTGGCCCGGGCCAAACTGCAACAAAAAATAGCTGGGTGTTGTGGCGGGCGCCTGTAGTCCCAGCTACTTGGGAGGCTGAGGCAAGAGAAACGCCTAAGCCCAGGAACTGGAGGTTGCTGTGAGCTGTGTGATGCCATGGCACTCTACCAAGGGCGATAAAGTGAGACTCTCTCTACCAGAAAAAAAAAAAAAAAAAAAAGACTATCCTGAACAAAAGCGAGACCCCATCTGTACTAAAAATAGAAAAACATACAAACAAACAAAAAAACTAGCCTGTCATGGTGGTACATGCCTACAGTTCCAGCCTGAGGCAGGAGGATTTCTTGAGCCCAAGAGTTTGAGGTTGCCGTGAGCTATGATGCTATAGCACTCTACCCTGGTCAATAGAGTGAAACTCTGTCTCGTTAAAAACAACATAAAACCATGGAGAAGAAAGGAACCCTCCTCAATTTCTTCTATGAAGAAAATATCACCCTGATATCAAATTTTCAAAAGGACTAACAAGAAGAAAACCACAAATCAATATTATTAATGAATATTGGCACAAAAATACTCATCCACAGATGGTAGAATCTGACGGGGATTTGCCGATGAACACCAATATGTATCAAAATCATCTGCAGTGAGTGAAGCCGTATAACTCAGCAATCCCTTGCTGTGCCTGAACTAGTGAGGTGTAGGTTGTACTGAATGTGTCTAGATTTGAAATAGTGAAGTAGTTGGACACAATTACCTTGCAAATCTTAGTTTTTAAAAATTTCCAAGTGTGTTTAATTAATACCTACATTTCATTTTAAAAAGTATGAGTTGTTTATTTACTTATTTTGATTATTTTTGATTTGGCATTTTAAATTTCTATTACAATGGACAATGGACAATTAAAATGGACAATGTTTTAGTAAAGAAACAAAAATTAGAAGACTATCCTAGTGTGTCAAATACTGCTTTATCTAGTACATCAGCAACTAAATTAAAAACAATTAGTTGTCAGTATAATGAAGATTATTTATCATCTGATTCATATGTAGTAAAGGTCATCCCCCATGTCCCACTTGCATAATTTGTGGTGAAACAGAATTAAAGAGACATAAGTCAGACATTCTCGCTTATCTGAAAAGCCAGTGGAATATTTCAAATGACTTGCACTCAGTAATACTAAACAAGCAAAAATAATAGACCAAATATGCAATGATATCAGATAAAGCACAAGCAGTGGGTTATACAGTTGCTGAAATTGTAGCTACGAAAATGAAATCTCATACAATTGCAGAATCCATTATTTTACTGGCTTGCTGTTCAATTGTAAAAACGTTTGGAGAAGAATACAAAAAGGAAATTAAAAAAATTCCACTTTGGGTGGCACCTGTGGCTCAAGGGAGTAGGGTGCTGGCCCCATATACCGGAGGTGGGGAGTTTAAACATGGCCCCAGCCAAAACAAAAAAACAGGAAAAAAAAATTCCACTTTCAGATAATACAATTTTACAACATGTTAAGGATTTATTTGAAAATCTAGAATTTTAAGTAATATCTCACCTCCAAGAAGTAAACATGTTTGCAATTCAGTTGGATCAATCTACTATTATCAGTGGTAAGCCCCTACTTTTAGCATTCAGTGAATTTGTCTATAAGGAAGAAATCATAGAACAGTTTTTTTTTTTTTTTGGCCGGGGCCGGGTTTGTACCCGCCACCTTAGGTATATGGGGCCGGTGTCCTACTCCTTTGAGCTACAGGCGCTGGCCAGAATTTTTTTCTTTTTTAATGGAAAAATGTTTTAGTTCTTTTTGTCTTTTTTTTTTTTTTGAGACAGATCCTCAAGCTGTTGCCCTGGGTAGGTGCTATGGCATCACAGCTCACAGCAACCTCCAACTCCCGGGCTCAAGAGATTCTCCTACCTCCACCTCCCAAGTAGCTGGGACTGCAGGCACCCACCACAACCTGCCCGGCTATTTTTTCGTTGCAACTATCGTTGTTTGGTGGGCGGGGCTGGATTTGAACCCGCCAGCTTAGGTGTATGTGGCTGGCACCTTAGCCGCTTGAGCCACAGGCGACAAGCCCCTTTTTGTCTTAAATGTGTATATTTTGCTAGAGATACATAGAACAATTTTTTTTATTGTTTTGTTTTTGCAGTTTTTGGCTGGGGGCCGGGTTTGAACCCACCACCTGCAGTATATGGAGCTGGTGTCCCATGCCTTTGAGCCACAGGTGCTGCCCAGAACAGTTTTTGTTTTTATTTTATTTTATTTTATTTTGAGATAGAGCCTCAAGCTGTCGCCCTGGGTAGAGTGCTGTGATGTCACAGCTCACAGCAACCTCCAACTCCTGGGCTCAAGCGATTCTCCTGCTTCCGCCTCCCAAGTATCTGGGACTACAGGCACCCGCCACAACGCCTGTTCTTTGGTTGTAGCCATCGTTGTTTGGCAGGCCCCGGCTGGATTCGAACCCGCCAGCTCAGGTGCATGTGGCTGGTGCCTTAGCTGCTTGAGCCACAGGCACCGAACCAGAACAGTTTTATTTATTTTGTCTACCACTCCAGACAACAATAAAGGGCCAAGATATGTTTGATTTGATTGATAATTTCTTTAATTCTAATGGCTTGTCTTGGGATTCCTGTGTAAGTATTTGTATGGATGGAGCCCTGTCTATGTCTGCAGGTGTGAAAGGATTTGTTACACTTCTGCAGAAAAAAATCCAAAAATTAATTTTACACACTATTTTCTACACAGAGAAGTGTTAACATCAAAATTATTAGTGCCTGAATTGCCAAAGGTCCTCGAAGACACTATTACAATTTTTTTTAAAGGCCTGTGTTTTTCTTCCTACTTTTTTTTTTCTTAAGCAATCCCAGGTGAGATTTGAACCTGAAAGACTTGGGGCAGGACCCCCCACTCTGTCCTGAACGACGACGACCCCAATCAACCGCAAGAGACGGCACTTGATGCAATCAGCAAGAGGATTTTATTCCAGCATGCTGGGGCTTAACTCGTAACTCTTTCAGGAGCAGAGGAGTCAAGCCCTGAACAGCAGGTTTTACAAGCTTATAAAGGCAAAAGTAGGGAGGGGTAGCAGACAAAGTAGGGAGGGGTAGCAGACATAGCAGGGGCTTTCCAGATAAGAACTCTGGTTCATTACTCATCTGTCTTAAGATCAGCAGTTAAACATTTGCTTAGCTCTTTTCTCAGAACCGGTTACCGGGTATCTGCTTTAGCTCGGGGCTATTTCCTGGAACAGTTACAAAAGGTCACATTCTTATGGTAAGGGGCGAGAGGTGCTGCTACATGGCTGGTCCCCTCCCCCCCTTTTTGGATTTGGTAGTACTTCCCTTCATTCCCCCATTTGTTTTTTGGGAAGTTCTAATCATGGAACTTCTGGCTGTATGTACTCATTCTCATGGCTATTGTCTTGGCGGAGAGACTGGTAATGCTGCCTGAGTATTAATACTTGTACAGCACTCACTCTCTCCCGGACGAAGGTGACTATACGGTTGAAAATGCAGGGCCCAAAGGTAAGAATTAGAAGCAGTATAATAAGTGGACCTATTAAACTGGAAACAAGAGTGGTGAACCAAGGGGACTGGTTGTACCAACTTTCAAACCATCCTTGATGGGCCTCCCGGTCTCGTTGCCTTTTTTCCAGTCTCTCTCTAAGTTTAGACATGGAGTCTTTTACCATGCCAGAGTGATCTATATAGAAACAGCATTCTTTTCTCAGTGCAGCGCATAACCCTCCATCTTTTAGGAACAGGAGATCGAGTCCCCGTCTATTCTGCAATACTACTTCAGATAAGGAGGACAGCGACTCTTCTAGTTTTGTGATTGATTGTTCTATGGCTTTTAGGTCCTCATCTACGGCTGCTCGCAGTTCTTCGAGATACTGTGGGGTCTGGACAAGTGCAGCCGTTCCTGTTCCTACTCCAGCTGCCACCCCTATACCCATCAGGACAGCTAGGGTAATAGAGACTGGTTCCCTCTTCTGTCTACGGGGTCTGAGATCGAATTCTGCCTCGAAGGAACTCGCCTTGTGATAGATAACTCTAGGTATTAACTGTACGAGGATACAGTAGTCTGCAGTGGAGTTAAACATTGATGAGGAAATGCACAGGGTTAACCCGGTGCTGCAAGCCCACCATCCTCCTTTAGGGGGTACTAGATAATAATTGGTAATGGTTGACAGGCTTTTTATGGTCTGATTACACAGATGCTGGCGATTTTCGGGGATCGTGCCTAGGCAAGTGCCTCGTCCAGAGACTGCTGTAAGGGTGATCTTGGACCCCCAGTCACAGGAATTATGGGAGGTGGTATTTTGGAAGATACCTGAGAAGGCGATTCCTTCATAATAGGGTGGGCCTGAGGCTAGGCACAACCAGCAAGATTCAGTAAGATTAGGGTTGGAAGTATTGAGGACATTGAAAGCCCCCTGTATTAAGTTAAGGAGTCTCTGCCCGGTGCTTGGAGTCTCCGGGGATGTTACCTGGGGAGACAGTTCCGCAGGCGATGGGGCTGTGCTGGCCCCAGTTAATTGGGTGCTCCCTGGGGTCTGGGGCATACGGGGGGAAATAGGTGGCCTGGCTGGCAGCTGCTGTCCTGAGAGTATGATGTTGGGTCCTATCTGGACAGCGATGGGGGTCTCTATTTTTAATTTGATAAAGAAGGTAAATCCTTTATCCCACCCTGACATATAGAAACGGAATCCCCATGTTCTTCCTTTTATCCAATCTCGGGCTTGTTTCCCTCTCTCCGTGAAGGAAATATTTAGGGGGTTTGACCCTGCCCCAGTACTGCTTCTCTTTACGGTTATTAAGTCCCAAGAGGAGATGGGGTGCCAGGAGGCCTGCCCAGTCGTTTCACATCCCCATTGCTTACAATAGAAATTTTCTATCCCCCCGCATCTGTTGGCCTGGCTTCTCGTTCTCCTGTCCCGGGGACAGATATAGAACTCCGTTTGTTGCATCTGGCGCTGGGCGGGCAAGTTGCCACAGCCAGGGGTGTCTGCAATGTACTGGCCTTGGGATGTGGAGCCTTGGGTAAGCGAGCACTTTGCCAAATGATGATCAAGGCTCGATGGAACCTCCTCAGAGGTCTCATCGGGGATATCCCAATTATCTAGCCCTGCTATTAAGGTGCAAATATCTGGGGTGAGGGGCGGCCACCAGGTCCAAGGAGGGTCCTCTTTTGTAGTACTTCATACCACATCACCAGTCTGAGAGAGAACCTGCCAGGTTAACCTCTGGGGGGCATGGGGATTGGGACCAGAGCTACTTATCACTGGGAGTTGTATCAGCAGGAGCAGGGCTACTGCAGCGGATGCGGAGCTTGAGGGGGTTGTCCGTCTTTTCCACTTTCCACCCGGAGTCTGGCGGCGGTGCTGGTTTGACATGAGACACGTGGATCCAGGCTGCAATGCCATCAACTTTTACTGCGGTCCGGGTTGTGAGCAGTACTAGGTATGGTCCTTTCCACCGTGGTTCAAGGTTGGCTGTCCGGTGGCGCCGGATGTACACCAAATCTCCAACCTGGAACTGGTGAGGTATTTGCAGATCTCCGGGCTTGTAGGCTTTGATCAGCCGGCTCCACACTTCCTTTTGCACAATTTCAAGGACTTTTAATCTGGTGTATAGAGATTGAGAGGAGTAAGATTCTGGGGAAGGGAGGTGCTGCATGGCAACGAGTGGGGGGTGAGCTCTATATAGGATTTCTCAAAGGGGGTCAGCTTGAGAGTACTAGGGGTGTTGCGCACACGGAACAGCGCAAAGGGAAGGAGGACTGTCCAGTCAGTAATGCCAGTCTCTAAGGATAATTTAGCCATGGCCTCTTTTGGGATTCTATTCATCCTCTCTACCTGCCCTGAGCTCTGGGGCCGATAAGCACAACGTAATTTCCATTCAAGCCCCAGGATTTTGGCCAAACCCTGACTAACTTGGGCAACGAAAGCGGACCGTTGTCGGATCCGATTACTTTGGTAGCCCAAATCTTGGAAAAATCTCTTCTAATATTATTTTGGCCACAACTTGAGCAGTCTCCCTCTTTGTAGGAAAAGCTTCGACCCATTCTGAGAAAGTTTCTATGAACACTAGCAAGTACTTGTATCCGTACTTAGCCGGCTTAATCTCAGTAAAATCTGTTTCCCAGTAGCTTCCAGGGCGATCCCCTCGGAGTCGTTTTCCCTGAGGTAGTGTCCTAGGCTGGGTGTTTACTAATTGGCAAGGTCTGCACTCTTTTACAGCTGCATCAACGAGCTTACTTAATTCTATAATGTAGTATGGAGAGGACTGAACAATGGTTTTCAGATACTTGGGGCCCAGATGGGTTAATTTATGAAGTCGTCTGAGAAAGGTGATTGCCTGCTCCTCAGGGAGGATGTTTTTACCTTCCGGGGTTTCTCGGATCCCCTCTGGGGATTCTAGGTGGAGGCCTAATCTGTCCATCCTCTCGAGATCCCGTTCCGAATATTTAAAGTTTTTGATAAGGGGGGGTGCTATTTCTTTAAGGCTAGGCCTTAAAGTGTTTTCATATAGTGGTAGGATGTTGAGCCCTTGAGCCGCTCGCTTAGCTTCTTGGTCGGCTCTTTGGTTTCCCTCGGCAACTCTGGACCCCCCTTTCTGATGTCCAGGGCAGTGGATTATGGTCACTCTCTTAGGGAGGTGAACAGCCTCCAGTAGACTTAGGATTTCTTCCTTGTGTTTAATTTCTTTTTCTGCTGAAGTTAACAATCCTCGCTGCCTGTAAATGGCCCCATGGACATGGGCTGTACCAAAAGCATACCTGCTATAGGTGTATATGTTAACCTTTTTCCCTTCTGCCCAACGTGAAGCCTGGGTCAAGGCGACCAGCTCAGCCTTCTGGGCCGACGTCCCTTCAGGCAGACTACTTGCCCAGATGGTCTGCTTATCGTCCACTACCGCCGCCCCGGCCACCCTTTTACCTTCTATTATGGAGCTGCTCCCATCAGTGAACCAGGTCAGTTGGGCATCCGGCAGGGGCTGATCACAGAGGTCCCTCCGAGTTCCAGTCTCCTCAGCCAGTATTTCTTGGCATGTGTGTAATACATCCTCCCGGACAGAGGTATCAGGTAGTAGGGTAGCCGGGTTGAGGATGACAGGCGGGCCAAACTGGACTCTGTCTCCATTTAATAGGAGACTCTGGTAATGTGTCATGCGGGCATTGGACAGCCACCGGTCAGGGGGCTGTCTGATGATGCTTTCTAAGGCATGGGGGGCAATGACTGTCAACTTCTACCCCATAGTCAATTTGTCTGCATCTTTTACTAGTACCGCCACTGCTGCCACAGACCTCAGACAGGCTGGCCAACCACCAGCGACGGGGTCCAATTTTTTGGAGAGGTATGCTACCGGTCTTTTCCATGGCCCTAAAGGCTGCGTCAGCACCCCTCGGGCCACTCCTCTCTTCTCATCTACGTATAGGACAAAGGGCTTTGTTACATCTGGTAGAGCCAGGGCCGGGGCTGATAATAATGCCTTTTTAATGTTGTCAAAGGCCCGCTGTTGGCTGGCACCCCACTCGAAGGGAGTGCTTTCCTTGGTCAAAGGGTAGAGGGGGGCTGCCAGAGTAGCAAACCCTGGTATCCATAAGCGACAGAACCCCACAGTCCCTAAGAATTCTCGCACCTGGTGGGGCGAGCGGGGAACTGGAATCTGAGTCACAGTATGCTTCCTGGCTTCTGTTAACCATCTCTGCCCTCCTCTTAGGGTGTAACCCAGGTACGTTACCTCTTTCTGGCAGATCTGGGCCTTCTTGGCGGAGGCTCGATATCCTAAGCGGGCTAGTTCTTCCAGCAACAGTTCTGTGCCCCGATGGCACTCTTCCTTTGTCGTTCCAGCTAGTAGTAAGTCATCTACATATTGTAGGAGCGTTACCTGAGGGTGGCTGGCGCGAAAGTGAGCTAGGTCTTGGTGGAGGGCTTCATCAAAGATGGTTGGGGAGTTCTTGAACCCCTGTGGAAGTCGGGTCCATGTCAGTTGCCCCGTTGTTCCAGAGTCCGGGTCTCTCCATTCAAATGCGAAGATGTTCTTGCTAGAGGAGTGTAGTTAGAGGCAGAAGAAGGCATCCTTCAAATCCAGGATGGTGTACCAGATATGGTCTGGAGGGAGAGAGCTTAACAGATTATAAGGGTTAGGTACGGTGGGGTGGATGTCTTGCGCCCGCTTGTTTACTTCTCTCGAAGTCCTGCACAGGGCGATAGTCTCCTGCACCGGGTTTCTTGATGGGTAATAAGGGGGTGTTCCATGGTGACTGGCACTTTACTAGTATGCCCATCTGTAGGAGACGCTGAATGTGAGGCCTAATCCCTTCCCGAGCTTCCCTTGTCATAGGATACTGGCGCACTGCCACAGGAGTGGAAGTAGCTTTGAGTTCTATGACTATAGGCGGCCTTTCTGCGGCCAGTCCCATTCCGGCAGTTTCAGCCCATGCCCCGGGATATTTTTCTAGCCAGTCTTGTACGAGACTAGTCCCTTTCTCCCGCTGCTTTTCAAAGTGTCTATGTTCATCCTCTAAACGCATGGTCAGGGCCGTTACTCTCTTATTCTGGGTTACCTCTGGGCCATCAGGAGTGAAAGTGATTTGGGCTTCCATTTTGGTGAGTAAATCTCTCCCGAGGAGGGGCGCAGGGCACTCAGGGATAATTAAGAACGAGTGGGTTACCCGTCCCACTCCCAGATCTACTGATCTTCGGGTAGTCCATGAGTACTGTTGATGCCCTGTGGCCCCTACAACCCAGGATTTTTTCTTGGAGACGGGTCCTGATGGTTCGGGTAGGACTGAGTGTTGAGCTCCAGTGTCTACTAGGAACTCAACTGGCTTCCCCTCCACCTTAAGTATTACCCTAGGCTCGGGGAGGGGTTCCGAGCCCCGTCCCCGCTAATCTTCTTCTTCCTCTAAGGCCAGTACTTTCTTGGAGAGTTCTTTCTTCCTTTTTTTAGGACATTCCCTGTCCCAGTGCCCCTTCTCCTTACAGTAGGCACATTGATCCTTATCTAACGGGACGCGGTTGCCCAGGCTACCTGACTTCTTAGTTCTACCTTGGGTCTGTTCCTGGCTCTTTTCCCCTAGTACTGCGGCCAAAATCCGTGTTAAGTTTTTCTCCTGTCTTTGGTCTCTCTTATTTTCCCTTTCCTCTCTCTCTTTCTCCTTTCTCTGCTCTTTTTCTTCCTCAGTTTCTCTTTTATGGTTTACTTTCTCAGCTTCCTTAACTGAATCCTGCAAGGTATAGTCCTGCAATCCTTCAATCCTCTGCAGCTTTCTTTTAATGTCTACAGCTGACTGCCCTATGAAAGTCATAGCCACGGAAGCCCTCTGTCCTTCAGAGGCAGGGTCAAATGGGGTGTAGCGCCTAAAAGCTTCCATTAGACGCTCAAGAAACACTGAGGGGGGTCCTGTATTACTTCTCTTACCTTAGCCAAATTAGTGGGGCGTCTTGCCGCCCCACGGAGGCCAGCCACTAGAGCCTGGTGATAGACTGACAGTCGCTCCCTACCTTCTGCCGTGTTGAAGTCCCAGTCAGGTCTGGAAAGGGGAAAGAAAGCCTCGATGATGTTGGGGAGCTGGGTAGGACTCCCGTCCGCCCCGAGTACATTCTTCCTAGCTTCTAGTAAAATCCTCTCCCTCTCTTCAGTAGTGAAGAGAGTCTGTATGAGCTGCTGGCAGTCGTCCCATGTGGGCTGATGAGAGAACATCAGGGACTCTACCAGCCCAGTCAGGCGTTGGGGGTCTTCTGAAAAAGGGGGGTGATTAGTTTTCCAGTTATACAGGTCTGTGGAAGAAAATGGCCAGTACTGGAGGGGCTGGAGAGGAGGTGGTCCCTCATCTGTTGCCACTGGCGGGGGGCCGTATGCCCTCAGGGGCAGGGCAACAGTAGTGTCGGGAGACATTCCTCCCCGGCGGTGACTCCTGGTACCTTGTGCAGGCCCCAGTGAAGGTTCCCCCGGGGGTGCAGAGGGGGCAATCGCCGGATGCTGGTCCTCCCTGCCCCCCTACAGGAGCCAAGGCAGGAGGGTATGGGGGAGGAGGGGGGGGAGGGTCGTGGAGAAGATGATCAGCTTGAATTTCCGGGTAGATCTTCTTAGGGGGGTCCGAGCTGTCGCCCCCTTTTCTGGAACCGGAAGATTGGACAGCGAGCACCCAAGGATTAGACGGGGGCCCAGATGTGGCAGTCCACGGCCGAACCCAGGGGGGCGGATTCTGCACCAGGTCCTGCCAGACTATGATGTAAGGTTGTTGATCCGGATGGGCTCCTGGTCCTCTCTGAAAAACAATCTCTTTGATAGCAAAAATAAGAGATAAGTCAAAGGTTCCTCCTGAGGGCCAGCCGACGTTAAAAGTGGGCCACTCCGAGGAGCAGAAAGTCTGCCATGGGCCTTTTTTAACCTCTACTGACAGGTCACGACCTCTTCTCTTCACTTCAGTCCAATGATCTAGAGTCAAACTCAGAGGGGTTGTCACAGTCTGTCCCATCGTCAGTAGATATGTCAGAAACACAAATGACAGGAACAACAGAAATATTACAGATACAAGGACCTACCTACCACGCTTTGTCCCCCACAAGCCTACAACAGAATCAGACGGGCGCGTTTCCTATAATTTTTGATCGAACAACCGGACTCGATCAGCGCCCTTACAGCAGGAGACAACCAGGCGTCCCTGGTTCTCCTCAATTCCTGGGGCGTCCCCCAGGATTTCAGCCTGTGGTCCTCCGGGCACGTCTACCGACCACTGTCTGGCCACTCTCATGAGGTGCCGAACGGCTGCGAAATCGAAAGCGCGCACACAAAGTCAAACAAAGGACTGAAGACACAGACCATACAGTTTTCGGGGTACCCCTTTCTTACCTCCAAGGTCGACTCTGCAGGTGAGGGGTGGTTGTCATATCCTGGACGAGCCCCCAAATGAAAGACTTGGGGCAGGACCCCCCCACTCTGTCCTGAACGACGACGACCCCAATCAACCACAAGAGACAGCACTTGATGCAATCAGCAAGAGGATTTTATTCCAGCATGCTGGGGCTTAACTCGTAACTCTTTCAGGAGCAGAGGAGTCAAGCCCCGAACAGCAGGTTTTACAAGCTTATAAAGGCCAAAACCACAAAGTAGGGAGGGGTAGCAGACATAGCAGGGGCTTTCCAGATAAGAAGAACTCTGGTTCATTACTCATCTGTCTTAAGATCAGCAGTTAAACATTTGCTTAGCTCTTTTCTTTTTTTTTTTTTTTTTTATTTTGTGGAGACAGAGTCTCACTTTGTGGCCTTTGGTAGAGTGCTGTGGCCTCACACACTCACAGCAACCTCCAACTCCTGGGCTTAAGCGATTCTCTTGCCTCAGCCTCCCAAGTAGCTGGGACTACAGGCGCCCACCACAACGCCCGGCTATTTTTTGGTTGCAGTTTGGCCGGGGCCGGGTTTGAACCCGCCACCCTCGGCATATGGGGCCGGTGCCCTGCTCACTGAGCCACAGGCGCTGCCCATGCTTAGCTCTTTTCTCAGAACCGGTTACCGGGTATCTGCTTTAGCTCGGGGCTATTTCCTAGAACAGTTACAAAAGGTCACATTCTTATGGTAGGGGGCGAGAGGTGCTGCTACATGGCTGGTCCCCTCCCCCCCTTTTTGGATTTGGTAGTACTTTCCTTCAAACCCACTGCCCCTGCTGTGTGGAGCTGGCACTCTAACCACTTAGCTAAAGCATCCATCTTACAATTATTAATTATATAAAAAGCAGGCCATTACAATCAAGATTATTTACAGAAAAAAAGAAAAAATTATTTGCAGAATTATGTTCTTCAATGGATACTTCTCATATGCAGGTCTTGCTACATAGGGAAGTGAGTTATCTCGAGGAAGAGTTCTATCACAATTTTATGAATTAAAAGATGTATGAACCTTTTAAAAAATGCAACATCCTAAATTAGGTGATTTCCTTTGTGATGAGGTTTGTGTAATGAAGTTGCATTTTTTGCAGATTTCTCTATGTTTGAACACAATAGTAAAAGTATGCAGCGAAATCATGAAAATATTCTCACATCTACAGATAATGCTTTCAGAGAAAAATTACTCCTCAGGAAAGAAAGGATTAAAAGAGAAAATGCAGGGCGGCGCCTGTGGCTCAGTGAGTAGGGCGCCGGCCCCATATGCCGAGGGTGGCGGGTTCAAACCCAGCCCCGGCCAAACTGCAACAAAAAAATAGCCGGGCGTTGTGGTGGGCACCTGTAGTCCCAGCTACTCGGGAGGCTGAGGCAAGAGAATCGCGTAAGCCCAAGAGTTAGAGGTTGCTGTGAGCCGTGTGACGCCACGTCACTCTACCGAGGGCGGTACAGTGAGACTCTGTCTCTACAAAATAAAAAATAAAAAAAAAAAGAAAATGCAGTAGAAATGTTTGAACTAGTGAAAAGGTATCAACTGGATAAAAACTTATTGAACAAGTTTTACAAACTTTAGATCTATTGTACACAAATTTTGAAAATTATTTTTCTGCACCTACACTTGACAATAATGTCTCTAGATTGGGTGAGAAATTTTTTTGTTTTAAGTCCCTGTACATCAGCAAATTTAAATATTATTGTGTTGTAGGAAGACAAGCCCAATGGAGAGAAAGAGCACCCAAACACTGTGTTTAAAAGAGGAAGAGCTTTATTTAAGCTGGCAGAGTGACGCCCAGAAGAATTCAAAATGGCTGCACTCCCCAACTGGCTCAGTCTTCTCCTTTTTATCCCCAGTCAAAAAGTTCTGGCTCACCTTTCTCATTGGTCAGTTTGAATTGGGCTTGAGAAGCTGGCTCCAGATTTTACAAAACAGTGGGTTTTTACAGGAGCTAAGCAAACTACAAATTCCTAAGAGCTGAGTCACCCCTGGGAGGACCTCGCAGGTGTATCTTTGGGGTCTCCTTAAGAAGACCTCTGTTCTCTTAGACCTTACTTTTTCTGGGTATCCTCTCCAACAGAAGAGGAAGAGCTAACAGAAATAAGAAGTGGTGGAGGATTATAAATAATTCATTATTCCTCCTTAAAATATTCAACAACAGGCTTGGGGCCTGTGGCTCAAGCAGCTAAGGCGCCAGCCACATACACCTGAGCTGGCGGATTCAAATCCAGCCCGGCTGCCAAACAACAATGACGGCTGCAACCAAAAAATAGCTGGGCGTTCTGGCAGGCGCCTGTAGTCCCAGCTACTTGGGAAGCTGAGGCAAAGAGAATCGCTTGAGCCCAGGAGTTGGAGGTTGCTCTGAGCTGTGATGTTACAGCACTCTACCCAGGGCAACAGCTTGAGGCTCTGTCTCAAAAAAAAAAAAAAAATTCAGATATTGCAATCTTTTTGGGTAATCTCTGAAGTGTGAATTTTGAAATATTGCCAAAAAAGCAGTAAAAATATTTCTTCCATTCTCAACATCATATTTGTGTGAAGTGAGCTTTTCTGTGATGAGTAGTATTTAAAACAAAAATCAATCATGGCTAGAATCCTTGGAAGAAGATTAAAGAGTACGCCTGTCCAAAATTTGACCTTGCAAAGAAGATACCCTTTAAAAAAGAGAAGGTCAGCTATCTCATCAAATGTTAAATTATAATAAATAGAAAAATACGTAAAAATTGGTCAGCACCTGTGGCTCAGTCGGTAAGGCGCTGGCCCCATATACCGAGGGTGGCGCGTTCAAACCCGGCCCCAGCCAAACGGCAACCAAAAAATAGCCGGGCATTGTGGCGGGCGCCTGTAGTCCCAGCTACTCGGGAGGCTGAGGCAAGAGAATCGCTTAAGCCCAAGAGCTGGAGGTTGCTGTGAGCTGTGTGAGGCCACCGCACTCTACCCAGGGCCATAAAGTGAGACTCTGTCTCTACAAAAAAAAAAAAAAAAAAAAAAAAATGTAAGTGTGTTGCAGAAGTTTAAGTATAAATTTAAGTGTGCCTGAAATAAACAAGGTTGAAAAACAGTAGTATAGCCCCTATGGAACGTAATTAACATTAAGAAGAAAAACAACACCTAGACACACAGAGATTGTTAGAATCAAGAATTGTTTTCATGGGCTCTTATCCCATAGAAATGAAGATATGTATGTAAAGTCTATATGTTAATATCTTCAGCCATTTTATTTGTTATAGCAATAATCTGGAAACAAGCCATATTTCTTTAAAAAAATATATATTTTGAGCCAACAAGCCGTATTTCATTCAAAAGGTAAATGGTTAAATAAATCTGGCTTCTCCATACTGTGAAATTCTATTTTAATATTACAAAGGAATCTACTATTACTATACAATAAAGATCCAGTGATTCTCAAGGATATTACATTTAATGAAGAAAAACTCAGGTTGGAACATACTGCATAATTTTGTATATCTTTATATGATAAAATACAGAGATTCAAAATAGTTGTATTTGTGCATTAAGGATGATAAGAAAGGAGGATCTTTTATGATTTATGTAAGAGCAGTAGATGAAATATCTCCATAATAATGTAGTCCTTCATGCTAGTTGTGGTGTTCTAAAAATGTGTGCATGTGATAAAATTTTGTGTTAAGTATACACAATTTCACCAATGTCAATGTGCTTATTTTGATATTGTACAATATTTATGGAAAATGTCACAATTGGGTGTTGTATGTAAACAGTACAGTCTTTGTAGCCTTTTGTGATAGCTATTTGAATATGTTATGTGAAAATGTAGGCTGCGCCCGTAGCTCAGTTGGCAGGTTTGAACCTGGCCCAGGCCTGCTAAGCAGCAATGACAACTACAACCAAAAATAGCCCAGCGTTGTGGCGGGCGCCTGTAGTCCCAGCTACTTTGGAGGCTGAGGCAAGAGAATCACTTAAGCCCAAGAGTTTGAGGTTGCTGTGAGCTGTAATGCCACAGCACACTACCCAGGGTGACAGCTTGAAACTCTGTCTCAAAAAAAAAAAAAATGTAAATAACCTAGGATAGAGAAAAATGTTCAGGAACAATTATAAGCAACAGGAAGAACATGGCAAATAGCATGAACACTATAGATTTTATTGGCTCACACACGTATATACATTCAAAATTGTTTAGAAAAGAAAAAAAAAAACAAAATTGTTTAGAGCAAGTAAAAGCTTAGAGGTAGTACTTCAAACTGAAAGAACAGAATGATGGTAACTAAAATATGAATGAACTCAATGATAAAAGCAAGTGCACAATTTCACTCACAGTACTGATGTAATGGTGGTGTGTTATTCATATTTTAGTGTGAATGTTAAAATATAAACGTTTTTTTTTCTTCTGGGTAGATGCCTAGTAATGGGATTGCAGGATCAAATAGAAGGTCTAATTTGAGTTCTTTGAGGATTCTCCATACTTCCTTCCAAAAAGGTTTTATTAGTTTGCAATCCCAACAGCAGTGTAAAAGTATTCCCTTCCTCTACATCCACATCCATGCCAATATCTGCATCTTTGAGACTTTGTGATGTGGGCTATTCTCACTGGGGTTAGGTAATATCTCAGGGTAGTTTTGATTTGCATTTCTCTGATAATTAGGGACAATGAGCATTTTTCATATGTTAGCCATTTGTCTTCTTTAGAGAAGGTTCTGGCTCGGTGCCTGTGGCTCAAGCAGTTAAGGCAGCAGCCATGTACACCTGAGCTGGCGGGTTTGAATCCAGCCCAGGCCCGCCAAACAACAATGACGACTGCAACCAAAAAAAAAAAAAATAGCCGGGCGTTGTGGCAGGCGCCTGTAGTCCCAGCTACTTGGGAGGCAGAGGCAGGAGAATTGCTTGAGCCCAGGAGTTGGAGGTTGCTGTGAGCTATGATGTCACGGCACTCTACCCAGGGTGACAGCTTGAGGCTCTGTCTCAAAAAAAAAACAAAAAAAACGGTTCTATTCGTGTCTCTTTCTCAGTGATATATGGGATTGTTGTCTTTTTTATTGATTAATTTGAGTTCTTTATAGATCCTAGTTATCAACCTTTTTTTTTTTTTTGAGGCAGAGTCTCATTATGTTGCCCTCGGTAGAATGCTGTGGCCTCACAGCTCACAACAACCTGAAACTCTTGGGCTTATGCGATTCTCTTGCCCGAGCCTCCCAACTAGCTGGAACTACAGGTGCCCACCACAACACCCCGCTATTTTTTGTTGCAGTTGTCATTGTTGTTTAACTGGCCTGGGTTCAAACCCACCACCCTCCTTGTATATGGCTGGTGCTGTAACCACTGTGCTACGGGCGCCAAGCCATTATCAAGCTTTTGTTCGATTCATAGTATGCAAATATCTTTTCCAATTCTGAAAGTTGTATGTTTGCTTTGGTTTTTGTTTCCTTAGCTGTACAGAAGCTTTTTCAGTTTAAGTCCTATTTGTTTATTTTTGTTATTGTTGGAATTGCCATAGAAGTCTTCCTCATAAAATCTTTCCTCAGGCCTGTATCTTCAAGTGATTTCCCCATACTTGCTTGGAAGATTTTTATTGTTTATGCCTTCCATTTTAATCTTTTTTTTTTTTTTTTTTGTAGAGACAGAGTCTCACCTTATCACCCTCGATAGAGTGCCGTGGCGTCACACAGCTCACAGCAACCTCCAAATCCTTGGGCTTAGGCGATTCTCTTGACTCAGCCTCCCAAGTAGCTGGGACTACAGGCGCCTGCCACAACGCCTGGCTACCATTTATTTTATTTTATTTTTATTTTTTATTTTTATTAAACCATAGCTGTGTACATTAGTATGCTCGTGGGGCACCATACACTTGGTTCATAGATCGTTTGACACCTTTTCATCACATTAGTTAACATAGCTTTTGTAGCATTTTCTTAGTTATTTTGCTAAGACCTTTACATTCCACATTTACTAGGATTCACATATACCCTTGTAAGATGCACCGCAGGTGTAATCTCATTAATCCCCCTCCTTTCCCCTCCCTCCCCCCTCCCTCCCTTCCCTTTCCCCTTTCTCCCTATTCTTAGGTCATAACTGGGATATAGCTTTCATGTGAAGGTCCTACATTAGTTTCATAATAAGGGTGAGTACATTGGGTACTTTTTCTTCCATTCTTGAGACACTTTACTAAGAAGAATATGTTCCAGCTCCATCCATGTAAACATGAAAGATGTAAAGTCTCCATCTTTCTTTAAGGCTGCATAATATTCCATGGTGTACATATACCACAATTTATTGATCCATTCGTGGATCGATGGGCACTTGGGCTTTTTCCATGACTTAGCAATTATGAATAGGGCTGCAATAAATATTGTGATACAAATATCTTTGTTATGGTGTGATTTTTGGTCTTCTGGGTATATGCCCAGTAGGGGGATTACAGGATTGAATGGCAGATCTATTTTTAGATCTCTAAGTGTTCTCCATATATCTTTCCAAAAGGAATGTATTAATTTGCATTCCCACCAGCAGTGCAAAAGTGTTCCCTTTTCTCCACATCCACGCCAACATCTCTGGTCTTGGGATTTTGTGATATAGGCTAGTCTCACTGGAGTTAGATGATATCTCAAAGTAGTTTTGATTTGCATTTCTCTGATGATTAAAGATGATGAGCATTTTTTCATATGTCTGAAGGCCATGCGCCTGTCTTCTTCAGAGAAGTTTCTCTTCAAGTCCCTTGCCCAGCCTGCGATGGGATCCCTTGTTCTTTTCTTGCTAATGCGTTTGAGTTCTCTGTGGATTCTGGTTATTAAACCTTTGTCGGAGACATAACCTGCAAATATCTTCTCCCATTCTGAGGGTTGTTTGCTTGCTTTACTTACTGTGTTCTTGGCTGTGCAGAAGGTTTTTAGTTTGATCAAGTCCCAATAGTGTATTTTTGAAGCAGCTTCAATTGCCCGGGGGGTCCTTCTCATAAAAAACTCGCCCAACACAATTTCTTCAAGGGTTTTCCCTACACTCTCTTCTAGTATTTTTATAGTTTCATGTCTTAGGTTTAAATCTTTAATCCCGTGAGAGTCTATCTTGGTTAATGGTGAGAGGTGTGGGTCCAGTTTCAGTCTTCTACAGGTTGCCAGCCAGTTCACCCAGCACCATTTGTTAAATAGGGAATCTTTTCCCCACTGAATGTTTTTAATTGGCTTGTCAAAGATTAAATAACGGTAAGTAGCTGGATTCATCTCTTGGTTCTCTATTCTGTTCCAGACATCTACTTCTCTGTTTTTGTGCCAGTACCATGCTGTTTTGATCACTATCGATTTGTAGTATAGTCTAAGTCTGGTAGCATGATTCCTCCTGCTTTGTTTTTATTTTTGAGTAATGTCTTGGCTATTTGAGGGTTTTTCTGATTCCATATAATACGAAGAATTATTTTTTCAAGATCTTTAAAGTATGACAGTGGAGCTTTAGTGGGGATTGCGTTGAAATTATATATTGCTTTGGGTAGTATGGACATTTTAACAATGTTGATTCTTCCCAACCATGAGCATGGTATATTTTTCCATTCGTTAACATTCTCAGCTATCTCTTTTCTTAGAGTTCCACAGTTCTCTTTATATAGATCTGTCACGTCCTTTGTTAGATAAACTCCCAAGTATTTCACATTCTTTGGCACTATAGTGAATGGGATAGAGTCGTTAATTGTTTTTTTCAACTTGACTATTGTTGGTATATATAAAGGCTACCGATTTATGAATGTTGATTTTGTAGCCTGAGATGCTGCTGTATTGCTTGATCAATTCTAAGAGTTTTGTAGTAGAGTCCCTAGTGTTTTCCAGATATACAATCATATCATCTGCGAAGAGCGAAAGTTTGATCTCTTCTGACGCTATGTGGATACCCTTGATCGCCTTTTCTTCCCTAATTGCGGTGGCTAAAACTTCCATTACAATGTTAAAGAGCAATGGAGACAATGGGCAGCCTTGTCTGGTTCCTGATCTGAGTGGAAATGATTCCAATTTAACTCCATTCAATATGATATTGGATGTGGGTTTGCTGTAGATGGCCTTTATCAGTTTAAGAAATGTCCCTTCTATACCAATTTTCTTAAGTGTTCTGCTCATGAAGGGATGTTGGATGTTATCAAAAGCTTTTTCTGCATCGATTGAGAGAATCATATGGTCTTTGTTTTTTAATTTGTTTATGTGCTGAATTACATTTATAGATTTATGCATAGTGAACCAGCCTTGAGACCCTGGGATAAAACTGACTTGGTCATGATGTATGATTTGTTTGATATGTTGCTGGATTCTGTTTGTTAGAATCTTGTTGAATATTTTTGCATCTATATTCATTAGTGATATTGGTCTATAATTTTCTTTTCTTGTTGGGTCTTTTCCTGGTTTGGGGATCAGGGTGATGTTTGCTTCATAGAACGTGTTGGGTAGTCTTCCTTCTTTTTCTACCTTTTGGAACAGGTTGAGTAATATAGGTACTAATTCCTCTTTAAAGGTTTGGTAGAATTCTGACGTAAAACCATCTGGTCCTGGGCTTTTCTTTTTGGGGAGATTTGGTATGGTTGATGTTATTTCTGAACTTGATATGGGCCTGTAAAACATTTCCACTTGATTTTGGTTAAGTCTTGGAAGGTGACGTGCTTCCAAGTAATGGTCAATTTCCTTCAGATTTTCATATTTCTCAGAGTAAAGTTTCTTGTAATTTTCTTTAAGGATTTTTTGGATTTCTGCAGAGTCTGTTGTTACTTCATCTTTGTTATTTCTGATTGATGAGATTAGAGATTTTACTCTTCTTTTTCTGATTAGGTTGGCAAAAGGTTTATCTATTTTGTTGACCTTTTCAAAAAACCAGCTTTTTGATTTATTGATCTGTTGTATTATTCTTTTGTTTTCAATTTCATTTTGTTCTGCTCTGATTTTGGTTATTTCTTTTCTGCTACTGGATTTGGGGTTAGAGTATTCTTCCATTTCCAGTCTCTTGATATGTCCCATTAAGTTGCTTACTTCTTCTCTTTCCATTCTCCTGAGGAAGGCTTGCTATAAATATCCCTCTTAGAACTGCCTTTGCAGTGTCTGAGAAGTTCTGATAGTTTGTGTCTTCATTGTCGTTTTGTTCCAGAAATTTGGCAATTTCCTTCTTGATCTCATCTCTGACCCAGCTATCATTCAGCATAAGGTTATTTAACTTCCATGTTTTTGTATGAGTATGCAGATTCCTGTTCTTACTCATCTCAAGTTTTATTCCATGATGGTCCAAAAGATGCATGGAATAATTTCTATTCCTTTAAATTTACTGAGGTTAGACTTGTGACCTAAGATATGATTGATTTTGGAGTAAGTTCCGTGGGCTGATGAGAAGTATGTGTATTCAGTTTTGTTGGGATGAAATGTGCTGTAGATGTCTGCTAAATCTAAACGCTGGATGGTTAGATTTAAATCTAGAATTTCTTTACTCAGCTTTTTGTTGTAGGATCGATCCAACAGTGCCAAAGGAGTGTTGAAATCTCCGACTATTATGGAGCTGGAGAAAATCAAGTTGCTCATGTCTGTTAGAGTTTCTCTTATAAATTGAGGTGCATTCTGCTTGGGGCATAGATAATAATTAAAATCATCATATTGAGTGCTACCCTTAATAAATATGAAGTGACCATTTTTGTCCTTCCTTACTTTTGTTGGTTTAAAGCCTATTGTATCCGCAAATAAAATTGCAACACCTGCTTTTTCTGGTTACCATTTGCCTGAAATATGGATGACCATCCTTTCACCCTGAGTCTGTATTTGTCTTTTAAGTTAAGATGTGACTCTTGTATACAACAAATATCTGGCCTGAGTTTTTTCATCCAGTTAGCTAATCTCTGTGTCTTCAGAGGGCAGTTTAAGCCATTCACATTAATGGAGAATATTGATAAGTTTGGTGAGGTTTTGTGTATTGAGTTTTTCGAAAGTCCAGTGGGCATTTATAATCCTTTTGCCCTTGTGGAAGTTGAAGTTTGATTAGAAGTTTCAGAGTGAGTTTACTTTTGTAGTAGAGCATTGGGTTGGTTATTATGGAGGATAGGTCTGAGAATATCCTGAAGAGCTGGTTTGGTTATGGTAAATTTCTTTAGCATATGAATGTCATTAAAGTATTTAATTTCTCCATCGTAAATGAAACTCAGTTTCGCTGGGTATAAGATCCGGGATTGATAGTTATTTTGCTTGAGGAGATTAAACGTTGGTGACCACCCTCTTCTGGCTTGAAAAGTTTCAGCAGAGAGATCTGCAGTCATTCTAATGCTCTTCCTTTGAAGGTAATAATTTTCTTTCGCTTGGCCGCTTTGAGAATTTTCTCCTTCATATTAACTTTAGTGAAGTTAATTATGATATGCCTGGGGGATGTCTTATTGGGGTTGAGTCGTGCTGGGGTTCTGAAGCTATGTTCTTTGTGAGTTTCAGGTTCTTTAGTCATGTCTGGAAAATTCTCTTTCATAATTTCATGCAGAAGGGCCTCTGCGCCCAGTGATGCCACTTCATCTGTTTCAGGAATTCCTATGAGTCGGATATTTGCGTTCTTTGAGTTATCCCTGAAGTCTTTGAGAGAATGATCTGTTTTTGCTCTCCATTTCTCTTCCTCTTTGAGAGTTTGGGAGCGTTCAAAGGCTTTATCTTCAATGTCGGAAATCCTTTTTCTGCTTGGTCCATTCTGTTGCTAAGGGATTCTACTGTATTTTTCATATCTTTGAGGGCTGCAAATTTTTGCTTCAGTGTGTCTAAGTCTTTCATGTTTTTGTCTTTAAATTCGTTAAATTCTTGAGACAGCTTTGGAATTTCTCCACGAATTCCTAGTTCCATTTTGTTAATCTTGTTTGCCATCCAAATTCTGAATTCGATTTCTGACATCTCAGCCAGTTGTTTGTGAATGGGATCTTCAATTACATCTGCCATATCTTTCCTTGGGGGGGGGGTTTGATCTATTCTGGTTATTCATTTTACCAGAGTTTTTCCACTGATTCTGCCACATGATTGTTTTACTCCCTTTGATTGCTCCCCTGGTGTTTTGTTGAGGACCCATTTAGGGCCGTGGCCTGAGAAACTGGGGCCCTGTTTGGTGTAGAGGGGCTAAGTGGTTCTGTCTTTTTTTCAGCTGGTTTCTATGTGACCCTAGTGAAGCAGTTACTCTGGGTTGAAGTCTCAGCTGTGGAGAAATACCAGCAATTATGTCACCCCACCCACCACAGGCAACAAATGGATAAGGAAAATCAAACCTTCCTACAACCACACACCCAGGGCACCACTTGGATAGTTCCCAGGTGAGTGACTCAGTTCCAAAGGTCCAAATCAATTGTCTCAGTCAGCAGCTGCCTCGGGTGGGAGTGTTCAAGAGGCCCCTGGGAACTGGATAACAGGGGTCTGGTGACTGCTCTAATATGGCTTGCTCCAGTGCTGCGTGGAGTCAGGCGGAGCCACTGAGTAAATAGATCAGTCTGGGAAGGTTGATGCCTCCTTCCCCACCTTGCAGCTCTGTCACACCCAGTCGCTGCTAGCCCCATAGGGCTGTGACCCAGTCAGTTGTCTGCAGTAAGCAGATACTCCAGGGGTTTGCCCCTGCCTAAGTCACAGGGTAGTCTGTGTCTGCTTATCTAGGCCACTACTCTCTGTCTTTATTCAGCAGGGGGTGGTGTGGCCTTTCAACCTCGGGCACTTGATGGAGGCTGGAAGTGTTCACTCTGTTCCAGCCCCACCCTTAGTTTATGTTACTGGGTGAATGGAACAACCCTATGGGAGATTGTTTCTGACCCTGCTAGATTCCTCTGCAGAGGAGAGGCTGATTTGAGTTCCCAGAACCTGTGTCTCAGGCTGTCTTTAGTCCTGCGGTTTGTATTCTGAGCACGATCAGTTGTCAGCTGTAGCCTCTTGGCATCCTTTGTCTATAGGCTGGTGATCCCCTGAGGGCCAGATGCGTCTTAGGTTCAGTAAAGTGGTCCTCTGGATCAGCCCCACCCTGGGAGTTTCCCGGCTCTGCGGGTGTGTTTTCTGTTCCACCCAGGTCAGTGCTGCCTTAGTCAAACCCTTTACTCACGGGGCCTGTGTTTTTGTCCTAGGTCTGTTCCATGGTGGTTGCCATCTGAGAAGATGCTCGGCCTCATCTGGTTGCCCAGGAAGGCAGGAGGAGAGGCTATGTGATATCTGGGTGTGGGCCTTGTTGTTGCTGAAGACAGCTGTTGCTCTGCACCTCAGGGCACCAGCACTCCAGTGTGATTCCCTCTTAGCCAACCATCATCCTCTCGCTCCTTTGCTACAGAGTCAGCACTGGCCAGCTGCAGTCCAGGTCCTGTCTACATCTCTCGAGAGTTCACCCAAGAATCTGGACTCCTGGTGGAGCAGGTCTCCAGATCACGGAGTGAGAGTGGAGGGGAGTGCTAGGAGCTCAGAGTTGCAGGTCATAACACCAAGCTCGTAGAGACCATATGAACAAATAAACAGATACAAAGGTTACCAGGCACATGGGCCCATAGATACAGAGACAGATGGAAACACATAGACATACAGGCAACAGCCACGACAACAGCAATATAAGAACAACTGCAATAAAAATAGTGATAATTGTAAAATAATTGAAAGAAAGGAAAAAAGAGAGAAAAAAGTGGTGTTCGTAGGAATGTTAAAAGAGAAGAAAGAAGAAATTAAAATTAGAAGACATAGAAATAAAAAATATGTCTATATAAAAAGTAATAACAAAAAATTTTCAAAATGTCCTCTAAGAAAATGGTAAGGAAAAAACAAAAACAAAACAACAAAAACCCCACGAAAACCAAACCAAACCAAACAAAACAAAACAAAAAAAGGCATCAATTACAAAAATATTCTTGCGTGTAGAAATATACCTATATATCTATATGTCTGCTGTAGGGATCAACTTTCATAGGAATATATTCATACTGCAATATGTTTTGTGGACACCAGGTGGCACTGAGAGTGGTTCCGAGGCTTATACCTGATTTACAGTTTATACTGTTACCATGGTAACCACCTTCCATGGCCGATTGCCATTTTGGAATTTCTGTAAAAGTTTGTTGCCTAAGACTTGTGTAGCCTGGGCTGTTCTTTTCCAGACAGCATTTGCTACCGACCTTCCCACTCAGTGCAGGTGTCCATGCTTCTTAAGTCCTTCCACTGTGTTCCCAGGTTCTCCTGCAAAGTGGCGACTGCAATCTACTGTAGGGGGAGTGGCGCTGAGTTCGCGCGGTCCTTGGCAGGTTTGCAGTTTTAGCTGCTGTAGCTAGCTCCCGGGGCTGAAGCCAAGTTTGCGGCTGTAGCAGCTATAGCTGGGTCCGCGGCTTCAGTAGCTGTTGCTGGTTCCCGTGGTTGGAGCGTTCGGGGGACTTATTCAGAGTTTCCCTTTTGGATTGGTGCCCGCCAGTTCGCTGTGCAGCCTGAACCGCCAGCCCCCTCCAACACCTGGGGGAAATGTGCCCGCCCTTTTGGGTAGTTCAAAATGTCTGTTTCCCGGGCAGGATCACTGTCCAACAGTTTGCTGAGCTCCCCATGGTTTTGAGTGGCTCTCCTTTCGGATGCCTCCCTCAGTTCAGGAATAATTATTTGTGAATTGGCTTTTGTCAGCATTTACAAGCTGCTAACCTCCATAGGGGAGGGGTCTGCTGGCTAGCATGGCCAAGCAGGGAAGAATCTCTACAATAGAGTCTGTGGTTTTAAATTACCCCTCATATATAGCAATCCGCCAGTTTGCTGGGCGTCTCCAGCTGTCTGTCCACTCCATAATCCATACACAGGGAACCTCCAGACCGCCTTTCCTCTCACCTGATGGATTGGGAGAGGTGGGCTACACGTCTGTCCTGTCTGCCATCATGCTCTGCCCCCCTCCATTAAGTTGTTAACTTCTTCTCTTTCTGTTCTCTTGAGGAAGGCTTGTAGTGCTATAAATTTCCCTCTTAGGACTGCCTTTGTGGTATCCCTGTGGTTCTGATAATTCATGACTTCATTGTCATTTTGTTCCAAAGATTTGGCAATTTTCTTCTTAATCTCATCTCTGACCAAGCTATCATTCACCATAAGGTTATTGAACTTCCATGTTTTTGTATGAGTATGCAGATTCCTGTTGTTACTGAGCTCAACTTTTATTCCATGGTGGTTCGATAAGATGCAAGGAATAATTTCTATTCCTTTAAATTTATTGAGGTTAGACTTGTGAGCTAAGATGTGATCGATTTTGGAGTATGTTCTGTGGGCTGATGAGAAGTACGTGTGTTCAGTTTTGTTGGGATGAAATGTTCTGTAGATGTCTGCTAAATCCAAATGTTAGATGGTTAGGTTTAAATCTAAAATTTCTTTGCTTAGTTTCTTATTGGATAATCTATCCAACACTGCCAAAGGAGTGTTGAAATCTCCGACTATTATGGAGCTGGAGGTATCACATTGCTCATGTCTGTTAGAGTTTCTCTTATAAATTGAGGCACGTTCATGTTGGGTGCTTGAATATTAATAATTGAAATCTCATCATATTGAGTATTACCCTTAACAAATATGAAGTGACCATTCTTATCCTTCCTTACTTTTGTTGGTTTAATGCCTATTGTATCTGCAAATAGAATTGCAACACCTGCTTTTTTTATGATTACCATTTGCCTGAAGTATGGACGACCATACTTTCACTCTGAGTTTATATTTATCTTTTAAGGTAAAATGCGATTTTTGTATGTGCATATCTGGTCTGAGTTTTTGTATGCAGTCAGCCAACTTGTGCCTCTTTAGAGGTCAGTTTAAACCATTCACATTGATGGAGAATATTGATAAGACCGGTAAAATTTTGGGTATTGTTTTTCCCGAAAGTCCAGTGGACATTTTTAATCCTTTTGCCACTGTGAAAGTTGGAGTTTGATCAAAAATTTCTGAGTGAGTTTACTTCTGTGGTAGAAGAGTGGGCTAGTCATTATGGAGGATAGGTCTGAGAACATCCTGATAAGCTCGTTTGGTTATGGCAAATTTCTTCTACACGTGAATGTCAGTAAAGTATTTAATTTCTCCATCATAAATGAAACACATTTTAGCTGGATACAGGATCCAGATTTGAAAGTTATTTTGTTTTAGAACATTAAAAGTTGATGACCACCCTTTTCTGGCTTGAAAATGTTCAGCAGAGAGATCTGAATTTATTCTAATATTCTTCCCTTTGTAGGTAATGGTTTTCTTATGTCTTGCTCTTTTCAGAATTTTCTCCTTCATATTAACTTTAGTGAAGTTAATTATGATGTTCTGGGGGATGTCTTATTCGGTTTGAGTCATGCTTGGGTTCTGAAACTGTCTGCTATCTAAATTTCAGAATCACTTGGCATGTCTGGAAAATTCTCTGTCCTAATTTCATGGACAAGGACCTCAGTGCCTTGCAAAGGCACTTCATTGCCTTCAGGGATTCCAATGAGGTGGATATTAGCCTTATTCTAATTATCCCAGAGCTCTCTGAGAGAACGATTCATTTTTGCTCTTCATTTCTCCTCCTCTTTGAGAGTTTGGGATGTTCAAAAGCTTTGTCTTCAATGTCAGACATTCTTTCTTCTGCTTGCTCCACTCTTTTACTGAGGAATTCTACTGTATTTTTCAGATCTTTGAGGGCTGCAAGTTCTTGCTTCAGTGCATCAAAATATTTGGTGGTTTTGTATTTAAGTTTGTTGAATTCTTGAGACAACTTTTGAATTGTTTCTCAAATTTCTAATTCGAACTTTTGAATTGCTCCTCGTGTTTCTAATTCCATCTTTTCCTCCATTCTATTAATGTTGTTTGCAATCCAAATTCTGAATTCAATTTCTGACATTTTGGCCATCTGTTTATGAATGGGATCTTCGGTTACATCTGTCATATCTCTCCTGGGGGGGGGGTTGATCTACTCTGGTTATTCATGTTATCAGACTTTTTCTCCTGATTCTGCCCCACGATTATTTCACCATTTGTCTTTTCCCCTGGAGCTTTGCCGAGGACCTGTATAGTGCTACGGCCTGAGTACTGTAGACCTGTTTGGTGTGGTGGGGCTAAGTGGCTCTACCTTGTTTTCAGCTGGTGTCTGTCCGACCCTAGTGAAACAGTTACTCTGCTTTGAAGTCTCAGCTGTGGCAAAATACCAGCAATTAAGTCACCCTGCCCCCCACAGGTAACAATTGGAAAAGAAAAATCAAACCTTCCTACAACCACATACCCAGGGCACCAGTTGGATAGTCCTCAGGTGATTGGCTCAGTTCAAAAGTTCCAAATCAATTGTCTCAGTTGGGAGAGTTTAAAGTGTGTCTGGCAACTATATCGCAGGGTTCTGCTGACAACTCAAATATGACTTGCTCCGGTGCTCTGTGAAGTCAGGACGACCCACCCAGCAAATAGATTAGTTTGAGAAGGTTGATGCCTCCTTCCCCACCTTGCACCTCTGTCACACCCAGTCACTGATAACCCTGCAGGACTGTGACCCAGTTGCTTCCAGTGAGCAAATACTCCAGGTGTTTTCATCTCCCTGAATCACAAGGAGATCTATGTCTGCTCAGCCAGGCTGCTGCTCTCTGCCACTATCTGGCAGAGGGAGGTGAGGCCTGACAACCTCGGGAGGCTGGGGTTGTTCACTCAGTTCCAGCCCCACCCCTGATTGATGTTACTGACAGAACAGAACAACTTTGCTGGAATTTGTTTCTGTCTCTCCTAAATTCCCCCCTAGAAGAGATGCAGTTTTGAGTTCCCAGAACTTGTGCCTCAGGCCCTGTCTGTGCCACTGTGGTTTGTATTCGCAGCACAGTTACCTGTCAGTTCCAGTCTCTGCCTCACCCTCCTTCGTTTAGGGTGATGATCCCATGGGGGCCGAGTGCATCTTAGGCTCAGTAAAGTGGTCCTTTTGGTCAGCCCCACCATGGAATCTCCCAGCTCTGCGTGTGCGTTTTTTCTAGTCCCCACCCTCTTCTGCCGGTGGTTGGCACTTGAGAAGATGCCTGGCCTCCTCTGGTTTCCCAGAGAGACAGGTGGTGTGACTCTGGAATATCTGGGTGTGAGCCCTACTGTTGCCAAAAACGGCTGCTGCTCTGTGCCTCGGGGTACCGCTGCTCTGGTATGGTTCCCTCTCAGCTGACTGTCCTCTCCTCACTCCCGTGCTGCAGAATCAGCACTGACTAGCTGCAGTCTAGGCCCTGTGCACACCCCTGAGAAATCACCCAAGAATCTGGACTCCTGGGGGACAGGCCTCCAGACCTCAGAGTGAGAGTGGAGGGGAGTGCTGGGAGCTCAGAATTGCAGGTAGAGAATATATACAGTTTTATGCCTGGCAGGAGAGCGCCATGGCACCCTTGTAGGGGAAGTAGGTTCAGTTTTTAGAGGGTATCTCCCATGGCATATAATGGGAGGACTTTTGAACTCTGTTTGTTTGTTTATGGGGTACTATGAGTCGTTCTCATGGGGGAGGGGACTCCTGTCCACTTGGTGATGGATTTTGTACCTTTTGTTTGTATCCTTGGGGGTCGCAGCTTGCCTCGGCAGGGTTGATGTGAGTTCTTCAACCTTCTCTCTTGGCACAGCTCTAATCCACCAGGTTACTTGCTAAATTTCTGTCCTTTAACTCTCCTTCTGGATGGGAGCCTCTGTGGAAAGCTGGCTTCAGTAAGCCATCTTCATAGTCCCCACTTCTTACTGCTCTCACCTGTGGGTTGAGACAAGAGATCCTCAGTTCACTACTCACCTGTAGAAATCGCACAGGAGCAAATGAAGAGTGAAAGGAAAAGGAAAAAGGAACCTGCAGCTTTCTTGGGGGAGGGGTTGGCCCTTTTTTCTTTTGGTTGAGTTTTGTACCTGAAGATTGTTGTCTTGGAATTACAGCTTGCCTCAGCAGGGGTGATCTGCAGTTATCTCTCTTCTCTCTCAGCTGGGCTTCCTGTCTTCAGCTCAATTGGATACCCTCTGGACATTATCCTTCTTCTCTCTGGACAGGAGCCTATTTTGGAGGCTGCTTCCAGTTGGCCATCTTGCCCCTCCCCTCTGGACTTTCTTGAAAGCCTTTCACTAGTCCAGGTTTCATCTGTGCCTTTAGATACCTGTGTGCATTGAGTAAATTCCTCTTCTCTTGAGGTCCCCAAGCACATTTCAATTCCTGGACCCATCAGCAAGTGACCCTCATTATACCACAGATCAGGAAATGTTACAGTATCTGGCCAGTTTTCCAAAGTGCTTTTTAAAATTGGCTTTATAAAGTCAACCTGAATTCCTTGACGCAGTCTGGACACCTCTGGAAGTGCTATTCCAGCCATATCCTTGGTAGTGTGTCTTCATCATGTCCTATAGAACAAAAAAGATTCTTACTGAACTTATGCAAATAACTGTATTGTCAGAAGTTAAGAATACTTATAAATGGCTTTCAAATTCTGGAGAATTCAAGGAGACAGAAGACATACATGTTTCAAATTCTGCTTATAAGTACATACATTGCTTGAAAAGCTACAAATAGCTCAAAAGACAGAAAATTGTTTTCTTGACTTCTGGAAAACAGAACATAGATAGAATCAACAATATTTTGAACAAAAGGCCATAACAAACCAGCCCAGTTCCACGTAACTGATTTCTGTTCTGTTTGAAGTTACGTTAGCAATACTCATAGACATGTTAACTTTCTAATGAAAGTTCTAAAAATCTGCTTTTATTCCGAAAGTATTCAATTTCCAAAGACATCAGGAATTTGAATTGGAGAGAATTCGTCAGTCTCTCTTAATATTTATTTTTCTTGGCTTAGCATCTGTAGCTCAAGCAGCTCTGGTGCCAGGCACATACACCTGAGCTGGCTGGTTTGAATCCAGCCCAGGTCCATCAAACAACAATGACAGCTGCAACCAAAAAAATAGCCAGGCATTCTGGCAGGCACCTGTAGTCCCAGGTACTTGGGAGGGGGAGGTAGCAGACTCGCTTGAGCCCGGGAGTTGGAGGTTGTGAGCTGTGGTGCTACAGCACTCTACCCAGGGCAACAGCTTGAGGCTCTGTCTCAAAAAAAAAAATTCTTTTCCTTTTTAGGATAAACTTTGGACTTAACTAGATACATAAAAAACACTTTCTTTTTTAGATGAATTAAAATTATTACTGACAGTATATGTTAGAACAGACCAATGTCTTATAAGTTGGGACAGACCAATGCTTTATACATTAGGACAGACCATTGCTTTATAATATTGGAACATATAAATATCCATAACCCATACAAAATTAATTACCATTTCATGTTTGACAATGTTTCCTATACATTTTTAATAAATTAGATAAGCTTATTTTGTTTTCCTGTGACTTTCAGTCATCTTAATATTTTAAGAAGACCAAAATTAGGGTTGTGGTTTTTTTTTGTTGTTGTTGGCCCAGGCCAAGTTTGAACCCGCCAGCCTCGGTGCATGTGGCCGGCGCTGCAACCACTGCACTATTGGCAGCAGGTCCCAAATTTAGAGTTTTGTTTTTGGAAGGTTTGTCAAATGTCAAGGGCCTGAAACATTGGTTCAAATAAGATCACAAGCCAAAAGATTTTAAAGGAAATACATAGTCAACTGGATCACATGTAAATTCTTTCACAAATTCTCTTTCATGAGCTTCATTTAACCTGCACAGACAATCTACAAACATTCTAAACTTTCTTTAACTTTTGCCCTGCCTTTCCCTTTCTTACACAACCACTCTGTTTCAGGACAAAATTTATCACACAAGATTCTTTCTTTACACAATGCCATTCTCCTTTCTGTCTAATTTCTCTTGCTCTCAAAAACTCACTTCCCACAAAACAGAATCTCAGTTCACTATGAAGTCACCCATTCACTCAGTCAAACTGATAATTAGAAAGTTTAAAAGGCAAGAATCCTATCCTTTGACAAAGACTCAGTTTCCCCAACAATTTAAACAATGGAATTATTACATTTTACAAATGAGAGACATTTTATGAGATATAATATTGATATAGGATTTTCCCACTCAGGGCTGGACAGAGAACTCCCATTTTTCAGGCTTAAGTGAGCTCAGACATCAGACTCCCATTTCCAGGTACAAAACCTCTGAGCCCCAGCAAGGTCATGAACAAAGCAGCCTGAAACCTTTTGGATGGCTCCACCCTGACTAATGAACACATAGCCTAATGCCCTCCCCAGACAAAAACCACAGCAAAGACCTTTACCTATTCTAAGGTGAGGGGCTGCATTCCTCATTCATTTGCTAGAACACCCATTCAGTTTGTAAAGGTATTTTTCCACCCACCAAGTCCTGGCCAAAATATCTCTTAGGGCCAATTATTTACACAAAGGACTCATGCAGGAAACCTCCAACCTGGGCCTTCTCCCTCCTTCCAGAGGCTGATCACCTTGGAGACCTGTTGCTTATATGGATACAGCCTCATCCAGCACGAGTTTTACACTCTCTACCCCAGATTTTCAAGTGCCATCCAGAGCTCACTGGACTGCCCAAACTGCAACACTTTCCAAGGCACGGCTCCTCTGCCAATAGCTCTGGCACTCTGCACTCCCTCTGCATGCCCCTCAGTCCAACAAAATGCCATTTCATCGCTGATCTGTGGCCCGTGGACTCAATTCTCAAATTCCTGAGACCAAAGACTCACTGAAGAAATTCCAGTAATAAAACTACAACAACATCCTTTGTAATGTCTTTTCATTTCACCCCAAGACACACATGGCCACATGGCTGCCGCCAAAGACACAGAAGGTGGAAAACCCAAAACTTCCATTTTCTCTCAGAATAGCCAAGGGGCAAAGTTGGAGTAGGGAAGAAGGGCACACTCACACATTCATTTCACCCCGTGAATGGGGTGTGTGTGAAACCCCACCTATTGTTACACATCTCAGTCATTCTCCAAGCACTCACATGCACACAATTCCAACCCATTTTTTAACCTGGGAAGCCTTGATTTCCCACTTGAGCTACCACTTTGCCATAGGGGGAAACCAACACTCCCCTACGCCCTGTGAAAGGAGGTCTAACTCCACCCTCAAAGTTCTCTCAGTTACACCACATCCACACACTCTCACACACCTCTGAACAGATCTGCCAGCAATCTAATGCCCAAGGAGTTGATCAGGCTTCTTCTTCCACTAAAACTATAGTGGGATCCCCAGATCGATTATACCTTTCCTTAGACATCTCCCTGTTAGATACCTGTTCCTGCATGCCAGTTCCTCCCAGTGTTTGACTCCTTGAAGACCTGCAGACGGGGTCCTTTCTCCACCCAGCTGAGGCATCCACACAGGGAGGCCAAATTGCCTCTCTGTCATGGTTCACGTCACCTAGGCTGATCAGGAGTCCCCAACTGGGTGTCCAGAGGATTGGCAGCAACTATCAGGTGCGTGTTCTCTCCAGGGATGATCTTGCCTTCCAGTCAGTGAACCAAAAATGTTGCTGGAAGATGAGGTCCAGTGGAGAGAAAGAGCACCCAAACACCACATTTATAAGAGGAAGGGCTTTATTCACCAGCTTGGAGCTTACGGTATAGAAGAATTCCAAATGGCTGCACTCCCTGACTGGCTTGGTTTTTCCTTTTTTATCAACAGTTAAAAAGTTCCACCCCACAGGTACTCTTCTCATTGACCAGTTTGAATCAAGTGGGAGATGCTATTCCAGCCCCTACAGAACTACAGGATTTCACAGAACTTGGAAACTTCCAAGTTCCAGGAAGTTAAGTTTATAAATTCCCAAGAGCTGAGTCACCATGGAGAGGACCCTGCAAGTGTATCCTTGTGGTCTCCTTGAGAAGACCTATTCTCCTAGACCTCACCCTTCTGGGGTATCCTCTCTCAGAAGGAGGAAAGAACTAACTGGGGAGTCTCTATGTGGACTCTTTTATCTAGGGGTATTAGGTCTTGAGAATTACACTTGGCCAGGACTTGATAGGTGGAAAAATATCTTTTCAAAGTTAATGGGTGCATTAACTAATGAATGTAGTTCTTCTTTCACTAGGGCAAGGTTATCAGGTCCTTTACAGTTTTCCTCTCTGAGAAGGGATTAGGGTGTGTGCTTCCTACTCAATGTGGAACCACTCCAAAAACCATCTCAGCTGCTTTGTTCATGATCTTGTTAGAGCCCAGAGGGTGTGTCCTGAAAAAGGCAGCCTGTTTGTGCCAGGAAATGGGGTCCTGATTTCTGAGCTCACCTGGGCCTAGAGAATGGGGGTCCCTGTCCAGCCATATCAATCCTAGAATACTGTATCAATCCTGCCTCTCTGAATAGAAGCTGTAACTTCTGTTAGGGAAAAGTGGCACTGACCACTCCAAACTGCTTCCTGCTGAAGATGGATGGTGATATTGAGAGAAGATACCCGAGAAGGGTGAGGTCTAGGAGAACAAGTCCTCTCAAGGAGACCACAAGTATACACCTGCAGGGTCCTCTCCATGGTGACTCAGCTCTTGGGAATTTGTAAACTTAACTTCCTGGAACTTAGAATTTCCAAATTCTGTGAAATCCTGTAGTTCTGTAGGGGATAGAATAGCATCTCCCACTTGATTCAAATTGGCCAATGAGAAGGGCAGCTGTGGGGTGGAACTTTTTGACTGTTGATAAAAAGGGAAAGACCAAGCCAGTTGGGGAGTGCGTCCATTTGTAATTTGTCTATGCCATAAGCTTCCGGCTGGTGAATAAAGCCCTTCCTCTTATAAATGTGGTGTTTGGGT
The DNA here is from genome assembly GCF_027406575.1 of Nycticebus coucang. Classification (NCBI taxonomy): domain Eukaryota; kingdom Metazoa; phylum Chordata; class Mammalia; order Primates; family Lorisidae; genus Nycticebus; species Nycticebus coucang. Next base: position 83,914,247 of record NC_069804.1, read on the forward strand.
GCTCTTTCTCTCCATTGGTCCTCATCTTCCTGCAACAATATGGGGGGGCAGTTAGAGGTTTCTCAGAGGAGGTTCATCCAGGGTTCACAGTAAATGGAAATCTGTGTTGATCCTTCTAGCTTGGAGTAGAATGTTAGGATATTCTCTTCATGAAATTGCCCAGGTCCAGGAAACTGGAGTCCCTTGTCCAGGCTGGAATGGGGGAATCCTGTATCAATAGAAGGGGATAGTTAGGGTCTCTTCATATGAACAATGATCCAGGGGTCCGCAATAGAGTCAGGTGACTTGGGGTGGAGCCCTTTTCACTGTTTGTGGTTTGATGATTTCATCTCTGAAAGACATAAATCTGATTAGCACATTAAAAGGCAAGGATAGAACAAAGAAAGGCAAGGATGAGAGGAAGGGGTTAATAAAGTCTGTGGTTTCGAGAGAAAAACTATTAACACTTTTCTTGCTGTCTTCTGAATAATAACTTCAAATCTTCTTTAGGCTCACAAGTGTAGGTGGACTGTGGTTGATTTTCTTCACAGTCCACTCCTGTAGGAGGTGGTGGGTTCCAGGATTTTTCTCATGAATGATGTGTCTAGGAATCTATCCCCATAACTTAAACAACTGTAGAATGCAAGATAACAGAAAAGGAACCTTCCCAAGTTGGGGTTAAGGAAGGTGAATTGGAGGGAAGAGTTTTGATCATGACTAGATCTCCAGGAGAGAAAAGCTCTTTTAGTGTTAAATGTGAAGACGTATTTGGGAGGTTTTTAAGGATTTGTTGAAAAATAGCTAAAGAAGAAATATGTTTTACTAACTCTGTAGTTTCTTGATCTAACAATAAATCATTAGTTAAAAAAGGCCTTCCATGTAATAACTCAAACAGGCTACAACTGAGTTTTTTTTGTAGAGACAGAGTCTCACTTTATGGCCCTCGGTAGAGTGCCATGGCATCACACAGCTCACAGCAACTTCCAACTCCTGGGCTTAAGCGATTCACTTGCCTCAGCCTCCCGAGTAGCTGGGACTACAGGCACCTGCCACAATGCCCAGCTATTTTTTGGTTGCAGTTCAGCCGGGGCTGGGTTTGAACCCACCACCCTCAGTATATGGGGCCGGCGCCTTACCGACTGAGCCACAGGCGCCGCCCTACAACTGAGTTTTTGAGGTAAATTTCTTATTCTAAGAACAACGAAAAGTAATTTAGTGCAATGGAGATGAGTCTCTTGAGTTAGTTTTTGTAATTATCTTTTGATTTTATCATTCATTTTTCTACCTTCCCAGAGGATTGGGGCCTCCAAGAACAGTGTAGATGATATTTTATGTCCAGGGCTTTATATATTTGTGCAACAGCTTCTTTGAAGGCAGGCCTATTATCGCTTTGCAAACTCTGAGGGAGTCCAAACCTGGGGATAATCTCATGTACTAAAGCCTTTACAACTTCCTGGGCCTTTTTCTGCCCTGCTTCAGCCAAATTAGTAAAAGTATCCACAAATACCAGCAAATATTGTATACCATGTACCTTAGGGAGATGAATGAAATCCATTTGCCAATCTTCACCTGGGTATTTAAGTTGTTTTTGTATACCCACAGGAGCTAGACAGTGATTTGAAGGATTGTTTCTTTGACATATATCACAAGTTCTTATTATCTGTTTTATAGTTTTAAACAAGGTTCTTTCCAGTAAAGAGAGCTTTAGCCATTTGATAGGTACTTTATGTACCAAAATGAAAAGATTGATGTAAAGTTTTAAGTATTTTCCATTGGCTTGCAGCAGGTAACAGCAAAAGTCCACTTCTATTTTGTAGCCAGCCTGAAGAAAGTAGTGAATAGTCTTTGGATAAAGTCCATTATTTTTCCTTTTGGGTATATTGGGGTGTATGATTCTCAAGAGATCCCTTCCAAATGAGGGGTGCTACAAGGGGAATTTTTCCCTTCTGTGCTGCCATTTTAGCCTCTTTTTTTTTTCGAGACAGATTCTCACTATGTCACCTTCAGTAGAGTGCTGTGTCATCACAGCTCACAACAACCTCAAACTCTTGGGCTTAAGCGATTCTCTTGCCTCAGGCTCCTAAGTAGTTGGAACTGCAGGCACCTGCCACAGTGCCTGGCTATTTTTTGGTTGCAGTTGTCATTGTTGTTTAGCAGGCCTGGGCTGGGCTCGAATCTGCCATCTTCAGTGTATGTGGTCAGAGCCCTACTCACCGAGCTACAGATGCTGAGCCCCATTTTAGCTTTTTTATCAGCAAGTTTGTTACCTTCAGAAATATTATCTAGGGTTTTTTGGTGTCCCTTACAATGAATAACTGCTACTTCTTCTGGAGCATGAACAGCTGGTAACAACCTACTTCATAATGATATTTTATGGGGGAGCCATTGGAAGTTAGGTATTGTCTTTCCTTCCACTTGGTAGTATTGAGCATGTGAAACGAAGAAGGCATTTTTGTTTGTTTGTTTGTTTGTTTTTGCAGTTTTTGGCCAGGGCTGGGTTTGAACCCACTACCTCCGGCATAAGGGGCCAGCGCCCTACTCCTTTGAGCCACAGGTGCTGCCTGAGGAAGGCATATTTTGAGCCAGTGTATGTGTTGACTCGTTTATTTCTCCCAATTTCTTAAGCATGGGTTAAGACTATTAACTCAGCTAATTGTGCACTGGTTCCTGAAGGGAGAGACCCACTCTCAATTACAGCATACTGAGTAACTACAGCATAGCCTGCTTTGTCAGTTCCTTCTTCTATGAAAGAACTTCCATCTGTATACAAAACCATGTCAGGATTAGGTAGGGGGTTTCTTGTAAGTCTTCTCTAGCTGCATAGGTCTGTGCTATAATTTGTTGGCAATCATGCCCTATTTCCTTGTTGGATTCAGGCAGGAAAGTGGCAGGATTCAAAGTAGCACAGGTGTGTGATTGTAGCACTGGTTCTTCTAGTAATAAGGCCTGATACTTAAGAAAGTGATTATCTGACAGCCAAAGATTGCTTTTTGAATTTAAAATTCCAGTAAGGTCATGAGAAGTGTAAACAATTAGATATCTTCCTAAACTTAGCTTAGTTGCTTCTGAGGTTAAGAGGGCTAAGGCTGCTACAACCCATAGACAGTGTGCCCACCCCTTGGCCACAGTGTCAATTTCTTTACTAAGATAAGCTACAGGTTGTAAAACTGGACCCCAGTGTTGGGTTAAGACTCCTAAGGGAAATTCCAGTTCAGTCTATAATATACAGATTAAATTGTTGTCTAGTAGGAACACTTTAACCAGGGGCCTTCAAAAGAGCAGTTTTCAACTGTTGGAATGCCTTATTTGCTTTTGGTTCATAGTCTAGAGTGACCAGGCCCTCTTTTTGAGCATTTTTAAATTAAAGAATAGAGTGGTCTAACTATTTCACTGTTTCCAGGAATCCAGAGTATGCAAAAGCCTATATTGCTAAGAAGACTCGAAGCTGTCTGAGAGTTCAAGGTTTAGGGTGAGCCAATATTGGTTCTATTCTTTCTTTGCCCAAGGCTCTCTTTCCCTGTGAAAGTTGGAGACCCAAATACTAAACTTCAGGCACACATAATTGGGCTTTAGTCTTGTAAACTTTATACCCACAATCAGCTAGAAATTTTAATAGAGCTTGGGTAGCTTTGTGGCATTCCTCTGCATCTGATGCTCCCAAAAGAATGCCATCTACATACTGAATAAGAGTCGCTGTAGGATATGAGAAATGACTCAAGTCTTGGGCTGAGGCTTGTTCAAACAAGTGAGAGCTACCCCTAAAGCCATGGGGTAACACAATCCATCTGAGTTGGGTGTTGGAGTCAGAGGAGTCTTCAAAAGCAAAAAGGTATTGGGAATTTTTGTGAAGTGGAATGCAAAAAAAGGCATCTTTTAAGTCGAGGACTGTGAAATAGGTAGCCTTTTCAGGGATATGAGACAATAAAGTATACAGATTGGAAACTACAAGATAGAGAGGAATGACTGCTTCATTTATAATGCAGAGGTTTTGTACTATGTTCCAAGTTCCGCTTGCCTTTGGCACTCCTAGAATAGGAGTGTTACATGGACTATTGCAAGGTATAAATAATTTGATACTTTAGATTCTGTATTATGGGTATTAGCTCATTCTTACTGTCTGATTTTAGAGGATATTGTTTTATTTTTTATTAAACCATAGCTGCGTACATTAATGCGATCATGGGGCACAACACACTGGTTTTATAGACCGTTTGACACATTTTCATCACACTGGTTAACATAGCCTTCCTGGCATTTTCTTAGTTATTGTGTTAAGACATTTACATTCTGCACTTACTAAGTTTCACATATACCCTTGTAAGATGCACCGCAGGTGTAATCCCACCAATCATCCTCCCTCCACCCAACACCCCCCCTCCCCTCCCTTTCCCCATATTCTTAGGTTATAACTGGGTTATAGCTTTCATGTGAAAGCCATAAATTAGTTTCACAGTAGGGCTGAGTACATTGAACACTTTTTCTTTTCTTTCTTTTTTTTTTTTTTTTTGTAGAGACAGAGTCTCACTGTACCGCCCTCGGGTAGAGTGCCGTGGCGTCACACAGCTCACAGCAACCTCTTAACTCTTGGGCTTACGCGATTCTCTTGCCTCAGCCTCCCGAGCAGCTGGGACTACAGGCGCCCGCCACAACGCCCAGCTATTTTTTGGTTGCAGTTTGGCCGGGGCTGGGTTTGAACCCGCCACCCTCAGCATATGGGGCTGGCGCCCTACTCACTGAGCCACAGGTGCCGCCCATTGGACACTTTTTCTTCCATTCTTGAGATACTTTACTAAGAAGAATATGTTCCAGCTCCATCCATGTAAACATGAAAGAGGTAAAGTCTCCATCTTTCTTTACGGCTACATAATATTCCATGGTGTACATATACCACAATTTATTAATCCATTCGTGGATCGATGGGCACTTGGGCTTTTTCCACGACTTAGCAATTATGAATTGGGCTGCAATAAAGATTCTGGTTCTTTGTTATGATGTGATTTTTGGTCTTCTGGGTATATGCCTATTACAGGAATTATAGGATTGAATGGCAGATCTATTTTTAGATCTCTAAGTGTTCTCCAAACATCTTTCCAAAGGAATGTATTAATTTGCATTCCCACCAGCAGTGCAAAAGTGTTCCCTTTTCTCCACATCCACGCCAACATCTCTGGTCTTGGGATTTTGTGATGTAGGCTAGTCTCACTGGAGTTAGATGATATCTCAAAGTAGTTTTGATTTGCATTTCTCTGATGATTAAAGATGATGAGCATTTTTTCATGTGTCTGTAGGCTGTGCGCCTGTCTTCTTCAGAGAAGTTTCTCTTTAAGTCCCTTGCCCAGCCTGCGATGGGATCACTTGTTCTTTTCTTGCTTATACATTTGAGTTCTCTGTGAATTCTGGTTATTAAACCTTTATCAGAGACACAACCTGCAAACATCTTCTCCCATTCTGACGGCTGTCTGCTTGCTTTACTTACTGTGTTTTTGGCTGTGCAGAATCTTTTTAGTTTGATCAGGTCCCAGTAGTGTATTTTTGAAGCTGCTTCAATAGCCCGGGGGGGGTCCTCATAAAATATTCACCCAGGATGATTCTTTCAAGTGTTTTCCTTGCACTTACTTCTAGTATTTTTATAGTTTCATGCCTTAAGTTTAAATCTTTAATCCAGTGAGAATCTATCTTAGTCATTGGTGAAAGGTGTGGGTCCAGTTTCAGTCTTCACAGGTTGCCAGCCAGTTCACCCAGCACCATTTATTAAATAGGGAATCTTTTCCCCACTGAATGTTTTTTTTTTTTTTTTTTTTTTTTGTAGAGACAGAGTCTCGCTGTACCGCCCTCGGTAGAGTGCTGTGGCGTCACACGGCTCACAGCAACCTCTAACTCTTGGGCTTAAGCGATTCTCTTGCCTCAGCCTCCCGAGCAGCTGGGACTACAGGCGCCCGCCACAACGCCCGGCTACCCACTGAATGTTTTTAATTAGCTTGTCAAAGATCAAATAATAGTAAGTAGCTGGATTTATCTCTTGGTTCTCTATTCTGTTCCAGACATCTACTTCTCTGTTTTTGTGCCAGTACCATGCTGTTTTGATCACTATCAATTTGTAGTATATTCTGAGGTCTGGTAGCATGATTCCTCCTGCTTTGTTTTTATTTTTGAGTAATGTCTTGGCTATTCGAGTTTTTTTCTGATTCCATATAAAACGAAGTATTATTTTTTCAAGATCATTAATGTATGACAGTGGAGCTTTAATAGAGATTGTATTAAAATTGTATATTGCTTTGGATAGTATGGACATTTTAACAATGTTGATTCTTCCCAGCCATGAGCATGGTATGTTTTTCCATTTGTTAACATTTTCGGCTATTTCTTTTCTTAGAGTTTCACAGTTCTCTTTATAGAGATCTTTCACGTCCTTTGTTAGATAAACTCCCAAATATTTTACCTTCTTTGGCACGATGGTGAATGGAATAGAGTCCTTAACTATTTTTTCAGCTTGACTATTCTTGGTATGTATAAAGGCTAACGATTTATGAATGTTTATTTTGTAACCTGAGATGCTGCTTTATTCCTTGATCACTTCTAAGAGTTTTGTAGTAGAATCCCTAGTGTTTTTCAGATATACAATCATGTCATTTGTGAAGAGCGAAAGTTTGATCTCTTCTGATCCTATATGGATGCCTTGATCGCCTTTTCTTCCCTAATTGTGGTGGCTAAAACTTCTGTTACAATGTTAAAAAGCAATGGAGACAATGGGCAGCCTTGTCTGGTTTCTGATATGAGTGGAAATGATTTCAATTTAACGCCATTCAATACGATATTGGCTCTGGGTTTGCTGTAGATGGCCTCTATCAGTTTAAGAAATGTCCCTTCTATACCAATTTTCTTAAGTGTTCTGATCACGAAGGGATGCATTCTATCAAAAGCTTTTTCTGCATCAATTGAGAGAATCATATAGTCTTTGTTTTTTAAGTTGCTTATGTGCTGAATTATACTTATAGATTTACAGATATTGAACCAGCCTTGAGACCCTGGGATAAAACCGACTGGGTCATGATGCATAATTTGTTTGATGTGTTGCTGGATTCTGTTTGTTAGGATCTTGTTGAATATTTTTGCATCTATATTCATTAGTGATATTGGTCTATAATTTTCTTTTAATTAATACCATGCACTAACTGATTTTGCCACTGGAGCACTGTATAATTTTCTTTTCTTGTTGGATCTTTTCCTGGTTTGGGGATCAGGGTGATGTTTGCTTCATAGAATGTGTTGGGTAGTCTTCCTAGTTTTTCTACATTTTGGAACAAGTTGAGTAATATAGGTACTAATTCCTCTTTAAAGGTTTGGTAGAATTCTCACGTGGAGCCATCTGGTCCTGGGCTTTTTTTTTAGGGAGGTTTTGTATGGTTGATGCTATTTCAGAGCTTGATATGAGCCTGTTCAACATTTCCACTTGATTCTGGCTACGTCTTGGAAGGCGACATGCTTCCAAGTATTGATCAATTTCCTTCAGATTTTCATATTTCGGAGAATAAAGTTTCTTGTAGTATTCATTAAGGATTTTTTGAATTTCTCAAGAGTCTGTTGTTATTTCGTCTTTGTCATTTTTGATTGATGAGATTAGAGATTTTACTTTTTTTTCCTGGTTAGGTTAGCCAAAGTTTTGTCTGTTTTATTGACCTTTTCAAAAAACAAACTTTTTGATTTATTGATCTGTTGTATAATTCCTTTGTTTTCAATTTCATTTAATTCTGCTCTGATTTTGGTTATTTCTTTTCTTCTACTGGGTTTGGGGTTGGAATGTTCTTCCTTTTCCAGTTGCTTGAGATGTCCCATTAAGTTGTTAAATTCTTCTCTTTCTGTTCTCTTGAGGAAGGCTTGCAGTGCTATAAATTTCCCTGTTAGGACTGCCTTTGCGGGGTTCTGCTTGTTCGTGTCTTCATTGTCGTTTTGTTCCAAAGATTTGGCAATTTTCTTCTTAATCTCATCTCTGACCCAGCTATCATTCACCATAAGGTTATTTAACTTCCATGTTTTTGTATGAGTATGCAGATTCCTGTTTTTTCTGAGCTCAACTTTTATTCCATGGTGGTCTGATAAGATGCAAGGAATAATTTCTATTCCTTTAAATTTACTGAGGTTAGACTTGTGACCTAAGATGTGATTGATTTTGGAGTATGTTCTGTGGGCTGATGAGAAGTACGTGTATTCAATTTTGTTGGGATGAAATGTTCTGTAGATGTCTGCTAAATCGAAATTTTGGATGGTTAGGTTTAAATCTAACATTTCTTTGCTCAGCTTCTTATTGGAGGATCGATCCATCACTGTCAAAGGAGTGTTAAAATCTCCAAGTATTATAGAGCTGGAGGAAATCAAGTTGCTCGTGTCTGTTAGAGTTTCTCTTATAAATTCAGGTGCAATCTGCTTGGGTGCATAGATATTAATAATTAACATCTCATCATATTGAGTATTACCCTTAACAAATATGAAGTGACCATTTTTATCCTTCCTTACTTTTGTTGGTTTAAGCCTATTGTATCTGCAAATATAATTGCAACACCTTCTTTTTTTCTGATTACCATTTTCTAGAAATATGGATGACCATCCTTTCACCCTGAGTCTATATTTGTCTTTTAAGGTAAGATGTGACTCTTGTATGCAGCAAATATCTGGCCTGAGTTTTTGTATCCCGTCAGGTAACCTGTGCCTCTTTAGAGGACAGTTTAAGCCGTTAACTTTAATGGAGAATATTGATAAGTCTGGTAAAATTTTGGGTATCGTGTTTTTCAAAAGTCCAGTGGACATTTTTAATCCTTTTGCCACTGTGGAAGTTAGAGTTTGATCAAAAGTTTCAAATTTTTTGGAGTGAGTTTACTTTTGTGGTAGAGGATTGGGCTGGTCATTATGGAAGATAGGTCTGAGAATATCCTGAAGAGCTGGTTTGGGTATGGCAAATTTCTTCAACATATAAATGTCATTAAAGTATTTAATTTCTCCATCATAAATGAAACTCAATTTAACTGGATACAGGATCCGGGGTTGAAAGTTATTTTGCTTTAGGAGATTAAAAGTCGATGAGCACCCTCTTCTGGGTTGAAAATTTCAGCAGAGGGCTCTGCAGTCATTCTAATATTCTTCCCTTTGTAGGTAATGGATTTCTTCCGTCTGGCTGCTTTCAGAATTTTCTCCTTCATATTAACTTTAGTGAAGTTAATTATGATATGCCTGGGGGATATCTTATTGGCATTGAGTCGTATTGGGTTCTGAAAGTGTCTGCTATCTGAATTTCAGAATCTCTTGGCGTGTCTGGAAAATTCTCTTTCATAATTTCATGAAGAACCTTTGTTCCCAGTGAGACCACTTCATCAGTTTCAGGGATTCCAATGATGCGGATATTAGCCTTCTTCGAATTATCCCAGAGCCCTTTGGGAGAATGATCCGTTTTTGCTCTCCATTTCTCTTCCTCTTTAGAGTTTGGGAGCATTCAAAAGCTTTGTCTTCAGTGTCAGAGATGCTTTCTTCTGCTTGCTCCACTCTGTTACTGAGGGATTCTACTGTATTTTTCAGATCTTTGATGGCTGCAAATTGTTGCTTCAGTGTGTCAAAATCTTTGGTGATTTTGTCTTTAAATTCGTTAAATTCTTGAGACAACTTTTGAATTTCTCATTGAATTTCTTATTCCGACTTTTGAATTGCTGCTCGAATTTCTAATTCCAAATTTTCGTCCTTTTCATTAATCTTTTTTGCAATCCAAATTCTGAATTCGATTCCTGATATCTCGGCTAGATGTTTATGAATGGGTTCTTCTGTTACATCTGCCATATCTTTCCTTGGGGGTGGTTGATCTATTTTGGTTATTCATGTTACTAGAGTTTTATCACTGATTTTGCCCCAGGATTGTTTTACACTGTTTGATTTTTTTCCCCTGGAGCTTTGTCGAGGACCCATAAAGTGCTATGGCCTGAGAAACTGGGGCCCTGTTTGGTGTGGTGGGGCAAAGTGGTTCTGTCTTGTTTTCAGTAAAACAGTTACTCTGGGTTGAAGTCTCAGGTATGGAGAAATACCAGCAATTAAGTCACCCCGTCCCCTACAGGCAACATTTGGAAAAGGAAAATCAAACCTTCCTACAACCACACACCCAGGGCACCACCTGAATAGTCCTCGGGTGATTGGCTCAGTTCAAACGGTCCAAATCAATTGTCTCAGTCAGCACCTGTCTCAGGTGGGAGAGTTTAAAAGGTCTCTGGCAACTGGATCACAGGGGTCTGGTGACTACTCTGATATGGTTTGCTCCAGTGCTGCGTGGAGTCAGGAGGAGCCACCCACCAAATAGACAGTCTGGGAAGGTTAATGCCTTCTTCCCCACCTTGCACCTCTGTCACACCCAGTCACTGATAGTCCTGCAGGGCTTTGACTCAGTTGCCTGTATTGAATAGATACTCCAGGGGTTTGCACCTGCCTGAATCACAAGGAAATCTATTTCTGCTCAGCCATACCACTGCGCTCTGCTTCTATCTAGCAGGGGGAGGTGAGGCCTGACAACCTTGTGCGCCTGATGGAGGCTGGGGGTTGTTCCCTCAGTTCCAGCCTCACCCCTGATTGATGTTACTGACAGAACAGAACAGAATTAATTTGTGGGAATTTATTTCTGTCCCTGCTAAATTACCCTGCAGAAGAGAAGCTGTTTTGTATTCCCAAAGCCTGCGCCTCAGGCCCTGTCTTTGCTCCTGCAGGTTTGTATTCATTTACCTGTCAGTTCTTGCCTCCTGTCTTCGTCTATAGGCTGATGATCCCCTGAGGGCCGGGTGCGTCTTAGGCTCAGTCAAGCAGTCCTCTGTGTCAGCCCTGCCTTGGGAACTTCCCAGGTCTGCGAGTGCATTTCTAGTCCCTGTGCTCCACCCAGGCCGGTACCGCCTCAGGCAAACCCTTTAGTCATGGCTCCTGGGTTTCCGTCCCAGATCTGTTCCGTGGTGGTTGCCACCTGAGTAGATGCTCGGCCTCCACTGGTTGCCCAGGGAGACAGGGGGTGTGGCTTCAGAATATCTGGGAGTGAGCCCTATTGTTGCTAAAAGATGGCTGCTGCTCTGTGCCTCGGGGCACCACTGCTCTGGTGTGGTTCCATCTCAGCCGACCTTCCTCTCCTCACTCCCATGCTGCCGAATCAGCTCTGACCAGCTGCAGTTTAGGCACTGTCCACACCCCTCGAGAAATCACCCAATTATCTGGACTCCTGGGGACAGGCCTCCAGACCTCAGAGTGAGAGTGGAGGGGAGTGCTGGGAGCTCAGAGTTGCAGGTAGAGAATATATACAGTTTTATACAGTTTTATGCCTGGCAGGAGAATGCCTTGGCACCCTAGTACGGGAGGTAGGTCTAGTTTTTAGATGGTCTCTCCCATGGACTGTAGTGGGAGGACCTGTGAACTCTGCTCGTTTGTTTGTGGGGCACTCCTAGCCATTCTCATGGGGGAGGGGACTCCCGTCTACTTGGTGATGCATTTTGTACCTTTTGTTTGTATCCTTGGGGTTGCAGCTCGCCTCAGCAGGGTTGATGTGCGTTCTTCAACCTTCTCTCTTGGTGTAGCTCAAATCCACCAGGTTACTTGCTAACTTTCTGTCCTTTAACTCTCCTTCTGGACGGGAGCCTCTTGGCATTTGAGACCTCCCAGTTGAAGGCCGGGCGTGGTCAGTCTCTCAGTTCCAGAAATTCCCTGCTCAGTGTGGCTGCACGCAAGTGCGCTGCTGTCCTGGAAAACCAATTCAGTGTCCAGGGCAGTGATGCCTGTGCTCTTAAAACCACTCCTTTCTCCTCTACCCGCTCTCAATTTTTCTTTACTTAGCAAGCAGATGTATTTATAATTCATGTCCAGCTGGCAGCTTATTGCTGTTCCCACAGAGCAGTGGAAAGAAAATGTCACTGTGTCCCGCACCTGAAAGCTCTCCCACCATCCCAGAATCCCATTTGGTGAGTCATCAGAGTATTGTTTTTGATTGGGTAGATGGTGGGATTCTTTAACTTAATTTGGATTGGTTGAGCATATTTTGCTCTTTCCACCTGTCCCTCAATAGCCCATACTTCTGGGTTAATTTCTGTCTCTAATAAGGGAAAGTATAGTATAGTTTCCTGTCCCATATTCATATAAATGGTTGTTTCCCCTTTAGTTAGTATGTCCCTCCCCAAAATGGGGGTAGGACTTTCAGGCATGATTAGGAAGGCATGAGAGAACAGCCAGCAATCCCAATTGCAGCTTAAAGGCTGAGAGAAAAATTTGGTAACCAGCTTTCCAGACACTCCCTGTATAGTTACAGATTTGGGGAACAAAAGACCAGGGTTAGAGGAGAGTACAGAAACAGTTGCTCTAGCATCCAGAAGAAATTCTGTTTCCTGGACATCCACTATGAGGCAGACCCAGGGCTCTTGAGGGGTGATGACACAAGCTAGAGCTATGAGAATCTTCCCTGGGAACCCTCAGTCCAGTTTGGGCATGGATGGGATCACTGTCCCTGGAGGCCTTCACTTATAGGGACAGGCTACCCTCCAATGATCACCCTTGCACTGTGGACAGGGCCTGGTGGCTTGCCCAACAGGTGGTGCTGCTGGGAGTAACTTTTCCTGAAGTGGCCAGTCTAACCACATTGGAAGCACTTGTCCTTAGCTCCTCTGGCTTCCCTCTGCCCCTGAAGGGTTCTTATTTTTTGGAGTGCCATTATTAGAGTTGTCATTGTTTTTCTGTCCCTTCTCTTTTTTCCTCCTCTTTTTCCTGATCTGTGTTATAAAAGACCACAGTGGCCATTTTAAGAAGATTCTCCAGGTTATGATCTGGGCCTATAGCTAATTTCTGGAGCTTTCTTCAAACGTCTGGGGATGCCTGAGTGATAAATTTGTATTATATTATATTATATTATATTATTTATTTTTGAGACAGAGCCTCAAGCTATTACCCTGGTTAGAGTGCCATGGTATCACAGCTCACAGAAACCTCCAACTCCTGGGCTCAAGCGATTTTCCTACCTCTGTCTCCCAAGTAGCTGGGACCACAGATGCCTGCCAAAATGCCCCGCCATTTGGTTGCAGCCATCATTGTTGTTTGGTGAGGTTGGGCTAGATTCAAACCCACCAGCTCAAGTGTATGTGGCTGGCATCTTAGCCGCTTAAGCCACAGGTGCCAAGCCTAAATTTATCTTTTAAAATAATTTGGCCCTCTAAGAAGTTGGGAGTTAACTGGGTGTTTTCTCATCGCCTACCTAAGCCACTCAAGAAAGGCTGAGTGATTCTCATTTTGTTCCTGGTAAATAGTGAACAACTTAGAATAGTTCATAGGTTTTTTTCTTGGACTGATGTATACCTTCCAGGATACATGTTAAAAAAATTTTATGCCACCAGTCACCATGTTTCTAAGGGTACCATTCGGGATCCTCAAAGTGAACTGCCTGTCTTGTCATGGGGTATCTTACACTTTCTTCAGGAGACATACTGGACATGAACCACAAATCACCCCAATTTCTAGCTTCATCTAAGACTTCATTTTTCTCATTAAAAGTTAAATTTTGGCTCGGCACCTGTGGCTCAAGTGGCTAAGGCGCCAGCCACATACACCTGAGCTGGCTGGTTCACATCTAGCCTGGGCCACCAAACAACAATGACAGCTACAACCAAAAATAAAAAAATAGCAGGGCATTGTGGTGGGTGCCTGTAGTCCCAGCTATCTGGGAGGCGGAAGCCAGAGAATCACTTGAGCCCAGGAGTTGGAGGTTGCTGTGAGCTGTGATGCCACGGCACTCTAACCAGGGGCACAGCTTGAGGCTCTGTCTCAAAAAAATTTTTTTTGATCCAATGGTAGCATTACATCTCTCCAAGAGAGGTCACAGCTTTGTCCTAACCCTTGGAGAACATCTGTATGCCTATCGGGGTCATCAGAAAACTTGCCTAAATCAACCTTGATTTGTTTTAAATTTGCCAGAGAAAATGGAGTGAACACTTGCGCATGTTCCCTTTCACCACCTGCAGTTTTAACCAAGAGACATAAAGAAGGTTATGGTCAGCCTCCTTCCTGGAGTTTTCTAAATGCATGGAGGAAAGTGTGGGAAAAGTAGATGGCGGGTTTGAATTTGGTGATGATGGCCTCTCTTTCAAGGATCTCTGACCACTTGGGGAAGTTACTACAGCCAGGAGAAATGAATCTATCTGACAGGTTTTACACAGTTGGGGGCTGTCCCTGAGGAAAAGGAAAGCTTGTACATGGATAATTTAGACATTTTCTTCTCTTATTTACCATAATTTAGAGTATCCTTTGGTGGCCATTGTTCACCATTGAAGAGTTGATACTGAGGCCAGGCCTGGGTGCAGAAGAAAACTATACATTCTTTTTTCAGCATTTGGGGATCAAACATGTACCAACATAGTCCAGCAGGGTGTTCAGCAGCACAGGCCAAAAAATCAGGTAACTGGGAGCCTAGTCCCACCTGATGAAAGTTCTCTTGGCAAGAGAACATGTTACCTGGGTGTTCTCTTAGAGAAAGAATGTTACCCATCTGTGGGAAAGAATAAATGTCCAGCATCTTAATCAATCCCACCCTGCATTCCTGGGTTGTCAAAGAATCCTCTGACCAACCCAAGAAGCCTCCCAGCCAAACAAAAGGAAGTGTCCTTCCAATGCTTGGGGAAGAATCCCTGAGGAGAGTGGCCTCTTCAGCCCCTACACTAGTCTGGATTTAGCCACAATTACCAGCGTACCACTTTGTAGCCCCTGGCTCTTCTGTGCTTATTACTTTCTGGCAGCACAGCCCTAGAAATCAGGTATCCGGGAGCCTGGTCCCACCTGATGCAAGTTTTGCCCCTTTTTGCGTCTGCCCCAGAGTATCAAAGTGGGGATGAGCCCTGCCCTGGAGAAAATGGCTGTGCAGTGCTTGCACATTTAACCCTTTATAATTTTACAAGCTTCTTCTAAATTTCTAGTAACAAAGGAAAATAGGCTTTTTTTCTTTACCATGAGCAGGTCTAAAATGCTATGTTTTCCACCCTCCTGTCCACCACGCTAAAAAGTTGGAGAGGCAAAACACACCGCAACAGAATCAAAAGAATTGAAATTTTACCTTGTATCTTCTCAGACCACAAGGCACTAAAGGTGGAACTCAACTCCAACAAAAATGTACAACCCCACACGAAGGCATGGAAATTAAACAACCTTATGTTAAATGACAGTTGGGTAAAGGAAGAAATGAAAGAGGAAATCAACGTCCACAGGCACGAGAACTTAAGGAGCAATAGGAAGTGAAAGGAAAATTAGGGCAAGGAAACAGACAAAAGAAATCACTCATGAGGAAGAATCAGCAGAAAACTCCAGGCAACATGAAGAACCAGTCAAGAACAACCCCGCCAAGGGACCATGAGGTAGCTACTGCAGAGGATTCCACCTATAAAGAAATGTTAGGAATGACAGAAAGGGAATTTAGAATGCACATGATGAAAACAATGAAAGAAATGATGGAAATAATGAAGGAGACTGCTAATAAAGTGGAAAATAACCAAAAGGAAATCCAAAAACAGAATCAAATAAGAGATGAACGATATGAAGAATATAAAAAGGATATAGCAGAGCTGAAGGAACTGAAACAGTCAATTAGGGAACTTAAAGATGCAATGGAAAGTATCAGAAACAGGTCAGACCATGCAGAAGAAAGAATTTCAGAGGTAGAAGACAAAGTTCTTGAGATAACTCAGATAGTAAAAGAGGCAGAAAAGAACAGAGAGAAAGCAGAACGTTCACTGTCAGAATTATGGGACTTTATGAAGCGTTCCAACATACGAGTTATAGGAATTCCAGAAGGGGAAGAAGAATGCCCCAGAGGAATGGAAGCCATACTAGAGAATATTATAAAAGAAAATTTCCCAAATATCACCAAAGATTCTGACACACTGCTTTCAGAGGGATATCGGACTGCAGGTCGCCTCAACTCTGAGCTTCTCCAAGACACATTGTGATGAACCTGTCCAAAGTCAAGACAAAAGAAAAGATTCTGCAAGCTGCCAGGAGTAAGCGCCAGTTGACCTACAGGGGCAAATCCATCAGAGTGACCGCAGACTTCTCTAAGGAAACTTTCCAAGCAATAGGACAATGGTCATCTACCTTTCTTTTTTTTTTTTTTTTTTTTGGCCGGGGCTGGGTTTGAACCCGCCATCTCCGGCATATGGGACCGGCGCCCTACCCGCTGAGCCACAGGCGCCGCCCGTCATCTACCTTTAATCTACTTAAACAGAACAATTTCCAGCCCAGAATTCAGTACCCTGCTAAGCTAAGCTTCAAAATTGACGGAGAAATCAAATCATTTACGGATATACAAACATTGAGAAAATTCGCCACAACAAGACCAGCCCTACAGGAAATACTTCAACCTGTTCTGCACACTGACCACCACAATGGATCAGCAGCAAAGTAAGAACTCAGAAATTAAAGGACAGAACCTAATCTCCACACTGATGCAAAAGATAAAACTAAGCAATGGACTCTCACCAAATAAGATGAATAGAATACTACCACACCTATCAATTATCTCAATAAATGTTAATGGCTTGAATTCCCCACTGAGGAGACATAGATTGGCTGACTGGATTAAAAAACACAAGCCATCCATTTGCTGTCTACAAGAAACACACCTGGCTTCAAAAGACAAATTAAAGCTCCGAGTCAAGGGTTGGAAGACAATTTTTCAGGCAAATGGAATTCAGAAGAAAAGAGGAGTTGCAATCTTATTTTCAGATTCATGTGGATTTAAAGCAACTAAAGTCAAAAAAGACAAAGATGGTCACTTTATATTGGTCAAGGGAAAAATACAACAAGAAGACGTTTCAATTCTAAATATTTATGCACCCAATTTAAATGCTCCCAGATTCTTAAAACAGACCTTACTCAGTCTGAGCAATATGATATCTGATAATACCATCATAACAGGGGACTTTAACACTCCTCTTACAGAGCTGGACAGATCCTCTAAACAGAAATTAAACAAAGATATAACAGATTTAAATGAGACCCTAGAAAAACTGTGCTTGATAGACGCATATAGAACACTCCATCCCAAAGATAAAGAATATACATTCTTCTCATCACCCCATGGAAACATTCTCCAAAATTGATCATATCCTGGGACACAAAACAAATATCAACATAATCAAAGAATTCAAATCTTACCTTGTATCCTCTCAGACCGTAAGGCACTAAAGGTGGAACTCAACTCTAACAAAAACGTTCAACCCCACACAAAGGCATGGAAATTAAACAATCTTCTGTTGAATAACAGATGGGTGAAGGAAGAAATAAAACAGGAAATCATTAACTTCCTTGAGCATAACAACAATGAAGACACAAGCTACCAAAACCTGTGGGACAGTGCAAAAGCAGTTTTGAGAGGAAACTTCATCGCTTTAGATGCCTACATTTGAAAAACAGAAAGAGAGGGCATCAACAATATCACAAGCCATCTTATGAAATTGGAAAAAGGAGAACAATCGAAGCCTAAACTCAGTAGAAGAAAAGAAATATCCAAAATCAAATCAGAGATCAATGAAATTGAAAACAAAAGAATCATTCAGAAAATGAATGAAACAAGGAGTTGGTTTTTTGAAAAAATAAATTAAATAGATAAAGCTTTGGCTAGACTAACTATAAATAGAAAAGTAAAATCTCTAGTAACCTCAATCAGAAATGATAAAGGGGAAATAACAACTGATCCCACAGAGATACAAGAGATCATCTCTGAATACTACCAGAAGCTCTATGCCCAGAAATTTGACAATGTGAAGGAAATGGATCAATATTTGGAATCACACCCTCTCCCTAGACTTAGACAGGAAGAAATAGAGCTCCTGAACAGACCAATTTCAAGCACTGAGATCAAAGAAACATTAAAAAATCTCCCAAACAAAAAATGCCCTGGTCTAAATGGCTTCACAGTAGAATTTTATCAAACCTTCAATGAAGAGCTTATTCCCATAATGCAGAAATTATTCCAAAAAATTGAGGAGGAACGAATCTTTCCTAACATGTTCTACAAAGCAAACATCACCATGATTTCAAAACCAGGAAAAGAGCCAACTAAAAAAGAGAACTTAAGACCAATTTCACTAATGAATACAGATGCAAAAATTCTCAAAAAAATCCTAGCCAGTAGATTACATCTTATCATCAAAAAGGTCATACATTGGATTACACCAGCGGTGCATCTTACAAGGGTATATGTAAAACTTGGTAAAAGGTCTGTGAAGCTAGTGAATGATGCCCGATGATCATATCAATGTACACAGCTATGATTTAATAAAAAAAGAAAGAAGTTAATTTAAAAAAAAGAAGATCATACATCATGATCAAGTAGGTTTCATCCCAGGGATACAAGGCTGGTTGAACATACACAAGTCCATAAATGTTATTCACTATATCAACAGAAGTAAAAACAAAGACCATATAATCCTCTCAATAGATGCAGAAAAAGCATTTGATAAAATCCAGTATCCTTTTCTAATTAGAACACTGAGGAGTATAGGCATAGGTGGCACATTTCTTAAACTGATCAAAGCTATCTGTGACAAACCCAAAGCTAATATTTTACTGAATGGAGTAAAACTGAACATTTTTCCACTTAGGAATGGAACAAGACAAGGTTGTCTTCTGTCACCTTTACTATTCAACATAGTGCTGGAAGATTTAGCCAATACAATCAGGCAAGAGGAGGAAATAAAGGGCATTTAAAATGGAGCAGAGGAGGTCAAATGCTCTCTCTTTGCTAATGATATGATCTTATACTTAGAGAACCACAAGACTCCTGGAAGTCATCCAAAAATATAGTAATGTCTCAGGATATAAAATCAATGTCCACAAGTCAGTAGCCTTTGTATATGCCAGTAACAGCCAAGATGAGAGGCTAATTAAGGACACAACTCCCTTCACCATAGCTTAAAAAAATAAAATATGTAGGAATATACCTAACAAAAGAGGTGAAGGATTTCTATAAAGAAAATTATGACTTAGCAATTATGAATAGGGCTGCAATAAACATTCTGGTACAAATATCTTTGTTATGACGTGATATTTGGTTTTCTGGGTATATGCCCAGCAGAGGAATTACAGGATTGAATGGCAGACCTATTTTTAGATCTCTAAGTGTTCTCCATATATCTTTCCAAAAGGAATGTATTAATTTGCATTCCCATCAGCAGTGCAAAAGTGTTCCCTTTTCTCCACATCCACGCCAACACCTCTGGTCTTGAGATTTTATGATATAGGCTAGTCTCACTGGAGTTAGATGATATCTCAAAGTAGTTTTGATTTGCATTTCTCTGATGATTAAAGATGATGAGCATTTTTTCATGTGTCTGAAGGCCGCGCGCCTATCTTCTTCAGAGAAGTTTCTCTTCAAATCCCTTGCCCAGCCTGCGATGGGATCCCTTGTTCTTTTCTTGCTAATGCGTTTGAGTTCTCTGTGGATTCTGGTTATTAAACCTTTGTTGGAGACATAACCTGCAAATATATTCTCCCATTCTGAGGGCTGTTTACTTGCTTTACTTACTGTGTTCTTGGCTGTGCAGAAGCTTTTTAGTTTGATCAAATCCCAGTAGTGTA
Source organism: Nycticebus coucang (assembly GCF_027406575.1). Lineage (NCBI taxonomy): Eukaryota > Metazoa > Chordata > Mammalia > Primates > Lorisidae > Nycticebus > Nycticebus coucang. Next base: position 83,933,834 of record NC_069804.1, read on the forward strand.
TTTTTGAAGCTGCTTCAATTGTCCGGGGAGTTCTCCTCATAAGATACCCGCCCAGACTGATTTCTTCAAGGGTTTTCCCTGCACTCTCCTCTAGTGCCCATTGATCCACGAATGGATTAACAAATTGTGGTACATGTACACCATGGAATATTATGCAGCCCTAAAGAAAGATGGAGACTTTACCTCTTTCATGTTTACGTGGATGGAGCTGGAACACATTCTTCTTAGTAAAGTATCTCAAGAATGGAAGAAAATGTACCCAATGTACTCAGCCCTACTATGAATCTAATTTAGGGCTTTCACATGAAAGCTATAACCCAGTTACAACCTAAAAATAGGGGGAAGGGGGAAAGGAAGGGGAGGGAGGGAGTGGGTAGAGGGAGGGGGATTTGTGGGATTACACCTCTGGTGCATCTTACAAGGTTATATGTGAAACTTAGTAAATGTGGAATGTAAATGTCTTAGCACAATAATTAAGAAAATGCCAGGAAGGCTATGTTAACCATTGTGATAAAAATGTGTCAAACGGTCTATGAAACTAGTGTATGATGCCCCATGATCATATTAATGTACACAGCTATGATTTAATAATAAAAACAAAAAAAAAAACAAAGTACTTACCTTGGGAATCTATGCACTAATGCCAGCACTTAGTTTACCCTTAAAAGCAATTTTGGAACTCTTTTTCTGGAATGACCATAAAAGCTGTCATTGTCTTATAAAAAAAAAAAGAAAATTATGAAATCCTGAGAAAGGAAATAGCAGAGGATATTAGCAAATGGAAGAACATACCATGCTTATGGCTGGAAAGAATCGACATTTTTAAAATGTCTATAATTCCCAAAGCAATCTACAGATTCAATGCCATCCCTATTAAAATACCAACATCGTACTTTCAGGACTTGGAAAAAATAATTCTTCATTTTGTATGCAACCAGAAAAAACTCTGTATAGCTAAGGCACTTCTTAGTAATAAAAACAAAGCCAGGGTCATCAGCATACCAGATTTTAGGCTGTACTACAAAGCCATAGTGGTCAAGACAATATGGTACTGGCACAAAAATAGAGACATAGACATTTGGAATTTAATAGAAAACCAGGAAATGAAACTAACATCTTACAATCATCTAAACTTGGATACACCAAACAAGAACATACATGGTGGGGAGACTCCCTATTCAATAAACGGTGCTGGGAGAACTTGATATCCATATTTAAAAGACTGAAACTGGACCTGCACCTTTTTCCACTCACCAAAATTGATTCAAGATGGATAAAGGACTTAAATTTAAGGCATGAAACGATAAAAATTCTGAAGGAAAGCATAGGAAATACACTTGAAGATATTGGCCCAGGGAAAGACTTTAACGAAGAAGACTTCTGTGGCAATTGTAACAACAAAAATAAACAAATGGGACTTAATTAAACTGAAAAGCTCCTGTACAGCTAAAGAGACAATAAACAAAGCAAATAGACAACCTACATAATGGGAAAGGATATTTGCATATTTGAATCAGACAAAAGCTTGATAACTAAGATGTATAGAGAACTCAAATTAATCCACATGAAAAAAGCCAACAATCCCATACATCAATGGGCAAAAGAGATGCATAGAACCTTCTCTAAAGAAGACAGACAAAGGTGGTCCCTGTGGCTCAAAGGAGTAGGGTGCTGGCCCCATATACCAGAGGTGGTGAGTTCGAACCCAGCTCTGGCCAGAAACTACCAAAAAAAAAAAAAAAAGAGACAAATGGCTAATAAACATGAAAAAATGCTCATCATCCACAATTATTAGAGAAATGCAAATCAAAACCACCCTGAGATATCATCTAACCCCAATGAGAATGGCCCACATCAGAAAATCTCAAAACTGCACATGCTGGCATGGATGTGGAGAGAAGGGAACACTTTTTTTTTTTTTTTTTTTGAGACAGAGTCTCAAGCTGTTGCCCTGGGTACAGTGCCAGGGCATTACAGCTCACAGCAACCTCACTCTCTTGGGCTCAAGCAATTCTCTTGCCTCAGCCTCCCAAGTAGCTGGGACTAGAAGTGCCCGCCACATGCCCGATTATTTTTTGTTTGCAGTTGTCATTTCTGTTCAGCAGACGCGGGCCAGGTTTGAACCTGCCACCCTAGGTGTATGTGGCTTGCACACTTGCTGACTGAGCTACAGGCGCCACTGAGAAGGGAACACTTTTACACTGCTGGTGGGACTGCAAACCAATGCAATCTTTTTGGAAGGAAGTATGGAGAACCCTAAAAGAACGCAAGCTAACCCTCCCATTTGATCCTGCAATCCCATTACTGGGCATCTACCTAGAAGGAAAAAAATCCTTTTATCATAAGGACACTTGCACTAGACTTTATTAAAGCTCAATTTATAATTGCCAAAAGGTGGAAACAGCCTAAATGCCCACCAACCCAGGAATGGATTAAAAGCTGTGGTATGGGCAATGCCTGTGGCTCAAAGGAGTAAGGCGCCAGCCCCATATGCCAGAGATGGTGGGTTCAAACCCAGCCCTGTCCAAAAACTGCAAAAAAAAAAAAAAAAAAAGCTGTGGTATATGTATACCATGGAATAGTATTCAGCCATTAAAAGATGGAGACTTTACATCCTTTGTATTAACCTGGTTGGAAGTGGAACACATTGTTCTTAGTAAGGCATCACAAGAATGAAGAAGCATGAATCTTATGTATTCAATTTTGATATGAGGACAATTAATGACCTAGAACATGGTGGGGGTGGGGAAAGGGGAGAGCAGAGACAGGGAGAATGGAGGAAAGGAAGAACAGAGGGAGGGGGGTGGGGTCTCGGTGTGTGACAAACATTTTGGGGGCAAGACACAATTGTAAGAGGGACTTTACCTAACAAATGCAATCAGTACAACCTGGTTTCTTGTACTCTCGATGAATCCCCAGCAGTAAAAAAAAGAAGTTGGAAAGGCAATAATAATTAAACTCAGGGTTGAGAGACACTTAAAAATTTTTGCATTAGAACCAGCTACAACTGAGTGAAGTCTTACAGAAACTCAGAATGACTTTGAACCTTTCCATTTATGCCAATAGACTAGAAAAAAATCAAATTACTGGGGTTGTTTTCCTTCACTTTCTTCAGTTTTAAAGGTTTTCTTTCTTTCCTTTTTTTCTTTTAAAGAGATAGAACTGTAGCCTATGGTTTAGGATCATTTTTGACTGGAGGGTTGCCTCGGGCTTCCCTTCGTAGGCTCCTGGTTGCCCAGACAAGAGCCATGTTTGGGAGTTATTTTGCCCTTTGTTTGGAGCCAAGTTCTTGGTCTCTAACTGTTAACATAATTCAGCTTTTTCTCAAACACGTGGAAAAGCAAATTGAATTTAATTTTGCCATGAAAGGTTATAAAAAGGATGTTTTTGAAACACACTTATAACATCTGAAAAACACCAGAAAAAGCTAGTACAAACTTAACTAGTATATAAAGCAATCCTTTACCAAGTTCAAACCAAGCATGTAAACTATGAGGAGAACAAAAAGCAAGAGAGGGTTTGTAGAGATTCGTAGAAAAAGTTTGGGACTATGGAAGACCTGAGAACATAGAGAAAGAGCTGGGAAAGCATGTTTTTCAGAAGGCCCACCCGTGCCGTGGGGTCAGAACAATTGCTAGGTACCCCCAGGACCTCTGGGAGCTACTTCCGTTTGCTCAGCTCTCAAGTCTGCTAACATTTCCTTCCACTCCTTTCTTCTGGAGCCAAGGGGAATTAGAAAGTTCATTCCTCAACAGGCTTTTGCTCATGACCTAGAGGTTGGCAGCCGCACTATGCACTTCTACCGGCTGACGGGCATCAAAATTATTAGTCTCCATTATTATAACTATACAGAAAAGCAGGATAGAGGTAAGTGGTCCCATTGCTTACCACAGATCTTCAATCTGGAACAATGAGCCCCCAAATATGATACCGGAATTTCTCCTCAGTAGGTCCTTGGTCTCGGGGATTTGAATAATGAAACCATGGACCACAGATCAGTAGAAGATAGACTTTTCTTTTCTTTTCTTTTTGAGACAGAGTCTCAAGCTGTCACCCTGGGTAGAGTACCATGGCATCATAGCTCACAGCAACCCCAAACTCTTGGGCTTAAGTGATTTTGTTGCCTCAGTCTCCCAAGTAGCTGGGACTACAGGCACTCGCCACAACACCCAGCTAGCTTTTGGTTGTAGTTGTCATGGTTGTTTGGCAGGCCTGAGCTGGATTTGAACCCACCATGTCCACTGAGCTACAGGTGCCGAGCCATAAGATAGGATTTTTATTAGACAGAAAAGAATACAGAAGAAGTAAAAAGCACCAGAGATTCTCAATGGAGGACAAAACTAACTGGGGAGTCTCTTTTATCTAGGGGTATTAGGTCTTGAGAATTACACTTGGCCAGGATTTGGTAGGTGGAAAAACATCTTTTCAAAGTTAATGAGTGCATTAATTAATGAATGTAGTTCTTCTTCCACTAGGGCAAGGTTATCAGGTCCTTTACAGTTTTTCTCTCTGAGAAAGGATTAGGGTGTGTGCTTCCTACTCAAGGTGGAACCACCCAAAAAACCATCTCAGGCTGCTTTGTTCATGATCTTGTTAGAGCCCAGAGGGTGTGTCCTGAAAAAGGCAGCCTGTTTGTGCCAGAAAATGGAGTCCTGATTTCTGAGCTCACCTGGGCCTAGAGAATGGTGGTCTCTGTCCAGCCCTGAGTGGTGGAATTCTGCATCAAGGGGGCATGTCCTTCTCAAAGCCTGCCAAAGCTGTTTCTCAAGGCTTCATGGGCCAGAGCCTACTGAGACCCAGTCTCATTTCCTTTAAGCTAGAACTGCAGTGAGGCTGGAGGCTAAGCTTCCAGGTGGTGCTCCCAAGCATGAGGCAGTGTTCAAATGGTGGGCTGAACTGAGAGGGTAAGGTCAGAATCAGCCAGGCGGACTGCATGCCCAAGTCTAGCAAAGGTTCATTCAGATTGGCCACAGTTGTCTCCTGTGTCTAAGCAACATGCCCTACTTAAAGCCTGCTGAAGCTGCCTCTCAGGGCTTCACAGGGCAGGGCTAACTGGGTCTCAGCACGATGGTGGGATAGAGCCCAGGCCTCCAAGCAGTGTGCAGATGGTAGGTAGAACTGAGAAAGGGAGGTCAGGACAAGTCAGGCTGGAGGCAGATGTGCTGCAAGCATCATACCAGCAAATGCCATTTTAGATGGGCCACAGTTTTCTCCTGCAACCAAGGAACCACAACCTGCCAAAGCTGCCACTCAGGGATTCACAGGGTGAGGGCTATTGCGTTCTGGTCTGACTTCCTCCAAGCCTGAATTGGAGCAGGGCTTGGGGCAGGGCTTCCAGGTGAAATCCATATGCCAGAGGCAGTATGCAGTTGGCAGACTGAAGTGACCAAAGAGTACCGTCAGAGCCAGCCAGGTGTCAGTTATCAGTTTAGATGTTTCCATTTTGTCTTGCAGTCCAGGGGCACTCCCCACTCATATCCTGTCACAGCTGCCACTTAGGGCCTCACATGATGGGGTCCACTGAGTTTTGGCCTGATGTCATGGAGGGGCAGGGTCTAGTTTCCCTTTACCACCTGTGCACCCGGTCCACTCCACAGGCATTCGTTCCTACCAAATGCCAATGCAGGATGAGCTTGCCTCTGCACCACATGCTTTTCTGGTTGCTATGGGAGTGGAGCATAATCCAATCTCACTTCAACACTTCTGCACTGGACGGGGAAAGCATTAGTCCAGCCCACCTGTCTAAGCTAGGCAGTTGTTCCTGCCATACACCAGCATGGAGGGAAGTGACCCTCAGCAACAAGCACTCTCTCCAGTTGCTAAGGGGGTCAATGTACTGTGGCTACAAGCTGGCTGGAGCCAAAATTGCTCTCTGTTATGCCATGAGGGGGAGATTCAGAGGAGGAAATGTCTAGGTGTAGGAAAGCTGGCTCTCTGGTCCTTCATGTCAGTCTCCTACAGGGTGAGAGCATCTATGTTCCAGTGCTTCCTGCGAGCTTCTGGGGCATCCCCTCACCCTTCTATTTGCCTTCAGGCTTCTCCAGATCTGGTCCACTCTGCCGCTGTCCTCTCCTCTCTTTCTTCCTTCCTCTTTCTTGTCTTCATCTTTACAGCCCTTCTCTGTGGGGTTGGTGGATGCCTCTATTGCCTCTTGTTATTTGATCCCAAACAGCAATTGCTCCTAGCTCACTTCAGTCAAACCCTCCTAGCTGGGACAGGCTGACAAGAGCCATCTGTAGTTGGCCATCCTGCTCCAACCCCTAGAAAGTTTTTTTCTGTGTGTGTGTGTGTGTGTGAGATGGACTCTATTTCTTGTGAAGCTGCCATAAACACCATTGAGATGTCAAAGTAGAATATTATATATACTAAATTGATAAAGTAACAGCAATGTTTGGAAAATTTGACATTGATCCTGTTTGGAACTAGTATAAGAATACACATGTTGGGCAGCTCCTGTGGGTCAGTGGGTAGGGCGCCAGCCCCAAATACTGAGGGTGGTGGGTTCAAACCTGGCCCTGGCCAAAGTGCAACAAAAAATTGCTGGACATTGTGGTGGGCACCTGTAGTCCCAACTACTCGGGAGGGTGAGGCAAGAGAATCGCCTAAGTCCAGGAGTTGGAGGTTGCTGTGAGCTGTGACAACATCACACTCCACTGAGGGTGATAAAGTGAGACTCTGTCTCTAAAAAAAAAAAAAAAAGAAACAAAAAAATACACATGTTAATTAATGTAACCTACTTGAGAATCCAGAAATAATTTCATAGACATGTATTTATTGTTACTTGACTTGCAACAAAGTTGCCAAGGCCACTCAATGGAGAATAGGCTATTGAACAAATGTTACTGTGGCACCTGCATGAAAAAGAATATAGTTGAATCCTTATCTCACATCATATATAAAAACTAACTTATAGGAGGATGCTACTTCAGGGGATCCAAAACTGTGTTGTTGTGCTGACAGGAGGAATGCAGATTCCCTGGAAAAGCAGATGGTGAAAAACGAGGGAGATGAACAGGAGTAGTTCAAGTAGTAGGAACTGCTTGAGTGCCAGGTGCAGCTGCCCCCTGCCCCAGGAGAGGGAGGATGGAGGCCTCATGGTCAGGCCAAGGCTGTGGCTGCTGGATGGATGCTCAATCTCCTCTGTTTCTCTCTTTGCCCAGCGTTCCTGAATACTACTCAGAGGACTACTCAGCTGGACCCAGGACAGCATGGAGGCCATTATTCATGGACTAGCCAGTCAACAGCTTTCCAGTTGAGAACTATATACATATGTCAGTTTCTAACAAGAATCACAGCAAGAAAATCCCCTGATGCATGATTTGAAAGTGATGAACGAATTATACCCTTGGAATCAGCCCTAATGATTTGGGATTCAATTGAAAAGGAACATGAAAAACTTCGTAGGGAAATACAGAATTTAATTAAAATTCAGGTTATATTTGTTTGTATGGAAGATGACAATTTTTATGAAGAAACCTTTGAAGGAATATTTGGTGACCCCAAATTCTTATGTGCCTTTAATGAGGAAATTACTTATGATAATTTCTCAGAAAGACACATCCATTCCTTTTTTCAACACTTCAGCTTCAATCACATGATGAAAAAAATCAAAAGTCATGTGAATTACAGTCTAAATGAACAGATATCAACCTTTTTAATGAATGCAGCAGCAAAAGTAGTGGAAAGTAAAAGAACAAGAACAATAACTTATCAAGATAAGCCTAATTGTAATGATACTGAAATGGGAACTGAAGCTAATTTAAGATACAGGAAAAAGTGTTAGTGACGAATAGTAACTGAATCCTCAGTGAGTATACTATCCTTATTGAGGTCTCACAAGAATCTCTTTTTACCTAAGTTGAAACATGGAAGCCAGCAGCAAGACCTTAATAAGATAAAAAAAAGAATGCAAACCCTTCATAATGAAAGAAAGATAAAAAAGCAGAAGAGCCTCTGAAAGCAGGAGATTATGTTTCGAAGAGTCAAGCACTAGCTCCTGAGGAACATCGATCTAGAAAAAAAAACAGACATGGCTTTGAGAAGAAGACAAGAATTTGAGTTCTGGTCTGAGGAAATATGTAGAAGGAAACTGGTCTAAAATGCTATTACATTATAAATTCAACAATTGCACACGTGTCATGTTAAAAGACAAATGGAGGACTATGAAGAAACTAAAACTGATTTGCTCAGTGAAGACTGAATGTGTTTGTAAAAGCTTAACAAAGTGACAGTTTTATATATATATATATTTTTTTTAGACAGAGTCTCACTATGTCACCCTCAGTAGAGTGCTATGGTGTCACAGCTCACAGCAACCTCAAACGCTTGGGCATAAGTGATTCTTTTGCCTTAGCCTTCCAAGTAGCTGGGACTACAGGCACCCGCCACAATGCCCGGCTATTTTTTTGTTGCAGTTGTCATTGTTGATTTTAGGTGGCCTGGGCTGGGTTCTGGCACTCTAGCCACTGAGCTATGGGCAATGCCAGTTAAATATTTTGATCACTGAATTTTGTTTGAAACTTGTTGGTCATTAATGTATCTTAAACATTTTTTTTTGAGACAGAGTGTCACTTGTCACCCTTGGTAGAGTGTGGTGGTGTCACAGGTCACAGCAGCCTCAAGCCCTTGGGCTCAAGCAATTCTCTTGTCTCAGCCTCCCAAGTAGCTGGGACTACAAGCACCTGCCACAACATCTGGCTATTTTTTGTTCCAATTATCATTGTTGGTTAGCTGGCCCTGGGCCGGGTTCGAACCCACCACCTTCGGTGTATGTGCCTGGCACCGTAACCACTGTGCTATGGGCGCCTGTCTTAAAGGTGTTTTTAAAAACATTACAGTATTTTTTCTGTGACAGTCAATTAATATGAGGGTTTGTGGTATAAGAGTAAAATTATAGGGATGCAGGCTGATCTTGGAAGATCTTGGTGGCCAAACTCTGCCTCTGGCTTTGGCTTAGTCCCTTGTGGTCCTTCGTGTAGTCCCTCAGAGCAGTCACCGCAATTGCTGTCTCCCCTACTCCCAGAAAAGAAGTCAGAGATTCTGCGAGGCCACTGTCTCCATCATGCCCAAGAATAAAGGTAAAGTGTTGTGCTCAGGAGTTCCACAAAGACTACACTGCCAAACAAGCGAAATTTACAGCAGAGTCCTTTTATTGAAGAGCCAGCTGGCAACTGCCTCAGTGTCTCAATATGGGGTTTCTGAGAGTAGCCCTGCATGCTTAAGGGGTCAGGTTTTTTAAGACTTGGTGTGCATCCTGGTTGGCACGCAGGCTGTCCAGGTGCATTTGGGTGGGGTAGCAAGCAAGCATTGTACAGAAGCAGAATTTTGCAGTTAGTTAGCTATATGTCATACATCTTTGTTTTAATATTTTCCTCTATACATCTTAGTATCAGTACTTTTCCTTCATATACCTTTGTCTCACCTGGTATTGTCTAAAGGTCAGTCTGGGGACAGTCAGTTTGTTTTCCAGGGAGTTAGCTAAGCAAGAAACTGGGAGTGAACTAGAAGTAAGAAATCAATTAGTACTTTTTCATTTATCTTGGGGGTGAACTAGACTTATTTTCTTTTTCTTAAAGCTTGCAGTCCGGAAATTTGCCAGGAGTTAACTGGTATTTTTCCATTACAGCCTAAGTCTGGCACTTTTCTGCTTTAGCTTAGGCTCACTGGGCCTAACAAAAGGAGGTAAAAACAGATGCAGAGGTAAGAATGAGAATGAATCTGAGAAAAGAGAGCTGGTGTTCAAAGAAGATGGCAAGAGTATGCTCAGGTAATCAAAATGATAGGAAATGGAAGGTTAGAGGCATTGTGTTTTGATGGAGTGAAGAGGTTATGTCACTTCAGAGGGAAATTGAGGAAAAGATTTTTCTTTTTTTGAGACAGTTTCATTTTGTCACCCTCAGTAGAGTGCTGTGGCATCACAGCTCACAGCAACCTCCAGCTCCTGGGCTTAGGCGATTCTCCTGCCTCAGCCTCCAGAGTAGCTGGGACTACAGGCACCCTCCACAATGCCCAGCTATTTTTTTTTTTTTTGGTTGCAGTTTGGCTGGGGCCAGGTTCGAACCCACCACCTTCAGTATATGGGGCTGGCACCCTACTCACTGAGCCACAGGCGCCACCTGAGGAATAGGATTTGGATACATATTTCAGACATCATATTCATTGGTCTCTGAGACTACGAGGATAACAAAGCTGATGTGATTTTAAAATACAATGCAGATGAAGCTAGAAGTCTGAAGGCATATGGCAAGCTTCCAGAACACGCTAAAATTAATGAATCTGATACATTTGATCCTGGAGATGATGATGAAATTCAGTTTGATGACTTTGGAGATGATAATGAAGACATAGATGATATCCAAAAGAACTAGACATTTTACATTTCAACTTTTCTGAAGATTATCCTGCAATTTGGATTTTCACCATCACCCTAAAAGAAGATTAAAATTTCATTAGCATGAATACAATGTGTTAAAGCAGACTGATTTGTTCCTAAGGTATTTGTGTTTCTTTCTTTCTTTCTTCTTTGGGGGGAAGGCGGGGAGACAGAGTCTCAACATATCACCTTGGGTAGAGTGCTGTGGCATCACAGCTCACAGCAATCTCCAAATCTTGGGCTTAATTGATTCTCTTGCCTCAGCCTCCTAAGTAGCTGGGACTACAGGTGCCCACCACAATGCCCGGCTATTTTTTCGTTTTTGTGTTTTTGGTTACAGTTGTCATCATTTAGCTGGCCCGGGCCAGGTTCAAACCAGCCAGCCTTGGTGTATGTGGTTGGTGCTGTAACCACTATGCTATGGGTGCTCAGCCAGTATTTGTGTTTCTTTAAAAATTGATTAAACTGAATTGGGTTATATTCAGTTAACCCATTGATTAACTGAATTGGGTTAAGCAAGAAGTTATGTCTGCTTTGTTCTTTTGCTATAATGGAGCTTATGGGTAAAAGACCACATCTCCTATTTTATTTTATTTTATTATTATTATTTTTTTTATTAAACCATAACTGCGTACATTAGTATGATCGTGGAGCACCATACACTTGGTTCATAGATCGTTTGACACATTTTCATCACATTAGTTAACATAGCTTTTGTAGCATTTTCTTAGTTATTTTGCTAAGACATTTACATTCCACATTTATTAGGATTCACATATACCTTTGTAAGATGCACCACAGGTGTAATATCATTAATGCCCCTCCTTCCCACTCCCTCCCCTCCCTTCCCTCCCTTTCCCCTTTCTCCCTATTCTTAGGTTGTAACTGGGTTATAGCTTTCATGTGAAGGTACTACATTAGTTTCATAATAAGGGTGAGTACATTGGGTACTTTTTCTTCCGTTCTTGAGACACTTTATTAAGAAGAATATGTTCCAGCTCCATCCATGTAAACATGAAAGAGGTAAAGTCTCCATCTTTCTTTAAGGCTGCATAATATTCCATGGTGCACATATACCACAATTTATTAATCCATTCATGGATCGATGGGCACTTGGGCTTTTTCCATGACTTAGCAATTATGAATAGGACTGCAATAAATATTCTGATACAAATATCTTTGTTATGGTGTGATTTTTGGTCTTCTGGGTATATGCCCAGTAGGGGGATTACAGGATTGAATGGCAGATCTATTTTTAGATCTCTAAGTATTCTCCATATCTCTTTCCAAAAGGAATGTATTGATTTGCATTCCCACCAGCAGTGCAAAAGTGTTCCCTTTTCTCCACATCCACGCCAACATCTCTGGTCTTGGGATTTTGTGATATAGGCTAGTCTCACTGGAGTTAGATATCTCAGAGTAGTTTTGATTTGCATTTCTCTGATGATTAAAGATGATGAGCATTTTTTCATATGTCTGAAGGCTGCGTGCCTGTCTTCTTCAGAGAAGTTTCTCTTCAAGTCCCTTGCCCAGCCTGCGATGGGATCCCTTGTTCTTTTCTTGCTAATGCGTTTGAGTTCTCTGTGGATTCTGGTTATTAAACCTTTGTCGGAGACATAACCTGCAAATATCTTCTCCGATTCTAAGGGCTGTTTGCTTGCTTTACTTACTGTGTTCTTGGCTGTGCAGAAGGTTTTTAGTTTGATCAAGTCCCAATAGTGTATTTTTGAAGCAGCTTCAATTGCCCAGGGGGTCCTTCTCATAAAAAACTCGCCCAACCCAATTTCTTCAAGGGTTTTCCCTGCACTCTCTTCTAGTATTTTTATAGTTTCATGTCATAGGTTTAAATATTTAATCCCGTGAGAGTCCATCTTGGTTAATGGTGAGAGGTGTGGGTCCTGTTTCAGTCTTCTACGGGTTGCCATCCAGTTCACCCAGCACCATTTGTTAAATAGGGAATCTTTTCCCCACTGAATGTTTTTTTTTTTTTTAATTTTTTTTTATTAAATCATAACTGTATACAATGATATGATTATGGGGCATGTGTCAAATGGTTTACGAAGTGAGTGTATGATGCCCACTGAATGTTTTTAATTGGCTTGTCAAAGATTAAATAATGGTAAGTAGCGGGATTCATCTCTTGGTTCTCTATTCTGTTCCAGACATCTACTTCTCTGTTTTTGTGCCAGTACCATGCTGTTTTGATCACTATCGATTTGTAGTATAGTCTGAGGTCTGGTAGTGTGAATCCTCCTGCTTTGTTTTTATTTTTGAGTAATATCTTGGCTATTCGAGGTTTTTTCTGATTCCATATAAAACGAAGTATTGTTTTTTCAAGATCTTTAAAGTATGACAGTGGAGCTTTAATGGGGATTGCGTTGAAATTGTATATTGCTTTGGGTAGTATGGACATTTTAACAATGTTAATTCTTCCCAACCATGAGCATGGTATATTTTTCCATTTGTTAACATTCTCAGCTATCTCTTTTCTTAGAGTTTCATAGTTCTCTTTATATAGATCTTTCACGCCCTTTGTTAGATAAACTCCCAAGTATTTCATCTTCTTTGGCACTACTGTGAATGGGATAGAGTCCTTAATTGTTTTTTCAACTTGACTATTGTTGGTATATATAAAGGCTACCGATTTATGAATGTTGATTTTGTAACCTGAGACACTGCTGTATTCCTTAATCACTTCTAAGAGTTCTGTAGTAGAGTCCCTAGTATTTTCCAGATATACAATCATATCATCTGCAAAGAGCGAAAGTTTGATCTCTTCTGACCCTATGTGGATACCCGTGATCACCTTTTCTTCCCTAATTGCGGTGGCTAAAACTTCCATTACAATGTTAAAGAGCAATGGAGACAATGGGCAGCCTTGTCTGGTTCCAGATCTGAGTGGAAATGATTCCAATTTAACTCCATTCAATATGATATTGGCTGTCAGTTTGCTGTAGATGGCCTCTAGAGATTTTACTTTTCTATTCCTCGTTAGTCTGGCCAATGGTTTATCTATTTTATTTATTTTTTCAAAAAACCAACTCCTTGTTTCATTCATTTTCTGAATGATTCTTTTGTTTTCAATTTCATTGATCTCTGATTTGATTTTGGATATTTCTTTTCTTCTACTGAGTTTAGGCTTCGATTGTTCTCCTTTTTCCAATTCGTAAGATGGCTTGTGATATTGTTGATGCCCTCTCTTTGTGTTTTTCAAATGTAGGCATCTAAAGCAATGAATTTTCCTCTCAAAACTGCTTTTGCATTATCCCACACATTTTGGAAGCTTGTGTCTTCATTGTTATGCTCAAGGAAGTTAATGATTTCGTGTTTTATTTCTTCCTGCACCCATCTGTTATTCAACAGAAGATTGTTTAATTTCCATGCCTTTGTGTGGGGTTGAACGTTTTTGTGAGAGTTGAGTTCCACCTTTAGTGCCTTATGGTCTGAGAAGATACAAGGTAAGATTTGAATTCTTTGATTATGTTGATATTTGTTTTGTGTCCCAGGGTATGATCAATTTTGGAGAATGTTCCATGGGGTGATGAGAAGAATGTATATTCTTTATCTTTGGGATGGAGTGTTTTATATGCGTCTATCAAGCACAGTTTTTCTAGGGTCTCATTTAAATCTGTTATATCTTTGTTTAATTTCTGTTTAGAGGATCTGTCCAGCTCTGTAAGAGGAGTGTTAAAGTCCCCTGTTATGATGGTATTATCAGATATCATATTGCTCAGACTGAGTAAGGTCTTTCTCAAGAATCTGGGAGCATTTAAATTGGGTGTATAAATATTTAGAATTGAAACATCTTCTTGTTGTAGTTTTCCCTTGACCAATATAAAGTGACCATCTTTGTCTTTTTTGACTTTAGTTGCTTTAAATCCACATGAATCTGAAAATAAGATTGCAACTCCTCTTTTCTTCTGAATTCCATTTGCCTGAAAAATTGTCTTCCAACCCTTGACTCGGAGCTTTAATTTGTCTTTTGAAGCCAGGTGTGTTTCTTGTAGACAGCAAATGGATGGCTTGTGTTTTTTAATCCAGTCAGCCAATCTATGTCTCTTCAGTGGGGAATTCAAGCCGTTAACATTTATTGAGATAATTGATAGGTGTGGTAGTATTCTATTCATCTTATTTGGTGAGAGTCCATTGCCTAGTTTTATCTTTTGCATTAGTGTGGAGATTGGGTTCTGTCCTTTAATTTCTGAGTTCTTACTTTGCTGCTGATCCATTGTGGTGGTCAGTGTGCAGAACAGGTTGAAGTATTTCCTGTAGGGCTGGTCTTGTTGTGGCGAATTTTCTCAATGTTTGTATATCCGTAAATGATTTGATTTCTCCGACAATTTTTAAGCTTAGCTTAGCAGGGTACTGAATTCTGGGCTGGAAATTGTTCTGTTTAAGTAGATGAAAGGTAGATGACCATTGTCCTATTGCTTGGAAAGTTTCCTTAGAGAAGTCTGCGGTCACTCTGATGGATTTGCCCCTGTAGGTCAACTGGCGCTTACTCCTGGCAGCTTGCAGAATCTTTTCTTTTGTCTTGCTTTGGACAGGTTCATTACAATGTGTCTTGGAGAAGCTCAGTTAGAGTTGAGGCGAGCTGCAGTCCGATATCCCTCTGAAAGCAGTGTGTCAGAACCTTTGGTGATATTTGGGAAATTTTCTTTTATAATATTCTCTAGTATGGCTTCCATTTCTCTGGGGCATTCTTCTTCCCCTTCTGGAATTCCTATAACTCGTATGTTGGAACGCTTCATAAAGTCCCATAATTCTGACAGTGAACGTTCTGCTTTCTCTCTCTTCTTTTCTGCCTCTTTCACTATCTGAGTTATCTCAAGAACTTTGTCTTCTATCTCTGAAATTCTTTCTTCTGCATGGTCTGACCTGTTTCTGATACTTTCCATTGCATCTTTAAGTTCCCTGATTGACTGTTTCAGTTCTTTCAGCTCTGCTATATCCTTTTTATATTCTTCATATCGTTCATCTCTTATTTGATTCTGTTTTTGGATTTCCTTTTGGTTATTTTCCACGTTATTAGCAGTTTCCTTCATTATTTCCGTCATTTCTTTCATTGTTTTCATCATGTGCATTCTAAATTCCCTTTCTGTAATTCCTAACATTTCTTTATAGGTGGAATCCTCTGCAGTAGCTACCTCATGGTCCCTTGGCGGGGTTGTTCTTGACTGGTTCTTCATGTTGCCTGGAGTTTTCTGCTGATTCTTCCTCATGAGTGATTTCTTTTATCTGTTTCCTTGCCCTAATTTTCCTTTCACTTCCTATTGCTCCTTAAGTTCTCATGCCTGTAGACGTTGCGGGTGGCTTTAGACGGAATGGACACACGTGACCACTTGCCGTTTTTCCACTGTTTCAGTCCTCCTCTTGGAGTCCAGAAGTCTCTCACTGACTCTCTGTATCCTCGCAGGGGTGATGATAGGTAGAGATGCCTGGAGTCCTATCTTCCCGGACTCACGGTGCCCAGATGCAAGGAAGCTGTTACTCTGCCGACATCTTTCTCTCCTCCAGTCTGGGTTATAGTTTTCATGTGGAGGTCCTACATTAGGTTCATAATAAGGGTGAGTACATTGGGTACTTTTTCTTCCATTCTTGAGATAATTTACTAAAAATAATGTTCCAGCTCCATCCATGTAAACATGAAAGAGGTAAAGTCTCCATCTTTTTTTAAGGCTGCATAATATTCCATGGTGTATATATACCACAATTTATTAATCCATTCGTGGATCAATGGGCACTTGGGCTTTTTCCATGACTTAGCAATTATGAATACGGCTGCAATAAATATTCTGATACAAATATCTTTGTTACGATCTGATTTTTGGTGTTCTGGGTATATGCCCAGTAGAGGGATTAGAGGATTGAATGGCAGATCTATTTTTAGATCTCCAAGTGTTCTCCATATCTCTTTTCAAAAGGAATGTATTAATTTGCATTCCCACCAGCAGTGCAAAAGTGTTCCTTTTTCTTTTTTTTATTAACTCATAGATGTGTACATCAATATGATCATGGGGCACCATACACTTGGTTTATAGACTATTTGACACATTTTCATCTCATTAGTTGACATAGCCCTCCTGGCATTTTCTTAGTTACTTTGGCAAGACATTTACATTCCACATTTGCCAAGGCTCACATGTACCCTTGTAAGATGCACCACAGGTGTGATCCTTTCCATCCCGCTCCCTCTACCCACCTCCCCCCTCCATCCCCACGCTTTCCCGCTTCCCCCTGGTCTTAGGTTGTAACTTGGTTATAGCTTTCATGTGAAGGTCCTAAGTTAGTTTCATGGTAGTGGTGAATACATTGGATATTTTTTCTTCTATTCTTGAGACCTTTACTGAGAAGAATATGTTCCAGCTCCATCCATGTAAACATGAAAGAGGTAAAGTCTCCATCTTTCTTCAAGGCTGCACAGTATTCCATGGTGTACATATACCACAATTTGTTAATCCATTCGTGGATCGATGGACACTAGTGTTTCTTCTATAACTCAGCAATTATGAATAGGGCTGCAATAAAGATTCTGGTACAAATATCTTTGTTATGATGTGGTTTTTGGTGTTCTGGGTATATGCCCAGCAGAGGAATTATAGGATTGAATGGTAGATCTATTTTTAGATGTCTAAGTGTTCTCCATATATCTTTCCAAAGGGTATGTATTAGTTTGCATTCTCACCAGCAGTGCAAAAGTGTTCCCTTTTCTCCACATCCATGCCAAATCTCTGGTCCTTGGATTTTGTGATATAGGTTAGTCTCACTGGAGTTAGATGATATCTCAAAGTAGATTTGATTTGCATTTCTATGATGATTAAGGATGATGAGCATTTTTTCATATGTCTGAAGGCCGCTCGCCTGTCTTCTTCGGAGAACTTTCCTTTCAAGTCTGTTGCCCAAGCTTTTATGGGATCCCTTGTTATTTTCTTGCTAATGCGTTTGAGTTCTCTGTGGATTCTTCTTAGTAAACCTTTGTCAGAGACATAACCAGCAAATATCTTCTCCCATTCTGTGGGCTGCTTGCTTGGTTTACTTACTGTGTTCTTGGCTGTGCAGAAGCTTTTTAGTTTTATCAAGTCCCAAAAATGTATATTTGAAGCTGCTTCAATCGCCCCGGGGGTCTTTCTCATAAAAAAACTCACGCAACCCAATTTCTTCAAGGGTTTTCCCTGCACTTTCTTCTAGTATTTTTGTAGTTTAATGTCTTAAGTTTAGGTCTTTAATCCAGTAAGAGTCTGTCTTGGTTAGTGGTGAAAGGTGTGGATCCAGTTTCAGTCTTCTACAGGTTGCCAGCCAGTTCACCCGGCACCATTTGTTAAATACGGAATCTTTTCCCCACTGGATGTTTTTAATTGGCTTGTCACAGATTAAATAGAGGAAAGTAGCTGGGTTCATCTCTTGGTTCTCTATTCTGTTCCAGACATCTACTTCTCTGTTTTTGTGGCAATACCATGCTGTTTTGATCACTATCGATTTGTAGTATAGTCTGAAGTCTGGTAGTGTAATTCGTCCTGCATTGTTTTTATTTTTGAGTAATGTCTTGGCTATTCGAGGTTTTTTCTGATTCCATATAAAAAGAAGTATTGTTTTTTCCAGATCTTTAAAGTATGACAGTGGAAGTTTAATAGGGATTGCGTTGAAGTAATATATTGCTTTGGGTAGTATGGAATTTTAACAATTTTGATTCTTGCCAGCCATGAGCATGGTATGTGTTTTCATTTATTAACATTCTCGGCTATCTCTTTTCTTAGAGTTTCATAGTTCTCTTTATATAGATCTTTCACATCCTTTGTTAGATAAACTCCAAAATATTTCATCTTCTTTGGGATTACTGTGAATGGGATAGAGTCCTTAATTGCTTTTTTCAGCTTAACTATTGTTGGTATATATAAAGGCTACTGATTTATGAATGTTGATTTTGTAACCTGAGACATTGCTGTATTCCTTGATCACTTCTAAGAGTTTTGTAGTAGAGTCCCTAGTGTTTTCCAGATATACAATCATATCATCTGCGAAGAGTGAAAGTTTGATCTCTTCTGACCCTATTTGGATGCCCTTGATCGCCTTTTCTTCCCTAATTGCGGTGGCTAAAACTTCTGTTACAATGTTAAAAAGCAAAGGAGACAATGGGCAGCCTTGTCTGGTTCCTGATCTAAGTGGAAATGATTCCAATTTCCCTCAGTTCAATATGATATTAGCTGTCTGTTTGCTGTATATGGCCTCTATCAGTTTAAGAAATGTCCCTTCTATACCCATATTTTTTTTTCTTTTTATTGTTGGGGATTCATTGAGGGTACAATAAGCCAGGTTACAATGATTGCAATTGTTAGGTAAAGTCCCTATTGCAATCATGTCTTGCCCCCATTAAGTGTGACACACACCAAGTCCCCACCCACCTCCCTCCTTCCCTCTTTCTGTTTCCCACCCATAACCATAATTGTCATTAATTGTCCTCATATCAAAATTGAGTACATAGGATACATGCTTCTTCATTCTTGTGATGCTTTACTAAGAATAATGTCTTCCGTGTCCATCCAGGTTAATATGAAGGATGTAAAGTCTCCATTTTTGTTAACGGCTGAATAGTATAACATGGTATACATATACCACAGCTTGTTAATCCATTCCTGGGTTGGTGGGCATTTAGGCTGTTTCCACACTTTGGTGATTGTAAATTGAGCTGCAATAAACAGTCTAGTACAAGTTTCCTTATGATAAAAGTATTTCATTCCTTCTGGGTAGATGCCCAGTAATGGGATTGCAGGATCAAATGGGAGGTCTAGCTTGAGTGCTTTGAGGTTTCTCCATACTTCCTTCCAAAAAGGTTGTACTAGTTTGCAGTCCCACCAGCAGTGTAAAAGTGTTCCCTTCTCTCCACATCCACGCCAGCATCTGCAGTTTTGAGATTTTGTGATGTGGGCCATTCTCACTGGGGTTAGATGATATCTCAGGGTTGTTTTGCTTTGCATTTCTCTAATATATAGAGATGATGAACATTTTTTCATGTGTTTGTTAGCCATTCGTCTGTCATCTTTAGAGAAGGTTCTATTCATGTCTCTTGCACATTGATATATGGGATTGTTGGCTTTTTTCATGTCGATTTATTTGAGTTCTCTATAGATCCTAGTTATCAAGCTTTTGTCTGACTGAAAATATGCAAATACCTTTTCCCATTGTGTAGGTTGTCTCTTTGCTTTGGTTATTGTCTCCTTAGCTGTACAGAAGCTTTTCAGTTTAATGAAGTCCCATTTGTTTATTTTTGTTGTTGTTGCAATTGTCATGGCAGTCTTCTTCATGAAGTCTTTCCTCAGGCCAATATCTTCCAGTGTTTTTCCTATGCTTTCTTTGAGGATTTTTATTGTTTCATGCCTTAAATTTAAGTCCTTTATCCATTTTGAATCAATTTTTGTGAGTGGGGAACGGTGTGGGTCCGGTTTCAGTCTTTTACATGTAGACATCCAGTTCTCCCAACACGATTTATTGAATAGGGAGTCTTTCCCCCAAGGTATGTTCTTGTTTGGTTTATCAAAGATTAGGTGGTTGTAAGATGTTAGTTTCATTTGTTGGTTTTCAATTTGATTCCAAGTGTCTATGTCTCTGTTTTTGAGCCAGTACCATGCTGTCTTGAGCACTATGGCTTTGTAGTACAGACTAAAATCTGGTATGCTGGTGCCCCCAGCTTTATTTTTATTACTAAGAACTGCCTTAGCTATAAGAGGTTTTTTCCGGTTCGATACAAAACGCAGAATCATTTTCTCCAAATCTGCAAAGTACGATGTTGGTATTTTGATAGGAATAGCATTGAATAGGTAGATTGCTTTGGGAAGTATAGACATTTTAACAATGTTGATTCTTCCCATCCATGAGCATGTTATGTTCTTCCATTTGTTAATATCCTCTGCTATTTCCTTTCTGAGGATTTCATAGTTTTCTTTATAGAGGTCCTTCACCTCCTTCGTTAGGTATATTCCTAGGTATTTCATTTTGTTTGAGACTATGGTGAAGGGAGTTGTGTCCTTAATTAGCTTCTCATCTTGACTGTTATTGGTGTACACAAAGGCTACTGACTTGTGAACATTGATTTTATATCCTGAAACATTACTATATTTTTTGATGACTTGTAGGATTCTTGTGGTTGAGTCTTTGGGGTACTCTAAGTATAAGATCATGTCATCAGCAAAGAGGGAGAGTTTGACCTCCACTGCTCCCATTTGGATTCCCTTTATTTCCTTGTCTTGCCTAATTGTATTGGCTAGAACTTCCAGCACTACGTTGAATAGTAAAGGTGACAGAGGACAACCTTGTCTGGTTCCAGTTCTAAGAGGAAAAGCTTTCAGTTTTACTCCATTCAGTAAAATATTGGGTGTGGGTTTGTCATAGATAGCTTCAATCAGTTTTAGAAATGTGCCACCTATGCCTATACTCTTCAGTGTTCTAATTAGAAAAGAATGCTGGATTTTATCAAATGCTTTTTCTGCATCTATTGAGAGGATCATGTGATCTTTATTTTTGCCTCTGTTAATATGGTGGATAACGTTTATGGACTTGCGTATGTTAAACCAGCCTTGCATCCCTGGGATGAAGCCTACTTGATCAAGATGAATGAGTTTTTTGATGATAAGCTGTAATCTATTGGCTAGGATTTTGTTGAGAATTTTTGCGTCTATGTTCATGAGTGAGATTGGTCTGAAATTCTCCTTTATGTTTGGGTCTTTTCTGGTTTTGGTATAAGGGTGATGTTTGCTTCATAGAATGTGTTGGGGAAGATTCCTTCTTCCTCAGTTTTTTGGAATAATTTCTGCAGTACAGGAATGAGCTCTTCCTTGAAGGTTTGATAGAATTCTGGAGTGAAGCCATCTGGACCAGGGCATTTTTTGGTTGGAAGCTTTCTTATTGTTTCTTTGATCTCAGTGCTTGAAATTGGTCTGTTCAGGAGCTCTATTTCTTCCTGACTGAGTGTAGGGAGAGGGTGTGATTCCAAATATTGATCCATTTCTTTCACATTGTCAAATTTCTGGGCATAGAGTTTCTGGTAGTATTCAGAGATGATCTCTTGTATCTCTGTGGGATCAGTTGTTATTTCCCCTTTATCATTTCTGATTGAGGCTACTAGAGATTTTACTTTTCTATTCCTCGTTAGTCTGGCCAATGGTTTATCTATTTTATTTATTTTTTCAAAAAACCAACTCCTTGTTTCATTCATTTTCTGAATGATACTTTTGTTTTCAATTTCATTGATCTCTGATTTGATTTTGGATATTTCTTTTCTTCTACTGACTTTAGGCTTAGATTGTTCTTCTTTTTCCAATTCTATAAGATCTCTTGTGAGATTGTTGATGTGCTCTCTTTCTGTTTTTGCAATGTAGGCATCTAAAGCGATGAATTGTCCTCTCAAAACTGCTTTTGCAGTATCCCACAGGTTTTGGTAGCTTGTGTCTTCATTGTTGTTATGCTCAAGGAAATTAGTGATTTCCTGTTTTATTTCTTCCTTCACCCATCTGTTATTCAACAGAAGATTGTTTAATTTCCATGCCTTTGGGTGGCGTCGAGCATTTTTGTTAGAGTTGAGTTCTACTTTTAGTGCCTTATGGTCTGAGAAGATACAAGGTAAAATTTCAATTCTTTTGATTCTGTTGATATTTGTTTTGTGTCCCAGGATATGATCAATTTTGGAGAATGTTCCATGGGGTGATGAGAAGAATGTATATTCTTTATTTTTGGGATGGAGTGTTCTATATGCGTCTATCAAGCACAGTTGTTCTAGGGTCTCATTTAAGTCTCTTATATCCTTGTTTAATTTCTGTTTAGAGGATCTGTCCAGCTTTGTAAGAGGAGTGTTAAGGTCCCCTGTTATTATGGTATTATCAGATATCATATTGCTCAGACTGAGTAAGGTCTATTTCAAGAATCTGGGAGCATTTAAATTGGGCGCATAGATATTTAGAAGTGAAACATCTTCTTGTTGTATTTTTCCCTTGACCAATATAAAGTGACCATCTTTGTCTTTTTTGACTTTAGTTGCTTTAAATCCACATGTATCTGAAAATAAGATTGCAACTCCTCTTTTCTTCTGAATTCCATTTGCCTGAAAAATTGTCTTCCAACCCTTGACTCGGAGCTTTAATTTGTCTTTTGAAGCCAGATGTGTTTCTTGCAGACAGCAAATGGATGGCTTGTGTTTTTTAATCCAGTCAGCCAATCTATGTCTCTTCAGTGGGGAATTGAAGCCATTAACATTTATTGAGAAAATTGATAAGTGTGGTAGTATTCTATTCGTCTTATTTGGTGAGAGTCCATTGCTTAGTTTTATCTTTTGCATCTGTGTGGAGGTTAGGTTCTGCCCTTTAATTTCTGAGTTCTTACTTTGCTGCTGATCCATTGTGGTGGTCAGTGTGCAGAACAGGTTGCAGTATTTCCTGTAGAGCTGGTCTTGCTGTGGCGAATTTCCTCAATGTTTGTATATCCGTAAATGATTTGATTTCTCCGTCAATTTTGAAGCTTAGCTTAGCAGGGTACAGAATTCTGGGCTGGAAATTGTTCTGTTTAAATAGATTAAAGGTAGATGACCATTGTCTTCTTGCTTGGAAATTTTCATTAGAGAAGTCTGCTGTCACTCTGATGGATTTGCCCCTGTAGGTCAACTGGCGCTTACTCCTGGCAGCTTGCAGAATCTTTTCTTTTGTCTTGACTTTGGACAAGTTCATCACAATGTGTCTTGGAGGAGCTCGGTTAGAGTTGAGGCGACCTGGGGTCCTATAGCCCTCCTAAAGCAGTGTGTCAGAATCTTTGGTGATATTTGGGAAATTTTCTTTTATAATATTCTCTAGTATGGCTTCCATTCCTCTGGGGCATTCTTCTTCCCCTTCTGGAATTCCTATAACTCGTATGTTGGAACACTTCATAAAGTCCCATAATTCTGACAGTGAACGTTCTGCTTTCTCTCTCTTCTTTTCTGCCTCTTTTACTATCTGAGTTATCTCAATAACCTTGTCTTCTACCTCTGAAATTCTTTCTTCTGCATGGTCTAACCTGTTGCTGATACTTTCCATTGCATCTTTAAGTTCCCTGATTGACTGTTTCATTTCTTTCAGCTCTGCTATATCCTTTTTATATTCTTCATATCGTTCATCTCTGATTTGATTCTGTTTTTGGATTTCCTTTTGGTTATTTTCCACTTTGTTAGCAGTTTCCGTCATTGTTTCCATCATTTCTTTCATTGTTTTCAACATGTGTATTCTAAATTCCCTTTCTGTCATTCCTGACATTTCTGTATAAGTGAAATCCTCTGCAGTAGCTACCTCATGGTCCCTTGGAGGGGTTGTTCTGGACTGGTTCTTCATGTTGCCTGGAGTTTTCTGCTGATTGTTCCTCATGGGTGATTTCTTTTATCTGTTTCCTTGCCCTAATTTTCCTTTCACTTCCTCTTGCTCTTTAAGTTCTCGTGCCTGTGGAAGTTGCGGGCGGGTTTAGACGGATTGAACACACGCAAACACTTACCGGTTTTCCACTGTTTTAGTCCTCCTGTTGGGGTCCAGAAGTCTCTCGCTGACTCCCTGTATCCTCTCAGGGGTGATGATGGGCAGATCCCACCAGGCATAGATGCCTGGAGTCCTACATCCCCAGACTCACGGTGCCCATATGCAAGGAAACTGTTACTCGTCTGCCATCTTTCTCCGCCTCTCTGTACCGATTTTCTTAAGTGTTCTGATCATGAATGGATGTTGGATGTTATCAAAAGCTTTTTCTGCATCGATTGAGAGAATGACATGATCTTTGTTTTTTACTTTGTTCATGTGCTGAATTACATTTATAGATTTACGTATATTGAACCAGCCTTGAGGCCCTGGTATAAAGCCAACTTGGTGATGATGTAGATTTGTTTGATATTTTGCTGGATTCTGTTTGTTAGGATCTTGTTGAATATTTTTGCGTCTATATTCATTAGTGATATTGATTTATAATTTTCTTTTTTTGTTGGGTCTTTCCCTGGTTTGAGGATCAAGGTGATGTCTGCTTTGTAGAATATGGTGGGTAATATTCCTTCTTTTTCTATATTTTGAAAGAGGTTTAGTAATATAGGTACTAGTTCTTCTTTAAAGGTTTGGTAGAATTCTGACATAAAGCCATCTGAATGCTGGATGGTTAGATTTACGTCTACCATTTCTTTACTCAGCTTTTTGTTGGAGGATCGATCCATCACTGCCAAAGGAGTGTTAAAATCTCCAACTATTATAGATTTGGAGGAAGTCAAGTTGCTTATGTCTGTTAGAGTTTCTCTTATAAATTGCCGTGCATTCTGGTTGGGTGCATAGATATTAATAATTGAAATCTCATCATATTGAGTCTTCCCCTTAACAAATATGAAGTGACCATTCTTGTCCTTCCTTACTTTTGTTGGTTTAAAGCCTATTGTATCTGCAAATAAAATTGCAACACCTGCTTTTTTCTGGTTACCATTTGCCTGAAATATGGATGACCATCCTTTCACCCTGAGTCTGTATTTGTCTTTTAAGTTAAGATGTGACTCTTGTAAGCAACAGATATCTGGTCTGAGTTTTTGTATCCAGTCAGCTAACCTATGTCTCTTTAGAGGACATTTAAGCCATTCACATTAATGGAGATTATTGATAAGTTTGGTTAAATTTTGGGTGTCAAGTTTCTCAAAAGTCCATTGGACAATTTTAATCTTTTCACCATTGTAGAATTTGGAGTTCGATCAGGAGTTTCTGAGTGAGTTTACGTTTGTAGTAGAGGATTGGGTTGGGCATTATGGAGGATAGGTCTGAGAATATCCTGAAGAGCTGGTTTGGTTGTGGCAAATTTCTTCAACATATGAATGTCATTAAAGTATTTAATTTCTCCATCATAGATGGAAACTCAGTTTAGCTGGGTACAAGATCCAGGGTTGAAAGTTATTTAGCTTTAGGAGATTAAAAGTCGATGAACAAGCTCTTCTGGCTTGAAAAGTTTCAGCAGAGAGATCTGCAGTCATTCTAATGTACTTACCTTTGTAGGTAATGGCTTTCTTTCGCCTGATAACCTTGAGAATTTTCTATTTCATGTTGACTTTAGTGAAGCTAATTATGATATGTCTGGGGGATGACTTATTGGGGTTAAATTGTGCTGGAGTTCCGAAAGTGTCTCTATCTGAATTTCAGAATCTCTAGGCATCTCTGGAAAATTCTCTTTCATAATTTCATGCAGAAGGGCCTCTGTGCCCATCGATTCCACTTCATCATTTACCGGAACTCCTAGTATTCATATATTTGCCTTCTTCGAATCATCCCAGAGCTCTCTAACAGAATGATCCATTTTTGCTCTCCATTTCTCTTACTCTTTGGGAGTTTGGGAGTGTTTGAATGCTTTATCTTCGATGTCAGAAATCCTTTCTTCTGCTTGGTCCATTCTGTTGCTGTGGGATTTTACTGTACTTTTCATATCTTTAAGGGCTGCAAATTCTTGCTTCAGTGTTTCTAAGTCTTTGGTGGTTTTGTCTTTAAATTCGTTAAATTCTTGAGACAACTTTTGAATTTCTCCTCGGATTCCTAGTTCCATTTTATCAATCTTGTATGCAATCCAAATTCTGAATTCGATTTCTGACCTGTCTGCCAGTTGTTTATGAATGGGATCTTCAATTAAATCCGCCATTTCTTTCCTTGGCGGGGGGGGGGGGTTGATCTATTCTGGTTATTCATGTTACTGGAGATTTTCCACTGATTCCACCCCATGGTTGTTTTACTCCCTTTGATTTTTCCCCTAGGGTTTTGTTGAGGGCCCATTCAGTGTTGTAGCCTGAGAGACTGGGGCCCTGTTTTTTGTGGTGGGGCTCAGTGGTTCTGACTTATTTTCAGCTGGCTTCTGTTTGACCTCAGTGAAGCACTGAGTCTGGGTTGAAGTCTCAGTTCTCTGAGTCGTCCCTACCCTTGATGTTTCCGGGGTCTGTGAGTCACCTCAGGCAAATCCTATACTCAGGGGTGGCCTCCTCTGGTTGCCCAGGTAGGCAGGGGGTATGGTTTCAGCCGCCTCAGGGAACTGCTGCTCTGATGTGGGTCTACCCCAGCCTCACTCCTGTGTCACATAGTACGGACTGACCAGCCGCAGTTCGGGCATTTTCCATGCTCTGACAAATCCCTCAATAATCTGGACTCCTGGGGGACAGGCTTCCAGATCCCAGAGTGAGGGTATAGTGCGGTGCTGGGTGCTCAGAGCCGCCGGTAGCAAGCTCACTCAATTCCTCCCAATCTTTGGCTCCACCACACTGCCGCAGCCCAAGCCTCCAGTCTTCAGAGTGAGGGCAGGGTGGGGGGAGTGGCTGGAACCCAGAACCGCCAGGCAACGAACAGACTCAGCTCTAACCAGTTCCTTGCCCAGCAACACCGCATGCGCTCAGGTCTCCAGACCACAGAGCTAGGGGGTGGGGGAGCGCTGGGAGCTCAGATCCAGCAGGGGCTCCGAGCGGCAGGGATCCTGGTTGACAGCAAGCAAATTCAGTTCCTCCCAGTCTGTTGCCTGGTTGTACCACTGCAGCTCAAGCCTTCAGGTTTCAGAGTAGGAGCAGGGTGGGGGGAGCGGCTGGAGCCCAAAACCGCCAGGCAGTGAACAGACTCAGCTCCACCCAGTTCCCTGCCCTGCCACATGACAGGCGCTCAGGTCTCCAGAGCACAGAGCAAGGGCGGGTGGGCGCTGGGAGCCCAGAGCCAGCAGGGGCTCCGAGCCACAAGGAGCCCAGTCGGTAGTGAGCAAATTCAGTTCCTCCCAGTCTCTCGCCCGGTTGTACCGCCTCAGGTCAAGCCTTCAGGCTTCAGGGTGGGGGTGGGGTGGGGGCAGCGGCTGCAGCCCAGAACTGCCAGGCAGCGAACAGACTCAGCTCCACCCAGTTCCCTGCCCAGCCACACGGCAGGCGCTCAGGTCTCCGGACCACAGAGTGAGGGTGGGGGGAGCGCATGGAGCCCAGAGCCAGCAGGGGCTCCAAGCCGTAGGGAGACCAGTTGACAGCGAGCAAATTCAGTTCCTCCCAGTCTCTTGCCCGGTTGTACCGTCGCAGCACAAACCTTCAGGCTTCATAGTGGGGGCGGGGGTGGGGCCAGCGGCTGGAGCCCAGAACCGCTTGGCATAGAAAAAGAGACTCGGCTCCATCCAGCTCCCTGCCCTGTCACACGGCAGGCACTCAGGTCTCCGTACCACAGAGCAAGGGTGGGGGGAGTGCCAGGAGCTTGGAGCAGCAGGGAGCTCAGAGCAGCTGGTAGCGAGGTCCACACAGTTCAACTCAAGTATATGCCTGGTTGTATTGTTGCCCAAGGAGGGCTGTTGCACCTCGCTTCGGTGAAGCACCGCCCTGGTGGGGGTCTCCCTCCGCTGACTGTCCTCACCTCTCTCCCGTGCCCCAGAATCAGCACTGACCAGCTCAGCTTGGGGACTGTCCTCTCCCCTTTAGGAGTCACTGAAGAATCCGAACTCCTGGGGGACAGGCTTTCAGACCTCAGAGAGAGTGGAGGGAAGTGCTGGGAGCTCAGGGTTGCTGGCAAAGGATATTTACAGATTTATACAGTTTTATGCCTGGCAGGAGAACGCCTAGGCATCCTAGTAAGGGAGGTAGGTCCAGTTTGTAGTAGGTCTCTCCCAGGAAGTGTAGTGGGAGGGCCTTTGATTTCTGCCCTTTTGTTTGTGGGGCCCTTAAGCCGATCATGTGGGGGAGAGGGGACTCCCGTCTGCTTGATGATGGGTTTTGTACCTTTTGTTTGCTTCCTTGTGGTCGCAGCTCTCCTCAGTGGGGTTGATGTGCGTTCTTCAACTTTCTCGCTTGGTGTTGCTCGAATCCCAAGTGTTCCCTTTTCTCCACATCCACGCCAACATCTCTGGTCTGTACGCTACTCTCACTGGAGTTAGATGATATCTCAAAGTAGTTTTGATTTGCATTTCTCTGATGATTAAAGATGATGAGCATTTTTTCATATGTCTGAAGGCCGTGCGCCTGTCTTCTTCAGAGAAGTTTCTCTTCAAGTCCCTTGCTCAGCCTGCGATGGGATCCCTTGTTCTTTTCTTGCTAATGCGTTTGAGTTCTCTGTGGATTCTGGATATGAAACCTTTGTCGGAGACATAACCTGCAAATATCTTTTCCCATTCTGAGGGCTCTTTCCTTGCTTTACTTACTGTGTTCTTGGCTGTGCAGAAGCTTTTTAGTTTGATCAAGTCCCAATAGTGTATTTTTGAAGCAGCTTCAATTGCCCGGGGGGTCCGTCTCATAAAAAACTCGCCCAACCCAATTTCTTCAAGGGTTTTCCCTGCACTCTCTTCTAGTATTTTTATAGTTTTATGTCTTAGGTTTAAATCTTTAATCCAGTAGAGTCTATCTTGGTTAATGGTGAGAGGTGTGGGTCCAGTTTCAGTCTTCTACAGATTGCCAGCCAGTTCACCCAGCAACATTTGCTAAATAGGGAATCTTTTCCTCACTGAATGTTTTTAATTGGTTTGTCAAAGATTAAATAAAGGTAATTACCTTGATTCATCTCTTGGTTCTCTATTCTGTTCCAGACATCTACTTCTCTGATTGTGTGCCAGTACCATGCTGTTTTGATCACTATCGATTTGTAGTATAGTCTGAGGTCTGGTAGCGTGATTCCTCCTGCTTTGTTTTTATTTTTGAGTAATGTCTTGCTATTCGAGTTTTTTTCTGATTCCATATAAAACAAAGTATTGTTTTTTCTTTTTTTGTTTTTTTTTTTTAAATTTTCTTTTCATTTATTTATTTATTTATTTATTTATTTTTTGGTTTTTGCCTGGGGCTTTACTTACTGTGTTCTTGGCTGTGCAGAAGCTTTTTAGTTTGATCAAGTCCCAGTAGTGTATTTTTGAAGCTGCTTCAATTGCCTGGGGGGGTCTTCCTCCTAAAATACTCGCCCAGCCCGATTTCTTCAAGGGTTTTCCCTGCACTCTCCTCTAGTATTTTTATAGTTTCATGTCTTAAGTTTAAATGTTTGATTCAGTGAGAGTCTATCTTAGTTAATGGTGAAAGGTGTGGGTCCACTTTCAGTCTTTTATAGGTTGCCAGCCAGTTCACCCAGCACCATTTGTTAAATAGGGAATCTTTTCACCACTGAAAGTTTTTAATTGGATTGTCAAAGATTAAATAACTGTAAGTAGCTGGATTCATCTCTTCATTCTCTATTCTATTCCAGACATCTACCTCTCTGTTTTTGTGCCAATACCATGCTGTTTTGATCACTATTGATTTGCAGTATAGTCTGAGGTCTGGTAGCGTAATTCCTCCTGCATTGTTTTTATTTTTGAGTAATGTCTTGGCTATTTGAGGTTTTTTCTGATTCCATATAAAACGAAGTATTGTTTTTTAGAGATCTTTAAAGTATGACAGTGGAGCTTTAATAGGGATTGCATTGAAATTATATACTGCTTTGGGTAGTATAGACATTTTAACTATGTTGATTCTTCCCAGCCATGAGCATGGTATGTTTTTCCATTTGTTAATATTTTCAGCTATTTCTTTTCTTAGAGTTTCATAGTTCTCTTTATAGAGATCTTTCACGTCCTTTGTTAGGTAAATTCCCAAATATTTCATCTTCTTTGGCACTACTGTGAATGGGATAGAGTCCTTAACTGTTTTTTCAACTTGACTGTTGTTGGTATATATAAAGGCTACCGATATATGAATGTTGATTTTGTAACCTGAGACACTGCTGTATTCCTTGATCACTTCTAAGAGTTTTGTAGTAGAGTCCCTGGTGTTTTCCAGATATACTATCATATCATCCGCGAAGAGTGAAAGTTTGATCTCTTCTGACCCTATATGGATACCCTTGATCGCCTTTTCTTCCCTAATTGCAGTGGCTAAAACTTCCATTACAATGTTGAAAAGCAATGGAGACAATGGGCAGCCTTGTCTGGTTCCTGATCTGAGTGGAAATGATTCCAATTTAACTCCATTCAATATGATATTGGCTGTGGGTTGGCTGTAGATGGTCTCCATCAGTTTAAGAAATGTCCCTTCTATACCGATTTTCTTAAGTGTTCTGATCATGAAGGGATGCTGGATATTATCAAAAGCTTTTTCTACATCAATTGAGAGAATCATATGGTCTTTGTTTTTTAATTTGTTTATGTGCTGAATTACATTTATAGATTTACGTATATTGAACCAGCCTTGAGATCCTGGGATAAAACCGACTTAGTGATGATGTATAATTTGTTTGATGTGTTGCTGGATTCTGTTTGTTAGGATCTTGTTGAATATTTTTGCATCTATATTCATTAGTGATATTGGTCTATAATTTTCTTTTCTTGTTGGGTCTTTCCCTGGTTTGGGGATCAGGGTGATGTTTGCTTCATAGAACGTGTTGGGTAACCTTCCTTCTTTTTCTACCTTGTAGAACAGGTTGAGTAATATAGGTACTAATTCCTCTTTAAAGGTTTGGTAGAATTCAGACGTGAAACCATCTGGTCCTGGGCTTTTCTTTTTAGGGAGGTTTTGTATAGTTGATTCTATTTCCGAACTTGATATGGGCCTGTTCAACATTTCCACTTGATTCTGGCTAAGTCTTGGAAGGTGACGTGCTTTCAAGTATTGGTCAATTTCCTTCAGATTTTCATATTTCTGAGAATAAATTTTCTTGTAATATTCATTAAGGATTTTTTGGATTTCTGAGGCGTCTGTTGTTATTTCTCCTTTGTTGTTTCTGATTGATGAGATTAGAGATTTTACTCTTTTTTTCCTGATTAGGTTGGCCAAAGGTTTATCTATTTTATTGACCTTTTCAAAAAACCAGCTTTTTGATTTATTGATCTGTTTTATTATTCTTTTGTTTTCGATTTCATTTAATTCTGCTCTAATTTTGGTTATTTCTTTTCTTCTACCTGGTTTGGGGTTGGAATATTCTTCCTTTTCCAGTTGTTTGAGATGTCCCATTAAATTGTTAACTTCCTCTCTTTCCGTTCTCTTGAGGAAGGCTTGCAGTGCTATAAATTTCCCTCTTAGAACTGCCTTTGCAGTGTCCCAGAGGTTCTGATAGTTCGTGTCTTCATTGTTGTTTTGTTCCCAAAAATTGGCGATTTCTTTCTTAATCTCATCTCTGACCAAGCTGTCATT
The DNA here is from genome assembly GCF_027406575.1 of Nycticebus coucang. Classification (NCBI taxonomy): domain Eukaryota; kingdom Metazoa; phylum Chordata; class Mammalia; order Primates; family Lorisidae; genus Nycticebus; species Nycticebus coucang. The sequence continues at coordinate 83,965,306 of NC_069804.1, forward strand.
CAGCATAAGGTTATTTAACTTCCATGTTTTTGTATGAATATGCAGATTCCTGTTGTTACTCAGCTCAAGTTTTATTCCATGGTGGTCCGAGAAGATGCATGAATAATTTCTATTCCTTTAAACTTACTGAGGTTAGACTTGTGACCTAAGATGTGATTGATTTTGGAGTAAGTTCTGTGGGCTGACGAGAAGTATGTGTATTCAGTTTTGTTGGGATGAAATGTTCTGTAGATATCTGCTAAATCCAAATGTTGGATGGTTAGGTTTAAATCTAAGATTTCTTTGCTCAGCGTCTTGTTGGAGGATCCATCCAACACTGCCAAAGGAGTGTTGAAATCTCTGACTATTATGGAGCTGGAGGAAATCAAGTTGCTCATGTCTGTTAGAGTTTCTCTTATAAATTGAGGTGCATTCTGGTTGGGTGCATAGATATTAATAATTCAGATCTCATCATATTGAGTATTACCCTTAACAAATATGAAGTGACCATTCTTGTCCTTCCTTACTTTTTTTGGTTTAAAGCCTATTGTATCTGCAAATAAAATTGCAACACCTGCTTTTTTCTGATTACCATTTGCCTGAAATATGGATGACCATCCTTTCACCCTGAGTCTGTATTTGACTTTTAGGTTAAGATGTGACTCTTGTATGCAACAGATATCTGGCCTGAGTTTTTGTATCCAGTCAGCTAACGTATGCCTCTTTAGAGGACAGTTTAAGCCATTCACATTAATGGAGAATATTAATAAGTCTGGTGAAGTTTTTGGTATCGAGTTTTTCAAAAGTCCAGTGGCCATTTTTAATCCTTTTGCCAGTGTGGAAATTGGAGTTTGATCCTAAGTTTATGAGTGATTTTACTTTTGTGGTATAGGATTATGTTGGTCATTATGGAGGATAGGTCTGAGAATATCCTGAAGAGCTGGTTTGGTTATGGCAAATTTCTTCAACATATGAATGTCATTAAAGTATTTAATTTCTCCATCATAAATGAAACTCAGTTTAGCTGGATACAAGATCCGGGGTTGAAAGTTATTTTGCTTTAGGAGATGAAAAGTCGGTGACCACCCTCTTCTGGTTTGGAAAGTTTTAGCAGAGAGATCTGGAGTCATTCTAATATTCTTGCCTTTGAAGGTAATGGTTTTCTTTCTCCTGGCAGCTTTGAGGATTTTCTCCTTCATATTAACTTTAGTGAAGTTAATTATGATATGCCTTGGGGATGTCTTATTGGGGTTGATTCGTGCTGGGGTTCTGAAGCTGTCCGCTGTCGGAATTTCAGAATCTCTAGGCATGTCTGGAAAATTCTCTTTCATAATTTCATGCAAAAGGGCCTCTGTGCCCAGCGAGGCCACTTCATCTGTTTCTGGAACTCCTATGATTCAGATATTCGCCTTCTTTGAATTATCCCAGAGCTCTCTGAGTGAGTGATCCCTTTTTGCTCTCCATTTCTCTTCCTCTTTGAGAGTTTGGGAGCGTTTGAAGGCTTTATCTTCGATGTCGGAAATCTTTTCTTCTGCTTGCTCCATTCTGTTACTGAGGGATTCTACTGTATTTTTCATATCTTTGAGGGCTGCAAATTCTTGCTTCAGTCTGTCTAAGTCTTTGGTGGTTTGTCTTTAAATTCATTAAATTCTTGAGACAACTTTTGAATTTCTCCTCGAATGCCTAATTCCACTTTGTTAATCTTGTCTGCAATCCAAATTCTGAATTCGATTTCTGACATCTCAGCCAGTTGTTTATGAGTGGGATCTTCAATTGCATCTGCCATATCTTTCCTTGGGGGGGTTTGATCTATTCTGTTTATTCATGTTACCAGAGTTTTTCCGCTGATTCCACCCCATGGTTGTTTTAGTCCCTCTGATGTTTTCCCCTGGGGCTTTGTTGAGGGCCCGTACAGTGTTGTGGCCTGAGAAACAGGGGCCCTGTCTGGTGTGGTGGGGCTAAATGGTTGCCTTGTTTTCAGCTGGTTTCTGTTCCACCCTAGTGAAACAGATAACTTTGGATTGAAGTCTCAGCTGTGGAGAAATATCAGCAATTAAGTCACCCCGCCCCCCACCAGTAAACAATTGGAAAAGAAAAATCAAACCTTCCTACCACCGTGCACCTATGGCACCACCTGATTTGTCCTCAGGTGATTGGTTCAGTTCAAAAATGTCCAAATCAATTGTCTCAGTCTGCACCTGTCTCAGGTGAGAGAGTTTAAGAGGTCTCTGGGAGCTGGATCACAGTGGTCTGATGACTATCTGGTGTGGCTTACTCCAGTGCTGTGTGGAGTCAGGAGAATCCACCCAGCCTATAAATCAGTCTGGGAAGGTTGATGCCTCCTTCCCCACCTTGCACCACTTCACACCCAGTCAGTGATAGCCCTGCAGTTGGCTGACCCAGTTGCCTGTAGTGAATCGGTACTCCAGGAGTTTGTACCGGCCTGAATCACAAGGAAGTCTGCCAGGCCGCTGTGCTCTGCCTCTCTCCAGCAGAAGGAGGTGAGGCCTGACAACCTCGGGTGCTAGATGAAGGTTGAGGTGTTTTCACTCAGGTCCAGTCTCACCCCTGATTAATGTTACTGACAGAACAGAACAGAACAACTCTGCGTTTCCCCGCAGAAGAGAAGCTGAATTGAGTTCCAAATCAGCTTGTCTTTGCTCTTGTATTGTCTGTAGGCTGACGATCCCCTGAGGGCCAGGTGCGTCTTAGGTTTAGTAAAGCGGACCTCTGGGTCAGCCCCGCCCTGGGAGTTTCCTTGGTTTGCAAGTTTATGTTGCCTCAGGCAAACTCAGAGTCTCTGGTTGCCCAGGGAGACTGGGGGTGTGGCTTCAGAATATTCTGTAGTGAGACATATTGCTAGCAAAAGAGGGCTGCTGCCTTATGGCTCAGGCAACCATTGCTCCGGTGTAGCTCCCCTCCGGCCAATCGTCCTCTCTCCACTCTGTACCCCAGAGTCTGCACCGACAGGCTGCAGCCCAGCACTGTCTACACCCCTTGAGCAATCGCCCAAGAGTCTGGACCCCTGGGAGACTGGCCTCCACACCTTGGAGCGAGAGCAGAGGGGAGCGCAGGAAGCGCTGGAAGCCTTGGGTTTCGGGCAGAGAACACACACAGTTTTACACAGTTTTATGCCTGGCCGTATTATCACCAAAAGACAGCTGTGGCACTGTGCCTCAGGGAACTGCCACTCTGGTGCAGTCCCCTCTCTGCCGACCGACAGGGACTGGCCTCCAGACCCCAGTGTGAGCTAAGGAGAGCGCTGGGAGCTCAGAATTCCAGGTAGAGACCATATACAGTTTATACAGTTTTATGCCTGGCAGGAGGACGCCGTGGCACCCCAGTAGGGGAGGTAGGTCCAGTATTTAGAGGGTCTCTCCCATGGAGTGGAGTGAGAGGACCTTTGAACTCTGCCGGTTGTTTGTGGGGCACTCTGAGCCATTCTCATGGGGGAGGGGACTCCCGTCCGCTTGGTGATGGATTTTGTACCTTTTGTTTGTATCCTTGTGGTTGCAGCTCGCCTCAGCGGGGTTGACGTGCGTTCTACAACCTTCTCTCTTAGTGCAGCTCAAATCCACCAGGATACTTGCTGAATTTTTGTCCTTTAACTCTCCTTCTGAACGGGAGCCTCTGTGGATAGCTGGCTTCAGTCAGCCATCTTGTCTCCTCCCTCAAGTCTACCAAATTTTCAAGGAAGAATTAATATCAATCTTTCTCAGAACTCTTTTAATAAGATGGAATATTATGCAGCCTTAAAGAAAGATGGAGACTTTACCTCTTTCATATTTACATGAATGGAGCTGGAACATATTCTTCTTAGCAAAGTATCTCAGGAATGGAATAAAAAGTATCCAATGTACTCAGCCCTACTATGAAGCTAAATAATAGCTTTCACATGAAAGCTATAACTCAACTATAGCACAAGACTATGAGGAAAGGGCCAAGGAAGGGGAAGGAAGGGGGAAGGTTAGGGTAGAGGGAGGTTAATGGGTGGGCTCACACCTATGGTGCATCTTAGAATGGGTACAGGAGAAACTTACTAAAGGCCAAATAAAAATGTCTACATACAATAACTAAGAAAATGCTATGAAAGCTATGTTGAACAGTTTGATGAAAATATTTCAGATTGTATATGAAACCAGCACATTGTACCCCTTGATATCACTAATGTACACAGATATGCTTTAACAATAAAAAAAAAAGCATGGTAGATATATGGAACAGAATAGCAAACCAAGAGATGAACCCTGCTACTTAGTGTTATTTGATCTTTGACAAGCCAATCAAAAACATTCAGTGGGGAAAAGATTCCCTATTTAACAAATGGTGCTGGGTGAACTGGCTGGCAACCTGTAGAAGACTGAAACTGACCTACATCTTTCACCATTAACTAAGATAGACTCTCACTGGATTAAAGATTTAAACTTAAGACATGAAGCTATAAAAATACTAGAAGAAAGTGCAGGGAAAACACTTGAAGAAATCAGCCTGGGTGAATATTTTATGAGGAGGACCTTCTGGGCAATTGAAGCAACACCAAAAATAAATTACTGGGACCTGATCAAACTAAAAAGCTTCTGCACAGCCAAGAACATAGTAAGTAAAGCAAGAAGACAGCTCTCAAAATGGGAGAAGATATTTGCAAGTTATGTCTCCAACAAAGGTTTAATAACCAGAATCTACAGAGAAGTCCAACATATTAGCAAGAAAAGAACAAGTGATCCCATCTCAGGCTGGGCAAGGGACTTGAAGAGAAACTTCTCTGAGAAAGACAGGTGCACGGCCTACAGACATATGAAAAAATGCTCATCATCTTTAATCATCAGAGAAATGCAAATCAAAACTACTTTGAGATATCATCTAACTCCAGTAAGATTAGCTCACATCACAAAATCCTCAAACCAGAGATGTTGCTGTGGATGTGGAGAAAAGGGAACACTCCTATACTGCCCATGGGAATACAAACTAATCTGTTCCTTTTGGAAAGATGTTTGGAGAACACTTAGAGATCTAAAAGTAAACCTGCCATTTGATCCTACAATTCCACTGCTGGGTATATATCCAGAAGACCACAAATCACATTATAACAAAGATATTTGTACCAGAATGTTTATTGCAGCCCAATTTATAATTGCTAAGTCGTGGAAGAAGCCCAAGTGCTCATCCACCCATGAATGGATTAATAAATTGTGGTATATGTACACCATGGAATATTATGAAGCCTGAAAGAAAGACAGAGACTTTACCTCTTTCATGTTTACATGGATGGAGCTGGAACATATTCTTCTTAGCAAAGTATCTCACGAATGAAAGAAAAAGTATCCAATGTACTCAGCCCTACTATGAAACCAATTTATAGGTTTCATATGAAAGCTATAACCCAATTATCCTCAAGAAGGGGAAAGAGGAGTGGGAGGGGAGGAGAGGGGGAAGGATGGGTGGAGGGAGGGTAACTAGTGGGACCGCATCTATGGTGCATCTTACAAGGGTACCTGTGAAATTTACTAAGTGTAGTATATAAATGTCTTAACACAATAACCAAGAAAAATGCCAGGAAGGCTATGTTAACCAGTTAGATGAAAATATTTCAAATTGGGAGGCGGGGCCTGTGAGCGGGGCCGGCAGCCGTGGGGGAGCCATGGCGGCCTCGGAGGCGGCAGCGGCGCCCGCGGCTTTGGCGGCGGGTGCCCAGGCTGTTCCGGCAGCCGCGAAGGGAGCCGCCGCAGCCTTGGGCCCATGGGAGCCAGTCGCGGCCCGCAGCTCCGGTGCCGCTGGCCCAGAAACTGATCCAGCCGTCGGTGAGCAAGTTGTCCTGGTCCGTGCGGACCAACGTCCTGTGCACCGTGCGCGGCTGCAGCAAGATCCTGCCCAACAGCCCGGCGCTCAACATGCACCTGGTCAAGAGCCACCGCCTGCAGGACGGCGTAGTAAATCCAACCATAAGAAAGGATTTGAAAACCGTGCCGAAATTCTACTGTTGCCCAACTGAAGGATGCCGCAGAGGCCCTGACAGACCATTTTCTCAATTTTTTCTCGTAAAACAGCACTTTATGAAAATGCATGCTGAGAAGAAGCATAAGTGTAGTAAGTGCAGCAACTCATGCGGCACCAAGTGGGACTTGAAGAGGCACGCGGAGGACTGCGGCAAGAACTTCCAGTGCACGTGTGGCTGTCTCTACACTAGCAGAACTGCACTGCAGTCCCACATCTAGCGAACTGGCCTTGAGATTCTGGCAGAACACAGGGACCCACCCAGTAAGAAAAGGAAAATGGAAAACTGCCTGCAAAATCAGAAGTTGTCCAATAAGACCATTGAATCACTGAGCAATGAACCAATCCCTAAACCAGACACTCAAGAACTAGAAGCTTCAGAAACAAAGCTAGTAGCTCCTTTTGAAGATTCTTGTGCCTCGAATGAGAGGAAGCAGACGCTTACAGCACCTCCAAGATATCCTCAAAAGTTGCTTTTACCAAAGCCCAAAGTGGCTTTGGTTAAACTACCTGTGATGCAGTTTTCTCCTGTGCCTGTCTTTGTGCCTACAGCCGACTTCTGGGCCCAGCCTGTGGTGTTAGGTGTCGATCAGGGCTCTGCGACAGGGGCTGTGCACTTAGTGCCCTTGTCAGTAGGGACCCTGATTCTCGGCCTATATTCAGAAGCTTACTCTCTTAAGGAGAGCCTACCTCTTTCCAAAATTGAGCCAGTTAGTACAGGTGTTCAAGTGAACTTGGGTAAAAGTCCATCTAATTCTTTACAAGAATTAGGGAACACATGTCAAAAGAACAGCATTTCTTCAATCAATGTACAGACAGATCTGTCTTATGCCTCACAAAACTTTATACCTTCTACTCAGTGGGCTAGCCCTGATTCCTCTGTGTCGTCTTGTTCCCAGACTGACTTGTTTTTTGATTCTCAAGTGTCTCTTCCCATTAGTGTTCACACTCAATTTTTGCCCAGCTCTAAGGTAACTTCATCCGTTGCTGCTCAGACCGATCCATTTATAGACACTTGTTTCTAGCCAGGTGGGGTCTCCAGAGAAACTCAAACTAGTGGGATGCAGAGTCCGACAGATGACCACATACAGATGGATCAAGCTGGAATGTGCGGAGACATTTCTGAGAGTGTTCATTCATCGTACAGTGTTGCTACAGACGATATCATAAGCAGCACGTTAGCAGAGACTTTAACCCATGGTTTGTTGCCTCAGAATGATCCTAAGACTTTAAATCAAGATGTTGAGAAATCTGCACCAATTATAAACTTCAGTGCACAGAATAGTATGCTTCCTTCACAGAACATGACCGATAATCAGACCCAAACCATGGATCTATTAAGTCATTTAGAAAACATCTTGTCAAGTAATCTGCCTGGTCAGACATTGGATAATTGTAGCCTTTTGTCTGACACGAATCCTGGATCTGACACCCAGCTCTCATCCGGCCCAGTTCAGAATCCCGGAATAGATTTTGACATTGAAGAGTTCTTTTCAGCCTCAAATATCCAGACTCAAACTGAAGAGAGTGAACTTAGCACCATAAACACTGAACCAGTCTCGGAATCTTTGGACATAGAGACCAAAACTGACTTCTTACTCGCAGACACCTCTGCTGCGTCCTATGGATGTAGGGGAAATTCCAACTTCTTAGGCCTTGAGATGTTTGACACACAGACACAGACAGACTTAAACTTCTTTTTAGACAGTAGCCCTCATCTGCCTCTGGGAAATATTCTGAAACACTTCAGCTTTTCCATGAGTACTGACTCATCGGACACGGAAACCCAAACTGAAGGAATTTGCACTGCTAAAAACATACCTGCTCTGGAAGGTAAGGTTCAGTTGAACAGCACAGAGACACAGACCATGAGTTCTGATTTTGAAACACTGGGGAGCTTGTTCTTCACCAGCAATGAAACTCAAACAGCAATGGATGACTTTCTTCTGGCTGATTTGGCCTAGAGCACGATGGAATCTCAGTTCAGCTCTGTAGAAACCCAGATCTGTGCTGAACTACATGGAGTCTACAACTTCTAAAAGTGGAGTCCATGTATGGGGTGGCATTGACCATTTCCTCTGGATTTGGAACACGGGGAATGGGGACAACAGTATTAATATTGTTGAATGTAGTCGAAGATGCGTTGCTTAGCTTCTTTGCAGTTCTTTGCCTTTTGTACTTGTAAACATGAAATTGGTGTGTAAATGTGAGTGTATTATAAAGTGTAAGATGTTGATATCAAATAATTGTTTTTTGTGTTGCCTACATTTGCCTTATGACAGCTAGTCTTTCCATTTTTAAAAAATTATATTTCACACCCAAAAAACCTATATAGCCATTTAGCTGAAGCCAAGCTTACCAGATACTAGGGTACAAGCTTCTCAAATCTTCAAAAAATTTTAGTTGAGTGTAATGTACTTAAAATGCACATAAAATATTTTTGACAGTACTTTTCAGAAATTCCTGTTTCTTAATAGTAACATCTGAAGAAACCCAATGCTGCCACCATCAGATTTAAACAACAGTGCTTCTGTGGTTGTAGACTCCTGCTGCCCGCAGTGTCATCTGCTTTGACATTTCTTTTCTAATTTGAAAACTTCAAGGAAAACTATGGCTGTCTGTAGCTTTTTAGGTAGTTTTTGTGTAGTCAATCCTCTCCCTTCTCTATGTGAGCTCTTATTGATACCAATGTCAGTGCATATAGTACTTTCCTCATAAGAAGTTTGTTGTAAAATTATTGCTTCTAGAAAGAGTAGCAAGCATAGTGTAAATAATGATCCTGCTAAATAACAGTAAGTCGTCCAAACCATGGAAATGCAAGGTTACCTATGAGTTCATCCTGGAGTGTGCTTTCCACAGTAGGCCGGAGGGCAGCTGTGGAGCTGCTTCCCGAAGTGCACCACAGGCTGGATCTGAGTGTTGTAACTCTCAATGTTAAAAGGGAGAAGAGAAAAGGACATTCCCCCCTAGATCTCAACACTTTGCATTTTTCTACTAAGCTTGATATGAAGGGCAACAGTGTAATCTTCAATTATTTTAAATTGTTTTAAATTATTTTTCTTCCATCTACCACTCACTCAGTCTTTCCCTTGAATAAAAGAAAACATTAGTCTAGCAAGTATATTTGTGCCTTGAGGCTAGCAATCAGAGAATGATAGGTCCATATAAAATACAGCATTCTGCATTTTGTGGCTTTATTCTTTAAAAGAGGATAATACCAGTCTTCTTCAAAGAAAACAAAGGTGAACTTCCTGTTTCAATAACCAAGAACATTTACTGTGTTTTGAGATGGGAGTACAATCAACTATGCTTTGGGGGTTTTCTGTATTTGGGAAATCCCGAATTCTTAATAATTGGCCAACTTTCAGGCAGGTAAGGATCAGAACAGCCTGTATGTTCTCTTAAGTTTACAAAAAAAAAAAAAAGAAAAGAAAACATAGGCACTCACTTGTGCTGTTGAAGGCTGACTCCTTAAAATAAAACTTAAGGAGACTAATGATTCATTAAAGTAAATTGATGGTTTTACTACTAATTCCTATCCCATGTATCTGATACAAAAGAAGTGTTGGTAATGAATAAATAACATATCCTAGGCAGATGAATTCAACCTAGTAGATAAGAGTTTGCTTTGGTCACAGTTGCCTGTGAATATGGGTTTCAAAACAAACATAAAGCCTTAACTTAGAATTTCATTATGTTTTAGAACTGTCACTGCCTTAATGTTCAAGCATCTACATAAGTCCTCCAAATAAAGGAGAAATGCATGTTTGTGGGTTTTTGTAAGTACATGTGCAGTGATCTATGGCTTGTTACTGTGACAATGTTTGTTAACTCATCCGATATATTTACAGAAAAATGGAGCATGTAATAGTCCTTCATGTATAATAACTGTTTTCCCCTCAAAACAATAGTTACCTGAACTGATTATTTGTAAAAACTGAAATTCTGTGATTAAAGAAAAGCTAGAATTCTAAAAAAAAAGAAAATATTTCAAATTGTGTATAAAACCAGCACACTGTACCTCATGATGGTATTAATGTACACAGCTATTATTTAATTAAAAGAAAAGAATACATGTTTCTCCCTCTTTTATTTAACATTTCACTCTCAATTCTAGTCAGGAAAGTTATGCAAAAACTTAAAATGAAATGAATCCTGATTGAAAAATAAAAAATCCTATTTGCAGATTGCATGAACTTGTATATAGAAAATGCTGTAGAATCCACAGCAAAATTTATTATAACTAGTAAATTAGTTCAGGAAGATTGCAGGATATAATATCAATATTTCAAAAATCAATTTCCTGTCTTTTCACTAGCAGTTAAAATCAGAAAAAATATAAAAACAATTCCATGTATAACATTAGAACAAAATGCTTAAGAATAAATTTTAATCATGTAGTGTCTCCATTTTATTTCCTTTCTTATTGTCTTATGATACAATGTACTGACTATATTATAGTAATTAAATATCCTCACTTAAAAAAAAATAGGAGCACGGAGCCAAAAATAAACGACTCAGTGAACATTAAAAATAAAGAATAAATTGTAAAAGATATGTATACTAAAATTCACAAAACATTGTTGAAAGAAACCAAATACTCAAATTGAAATGCCTGCATGTTTATGGATTTGAAGACTATACATGATCATGTTACTCCTAATCAAACCATTGATTCAACATAATTGCTATCAAAACCTCAGCTGCCTTTTTAATAAACATTGACAAACTTATTCTAAAATGTATATGGAAACATGAAGCACTCAGATTAGCCCAAACAACTTTGTGAAAGAACAAATTTGGTGGGCACAAATGTCTCACTTTTAATTTTTAGTGCCCTTCTATAGTAATAGTGTAAGGATAGATATATAGATTAATGGAATATATGTTAAAACCTGGAAATAAACTATACTTGAGGTCAATTTATATTCAAAAAAATTTCTAAGACAATATTACTCTTTTTAGGAAACAATGATAGGACAACTGGATGTACACTTACAAAATGAGGAATTTAGACACGTACCTTGTATTATGTACAAAATTACTCAAAATGGATTTAATGCCTAAATATAGCTATAAATGTAAAACTCTTAAAATGAAACATATGTTTAAATCTTTATAATCTTGGATTATACAGTAGGCAATTATAACATCGTAAGTGAATAAGGCAATTATAACAACATAAGAGAAAACTGATAAATTGGACTTCATCAAAATTAGCAGGTTTTTGTTTCACAAAAGAAACTAAATAGTGAATGAGAGATTAAAAGAAATAAATTGCACCTATTCTTACCATTGCTGGCTTTGCCTTCCCCCAGGTCCTGCTGAAAATGTCAGACTCAAATCATGGTAGCAGCCAGCAGAATTTCTCTGAGGAGGAAATAGATGATGAAGAAAGTGTGATTTTGACATTGGTTCCAGTTAAAGATGATTCAAATAATGAACAAATGGTACCAACTGTTTCTTAACTTGTGATGTCAAACTGAACAATCCCCAGAAACACAATGAAGTTAATGTACCTCCAACAGATAAACAATCAAAAGCTATCCGAAAAGCTAGATGTAAAATCCTGTCCTTCTGAAAAGTAAAAACTTGCATGTATATTAGCCCTCCACCACGGTACTATTAAGGCCTAAGTAGAGAACAAAAGAAGAGTCACAGTCCCTAAAACTTCAGTGCTAAAAATTAATATTGGCACCTGCAGAAACAAGCTGATATTGAGACCCCAAATTAAAATATACTAGAGTCTCAAAAGGTGGGAATGAGAGAGGATACCCGAGAAGGGTGAGGTCTAGGAGAACAGGTCTTCTCAAGGAGACCATAAGGATACATCAGTAGGATCCTCTCCATGGTGACTTAGCTCTTGGGAATTTGTAAACTTAACTTCCTGGAACTTGGAAATTTCCAAGTTCTGTGAAATCCTGTAGTTCTGTAGGGGCTGGAATAGCATCTCCCGCTTGATTCAAACTGGCCAATGAGAAGGGTGGCTGTGGGGTGGAACTTTTTGACTGTCAATAAAAAGGGAAAGACCAAGCTAGTCAGAGAGCATGGCAATTTGGAATTCTTCTATGCTGTAAGCTCCCAGCTGATGGATAAAGACCTTCTCTTAAAAAAAGAAAAAGAAAAAACCTGTTCTTCCCATGCCAACTCTTTGCCTCCCATTAATGTGTGTCAAGACACTTTGAGGAACTGGTGCCAGCAACTTGAGTTGAGTACTGATGGCAAGAAAACAGAAGTTTTTCTGAGGCTTCAGAAACATGCTTTTCTTGGACAGAAATATGAAATTCCTGAAACACCAAAGGAAGCCAGATTACATTCATGTTCAAGGAAACTCAAGGCAAAGACCAAGAGAGCAAGACTTCAGGAAAGGTCCAAGATGAGTGTGAAAACAGAAGAGATAGAGTGGAAGTGATAATGAGAGCGCCAGACCACAGCCATCTTGGATCGCCACCATCTTAGAAGTTAAGTCTCACTTTTGCTGCCATTTTGTAGTATAAGTTTCACTTTCCTGTAAGAGCAGGCAATTCCCTGAAATCATGCGAGTGCAACCTCCCAATCAGAAACCGCCCTCTGCATCAGACTGCATCAGACCACGTGGCAGCCAATCCTGAGATGCCCCCTGTCCTGAAGCCTAGCACACCCCTCCCATAGCCCCATATTATAAAAACCCTATGCCCCAGAGCTTGGGGCTCCTGGCTTGGAACCATTGCAGTGGAGCCCCTGGGAGCCCAGGCTCAAGCTTGTGACAATAAAGGCTGTTTTGCTTTTGCGTCGGAATTGGCTCCTTAGTGGTCTTTGGGGACTTTGTGATCTGGGCATAACATTTGGGGGCTCTTCCGGGATCCCCAAGACTCCCTGAGGACCCCCGACCCAGAGAGCCAATAAGTGGTAAGTGTTTGTCTTGTCTGTTGTGGTTGTTTTTGGAAATCTGTAAACAGGTGGCCAGCGTGAAGTCAAGGCTGACACGCTGGCAGCTGCCAGCCAGGGGTGCCCTGGAGATGTCCTGCCCACTACTGGGAGGGATCTGACCCCATTGAACTGGGAGGTGGAATCCCCAGAGTGCGGAGGGGACTCAGACCCCCTGGTGTTTATTGAAGAGATTGCCCCACTGGACTGGGACATGGAATCCCCAGGGCATGGTGTGGACTCAGTTCCCCTTGTGGTTCTCTTGAATGGATGTAGCTGGTCACTTCTGCAGCACAGTTGGGGACCGTCGTCCTATTTTCAGTTTTGTTTCCGCGGAACATTGATTTTGTGTTTCCTCAGTGTGTTGTGTGTGTTGTGTTTCATTGGTGTTTTAGTGTGGTTAAGTATAATGGGGCGACTTTGACTGCCAAAAATGGGACAGACTCAGACAACCCTCCTGTCTACTTTCCTTGATCATTTCTCAGAAGTAAAGACTAGAGCTCAAGATTCGGGGCTTGTGGTGAAAAGAACTAAACTGATTACTTTCTGCAGGAGCGAGTGACAAACCTTCAATGTTGGCTGGTCTCCAGAGGGAACCTTTCATCTCCCCATTATTTTCCAGGTTAAGGACGTTGTTTATTGTCCACGAACTGGTCACCCTGACCAGGCTCCATACATCACCACTTGGCAGGACCTAGTAGAAGATCCCCCTCCCTGGCTGAAAGCAATTCTGCCTCTGGCAGATAAAAACTCAAGCAGTTCAGTTCTCGCAGTGCACGAGAAGCTTCCCATTGAAAAACCCTCTAAACCCAAACCCTCTGCACCGCTCTACCCTGTCTTGCAGGATAGTACAGATCAGGATTTCTTTTGTCCTCCTCCATATCACCCTCCTGCCCCTCCGCAGGTTAAGCCAGTACCTCCTGGGAAGCGGCAGCGGGGGAGCCCTCTGCTGAAATAGGGACAGCAGCAAGACCTGTCGCTGGAAGTTCACCATTCACCAGACAGCAAGCCCATCGGGAGGCCATCTTGACCATCCTTCCCCTGAGGGCTACGAGTCCTCCTGATGCCAATGGGGTTCAGAACCTTTACTATTGGCCCTTTGCCACTAGTGACTTATATAACTGGAAAATGCAGAATCCCAAGTTTTCTGAGAAACCCACCGCCCTAATTGATCTCTTAGATTCTGTCCTTTTCACCCACCAGCCCACCTGGGATGATTGTCAGCAGCTTTTACAGGTGCTGTTCACCACGGAAGAAAGAGAGAGAATCCTGTCAGAGGCCTGGAAGTCAGTTGTGGGCAGAAATGGGACTCCCACTACCAATCCTGCTGAGATTGATGCTGTTTTTCCCCTCACCCACCCTGATTGGGACTTTAATATGGAACCAGGTCAGGTGAGTCTCCGAGTCTACTGCCAGACTGTAATGAGGGGTCTCTGGAAAGCGGCCCGTAAGCTGACCAATTTGGCTAAGGTAGGGAATGTGCAGCAGGAGAAAAATGAGTCTCCTGCTGCCTTCCTGGAAAGGATCATGGAAGCATTTCATACTTACATGCCCATGAATCCTGAGGCAGAGGATAGCAAAGCCACAGTTATCATGGCCTTTGTTAACCAATCTGCCCCTGACACAAAGAGGAAACTCCAGAGAGTAGATAGGCTGGCTGAGAAGTCTTTACAGGATCTACTTGCAGTGGCTGAGAAAGTATATAATAACAGAGAGACTCCAGAGGACAAGCAGACCTGAGCTCAGGCCAAGAAAACTCAAGACCTGGCTAAAATCCTGCTGGCCGCCACTGCTGCCGAGCCTCAGGCCCAGCAGGCCCAGCTACGGCGACTAACAGAGGAAGGTGAGGAAAAACCTTGAGGGTGGGGTGGGCTGCCGGCAACTGCAGAAGGACCAGTGCGCTTACTGCAAGGAGATGGGACAGTGGGTCAAAGAATGTCCTAAAAGGAGGGCTGGCAAGCCCACCCCCCATGGTAAGACCCACATCCTAGAGCTTGGGGAACTGAGTGACTAGAGGGGTGAGGGTTCAGCACCCCTCCCTGAACCCAGGGTAACCCTCAAAGTGGAGGGGATACCGGTAGATTTCCTAGTGGACATGGGCGCCCAACATTCGGTACTTATAGAAGATCAGGGTAAACTGGACACAAAGAAGTCTCAGGTTCAAGGGGCAACTGGGATGAAACAGTACTCATGGACTACCCAAAGAACTGTGGACCTGGGCACGGGCTGGGTATCCCACGCATTGATGGTCTCCCCTTACTAGGCAGAGATCTGCTGAATAAAATTGGGGCCCAGATATCCTTCAAGCAGGACGGACCCCAGGTTACAGATAACCAAGGGCACCCTATACAAGTTCTAACTCTCCAGCTAGAGGATAATACAAGCTTCACCAACAACCACCACGAGCCCAAGCTGACATTAGTGCTTGGCTCCACTCCCATCCTTTGGCGTGGGCTGAGACAGGAGGAATAGGGCTGGCCATTCATCAGCCTCCAGTTCTAGTAGAGCTTAAACCTGGAGCAGAACCGATATGGGTAAAACAATACCCCATGGCCTCGGAGGCAAAGAAAGGAATACTTCCACACATTAGATGCCTCCTACAGGCAGGAATTTTGATCCCTTGCCAATTGGCACGGAATACTCCCTTGTTGCCTGTCAAGAAACCCCTCACTAATGACTACCGTCCAGTACAGGACTTACACGAAGTCAATAAACGGGTAATGGATATTCACCCAACCATGACCAACCCATATATGCTCCTGAGTGCCTTGGCCCCAACTCACACATGGTACACAGTTTTGGATTTGAAAGATGCCTTTTTCAGTCTACCCCTAGCTCCACAAAGCCAGGCTATGTTCGCCTTTGAGTGGAGTGACCTGGAGGAAGGCATCGGCAGACATCTAACCTGGACCTGCTTACCACAAGGCTTCAAGAACTCTCTGACTATCTTTGATGAGGCTCTACATGAAGACTTAGGTGAGTTCCGTAAGTTACACCCTGGCCTGACCCTCCTCCAGTATGTAGATGACATACTGATAGTGGCTGCCAATGAACAAGATTGCCTGCAAGGAACGCGGGATCTGCTCACCACCCTGAGAGACTTGGGATACCGCGCATCTGCAAAGAAAGCCCAGATATGTCAACAAACTGTAAGTTATTTAGGATATGTGCTTAAGGATGGCCAGAGGTGGCTGAGTGAAGCCAGGAAACAAACTGTGCTTGGAATCCCAACTCCCACTACTCCCAGGGAGGTGCAGGAATTTTTGGGAACAGCTGGATTTTGCAGGCTGTGGGTGCCCGGATTTGCCGAAATTGCCAAGCCCCTTTATGAAGCCACCAAGGAGGGGCAGCCTTTCTAGTGGTCAGCAAACAGGGACCAAGCACTTAGAGAACTCAAGACTGCCCTATTGACTTCTCCTGCACTGGGCCTCCCTGATATCATGAAACCTTTCCATCAGTATGTGGATGAACATAAAGGGGAGGCCAAGGGAGTATTGACCCAAACTCTGGGACCCTGGACTCGTCCAGTTGCCTACCTATCCAAAACACTTGACCCAGTGGCCTCGGGATGGCCTCCTTGCTTACGCATTATAGCGGCCACTGCCCTCTTGGTAAAAGATGCAGATAAACTCACTCTTGGACAAGAACTGTTGATAACAACCCCCCATACCATCAAGGGAGTCTTGAAACAGCCCCTGGACCAGTGGATGAGTGACGCATAGCTGACTCATTATCAAAGCCTACTACTGAATCCACCAAGGATTTGATTCCTACCCAGTGCTGCCCTGAATCCTGCCACTTTCTTACCCAACCCAAATGCAGAGGTGCTGCTCCATCACTGTCAGGATATACTAGTACAAGTCCAGAGTCTTTGCCAAGACCTGACCAATCAGCTGCTGCCTGATGCTGAAGAAACGTGGTTCACGGATGGCATTAGCTTCATAAAGAACGGGCAAAGGTATGCAGGGGTGGTGGTGGTCTCTGAAATGGAGACATTATGGGCCAAGCCCCTCCCAAGTGGCACCTCCGCCCAGCGGGAAGAACTCATTGCCCTCACCAAGGCCCTGGTTCTGGGGAAAGGTAAGAGAATTAATATCTATACTGACAGCCAATACATGTTTGCCACGGCTCATATATGTGGAGCAATCTACCAAGAGAGGGGGCTATTAACCGTAGAAGGAAAAACAGTCAAAAATAAACAAGAGATACTAGACCTCCTAGCTGCTATCTGGCTGCCAAAAAAGTTAGCCATCATTCACTGCCCAGGGCACCAAAAGCCAATCACTCCAGTGGACAGGGGTAATCATCGAGCAGACAAGGTCACCAAGAGTGCAGCCCTTAGTGCAGCCCAGGTCCTAACCCTCAGTCTACCAGACCCAGGACTGCTAGTCTTGCCAGAAAAGCCTGAGTATACCCCAGAAGACCTAACATGGCTCCTTACTATCCCCCAAGCACACAGCCCTCCACAATACAATGGCTGGTGGTGCACTGCTGATGGCAAGACCCTCCTTCCAGCATGGCTAGGGATGGAGGTGCTACAGTGTATGCACCAAGCCACCCACCTGGGCAATAGGAAACTGAAGGACTTGGTTTATCATGTGAAGATTAAAATTGAACGATTGGACACCAAAGTCAATCAGGTAATCAGTGCTTGCAAAGCTTGTCAATTCACAAACACCAGGGCTGAGCCAACTGCCCAAGGGACCTGAGAGCAGGGAGACAAGCCTGGTGCATATTCGGAAGTAGATTTTACAGAAGTTAAACCAGGACGGTATGGATATAAATACCTCTTAGTTTTTATAGATACCTTTTCCGGGTGGGCTGAAGCCTTCCCAATGAAGCACAAGACCGCCCAGATGGTGGCAAAAAAATTGCTGGAAGACATCCTCCCCAGGTATGGACTGCCAGCCCTGATTGGCTCAGACAACGGCCCTGCCTTTATATCTCAGGTAACACAAGGGGTAGCAACTGCTCTGGGAGCACCCTGGAGCCCCAGAGCTCAGGTCAGGTAGAGAAAATGAATAGAAACTTAAAAGAAACCTTGACCAAATTAACTCTTATGTCTGGCGGAGACTGGGTGGCTCTCCTTCCCTTTGCCTTGTATTGGGTTAGAAACTCTCCTTATAAGCTTGGGCTTACTCCTTACGAAATACTCTATGGGAGACCACTGCCCATCATTCCCAACACTCGCATAGATATATTAACTGAACCAGATGATGAGAATTTCCTCCTCTCCCTTTGATGTTACCAGCAGGTACAAAAGGACAACTGGAGCTGCCCACAAGCCACTTATGAGGCTGGTCCTGTACCTGAACCCCATAAGTTCTGGCCCAGTGACTGGGTCTACGTGAAAAGACACCACCAGGAGACACTGGAGCCCCGGTGGAAAGGGCCCTATGTTGTGATCCTAGTGACACCCACTGCTCTCAAAGAGGACGGCATCGTCTCTTGGGTACACCACACCCACATCAAGCTTGCAGACCCGTTCGCCATCCAGGAAGACTTCATCCCACAATGGAAGATTCAGCAGGGCAGAGACAATCCATTGAAGCTCAAGTTGCAGCGAACTCCACCCACTCCACGCTGATATTATTGCTTGTATGTACCCCCTTGTAGTCCTCCCCCCACTCAAACCCTCAGCAGCCTTACAATGTGACCTGGCAGGTGTTTGGGGGACCTGTCCACGGATTTGAGGGAGGCCCCTACAATGATCTGCAGAATGGACATTATTGAATACCACTTGGGGAATACACCCCAATACACCTGATACCCCAATCTATATATAGATTTAGATCAGATAGTAGGCTTGAAAACCAGCCATTGGACTCTCAACAGTGCTTATTACATTTGCCCAGCCACAAGGAAGATAAATGTGGGGGAAGAAGTCATTATTTCTGTCAACATTGGAGCTGTGTCTCCACAGGTCAAATTTGGTGGGCACTTCCTAATCGCCCTGACTTAATAGAAGCAGAAAGGAGTCCCAGTCTAGGGTGCACGTGGGTAGGGATTTTGGGTGAGCAATGGTTATGTGACCCAGTGCGTATTCAGTTCACAAGCCCAGGAAGGGACAGATGTACCACTTGGGAGTCTGGCAAAATTTGGGGAATCTGGTTGTATACTCCCTGACGAATAATGTCCACCCATACCCCTGGGATAAAGGAGACTTTTTCAAGATCAAGGTAGTGTACAGCCCCATTACCACTAATGGACCAATCTGGGTCAGGCCTAATCGCATTCTTGAACTCCTCACAGGCCACTAAACCCCTCCCAAACCGACAACCTTCACCCCGAGACAACTTTAACAAGAAATGCCTCCAGTGCATATTTCCTTTCAGATCCCACCTGGGAACTACTCACAAGTACATATCAGATGATGAACTTAACCAGGCCTGATTTGACGGCAGCCTGTTGGCTCTGCTTTAGTATAGAACCCCCTTACTATGAAGCATTTGCTATTCTAGGAAATCACACTCTTGGGGAGGCCACGACCTGTTGGTGGCATCAGAACCATCCCAGATTTACCCTCCAAATGGTAATGGGGAAAGGCATGTGTATTGGAAAAATGCCCACCTCACACCTGCACCTATGCAATGCCACTGGTCAGTGGAACGGTTCTGGATATCTAATATCCTCCAGCAATGCCTGGAGAGCCTGTACCACAGGCTTAGCTCCATGCATACATGCGGGAGTACTAAAACAGAATCGAGACTACTGTGTCTTAGTACAAATAATGCCTAGAATAATTTACCATGAGGAAGGAACGGTGCTTCAGAGATTCTTAGACCCAACCCCATGCAGGAGGTGAGAAGTAATCACTGCCCTCACCATCTCTGCATTATTAGGAATGGGTTTGGCAGGGGAGTGTCTGCCCTAGTCCTGCAGGATAAAAACTATGGAACCCTCCGAGAGGCAATTGACTGGGATATAGAAAGGATAGAAAAGTCCATTACCCTATTCCAAGAATCCCTAACTTCCCTTTCGGAAGTAGTTTTACAGAACCGGAGGGGACTAGACCTCTTATTCCTCCAACAAGGGGGGCTGTGTGCTGCCTTGGGAGAAGAATGCTGTTTCTATGCTGAACACTCAGGAGTAGTAAAAGAGTTAATGGCTCTTGTGAGAGAGATTGATAAAGTGCAAGGCAGACTGAGAAAATAACCAAAGCTGGTATGAGTCCCTCTTCAATTGGTCTCCCTGGCTAACCACCCTAATATCAGCCCTGGCCGGCCCCCTAATATTATTACTCTTATTCCTGACAATAGGCCCTTGTATCATCAGTAGATGCATCACTTTTGTATGGGAACGCATAGAAGCTGTACAATTATTAGTCTTAAAAGGCCAATATCACCCCTAGCTGAAAGGGAATTAGAGATGACAGAGATGGAACTGGACCCATGATTAGGCTCCAGAAGTCACAAGTAGAGGGGGGAATGAGAGAGCCAGACCACAGCCATCTTGGATCGCCGCCATCTGAGAAGTTAAGTCTCACTTTAGCCACCATTTTGTAGTATAAGTTTCACTTTCCTGTAAGAGCAGGCAATTTCCTGAAATCATTCGAGTGTGACCTCCCATTCAGAAACCGCCCTCTGCATCAGACTGCATCAGACCACTTGGCAGCCAATCCCGAGATGCTCCCTGTCCTGAAGCCTAGCACACCCCTCCCATAGCCCCATATTATAAAAACCCTATGCCCCAGAGCTCGGGGCTCCTGGCTTAAATCCGTTGCAGCAGAGCCCCTGGGAGCCCAGGATCAAGCTTGTGACAATAAAGGCTCTTGCTTTTGCATCAGAATCGGCTCCTTGGTGGTCTTTGGGGACTTCGTGGTTTGGGCATAACAATAACATCAGCTCAGGAATCTGCATTGGCATCGTGGGCAAGGACTGCTGCAAGAGCTGGTCAGCCTAAGATTGTGAATTCACGGTCTATTCCTGCTTCTGCTGAGGCCTTTTTAATAACAGCTTCTGGCATCAGGTGGTGTGTGATCCACTGCAAGGCTCTCCCTGCAGACACAGAGGGTTGGGTTCACCTACAGTTTCATGCAGGTCAGGCCTGGGTGCCTGCCACTCCCAGGAGGATAATTTCCTTCTTCCTGTTACCAGCCGACATTTTCTCATTTCCAGGCCTAGAAGATAATATGTTATGCCTGGACTGTGCTAAGAGAAATAAGAAGATAATGAAAAGATTAATGATAGCGAAGAGGAAGAAGCAATCTACTTTGAACACAAAGTATTAGAGAGTGATGGATATAGTTTCAGAATGTGTAAGCTGATTTGAGGAAATGGAAGAAGAGATCATTGGAAGGAACCTTTGTGATTTACAAAACAGAATCAAGTGATTAGGACTCCACTGTGAAGATGGTTAACTAGGTGACAGTCCTGTCTAAGGAAACCCTTTGGGGGACTTCGAAAGGCACGAAAATAAAGTCATTGCAATCGGAAAAAAGAAATAAATAATGAAATGAACTCATGAGATGGGGTATAATATTTGGAAGTCATACATACGATAAGGGAGTAGTGTTCAGAAGATAAGAACTCTTACAACTGAGCAGTAGTAAAGAGAAATAAAAGAAGGTGAGATGTCTAAATAGATAATTTTCTTAAGAAGATATATGAATAAAGAAAAAAGTAAAAAAAAAGGAAAGAAAAAATGTATATGAGAAAATGCTCAACATCAGTTCCCCTTATGGAAATTTATATTAAAACTACAGTGAGGGCTGGACGCGTGGCTCACGCCTGGGAGGCCGAGGTGGGTGGATTGCCTGAGCACTCTAGGAGGCTGAGGTGGGTGGATTCAAAACCAGCCTGAGCCAGAGTGAGACCTCATCTCTAAAAATAGCCATGCATTGTGGAGGGCACCTGTAGTCCCAGCTACTCTGGAGGCTGAGGCAAGAGAATCACTTGAGCCCAAGAGTTTAAGGTTGCTGTGAGCTGTGATGCCATGGCACTCGATCCAGGGCTACAAAGTGAGATTCTGTCTAAAAAAAAAAAAAAAAAATTACAGTGAGATACCATCACACCCACAACTATGATTACAATTTTTAAAATGAAAATAACTAGTGTTGGTGAAGATCTGGGTGAATTGGAACAATCATACATTACTGGAGAGAATATCAAATATGATAGCCACTATAGAAAACAGCTTTTATTTTTTTATTTTTTTATTTTTGGCCGGGGCTGGGTTTGAACCCGCCACCTCCGGCATATTGGACCGGCGCCCTACTCCTTGAGCCACTGGCGCCGCCCATAGAAAACAGTTTTACAGTTTTTCAAATTTAAATATTATGTTACTTATGAATAATCAATGCCATTCATATATGTCTAAGAGTATGAGGAGCACATGTCCACACAAAGATTTATACTCACATGTCCACATCAACATTATTCACAATAATTAAAATGTGGAAAAGACTCATGTCCATCAATTGATTAATGGACAAATATGTAGTATGTCCATACAATTGTAATATTTAGCCAGCAAAAGTAACAATGTACTGATATGTGATATACTATGGATGAAACTTGATATAATTATGTTAAAGATGCTAAACCCCAATAACCCACATGTTCTATGATTCTATTTATATAAAAAGTGCAAAATGTGAAATATATAAAAATCAAAGGCTGACTTGTGACTCCCAAGTTCTGGGGCAGAGAAGGATGGTCAGTGATTACTAATGGATACAAGGTTTCTTTTCTGAGTAATGATAATGTGTGCAATTAGCTGTGACACCTGCACAACTTTTGTATATGCCAATAACCAATGGATTTTAAATTTTAGAATAGTAAGAAAGAGAAATAACCCAGCTTTATTAGTTCAAATTATAGGATTTCCCTTTAATTAGGGGCAAAAGAGTGTTAGGATTTAGGACGTTACAGTGGTAATTAGTAATGTGAGAGAGAAAAAGAATCTCATAAAAATTTATTTGGCTGGCTGAAATGTTCTAAGTAGTAATGTCTTTTCTGTGTAGGGAATCATGAACTGAGGCATGAGTCTTAGAGTTTGTTCAACAAAAGCATCAACAAGGTATTCAGTGGTAGCTATTGCCCTATAATAAAAGTGGATAAATCTGCATCCTTGTCAAAGTTGAGACTATAATATGCAATTGTTCTTGGAATATTTTCACTAAGCCCAAGCATTTGTCCTGATTCATGAGTAAACAAAAATGGTTTTTCTACTTAGGGATGCCTAGTAAAAGAGATTTTGGGGGATTATTTCTTTCTTTCTTTTTTTTTAGAGACAGAGTTTCTCTTTAACGCCCTTGGTAGAATGACGTAGTGTCACGGCTCACAGCAATATTTAACTCCTGGGCTTAGGCAATTCTCTTGCCTCATCCTCCTGAGTGGCTGGGACTACAGGCGCCTACCAGAACGTCCAGCTATTTTTTTGTTGCAGTTTAGTTGGGGTTGGATTCAAATCCGCCACCCTCAGTATATGGGGCTGGCACCCTATCAACTGAGCCACAGGCACTGCTTGAGGATTCTTCTTAAGATTACAGAAGGCTGGCTCAGCACCTGTAGCTCATTTGCTAGGGTGCCAGCCATATACACTGGAGCTGGTGTGTTCATCCCGGGCCTGCCAAACAACAATGACAACTACAACCAAAAAAAAAATAGCTGAGCGTTGGGGTGGGCGCCTATAGTCCCAGCTACTTGGGAGGCTGAGGCAAGAGAACTGCTTAAGCCCAAGAGTTTGAGATTGCTGTGAGCTGTGATGCCATGGCACTCTACCCAGGGCAACAGCTTGAGACTCTGTCTCAAAATAAAAATAAATAAAATGTTCTGCTCGGTGCTGATCTCATAGAATCTCATTCAATTCTAATTTCTGTCTCCAATTACAAGTTTAATCCCATTTGTATTTCCACAATGGAATTATCCAATCAATTTTTCTTGAATTATTTTGGATATAGCCATATTAGGAGACTTCGCCCTAATCTTCAGGCCTTTTTTAAAGCATGGGGTTTTATGTGGAAATGACAGTCATAGATTCCTGTCCAATTTAGTCTAAATGCCTTTGGCTGTTGAATATCTCAAATTCTAACCAACATATGCACAAATTAAGTCACACAACCATTGATAATAATCATCCACAAAAATATTAAATTTTTCTATGAATAATTATTGGTGTGAAACTGTGTTTGTGAATTGTTTATTTGTTTTTCTTTTTTTTTTTTTAGGATAACTAAAAGTTCCTTTTAATGTATACAACTCAGTGATTTTTTAGTATATTCACACAGCTATACAACAATCACAACATAATTTGAGAAAGTTTTCATCTTCCATAACAGCAACCTTGCACCCGTTCACAGTCATTCCCTGTTCTCTCCTTTCTGCAGTCCTGACAACTGATACTCTCTGTGTCTAAGGATTTGCATGTGCTGGGCATTGTTTATTTGTTTTTCTTGAGATAGAGTCTCACTTTGCTGCCCTCTGTAGATTGCTGTGGTGTCACAGCTCACAGCAACCTCAAACTTTTGGGCTTAAGCGATTCTCTTTCTTCAGCCTCTCAAGTAGCTGGGACTATAGGCTCACGCTACAATGCCTGGCTATTTTTGTTGTTGTAGTTGTCATTATTGTTTAGCAGGCCAGCCCCATGTGTGTGGCTGGTGCCTTTAACCACTGAGCTACAGGCTCTGAGCCTGTTTGTGAAGTTTTTAACCATAGCTTTGAAGTCAGATCGGACCTAAGATTTAAACTCACACTTGCCTAAGTACCTGGCTCATAGGGCAAGATGAATCTTTAAAGGCAACTGGAAATTTGTTTTGGGGGGAGAGGAAAAGTTCTGGATAAGAAGAGACAAACATTTATGGAGGTACAGAAAGCAAGACAAAGGAGCGAGAGGAAGAACAGGTGCAGAAAGGCAATTGTGGGCAAGAAAAGGGTGGATTGACCAAGAAAGTAAATCTAGTTGTTTGTTTGTTAGCTTAGTCAGCTTTCTTTATACAAAACTACCAGTTAACAATAATTAGGTATGTTGGAATATCTTGGTATAGAAAGTCCTCCAAAATATATGGAGTGATTAAGTAAGGCACTGCATTAGTCAGGAGTCTCTAGAGAAATCCATCCAAAAGGGATACATATTTTGGCTCATGTATTTATGGAGGCTGATGAGTCCCACAATCTACTGTCTGCAAGCTGGAAATCCAGGATAGCTGGTAGTACAAAGGTCTGAAAGCCAGAGGGCTGATCTTGTAGATTCAATTCTGAGGCTAAAAGTAGGAGAATCAAAAACTCCCAGGGCAAGAGAAGATTGGTTGTATCAATTCAAGCAGACAGGCAGGGGGAGAGTTAAGTCAGCCTTCTTCTATTCACATCCTAAATGGATTCTATTCTTGTCCCTGTATTGGAGAGGGCAATCTGCTGAACTCATTCTAACAATTTAAATGATAATCCCTTCCAGAAATATGCTCAGAGACACACCCAGTAATAATGTTTAATCAGGGTAACTGGTGCTATAGTCAAATTGTCACATAAAATTAACCATCACAAGTACACCCCTTGCCACACTGGCACCCAGATATATCTCCTTAAGCTATATTTAATCTATAAATAAAGATAACAATAGGGTCACAATTATGCCTAGCATGATACAACTGTCCTGTATACAAGTAAAGATGCACTAACAACTTCCCCAGAAGATGAAGTAAAGCCCATGAATGATGTTTACTCTTCCTTGTTATTCCATAACTTCAGTACTGTTACTGAATGAAGAGGGCCCAGCTGCCTATCACTGTCAGTCAATATGCAGAGACAGGGTTAGGTCCACTAAACTTTATTTGTCAGAAGAACAGCAATTCTGGACAACAGTGAGAGTAGCTTCTCCAAGACTGTTCTGTCTTTCCATTTCCAAAACCACAGTTTTATACACAAAAGTTAAAAAAAATACCATATTAACTCTTATCTTAAACAGCCGTAATCGACACTTATTTTAAACAATAAAAATCACCATAAACAATAATTGACATAACCCGTGACCCAAAACATTTCAAATTTAATAGTTAATCTCCTAAATCAATTGCCCTAAACTACTCAAGATACATATTTTTAGGTTAAAGCTGAGTTTACAAAACAATAAGAATGGGAGACATGAGATAAAGGTCACGTAGGTCCTAAACAGAGTAGACCAGTCATGTTACCTTGGCCCTAGCCTGACTGACTCCATCTTATCCTCACTACATGTGCCCTCAGGGTCATGTATAAGGACAATACATCTTATGATACATGACAGTGGAATAAAAATGTGAAAATACAAAGATATTTGATATATACAATTCACATTTGAACAACATAGGAGATTAAAAAGTTGGGATAATTATTACAGTCTGTAGGTAAGACTGAGATAGAAGGGAGTAGTCCTTTCATTTAAAAACTGAAGCAAATTAAGTGTTAAAATAAAGGGCTTGAGGCCATGGTCCACGATTTAAATTAAATGTTTTGATTGTCTTTTTTTTTTTTGAGACAGAGTCTCATTACGTTGCCCTTGGTAGAGTGCTGTGGCATCATAGCTCACAGCAACCTCCAACTCTTGGGCTCAGGCAATTCTCTTGCCTCAGCCTCCCAAGTAGCTGAGACTGCAGGCGCCTGCCACAACACCTGGCTATTTTTTTTTTGTTGTTGTTGCAGTTGTTGTTGTTTAGCAGGCCCAGACCGGGTTCGAACCCGCCAGGCTGGTGTCATAACCACTGTGCTACTGGCGCCAAGCCTGACTGTCCTTTCTTTCAGGAGATTTTTGTTAATGATGTGTGAGCTTTCTTTCTTTCTTTCTTTTTTTTTTTTTGAGACTGAATCTCACATTATCAGCCTTGGTAGAGTGCTGTGGCATCACAGCTCACAGCAATATCCAACTCATGGGCTTAGGTGATTCTCTTGCCTCAGCCTCCCAAGTACCACAATGCCCGGCTACTTTTTTGTTGCAGTTTGGCTTGGGCCAGGTTCGAACCCACCACCCTCAGTATATGGGGCTGGCACCCTACCCCCTGAGCCACAGGCACTCCCCAATGTGTGAGCTTTGTTAAATGAGATACAAAGTAACCTAGAAGAATGCTGGGCAGTCAGTAGTCAATCAAAGTTATATACATTTTAATCTGGCTTACCTCTAGACATAAATTGAAAACCACTCATAAGAATTCACAGATACAGTGCTTAGTTATTTTTTTTTTTGTACAAGGAAGCAGTAGAAGAAAATTTGTTTATAAAAGGTTAAAGTGGGAGGTGGAGCAAGATGGCAGCCGAGTAACAGCTTTCTTGCATCTGGGCACCGTTAGTCTGGGGAGATAGAACTCCAGGCATCTCCGGCTGGTGGGATCTGCCTATCATCACCCCTGCGTGGATACAGGGAGTCAGCGAGAGACTTCTGGACCCCAAGAGGAGGACTAAAACAGTGGAAAACTGGCAAGTGGTTGCGTGTGTTCAATCGGTCTAAACCCGCATGCAACTGTAAGTTCAGTAGCAGCGAGACTGCAAACCAGAAAGGCCTTACCTGTGAACTGTTTTGGTGTCTTTGGACTTGGCACTCAGCTGAACTGCCTTGGGGAGAGCCTGAGCGGGAGTGCAGAGATCTTTGGCCTTTGAATGGGGCCCCAGTCTGAACCGCTGAGCCAGACAGAGCTAATAGTGTTTGGCGGTGGGTCACAGGGAGCCATTGTGAGCAAACTGCCCGTGCAAGCTCTGCCCTCAGGGTGGCAAAGCTAGAATTGGGTGGGAGCTGGTAACCCAGTGACCAAGTAGCCTAAGGGCGGGGTCTAAGCCGCCTTGCAGCCCTAACCCTCAGGGGCAGAGTGAGACCGGTTTTGGCACACTGGGTAAGTGGATAGCCACTTCAGCAGTGATTCCAGAGACAAGCACTTCCTGGGGAAAGCTTCTACTCAGCAAGTTTACAAGTTCAAAGTGCCTTTTAAGTGGGCTGAAGAGAGATTTAGGGTGTCTACCTGCTGGGGGTTGAGAAATCAGCACCCTCCAGTCGTATCAGAACTGCGTTAACATCTCATACCCCAGAAGACCACGTGTTGCCCAGACAATATTCAATAACATATACATACTGCTTTGTTTTTGGTTGTGTTTTTTTTTTGGTTTGGTTGTTTTTTTTTTTGTTTATTTTGATGTTGTTGATGTTGTTTTGTTTTATACGTTCAACCTTTTCCATACAGATCCTTTTTCTTTCTCAATTTTTCTAGTTTAATTATAATTTCGCATTGTTGTCTTTTTCAATAATTAGAACTTCATTTTTGCTAGTGTTTCTACTGCTATTATTTGGTTTTTCACCCAATTTTATCCCAGAAAGTTTTCTGTTTGCTTGTTTTGGTTTGATTTATAGCATGTTTGTCTTTCCTCTCTACTGGGTAGAGGTGGGGTACTGTGTCTGATCAGGTTAGCAAAGAGCTGCTGACCTCAAGGGAACGACCCAATTGGGCACCCCCAGAAAGTGGGTTTTCTTCTAAGGTTGGGTCAAAGTACCCTACTGTACACCTATATTGTTCTGTCTCCCTCGTTCTGTGCCTCCCTTCTTTTTGTCAATATTCCTTTTACCCACCCCCTCTCCTTTCTCTATTTTTCTTTTTTTTTTTTCTTACCACTCGGTCCTCCTTTCTTTCATCCCTTTTTTGCTCTTCAACCTTCTCACCCTTCTGGTCCTGTAACCCTTAGTCCACAGGCACGAGAACTTAAAGAGCAAGAGGAAGTGAAAGGAAAATTAGGGCAAGGAAACAGATAAAAGAAACCACTCATGAGGAAGAATCAGCAGAAAACTCCAGGCAACATGAAGAACCAGTCAAGAACAACCCCGCCAAGGGACCATGAGGTAGCTACTGCAGATGACTCCACCTATGAAGAAATGTTAGGAATGACACAGAAAGGGAATTTAGAATATACAGGTTGAAAACAATGAAAGAAATGATGGAAACAATGAAGGAAACTGCTACTAAAGTGGAAAAATAACTAAAAGGAAATCCAAAAACAGAATCAAATAAGAGATGAACGATATGAAGAATATAAAAAGGATATAGCAGAGCTGAAGGAAATGAAACAATCAGGCAACTTAAAGATGCAATGGAAAGTATCAGCAACAGGTTAGACCATGCAGAAGAAAGAATTTCAGAGGTAGAAGACAAAGTTTTTGAGATAACTCAGATAGTAAAAGAGGCAGAAAAGAAGAGAGAGAAAGCAGAACGTTCACTGTCAGAATTATGGAACTTTATGAAGCGTTCCAACATACGAGTTATAGGAATTCCAGAAGGGGAAGAAGAATGCCCCAGAGGAATGGAAGCCATAATAGAGAATATTATAAAAGAAAATTTCCCAAATATCACCAAAGGTTCTGACACACTGCTTTCAGAGGGATATCGGACCCCAGGTCACCTCAACTCTAACAGAGCTTCTCCAAGACACATTGTGATGAACCTGTCCAAAGTCAAGACTAAAGAAAAGATTCTGCAAGCTGCCAGGAGTAAGTGCCAGTTGACCTACAGGGGCAAATCCGTCAGAGTGACCGGAGACTTCCCTAATGAAACTTTCCAAGCAAGAAGACAACGGTCATCTACCTTTAATCTACTTAAACAGAACAATTTCCATCCAAGAATTCTGTACCCTGTTAAGCTAAGCTTAAAAAGTGACAGAGAAATAAAATCATTTACGGATATACAAACATTGAGGAAATTCGCCACAACAAGACCAGCTCTACAGGAAATACTTCAACTTGTTCTGCACACTGACCACCAAAATGGATCAGCATCAAAGTAAGAACTCAGAAATTAAAGCACAGAACCTAACCTCCACACTGATGTAAAAGATAAAACTAAGCAATGGACTCTCACCAAATAAGATGAATAGAATACTACCACACTTATCAATTATCTCAATAAATGTTAATGGCTTGAATTCCCCACTGAAGAGACATAGATTGGTTGACTGGATTAAAAAACAGAAGCCATCTATTTGCTGTGTGCAAGAAACACACCTGGCTTCAAAAGACAAATTAAAGCTCCAAGTCAAGGGTTGGAAGACAATTTTTCAGGCAAATGGAATTCAGAAGAAAAGAGGAGTTGCAATCTCATTTTCAGATACATGTGGATTTAAAGCAACTAAAGTCAAAAAAGACAAAGATGGTCACTTTATATTGGTCAAGGGAAAAATACAACAATAAGACATTTCAATTCTAAATATCTATCTCCCCAATTTAAATGCTCCCAGATTCTTGAAACAGACCTTACTTAGTCTGAGCAATATGATATCTGATAATACCATCATAACAGGGGACTTTAACACTCCTCTTACAGAGCTGGACAGATCCTCTAAACAGAAATTAAACAAAGATATAAGAGATTTAAACGAGAACCTAGAACAACTGTGCTTGACAGATGCATATAGAACACTCCACCCCAAAGATAAAGAATATACATTCTTCTCATCACCCCATGGAACATTCTCCAAAATTGATCATATCCTGGGACACAAAACAAATATCAACAGAATCAAAAGAATTGAAATTTTACCTTGTAGCTTCTCAGACCATAAGGCACTAAATGTGGAACTCAGCTCTAACAAAAATGCTCGACCCCACCCAAAGACTCGGAAATTAAACAATCTTTTGTTGAATAACAGATGGGTGCAGAAAGAAATAAAACAGGAAATCATTAACTTGCTTGAGCATAACAAAAAAGAAGACACAAGCTACCAAAACCTGTGGGACACTGCAGAAGCAGTTTTGAGAGGAAAATTCATCGCGTTAGATGCTTACATTCGAAAAACAGAAAGAGATCACATCAGCAATCTCACAAGAGATCTTATGGAATTGGAAAAAGAAGAACAATCTAAGCCTAAACTAGGTAGAAGAAAAGAAATATCCAAAATCAAATCAGAGATCAATGAAATTGAAAACAAAAGAATCATTCAGAAAATTAATGAAACAAGGAGTTGGTTTTTTGAAAAAATAAATAAAATAGATAAACCATTGGGCATACTAACGAGGAATAGAAAAGTAAAATCTCTAGTAACCTCAATCAGAAATGATAAAGGGGTAGAGGGGGAGACAAGACGGCGGACTGAAGCCAGCTTTCAACAAAGGCTCCCGTCCAGAAGGAGAGTTAAGGGACAGGAATTTAGTAAGTATCCTGGCGGACTTGAGCCTCACCAAGAGAGAAGACTGAAGAACGCACATCAACACCGCTGAGGCAAGTTGTGATCACAAGGACGCAAACAAAAGGTACAAAATCCACCACCAAGCGGACGGGAGTCCCCCTCCCCCATGAGACTGGCTCTAGAGCCCCATAATTGAACAAGCGGGCAGAAATTAAAGGCCCTCCCACTACACTCCACGGGAGAGACCTTCTAAAAACTGGACCTATCTCCCCTACTGGGGTGCCGTGGCGTTATCCTGCCGGACATAGGGCTGAATAAAACTTTGGGAATCCTTTGCCGGCAACCCTGAATCCCCAGCGCTCCCCTCCCGCCCACTGAGGTCTGGAGGCCTGTCCCCCAGGACTTCGGATCCTTGGGTGATTTCTCAAGGGGAGTGGACAGTCCCCTTGAGTGCGACTGGTCAGCATTGACTCTGAGGCGCGCCGAGTGAGGAGAGGGCACCGGGCTGAGGGGGAGTCACGCCTCGCTGCACTTCCCTGCGGTGCAGTGCAGCAACCCTCCCTGGGCATACGGAGCCCAAGACTGAATCAGACTCTGGCCTCCCCGCTGAGAACCCCTACTCTCACTTGGGGTCTGAGGGCCTATCCCCCAGGAGTTTGGCTCCTTGGGTGATTTCTCGAGGGGAGTGCACAGTGCCTCAGCTGCGTCAGGTCATCGCTGACTCTGGGACACGTGAGCGAGGAGAGGGCACTCTGCTGAGGGGAAATCAAGCCTTGGCGGCACTTCCCTGCGGTGCAGTGCAGGAGCCCTCCCCGGACCGTAGTATTGCGTGAAACTGAATGAAACTCTAGCTTCCCCCCGCCCCACTCCCAATCGGGGTCTGGGGGCCCATCCCCCAAGAGTTCTGCTTCTTGGGGGATCTCTTAAGGGGTGTGGACCCAGCACAAACTGCAGCCGCTCAGTGCTGACTCTGGGGCGTGGGACAGAGGAGAAAAGGGTCGCCTGAGTGCCCACACCAGAGCAGCAGTTCCCTGGAGGTAGATCAACAGCCGTTTTTTCTTTAACGGCAGAACGCTCACTTCTGGATATTCTGAGGCCACACCCCCTGTCTCCCTGGGCAACCAGAGGAGGCCACCGGTGACACGACTCACAAACCCGGAAGCCTCCAGGGCGGGGCCGACCCAGAGAGGTGTTCAGACGCAATTCTCCAGCAGCAAAGACGTTTGAACTCAAAACAGCCCGTCTCCTGTAGGCGACGACAAGAACAGAGACAGAACCTCACAAAGTTGTCTGTTCTGTTCTGTTCTGTTAGCAGCATGCATCAGGGACGGGGCTAAGCCTGAGTGAACACCTCCTTCCCATCACCTGCATCAAACACTCAAAGATGTCAGGCCCCATCTCCTCCTGCTAGATAGCGGCAGTCTGCGGGGGCCTGGCAGACTTCCTTGCGATTCAGGCAGGTGCAAACCCCTGGAGTGTCTGTTCACTGCAGGCAACTGGGTTAGCCATCTGCAGAGATAGCAGTGACTGGGTCCGACGGAGGGGCAAAGTGGGGAAGGAGACGTCAACCTTCCCAGACTACTCTGTTTGCTGGGTGGCTCCTCCTGACTCCACGCTGCACTGGGGTGAGCCGTGTCAGAGGAGTCACCAGGCCCCTGTGATCCAGTTCCCAGAGACCTCTTGAACCCTTCCACCCGAGACAAGTGCCGATTGAGACAGTTGATTCGGACCTTTTGAACTGGGCTAATAGACTGAGGACTCTTCAGGCGGTGCCCTGGGTGTGCGATTGTAGGAAGGTTTGATTCTCCTTTTCCAACTGGGGCCAGAGGCGGGCAGGCGGGGTGACTTAATTGCTGATTTTTCCACACAGCTGAGACTTCAAGCCAGAGTAGAAGTTGCAATAGGATCGAACAGAAACCAGCTGAAAACAAGACAGAACCACTTTGCTCCACCACACCAGACAGGGCCCCAGTTTCTCAGGCCACAACACTGTACGGGCCCTCGATAAAACCCCACGGGAAAAACCAAAGGGAGTAAACCATGGGGCGGAATCAGCGGAAAAACTCTGGTAACATGAATAACCAGAATAGATCAACCCCCCCCAAGAAAAGATACGGCAGATGTGATTGAAGATCCCATTCATAAACAACTGGCTGAGATGTCAGAAGTCGAATTCAGAATTTGGTTTGCAGACAAGATTAATAAAATGGAATTAGGAATTCGAGGAGAAATTCAAAAATTGTCTCAAGAATTTAACGAATTTAAAGACAAAACCACCAAAGACTTAGACACACTGAAACAAGAACTTACAGCCCTCAAAGATATGAAAAATACAGTAGAATCCCTCAGTAACAGAATGGAGCAAGCAGAAGAAAGGATTTCTGACATTGAAGATAAAGTCTTCGAACGCTCCCAATCTCTCAAAGAGGAAGAGAAATGGAGAGCAAAAAAGGATCACTCACTCAGAGAACTCTCAGATAATTCGAAAAAAAACAACATAAGGGTTATAGGAATTTTGGAGAATGATGAAGTAGCTGCCAAGGACACAGAGGCCCTTCTACATGAAATTATGAAAGAAAATTTTCCAGACATGCCTAGAGAATCTGAAATTCAGATAGCAGACAGCTTCAGAACCCCAGCACGATTCAACCCCAATAAGCCATCTCCCAGACATATCATAATTAGCTTCACTAAAGTTAAC
The DNA here is from genome assembly GCF_027406575.1 of Nycticebus coucang. NCBI lineage: Eukaryota > Metazoa > Chordata > Mammalia > Primates > Lorisidae > Nycticebus > Nycticebus coucang. The sequence goes on from NC_069804.1 coordinate 83,998,948, forward strand.
ATGAAAGAGAGGATTCTCAAAGCAGCCCGGCGAAAGAAAACTATAACGTACAAAGGTAAGAATATTAGAATAACTGCAGATCTCTCTGCTGAAACTTTTCAAGCAAGAAGAGGCTGGTCATCAACTTTTAATCTCCTAAAGCAAAAATCTTTCAACCCAGGATCTTGTATCCAGCTAAACTGAGTTTCATCTATGATGGAGAAATTAAATACTTCAATGACATTCATATGTTGAAAAAATTTGCCATAAGTAAACCAGCTCTTCAGGATGTTCTCAGACCTATCCTCCACAATGACCAACCCAATCCTATACCACAAAAGTAAACTCACTCAGAATCTTCGGATCAAACTCCAACTTCCACACTGGCGAAAGGATTAAAAATGTCCACTGGACCTTTGAAAAACTCGATACCCAAAATTCCACCAGACTTATCAATACTCTCCATCAATGTGAATGGCTTAAACTGTCCTCTAAAGAGGCATAGGTTAGCTGACTGGATACAAAAACTCAAGCCAGATATTTGTTGCATACAAGAGTCACATCTCAACTTAAAAGACAAATACAGACTCAGGGTGAAAGGATGGTCATCCATATTTCAGGCAAATGGTAATCAGAAAAAAGCAGGTGTTGCAATTTTATTTGCAGATACAGTAGGCTTTAAACCATCAAAAGTAAGGAAGGACAAGAATGGTCACTTCATATTTGTTAAGGGTAATACTCAATATGACGAGATCTCAATTATTAATATCTATGCACCCAACCAGAATGCACCTCAATTTATAAGAGAAACTCTAACAGACATGAGTAACTTGATTTCCTCCAGCTCCATAATCGTTGGAGATTTCAACACTCCCTTGGCAGTGTTGGATCGATCCTCCAGAAAGAAGCTGAGCAAAGAAATCTTAGATTTAAACCTAACCATCCAATATTTAGATTTAGCAGACATCTACAGAACATTTCATCCCAACAAAACTGAATACACATTCTTCTCATCAGCCCACGGAACTTACTCCAAAATTGATCACATTTTAGGTCACAAGTCTAACCTCAGTAAATTTAAAGGAATAGAAATTATTCCATGCATCTTCTCGGACCATCATGGAATAAAACTTGAATTGAGTAACAACAGGAATCTGCATAAACATACAAAAACATGGAACTTAACCTTATGCTGAATGATAGCTGGGTCAGAGATGAGATTAAGAAAGAAATCACCAATTTTTTGGAACAAAATGACAATGAAGACACAAACTATCAGAACCTCTGGGACACTGCAAAGGCAGTTCTAAGAGGGAAATTTATAGCACTGCAAGCCTTCCTCAAGAGAACGGAAAGAGAGGAAGTTAACAACTTAATGGGACATCTCATGCAACTGGAAAAGGAAGAACATTCCAACCCCAAACCCAGTAGAAGAAAAGAAATAACCAAAATTAGAGCAGAATTAAATGAAATTGAAAACGAAAGAATAATACAACAGATCAATAAATCAAAAAGCTGGTTTTTTGAAAAGGTCAATAAAATAGATAAACCTCTGGCCAACCTAATCAGGAAAAAAAGAGTAAAATCTCTAATATCATCAATCAGAAACAACAAAGACGAAATAACCACAGACTCATCAGAAATCCAAAAAATCCTTAATGAATATTACAAGAAACTTTATTCTCAGAAATATGAAAATCTGAAGGAAATAGACCGATACTTGGAAGCACGCCACCTTCCAAGACTTAACCAGAATCAATTGGAAATGTTGAACAGACCCATATCAAGTTCAGAAATAGCATCAACTATACAAAACCTCCCTAAAAAGAAAAGCCCGGGACCAGATGGTTTCACGTCAGAATTCTACCAAACTTTTAAAGAGGAATTAGTACCTATATTACTCAACCTGTTCCAAAATGTAGAAAAAGAAGGAAGACTACCCAACACGTTCTATGAAGCAAACATCACCCTGATCCCCAAACCAGGAAAAGACCCAACAAGAAAAGAAAATTATAGACCAATATCACTAATGAATATAGATGCAAAAATATTCAACAAGATCCTAACAAACAGAATCCAACAACACATCAAACAAATTATACATCATGACCAAGTTGGTTTTATCCCAGGGTCTCAAGGCTGGTTCAATATACGTAAATCTATAAATGTAATTCAGCACATAAACAAATTAAAAAACAAAGACCATATGATTCTCTCAATTGATGCAGAAAAAGCTTTTGATAATATCCAGCATCCCTTCATGATCAGAACACTCAATAAAATTGGTCTAGAAGGGACTTTTCTTAAACTGATAGAGGCTATCTACAGCAAACCCACAGCCAATATCATATTGAATGGAGTTAAATTGGAATCATTTCCACTCAGATCAGGAACCAGACAAGGCTGCCCATTGTCTCCATTGCTTTTCAACATTGTAATGGAAGTTTTAGCCACCGCAATTAGGGAAGAAAAGGCGATCAAGGGTATCCATATAGGGTCAGAAGAGATCAAACTCTCGCTCTTCGCAGATGATATGATTGTGTATCTGGAAAACACTAGGGACTCTACTACAAAACTCCTAGAAGTGATCAAGGAATACAGCAGTGTCTCAGGTTACAAAATCAACATTCATAAATTGGTAGCCTTTATATACACCAACAACAGTCAAATTGAAAAAGCAGTTAAGGACTCTATCCCATTCACAGTAGTGCCAAAGAAGATGAAATATTTGGGAATTTACCTAACAAAAGACGTGAAAGATCTCTGCAAAGAGAACTATGAAACTCTAAGAAAAGAAATAGCTGAAAATGTTAACAAATGGAAAAACATACCATGCTCATGGCTAGGAAGAATCAACATTATCAAAATGTCCATACTACCCAAAGCAATATATAATTTCAACGCACTCCCTATTAAAGCTCCACTGTCATATTTTAAAGATCTTGAAAAAACATTACTTCGTTTTATATGGAATCAGAAAAAACCTCGAATAGCCAAGACATTACTCAGAAATAAATACAAAACAGGAGGAATCACACTACCAGACCTCAGACTTTACTACAAATCGATAGTGATCAAAACAGCATGGTATTGGCACAAAAACAGAGAAGTAGATATCTGGAACAGAATAGAGAACCAAGAGATGAATCCAGCTACTTACCGCTATTTGATTTTTGACAAGCCAATTAAAAACATTCAGTGGGGAAAAGATTCCCTATTTAACAAATGGTGCTGGGTGAACTGGCTGGCAACCTGCAGAAGACTGAAATTGGACCCACACCTTTCACCATTAACTAAGATAGACTCTCATTGGATTAAAGATTTAAACTTAAGACATGAAACTATAAAAATACTAGAGGAGAATGCAGGGAAAACCCTTGAAGAAATTGGTCTGGGTGAGTATTTCATGAGGAGAACCCCCCGGGCAATTGAAGCAGCTTCAAAAATACACTACTGGGACTTGATCAAACTAAAAAGCTTCTGCACAGCTAAGAACACAGTAAGCAGAGCAAGCAGACAGCCCTCAGAATGGGAGAAGATATTTGCAGGGTATAACTCTGACAAAGGTTTAATAACCAGAATCCACAGAGAACTCAAACGCATCGGCAAGAAAAAAACAAGGGATCCCATTGCAGGCTGGGCAAGGGATTTGAAGAGAAACTTCTCTGAAGAAGACAGGCGCAAGGCCTTCAGACATATGAAAAAATGCTCATCATCTTTAATCATCAGAGAAATGCAAATCAAAACTACTTTGAGATATCATCTAACTCCAATGAGACTAGCCTAAATCACAAAATCTCAAGACCAGAGATGCTGGCGTGGATGCGGAGAAAAGGGAACACTTCTGCACTGCTGGTGGGAATGCAAATTAATACATTCCTTTTGGAAAGATATATGGAGAACACTCAGAGATCTAAAACTAGATCTGCCATTCAGTCCTGTAATTCCTCTGCTGGGCATATACCCAGAAGACCAAAAATCACAACATAACAAAGATATTTGTACCAGAATGTTTATTGCAGCCGAATTCATAATAGCTAAGTCATGGAAAAAGCCCAAGTGTCCATCGATCCACGAATGGATTAATAAATTGTGGTATTTGTATACCATGGAATACTATGCAGCCTTAAAGAAAGATGGAGACTTTACCTCTTTCATGTTTACATGGATGGAGCTGGAACATATTCTTCTTAGTAAAGTATCCCAAGAATGGAAGAAAAAATACCCAATGTACACAGCCCTACTATGAAACTAATTTGGGACTCTCACATGAAAGCTATAACCCAGCTACAACTTAACAATAGGGGGAAGTGGGCAAGGGGGGGGTGGGTAGAGGGAGGGGAATCGGTGGGATCACACCTGTGGTGCATATTATAGGGGTATTTGCGAAACTTGGTAAATGTAGAATGTAAATGTTTTGGCACAGTAACTGAGATAACGCCGGAAAGGCTATGTTAACCACTGTGATAAAAATGTGTCAAATGGTTTATGAAGTGAGTGTATGATGCCCCATAATCATATCATTGTATACAGTTATGATTTAATAAAAAAATTGAAAAAAAAAACAAAAAAAAAGAAATGATAAAGGGGAAATAACAACTGATCCCACAGAGATACAAGAGATCATCTCTGAATAGTACCAGAAACTCTATGCCCAGAAAATTGACAATGTGAAGGAAATGGATAAATATATGGAATCACACCCTCTCCCTAGACTGAGCCAGGAAGAAATAGAGCTCCTGAACAGACCAATTTCAAACACTGAGATCAAAGAAACAATAAAAAATCTTCCAACCAAAAAATGCCCTGGTCCAGATGGCTTCAGACCAGAATTCTATCAAACCTTCAAGGAAGAGCTTATTCCTGTAATGCAGAAATTTTTCCAAAAAATTGAGGAAGAAGGAATCTTCCCCAACACATTCTATGAAGCAAACATCACACTGATACCAAAACCAGGAAAAGACCCAAACAAAAAGGAGAATTTCAGACCAATCTCACTCACAAACATAGACGCAAAAATTCTCAACAAAATCCTAGCCAATAGATTACAGCTTATCATCAAAAAAGTCATTCATCATGATGAAGTAGGCTTCATCCCAGGGATGCAAGGCTGGTTTAACATACGCAAGTACATAAACGTTATCCACCATATTAACAGAGGCAAAAATAAAGATCACATGATCCTCTCAATAGATGCAGAAAAAGCATTTGATAAAATCCAGCATCCTTTTCTAATTAGAACACTGAAGAGTATAGGCATAGGTGGCACATTTCTAAAACTGATTGAAGCTATCTATGACAAACCCACAGCCAATATTTTACTGAATGTAGTAAAACTGAAAGCTTTTCCTCTTAGAACTGGAACCAGACAAGGTTGTCCTCTGTCACCTTTACTATTCAATGCAGTGCTGGAAGTTCTACCCAATACAATTAGGCAAGACAAGGAAATAAAGGGAATCCAAATGGGAGCAGAGGAGGTCAAACTGTCCCTCTTTGCTGACGACATGATCTTATACTTAGAGAACCCCAAGGACTCAACCACAAGACTCCTAGAAGTTATCAAAAAATACAGTAATGTTTCAGGATATAAAATCAATGTCCACAAGTCAGTAGCCTTTGTGTACACCAATAACAGTCAAGATGAGAAGCTAATTAAGGACACAACTCCCTTCGCCATAGTTTCAAAGAAAATGAAATACCTAGGAATATACCTAACGAAGGAGGTGAAGGACCTCTCTAAAGAAAACTATGAAATCCTCAGAAAGGAAATAGCAGAGGATATTAACAAATGGAAGAACATACCATGCTCATGGATGGGAAGAATCAACATTGTTAAAATGTCTGTACTTCCCAAAGCAATCTACCTATTCAATGCCATTCCTATCAAAATACCAACATCGTACTTTCAAGATTTAAAAAAAATGATTCTGCATTTTGTATGGAACCGGAAAAAACCCCGTATAGCTAAGGCAGTTCTTAGTAACAAAAAAAAAAGCTGGGGACATCAGCATACCAGGTTTTAGTCTGTACTACAAAGCCATAGTGCTCAAGACAGCATGGTACTGGTACAAAAACAGAGACATAGACACTTGGAATTGAATTGAAAACCAAGAAATGAAACTAACATCTTACAACCACCTAATCTTCGATAAACCAAACAAGAACATACCTTGGGGGAAAGATTCCCTATTCAATAAGTGGTGTTGGGAGAACTGGATGTCTACATGTAAAAGACTGAAACTGGACCCACACCTTTTCCCGCTCACAAAAATTGATTCAAGATGGATAAAGGAGTTAAATTTAAGGCATGAAACAATAAAAATCCTCCAAGAAAGCATAGGAAAAACACTGGAAGATATTGGCCTGGGGAAAGACTTCATGAAGAAGACTGCCATGGCAATTGCAACAACAACAAAAATAAACAAATGGGACTTCATTAAACTGAAAAGCTTCTGTACAGCTAAGGAGACAATAACCAAAGCAAAGAGACAACCTACACAATGGGAAAGGATATTTGCGTATTTTCAATCAGACAAAAGCTTGATAACTAGGATCTATAGAGAACTCAGATTAATCCACATGAAAAATGCCAACAATCCCATATATCCATGGGCAAGAGACATGAGTAGAACTTTCTCTAAAGATGACAGATGAATGGCTAACAAACACATGAAAAAATGTTCATCATCCCTATATATTAGAGAAATGCAAATCAAAACAACCCTGAGATATCATCTAACCCCAGTGAGAACGGCCCACATCTCAAAATCTCAAAACTGCAGATGCTGGCATGGATGTGGAGAGAAGGGAACACTTTTACACTGCTGGTGGGACTGGAAACTAGTACAACCTTTTTGGAAGGAAGTATGGAGAAACCTCAAAGCACTCAACCTAGACCTCCCATTTGATCCTACAATCCCATTACTGGGAATCTACTCAGAAGGAAAAAAAATCCTTTTATCATAAGGACACTTGTACTAGACTGTTTATTGCAGCTCAATTTACAATCGCCAAAGTGTGGAAACAGCCAAATGCCCACCAACCCAGAAATGGATTAACAAGCTGTGGTATATGTATACCATGTTATACTATTCAGCCATTTAAAAAAATGGAGACTTTACATCCTTCGTATTAACCTGGATGGAATTGGAAGACATTATTCTTAGTAAAGCATCACAAGAATGGAGAAGCATGAATCCTATGTACTCAATTTTGATATGAGGACAATTAATGACAATTAAGGTTATGGGGGGGGAAGCAGAAAGAGGATCGGAGGGAGGGGGTGGGGCCTTGGTGTGTGTCACACTTTATGGGGGCAAGACATGATTGCAAGAGGGACTTTAGCTAACAATTGCAATCAGTGTAACATGGCTTATTGTACCTTCAATGAATCCCCAACAATAAGAAAAAAAAGGTTAAAGTGAATTCTTACCTTTTTTATTTTCCTACATGGGACATTTGACACTTCAGAAGAGACTTTGGGTGATGTTGACAAGGTGGTGGAATAGGACTTTCCAATGCTTATTCCCTGCCATAAATATCAACTTGATCAAATATCTACACATAAAAACACCTCAATAAGAGCTAAGAGGGTGGTGCCCGTAGCTCTGTAGAAAGGGCGTCAATCATGTACACCAAGGCTGGAACCCAGCCCAGGCCAGCTAAAATCAACAATGACAACTGCAACAGAAAAATAGCTGGGTGTTGTGAGGTGCCTGTAGTCCCAGCTACTTGGGATGCTGAATCAAGAAAATCACTTAAGCCCAAAAGTTTGAGGTTGCTGTGAGTTGTGATGGCACAGCACTCTACTGAGGGTGACATAGTGAGACTCCGTCTCAAGAAAAAAAAAATAAATAAATAAGAGGTAAGAGATCCAGGTAAGGGATTACATTGACTGAGTGTAGCATAGAAACAAGAAAAGACACATTGAAGAGTGTACAAATGAGACTTTTAAATTACCCACCCCTCCCCCAAGCCCAGTAGTACTGCACACAGAGACACCGTCAACATGGGTGAAGGAAAGTAAAGTTCATATTTGACTTTGCTGTGGATCCTAGTACCAGTTGTACCACAGTGAAATTCATTTCTGGGCTTGTACCGATTATATTCCCAGGCTCTACCAGGGTCCTCAAACTTTTTAAACAGGGGGCCAGTTCACTGTCCCTTAGACTGTTGGAGGGCCAGACTATAGTTAAAAAAAAAAAAAACTATGAACAAATTCCTATGCACACACATATCTTATTTTGAAGTAAAAAAACAAAATGGGAACAAATATAATCACACCACCTCATGTGGTCCGTGGGTCATAGTTTGAGGACCCCTGGGCCATTCCCTATAGCTCTAGACTCCAGGCCTACCCCACTGAGAGGTGAGCTTTAGTAACCTAGACTCCAGGTGGGTCCTTGAAGATTCAAGTTCCAGGCCCACTGCAGGCTCCAGAACTGCCCAAGGCCAGCTACCTCACTCCATGGCATTAGGCTGGCACCCACAGGCCCAGCCTTCAGTTCAATTGCTACTGCCTTAAACATCAGACCAACCTCAACACCAGGCTGGCACCACAGAGCCCAACTTTGGGTTGGCCTCAGATATCAGTCTGGCAATTACATCACCAGGTATCAGGCTGGCACCAGTTGGGCCCGTCCTTGGGCCACGGTCATAGAGGCCAAGCATGCCTGTCCTTGGGCCCCAGGTTGCATATGGTGGCACTGATGTTAGAAGGTCCATGTGGGCTGATTCTTGGGCTTCCAGATTGTTTGTTTGCCTGCCTGAGTGCTGGTAGTGACAGTGGTGGGTGGGTTCTTGGACTCCTAGGCAGTCAGCATGGCATAAGTGATGGCAGCAATGGTAACAAGACTAATCTCTGGGGCCCATATGGTCCATGTTCATGTTGGAGGTGTGACAGACTGGGCAGGCCTATCCATAGGCGTCCATGAGTCTATCATATGTGGTGGTAGTGACAAATTGAGTGGGCCAGACCTCAGGCCTCCTGAAGGAGTGTTCAGGTGCCAACAGTACTGGACTAGGCTAGGTAGTTCCCAGGCCCCAAGATGGCATGCTTAGGCCCTGCGGGTGCTGAATTGGTCAGACAGACCTGTTTTCAGGCTTCTTGGTGGTGCACGAAAGCACTGCCTACTGTAGATAGGGATAGAGTGATCCCCAGCTACAGTTTGAGTGTGTGTGTGTGTTCCTACTGTGGTAGTTATGGCAGGTTGGGTGGGCCTGATCTCAGACACCTGGGCAGCTTGCTCAGGTTCCAGTGGTGTTGCTGGGCTGTGTGGTCCCTAAGCACCTATATGGCATGCATGGGCACTTAAGGGCAAGAGCAGGCAAGACAGACTTGTCTTCAGGTACTGTGGTATTGCTTCTAGGAACTCAATGTAGTATGGAGAGGCAGAGTGATCCCCAGGCCCAAAGTGTAAATACTCTGGTGGGAGCAGCAAAAGCTGTATGGCAGTCCTCCTACTGGGGAGGACAAGGTTCCTTTAAATGGCAACAGCTGTATATAGACACCTGGGGAGTGCACACCTTGTTTGAGCTTCAGTCCCTGTTGAGTTAGCTTGCTGCAGTAACAGGCTGCCCACAGGTGGAGGAGTTTGTCCTTGGAGCCCTTGAAAATGTGCAGCTGCTTTCCTGCTGGAGGAAGCATGGTCTTTTCCAATGGTTCATGCAGGAAGCTGAGGTGGTATCTGTGGGCAAGGAATATCAATGAGGCTTTGGAGATTTGGATATTCAGGTTCTTTTGGGCCTCTAGGCAGTATATAGTCTAATGGGGGATAAATTTTCAATATAGTGCCTTGCTATTGCTGCTTCTGGCTTGGGAGGTGTGTGGGACCCAGCATGAACTCTTTATCTGGAGTAATGCCTTCACAAGGTCTCTAAGAAGCTTCCTATGTTAGTCTCAGGGCCCAGGAGGATTTAGGGTTTTTCTGTGGCTAGGATATAGGAGTCCACAGGGGTAGTTTGGACCATTGAGTGTCACTCTTTTTCTTACACTGGGGAGCTTCTCCCAGCTCCTAGCTTATTTTGGCTGCTTTGTTTCCATCTCCTTTTTTGATGTTTCCTATTACTTCTCTGTAGAATTCTTTCTTGGATGATAAATTTAAAATGTAATTATTTACTTGCTATTTTGCTTCTTTTTAGTGGAAGAAGCAAGTACCAGATGCCTTATCCGGCCATCTTAAAGCCTATATTCAAGACATTTTCTTTAAATAAAATATAACTTGGTATATTTTATTTAAAAAATGCATTAAGATGGGCAGTGCTTGTAGCTCAGTGGGTAGGGTGCCGGCCACATACACTGAAGCTGGTGGGTTTGAACCCAGCTGAGATAGCAATAACAACAACAACAACAAATAGCTGGACACTGTGGTGGGTACCTGTGGTCTCAGCTGCTTGGGAGGCTGAGGCAAGAGAATGACTTAAGCAGAGCCACCTTCCCTCCATGCTGTGCCGTGCCTCGGGTCTCCCGCACTTGCTGAGGCTCCCATCCAGAAGGAGAGTTAAAGGACAAAAATTCAGCAAGTAACCTGGTGGATTTGAGCTGCACTAAGAGAGAAGGTTGAAGAATGCACGTCAACCCCGCTGAGGTGAGCTGCAACCACAAGGACACAAACAAAAGGTACAAAATCCATCACCAAGCAGACAGGAGTCCTTCTCCCCAATGAGAACAGCTCGGAGTGCCCCACAAACAATCGGGCAGAGTTCAAAGGTCCTCCCACTACACTCCACGGGAGAGACCCTCTAAAAACTGGACCTACCTCCCCTACTAGGGTGCTATGGCATCCCCCTGCCAGGCATAAAACTGTACAAAACTGTATATAGTCTCTACCTGCAATTCTGAGCTCCCAGTGCTCCTCTCCACTCACACTGAGGTCTGGAGGCCAGTCCCCCAGGAGTTCAGAGTCTTGGGTGATTTCTCAAGGGGTGTGGATGGTGCCTGGACTGCAGCTGGTCTGCACTGGCTCCGGGGTATGGGAGTGAGGAGAGGACGGTCGGTGGAGAGGGGACCGCACCGGAGCAGTGGATCCCTGAGGCACAGTGCAACAGCAATCTTTTGGTGACAATACGGCCAGGCATAAAACTGTGTAAAACTGTGTGTGTTCTCTGCCCGCCACCCTGGGCTCCCAGCGCTCCCCTCCGCTCTTGTGCCAAGGTCTGGAGGCCTGTCCCCCAGGAGTCCAGACTCTTGGGCGATTGCTTGAGGGGTGTAGACAATGCTGGGGCTGCAGCCATTGGTGCAGTCTCTGGGGCGCGGGAGTGGAGAGAGGACAGTTGGCTGGAAGAGAGCTGCACCGGAGCAGTGGTTCCCTGAGGCATAAAACAGAAGCCCTCTTTTGCTAGCAATACAGCTCACTACTGAATATTCTGAAGCCACACCCCCTGTCTCCCTGGGCAACCAGAGACTGTGAGTATAGGATTTGCCTGAGGCAACACCAACATGCAAACCGGGGAAACTCCCAGGGCAGGGCTGACGCAGAGGTCCGCTTTACTGAACCTAAGATGCACCTGGCCCTCAGGGGATCATCAGCCTATAGACAATACAAGAGCAAAGACAAGCTGATTTGGAACTCAATTCAGCTTCTTTTCTGCAGGGGAACTGCAAAGTTGTTCTGTTCTGTTCTGTTCTGTCAGTGACATTAATCAGGGGTGAGACTGGACCTGAGTGAAAACCCCCCAACCTTCATCAAGTGCCCCAAGTTGTTAGGCCTTACCTCCTCCTGCTAGAGAGAGGCAGAGTTCAGAGGCTTGGCAGACTTCCTTGTGATTCAGGCAGGTGCAAACTCCTGGAGTACCAGTTCACTACAGGCAACTGAGTCAGCCAACTGCAGGGCTATCAGTGACTGGGTGTGACAGTGGTGCAAGGTGGGGAAGGAGGCATCAACCTTCCCAGACTAATCTATTTGCTGGGTGAGTTCTCCTGACCTCATGGAGCACTGGAGCAAGGCATATTTGAGTTGAGTTATCAGCAGACACCTGCGATTGTGTTGACAGAGACCTTTTAAACTCTCCCACCTGAGACAGGTGCTGACTGAGACAGTTGATTCAGACCTCTTGACTGGGCCAATCGCCTGAACTATTCAAGTGGTACTCTGGGTGTGTGGTTGTAGGAAGGTTTCATTTTCCTTTTCCATTTGTTGCCTGTGGTGGGTGGGTGACTTAATTGCTAGTATTTCTCCACAGCTGACTTTAACCCAGAGTAACTGATTCACTAGTGTTGGACAGAGACCAGCTGAAAACAAGACAGAACTACTTAGCCCCACCACACCAAGCAGGTCCCCAGTTTCTCAGGCTGTAGCACTGTACGGATTTTTGACAAAGCTCCAGGGGAAAAGGTACAGACACCAGTCCCAGCTTTTGGGCAAAGGGCTGGTTAATTACTAGTGCTGGAGCCCTGAACCCAACTTTTCCAGATCCAATCATCTAGTCAAATGCTCTAAAATAATCATGGGGCGGAATCAGCAGAAAAACTCTGGTAAAATGAATAATTAGAGTAGATCAATCCCCCCAAAGTAAGATATGGCAGATGTAACTGAAGATACCATTCATAAAAAGATGATCGAGATGTCAGAAAATGAGTTCAGAGTTTGGATTGCAAACAAGATTAATAGAATGGAGGAAAAGTGGGAATTGGAAATTCAAGGAGAAATTCAAAAGTAGTCTCAAGAATTCAACGAATTTAAAGACAGGATCACCAAAAATTTTGACACATCGAAGCAAGAATTTGCAGCCCTCAAAGATCTGAAAAATACAGTGAAATCCCTCAGAAAAGAGTGGAGCAAGCAAAAGAAAGGATTTCTGACATTGAAGACAAAGCTTTTGAACACTACCAAACCTCAAAGAGGAAGAGAAATGGAAAGCAAAAATGGATCGTTCTCTCAGAGAGCTCTGGCATAATTCAAAGAAGGCTAATATCCGCCTCATTGGAATCCCTGGAAGCAATGAAGTGGCTTCGCAAGGCACAGAGACTCTTCTCCATAAAATTATGAAAGAGAATTTTCCAGACATGCCAAGAGATTCTGAAATTCAGATAGCAGACAGTCTCAGAACCCCAGCATGACTCAACCCGAATAAGACATCCCCCAGCCACATCAGAATTAACTTCAATAGAGTTAATATGAAGGAGATAATTGTGAAAGCAGCCAGACGTAAGAAATCCATAACCTACAAACGTAAGAATATTAGAATGACTGCAAATCTTTCTGCTGAAACTTTTCAAGCCAGAAGAGGGTGGTCATGGACATTTAATCTCCTATAACAAAATAACTTTCAACCCAGGATCCTATATCCAGCTAAACTGAGTTTCATTTATGATGGAGAAATTAAATACTTTAATGACATTCACATGTTGAAGAAATTTGTCATAACCAAACCAGCTCTTCAGGATATTCTCAGACCTATCCTCCATGATCACAAGCCCAATCCTCTTCCACAAAAGAAAACTCACTCAGAAACTATTGATGAAAAACTACAACTTCCACAGTGACATAAGTATAAAAAATGTCCCCTGGAATTTTGAAAGACTCAATATCCAAAATTTCACCAGACTTATCTATATTCTCCATTAATGTGAATGGGTTAAGCTGTCCTCTAAAGAGGCACAGGTTGGCAGACTGGATGAAAAAACTCAGGCCAGATATCTGCTGCATACAAGAATCTCTTCTTAACTTAAAAGATAAATATAGACTCAGGGTGAAAGGATGGTCGTTCATATTTCAAGCAAATGGAAATCAGAAAAAAGCAGGTGTAGTAATTCTATTTGCAGATACAATTGACTTTAAACCAAAAAAGTAAGGAAGGATAACAATGGTCACTTCATATTTGTTAAGGGTAATACTCAATATGATGAGTTTTAAATCATTAATATTTATGCACACAATCAGAATGCATCTAAATTTATAAGAGAAACTCTAACAGACATGAGCAACTTGATTTCCTCCAGCTCCATAATAGTCAGAGATTTTAACACTCCTTTGGCAGTGTTGGATAGATCCTCCAATAAGAAGATGAGCAAAGAAATCTTAGATTTAAACCAAACCATCCAACATTTGGATTTAGCAGACATCTACAGAACATTTCATCCCAACAAGACTGAATACAAGTAGTTCTCATCAGCCCATGGAACCTACTCCAAAATCGATCACATCTTAGGTCACAAGTCTAACCTCAGTAAATTTAAAAGAATGGAAATTATTCCTTGCATCTTATCGGAAAACCATGGAATAAAAGTTGAGCTCAGTAACAACAACTCATACAAAAACATGGAAGATAAATGACCCTATGCTGAATGAGAGCTGGGTCAGAGATGAGATTAAGAAGGAAATTGCCAAATTTTTGGAAAAAAACGACCATGAAGACAGGAATTATCAGAATGTCTGGGATACTGCAAAGGCAGTCCTAAGAGGGAAATTTGTAGCATTGCAGGCCTTCCGTAAGAGAACAGAAAGAGAGGAAGTTAACAACTTAATGGGACATCTCAAGCAACTGGAAAAGGAAGAACATTTCAACCCCAAACCTAGTAGAAGAAAAGAAATGATCAAAATTAGAGCAGAATTAAATGAAATTGAAAACAAAAGTATTATACAACAGATCAATAAATCAAAAAGTTGGCTTTTTGAAAAGTTCAACAAAATAGATAAACCTCTGGCTAACCTAACCAGGAAAAAAAGTGTAAAATCTCCAACATCATCTATCAGAAATGACGAAGAGGAAATAACAACAGACTCCTCAGAAATTAAAAAAATTCTTAGTGAATACTACAAGAAATTTTTTTTTCTCACTTTTTATTTTTTTTATTGTTGGGGATTCATTGAGGGTACAATAAGCCAGTTCCACTGATTGCAATTGTTAGGCAAAGTCCCTCCTGCAATCATGTCTTGCCCCCATAAAGTGTGACACACACAAAGGCCCCACCCCCTCCCTGCATTCCTCTTTCTGCTTCCCTCCCATAACCTTAATTGTCATTAATTGTCCTCATATCAAAATTGAGTACATAGGATTCATGCTTCTCCATTCCTGTGACGCTTTACTAAGAATAATGTCTTCTACTTCCATCCAGGTTAATACAAAGGATGTAAAGTCTCCAATTTTTTTAGTGGCTGAATAGTATTCCATGTTATACATATACCACAGCTTGTTAATCCATTCCTGGGTTGGTGGGCATTTAGGCTGTTTCCACATTTTGGCGATTGTAAATTGAGCTGCAATAAACAGTCTAGTACAAGTGTCCTTATGATAAAAGGATTTTGTTCCTTCTGGGTAGATGCCCAACAATGGGATTGCAGGATCAAATGGGAGGTCTAGGTTGAGTGCTTTGAGGTTTCTCCATACTGCCTTCCAGAGAGGTTGTACTAGTTTGCAGTCCCACCAGCAGTGCAAAAGTGTTCCCTTCTCTCCACATCCACGCCAGCATCTGCAGTTTTGAGATTTTGTGATGTGGGCCATTCTCACTGGGGTTAGATGATATCTCAGGGTTGCTTTGATTTGCATTTCTCTAATATATAGAGATGATGAACATTTTCTCATGTGTTTGTTAGCCATTCGTCTGTCATCTTTAGAGAAAGTTCTATTCATGTCCCTTGGCCATTGATATATGGGATTGTTGGCTTTTTTCATGTGGATTAATTTGAGTTCTCTATAGATCCTAGTTATCAAGCTTTTGTGTGATTGAAAATATACAAATATCCTTTCCCATTGTGTAGGTTGTCTCTTTGCTTTGGTTATTATCTCCTTAGCTGTACAGAAGCTTTTCAGTTTAATGAAGTCCCATTTGTTTATTTTTGTTGTTGTTGCAATTGCCATGGCAGTCTTCTTCATGAAGTCTTTCCCCAGGCCAATATCTTCCAGTGTTTTTCCTATGCTTTCCTTGAGGATTTTTATTGTTTCATGCCTTAAATTTAAGTCCTTTATCCATCTTGAATCAATTTTTGTGAGTGGGGAAAGGTGTGGGTCCAGTTTCAGTCTTTTACATGTAGACATCCAGTTCTGCCAACACCATTTATTGAATAGGGAGTCTTTCCCCCAACTTATGTTCTTGTTTGGTTTATCAAAGATTAGGTGGTTATAAGATGTTAGTTTCATTTCTTGGTTTTCATTTCAATTCCAAGTGTCTATGTCTCTGTTTTTGTGCCAGTACCATGCAGTCTTGACCACTATTGCTTTGTAGTACAGACTAAAATCTGGGATGCTGATGCCCCCAGCTTTATTTCTATTACTAAGAACTGCCTTAGCTATACGGGGTTTTTTCCTGTTCCATACAAAACGCAGAATCATTTTTTCCAATTCTTGAAAGTACGATGTAGGTACTTTGATAGGAATAGCATTGAATAGGTAGATTGCTTTGGGAAGTATAGACATTTTAACAATGTTGATTCTTCCCATCCATGAGCATGGTATGTTCTTCCATTTGTGAATATCCACTGCTATTTCCTTTCTGAGCATTTCATAGTTTTCTTTATAGAGGTCCTTCACCTCCTTCGTTAGGTATATTCCTAGGTATTTCATTTTCTTTGAAACTATGGTTAAGGGAGTTGTGTCCTTAATTAGCTTCTCATCTTGACTGTTATTGGTGTATACAAAGGCTACTGACTTGTGGACATTGATTTTATATCCTGAAACATTAGTGTATTTTTTGATGACTTCTAGGAGTCTTGTGGTTGAGTCCTTGGGATTCTCTAAGTATAAGATCATGTCGTCAGCAAAGAGGGAGAGTTTGACCTCCTCTGCTCCCATTTGGATTCCCTTTATTTCCTTGTCTTGCCTAATTGTATTGGCTAGAACTTCCAGCACTACGTTGAATAGTAAAGGTGACAGAGGACAACCTTGTCTGGTTCCAGTTACAAGAGGAAAAGCTTTCAGTTTTACTCCAATCAGTAAAATATTGGCTGTGGTTTTGTCATAGATAGCTTCAATCAGTTTTAGAAATGTGCCACCTATGCCTATACTCTTCAGTGGTCTAATTAGAAAAGGGTGTTGGATTTTATCAAATGCTTTTTCTGCATCTATTGAGAGGATCATGTGATCTTTATTTTTGCCTCTGTTAATATGGTGGATAACGTTTATGGACTTGTGTATGTTAAACCAGCCTTGCATCTCTGGGATGAAGCCTACTTGATCATGATCAATGACTTTTTTGATGATAAGCTGTAATCTATTGGCTAGGATTTTGTTGAGAATTTTTGCATTTATGTTCATGAGTGAGATTGGTCTGAAATTCTCCTTTTTGTTTGGGTCTTTTCTTGGTTTTGGTATCAGGGTGATGCTTGCTTCATAGAATGTGTTGGGGAAGATTCCTTCTTCCTCAATTTTTTGGAATAATTTCTGCAGTACAGGAATAAGCTCTTCCTTGAAGGTTTGATAGAATTCTGGAGTGAAGCCATCTGGACCAGGGCATTTTTTGGTTGGAAGATTTTTTATTGTTTCTTTGATCTCAGTGTTTTAAATTGGTCAGTTCAGGAGTTCTATTTCTTCCTGGCTGAGTCTAGGGAGAGGGTTTGATTCCAAATATTGATCCATTTCCTTCCCATTGTCAAATTTCTGGGCATATGGTTTCTGGTAGTATTCAGAGATGATCTCTTGTATCTCTGTGGGATCTGTTGTTATTTCCCCTTTATCGTTTCTGATAGAGGTTACTAGAGATTTTACTTTTCTATTTCTAGTTAGTCTGGCCAATGGTTTATCTATTTTATTTATTATTTCAAAAAACCAACTCCTCGTTTCATTAATTTTCCGAATGATTCTTTTGTTTTCAATTTCATTGATCTCTGATTTGATTTTGGATATTTCTTTTCTTCTACTGAGAAAAGAAATTGTTCTTCTTTTTCCAATTCCATAAGATCTCTTGTGAGATTGTTGATGTACTCTCTTTCTGTTTTTCGAATGTAGGCATCTAAAGCGATGAATTTTCCTCTCAAAACTGCTTTTGCAGGGGGGTGGGAGACAAGATGGCGGACTGAATCCAGCTTTCAACAAGGGCTCCCGTCCAGAAGGAGAGTTAAGGGACAGGAATTTAGTAAGTATCCTGGTGGACTTGAGCCTCACCAAGAGAGAAGGCTGAAGAACGCACATCAACAACGCTGAGGCAAGTTGTGATCACAAGGACGCAAACAAAAGGTACAAAATCCACCACCAAGCGGACGGGAGTCCCCCTCCCCTATGAGACCGGCTCTAGAGCCACACAATTGAACAAGCGGGCAGAAATTAAAGGCCCTCCTACTATATTCCACGGGAGAGACCTTCTAAAAACTGGACCTACCTCCCCTACTGGGGTGCCGTGGCGTTCTCCTGCCGGACATAGGGCTGAATAAAACTTTGGGAATCCTTTGCCGGCAACCCTGAATCCCCGGCGCTCCCCTCCCGCCCACTGAGGTCTGGAGGCCTGTCTCCCAGGACTTCGGATCCTTGGGTGATTTCTCAAGGGGAGTGGACAGTCCCCGAGTTGCCACTGGTCAGCATTGACTCTGAGGCGCGCCGAGTGAGGAGAGGGCACCGGGCTGAGGGGGAGTCACGCCTCGCGGCACTTCCCTGCGGTGCAGTGCAGCAACCCTCCCTGGGCATACGGGGCCCAAGACTGAATCAGACTCTGGCCTCCCCGCTGAGAGCTGAGAACCCCTACTCTCACTCGGGGTCTGAGGGCCTATCCCCCAGGAGTTCGGTTCCTTGGGTGATTTCTCGAGGGGAGTGCACAGTGCCTGAGCTGCGTCAGGTCAGCGCTGACTCTGGGACACGTGAGCGAGGCGAGGGCACTCTGCTGAGGGGAAGTCAGGCCTTGGCGGCACTTCCCTGCGGTGCAGTGCAGGAGCCCTCCCCGGACCGTAGTATTGCGTGAAACTGAATGAAACTCTAGCTTCCCCACGCCCCACTCAAAATCGGGGTCTGGAGGCCCATCACCCAAGAGTTCTGATTCTTGGGGGATCTCTTAAGGGGTGTGGACCCAGCACAAACTGCCGCCGCTCAGTGCTGCCTCTGGGGCGCGGGACAGAGGAGAAAAGGGTCGCCTGAGTGCCCACACCAGAGCAGCAGTTCCCTGGAGGTAGATCAACAGCCCTTTTTTCTTTAACGGCAGAACGCTCACTTCTGGATATTCTGAGGCCACACCCCCTGTCTCCCTGGGCAACCAGAGGAGGCCACCGGTGACACAGCTCACGAACCGGAAGCCTCCAGGGCGGGGCCGACCCAGAGAGGTGTTCAGACGCAATTCTCCAGCAGCAAAGACGTTTGAACTCAAAACAGCCCATCTCCTGTAGGCGACGACAGGAACAGAGACAGAACCTCACAAAGTTGTCTGTTCTGTTCTGTTCTGTTAGCAGCATGCATCAGGGACGGGGCTAAGCCTGAGTGAACACCTCCTTCCCATCACCTGCATCAAACACTCAAAGATGTCAGGCCCCATCTCCTCCTGCTAGATAGCGGCAGTCTGCGGGGGCCTGGCAGACTTCCTTGCGATTCAGGCAGGTGCAAACCCCTGGAGTGTCTGTTCACTGCAGGCAACTGGGTTAGCCATCTGCAGAGATAGCAGTGACTGGGTCCGACGGAGGGGCAAAGTGGGGAAGGAGACGTCAACCTTCCCAGACTGCTCTGTTTGCTGGGTGGCTCCTCCTGACTCCACGCTGCACTGGGGTGAGCCGTGTCAGAGGAGTCACCAGGCCCCTGTGATCCAGTTCCCAGAGACCTCTTGAACCCTTCCACCCGAGACAAGTGCCGATTGAGACAGTTGATTCGGACCTTTTGAACTGGGCTAATAGACTGAGGACTCTTCAGGCGGTGCCCAGGGTGTGCGATTGTAGGAAGGTTTGATTCTCCTCTTCCAACTGGGGCCAGAGGCGGGCAGGCGGGGTGACTTAATTGCTGATTTTTCCACACAGCTGAGACTTCAAGCCAGAGTAGAATTTGCAATAGGATCGAACAGAAACCAGCTGAAAACAAGACAGAACCACTTTGCTCCACCACACCAGACAGGGCCCCAGTTTCTCAGGCCACAACACTGTACGGGCCCTCGATAAAACCCCACGGGAAAAACCAAAGGGAGTAAACCATGGGGCGGAATCAGCGGAAAAACTCTGGTAACATGAATAACCAGAATAGATCAACCCCCCCAAGAAAAGATACGGCAGATGTGATTGAAGATCCCATTCATAAACAACTGGCTGAGATGTCAGAAGTTGAATTCAGAATTTGGATGGCAGACAAGATTAATAAAATGGAATTAGGAATTCGAGGAGAAATTCAAAAATTGTCTCAAGAATTTAACGAATTTAAAGACAAAACCACCAAAGACTTAGACACACTGAAACAAGAACTTACAGCCCTCAAAGATATGAAAAATACAGTAGAATCCCTCAGTAACAGAATGGAGAAAGCAGAAGAAAGGATTTCTGACATTGAAGATAAAGTCTTCGAACGCTCCCAATCTCTCAAAGAGGAAGAGAAATGGAGAGCAAAAACGGATCACTCACTCAGAGAGCTCTCAGATAATTCGAAAAAAAACAACATAAGGGTTATAGGAATTTTGGAGAATGATGAAGTGGCTGCCAAGGACACAGAGGCCCTTCTACATGAAATTATGAAAGAAAATTTTCCAGACATGCCTAGAGAATCTGAAATTCAGATAGCAGACAGCTTCAGAACCCCAGCACGATTCAACCCCAATAAGCCATCTCCCAGACATATCATAATTAGCTTCACTAAAGTTAACTTGAAAGAGAGGATTCTCAAAGCAGCCCGGCGAAAGAAAACTATAACGTACAAAGGTAAGAATATTAGAATAACTGCAGATCTCTCTGCTGAAACTTTTCAAGCAAGAAGAGGCTGGTCATCAACTTTTAATCTCCTAAAGCAAAAAAACTTTCAACCCAGGATCTTGTATCCAGCTAAACTGAGTTTCATCTATGATGGAGAAATTAAATACTTCAATGACATTCATATGTTGAAAAAATTTGCCATAAGTAAACCAGCTCTTCAGGATGTTCTCAGACCTATCCTCCACAATGACCAACCCAATCCTATACCACAAAAGTAAACTCACTCAGAAACTTCGGATCAAACTCCAACTTCCACACTGGCGAAAGGATTAAAAATGTCCACTGGACCTTTGAAAAACTCGATACCCAAAATTCCACCAGACTTATCAATACTCTCCATCAATGTGAATGGCTTAAACTGTCCTCTAAAGAGGCATAGGTTAGCTGACTGGATACAAAAACTCAAGCCAGATATTTGTTGCATACAAGAGTCACATCTCAACTTAAAAGACAAATACAGACTCAGGGTGAAAGGATGGTCATCCATATTTCAGGCAAATGGTAATCAGAAAAAAGCAGGTGTTGCAATTTTATTTGCAGATACAGTAGGCTTTAAACCATTAAAAGTAAGGAAGGAAAAGAATGGTCACTTCATATTTGTTAAGGGTAATACTCAATATGATGAGATCTCAATTATTAATATCTATGCACCCAACCAGAATGCACCTCAATTTATAAGAGAAACTCTAACAGACATGAGTAACTTGATTTCCTCCAGCTCCATAATCGTTGGAGATTTCAACACTCCCTTGGCAGTGTTGGATCGATCCTCCAGAAAGAAGCTGAGCAAAGAAATCTTAGATTTAAACCTAACCATCCAATATTTAGATTTAGCAGACATCTACAGAACATTTCATCCCAACAAAACTGAATACACATACTTCTCATCAGCCCACGGAACTTACTCCAAAATTGATCACATTTTAGGTCACAAGTCTAACCTCAGTAAATTTAAAGGAATATAAATTATTCCATGCATCTTCTCGGACCATCATGGAATAAAACTTGAATTGAGTAACAACAGGAATCTGCATACCCATACAAAAACATGGAAGTTAAATAACCTTATGCTGAATGACAGCTGGGTCAGAGATGAGATTAAGAAAGAAATCACCAATTTTTTGGAACAAAATGACAATGAAGACACAAGCTATCAGAACCCCTGGGACACTGCAAAGGCCGTTCTAAGAGGGAAATTTATAGCACTGCAAGCCTTCCTCAAGAGAACGGAAAGAGAGGAAGTTAACAATTTAATGGGACATCTCATGCAACTGGAAAAGGAAGAACATTCCAACTCCAAACCCAGTAGAAGAAAAGAAATAACCAAAATTAGAGCAGAATTAAATGAAATTGAAAACAAAAGAATAATACAACAGATCAATAAATCAAAAAGCTGGTTTTTTGAAAAGGTCAATAAAATAGATAAACCTCTGGCCAACCTAATCAGGAAAATAAGAGTAAAATCTCTAATATCATCAATCAGAAACAACAAAGACGAAATAACCACAGACTCATCAGAAATCCAAAAAATCCTTAATGAATATTACAAGAAACTTTATTCTCAGAAATATGAAAATCTGAAGGAAATAGACCGATACTTGGAAGCACGCCACCTTCCAAGACTTAACCAGAATCAAGTGGAAATGTTGAACAGACCCATATCAAGTTCAGAAATAGCATCAACTATACAAAACCTCCCTAAAAAGAAAAGCCCGGGACCAGATGGTTTCACGTCAGAATTCTACCAAACCTTTAAAGAGGAATTAGTACCTATATTATCCAACCTGTTCCAAAATGTAGAAAAAGAAGGAACACTACCCAACACGTTCTATGAAGCAAACATCACCCTGATCCCCAAACCAGGAAAAGACCCAACAAGAAAAGAAAATTATAGACCAATATCACTAATGAATATAGATGCAAAAATATTCAACAAGATCCTAACAAACAGAATCCAACAACACATCAAACAAATTATACATCATGACCAAGTTGGTTTTATCCCAGGGTCTCAAGGCTGGTTCAATATACGTAAATCTATAAATATAATTCAGCACATAAACAAATTAAAAAACAAAGACCATATGTTTCTCTCAATTGATGCAGAAAAAGCTTTTGATAATATCCAGCATCCCTTCATGATCAGAACACTCAATAAAATTGGTCTAGAAGGGACTTTTCTTAAACTGATAGAGGCTATCTACGGCAAACCCACAGCCAATATCATATTGAATGGAGTTAAATTGGAATCATTTCCACTCAGATCAGGAACCAGACAAGGCTGCCCATTGTCTCCATTGCTTTTCAACATTGTAATGGAAGTTTTAGCCACCGCAATTAGGGAAGAAAAGGCGATCAAGGGTATCCATATAGGGTCAGAAGAGATCAAACTCTCGCTCTTCGCAGATGATATGATTGTGTATCTGGAAAACACTAGGGACTCTAGTACAAAACTCCTAGAAGTGATCAAGGAATACAGCAGTGTCTCAGGTTACAAAATCAACATTCATAAATCGGTAGCCTTTATATACACCAACAACAGTCAAATTGAAAAAGCAGTTAAGGACTCTATCCCATTCACAGTAGTGCCAAAGAAGATGAAATATTTGGGAATTTACCTAACAAATGACGTGAAAGATCTCTGCAAAGAGAACTATGAAACTCTAAGAAAAGAAATAGCTGAAAATGTTAACAAATGGAAAAACATACCATGCTCATGGCTAGGAAGAATCAACATTATCAAAATGTCCATACTACCCAAAGCAATATATAATTTCAACGCACTCCCTATTAAAGCTCCACTGTCATATTTTAAAGATCTTGAAAAAACATTACTTCGTTTTATATGGAATCAGAAAAAACCTCGAATAGCCAAGACATTACTCAGAAATAAATACAAAACAGGAGGAATCACACTACCAGACCTCAGACTTTACTACAAATCGATAGTGATCAAAACAGCATGGTATTGGCACAAAAACAGAGAAGTAGATATCTGGAACAGAATAGAGAACCAAGAGATGAATCCAGCTACTTACCGCTATTTGATTTTTGACAAGCCAATTAAAAACATTCAGTGGGGAAAAGATTCCCTATTTAACAAATGGTGCTGGGTGAACTGGCTGGCAACCTGCAGAAGACTGAAATTGGACCCACACCTTTCACCATTAACTAAGATAGACTCTCATTGGATTAACGATTTAAACTTAAGACATGAAACTATAAAAATTCTAGAGGAGAATGCAGGGGAAACCCTTGAAGAAATTGGTCTGGGTGAGTATTTCATGAGGAGAACCCCCCGGGCAATTGAAGCAGCTTCAAAAATACACTACTGGGACTTGATCAAACTAAAAAGCTTCTGCACAGCTAAGATCACAGTAAGCAGAGCAAGCAGACAGCCCTCAGAATGGGAGAAGATATTTGCAGGGTATATTTTTGACAAAGGTTTAATAACCAGAATCCACAGAGAACTCAAACGCATCAGCAAGAAAAAAACAAGGGATCCCATCGCAGGCTGGGCAAGGGATTTGAAGAGAAACTTCTCTGAAGAAGACAGGCGCACGGCCTTCAGACATATGAAAAAATGCTCATCATCTTTAACCATCAGAGAAATGCAAATCAAAACTACTTTGAGATATCATCTAACTCCAATGAGACTAGCCTATATCACAAAATCTCAAGACCAGAGATGTTGGCGTGGATGCGGAGAAAAGGGAACACTTCTGCACTGCTGGTGGGAATGCAAATTAATACATTCCTTTTGGAAAGATATATGGAGAACACTCAGAGATCTAAAAATAGATCTGCCATTCAATCCTGTAATTCCTCTGCTGGGCATATACCCAGAAGACCAAAAATCACAACATAACAAAGATATTTGTACCAGAATGTTTATTGCAGCCCAATTCATAATAGCTAAGTCATGGAAAAAGCCCAAGTGCCCATCGATCCACGAATGGATTAATAAATTGTGGTATATGTATACCATGGAATACTATGCAGCCTTAAAGAAAGATGGAGACTTTACCTCTTTCATGTTTACATGGATGGAGCTGGAACATATTCTTCTTAGTAAAGTATCCCAAGAATGGAAGAAAAAATACCCAATGTACACAGCCCTACTATGAAACTAATTTGGGACTCTCACATGAAAGCTATAACCCAGCTACAACTTAACAATAGGGGGAAGTGGGAAAGGGGGGGGGTGGGTAGAGGGAGAGGAATCAGTGGGATCACACCTGTGGTGCATATTACAGGGGTATTTGCGAAACTTGGTAAATGTAGAATATAAATGTTTTGGCACAGTAACTGAGATAACGCCGGAAAGGCTATGTTAACCACTGTGATAAAAATGTGTCAAATGGTTTATGAAGTGAGTGTATGATGCTCCATAATCATATCATTGTATACAGTTATGATTTAATAAAAAAATAAAAAATAAAAAAAAATAAAAAAATAAAAATAAATAAAAACTAAAAATAGAAAAAAAAAAAAAAACAATGTTAAAGAGCAATGGAGACAATGGGCAGCCTTTTCTGGTTCCAGATCTAAGTGGAAATGATTCCAATTTAACTCCATTCAATGTGATATTGGCTGTGGGTTTGCTGTAGATGGCCTCTATCAGTTTACGAAATGTCCCTTCTATACCAATTTTCTTAAGTGTTCTAATCATGAATGGATGTTGGATGTTATCAAAAGCTTTTTCTGCATCTATTGAGAGATTCATATGGTCTTTGTTTCTTTAATTCGTTTATGTGCTGTATTACATTTATAGATTTACGTATATTGAACCAGCCTTGAGACCCTGGGATAAAACCAACTTGGTCATGATGTATGATTTGTTTGACATGTTGCTGGATTCTGTTTGTTAGAATCTTGTTGAATATTTTTGCATCTATATTCATTAGTGATATGGGTCTATAATTTTCTTTTCTCGTTGGGTCTTTTCATGTTTTGTGGATCAGGGTGATGTTTGCTTCATAGAATGTGTTGGGTAGTCTTCCTTCTTTTTCTACCTTGGATCAGGTTGAGTAGTATAGGTACTAATTCCTCTTTAAAGGTTTGGTAGAAAGACTGTATATTTTTTTCATCAGTACAAGCACATTCTCTAGGATAGATTATATGTTAGACCACAAAACAAGTCTCAGAAAATTCAAAATTGTCAAAATCACATCAAGTATCATTTTGACCACAATGAAATAAAACTAGAAATCAACAGGAGGAACTTTGGAAACATACCAATATGTGGAAATTAGAAAACATTCTCCTGCACAACCCATGGGTCAATAAAGACGTTAAGAGGGAAATTTTAAAACTTCCTAGAAACAAATGATACTGGGAATAATGTATGAAGACCCATGGGATAAAAAATAAGTACTGGGATTGAAGTTTATAGCAATAAACTCCTCCCTCAAGAAAATACGCAGACTACAAATAAACAACCCAGCAATCCACTTCAAGGAACTAGAAAAGCAAGAATAAACCAAACTCTAAATTAGTTCAAGGAAAGAAATAATGAATATCAGAGGATAAATAAGTGAAATTGAGAAGAAAAAATATAAAACATCAACAAAATGAAAAGTTGATATTTTGAAAAGATAAAATTGACAAACCTTTAGCTAGATGAAAAGAAAGGAGATAAGATTCAAATAAATAAAATTATAAATAAAAGACAACCAATAACAGAAATATATAAAGGACCATTAGAGGCTATTATGAGCACCTCTATTTCAAAAAGTTGGAAAACCCAGAAATTTATAAATTCCTGTATACATACAAACTACCAAGACAGAACCATGAAGAGATACAAAACTTCAATAAACAAAAGACAATTAATGAGACCAAAGCTGCAATGAAAAGTCTCCCATGAAAGAAAAAAGCCCACAATCTGATAGCTTCACTGCTAAATTCTAACAAATATTTAAAGAAGAAGTAATACCAGTTTTTTCCAAGTTACTCAAAAATATTGAAGACAATAGAATACATTCAAATTTATTCTTCAAGGACATTACCTTGATATGAACACCAGAAAAGGATACACACACACAAGACTACTATGGGCTAATATCACTGATGAACATAGATGCAAAATTCCTTAACAAAATGCTAACAAATTGGCTTGGCACCTGTAGCACAGTAGTTACTGTGTTGGCCACATGCACCGAGGGTGGTAGGTTTGAACCCAGCCCAGGCCAGCTAAACAACAATGACAACTGCAACAAAAAAATAACCGGGTGTGGTGGCAGGCACCTGTAGTCCCAGCTATTTGGGAGACTGAGGCAAGACAATCACTTAAACCCAAGAGTTAGAGGTTGCTGTGAGCTGTGATGTCATGGAACTCTACTGAGTGTGACATAGTGAGACTCTGTCTCAAGGAAAAAAATGCTAACAAACCAAATTCAACACATTAAAAAGACAATTAACCATGATTAAGTGAGATTCATCTGAAGGATGCATAAATTATAATACATTGTTGTACCCAACGCAAATGGAATTATAGAGAAAAATGCCAGCACACTGTTTGAACTGAGTATGGGGTTCTTTATTGGCTGGCTTACTGAGATTGTTCACAGCTGAAAAATTCTCAGTATTGATTTTGTATTCTTAGATGCTTCTATATTCCTTGATCACATTTAATAGTTTTGTAGTTGAGTCCCTGGGGTTTTCCAGGTATAAAATCACATCATCGGCAAAGAGTGAGAGTTTGATTTCCTCTGACCTAATTTGGATACCCTTTATTGCCTTCTCTTGCCCAATTGCAATGGCAAAAACTCCATTACTATGTTGAATAGTAGCGGAGACAATGGGAATCCCTGTCTAGTTCCAGATCTGAGTGGAAATGTTTTCAATTTTAGTCCATTGAAAATGATATTGGCTGTGGGCTTGCTGTAGATGGCTTCTAACAGTTTAAGAAATGACCTGTCTAAGCCGATTTTCTTAAGTGTTCTGATCAAGAAAGGATGCTGGATGTTATCAAAAGCTTTTTCTGCATCAATTGAGGGAATCATATAGTCTTTCCTTTTATTTTGTTTATGTGATATATATTTTTTTCTGGAATTTTATTTTTTATATTTATTAAATCATTTGTACATAGATCATAAATACATTTATGCCATCATGGGATTCAATGTGTTGATTATTTGTACAAATTGGAGTGCTTACATCCTACTAAACAACATAGCATTCACCTCTTTTACCCAATTACAGGAGAAAGACATTTGTGTTCTACACCTGATAGACCCAACTTGTACTTGCAATATGCTCCATAGGTGTGGCTACCAACCCTCCCTCTATCGACGCACACAATCCCTTCTTCTCTCCCTCACCTTCCCTCCATCCTAGGCTATAGTTTGGTTTCATTTGTCATATGGTTGTGTGAGTGATTGTAAATTGGTTTTACAGTAGTACTGAGTACATTGGATTTTTTCCCCATTCCTAAGATACTTTACTAAGAAGAATATTTTCCAGCTCCATCCATGTAAACATAAAAGAGGTAAAGTCTTCATTTTTTAAATGCTGCATAGTATTTCATGGTATACACATACAACAATTTATCAATCCATTCATGGGTCGATGGGCACTTGGGCTTCTTCCATGACTTGTATGAACTGAGATGGAATGAACAATCTGGTGCAAATATCTTTATTGAGAAACTATTTTTGGTCTTTTGGATACACACCTAGAAGAGGAATTGCAGGATCAAATGGGAGGTCTATATTTAGATTGCTGAATGTTCTCCAAACTTTCTTCCAAAAGGAATGTACTAGCTTGCATTCCCACCAGCAGTGCAGAAGTTCCATTTTCTTTACATCCACACCAACATCTGTAGTTTTGGGATTTTGTGATGTGGGCTACTCTTTCTGGAGTTAGATGGTATTTCAGAGTAGTTTTGGTTTGCATTTCTCTGATGATTAATGATGATGAGTATTTTTTCATGTGTCTGTAGACCATGCGCCTATCTGCTTCAGAGAAGCTTCTGTTCATATCTCTTGTCCACAATAAAATGGGATCACTTTTTTTTTTTTTTTTTTTTTAGTAATTAGTTTGAGTTCTGTGTGGATTCTGGATATTAGAACTTTGTTGGAAATGTAACTTGCAAAAATCCTCTCCCATTCTGAGGGTTGTCTATATACTTTACTTACTGTGTTCTTGGCAGTGCAGAAGCTTTTTAATTTGATCAGATCCCAATAATGTTTTCTTGATGTTGCTTCAATTCCCTGGGGTGTCCTCCTCATAAAGTACTCTCACATGCCAACTTTTCCAAGTGTTTCCCTGCACTGTCTTTAAGAATTTTTATTGTTTCATGTCTTAAGTTTAAGTCCTTTAACCAGTAAGTCAATTTTTGTTAGAGGAGAAAGATGTGGGTCCCGTTTTAGTTTTCTACAGGTCGCCACCCAATTCACCCAGCACCATTTGTTGAATAGAGAATACTTCCCCCAATTTATGTTTTTAATAGGCTTATCAAAAAATCAAATGACTATAAGTGTCTAGAATCACCTGTTGGTCTTCAATTCTGTTCCATACATCTACCTCTCTATTTTTGTGCCAGTACCATACCTTTTCGATCACTATCAATTTGTAGTATAGTTTGAAGTCTGGAAGCATGATTCCTCATGATTTGTTTTTATTTCTGAGTAATGTCTTGGCTATTCGAGGTTTTTTATTTTTTCATATAAAACGAAGTACTGAGGAGGGGGCAAGATGGCTGACTGGAAGCAGCCTTCGACAGAATCTCCTGTCCAGAGAGAAGGATAATGTCCAGAAAGTATACAATTGGGCTGAAGACAGGAAGCCCAGCTGAGCGAGAAGTGAGATAATTGCAGGTCACCCCTGCTGAGGCAAGCTGTGATTCCAAGACACCAATCTTCACGTACAAAAATCAACAGAAAGGAAAAATGCTTGACCCCTCCCCCAAGAAAGCTGCGGGTTCTTTTTTCCTTTTCCTTTCTCTCTTCATTTGCTCCTGTGGGTTTTCTACCATTGAGTAGTGAACTAAGGATCACTTGTCTCAACCCACGGGTGACAGCAGTAAGAAGTGGGGACTACTTCCTCCCGAGGGACCCTGAGTTGACTGTGAACATTCTCTTACCAGGCAGAAAAATTGAACTAACATTGACCCTGCCTTTCTGAACTTCCAGTCCACCCTTGCCGCCTCACCAGATAAAGCAGATCCCTAAACCCTGCAGAGACTGAGGGAGGAGGAGTGAGCAGTGACCCCCACTCCCAGCCTGCCTGAGCAAGTGTAACATCCCCCCACCTGGCAGGACTCACCTAGAGCCCTGCACCCAGCCCCTCCCTCGTGCCCTCCCTGTCTCCAAGCCACCGTGGGTCTCTAGCCCTGCCCCCAGTGTCCTACCTGCCTCTGTGCCTGGCCCACTTGGGCAGAGAAAGCTGAGGCTGTGCACTGTGCCCAGCCTGGCAAGAGACTGCTGAAGCCGTGTCCCTCCCGGGCAGAGACTGCTGAAGCCATGCACCGTACCTGCCCTGCTTCTGCAGCAGGCCCCTGCCCTACCAGACTTGCCAGTGAAGTAGTGTTCTCCTTGCTGAAATCACTAGGCAGTGGACACTGCCAGAATCGCATGCAGTGTTCCTCACACTACTGCCTAATCCGTGTGCAGCATGCACCTGGAGCTGCTCCTATTGCCAGAATTCTCTGAATTTGGCAGTGGTAGAGAAGCTGCACAGGGGGCACTTTCCATAAAGATCCATCAATAATAGAGTGATCACGCTGGGGACTAATCTTGGAGAACCCCCCCAACTCTGTGCACTGCCAGAGGAAACCAGAACTCACTCTATAGGGATACTGGTGCTGCAGAGCAGCAGGGGCAAAGGCGAGGTGGCCTAGGGAGAAAAGCATTAGCTGTCCTGGTACTCCCAGGATTAGACTGAGCAAAAGTGGAACACTCACCAGTGACTATTGAACAACCTGAGGCAGGCAGGCCTCAGCTCTACCAGGTGACTGGTAGCCAAGGGCAGTGGCCAGGCCTAGGGGGCATTGACCTACCTTTGACTCTGACAGGCGCTAAGCCCTGGCACTTTGCATTATTGGAGGGAGCAGGACTGCAGCTCTGCAGGGTCACCAGTGATTGGGCATGAAAAAGGAACAAAGTAGAGAAAGAGACTCACTCCCCTGGTCCTACTGTTCTACCGAGCAGGCCTTTCTGACTCTGTAGAGCACCGGAGAGAGCCAAATCTGAGCAACAAGTAGACTTCTGCTATCTAGATACTGAAGAACTTTCAAACACTCCCACCTGAAAGTTGTATTGACTGGGGTCAATTGGTTCGGAACCCCTCACTTGGGACAATCACCCAGGGAACTTCTCGGGTGATACCCTGGTTGTGTAGTAACAGGAAGAGTTGATTTTCCCAATCCAGTTGTTGTCTGCTGAGGTGGGGTTTCATAATTGCTTGTATGTCATCACAGCCAATACTTCACCAGAGTCACTGATCCATCAGGATTGGACAAGAACCAGCTGACTACAAGAGGGAGCCACCTAACCCAACCACACCAAGAAGGTGTTCCGAGCCTCAGACCGTAATACTGTACAGGTCCTTTGCAAAGCTAAAGGGGAAAAAGCTTCAGTCATCAGTCCCAGATCTTTAACAAAGGGCTGGTTAACCATAACTCTAGGAAACCCCAATCTAATCTGACCTTACCAGACCACCTAGCCAACAGTGAAAAACCATCATGAGGCTAAATCAGTGGAAAAATTCGGGCATCATGAACAATCACATTAGATCAATTTCCTCAAGAAATGATAACACACACACAGCACAAGATCCCATTCATAAACTAATGGCTGAGATGTCAGAAATCAAGCTCAGAGTTTGAATAGCAAATAAAATCAACAACATGGAGGGAATGATAAAATAAGAATTTTTTTTTTTTATTGTTGGGGATTCATTGAGGGTACAATAAGCCAGGTTACACTGATTGCAATTGTTAGGTAAAGTCCCTCTTGCAATCATGTCTTGCCCCCATAAAGTGTGACACACACCAAGGCCCCAGCCCCATCACTCCATCCCTCTTTCTGCTCCCCCCCCATAACCATAATTGTCATTAATTGTCCTCATATCAAAATTGAGTACAAAGGATTCATGCTTCTCCATTCTTGTGATACTTTACTAAGAATAATGTCTTCCACGTCCATCCAGGTTAATACGAAGGATGTAAAGTCTCCATTTTTTTTTAATGGCTAAATAATATTCCATGGTATACATATACCACAGCTTGTTAATCCATTCCTGGGTTGGTGGGCATTTAGGCTCTTTCCACATTTTGGCGATTGTAAATTGAGCTGCAATAAACAGTCTAGTACAAGTGTCCTTATGATAAAAGGATTTTTTTCCTTCTGGGTAGATGCCCAGTAATGGGATTTCAGGATCAAATGGGAGGTCTAGCTTGAGTGCTTTGGGGTTTCTACATACTTCCTTCCAGAAAGGTTGTACTAGTTTGCAGTCCCACCAGCAGTGTAAAAGTGTTTCCTTCTCTCCACATCCACGCCAGCATCTGCAGTTTTGAGATTTTGTGATGTGGGCCATTCTCACGGGGGTTAGATGATATCTCAGTGTTGTTTTGATTTGCATTTCTCTAATATATAGAGATGATGAACATTTTTTCATGTGTTTGTTAGCCATTCGTCTGTCATCTTTAGAGAAAGTTCTGTTCATGTCTCTTGCCCATTGATATATGGGATTGTTGGCTTTTTTCATGTGGATTAATTTGAGTTCTCTATAGATCCTAGTTATCAAGCTTTTGTCTGATTGAAAATATGCAAATATCCTTTCCCATTATGTAGGTTGTCTCTTTGCTTTGGTTATTGTCTCCTTAGCTGTACAAAAGCTTTCAGTTCAATGAAGTCCCATTTGTTTATTTTTGTTGTTGTTGCAATTGCCATGGCAGTCTTCTTCATGAAGTCTTTCCCGAGGCCAATATCTTCCAGTGTTTTTCCTATGCTTTCTTTGAGGATTTTTATTGTTTCATGCCTTAAATTTAAGTCCTTTATCCATCTTGAATCAATTTTTGTGAGTGGGGAAAGGTGTGGGTCCAGTTTCGGTCTTTTACATGTAGACATCCAGTTCTCCCAACAGCATTTATTGAATAGGGAGTCTTTTCCCCAAGGTATGTTCTTGTTTGGTTTATCAAAGATTAGGTGGTTGTAAAATGTTAGTTTCATTTCTTGGTTTTCAATTTGATTCCAAGTGTCTATGTCTCTGTTTTTGTGCCAGTACCATGCTGTCTTGAGCACTATGGCTTTGTAGTACAGACTAAAATCTGGTATGCTGATGCCCCCAGCTTTATTTTTGTTACTGAGAACTGCCTTAGCTATACGGGGTTTTTTCCGGTTCCATACAAAACGCAGAATCATTTTTTCCAAATCTTGAAAGTACGATGTAGGTACTTTGATAGGAATGGCATTGAATAGGTAGATAGCTTTGGTAAGTATAGACATTTTAACAATGTTGATTCTTCCCATCCATGAGCATGGTATGTTCTTCCATTTGTTAATATCCTCTGCTATTTCCTTTCTGAGGATTTCATAGTTTTCTTTATAGAGGTCCTTCACCTCCTTCGTTAGGTATATTCCTAGGTATTTCATTTTCTTTGAAACTATGGTTAAGGGAGTTGTGTCCTTAATTAGCTTCTCATATTGACTGTTATTGGTGTATACAAAGGCTACTGACTTGTGGACATTGATTTTATATCCTGAAACATTACTGTATTTTTTGATGACTTCTAGGAGTCTTGTCGTTGAGTGTCTGGGGTTCTCTAAGTATAACATCATGTCGTCAGCAAAGAGGGAGAGTTTGACCTCCTCTGCTCCCATTTGGATTCCCTTTATTTACTTGTTTTGCCTAATTGTATTGGCTAGAAATTCCAGCACTGTGTTGAATAGTAAAGGTGACAGAGGACAACCTTGTCTGGTTCCAGTTCTAAGAGGAAAAGCTTTCAGTTTTACTCCATTCAGTAAAATATTGGCTGTGGTTTTGTCATAGATAGCTTCAATCAGTTTTAGAAATGTGCCACCTATGCCTATACTCTTCAGTATTCTAATTAGAAAAGGATGCTGGATTTTATCAAATGCTTTTTCTGCATCTATTGAGAGGATCATGTGATCTTTATTTTTGCCTCTGTTAATATGGTGGGTAACGTTTAGGGACTAGCGTATGTTAAACCAGCCTTGCATCCCTGGGATGAAGCCTACTTGATCATGATGAATGACTTTTTTGAGGATAAGCTGTAATCTATTGGCTAGGATTTTGTTGAGAATTTTTGCATCTATATTCATCAGTGAGATTGGTCTGAAATTCTCCTTTTTGTTTGGGTCTTTTCCTGGTTTTGGTATCAGGGTGATGTTTGCTTCATAGAATGTGTTCAGGAAGATTCCTTCTTCCTCAATTTTTTGGAATAATTTCTGCAGTACAGGAATAAGCTCTTCCTTGAAGGTTTGATAGAATTCTGGAGTGAAGCCATCTGGACCAGGGCATTTTTTGGTTGTAAGCTTTTTTATTGTTTCTCTGATCTCAGTGCTTGAAATTGTTCTGTTCAGGAGCTCTATTTCTTCCTGGCTGAGTCTAGGGAGAGGGTGTGATTCCAAATATTGATCCATTTCTTTCACATTGTCAAATTTCTGGGCATAGAGTTTCTGGTAGTATTCAGAGATGATCTCTTCTGTCTCTGGGGGATCAGTTGTTATTTCCCCTTTATCATTTCTGATTGAGGTTACTAGAGATTTCACTTTTCTATTCCTTGTTAGTCTGGCCAATGGTTTATCTATTTTATTTATTTTTTCAAAAAACCAACTCCTTGTTTCATTAATTTTCTGAATGATTCTTTTGTTTTCAATTTTATTGATCTCTGACTTGATTTTGGAAATTTCTTTTCTTCTACTGAGTTTAGGCTTAGATTGTTCTTCTTTTTCCAATTCCATAAGATCTCTTGTGAGATTGTTGATGTGCTCTCTTTCTTTTTTTAGAATGTAGGCATCTAAGGCAATGAATTTTCCTCTCAAAACTGCTTTTGCACTGTCCCACAGGTTTTGGTAGCTTGTGTCTTCATTGTTGTTATGCTCAAGGAAGTTAATGATTTCCTGTTTTATTTCTTCCTGCACCCATCTGTTATTCAACAGAAGATTGTTTAATTTCCATGCCTTTGGGTGGGGTTGAGCATTTTTGTTAGAGTTGAGTTCCACCTTTAGTGCCTTATGGTCTGAGAAGATACAAGGTAAAATTTCAAATCCTTTGATTCTGTTGATATTTGTTTTGTGTCCCAGGATATGATCAATTTTGGAGAATGTTCTATGGGGTGATGAGAAGAATGTATATTCTTTATCTTTGGGATGGAGTGTTCTATATGCGTCTATCAAGCACAGTTGTTCTAGGGTCTCATTTAAATCTCTTATATCCTTGTTTAATGTCTGTTTAGAGGATCTTTCCAGCTCTGTAAGAGGAGTGTTAAGGTCCCCTGTTATGATGGTATTATCAGATATCATATTGCTCAGACTGAGTAAGGTCTGTTTTAAGAATCTGGGAACATTTAAATTGGGTGCACAAATATTTAGAATTGAAATGTCTTCTTGTTGTATTTCTCCCTTGACCAATATAAAGTGACCATCTTTGTCTTTTTTGACTTTAGTTGCTTTAAATCCACATGTATCTGAAAATAAGATTGCATCTCCTCTTTTCTTCTGAATTCCATTTGCCTGAAAATTTGTCTTCTAACCCTTGACTTGGAGCTTTAATTTTTCTTTTGAAGCCAGGTGTGTTTCTTGCAGACAGGAAATGGAGGGCTTGTGTTTTTTAATCCAGTCAACCAATCTATGTCTCTTCAGTGGGGAATTGAAGCCATTAACATTTATTGAGATAATTGATAATTGTGGAAGTATTCTATTCGTCTCATTTTGTGAGAGTCCATTGCTCAGTTTTATGTTTTGCATCAGTGTGGATGTTAGGATCTGCTGTTTAATTTCTGAGTTCTTACTTTTCTGCTGATCCATTGTAGTGGTCAGTGTGCAGAAGAGGTTAAAGTATTTCCTGTAGAGCTGGTTTTGTTGGGGCGAATTTCCTCAATGTGTGTATATCCGTAAATGATTTGATTTCTCCGTCAATTTTGAAGCTTAGGTTAGCAGGGTACAGAATTCTGGGCTGGAAATTGTTCTGTTTAAGTAGATTAAAGGTAGATGACCATTGTCTTCTTGCTTGTAAAGTTTCATAAGAGATGTCTGCGGTCACTCTGACGGATTTGCCCCTGAAGGTCAACTGGTGCTTACTCCTGGCAGCTTACAGAATCTTTTCTTTTGTCTTGACTTTGGACAGGTTCATCACAATGTATCTTGGAGAAGCTCGGTTAGAGTTGAGGCGACCTGGGGTCCGATATCCCTCTGAAAGCAGTGTGTCAGAATCTTTGGTGATATTTTGAAATTTTCTTTTATAATATTCTGTAGTATGGCTTCCATTCCTCGGGGCATTCTTCTTCCTTTTCTGGAATTCCTATAACTCGTATGTTGGAACGCTTCATAAAGTCCCATAATTCTGACAGTGAACATTCTGCTTTCGCTCTCTTCTTTTCTGCCTCTTTTACTATCTGAGTTATCTCAAAAGCTTTGTCTTCTACCTCTGAAATTCTTTCTTCTGCATGGTCTAACCTGTTGCTGATACTTTCCATTAAATTTTTAAGTTCCCTAATTGACTGTTTCATTTCCTTCAGCTCTGCTATATCCTTTTTACATTTTTCATATCGTTCATCTCTTATTTGATTCTGTTTTTTGATTTCCTTTTGGTTATTTTCCACTTTATTAGCAGTTTCCTTCATTGTTTCCATCATTTCTTTCATTGTTTTCAACATGTGTATTCTAAATTTATTTTCTGTCATTCCTAACATTTCTTTATAGGTGGAATCCTCTGCAGTAGCTACCTCATGATCCCTTGGTGGGATTGTTCTGGACTGGTTCTTCATGTAGCCTGGAGTTTTCTGCTGATTCTTCCTCATCAGTGATTTCTTTTATCTGTTTCCTTGCCCTAATTTTCCTTTCACTTCCTCTTGCTCTTTAAGTTCTCGTGCCTGTGGACTAAGGGTTACAGGACCAGAAGGGTGAGAAGGTTGAGGAGCAAAAAAGGGATGAAAGGAAGGAGGACCGAGTGGTAAGAAAAAAAAAAGAAAAATAGATAAATTAGAGGGGGTGGGTAAAAGGAATATTCACAAGAAGAAGAGAGGCACAGAAAGAGGGAGACAGAGCAATATAGGTGTACAGTAGGGTACTTTGATACAACCTTAAAAAAAACAACCTTCTGGGGGTACCCAGTTGGGTTGGTCCCATGAGGTCAGCAGCTCTTTGCTAATCTGATCAGACACAGTACCCCACCTCCACCAATTAGAGAGGAAAGAAAAAATGGTATAAATCAAACCAAAACAAGCAAACAGAAAACTTTGTGGGATAAAATTGGGTGGAAAACCAAATAATAGTAGTAGAAACACTAACAAAAATGAAGTTCTAATTATTGAAATAGGCAGCAATGGGAAATTACAATTAAACTAAAAAAATTGAGAAAGAAAAAATATCTGTATGGAATAGGTTGAACTTAAAAAACAAAACAACAATCAACATCATCAAAGTAAACAACAACAAAAAAAAACCAAACCGGAAAAAAAAAAAAAAAACACAACCAAAGACAAAGCAGCATGTATATGTAACTGTATATTGTCTGGGCAACACGTGGTCTTCTGGGGTATGAGATGTTAATCACAGTTCTGATATGACTGGAGGCTGCTAGTTTCTCAAACCCCAGCAGGTGGACACCTTAAATCTCTGTTCAGCCCACTTAAAAGGCATTTTGAAATTGTTCACTTGCTGAGCAGAAGCTTTCCCAGGGAAGTGCTTGTCGCTGGAATCACTGCTGAAGTGGCTATCCACTTACCCTGTGTGCCAAAAGTGGTCTCCCTCTGTCCCAAAGGGTTAGGGCTTCAAGGCGGCTCAGACCCCTCCCTTAGGCTACTTGGTCGCTGAGTTACCAGCTCCCACCCAATTCTTGCTCTGCAACCCTGATGGCGGAGCTTGCCGGGGCAGATCACTCACAATGTCTGCCTGTGACCCAGAGCCAAACACTGTTAGCTCCGTCTGGCTCAGCAGCTCAGACTGGGGCCCCATTCAAAGGCCAAAAATCTCTGCACTCCCGCTCAGGCTCTCCCCAAGGCAGTTCAGCTGAGTGCCAAGTCCAAAGACACCAAAACATTTCACAGGTAAGGTCTTTCTTGTTTGCAGTCTTGCTGCTACTGAACTTACAGTTGCGGGCGGTTTTAGACAGGTTGAACACATGCAACCACTTGCCGGTTTTCCACTGTTTTAGTTCTCCTCTTGGGGTCCAGACGTCTCTCGCTGACTCCCTGTATCTTCTCAGGGGTGATGATAGGCAGATCCCACCAGCCAGAGATGCCTGGAGTCCTATCTCCCCAGTCTCATGGTGCCCAGATGCAAGGAAGCTGTTACTCGGCTTCCATCTTGCCCTGCCTCCGATAAAATAAGAATTTAAAGCAGAAATTCAAAAGATGTCTCAAGAAATCAATGAATTTAAAGACAATATGACCAATGATTTTGACACATTGAAGCAAGTATTTGCAGCCCTCAAATATCTAAAAAATACAGTAGAATCCCTTAGTAACAGAATGGAGCAGGCAGAAGAAAGGATCTCTGATACTGAAGACAAAACTTTTGAATGCTCCCAAACACTCAAAGTGGAAAAAAGGTGGAGAACAGAAACGAATCATTCTCTCATAGAGCTCTGGGATCATATGAAGAGATCTAATACTCGTCTTATGGGAATACCTGAAAGTGATGAGGTAGCTGCGAAGGATACAGATGCTTTGCTGCCGCACCCTCGGCACCAAGCCGCAGCGAGGTGGCGCTGTCCGCGTTGTAAAACGACGGAAAGGAGGTCTGTGCTCCCCGGAGCGAAGCCCCCAGCACCCCCAGTGTGCGCAGCGACAGAGATGTTGCCCAGCATGCTGTTTTTTGTCGCATTAACCTAAGGGTATGGCTTTCTGTTACAGTGTACGTGTACGTTAAGCTGAATGTCTGTTTGTCCTGATAAGTAAGCAATAAGTCTTGTCAGAATGAACACAATGATAGTTGATCCAGAAACAGCACTAGAAGTATGAATGTGCCACACTCAGTGGCTCCAAGTAAGCCTGCACAAAAGCAAGTCCCCACCATAAACGCCAGTGGGCTAAGACAATGCAGGCACAACAAACGAGATGTTTAAACAAGATGCTCCAGCACGATATACACCATCACCACCCACAGTAAAACTTTCCTTAAAAAACATCTTACTTCACTTACTTTTTAGTCAATCAACTCACAATGGAATAATCACATATGATTAATAATAAACACTAAATAAGAACATATATATAATCAACATGAAATTAACATTTATATACCATAGAAGAACTTTTAAACAAGTTATATCTTTACTATTACTTAAGTTTAAATATAAGAAGTTGCAGTAAGTTAGCATTCCTCAGATAAGAGGAAGCAAGCAGGTTTCACTGATAACCACTAACCTTTGTTCCCCTTAAGGATAGAACATTGAGAAGTAGTAATGGATAACTACCCACGTTTGCAAACTTAAAATACAACTTGTAAAGGTCAGCAAGTTGTAAAATTACTTTGTGTAACCTGTAATGCTTTGTGGAAACTGTATAAAAACCGTACTTAAAACTCAGTAAAGCACAGCTGCATACTTCACCCGTAGTGTGCCAGACTGTCATTTTCCTGCGTCGACCTTTCAACCAACCTGACTCCGTTTCCCTGCTTTCCCTCGGACTGAAGCCCACCGACAGGGTGGTCCGCGGCACTTTGCTTCATGAAATAATTAAAAAGAATTTTCCAGACATGCACAGAGATTCTGAAATTCAGATAGCAAACAGTTTTAGAACATTGGCACAACTCAACCCAAATAAAAGTTCTCATACACAAATTATAATTAACTTTGCTAAAGTTAATATGAAGTAGAACATTCTGAAAGCTGTAAAACGTAAGAAAAACATAACCTACAAGAGGTAGAACAATAAAATGACTGCAGATCTCTCTGCCGAAACCTTTCAAGCTAAAAGAGGGTGGTCATCAACCTTTAATCTTCTTAAACAAAATAACTTTCAACACAGGATCCTGTATCCAGCTAAACTGAGTTTCATCTATGATGTAGAAATTAAATACTTTAATGACATTCACATGTAGAAGAAATTTGCATAACTAAATCAGCTCTTCAGGATATTCTCAGACCTATCCTCAATAATGAACAACATAATCCTCCACCAAACAACAACAACAAGAACATAATCCTTCACCACAAAAGTAAAATCACTCAGAAACTTTTGGTGAAATTCTAAGTTTCATAGCGGCAAAAGGATTAAAAATGTTCACGGGACTTTCAAAAAAACTTGATACTAAAAACTCTGTCTGGCTTATCACTACTCTCTATTAATTTGAATGGCTTAAATTGCCCTCTAAAGAAACACAGGTTGACTGACTGGATACAAAAACTCAGGCCAGATATCTGCTTCATTAAAGAATCTCACCTTACCTTAAAAGATAAACATAGACTCATGGTGAAGGGGTGGTCATCTGTAATTCAGGCAAATGGAAATCAGTAAAAAGCAGGTCTTGCAATTTTATTTGAAGATACAGTAGACCTTAAACCAATCAAAGTAAGAAAGGACAATGATGGTCACTTATTTGTCAAGGGCAACACTGAACATGATGAGATTTCAATTATCAACATTTATGCACCCAATCAGAACGCACCTCAATTTATAAGAGAAACTCTAACTGACATGAGCAAATGAATTTTGGCTAGCAGCATAATTGCTGGGGACTTTACACTCCTCTGGCAGTGTTGGATAGATCCTCTAAAAAGAAGCTAAACAAAGAAATGTTAGAATTAAACTTAACCATTCAACATTTGCATCTAATAGTCCACTATAGAACATTTCATCCTAACAAAACCTGAATACACATTTTTCTCATGAGCCCATGGATCATCCTCCAAAATTGATCACATCTTAGGTCACAAGTCTAACCTCAGAAAATTTAAAAGAATAGAAATCATTCCTTGTATTTTCTCGGACCATCACAGAATAAAACATGAACTCAGAAACAACAGGAATCTCCACATGCATACAGAAACATGGAAACTAAATAACCTCATGCTGAATGATAGCTGGGTCATAGACGAGATTAAGAATGAAATTACCAAATTTTTGGAACAAAACAATAATGAAGAAAAGAGCTATCAGAACCTCTGTGATACCTCAAAGGCAGTCCTAAGAGGAAAATTTATAGTGTTGCAAGCCTTCCTCAAGAGAACAGAAAGAGAGGAAGTTAATAATTTAATGGGACATCTCAAACAACTGGAAAAGGAAGAATTTCCAACCCTAAACCCAACAGAAAAAAAGAAATAACTAAAATTAGAGCAGAACTAAATGAAATTGAAAACAAAAAAAAATCATACAACAGATCAACCAATCCAAGAGTTGGTTTTTCAAAAAGGTAAATAAAATAGATAAACTGTTGGCTAACCTAACCAGAAGTAGAAGAGTAAAATCCCTAATTTCATCCATCAGAAATGATAAAGGCCAAATAACAACAGATTCCTCAGAAACTCAAGAAATTCTTAATGAATACTATATAAAACTCTACTCTCAGAAGTATGAAAATCTGAAGAAAATAGATCAATACTTGGAAACATGTCATCCTCCTAGACTCATCCAGAAAGAAGTGGAAATGTTGAACAAGCCTATAACAAGCTCTGAAACAGCATCAACTATAACAAATCTCTCCCAAAAGAAAAGCCCGGGACCAGATGGCTTCACATCAGAATTATACCACACCTTTAAAGAGGAACTAGTACCTATATTACTTAATCTTTTCCAAAACATAGAAAAAGAAGGCATACTTCCCAACATATTATATGAAGCAAACGTGTTCTATGAAGCAAACATCACCCTGATACCCAAATCAGGAAAAGGCCCAACAAGAAAAGAAAATTATAAACCAATATCTCTAATGTATATTGATGCGAAAATATTCAATAAGATCCTAGCAAACAGAGATTGGAGCAAGATGGCGGCCGAGTAACAGCTTCCTTGCATTTGGACACCATGAGACTGGGGAGATAGGACTCCAGGCACCTCTGGCTGGTGGGATCTGCCTATCATCACCCCTGTGAGGATACAGGGAGTCAGTGAGAGACTTCTGGACCCCAAGACGAGGACTAAAACAGTGAAAAAACGGCAAGTGGTTGTGCGTGTTCAATAGGTCTAAACCCGCCTGCAACTGTAAGTTCAGTAGCAGCAAGACTGCAAACTGGAAAGGCCTTGCCTGTGAACTGTTTTGGTGTCTTTGGACTTGGCACTCAGTTGAACTGCCTTGGGGAGAGCCTGAGAGGGAGTGCGGAGAACTTTGGCCATTGTCTAGTTCCCCACTCTGAGTCGCTGAGCCAGACGGAGCTAATAGTGTCTGGCTGTGGGCCACAAGGAGCCATTGTGAGTGACATGCCCCAGCAAGCTCCGCCTTCAGGGTCTAAGAGCTAGA
The DNA here is from genome assembly GCF_027406575.1 of Nycticebus coucang. Classification (NCBI taxonomy): domain Eukaryota; kingdom Metazoa; phylum Chordata; class Mammalia; order Primates; family Lorisidae; genus Nycticebus; species Nycticebus coucang. The sequence continues at coordinate 84,041,309 of NC_069804.1, forward strand.
ATCCGGGTGGGAGCTGGTAACCTAGCGACTGAGTAGCCTAAGGGTGGGGTCTGAGCCTCCTTGCAGCCCTAACCCTCAGGGGCAGAGTGAGAGACCGGTTTTGGCACACTGGGTAAGTGGATAGCCACTTCAGCAGTGATTCCAGCGACAAGCACTTTCCTGGGAAATCTTCTGTTCAGCAAGTTTACAAGTTCAAAGTGCCTTTTAAATGGGCTGAAGAGAGATTTAGGGTGCCTACCTGCTGGTCTTTGAGAAATCAGCAGCCTCCAGTTGTATCAGAACTGTGCCTAACATCTCATACCCCAGAAGACCACATGTTGTCCAGAGAATATTCAACAACATATACATACTGCTTTGTTTCTGGTTGTGTGTGTGTGTGTTTTTTTTTTTTTTTGCTTTGGTTTTTCTTTTTTTGTTTATTTCGATGTTGTTGATGCTGTTTTGTTTTTTAATTTAAACCTTTTCCACACAGATTTTTTTATTCCTCAATTTTTCTAGTTTAATTATAATTTCCCATTGCTGCCTATTTCAATAACTACAACTTCATTTTTGCTAGAGTTTCTACTGTTATTATTTGGTTTTTCACCCAATTTTATCTCGTAAAGTTTTCTGTTTGCTTGTTTTGGTTTGATTTATAGCATTTTTGTCTTTCCTCTCTACTTGGTGGAGGTGGGGTACTGTTACTGATCAGGTTAGCAAAGAGCTGCTGACCTCAAGGGAACCATTCAGCTGGGAACCCCCAAAAGGTGGGTTTTTTTTGAGGTTGTGTCAAAGTACCCTACCGTACACCCATATTGCTCTGTCGCCCTCTTTCTATTCCTCTCTTCTTTTTGTCAATATTCCTTTTACCCACATCCTCTCCTTTCTTGATTTTTTTTTCTTTCCACTCGGTCCTCCTATCTTTCATTCCTTTCTTGCTCTTCAACGTTCTCACCCTTCTGGTTCTGTACCAAAAGGAATCACCAAACCCTTAGACCACAGGAATGGGAACTTAAAGAGCAAAAGGAAGTGAAATGAAAATTAGGGAAAGGAAACACATAAAAGAAATCACTCATGAGGAAGAATCAGCAGAAAACCCCAGGCAACATGAAGAACCAGTCCAGAATAACCCCACCAAGGGACCATGAGGTAGCTACTGCAGATGATTCCACATATAAAGAAATGTTAGGAATGACAGAAAGGGAATTTGGAATAGACATGATGAAAACAATGACAGAAATGAAGGAAACAATGAAGGAAACTGCTAATAAAGTGGAAAATAAACAAAAGGAAATCCAAAAACAGAATCAAATAAGAGTTGAACGATATGAAGAATATATAAGTATATAGCAGAGCTGAAGGAACTGAAAAAATCAATTAGGGAACTTAAAGATGTAATGGAAAGTATCAGCAACAGCTTAGACCATGCAGAAGAAAGAATTTCAGAGGTAGAAGACAAAGTTCTTGAGATAACTCAAATAGTAAAAGAGGCAGAAAAGAAGAGAGAGAAAACAGAACATTCACTGTTGGAATTATGGGACTTTATGAAGCGTTCCAACATACGAGTTATAGGAATCCCAGAAAGGGAAGAAGAATGCCCCAGAGGAATGGAAGCCGAACTAGAGAAAATTATAGAAAATTTCCAAAATATCACCAAAGATTCTGACACACTACTTTCAGAGGGATATCGGACCCCAGGTTGCCTCAACTCTAACCGAGCTTCTCCAAGACACATTGTGATGAACCTGTCCAAAGTCAAGACAAAAGAATAGATTCTGCAAGCTGCCAGAAGTAAGCGCCAGTTGACCTACAGGGGCAAATCCATCAGAGGGACCGCAGACTTCTCTAATGAAACTTTCCAAGCAAGAAGACAATGTTCATCTACCTTTAATCTACTTAAGCAGAACGATTTCCAGCCCAGAATTCTGTACCCTGCTAAGCTAAGCTTCAAAATTGATGGAGAAGTCAAATCATTTACGGATATACAAACTTTGAGGAAATTCGCCACAACAAGACCAGCTCTACAGGAAATACTTCAACCTGTTCTGCACACTGACCACCACAATGGATCAGCATCAAAGTAAGAACTCAGAAATCAAAGGACAGAACCTAACCTCCACACTGATGCAAAAGATACAACTGAGCAATGGACTCTCACCAAATAAGACGAATAGAATACTACCACACTTATCAATTATCTCAATAAATGTTAATGGCTTGAATTCCCCACTGAAGAGACATAGATTGGCTGACTGGATTAAAAAACACAAGCCATCCATTTGCTGTCTGCAAGAAACACACCTGGCTTCAAAAGAGAAATTAAAGCTCTGAGTCAAGGGTTGGAAGACAATTTTTCAGGAAAATGGAAATCAGAAAAAAAGAGGAGTTGCAATCTTATTTTCAGATAAACGTGGATTTAAAGCAACTAAAGTCAAAAAAGACAAAGATGGTCACTTTATATTGGTCAAGGGAAAAATACAACAAGATGTTTCAATTCTAAATATTTATGCACCCAATTTAAATGCTTCCATATTCTTGAAACAGACCTTATTCAGTCTCAGCAATATGATATCTGATAATACCATAATAACAGGGGATTTTAACACTCCTCTTACAGAGCTGAACAGATCCTCTAAACAGAAATTAAACAAAGATATAAGACATTTAAATGAGACCCTAGAACAACTGTGCTTGATAGACGCATATAGAACACTCCATCCCAAAGATAAAGAATATACATTCTTCTCATCACCCCATGGAACATTCTCCAAAATTGATCATATCCTGAGACACAAAACAAATATCAACAGAATCAAAAGAATTGAAATTTCACCTTGTATCTTCTCAGACCATAAGGCAGTAAAGGTGGAACTCAACTCTAACAAAAACGCTCTACCCCACACAAAGGCATGGAAATTAAACAATTTTATTTTAAATAACAGATGGGTGCAGGAATAAATAAAACCGGAAATCATTAACTTCCTTGATCATAACAACAATGAAGACACAAGCTACCAAAACCTGTTGGATACTGCAAAAGCAGTTTTGAAAGGACAATTCATCGCTTTAGATGCCTACATTCGAAAAACGGAAAGAGAGTGCATCAACAATCTCACAAGCCATCTTATGGAATTGGAAAAAGAAGAACAATCTAAGCCTAAATTCAGTAGAAGAAAAGAAATATCCAAAATCAAATCAGAGATCAAAGAAATTGAAAACAAAACAATCATTCAGAAAATTAATGAAACAAGGAGTTGGTTTTTTGAAAAAATAAATAAAATAGATAAACCATTGGCCAGACTAATGAGAAATAGAAAAGTAAAATCTCTAGTAAACTCAATCAGAATTGATAAAGGGGAAATAACAACTAATCCCACAGAGATACAAGGGATCATCTCTGAATACTACCAGAAACTCTATGCCCAGAAATTTGACAATGTGAAGGTAATGGATCAATATCTGGAGTCACATTCTCTCCCTAGACTTAGCCAGGAGGAAATAGAGCTCCTGAACAGACCAATTTCAAGCACTGAGATCAAAGAAACAATAAAAAATCTTCCAACCAAAAAATGTCCTGGTCCAGATGGCTTCAGACCAGAATTCTATCAAACCTTCAAGGAAGAGCTTATTCCTGTACTGTAGAAATTATTCCAAAAAATTGAGGAAGAAGGAATCTTCCCCAACACATTGTATGAAGCAAACATCACCCTGATACTAAAACCAGGAAAAGACCCAAAGAAAAAGGAGAATTTCAGACCAATCTCACTCATGAATATAGATGCAAAAATTCTCAACAAAATTCTAGCCAATAGATTACAGCTTATCATCAAAAATGTCATTCATCATGATCAAGTAGGCTTCATCCCAGGGATGTAAGGATGGTTTAACATACGCAAGTCCATAAACGTTATCCACCATACTAACAGAGGAAAAATAAAGATCACATGATCCTCTCAATAGATGCAGAAAAAGCATTTGATAAAACCCAGCATCCTTTTCTAATTAGAACACTGAAGAGTATAGGCATAGGTGGCACATTTCTAAAACTGATTGAAGCTATCTATGACAAACCCACAGCCAATATTTTACTGAATGAAGTAAAACTGAAAGCTTTCCCTCCTAGAACTATAACCAGACAAGGTTGTCATCTGTCGCCTTTACTATTTAACATAGTGCTGCAAGTTCTAGCCAATACAATTAGGCAAGACAAGGAAATAAAGAGAATCCAAATGGGAGCAGAGGAGGTCAAACTCTCCCTCCCTCTTTGCTGACGACATGATCTTATACTTAGAGAACCCCAAAGACTGAACCACAAGACACCTAGAAGTCATCAAAAAATATAGTCATGTTTCAGGATATAAAATCAATGTCCACAAGTCAGTAGCCTTTGTATACACCAATAACAGTCAAGATGAGAAGCTAATTAAGGACACAGCTCTCTTCACCATAGTTTCTAAGAAAATGAAATACCTAGGAATATACCTAATGAAGGAGGTGAAGGACCTCTATAAAGAAAATTATGAAATCCTCAGAAAGGAAATAGCAGAGGATGTTAACAAATGGAAGAACATAGCATGGTCATGGATGGGAAGAATCAACATTGTTAAAATGTCTATACTTCCCAAAGCAATCTACCTATTCAATGCCATTCCTATCAAAATACCAACATCGTACTTTCAAGTTTTGGAGAAAATGATTCAGCATTTGGTATGGAACCGGAAAAAACCCCGTATATCTAAGGCAGTTCTTAGTAATAAAAATAAAGCTGGGGGCATCACCATACCGGATTTCAGTCTGTACTACAAAGCCATAGTGGTTAAGACAGCGTGGTACTGGCACAAAAACAGAGACATAGACACTTGGAATTGAACTGAAAACCAGGAAATGAAGCTGACATCTTGCAACCACCTAATCTTCGATAAACCAAACAAAAACATACCTTTGGGGAAAGACTCCCTAGTCAATGAATGGTGTTGGAAGAAGTGGATGTCTACATGTAAAAGACTGAAACTGGACCCACACCTTTCCCCACTCAGAAAAATTGATTCGAGATGGATAAAGGACTTAATTTGAAGGCATGAAACAATAGAAATCCTCCAAGAAAGCATAGGATAAACACTGGAAGATATTGGCCTGGGGAATGACTTCATGAAGAAGACTGCCATGGCGTTTGCAACAACAAAAATAAACCAATGGGACTTCATTAAATGGAAAAGCTTCTGTACAGGTAAGGAGACAATAACCAAAGGAAAGAGACAACCTACACAATGGGAAAGGATATTTGCATATTTTCAATCAGACAAAAGCTTGATAACTAGGATCTATAGAGAACTCAAGTTAATCCACATGAAAAAAGCCAACAATCCCGTATAGCAATGGGCGAGATACATGAATAGAACCTTCTCTAAATATGACAGATGAATGGCTAACAAACACATGAGAAAATGTTCATCATCTCTATATATTCGAGAAATGCAAATCAAAACAACCCTGAGATATCATCTAACCCCAGTGAGAATGGCCCACATCTCAAAATCTCAAACTGCAGATGCTTGCGTGGATGTGGAGAGAAGGAAACACTTCTTCACCGCTGGTGGGACTGCAAACTAGTACAACCTTTCTGGAAGGAAGTATGGAGAAACCTCAAAGCACTCAATCTAGACCTCCCATTTGATACTGCAATCCCATTACTGGGCATCTACCCAGAAGGAAAAAAGCCCTTTTTTCATAAGGACACTTGACTGTTTATTGCAGCTGAATTTACAATCACCAAAATGTGGAAACAGCCTAAATGCCCACCAACCCAGTAATGGATTAACAAGCTGTGGTATATGAATACAATGGGATAGTATTCAGGTATTAAAAAAAATGGAGACTTTACATTTCGTATTAACCTGGGTGGAAGTAGAAGACATTATTCTTAGTAAAGCATCACAAGAATGGAAAAGCATGAATTCTATGTACTCAATTTTTATATGAGGACAATTAATGACATTTAAGTTTATGGTGGGGGAGGAAAAGCAGAAAGATGGATGGAGGGAAGGGGTTGGGGTTTTGGTGTGTGTCACACTTTATGGGGGCAAGACATGATTGCAATGAATCACCAACAATAAATGATAAAATAAAAAAAGAAAAAAAAGATCCTAGCAAGCTAACTCCAACAACACATCAAAAAAATTATAAATCATGACCAGGTGGGTTTCATCCTGGGGTTCCAAGAATGATTCATAAATGTAAATACATAAATATAATACATTACATAAACTAATTAAAAAACAAAGACCATAGGATTCTTTCAATTGGTGCATAAAGTGCTTTTGACAATATCCAGGATCCTTTCTTGATTAGAAGCTTAAGAAATAGGGAGGGGGGTGGGGCCTCGGTGTGTGTCACACTTTATGGGGGCGAGACCTGATTGGAAGAGGGACTTTACCTAACAATTGCAATCAGTGTCACCTGGCTTATTGTACCCTCAATGAATCCCCAACAATAAAAAAAAAAAGAAAGCTTAAGAAAATAGGTATAGAAGAAACATTTCTTAAACTGTTAGAGGCCATGTACAACAAACCCACAGCAATGTCATTTTGAATGGAGTAAAATTCAAATCATTTCCATTTAAAGCAGGAACCAGGCAGGAATGCCCACACTCTCCATTGCTTTTTAATATTGTAATGGAAGTCTTAGCCACTGCAATCTGGCAAGAGAAGGCAACCAAGGGGCTCCAAATAGGACCAGAGGATATCAAACTGTCCCTCTTCCCAGATGATATGATTATATATCTAGAAAAACCCAGGGAATCGACTACAAAACTCCTGTAAGTGATCAAGGAATACAGCAATGTCTCAGGGTACAAAATTAACACTCACAGATCTGTAGCCTTTATATACACCAACAATAGTCAAGGGGAAAAAACGATCAAGTATTCTATTCACTTTACAGTAGTGCCAAAAAAGATGAAATATCTGGGAGTGTATCTAACTAAGGATGTGAAAGATCTCTATAAAGACAACTATGAAAGCCGAGAAAAGAAATAGTGGAAGATGTCAACAAATGGAGAAATATACCATGCTAATGGCTGGGAAGAATCAACATTGTTAAAATATCTATGCTACCTAAAGCAATTTACAGATTTAATGGGATCCCTATTAAAGCACCTCTCTCATATTTTAAAGACCTGAAAAAATTAGTACTTCTTTTTATATGGAAACATAAAAACCTCGAATAGCCATGACATTACTTCAAAATAAAAACAAATCGGGAGGAATCATGCTTCCAGACTTCAGACTATATTATAAATAGTGATAAAAACGGCATGGTACTGGCACAAAAATAGAGAGGTAGATGTATGGAACAGAATTGAGAACCAAGCGATGAACCCGGACACTTATCGTCATTTGACTTTCAATAAGCCTATTACAAACATAAATTGGGGGAAAGATTCCCTATTTAATAAATGGTGCTGGATGAATTGGCTGGCAACTTGTAGAAGACTGAAACTGGACCCACACCTTTCTTTTCTAACAAAAATTGACGCTCACTGGTTAAAGGACTTAAAATTAAGATATGAAACCATAAATATTCTTAGAGAGAGTGCAGGGGAAACGCTTGAAAAAATTGGCCTGGGAGAATACTTCATGAGAAAGACACCCCAGGCAATAGAAGCAACACCAAAAATACATTACTGGGATCTGATCAAATTAAAAACTTCTGCACTGCGAAGAACACACTAAGTAGAAGATTTTACAAGTTATATTTCCAACAAAGGTCTGTTAACCAGAATTCACAGAGAACTCAAACTTATTACTAAGCAAAAAACAAGTGATCCAATTTCATTGTGGGCAAGAGACATAAACAGAAGCTTCTCTGAAAAAGACAGGCACATGGCCTACAGACACCTGAAAAAATGCTCATCATCTTTAACTATCAGAGAAATGCAAACCAAAACTACTCTGAGATACCATCTAACTCCAGAAAGAGTAGCTCACATCACAAAATCCCAAAACAACAAATGTTGGCATGGATGTGGAGAAAAGGGATCACTTCTGCACTGTTGGTGGGAATGCAAGCTAGTACTTTCCTTTGGAAGGAAGTTTGGAAAACACTCAGGTATGTAAATGTAGACCTGACATTTGATCCTGCAATTCCTCTTCTCGGTGTGTATCCAAAGGACCAAAAATCATTTAGCAATAAATATATTTGCACAAGATTGTTCATTGCAGCTCAATTCATAATTGCCAAGTCATGGAAGAAGCCCAAGTGCCCATTGACCCATGAATGGATTAATAAATTGTGGTATATGTATACCATGGAATACTATGTAGTACTAAAAATGGGAGACTTTACCTCCTTTATGTTTACATGGTTGAAGCTGGAAAATATTCTTAGTAAAGTATGTCAGGAATGGAAAAAAAGTATCACATGTACCCAGTACTACTGTGAAACCAATTTATAATAACTTACACTTGCATATGAAAATTGAAACACAACTTTAGCATAGAATGAAGGAGGGAAGGGGAGGGAAAGGGATGGGCAGGGAATGGTAGGGATAGTAGGGGACCACAACTTTGGAGCACATTGCAAGTACAAGTTGGAGCTATCATGTGTAGAATACATATGTCCTAATGCTATAATTGGGCAAATGAGCAAAAGCTATGTTGATTAGTATGATGTAAGCACTCCTATTTGTACAAATAATGAACACACTTAAATTAGCATAAATGTATTTATGATCTATGTACAAAAGACTTAATAAAAAATTAAATAAATAAAACAAAGTACTAATTTTCCCAGTCCTTTTAAGTATGACAGATGTGCTTTAATAGGGATCCCATTAAATCTGTAGATTGCTCTAGGTAGTATAGACATTTTAACAATGTTGATTCTTCCCAGCCATGAGCATGGTATATTTCTCCATTTGTTGACATCTTCCACTATTTCTTTTCTCGGCTTTCATAGTTGTCTTTATAGAGATCTTTCACAACTTTAGTTAGATACACTCCCAGATATTTCATCTTTTTGGTACTACTGTAAAGTGAATAGAATACTTGATCGTTTTTTTCCCCTTGACTATTGTTGGTGTATATAAAGGCTACAGATCTGTGAGTGTTAATTTTGTACCCTGAGACATTGCTGTATTCCTTGATCACTTCTCGGACCATCATGGAATAAAACTTGAGCTGAGTAACAACAGGAATCTACATACTCATACAAAAACATGGAAGTTAAATAACCTCATGCTGAATGATAGCTGGGTCAGAGATGAGATCAAGAAGGAAATTGCCAAATTTTTGGAACAAAATGACAATGAGGATATGAACTATCAGAACCTCTGGGACACCGCAAAGGCAGTTCTAAGAAGGAAATTTATAGCACTGCAAGCCTTCCTCAGGAGAACAGAAAGAGAGGAAGTTAGCAACTTAATGGGACATCTGAAGGAATTGGAAAAGGAAGAACACTCCAACCCAATACCCAGTAGAAGAAAAGAAATAACCAAAATCAGAGCAGAACTAAATGAAATTGAAAACAAAAGAACAATACAACATATCAGTAAATAAAAAAGCTGGTTTTTTGAAAAGGTCAACAAAATAGGTAAACCGTTCGCAAAACTAATCAGTAAAAAAAGAGTAAAATCTCTAATCTCATCAATCAGAAACGACAAAGACGAAATAACAACAGACTCCTCAGAAATCCAAAAAATCCTTAATGAATATTACAAGAAACTTTACTCTCAGAAAAATGAAAATCTGAAAAAAATGGACCAATACTTGGAAGCTCGACACCTTCCAAGACTCAACCAGTGTCAAGTGGAGATGTTGAACAGGCCCATTTCAAGTTCAGAAATAATGTCAACCATACAAAACCTCCCAAAAAAGAATAGTCTGGGACCAGGTGGTTTCACATCAGAATTCTCCCAAACCTTTAAAGAGGAATTAGTACCTATATTACTCAAACTGTTCCAAAATGTAGAAAAAGAAGGAAGACTCCCCAACACGTTCTATGAAGGAAACGTCACCCTGATCCCCAAACCAGGAAAAGACCCAACAAAAAAGAAAATTATAGACGAATATCACTAATGAATATAGATGCCAAAATATTCAACGAGATCCTAAGAAACAGAATCCAGCAACATATCAAACAAATCATACATCATGATCAAGTTGGCTTTATCCCAGGGTCTCAAGGCTGGTTCAATATACGTAAATCTATAAATGTAATTCAGCACATAAACAAAGTGAAAAACAAAGATCATATGATTCTCTCAATCAATGCAGAAGCAGCTTTTGATAACATCCAATATCCCTTCAAGATGAGAACAGTTAAGAAAATTGGTATAGAAGGGACATTTCTTATACTGATAGAGGCCATCTACTGGAAACCGACAGCCAATATCATATTGAACGGAGATAATTGGAATCATTTCCACTCCGATCAGGAACCAGACAAGGCTGCCCATTGTCTCCACTGCTTTTTAACATTGTAATGGAAGTTTTAGCCACCGCAATTAGGGATGAAAAGGCGATCAAGGGTATACACATAGGGTAGGAAGAGATCAAACGTTCGTTCTTCGCAGATGATATGATTGTCTATCTGGAAAACACTAAGGACTCTACTACAAAACTCTTAGAAATGATCAAGGAATACAGCAGTGTCTCAGGTTACAAAATCAACATTCATAAATCGGTAGCCTTTATATATACCAACAATAGTCAAGCTCAAAAAACAATTAAGGACTCTATCCAATTCACAGTAATGCCAAAGAAGATGAAATATTTGCGAGTTTATCTAACAAAGGACATGAAAGACCTATATAGAGAGAACTATGAAACTCTAAGTAAAGAGATAGCCGAGAATGTTAATAAATGGAAAAACATACCATGGCATGGCTGGGAAGAATCAACATTGTTAAAATGTCCATACTACCCAAAGCAATATATACCTTCAAAGCAATCCCTATTAAAGTTTCATTGTCATACTTTAAAGATCTTGAAAAAACAATACTTCGTTTATATGGAATCAGAAAAAACCTCCAATAGCCAAGACATTACTCAAAAATAAAAACAAAGCAGGACAAATTACGCTACCAGACTTCAGACTATACTACAAATCGATAGTGATCAAAACAGCATGGTATTGGCACAAAAACAGAGAAGTAGATGTCTGGAACAGAATAGAGAACCAAGAGATGAGCCCAGCTACTTACCATTATTTAATGTTTGACAAGCCAATTAAAAACATCCAGTGGGGAAAAGATTCCCTATTTAACAAATGGTGCTGGGTGAACTGGCTGACAACCTGTAGAAGACTGAAACTGGATCCACACCTTTCACCACTAACCAAGATAGACTCTTACTGGATTAAAGACCTAAACTTAAGACATGAAAATATTAAAATACTAGAACAGAGTGCAGAGAAAACCCTTGAAGAAATTGGGTTGGATGAGTTTTTTATGACAAGGACCCCCGGGCGATTGAAGCAGCTTCAAAAATACAGTTTTGGGACTTGATCAAACTAAAAAGCTTCTGCACAGCCAAGAACACAGTAAGTAAAGCAAGCAAACAGCCCACAGAATGGGAGAAGATATTTGCTGGTTATATCTCTGACAAAGGTTTAATAACCAGAAACCACAGAGAACTCAAACGCATTAGCAAGAAAAGAACAAGGCATACCATCACAGGCTGGGCAAGAGAATTGAAAATAAACTTCTCTGAAGAAGACAGGTGAGCGGCCTTTGACATATGAAAAAATGCTCATCATTTTTAATCATCAGAGAAATGCAAATCAAAACTACTTTGAGATATCATCTAACTCCATTGAGACTAGCCTATATCACACAAAATCTCAAGACCAGAGATGTTGGCATGAATGTGTAGAAAAGGGAACAGTTTTGCACTGCTGGTGGGAATGCAAACTAATACATTCCATTTGGAAAGATATTTGGAGAACACTTAGAGATCTAAAACTAGATCTGCCGTTGAATCCTGTAATTCCTCTGTTGGGCATATACCCATAAGACCAAAAACCGCATTATAACAAAGATATTTGTACCAGAATCTTTATTGCAGCCCTATTCATAATTGCTAAGTCATGGAAAAAACCCAAGTGCCCATGGATCCACGAATGGATTAACAAATTGTGGTATATGTACACCATGGAATACTATGCAGCCTTGAAGCAAGATGGAGACTTTACCTCTTTCATGTTTACATGGATGAAGCTGGAACATATTCTTCTCAGTAAATTATCTCAAGAATGGAAGAAAAAATATCCAATGTATTCACCTCTACTATGAAACTAACTTAGGACCTTCACATGAAATGTATAACCAAATTACAACCTAAGAACAGGGGAAAGGGTTAAAGCGTGGGGAGGGAAAGGGAAGGTGGGTAGAGCGAGGGAGATTGAAAGGATCACACCTGAGTTGCATCTTACAAGGGTACATGTGAGGCTTGGCAAATGTGGACTGTAAACGTCTTGGCAAAGTAACTAAGAAAATGCCAGGAGGACTATGTCAACTAATGAGATGGAAATGTGTCAAATATTCTATGAAACAAGTGTATGGTGCCCGATGATCATATTAATGTACCCGGTATGATTTATTAAAAAAAAAAAAAGGAATTGCATTCAAATTATATATTGCTTTGGATAGTATGGAAATTTTAACAATGTTTATTCTTCCCAGCCATGAGCATTGTATGTTTTTCCATTTGGTAACATTTTCAGCTATCTCTTTTCTTAGAGTTTCATAGTTCTCTTTATAGAGATCTTTCAACTCCTTTCTTAGAAAAACTCCCAAATATTTCATCTTCTTTGGCACTACTGTGAATGGGATAGAGTCCTTCACTGTTTTTTCACCTTGGCTAGTGTTGGTATATATAAAGGCTACCGATTTATGAATGTTGATTTTGTAACCTGAGACGCTGCTGTATTCCTTGATCAGTTCTAAGAGTGTTGTAGTAGAATCCCTGTTGTTTTCCAGATATACAATCATATCATCTGCAAAAAGCGAAAGTTTGATCTCTTCTGACTCTATATGGATACCCTTGATTGCCTTTTCTTCCCTAATTGCGGTGGCTAAAACTTCCATTACAATGTTAAAAGGCAGTGGAGACAATGGGAAGCCTTGTCTGGTTCCTGATCGGAGTGGAAATGATTTCAATTTAACTCCATTAATTATGGTATTGGCTGTGGGTTACTGTAGATGGTCACTATAAGTTTAAGAAATGTCACTTCTATACCGATTTTCGTAAGTGTTCTGATCATGAAGGGATGCTGTATATTATCAAAAGCTTTTTCTGCATCAATGAGAGAATCTTATCGTCTTTGTTTTTTAATTTGTTTATGTGCTGAATTATACTTATAGATTTATTGATATTGAACCAGGCTTGAGACCCTGGGATAAAACCGACTTGGTCATGATGTGTAATTTGATGTGTTGCTAGATTCTGTTTGTTAGGATCTTGTTGAATATTTTTGCATCTATATAAGTGATATTGGTCTATAATTTTCTTTTCTTGTTGGGTCTTTTCCTGGTTTGGGGATCAGGGTAACATTTGCTTAATAGAACTTATTGGGTAGTCTTCCTTCTTATTCTACCTTTTGGAACAGGTTGAGCAATATAGGTACTAATTCCTCTTTAAAGGTTTGGTAGAATTCTGATGTGAAACCATCTGGTCCCGGACTTTTCTTTTTAGGGAGGTGTTGTACGGTTGATGCTATTTCAGAACTTGATATGGGCCTGTTCAACATTTCCACTTGATTGTGGCTAAGTCTTGGAAGGTGACATGCTTCCAAGTATTGGAAAATTTTCTTCAGATTTTCATATTTTTGAGAATGAAATTTCTTGTAATATTCATTAAGGATTTTTTGGATTTCTGAGGAGTCTGTTGTTATTTCGTCTTTGTCATTTTTGATTGATGAGCTTAGAGATTTTATTCTTTTATTCCTGATTACATTGGCCAGGGTTTATCAATTTTATTGACTTTTTCAAAAAACCAACTTTTTGTTTCATTGATTTATTGTGCAATTCTTTCATTTTTAATTTTATTCAATTCTGCTCTAATTTTGTTTATTTCTTTTCTTCTACTGGGTTTGGGGTTGGAATGTTCTTCCTTTTCCAGTTGTTTGAGATGTCCCATTACATTGTTAACTTCCTCTCTTTCCATTCTCTTGCAGAAGGCTTGCCGTGCTATAAATTTCACTCTTTGGACTGCCTTTGTGGTATCCCAGAGGTTTTGATATTTCCTGTTTTCATTGTCGCTTTGTTCCAAAAATTTGGCAATTTCCTTCTTAGTCTCATCTAACACAGGTATCATTCAGCATAAGATTATTTAACTTCCACGTTTTTGTATGAGTATGCAGATTCCTTATGTTACTGAGCTCATCTTTTATTTCATAGTGGTCTGAGAAGATGCAAGGAATAATTTCTATTCCTTTAAATTTACTGAGTTTAGACTTGTGACCTAAGATGTGATTGCTTTTGGAGTATGTTCCGTGGGCTTATGAGAAGTATGTGTATTCAGTTTTGTTGGGATGAAATGTTCTGTAGATGTCTGCTAAATCCAAATGTTGGATGGTTAGTTTTAAATCTAAAATTTCTTTGCTCAGCTTCTTATTGGAGGATCGATCCAACACTGCCAAAGGAGTGTTGAAATCTCCGACTATTATGGAGCTGGAGGAAATCAAGTTGCTCATGTCTGTTAGAGTTTCTCTTATGAATTGAGGTGCATTCTGATTGGGTGCATAGATATTAATAATTGAAATCTCCTCATATTGAGTATTATCTTTAACAAATATGAAGTGACCATTCTTATCCTTCCTCACTTTTGTTGGTTTAAAGCCTATTTTATCTGCAAATAAAATTGGAACACCTACTTTTTTCTGATTACCATTTGCCTGAAATATGAATGACCATCCTTTCACTTTGAGTCTATATTTGTCTTTTAAGGTGCGGTTTGACTCTTCTATGCATCAAATATCTGGTCTGAGTTTTTGTATTCAGTCAGCTTACTTATGCCTCTTTAGAGGACAGTTTATGCCATTCACATTAATGGAGAATATTGATAAGCTTGGTAACATTTTGGTTATCGAGTTTTTCAAAAGCCTAGTATATATTTTTAATCCGTTTGCCTGTGTGGAAGTTGGAGTTTGATCATCAGTTTTTGAGTAAGTTTACTTTTGTCGTAGAGTATTCGGTTGGTTGTTACGAAACATAGGTCTGAGAATATCCTGAAGAGCTGGTTTGGTTATGGCAAATTTCTTCAACATATGAATGTCATTAAAGTATTTAATTTCTCCATCATAAATGCAACTCAGTTTACCTGGATACAGGATCCTGGTAAACTGAGTTTATTGAATGTTATTTTGCTTTAGGAGATTAAAAGTCAATGACCACCCTCTTCTGGCTTGAAATGTTTCAGCAGAGAGATCTGCAGTCATTCTAATATTCTTCCCTTTGTAGGTAATGTCTTTCTTATGTCTGGCTGCTTTGAGAATTTTCTTCTTCATATTAACTTTAGTGAAGTTAATTATGATATGCCTGGGGGATGTCTCATTGGAATTGGGTCATGCTGGGGTTATGAAACTTTCTGCTATCTGAATTTCAGAATCTCTTGGCATGTCTGGAAAATTCTCTTTTATAATTTCATGGAGAAGGGCCTCTGTGCCTAGCAAGGCCACTTCATCGGTTTCAGGGATTCCAATGAGGTAGATATTAGCCTTCTTCAAATTATCCCAGAATTCTCTGAGAGTATGATCCATTTTGGCTCTCCATCTCCCTTCCTTTTTGAGAGTTTGGGAGCATGCAATGGCTTTGTCTTTAACGTCAGAAATCCTTTCTTCTGCTTGCTCCACTCTGTTACTGAGGGATTCTACTGTAGTTTTCACATTTTTGAGGGCTGCAAAGTCTTGCTTCAGTGTGTCTAATTCTTTGGTGGTTTTGTGTTTAAATTCATTAATTTCTTGAGACAACTTTTGAATTTCTCCTCGAATTCCTAATTCCGACTTTGAAATTGCTGCTCAATTCCTAATTCCATATTTTTCTCCACTTTATTAATCTTGTTTGCAATCCAAATTCTGAATTCAATTTCTGACATCTCGGCCAGTTGTTTATGAATGGGATCTTCAGTTACATGTGCCATATCTTTTTTTTGGGGGGGGTTGATCTATTCTGGTTATTCATGTTACCGGAGTTTTTTCGCTGATTCGCCCCATGATTGTTTTACTCCCTTTGATTTTTCCCCTGGAGCTTTGTCGAGGACCCGTACAGTGCTATGGCCTGAGAAACTTGTGCCCTGTTTTGTGTGGTGGGGGCCAATTTTTTCTGTCTTGTTTTCAGCTGGTTTCTGTTCGACCCTAGTGAAACAGTTACTCTGGGTTGAAGTCTCAGCTGTGGAGAATACCAGCAATTAAATCACCCCTCCCACCACAGGCAACAATTGGAAAAGGAAAATCAAACCTTCCTACAACCACACACCCAGGGCACCACCTGAATAGTCCTCAGGTGATTGGCTTAGTTGAAAAGTTCAAAATCAATTATTTCACTCAGTACCTGTCTCGGGTGGTAGAGTTTAAGAAGTCTCTGGGAACTGGATCACAGGGGTCTGGTGACTACTCTGATATGGCTTGCTCCAGTGCTGCGTGCAGTCAGGAGGAGCCACCCAGCAAATAGATTAGTCTGGGAAGGTTGATACCTCCTTCCCCACCTTGCACCTCTGTCACACCCAGTCACTGATAACCCTGCAGTTGGCTGACCCAGTTGCCTGTAGTGAACAGATACTCCAGGGTTTTGCAACTGCCTGAATCACAAGGAAATCTATTTCCGTTTAGCCAGGCCGCTGCGCTCTTCCTCTACCTAGCAGGAGGAGGTGAGGCCTGACAACCTTGGGTACTTGATGAAGGGTGGTGAGTTTTCACTCAGTTCCAGTCCTGCCCTTGATTGATGTTACTGACAGAACAGAACAGAACATCTTTGCGGGCTTTTGTTTCTGTTCCTGCTAAATTCCCCTGTAATTTCTATCTTGCTGCCTTCCTTAGTCTATAGGCTGACGGTCCCTGATGATCACATGTGTCTTAGGCTCAGTAAAGCGGTCCTCTGGGTAAGCCCCCACCTTGGGAACTTCCGGAGTCTGCGAGTGTGTTTCTAGTCCCTTCGCTCCACCCAGGTATGTACTGCCTCAGGCAAATCCTTTACTCATGGTACCTGCGTTTCTGTCCCAGATCTGTTCATGGTGGTTGCCGGCCTCCTCTGGTTGCCGAGGGAGACAGGGGGTGTGGTTTCAGAATATTCAGGAGTGAGTGGTATTGTTTCTAAAAGACGGCTGTTGCTCTGTACCTCAGGGAACTGCTGCTCTGATGTGGTTCCCTCTCAACCAACCATCCTCTCCTCGCTCCTGTGCCCCATAGTCAGAACTGACCTGCTGGAGTTCAGGCACCATCCACACCCATAGAAAAATCACCCAAGAATCTGGACTCCTGGGTGCAGGCCTTCAGACCTCAGAGTGAGAGTGGAGGGGAGTGCTGGGATCTCAGAGTTGCATGTAGAGAATAAATCCAGTTTTATGCAGTTTTATGCCTGGCCATGTTGTTGCCAAAAGACAGCTGCTGCTCTGTGCCCTTGGGAACTGCCGCTCTGGTGTGGTTCCCTCTCAGCTGACCATACTCTCCTCGTTCCCATGCCACAGGGTCAGCACTGACCAGCCGCCGCTCAGGCACTGTTTATACGAATCAAGTAATCACCCAAGAGTCCAGACTCCCTGGGGGACAGGTCTCCAGACCTCAGAGTGAGAGTCTAGGGGAGTGCTGGGAGCCCAGAGCTGCAGGCAGAGAATACACACAATTTTACACAGTTTTATGCCTGGCCATATTATTGCCAAAAGACAGCTGCTGCTCTGTGCCTCAGGGAACCGCTGCTCTGGTGTGGTTCCCCCCCAGCTGATTGTACTCTCCTCGCTCCTGTGCCCCAGAGTCAGCTGGACTCCTGAGGGACAGGCCTCCAGACCTCAGAGTGAGAGTATAGGGTAGTGCTGGGAGCTCGGAGTTGCAGGTAGAGAACTAAACTTCTACCTAGTTTTATGCCTGGCAGTATTGCTGCTAAAAGATGTCTGCTGCTCTGTTCCTCAGGGAACTGCTGCTCTTTTGTGTTTCCCTCTCAACCAAACTTCCTCTTCTCACTCCCATGCCCCAGAGTCAGCACCGACTGGCTGCAGTTCAGGCACTGTCCACACCCCTCAAGCAATCATCCAAGAATTTGGACTCCTGGGGGACAGGCCTCCAGACCTCAGAGTGAGAGTGGAGGGGAGTGCTTGGAACACAGAGTTGCATGTAGAGAATATATACAGTTTTATGCCTGGCTGGCGAACATCGTGGCACCCTAGTAGGGGAGATAGGTCCATATTCTAGAGGGTCTCTCCCGTGGAGTGTAGTGGGAGGAACTTTGAACTCTGTCCGTTTGTTTGTGGCGCACTCTGAGCCATTCTCATGGGGAAGGGGACTCCCATCCACTTGGTGACGGATTTTGTACCTTTTGTTTGTATGCTTGTAGTAACAGCTCGCCTCAGCTGGGTTGATGTGTGTTCTTCAACTTTCTCTTTTGGTGCAGCACAAATCCACCAGGTTACTTGCTATATTTCTGTCCTTTAACTCTCCTTCTGGACGGGAACCTCTGTGGAAAGCTGGCTTCATTCAGCCATCTTGTCTCTGCCCCCCAGGTTTTCAGTTTAATTAGTTCCCATTAGTTTATTTTTGTTGTTCCAATTACCATGGCAGTTTTCTTCATGAAGTCTTTCCGCAGGCCAATATCTTCCAGTGTTTTTTCCTATGCTTTCTTTGAGGATTTTTATTGTTTCATGAATTAAATTTAAGTCCTTTATCCATCTTGAATCAATTTTTGTGAGTGGAGAAAGGTGTGGGTGCAGTTTCAGTCTTTTACATGTGGATATCCGGTTCTCCCAACACCATTTATTGAATAGGGAGTCTTTTTCCCAAGGTCTGTTCTTGTTTGGTTTATTAAAGATTAGGTGTTTGTAATATGTTAGTTTCATTTCCTAGTTTTCTATTCGATTCCAAGTGTCTTTGTATTTATTTTTGTGTGAATACCATGCTGCCTTGACCACTGTGGCTTTGTAGTACAGTCTAAAATCTGGTATGGTGATGACCCCAGCTTTATTTTTATTACGAAGAACTGGCTTAGCTATACGAGTTTTTTTCTGGCTCCATACAAAATGCAGAATCATTTTTTCCAAATCTTGAAAGTACGATGATGGTATTTTAATAGAAATGGCATTAAATAGGTAGATTTCTTTGGGAAGTATAGACATTCTAACAATGTTGATTCTTCCCAGTCATGAGCATGGTATGTTCTTCCATTTGTTAATATCCTCTGCTATTTCCTTTCTGAGGATTTCATAATGTTCTTTATAGGGGTCCTTCCCCTTCTTTGTTAGGTATATTCCTATGTATTTCATTTTCTTTGAAACTATGGTGAAGGCAGTTGTGTCCTTAATTAGCTTCTCATCTTGACTGTTATTGGTTTATATAAGTTACTGACTTTTGGACATTGAATTTATATCCTGAGACATTACTGTATTTTTTGATGACTTCCAGGAGTCTTGTGGTTGAGTCTTTGGGATTCTCTAAGTTCATGTCATCAGCAAAGAGGACGGGTTTGACCTCCTCTGCTCCCATTTGGACTTCCTTTATTTTCTTGTCTTGCCTAATTGTACAGGCTAGAATTTCCAGCACTATGTTGAATAGTAATGTTGACAGAGGACAACCTATTCTGGTTCCAGTTCTAAGAGGAAAAGCTTTCAGTTTTACTTCATTCAGTAAAATATTAGTTGTGTGTTTGTCATAGATAGCTTCAATCAGTTTTACAAATGTGCCACCTATGCCTATATTCTTTAGTGTTTTAAATAGGAAAGGATGCTGAATTTTATCGAATGTGTTTTTACATCTATTGAGAGGAACACATGGTCTTTCTTTTTGCCTCTGTTAATCTGTTAGATAATGTTTAAGGACTCACGTGTGTTAAACCAGACTTGCATTCCTGGGATGAAACCTACTTGATCATGATTTATGACTTTTTTGATGATAAGCTGTAATCTATTGGCTAAGATTTTGTTGAGAATTTTTGCATCTATATTCATGAGTGAAATTGGTTGGAAATTATCCTCTTTTGTTGGATCTTTTTCTTGTTTGGGTGTCAGGTTGATGTTTGCTTTGTAGAATGTGTTGTGGAAGATTCGTTCCTCCTCAATTTTTTTGGAATTTCTGCAGTGCAGAAATAAGCTCATCCTTGAAGTTTTGATAGAATTCTGGTGTGAAGCCATATGAACCAGTGCATTTTTTCTTTTTGGAAGCTTTTTTATTGTTTCTTTAATCTCGGTGCTTGAATTTTGTCTGCTCAGGAGCTCTATTTCTTCCTTTCTAAGTCTAGGGTGAGGATATTATTCCAAATATTGATCTATTTCCTTCACATTGCCAAATTTCTTGTCATAGATTTTCTGGTAGTATTCAGAGATGATCTCTTATATCTCTGTGGCATCAGTTGTAATTTCCCCTATATCATTTGTGATTGAGGTTACTAGAGATTTTACTTTTCTATTTCTAGTTATTCCAGGCAAGTTTTATCTATTTTATTTATATTTTCAAAAAACCAACTCCTTGTTTCATTAATTTTCTGAATGATTCATTTGTTTTCAATTTCATTGATCTCTGATTTGATTTGGGATATTTCTTTTTTTCTACTGGATTTTGGCTTAGATTGTTCTTCTTTTTCCAATTTCATAAGATGGCTTGTGAGTTTGTTGATGCACTCTCTTTCTGTTTTTTGAATGTAGGCATCTAAAGTGATAAATTTTCCTCTCAAAATGCTTTTGCAGTATCCCACAGGTTTTGGTACCTTGTGTCTTCATTATTGTTATGCTCAAAGAAGTTAATAATTTTCTATTTTATTTCTTCCTGCACCTATCTGTATTTTAACAGGTGATTGTTTAATTTCCATGCGTTTTTGTGGGGTTGAACGTTTTTGTTAGAGTTGAGTTCCACCTTTAGTGCCTTATGGGCTGAGAGGACACAAGGTTAAATTTCAATTATTTTGATTCTGTTGAGGTTTGTTTTGTGTCCTAGGATATGATCGATTTTGGAG
The DNA here is from genome assembly GCF_027406575.1 of Nycticebus coucang. NCBI lineage: Eukaryota > Metazoa > Chordata > Mammalia > Primates > Lorisidae > Nycticebus > Nycticebus coucang. The sequence goes on from NC_069804.1 coordinate 84,062,430, forward strand.
AATCTTCCATGGGGTGATGAGAAGATTGTATCTTCTTTATCTTTGGGATGGAGTGTTGTATATTCACCTATCAAGTACAGTTGTTCTAGGGTCTCGTTTAAATCTCTTATATCTTTGTTTATATCTTTGTTTGGAGGGTTTGTCCAACTTTGTAAAAGGATTGTTAAAGTTCCCTGTTATTATGCTAATATAGGATATCATATTGCTCAGACTATGTTCTGTTTCAACAATCTGGGAGCATTTAAATTCATTGCTTAAATATTTAGAATTGAAACGTCTTCTTGTTGTATTTTTCCCTTGACCAAAATAAAGTGACCATCTTCGTCTTTTTTGACTTTACTTGCTTTAAATCTACACGTATCTGAAAATAAGATTGCAACTCCTCTTTTCTTCTGACTTCTGTTTGCCTGAAAGATTGTCTTCCAATCCTTGACTCGGAGTTTTAATTTGTCTTTTGAAGCCAGGTGTGTTTCCTGCAGACAACAAATGGATGGCTTGTCTTTTCTTAATCCAGTCAGTCAATCTATACCTCTACAGTGGGGAATTCAAGCCATTAACATTTATTGAGATAATTGATAAAGTGTGGTAGTATTATATTCATCTTATTTTGTGAGAGTCCATTGCTTAGTTTCATCTTTTGCATCAGTCTTGAAGTTAGGTTCTGTCATTTAATTTTTGAATTCTTACTTTGCTGCTCATCCATTGTGATGGTCAGTGGGTAGAACAGGTTAAAGTATTTCCTGTAGAGCTGGTCTTGTTGTGGCGAATTTCCTCAATGTTTGTATATCAGTAAATGATTTGATTTCTCTGTCAATTTTATTTTATTTATATTTATTTATTTTTTTAAATTAAATCATAGCTGTGTTCATTTGTACAATCATGGAATATAATCTGGAATATTTTCATCAAACTGCTTAATATAGCCTTCATGGCATTTTCTTAGTTATTGTATGAAGACATTGGTATTCTGCATTTAGTAAGTTTCACCAGTACCCATTCTAAGATGCACCGTAGGTGTGGCCCCATTAATTACCCTCCCTTTACCCCACCCACCCTTCTTCCTTACCCTCCCTTGATCCTTTCCCATATTCTTTTGCTATAGTTGGGTTATAGCCTTCATATGAAAGCTACGAATTAGCTTCATTGTAGGGCTGAGTACATTGGATACTTTTTCTTCCTTTTTTTTTTATTGTTAATGCATAGATGTGTACATTCAATCAAAGGGTACAGTGTGCTTTTTTCATATATAATCTGAAATATTATCATCAAACTGTTCAACATAGCCTTCGTGGCATTTTCCTAGTTATTGTATGTAGACATTTGTATTCGCATGTATTAAGTTTTGCCTATGCCCCATCTAAGATGCACCATAGGAGTGGCCCCACCCATTACCCTCCCTCCACCTTACACACCCCCCTCCATTTACCACCCTTGGCCCTTTCCCCATATTCTTGTGCTATAATTGGGTTATATCCTTCATATGAAAGCTATAAATTAGTTTCATAGTAGGGCTGAGTACATTGGATATTTTTTTTTCCATTTTTGAGATAGTTTGCTAAGAAGAATATGTTCCAGCTCCATCCACGTAAACATGAAAGAGGTAAAGTCACCATCTTTCTTTAAGGCTGCATAATGTTCCATGGTATACATGTACCACAATTTGCTAGTCCATTCGTGGGTCGTTGGGCACTTGGGCTTCTTCCGTGACTTAGCAATTATGAATTGGGCTGCAATAAACATTCTGGTTCAGATGTCTTTGTTATATTGTGATTTTTGTTCTTCTGTGTATATGCCTAGTAAAGGAATTATAGGATCGAATGACAGGTCTATTTTTAGATCTCTAACTATTCTCCAAACATTCTTCCAAAAGGAACGTTTTAGTGTGCATTCCCAACAGCAGTGTAGAAGTGTGCCCTTTTCTCTACATCCACGCCAACATCTCCCGTTTGGGGATTTTGTTATGTGGGCTACTGTTACTGCAGTTAGGTGATATCTCACAGTAGTTTTGATTTGCATTTCTCTGATGATTAAGGATGATGAGCTTTTTCTCATGTGCCTATAGATCGTGCGACTGTCTTCGTTAGAGAAGTTTCTCTTCAAGTCCTTTGCCCACCCTGAAATAGGATCACTTATTGTTTTCTTGCTAATACATTTGAGTTTTCTGTGGATTCTGGTTATTAAACCTTTATAGGAGGAGGTATAACCTGCAAATACTTTCTCCCATTCTGACGTCTGTCTACTTACTTTACTTACTATGTTCTTGGCTGTGCAGAAGCTTTTTAGTTTTCCTTGTCCCAGTAATGTATTTTTGATACTGCTTCAATTGCCTGGGGAGGACCTCCTCATAAAATATTCACCCAGGCTGATTCCTTCAAGAGTTTTTCCTGCCCTTTCTTCAAGTATTTTTATAGTTTCATGTCTTAAGTTTAAATCTTGTATCCAGTGAGAGTCTATCTTAGTTAATGGTGAAAGGTGTGGGTCCAGTTTCAGTGTTTTATAGGTCGTCAGCCAGTTCACCCAGCATCATTTGTTAAATAGGGAATCTTTTCCCCACTGAATATTTTTAATTGGCTTGCCAAAGATCAAATAACGGCAAGTAGCTGGATGCATTTCTTGGTTCTCTGTTCTGTTCCAGACATCTACTTCTCTGTTTTTATGCCAGTACCATGCTGTTTTGATCACTATCGATTTATAGTACAGTCTCAAGTCTGGTAGTGTGATTCCTCCTTCTTTGTTTTTCTTTCTGAGTAATGTATTGGCTATTTGAGTTTTTTTGTGATTCCATATAAAATTAAGTATAATTTTTTAAAGATCTTAAAAATACGACAAAGGAGCTTTAATAGGAATTGCATAAAAATTATATATTTCTTTGGGTGTTAGAGACATTTTAACAATGTTGATTCTTCCCAACCATGAGCATGGTATATTTTTCCATTTGTTAACATCCTCAGCTATTTCTTTTCTTAAACTTTCATAGTTCTCTTTATACAGATCTATCCCGTCCTTTGATAGGTATACTCCCAAATATTTTATTTTCTTTGGCACTACTTTGAAAGGAATGGAGTACTTGACTGTTTATTTTGGCTGGGCTATTGTTGGTATCTACAAAGGCTACAGATTTATAGGTGTTGATTTTGTATCCTGAGACAGTGCTGCATTTTTTGATCAATTCTAAAAGTTTTTTTAGTAGAATCCCTAGTGTTTTCCAGATACAAGATCATGTCATCTGCAAAGAGTTAACTTTGGATCTCTACTGACCCTATCTAGATACCCTTGATTGCTTTTTCTTCCCAATTGCAATTTCTAAAACTTCCATTACAATATTAAAGAACAATGGAGACAATGGGAAACTTTGCCTGGTTCCTGTTCTAAGTGGAAATGATTTCAATTTAACTCAATTCAATATGATATTTGCTGTGGGTTTGCTGTAGATAACCTCTATGAGTTTAAGAAATGTCCCTTCTATACCAATTTTCTTAAGTTTTCTGATCATGAAGGGATGGTGAATATTATCAAAAGCTTTATCTTAAACAATTGAGAGAGTCATATGATCTTTACTTTTTAGTTTGTTTATGTGCTGAATTACATTTATAGATTTACATATATTGAACCAGCTTTGAGACCCTGGGATAAACCCCACATGGTCATGGTGTGTAACATTTTGGATGTGTTGCTGGATTCTGTTTGTTAGGATCTTATTGAGTATTTTTGCATTAATATTCATTAATGATATTGGTCTATAATTTTATTTTCTTGTTGGGTCATTCCCTGGTTTAGGGATCCAGGTGATGTTTGCTTTGTAGATGTGTTGGGTAGTATTCCTTCTTTTTCTATAGATATTTTTCCTTTCTTTTTTTAAGTCATTGCTGTGTACATTAGTATGATCATGGGGCACCATACACATGGTTCATAGACCGTTTGACACATTTTCATCACACTAGTTAGCATAGCTTTCCTGGCATTTTCTTAGTTATTTTGCTAAGACTTTTACATTCCACATTTACTAAGATTCACATGTACCCTTGTAAGATGTACCGCAGGTGTAACACATTAATCCCCCTCCCTCGACCAACCTCCACTTTCTGTCCCCTCCTTTTCCCCCTTCTCCCTATTCTTAGGCTGTAACTGGGTAATAGCTATCATGTGAAGGTCCTACATTAGTTTCATAATAAGGGTGAGTGCACTGGGTACTTTTTCTTCCATTCTTGAGACACTTTACTAAGAAGAATATGTTCCAGCTCCATCCATGTAAACATGAAAGAGGTAAAGTCTCCATCTTTCTTTAAGGCTGCATAATATTCCATGGTGTACATAAACCAAAATTTATTAATCCATTCGTGGATCGATGGGCACTTGGGCTTTTTCCATGACTTAGCAATTATGAATAGGGCTACAATAAATATCCTGATACAAATATCTTTGTTATGATGTGATTTTTGGTCTTCTGGGTATATGCCCAGTAGAGTGATTACAGGATTGAATGGCAGATCTTTTTTTACATCTCTAAGTGTTCTCCATATCTCTTTCCAAAAGGAATGTATTAATTTGCATTCCCACCAGCAGTGTAAAAGTGTTCCCTTTTCTCCACATCCGGGGCAACATCTCTGGTCTTGGGATTTTGTGATGTAGGCTAGTCTCACTGGAGTTAGATGATATCTCAAAGTAGTTTTGATTTGCATTTCTCTGATGATTAAAGATGATGAGCATTTTTTCATATGTCTGAAGGCCGTGCACCTGTCTTCTCCAGAGAAGTTTCTCTTCAAATCCCTTGCCCAGCCTGCAATGGGATCCCTTGTTCTTTTCTTAACCTGCAAATATCTTTTCTCATTCTGAGGGCTGTTTGTTTGCTTTACTTACTGTGTTCTTGGCTGTGCAGAAGCTTTTTAGTTTGATCAAGTCCCAATAGTGTATTTTTGAAGCAGCTTCAATTTCCGGGGGGGGGGGTGTCCTTCTCCTAAAAAACTCACCCAACCCAATTTCTTCAAGGATTTTCCTTGCACTCTCTTTTAGTATTTTTATAGTTTCATGTCTTAGGTTTAAATCTTTAATCCAGTGAGAGTCTATCTTGGTTAATGGTGAGAGGTGTGGGTCCAGTTTTATTCTTCTACTGGTTGCGAGCCAGTTCACCCAGCACCATTTGTTAAATAGGGAATCATTTCCCCATTGAATGTTTTTAATTGGCTTGTCAAAGATTAAATAACGGTAAGTAGCTGGATTCATCTCTTGGTTCTCTATTCTGTTCCAGACATCTACTTCTCTGTTTTTGTGCCAGTACCATGCTGTTTTTATCACTATAGATTTGTAGTATAGTCTGATGTCTGGTAGCATGATTCCTCCTGCTTTGTTTTTATTTTTGAGTAACGTCTTGGCTATTCGAGGTTTTTTTCTGATTCCATATGAAATGAAGTATAATTTTTTCAAGATCTTTAAAGTATGACAGTGGACCTTTAATGGGGATTGCGTTGAAATTATATATTGCCTTTGGTAGTAAAGACTTTTTAACAATGTTGATTCTTCCCAAACATGAGCATGGTATATTTTTCCATTTGTTAACATTCTCAGCTATCTCTTTTCTTAGGGTTTCATAGTTCTGTTTATATAGATCTTTCACGTCCTTTGTTAGATAAACTTCCAAGTATTTCATCTTGTTTGGCACTACTGTGAATGGGATAGAGTCCTTAATTGTTTTTTCAACTTGACTATTTTTGGTATATTAAAGGCTACTGATTTATGAATGTTGATTTTGTAACCTGTGATGCTGCGATATTTCTTGATCACTTCTAAGAGTTTTGTAGTAGAGTCCCTATTGTTTTCCAGATATACAATCATATCATCTGCGAAGAGCGAAAGTTTGATGTCTTCTGACCCTATGTGGATACCCCTGATCGCCTTTTCTTCTCTAATTGTGGTGGCTAAAACTTCCATTACAATGTTAAAAAGCAATGGAGAGAATGGGCAGCCTTGTCTGGTTCCTGATCTGAGTGGAATGATTCCAATTTAACTCCATTCAATATGATATTGGCTGTGGGTTTGCTGTAGATGGCCTCTATCAGTTTAAGAAATGTCCCTTCCATACCAATTTTCGTAAGTGTTCTGATCATGAAGTGATGTGGGATGTTATCAAAAGCTTTTTCTGCATCGATTGAGGGAATCATATAGTCTTTGTTTTTTAATTTGTTTATGTGCTGAATTACATTTATAGATTTACGTATATTGAACCAGCCTTGAGACCCTGGGATAAAACCGACTTGGTCATGATGTAAGATTCGTTTGATATGTTGCTGAATTCTGTTTGTTAGAATTTGTTGAATATTTTTGCATGTATATTCATTAGTGATATTGGTTTATAATTTTCTTTTAATGTTGGGTCTTTTCCTGGTTGGGGGATCTGGGTGATGTTTGCTTCATAGAACGTGTGGTATAGTCTTCCTTCTTTATCTACCTTTTGGAACAGGTTGAGTAATATAGGTACTAATTCCTCTTTAAAGGTTTGGTAGAATTCTTATGTAAAACTATCTGGTCCCGGGATTTTCTTTTTGGGGAGATTTTGTATTTTTCATGTTATTTCCGAACTTGATATGGACCTGTTCAACATTTCCACTTGATTTTGGTTAAATCTTGGAAGGTGACGTCCTCCCAACTATCGGTCCATTTCCTTCAGATTTTCATATTTCTGAGAGTAAAGTTTCCTGTAATATTCATTAAGGATTTTTTGGATTTCTGAGGAGTCTGTTGTTATTTCGTCTTTGTTATTTCTGATTGTTGAGACTAGAGATTTTACTCTTTTTTTCCTGATTAGGTTGGCCAAAGGTTTTGATTTATTGATCTGTTGTATTATTCTTTTGTTTTCAATTCCTTTTAATTCTGCTCTAATTTTAGTTATTTCCTTTCTTCTACTAAGTTAAGGGTTATAATGTTCTTCCTTTTCCAGTTGCTTGAGATGTCCCCTTAAGTTGTTAACTTCCTGTCTGTCAATTTTCTTGAGGAAGGCTTGCAGTGCTATAAATTTTCCTCTGAGACCTGCCTTTGCGGTGTCCCAGGGGTTCTGATAGTTCGTGTCTTCATTGTCGTTTTGTTCCAAAAATTTGTCAATTTCCTTCTTGATTTCATCTCTGACCCAGATATCATTCAGCATAAAGTTATTTAACTTCCATGTTTTTGTATGAGTATGCAGATTCCTGTTGTTACTAATCTCAAGTTTTATTCCATGATGGTCCGAGAAGATGCATGGAATAATTTCTATTCTTTTAAATTTACTGAGGTTAGACTTGTGACCTAAGATGTGATTGATTTTGGAGTCAGTTCTGTGGGCTGATGAGAAGTATGCGTAATCGGTTTTGTTGGGATGAAATGTTCTGTAGATGTCTGCTAAATCTAAATGCTCTATGGTTAGATTTAAATCTAGAATTTCTTTACTCAGCTTTTTGTTGGAGTATCTATCCATCACTGCCAAAGGAGTGTTAAAATCTCCGACTATTATGCAGTTGAAGGAAATCAAGTTGCTCATGTCTGTTAGAGTTTCTCTTATAAATTGAGGTGCATTCTGGTTGGGTGCATAGATATTAATAATTGAAATCTCATCATATTGAGTATTACCCTTAACAAATATGTAGTCAACATTTTTGTTCTTCCTTACTTTTGTTGGTTTAAAGCGTATTGTATCTGCAAATAAAATTGCATCACCTGCTTTTTTCTGGTTACCGTTTGCCTGAAATATGGATGACCATCCTTTCACCCTGAGTTTGTATTTGTCTTTTAAGTTAAGATGTGACTCTTGTATGCAACAAATATCTGACCTGAGTTTTTGTATCCAGTCATCTAACCTATGTCTCTTTACAGGGCAGTTTAAGTCATTCACATTAATGGAGATTATTGATAAGTTTGGTGATTTTTTGGGCATTGAGTTTTTCGAAACTCCAGTGGACATTTTTAATCCTTTTGCCATTGTGGAAGTTGGAGTTTGATTAGAAGTTTCTGAGTGAGTTTACTTTTGTTGTAGAGGATTGGGTTGGTTATTATGGAGGATAAGTCTGAGAATATCCTGAAGAGCTGGTTTGGTTACGGCAAATTTCTTTAGCATATGAATGTCACTAAAGTATTTAATTTCTCCATCATAAATGAAACTCATTTTAGCTGGGTGAAAGATCCTGGGTGGAAAGTTATTTTGCTTTAGGAGATTAAACTTTGATGACCACCCTCTTCTGGCTTTAAAAGTTTCAGCAGAGAGATCTGCAGTCATTCTAATGTTCTTCCCTTTTAAGGTAATAGTTTTCTTTCACCTGGCTTGTTTGAGAATTTTCTCCTTCATATTAACTTTAGTGAAGTTAATTATGATATGCCTGGGGGATGTCATATTGGCGTTGAGTTGTGCTGGGCTTCTGAAGCTATCTGCTGTCTGAATTTCAGGTTGTCTAGGCATGTCTGGAAAATTCTCTTTCATAATTTCATGCAGAAGGGCCTCTGCGCACAGTGAGTCCACTTCATCTGTTTCAGGAATTCCTATGAGTCGGATATTTGCCTTCTTCGAATTATCCCAGAGCTCTCTAAGAGAATGATCCGTTTTTGCTCTCCATTTCTCTTCCTCTTTGAGAGGTTGGGAGCGTTCGAAGGCTTTATTTTCAATGTCAGAAATCTTTTCTTCTCCTTGGTCCATTCTGTTGTTGAGGGATTCTACTGTGTTTTTCATATCTTTAAGGGCTGCCAATTCTTGCTTCAGTGTGTCTAAGTCTTTGTTGGTTTTGTCTTTAAATTCGTTAAATTCTTGAGACAACTTTTGAATTTCTCCTCGGATTCCTAATCCCATTTTATGAATCTTGTCTGCAATCCAAATTCTGAATTAGATTTCTGACATGTCTGCCAGTTTTTTATGAATGGGATCTTCAATTACATCTGCCATATCTTTCCTTGGTGGGGTTGATCTATTCTGGTTATTCATGTTACCAGAGTTTTCCCACTGATTCCGCCCTATGTTTGTTTTACTCCCTTTGATTTTACCCCTGGGGTTTAGTTGAGGGCCCATTCAGTGTTGTGGTATGAGACTGGGGCCCTGTCTGGTGTGGTGTGGCTAAGTGGTTCTGACTTATTTTCAGCTTGCTTCTGTTTGACCCCAGTGAAGCACTTGCTCTGGGTTGAAGTCTCAGTTTTCAGAGTCGGCCCTGCCCTGTAAGTATCCTGGGTTCTGTAAGTCACCATAGCCAAATCCTATACTCAGGGGTGGTCTCCTCTGGTTGCCCAGGGAGGCAGGGTTTATGGCTTCAGCCGCCTCAGGGAAGTGCCGCTCTGATGTGGGTCTCCCCTAGCCTCACTCCTGTGTCCAGTGTCAGGACCGACCAGCCACATTTTGGGCCCTGTCCATGCCCCAACAAACCCCCCAAAAATCTGGACTCCCGGGGGACAGGCCTGCAGATCCCAGACTGAGAGTAGGGTGGGGCGCTGGGAGCCCAGAACCACTGGCAGCAAGCACACTCAGTTCCTCCCAATCTTTAGCTCCACCGCACAGCAGCAGTCAAGCCTCCAGGTTTCAGATTGAGAGTGGGATGAGGGGAGAAGCTGGGACCCAGAACTGCCGGCAGTGAACAGACTCAGTTCCACCCAGTTCCTTGCCCAGCCATACGGCAGGCACGCAGGTCTCCAGACCAGAGAACAAGGGCTGGGGGAACACCGGGAGCCCAGAGGCTCAGGGAGCCCATAGTCACCGGTAGCGAGGTCACACAGTTCCACTCAGTTTTATGCCTGATTGTATTGTTGCCAAAGGAGGGCTGCTGCACCACACCTGAGGGAAGCACCGTCCCGGTGAGGGTTGTGCTCCGCTGACTGTCCTCACCTTTCTCCCATGCCCCAGTATCAGCACTCACCAGCCACAGCTCGGGGACTGTCCTCTCCCCTCTAGAAGTCACCCAAGAATCCAAACTCCTGGGGGACAGGCTTTCAGACCTCAGCGAGAGTGGAGGGAAGTGCTGGGAGCTCAGAGTTGACGGCAAAGGATATTTACAATTTTATACAGTTTTATGCCTGGCAGGAGAACGCCTAGGCACCCTAGTAAGGGAGGTAGGTCCAGATTTTAGTAGGTCTCTCCCATGAAGTGTAGTGGGAGGGTCTTTGATTTCTTCCCGTTTGTTTGTGGGGCTCTTAAGCCGATCAGATGGGGTAGGGGGTACTCCCGTCCACTTGGTGGTGGGTTTTGTACATTTTGTTTGCTTCTTGTGGTTGCAGCTCTCCTCAGCGGGGTTGATGTGCGTTCTTCAACTTTCCCGCTTGGTGCTGCTTGAATCCATTAGGTTACTTGCTAAATTTTCGTCCCTTAACTCTCTTCAGGATGGGAGCCTCTGTGGAAAGCTGGCTTCAGTCTGCCATCTTGTCTCCACCCCCAAATTTATAATTTTCAATTGGCTTATCAAAAATCAAATGACGGTAAGTGTCTGGGCTCACCTCTTGGTCTTCAATTCTGTTCCATACATCTACCTCTCTATTTTTGTGACAGTACTATGCTGTTTCGATCACTATCGATTTGTAGTATAGTCTGAAGTCTCAATTTATTTTTTTTTCTGAATAATGTCTTGGCTATTCAATGTTTTTTCTGTTTCCATATAAAACAAAGACCTAACTTATCCAGGTCTTTGAAGTATGACAGAGGTGCTTTAATAGGGATCGTGTTAAATCTGTAAATTGCTTTAGGTAGTGTAGACATTTTAACAATGTTGGTTCTTCCCAGCCATGAGCATTGTATGTTTTTCCTTTGTTAACATCTTCAGCTATTTCTTTTCTCAGAGTTTCATAGTTATCTTTATAGAGATCTTTCATGTCCTTAGTTAGATACACTCCCAGATATTTCATCTTCTTTGGCACTATTGTAAAGGGAATAGAGTCCTTGATTGTTTTTTTCCCCTTGACTATTTTTGGCATACATAAAGGCTTCAGATTTATGAGTGTCAATCTTGTATCCAGAGACATTACTATATTCCGTGATCACTTCTAGGAATTTTGTAGTTGATTCCCTGGGGTTTTCCAGATATATAATCATATCGTCTGCGAAGAGTGACAGTTTGATATCCTCTGGTCCTATTTGGATCCCCTTGATTGCCTTCTCTTGTCTGATTGCGGTGGCTAAAACTTCCATTACAATGTTAAAAAGCAGTGGAGACAGTGGGCATCCTTGTCTGGTTCCTGATCTGAGTGGAAATGATTTCAATTTTACTCCATTCAATATGTTTATTGGCTTTGGTTTTGTTGTAAATGGCCTCTGTCAGTTTAAGAATTGTTCGTCCTATAACTATTCTCTTAAGTTTTCTGATCAAGAAAGGATGCTGGATATTGTCAAAAGCTTTTTTGCATCAATTGAGAGAATCATATGGTCTTTCTTTTTTATTTTTTTGTCCTTTTTGGCCGGGGCTAGGTTTGAACCCGCCACCTCCGGCATAATGGACCGGCACCCTACTCCTTGAGCCATAGGCGCAATTTGTTTGTGTGATGTATTATATTTATGGATTTACGTATATGGAACCATGCTTGTGACCCTTAGATGAAACCCACCTGGTCATGATTCATAATTTGTTTGATGTATTGTTGGATTCTATTTGCTAGGATCTTATTGAACATTTTTGTGTCAACATTCATTAGAGATATTGGTCTATAATTTTCTTTTTTTGTTGGGTCTTTTCCTGGTGTGGGTATCAGGGTGATATTTGCTTGATAGAATGTGTTGGGAAGTATTCCTTCTTTTTCTATGTTTTGGAAAAGATTATGTAATATAGGTACTAGTTCCTCTTTAAAGGTTTGGTAGAATTCTGTTGTAAACCCATCTGTCCTGGGCTTTTCTTTTTGGGAATATTTTTTATCATTGATGCTATTTCAGAACTTCTTTCAGAACTTCACAACGTTTCGACTTCTTTCTGAATAAGTCTGGGAGGGTTGCATGTTTCTAATTATTGATATATTTCTTTCAGATTTTCATACTTCTTAGAGTAGACTTTTTCGTGTTTTTTTTTTTTTTTGCATTTTTTGGCCAGGGCTGTGTTTGAACCCCCACCTCCGGCATATAGGGCCGGTGCACTACTCCTTTGAGCGGTATGCACCACACGAGTGTAGAGTTTTATGTAGTATTCATAAAGGATTTGTTGAATTTCTGCAGAGTTTGTTGTTATTTGGCCTTTATCATTTCTGATTGATGAAATTAGGAATTTTACTCTTCTACTTCTGGTTAGGTTAGCCAAAGGTTTATCTATTTTATTGACCTTTTCAGAAAACCACCTCTTTGATTGGTTGATCTGTTGTATGATTGTTTTGTTTTCAATTTCATTTATTTCTGCTCTAATTTTAGTTATTTCCTTTCTTCTGCTGGGTTTACGGTTGGAAAGTTCATCCTTTTCCAGTTGCTTGAGATGTCTCATTAAGTTGTTGACTTCCTCTCTTTCCGTTCTCTTGAGGAAGGCTTGCAATGCTATAATTTTCCTCTTAGGACTGCCTTTGAGGTATCCCAGAGGTACTGATAGTTCGTTTCTTCATTATAGATTTGTTCCAAAAATTTGGTATTTTTCTTCTTGATCTCATCTATGACCCAGCTATCATTCAGCATGAGATTATTTAGTTTCCATGTTTTTGTATATATATGCATATTCCTGTTGTTACTGAATTTAACTTTTATTCCATGATGGTTCGAGAAAATACAAGGAATTATTTCTAGTCTTTTAAATTTACTGAGGTTAGACTTGTGACCTAAGATGTGACAAATTTTGGAGGATGATCCAAGAACTGAAGAGAAGAATGTGTATTTACTTCTGTTAGGATGAAATGTTCTGTAGATGTCTATTAGATGCAAATGTTGAGTGGTTAAGTTTAAGTCTAAAATGTCCTTGCTTAGCTTCTATTTGGAGCATCTATCCAACACTACCAAAGGAGTGTTCAAGTCTCTGACAATTACGCTGCTGGTGGAATTCAAGTTGGTCGTTTTAGTTACATTTTTTCTTTTAAATTGAGATGCATTCCAGTTGGGTGCATAAATGTTGATAATTGAAATCTCATGTTGAGTGCTATCCTTAACAAATAAAAAGTGAAAATCATTACCTTTCCTTAATTTTATTGGTTTAAAGCCTATTGCATCTGCAAATAAAATTGCAACACCTGCTTTTTTTATTTCCATTTGCCTGAATTATTGATGACCATCCCTTCACCTTGAGTCTATGTTTATCTTTTAGTTGAAGGTGAGATTCTTGAATGCAGCAGATGTCTAGCCTGAGTTTTGTATCAAATCAGCCAACCTGTGTGTCTTTAGAGGGCAATTTAAGCCATTCACATTAATTGAGAGTATTGATAAGCCAGATAGTATTTTGAGTATGTAGTTTTTCAAAAGTCCAGTGGACATTTTAATCTTTTTGGCATTATGGAAGTTGGAATTTGACCAAAGGTTTCTGAGTGAGTTTACTTTGGTGGTGGGTGATTGTGTTGTTCATTATGGAGGATAGATCTGAGAATATCCTGGAGAGCTGGTTTAGTTATGGCAAATTTCTTCAACACGTGCATATCATTAAAGTATTGAATTTCTCCATCATAGATAAAACTCAGTTTATTTGGATACAGAATCCTGGGTTGAAAGTTATTTTGTTTAAGGATATTAAAGGTCAATGACCACCATCTTCTAGCTTGAAAGTTTTCAGCAGAGAGATCTGCAGTCATTCTATCGTTCTTCTCCTTGTAGGTTATGTTTTTCTTACATCTTACAGCTCGCAGAATCTTCTCCTTCATATTAACTTTGGTAAACTTAATTATAATGTGTTTATGAGAATTTTTATTTAGGTTGAGTCATACCAGTGTTCTAAAACTGCTATCTGAATTTCAGAGTCTCTTGGCATGTCTGGAAAATTCTCTTTGATTATTTCATGAAGTGAAGCATCTGTATCCTTCGCTGCAACCTCATCACCTTCAAGAATTCCTATAAGGCAAATATTAGTTCTTGTTGAATTATCCCTGAACTCTCTGAGAGAATGATCCGTTTTTGTTCTCCACTTTTTTTCCTCTTTGAGCATTTGGGAGCATTCAAAAGGTTTGTCTTCAATGTCAGAAATCCTTTCTTCTGCCTGCTGCATTCTGTTACTGAGGGATATAGGGATTCTTCTGTATTTTTCAGATATGTGAAGGCTGCAAATTCTTGCTTCAATGTGTCAAAATCTTTGGTCATATTGTCTTTAAATTCGTTGAATTCTTGAGACATCTTTGAATTTCTGCTTTAAATTCTAATTCCATCTTTTCCTCCATTCTGTTGATCTCATTTGCTATCCAAACTCTGAACTCAATTTCTGACATCTCAGCCATTTGTTTATGAATGGGATCTTGGGTTGTGTCTGCTTTATCATTCCTTGGGAGAGTTGATCTACTCTTAGTATTCATTTTTCCAGAGTTTTTCCACTGACTCCATCCCATGATTGTTTTTCACAGTTGGCTAGGTGGGCAGGTAGGGTGCAATTTGATTGGGAGTTCCTGGAGTTGTGTTTATCAAGTCCTTTGTTAAGGATCTGGGACTGATTACTGCAGCTTTTTCCCCTTTAGCTTTTCAAAAGGCCTGTACATTATTACAGTCTGAGGCTGAGAAAACCTGCTTGGTGTCTTCAGGTTAGGTGGCTCTGTCTTGTATTCAGTTGGTTCTTGTGTGATCCTAGTTTATCAGTGACTCTGGTGAAGTCTTAGCTGTAGAGAAATACAAGGAACTAAGACACCCCATCCCCCATGGACAAAAAATGGAAGAGAAAAATCAATCCTTCCTGTTACTACACAACCAGGGTACCACCCGAGAGGGTCCTTCAGTGATTGGCCCAGGTTCGGGGTTCCAAACCAATTGACCCAGTCAGTACAAACTCTCAAGCAGGAGAGTTCGAAAGGTCTCCAGCAACTAGATGGCAGAGGTCTGCTGGCTACTCAGATTTGGCTCGCTCTGGTGCTCTATGGAGTTAGAAAGGCCCACCCAGTAGCAGAGGTGGACCAAGGGGCTGAGTCTGTTTCTCCACTTTACTCTTCTTTCACACCCAATCACTGGTGACCCCACAGGCCTGAGTTCTTTTTCCCTTCAGTAAGCAGATGTGCCAGTGCTTGGCACATTTCAGAGTCAAAGAAAAGTCAATGTCCCCACGGCCTGGCCACTACCCTCTGCTACCAGCCGGCTGGGGGAGCTGAGGCCTGCATGCCTCAGGTACTCAATAGCCACTGGTGATTGTTCCACCTGAAATCAGTATAACCCTGAGTGTAACAAGTTAGCAAATGCTTTTCTCCCTCAGCCACCGTGCCTTTGCCCCTGCAGCTCTGCACCACCAGTATCCCTATAGACTGAGTTCTGGTTTCCTCTGGCATTCCTCAGAGTTGTGGAGGGTAATCGCTTCATGATTAGACCCTAGCGGGATCACTCTATTGTTGCTGGATCTTTGTGGGAAGTGACCCTGCATAGCTCCTCTAGGACTGCCACTGTGAGGGAGTTCTGGTTGTAGGAGCAGCTCCAGGAGCGTGGGGCACACAGTTCCAGCAGCAGGGCAGGAAACACTGCACATGGTTCTGGCAGTGACTGGAGCCTGGGGAATGCAGCAATGTTAGCATTTGGCTCATGATTCTGGCCAAGCAGGGTTGCATCTCAGAGGCAGCGAGGGCATGGGTGGGCAGGGTGCAGGATGCGTGGCTCTAGCAGTCTCAGGCCAGGCAGGGGCTCAGCCTGGAGGCAGGGAAGGCACCTGGGGGCAGGGTGTGGGACGTGCTGCTCTAGCAGTCTCTGTCCAGTCCTGGGGAAGTGCGCATGCTCTGGCAGATGTGGAGGTGGGCGCTAGTCATGAGCCTCCTCCTTCATTCTCTGCAGGGGTTAAGCTTCTGGTTCATCAGGTGAGGGGGGAAGGGTGGACCGAAAATTCAGAATGGCAGGGAAAACATTAGTGCAATTTTCCTGCCTGGCAAGAGAGTGTTCAGAGTCACAGCAGGGTCCCTCTGGGAAAGTAGTCCCCACTTTCTACACCTGTCACCCGTGGGTGAGACAAGAGGTCCTCAGTTTTGGCTACCAGTCTTCAGCTTAATTGGGTAATTTCTGGACGTTATTCTTCCCTCTGTACAGAAGCTTCTGTCAGAGGTGGCCTCCAGTCACCATCTTGCCCCTCCTCCCAAGCCTGTAATATTCTTAATCATTCTTTTTTGTTTTTAAATCATACCTGGCAACTGAGCGGGGCAGAGACAAGATGGCTTACTGAAGCCAGCTTTCCACAGAGGCTCCCATCCAGGAGAGTTAAAGGACAGAACTTTAGCAAGTAACCTGGTTTGTTAGAGCTCCACCAAGAGAGAAGGTTGAAGGACACACATCAACCCTGCTGAGGTGAGCTGCGACCCCAAGAATAAAAACAAAAGGTACAAAATACATCACCAAGGGGACGAGAGTTCCCACCCCCATGAGAATGGCTCAGAATGCCCCAAAACAAATGAGCAGAGTTCAAAGGTACTCCCACTACACTCCAAGGGAGAGACCCTCTAAAAACTGAACCTACCTCACCTCCTAAGGTGCCACGGCATTCTCCTGCCAGGCATAAAACTGTGTAAAACTGTATATATTCTCTACCTCCAATTCTGAGCTCCCAGGACTTCCATCCACTCTCACTCTGAGGTCTGGAGGCCTGTCCCACAGGAGTCCAGATACTTGGGTGAATTCTCGAGGGTGTGGAAAGGGCCTAGACTGCAGCTGGTCAGTGCTGATTCTGTGGCACGGGAGTGAGGAGAGGACAGTCAGCTGAGAAGAAAATACACCGGAGCGGCAGTGCCCCGAGGCGCAGAGCAGCAGCCGTTTTTGGCAAAAATAGGGTTCAATCCTGGATATTCTGAAGCCACACCTCCTGTCTCCCTGGGCAACCAGAGAAAACCGGGCATCTTCTCAGGTGGCAACCACCACGGAACAGATCTGGGACTGAAACGCAGACCCCATGAGTAAAGAGTTTGCCTGAGGCGGTACTGACCTGGGTGGAGCGCAGGGAGTAGAGAACACACGTGCAGAGCTTGGAAATTCCCAGGGCGGAGCTGACACAGAGGACACCTTTACTGAGCTTAAGACGCATCCAACCCTCAGGGGATCTTTAGCCTATAGACAAAAGAAGGCAAGAGGTTAGAACTGACAACTAACCATGCCGTGAATACAAACCTGCAGGAGCAAAGACAGGGCCTGAGGCGCAGGTTCTGGGAAATCAAAATAGCTTCTCTTCTACAGAGGAATTTAGCAGGGACAGAAACAAATTCCCTCAAACTTCTTCTGCTCTACAAGTAACATCAATTAGGGGCAGGGCCAGAACTGAGTGAACACCCCCCAGCCTCCATCAAGCACCCAAGGCTGTCAGGCCTAACCTCCCCCTGCAGAATACAGGCAGAGAGCAGTGGCTTGGCTGACCAAATATAGATTTCCTTGTCATTCAGGCAGGTACAACCCCCTGGAGTATCTGCTCACTGGAGGCAACTGGCTCACAGCCCTGTGCAGCTATCAGTGACTGGGTGTGACGGAGAAGCAAGGTGGGGAAGGAGGCATCAACCTTCCCAGACTAATCTATTAGCTGGGTGGGCACTCCAGACTTCATGGAGCACTGGAGCAAGTCATATTTGAGTTGTCACCAGAAGCCTGTGATTGAGTTGCCAGAGACCTTTTAAACTCTCCGACCTGAGACAGGTGCTGACTGAGACAATTGATTTGCACCTTTTGAACTGAGTGATTCACCCGAGGACTATTCAAGTGGTGCCCTAGGTGTGTGGTTGTAGGAAGGTTTGATTTTCATTTTCCAATTGTTGCCTGTGTTGGATGGGGTGACTTAATTTCTGGTATTTCTCCACAGCTGAGACTTGAACCCAGAGTAACTGTTTCACTAGGGTCAGACAGAGACCAGCTAAAAAAAAAGACAGAACCACTTAGCCCCACCACACAAAACAGGTCCCCAGTTTCTCAGGCTGTAGCACTGTACAGGTCCTCGACAAAGCTCCAGAGAAAAAGTCAATCTGTATAAAATAAACATGAAGCAGAATCAATGGAAAACTCTGGTAACATGAATAACCAGAATAGATCGAACCCCCCCACCAAGGAAAGATATAACACATTTAACTGAAGATCCCATTCAAAAATAGCTGGCCGAGATGTCAGAAATCGAATTCAGAATTTGGATAGCAAACAAGATTAATAGAATAGGAAAATTTGGAATTAGAAATTCGAGGAGCAATTCAAATGTCAGAAATAGAAATTCGAGGAGAAATACAAAAGTTGTCACAAGAATTTAACGAATTTAAAGACAAAACCACCAAAGATTTTGACGCACTGAAGCAAGAATTTGCAGCCTTCAAAGATCTGAAAAATACAGTAGAAGCCCTCAGTTACAGAGTGAAGCAACCAGAAGAAAAGATTTTGGACATTGAAGACAGTTTTTGAACGCTCCCAAACTCTCAAAGAGGAAGAGAAATGGAGAGCAAAACGGTTCATTCTCTCAGAGAGCTCAGGGATAATTCGAAGAAGGCTAATATCAGCCTCATTAAAATCCCTGAAAGTGATGAAGTGGACTCTCAAGGCACAGAGGCCCATCTCCATGAAATTATGAAAGAGAATTTTCCAGACATGCCAAGAGATTCTGAAATTCAGATAGCATACAGTTTCAGAACCCCAGCACAACTCAATTCGAATAAGACATCCCCCAGGCATGTCATAATTAACTTCACTAAAGTTTATATGAAGGAGAAAATTCTGAAAGCAGCCAGACATAAGAAATCCATTACCTACAAAGGGAAGGATATTAGAATGACTGCAGATCTCTCTGCTGAAACTTTTCAAGCTAGAAGAAGGTGGTCATTGACTTTTAATCTCCTAAAACAAAATAACCATGGAAGCCAGTGACCTGCGCCCTTGCCCAGTGCCCACTGGGCTACCCCCCAACCAGGACAGGGACTGCAGTAGATGTGCAACCCGCAAACTCCCTCTTATACACTCCCTACCTCCACACCAGTCCGCCCATCTATCCAGGGACTCTGGTAGCAGTGCGAAATGCACCCTCCAACTGGAGCCCTCCATGCTTATGCACAGAGCCCTCATCATGGCCAGAGACTGCTGGAATCTTGGGCTCTCTGTGCCAAAGTCACTGGGCACCGGTCACTCTCAGAACCATGTAAACCATCCCCTGCCCTGTTGCTGGATCTGGGAATGCCACACTCCAGAGCTGCTCCCACAGCTGGAACTCTCTGGCTGGGTCAATCCCAGAGGAGCTACACAAGGTCACTCCCTACAAAGATCCAGAAATAATAGAGTGATCCTGCTGGGGTCTAATCTGGGAGAGACGTTACCCCAACTCTGAGAATGGCCAGAGGAAATGGTGACAAACAATCATGAGGCGGAATCAATGGATAAACTCTGGCAATATGAATAATCAGATAGAACGAACTCCCCCAAAGAACAACAAGGCAGACACAGTCCAAGATCCCATGCAAAACATATGGCTGAGATGTCAGAAACTGTATTCAGAATATGGATAGCAAATAAGATCAAATTAGAATTCCAAGCAGCAATCTAAAAGATGTCTCGATAATTCAATGAATCCAAAGACCAAATGACTAAAGATTCTGACACACTGAGAGAAGAATTCGCAGCCCTCAAAGATCTGAGAAATACAGTATAATCCCTCAGTAACAGAATGGAGCAAGTAGAAGAAAGGATGTCTGACATTGAAGACAAAGCTTTCCAACGGTCCCAAACTTTCAAAGATGAAGAGAAATGGAGGGCAAAAAACAGATCATTCTCTCAGAGAGCTCTGGAATAATTCAAAGAAAATCAATATTCGCGTTATATTGATCCCCGAAAATGATGAAGAAGTAGCTTCACAATGCACAGAGTCTCTTCTTCATGAGATTATGAAAGAGAACTTTCCAGACATGCCAAGAGATTCTGAAATTCAGTTAGAAGACCGTTTCAGAAATCCAGCATGACTCAACTCGAATAAGACATCCCCCAGACACATCACAATCAATTTCACTAAAATTAATATGAAGGAGAAAATTCTGAAAGCAGCCAGATGTAAGAAAACTATAACTTACAAGGGGAAGAGTATTAGAATAGCTGCAGATCATTCTGCTGAAAACTTTCAAGCTAGAAGAGGATGGTCATCTGCTTTTAACCTCTTAAAACAAAATAACTTTCAACCCAGGATCCTGTATCCAGCTAAACTGAGTTTCATTTATAATGGAGATATCAAATACTTTAATTAAATTCACATGTTGAAGAAATTTGCCATAACTAAAGCAGCTGTCTAGGATATTATCAGACCTCTACTCCATAAAGACCAGAGTAATCCTCCACACACAAAAGTAAACTCACCCAGAAACTTTTGATCATGTCCAACTCCCACGCTCTCAAAAGGATTAAAAATGTCCACCAGACTTTCGAAAGGCTTCTCAATATTTTCAATTAATGTGAATAATTTAAAATGTCCTCTAAAGAGGCACAGGTTGGCTGACTGGATACAAAAACTCAGGCCAGATATCTGCTGCATATGAGAATCTCATTTTACCTTAAAAGATAAATATAGACTCAAGGTGAAAGTATGGTCATCTATATTCCAGGCAAATGAAAAGCAGAAAAAAGCAGGCACTGCAATCCTATTCTCAGATACAATAGGCTTTAAACCAAACAAAATAAGGAAGGATAAGGTTGGACACTTCATATTTGTTAAGGTAATACTCAGTATGATGAGATTTCAATTATTAATATTTATGCACCCAACCAGAATGTGCCTCAATTTATAAGAGAAACTCTAACAGACATGAGCAACTTGATTTCGTCCAGTTCCACAGTAGTCGGAGATTTTAACACCCCTTAGGCAATGTTGGATAGATCTTCCAAAAAGAAGCTAAGCAAAGAAATTTCATATTAAAATTAACCATTCAAATCTGGATTTAACAAACATCTACAGAACATTTCATCCCCCCCAAACTGAATACACATTCTTCTCACCAGCCCAGGGAACATACAAAATCGATCACATCCTAGGTCACAAGTCTAAACTCAGCAAATTTAAAAAAATAGAAATTATTCCTTGCATCTTCTTAGACTACCATGGAATAAAAGTTGAACTCAATAACAACAGGAATCTGAATACTTGTACAAAAACATGGAAGCTAAATAACCTTGTGCTGAAGGAAAGATGGGTCATAGACAAGATAAAGAAGCCTATTACCAAATTTCTGAAAAAAAAAAAAAAACAACAATGAAGACATGAATTATCAGAACCTCTGAGATACTGCAAAGGCAGTCCTAAGAGGGAAATTTATAGCAAGACTTCCTCAAGAAAATGGAAAGAGAAGAAGATATCAACTTAATGGGACATCTCAAGCAACTGGAGAAAGAAGAACATTTCAACCCCAAACCGAGCAGAAGAAAGGAAATAACTAAAATTAGAGCAGAATTAAATGAAATAGAAAACAAAAGAATTATACAACAGATCAATAAATCAAAAAGTTTGTTTCATGAAAAGATCAATAAAATTGATAAACCTTTGGCTAATCTAACCAGGAAAAACAGTAAAATCTCTAATTTCATCAATCAGAAATGGTAAAGATGAAATAACTACCCACAACTCAGAAATTCAAACAATCCTTAACGAATATTACAAGAAACTTTACTCTCAGAAATACGAAAATTTGAAGGAAATTGATCAATACTTGGAAGCATGCCACCTACCAAGACTTAGCCAGAATGATGTGCAAATGTTGAACACGATTATAGCAAGTTCTGAAATAGCATCAAATATACAAAATTTCCCTAAAAAGAGAAGCCCAGTACCAGATGGCTTTATGTCAGAATTCTGCCAAATCCTTAAAGAAGAACTATCACCTATATTACTAAACCTCTTCCAAAATATAGAAAAAGGGGAGCATGATGGCGGAAAGGACGGACGTGTAGCCCACCTCTCCCAAGCCATCAGGTGAGAGGAAAGGCGGTCTGGACCTTCCCTGTGTGTGGATTATTGGAGTGGACAGTCAGCTGGAGACGCCCAGCGAAGTGGTGGATTGCTATATATGAGGGGTAATTTAAAATCACAGACTCTGTTGTAGAGATTCTTCCCTGCTCGGCCGTGCTGGCCAGCAGGCCCCTCCCCTACGGAGGTCAGCAGCTTGTAAATGCTGACAAAATCCAATTGACAAATAATTATTCCTGAACTGAGGGAAGCATCCAAAAGGAGAGCCAATCAAAACTACGGGAAGCTGGGCAAACTTTTGGACAATTGAAGGGAAGGGATCCTGCCCGGGAAACAGACATTTTGAACTACCCAAAAGGGCGGGCACATTTCTCCCAGGTGTTGGAGGGGGCTGGCAGTTCAGGCTGCGTGGTGAACTGGCGGGCGCCTATCCAAAAGGGAATCTCTGAACCATAAAACTCAGAATAAGTCCCCCGAATGCTCCAACCACGGGAACCAGCTACAGCTACTAAAGCCGCAGACCCGGCTTTAGCTGCTAAAGCCACGAACTTGGCTTCAGCCCCAGGAGCCAGCTACAGCAGATAAAACCACAAACCTGCGTGAACTCAGCATCACTCCCTCTACAGCCGATTGCAGTCGCAAGTTTGCAGGAGAACCTGGGAACAGAGTAGAAAGACTTAAGAAGCGGGGCACCTGCACTGAGTGGGAAGGTCAGTCACAAGTGCTGTCTGGAAAAGAACAGCCGAGGTAACAAAATTCTTAGGCGACAAACTTTTACAGAAATTCCAAAATGGTGATCGTCCATGGAAGGTAGTTACCATGGTAACAGTATAAACTGTAAATCAGGTATAAGCCTCAGTACCACACACAGCACCACCTGGTGTTCAGAAAGTAAATTAGTATGAATATATTCCTACGAAAGTTGATCCCTACAGCAGACATATAGATATATATAGGTATATTTCTACACACAAGAATATTTTTGTAGTTGGTGCCTTTTTTTTGTTTTGTTTTGAATTTTTTTTGGTTTCCGTTTTTTTTTTTGTTTGTTTGTTTTGTTTTTGTCTGTTTTTTCCTCACCATTTTCTTGGAGGAGATTTTGATAATATTTTATTATTACTTTTTATATAGATATATTTTTTCTTTCTTTGTCTTCTAATTTTAATTTCTTCTCTTTTAACATTCCTACTAACACCACTTTTCTCACTCTTTTTTCCCTTTCAATTATTTTACGATTATCACTATTTTTGTTGCAGTTGTTCTTATATTGCTGTTGTCGTGGCTATTACCTGTATGTCTATGTGTTTCCGTCTGTCTCTGTATCTATGGGCCCTTGTGCCTGGTAACCTTTGTATCTGTTTGTTTGTTCATTTGGTCTCAATGAGCTTGGTGTTACAACCTGCAACTCTGAGCTCTAAGCACTCCCCTCCACTTTCACTCTGTGATCTGGAGACCTGCCCCCCAGGAGTTAGGATTCTTGGGTGAACTCTCGAGAGGTTTAGACAGGACCTGGACTGCAGCTGGCCAGTGCCGACTCTGCAGCAAAGGAGCGAGAAGACGACGATCGGGTAGGAGGGAATTACACCAGAGTGGTGGTGCCCCGAGGTGCAGAGCAACAGCCGTCTTCAGCAATAACAAGGCACACCCCCAGATATCCCATAGCCTCTCCTCCTGTCTTCCTGGGCAACCAGATGAGGCCGAGAATCTTCTCAGATGGCAACCACCATGGAACAGACCTGGGACTGAAACACAGGCCCCCGTGAGTAAAGGGTTTGCCTGAGGTGGCACTAACCTGGGTGGAACACGGGGACTAGAAAACACACCCACAGAGCCGGGAAACTCCCAGGGTGGGGCTGATCCAGAGGACCGCTTTACTGAGTCTAAGACGCACCTGGCCCTCAGGGGATCACAAGCCTGTAGAAAAAGGAGGCCAAGAGGCTACAGCTGACAATTGATCGTGCTGCAAATAAAAACCCACAAGACTAAAGACAGGGTGTGAGGCACAGGTTCTGGGAACTCAAATCAGCCTCTCCTCTGCAGAAGAATATAGCAGGGTCAGAAACAAACTCCCAAAGGGTTGTTTTGTTCACCCAGTAACATAAACTAAGAGTGGGGCTGGAATGGAGTGAACACCTCCAGCCTCCATCAAGTGCCCAAGGTTGACAGGCCACACAACCCCCTGCTGGATAAAGACAAAGAGTAGCAGCCTAGACTAGCACACACAGACTACCCTGTGACTTAGGCAGGTGCAAAAACCTGGAGTATCTGCTTACTGCAGAAAATTAACTGGGTCACATCCCTGTGGGTCTAGCAGCAACTGGGTGTGACAGAGATGCAGAGTGGGAAAGTAAGCATCAATCTTCCCAGACTGATCTATTTACTGGGTGGCTCTCCCTGACTCCATGCAGCACTGGAGCAAGCCATATTAGAGCTGTCAAAAGATCCTTGTGATCCAGTTCCCAGGGACCTCTTGAACTCTCCCAACTGAGGCAGCTGCTGACTGAGACAATTGATTTGGAACTTTGGAACTGAGCCACGCACATGGGGACTATCCAGGTGGTGCCCTGGGTATGTGGTTGTAGGAAGGTTTGATTTTCCTTTTCCATTCGTTGCCTGTGGTGGGTGGGGTGACTTAATTGCTGGTAATTCTCCACAGTGGAGACTTCAACCCAGAGTAACTGTTAGACTACGGTCAAATGGATACCAGCCGAAAAGACAGAACCACTTAGCCGCTCTACACCAAACAGGGCCCCAGTTTCTCAGGCCACAGCACTGTACGGGTCCTCAACAAAACACCAGGGTAGAAATCAAAGGGAGTAAAACAATCATGGGGCAGAATCAGTGGAAAAATTCTGGTAACATGAATAACCAGAATAGATCAACCCCCCAAGGAAAGATACGGCAGATGTAATTGAAGATCCCATTCACAAACAACTGGCTGATATGTCAGACATCAAATTCAGAATTTGGATGGCGAACAAGATTAAAAAAATGGAAATAGGAATTCGTGGAGAAATTCAAAAGCTGTATCAAGAATTTAATGGATTTAAAGACAAAACCACCAAAGACTTAGACACACTGAAGCAAGAATTTGCAGCCCTCAAAGATATGAAAAATACAGTAGAATCCTATAGCAACAGAATAGACCAAGCAGAAGAAAGGATCTCCGACATCGAAGATAAAGCCTTTGAATGCTCCCTAACTCTCAAAGAGGAAGAGAAATGGAGAGCAAATATGGATGACTCTCTCAGAGAGCTCTGGGATAACTCAAAGAAGGCAAATATCTGATTCATAGGAATTCCTGAAACAGATGAAGTGGCCTCACTGGGCGCAGAGGCCCTTCTGCATGAAATTATGAAAGAGAACTTTCCAGACATACCTAGAGAACCTGAAATTCAGAGAGCAGATAGCTTCAGAACCCCAGCACGACTCAACCCCAATAAGACATCCCCTAGGCATATCATAATTAACTTCACTAAAGTTAATATGAAGGAGAAAATTCTCAAAGCTGCCAGGAGAAAGAAATCTATTACCTTCAAAAAGAATAACATTAGAATGACTGCAGATGTCTCTGCTGAAACTTTTCAAGCCAGTAGAGGGTGGTCATCAACGTTTAATCTCCTCAAGCAAAGTAACTTTCAACCCCATATCTTGTACCCAGCTAAACTGTGTTTCATTTGTGATGGAGAAATTAAATACTTTAATGACATTCATATGCTAAAGAAATTTGACATAACCAAACGAGCTCTTCAGGATATTCTCAGACCTATCCTCCAGAATAACCAACCCAATCCTCTACTACAAAAGTAAACTCACTCAGAATCTTTTGATCAAACTCCAATTTCCACAATGGCAAAAGGATTAAAAATGTCCACTGGACTTTCGAAAAACTCAATACTCAAAATCTCACCAAACTTATCAATACTCTCCATTAATGTGAATGGCTTAAACTGCCCTCTAAAGAGACATATGTTAGCTGGCAGGATACAAAAATTCAGACCAGACATTTGTTGCATACAAGAGTCACATCTTAACTTAAAAGACAAATACAGACTCAGAGTGAAAGGATGGTCATCCATATTTGAGGCAAACGTTAACCAGAAAAAAGCAGGTGTTCTAATTTTATTTGCATATACAATAGGCTTTAAACCAACAAAAGTAAGGAAGGACAAAAATGGTCACTTCATATTTGTTAAGGGTAATACTCAATATGATGAGATTTCAATTATTAATATCTATGCACCCAACCAGAATGCACCACAATTTATAGGAGAAACTCTAACATAAATGAGCAACTTCATTTCCTCCAACTGCATAATAGTCGGAGATTTTAACACTCCTTTGGCAGTGATGGATAGATACTCCAACAAAAGGCTGAGCAAAGAAATTCTAGATTTAAATCTAACCATCCAGCATTTAGATTTAGCAGACATCTACAGAACATTTCATCCCAACAAAACTGAATACAAATACTTCTCATCAGCCCACGGAACTTACTCCAAAATCAATCACATCTTAGGTCACAAGTCTAACCTCAGTAAATTTAAAGGAATACAAATTATTCAATGCATCTTCTCGGACCCTTATGGAATAAAACTTGAGATGAGTAACAACAGGGATCTGCATACTCATACAAACACATGGAAATTAAATAACCTTATGCAGAATGATAGCTGGGTCAGAAATGAGATCAAGAAGGAAATTTCAAAATTTTTGGAACAAAAGACAATGAAGACACGAAAAACCAGAACCTCTGAGACACCGTAAAGGCAGTTCGAAGAGTGAAATTTATAGCACTGCAAGCCTTCCTCAGGAGAACGGAAAGAGAGGAAGTAAGCAACTTAATGGGACATCTCAAGAGACTGGAAATGGCAGAACACTCCAAACCTAAATCAAGTAGAAGAAAAGAAATAACCAAAATCAGAGCAGAACTAAATGAAATTGAAAACAAAAGAATAATACAACAGATCAATAAATCAAAAAGCTGTTTTTTTGAAAAGGTCAACAAAATAGATAAACCTTTGGCCAACCTAATCAGGAAAAAAAGAATAAAATCTCTAATCTCATCAATCAGAAATAACAAAGACGAAATAACAACAGACTCCTCAGAAATCCAAAAAAACCTTAATGAATATTATAAGAAACTTTACTCTCTGAAATACGAAAATCTGAAGGAAATTGACCGTTACTTGGAAGGACGTCACCTTCAAAGACTTAACCATAATCAAGTGGAAATGTGGAACAGACCCATATGAAGTTCAGAAATAACATCAGCCATTCAAAATCTCCCCAAAAAGAAAAGCCTGGAACCAGATGGTTTTATGTCAGAATTATACCAAACCTTTAAAGAAGTATTAGTACCTATATTACTCAACCTGTTCCAAAAGGTAGAAAAAGAAGGAAGATTACTCAACACATTCTATGAAGCAAATCTCACCCTGATCCCCAAACCAGGAAAAGACCCAACAAGAAAAGAAAATTATAGACCAATATCACTAATGAATATAGATGCAAAAATATTCAACAAATTCTAACAAACAGAATCCAGCAACATATCAAACAAATCATACATCTTGACCAAGTCGGTTTTATCCCAGGGTCTCAAGGCAGGTTCAATATACGTAAAGCTATACATGTAATTCAGCACATAAATAAATTAAAAAACAAAGACCATACGATTCTCTCAATCGATGCAGAAAAAGCTTTTGATAACATCCAACATTCCTTCATGATCAGAACACTTAAGAAAATTGGTATAGAAGGGACATTTCTTAAACTGATAGAGGCCATATACAGCAAACCCACAGCCAATATAATATTGAATGGAGTTAAATTGAAATAATTTCCACTCAGATCTGGAACCAGACAAGGCTGCCCATTGTCTCCATTGCTCTTTGACATTGTAATGGAAGTTTTAGCGACCACAATTAGAAAAGAAAAGGCGATCAAGGGTATCCACATAGGGTCAGAAGAGATCAAACTTTCGCTTTTTGCAGATGATATGATTGTATATCTGGATAATACTAGGGACTCTACTACAAAATTCTTAGAAGTGATCAAGGAATACAGCAGCGTCTCAGGTAACAAAATCAACATTCATGAATCGGTAGTCTTTACATATACCAACAATTGCCAAGTTGAAAAAACAATTAAGGACTCTATCCCATTCACAGTAGTGCCAAAGAAGATGAAATACTTGGGAGTTTATCTAACAAAGGACGTGAAAGATCTATATAAAGAGAACTATGAAACCCTAAGAAAAGAGAAAGCTGAGAATGTTAACAAATGGAAAAATATACCATGCTCATGGTTGGGAAGGTTCAACATTGTTAAAATGTCCATACTACCCAAAGCAATATATAATTTCAAAGCAATTCCCATTAAAGCTCCACTGTCATACTTTAAAGATCTTGAAAAAGCAATACTTCGTTTTATATGGAATCAGAAAAAACCTCGAATAGCTAAGACATTACTCAAAAATAAAAACAAAGCAGGAGGAATCACGCTACCAGACCTCAGACTATACTACAAATCGATAGTGATCAAAACAGCATGGTACTAGCACAAAAATAGAGAAGTAGATGTCTGGAACAGAATAGAGAACCATGAGATGAATCCAGCTAATTACCATTATTTAATCTTTGACAAGCCAATTAAAAACATTCAATGGGGAAAAGATTCCCTGTTTAACAAATGGTGCTGCGTGAACTGGCTGGCAACCTGTAGAAGACTGAATCTGGACCCACACCTCTCACCATTAACCAAGATAGACTCTCACTGGATTAAAGATTTAAACTCAAGACATGAAACTTTAAAAATACTAGAAGAGAGTGCAAGGAAAACCCTTGAAGAAATTGGATTGGGCGAGATTTTTATGAGAAGGACCCCACGGGCAATTGAAGCTGCTTCAAAAATACACTATTGGGACTTGATCAAACTAAAAAGCTTCTGCACAGCAAAGAACACAGTAATTAAAGCAAGCAAACAGCCCTCAGAATGGGAAAATATATTTGCAGGTTATGTCTCCGACAAAGGTTTAATAACCAGAATCCACAGAGAACTCAAACGCATTAGCAAGAAAAGAACAAGGGATCCCATCGCAGGCTGGGAAAGGGACTTGAAAAGAAACTTCTCTGAAGAAGACAGGCGCATGGCCTTCAGACATATGAAAAAATGCTCATCATCTTTAATCATCAGAGAAATGCAAATCAAAACTACTTTGAGATATCATCTAACTCCCGTGAGACTAGCCTATATCACAAAATTCCAAGACCAGAGATGTTGGCATGGATGTGGAGAAAAGGGAACAGTCTTGCACTGCTATTGAGAATGCAAATTAATACATTCCTTTTGGAAAGAGCTATGGAGAACACTTAGAGATCTAAAAATATATCTGCCATTCAATCCTGTAATCCCTCTACTGGGCATATACCCAGAAGACCAAAAATCACATCATAACAAAGATATTTGTATCAGAATATTTATTGCAGCCCTATTCATAATTGCTAAGTCATGGAAAAAGCCCAGCTGCCCATTCATCCACGAATGAATTAATAATTTTTGGTATATGTACACCATGGAATATTATGAAGCCTTAAAAAAAAGATTCAGACTTTACCTCTTTCATGTTTACATGGATGGAGCTGGAACATACTCTTCTTAGTAAAGAGTCTCAAGAATGGGAGAAAAAGTCCCCAATGTACTCACCCTTATTATGAAACTAATGTAGGACCTCCACATGAAAGGTATAACCCATTTACAACCTAAGAATAGGGAGAAGTGGTAAAGGGAGGGGAGGGATGTTGGAGGTAGGTGGAGGGAGGGGGATTAATGGGATTACACCAGCGGTGCATCTTACAAGGGTATATGTGAATCCTAGTAAATGTGGAATGTAAATGTCTTAACAAAATAACTAAGAAAATGCCACGAAAGCTATGCTAACTACTGTGATGAAAATGTGTCAAACGGTCTATGAACAAAGTGTATGGTACCCCATGATCATACTAATGGACACAGTTATGATTTAATAATAAATAAATAAATAAATAAATAAATAATGCATGAAACAATAAAAATCCTCAAAGAAAGCATAGGAAAAACACTGGAAGATATTGGCCTGGGGAAAGACTTCATGAAGAAGACTGCCATGGCAATTGCAACAACAACAAAAATAAACAAATGGGATTTCATTAAACTGAAGTGCTTCTGTACAGCTAAGGAGACAACAACCAAAGCAAAGAGACAACCTACACAATGGGAAAGGATATTTGCATATTTTCAATCAGACAAAAGCTTCATAACTAGGATCTATAGAGAACTCAAATTAATCCACATGAAAAAAGTCAACAATCCCATATATCAATGGGCAAGAGACATGAATAGAACCTTCTCTAAAGAAGACAGACGAATGGCTAACAAACATATGAAAAAATGTTCATCATCCCTATATTTTAGAGAAATGCAAATTAAAACCACCCTGAGATACCATCTAACCCCAGTGAGAATGGCCCACATCACAAAATCTCCAACCT
The DNA here is from genome assembly GCF_027406575.1 of Nycticebus coucang. Lineage (NCBI taxonomy): Eukaryota > Metazoa > Chordata > Mammalia > Primates > Lorisidae > Nycticebus > Nycticebus coucang. The sequence goes on from NC_069804.1 coordinate 84,092,896, forward strand.
GCAAAACTGCAGATGCTGGCGTGGATGTGGAGAAAAGGGAACACTTTTACACTGTTGGTGGGACTGCAAACTAGTACAACCTTTCTGGAAGGAAGTATGGAGAAACCTTAAAGCACTCAAGCTAGACCTCCCAGTTGATCTGGCAATCCCATTACTGGGCATCTACCCAGAAGGAAAAAAAAAACCCTTTTATCATAAGGACACTCGTACTAGACCGTTTATTGCAGCTCAATTTACAATCGCCAAAATGTGGAAACAGCCGAAATGCCCACCAACCCAGGAATGGATATGTATGCCATGGAATACTATTCAGCTATTAAAAAAAATGGAGACTTTACATCCTTTATATTAACCTGGATGGAAGTAGAAGACATTATTCTTAGTAAAGCATCACAAGAATGGAGAAGCATGAATCCTATGTACTGAATTTTGATATGGGGACAATTAATGACAATTAAGGTTATGGGGGGGAAGGAAATGCAGAGAGAGGTAAGGAGGGGGCGTGGCCTTGGTGCTTGCCACACCTTCTGGGGGCAAGACATGATTGCAGTAGCATCTTTACACAAATGCAATCAGTGTAACCTGGCTTATTGTACCCTCAACGAATCCCCAACAATAAAAAATAAAAAATAAATAAAAGAAAACTGTTCATCTCTATTCATGTTGAATATTCACCTATTACCAAGCAATTCTACTCCTAACAAGTAAGTATAGAACATGCAGCTGGGTACAGCAATTTCCATTGCAACTCTGTAATGGGGGGTAATAAATCAATTTAAGTACTCACCAACAGAGAAATTAATGTGTATATTTTGTACTGACACATTAGAAATTATGATTAATGATGAGAAATAAACTAGAACTACATATTTCAACCTGGATCTATTTCAAAGAGAAGTGTAGAAAGTCTTTAAATCATGTCAAGTTATATTATATCGGTAAGTGGTATGTGCATCAAATGTTGAAAAGCAAAATGAATGGGAGAAATAAACACCAAATTCCGGATAATGGTAATTTCTTGAGTAGGGGAAAGGGAGGGCTGTGCTACTGAGAATGGAGAAATCTTATTACTTCTGTTTTATAATTGCTGTGGTGTTCATCAGTACCTGGTATATTTTCAGTACTTTCAAATAGTACTATAAGGGATACAAAAGAAAGGAGGTAGATGTATTACTAAGACTGTCCTGACTACATTTATAGTAGTAAAGGTAGGGAAAGGAAGACCCCCAGTAAAGCCCTACTTACACCTGGTCATAAAGCTTCCTCAAGCCTCCTGTCCTTTGTGAAAAATAATGTGCTTTCTCCTCAGGAGAGCAGCATGGGGTGAAAATAAGATGCAGTAAGTCAGTCTAGGGACAACTTGACACAGCTGTTCTGGTTACTATAGCTCCTCAGTGACCTTTACTTCCTGTTTCCAATTCTTACTGTTTTGTAAATTTATCTCCAACCCTAAAGATGCCTACTTGAGTAGTTTTGTAAATTTATCTCCCACCCTAAAGATGCCTACTTGAGTGGATTGATTTTGGAGATTAACTTTTGAATTGGAAAATGTAACAGATCACAGGGTTATGCTGATTATTATTTAAAATAAGGGTTAATGTGGTTTTTGCTTTGAACTTTTATGTATAAAACTGTGATTTTGAAAATGGAAGAACAGAATAGTCTTGGAGAGGATACTCTCACTGTTCTCCAGAATCACTGGCCTTCTGAAAAATAAAGTTTGGTGGACCTATTCTCACCTTTGACAATGACATGTGGTCAGACCTCTTTGGTAATATTTCTGGCGACCATGAAGAAATTCCTAGCCTGCTACAGTAAGTGCCATGATGCAGGAGCCTAGCAGTAGCCTTCACAGGCAGGCCTGGGGGTGTAATGCTCAAATGCTAGCAGCACTTCTGGGAGATTTCTCCAGGGAGTCTTTGGAGTTCTCTCTCACACACATGTTATCATCATCATGAAGGTGCATCTGCTTTATTCTGTTTGCATGCTGAGAACTTTTGTTTCCATTAGTTCTGGTTTTGTTCTCAAGAAATCTGGTATGTCTGTACCTACTTGGCATCATGGTTGCATGCTGAGAAACTTAGACCTCATCAGTTCTGGTTTTCTTCTCGAGAAATCTGGTGGTTCTTTTATATAGTCTGTATTATGGGAGCTAGGCCTAAATCCCAAATGATAGCCTATAGCATGTATTCTATGTGATTGGTCTCATTATGGGTATCCACCTTTAACAAAAAAGGCAATGAAATTTTACTGTAATATGACCAGGCCGATAAATCATCTTGACTCTGGAGAAAAATAGCTTTTGAATGGATCCTTGAATTATTATAATGATGTTACATTCCTTATAATAACAAGTCTGGTTAAAATACTTAGGTTTTTTTTCTGTTGGTAGAATGTATGAGTTTAAAAGCAGTAATTAAAACTATATTTATATATCTCATTTATGGCATATAAAAAAGGTTAATAAAAATAAAATGATAACTAAAACCTAGGTAAACTGCTAAGATAAATTAGGTAATTAAATATTCATAGTCTGTAAAATATATGTTTAAAAGCTGGCAAATATAAATTCTGCTTCTGTCTGTATGTCTGTCTGTTTGTGTGTCTGTAAATGTCATGTGTCTGTGCTATTTCACTCTCAAAATATGTAAAAGAACTCTAATCAACTGGCTTTAAAAATGAAAGAAAAATTAACCACTTAACTCAAATATTTTATCAGGAAAACAGAAAAGAACTCTGCCGCACCCCCGGCATCTAGCCGGGGTGAAGTGGCGCTGTCCGCATTATAAAATGCGTGAGTAGGTGGTATGTGCTCCCCGGAGCGAAACCCCCAGCCCCCCTGGTTTGCGACAGCAGCGCATAAGTTGCCTAGCATGCCTTTGTTTGAACGTAATGACTCACGAGGTGCGGCATAAAAGCCTAAAAAACCTTTGCTCTGAAACCTGTCTGTTCAGTTGGATGCCTGATTATTGTCTGATTGTCTTGAGAAACTAAGAATAAACACAGTGACTTAGAATAAACACAATAGACACAGCAAGTATAGCTGTGCTAAACTCAGTGGCTCCAAGAGAGCCTGCACAACAGCACGTCCCTACCATAAATGTCAGTGACTTGAGACAATGCAGGCACGGCAAACAAGATGTTCCAACACTATCACCTCCTGCAGTAAAACTTTACTTAGAAAAACATCTGACTTCACTAATTAGTAAAACTTTACTTAGAAAAACATCTTACTTCACTAATTTTCATATGTAACACAAATCAATAAAGTAGTTTAATGTTTAACAATTAACTATGAATCAAAATATAGTTACTAATTAGAGTAAAAATATATAGAAGTAGTCAAGCATTATACATAAAAGAATATGTTCAGCTGTTCTTAAAAGAGATCATAAGAAACTGAGACCAATTATAGAACTAAGAGAAGTCACAAATCTTGACATTCCTAGATAAGGAGAAGCAACCAGGTGTTACTAATGAAACCACTTCCCTAGAACAAAAACCTTGAAAAAATAAACCACCTCCCTCCAAAAAGAAAAACCTTGAAAACATATAGTGCATGATAAACCACATATGGAGACACAAAGATAATTGGAGACACAAAGATAATTTACAAACATAAACAAAATAATGATTATATTGTTTTAACCCTGGAAAGAAAATGTATAAATACCAGACTTAAAAATCAATAAAGTGCAGCTGCTTTGTGTAGCAGTCTGTCAATTCATCCTGCGTCGACCTTTCAATCAACCTGTGCCGTTCGCCCTGAGCACCCTCAGACTGAGGCCCATCGACTGGCGGTCCGCGACAGCTGGCGCCCTCGAACAGGGACCTGAAGGACAGGTGATCTTTCTTTTTCTTTCTTTCCTCTCTTTTCAGATTGAAGGCGACTCTCACCAGGGAGCTCGAGTCCCGCCGGTAAAGGCTGACCGGTTAAGCGTGAGTAATCCGCAGGTTTCATGGGGCTCACATTAGTTAAGGAAGAACGCATGCTCGGTGTCATGATACAGCGCTTGTTAGAGAAAAATGGTTTTCATGTGTCCCTCAAAAAGTTGGAGGAGCTTATGAATTTTATAAAACTGGTTAGTCCTTGGTTTCTGGAGGAGGGCTCCCTCTCTCTCTCCGATTGGAAGAGAGTGGGGCGCGAGATGCGAGCTTATGTGCAGGAGCATGGGGAGCAGGTTCTGCCCCCACAGGCTTATCCTTTATGGCTGCAGGTTAGGGAACTTTTGGCTGACAATACCTTTCTGGAGGCTTTTATAAGGGAAACTGCTTCGGAGGCTGGAAGCCCCGAAACTAAGGCAGCCCCCACTCATGATGAGGTCTCTCCGGAGGCTTTCAAGGAACCTGAGCCGGCATTGAATGCTGAGGGCGTAATTCCCTCGGCACCAACACTTAAAGAACTTTTGCCGCCGCCTCCACCAGTTAAGGATAATCTTTCTGACAGTGATGAATGGGATGTGGTTGATGAATTGGCCAAAGAGGATGAGGAGAATGAGGAGGTTAATTTTATTGATCACCGCCGCGCTTACCCAGCAGTTCGCATTCCTATGACAACACCCAGACCGGCTTTACGGGCTCCACATTCTCGTGTGCCCCCTTGCCCCCCCGCGCTGGCCGCGGGTTTTCAGGCGGCAGTACGTGAAGCCCGTCAGCAGGGAGATTTTACTTTCGCTTTCCCAGTACGTTTCCCTACTGATGAAAGAACGCCGCCGGTCTGGGAACCTTTGTCATTAAAAACACTAAAGGAATTGCAGCAGGCTGTTCGTACTTCAGGTGCCTCTGCTCCTTATACTTTGCAAATTGTAGAATCAATAGGTAGCTTGTGGCTTACTCCTTATGATTGGCAACAAACAGCCAAAGCCACACTTTCTCCAGGGGATTATATCTTATGGAGAACAGAGTATGAAGATAGATCAAGAGAAAGTATTAAGCAGCACAAGGGTAAGAAAGCACAGCCAACTATGTCAATGCTCCTAGGGACGGATGAGTTTGCCTCTACAGAAAGTCAAACTGCATTGCCCCGACAATTTTTGGAGATAGTTAGTCACAATGCGGTTGCTGCTTGGCGCAAACTGCCTCCTCCAGGAACCAAGAGTACCACTCTAGCAGGAATAAGGCAAGGTATGGAGGAATCTTATCCTGACTTTATTTCTCGCTTAGAAGAAGCCATTAATAGAATGCTCCCACCATCTGAGGGTACAACATTATTGCTCAAGCAACTGGCTTGGGAAAACGCTAACACGCTGTGTCAGGACTTAATACGTCCACTCAGGAAAACGGGCACATTACAGGATTATATTAAAGCATGCATGGATGCCTCACCAGCAATCGTACAGGGAATGGCGTTTGCTGCAGCAATGCGGGGTCAGAAATTCAGTTCATATGTTAAAAATGCTTTTGATAGAGACCCCAGTAATACATGTTTCAGCTGTGACCCCCCACACGCTGTGCCCACCTGTTACAATTGTGGAAAACCGGGTCACATGCAAAAGGATTGTAAGAAATTTAATAATAGTAATAATAGTAACAAGACCCGTGGAATTCCCCCGGGTCCATGCCCTCGTTGTAAAAAGGGCAGACACTGGAGAAATGAGTGTAAATCTAAGTTTCATAAGGATGGAACCCCCTTGTCAGACAAGGGTGCTAATTTTAATGAAGGCAACAAGCCAAAAAACTAGATGAGGGGCATTCTCCCAGCCCCAACCCCAAGGGAGAACTGGCAGCGCTTACTGAAGTGCAGCCTGTCTTGCAGCCTACATCTACATTAAATTGTCTACCCCCTGAATTTACTATTCATGACCTCCCACGAGGAACTCCTGGCAGCGCAGGTTTAGATCTTGCCAGCTCTAAAGATGTGATTTTATCTAAATGGGATGGTGTCACTCTCGTTCCCACTGGTGTTAAAGGTAAATTATTACCAGGCACGGTTGGTGTTATACTAGGACGCAGTTCTAATTATACTAAACATTTTGAAGTTGTGCCGGGAGTAATTGACTCAGATACTGAAAACACAATTAAAATTATGGTGAAAGCACTGGTGGAAACTACACAGATTCATAAAGGGCAGAGAATTGCTCAATTACTGTTGTTACCATATGTGCCACTCCCTAACTATCACCTACATGATGCAAGGGGAGAAGGTCAATTTGGATCCACTGATCAGGATTGTGTGGCTCTTATTCATGACTTGTATGATCGACCAATGTTAAAAATAAAGATAGAAGGCAGGCCTATTAAAGGATTGATGGATACAGGGGCTGATGTAACTTGTATTGCAGCCTCTGACTGGCCAAGATCCTGGCCAGTTCACCGAACCGGGTCTTCATTGATTGGTTTGGGTTCGGTTTCTGGTGTTATGCGCAGCACATCTTTTGTAGCATGGGAATACAAAGACAAGAAAGGCTACATTCAACCATATGTGTTGCCCTCTCTACCCTATACCTTGTGGGGCAGAGATCTTTTACATGTTATGGACATGAAGTTAGTTACTGCTGATCAATTAAATGATCAATGTTTTTCATAGGGGCCACTGCAGAAAACTATGCCTGTAAAATAAAATGGTTAACAGACACTCCTGTGTGGGTTAGTCAGTGGCCCCTAACAACAGAAAAATTACAGGCATTACAAATTTTAGTACAAGAACAATTAGATAAAGGACATTTGGAGGAGTCCACTAGTCCGTGGAATACTCCTGTGTTTGTCATTAAGAAAAAATCTGGCAAATGGAGACTTTTACAAGATTTAAGAGCAGTGAATGCCATTATGGAAGACATGGGTGCCCTTCAACCTGGGCTCCCATCTCCTGTAGCAGTACCTGAACAATGGTCACTTATAATTATTGATTTACAAGACTGCTTTTTTACTATTAACTTACACCCTGATGACTGTCCTCGCTTTGCATTCAGTGTTCCTTCTCTTAACCTACGGGAACCATTTAAAAGATATCAGTGGAAAACTTTACCACAGGGCATGAAAAATAGTCCTACATTATGTCAAAAATTTGTGGCAGCTGCATTGGCAGCACTACGAGAGCAGTTTCCTGGTGCTTACATTATTCATTATATGGATGATATTTTACTAGCTCATCCTCAGCTGTCACAGGTGCAGTTTATTTTAGAAAGAGCTATAGAGCAATTAACTAAGTTTGGCTTGGTTATTGCCCCAGAAAAAGTTCAAAGAGATAAGCCACTTAGTTACCTGGGACAATGGATTCATTCAGATTACATCACACCGCAGAAAGTACAAATACGGAGAGACAAGCTACAGACACTTAATGATTATCAAAAGTTATTAGGGGAAATAAATTGGATTCGACCTTTCTTAAAAATTACTACAGGAACTCTTAGCCCTTTGTTTGCTATCTTGCAGGGGGACTCAAATCCGCGTTCCCCAAGACATTTAACTCAAGAGGCTTTACAGGCTTTAGAAGTCGTTGAACAGGCTTTGACTCTAGCTAGGGTTAAACAAATTAATTATCAAAAACCATGGTCTTTACTAATTTTTTCTACTGAATATACTCCTACAGCCTGCCTGTGGCAGGAAGGCATTTTAGAATGGATCCATTTACCACATGTTCAAGCAAAAATTGTTGCAGATTATCCATACTTAGTTTCATTACTGATAGACAAAGGAAGAAAAAGGTCACGAGAATTGTTTGGTAAAGATCCTCATGTAATTGTAACTGCTTATAATAAAACTCAAGTGGAACAACTATTTCAAAATAATGAAGATTGGGTATTAGCCTTACAAGGCTATACAGGTCAAATTTTATATCACTTTCCGAAACATCCTTTAATTGAATTTACAAAAACAGTTTCACTTGTGTTTCCTCTTATGTGTTCCAGACAGCCACTGTCTGATGCAATAACTTTATTCACAGATGGCTCCTCTACAGGAAGGGCTGTAGTTTTCAGCCCAGGTCTGTCTCCTCTTGTTAAGGAAGTAACGCAGGCCTCTGCTCAGCAAACAGAATTGTGGGCTTTAATTTCGGCTTTTAATAATTTCAAGCAGAAGTTTAACTTATACACAGACTCTAAGTATGTTGCTTCCCTTTTTCCAGCCCTCGAAACTGCTCTCCTAACAGGAACCTCAACTATTTTACCTTTGTTAAAGAAACTACAAACTTTAATTCAACAAAGAAATAATCAGTTTTATATTGGTCACATAAGAGGACACACTAACTTACCTGGCCCTTTGGCCCAAGGAAATGCCACTGCAGATCTATTAACACGTGCCATGGTGGCATCAGTAACTGAGGCTGAAGAAAGCCATGCTTTGCATCATCAAAATGCTAATGCATTAAGAAAAATGTTTCATATTACCAGAGAGCAGGCAAGACAAATAGTCTTAAAATGCAAAGCCTGTCCTATTACTCATCATCCTTTGAAATTTGGTGTTAATCCTCGGGGTCTACGCCCCAATGTATTGTGGCAAATGGATGTTACACATGTGCCAAGTTTTGGAAAATTAACTTATGTACATGTCACTGTGGATACTTTCTCTCACTATATTTGTGCCTCTGCTAGAACTGGCGAGGCTTATAAGGATGTTGTACAACACCTGTTTGGCTGCTTTCAGCAGCTAGGTGTCCCTCTTCAACTAAAAACAGATAATGCTCCAGCTTATACCTCACGGGCATTTGAACAGTTTTGTGTACAATGGAAAATTGCCCATTCTACAGGGATCCCTTATAATCCTCAAGCTCAAGGTATTGTGGAAAGAACTAATCAAATATTAAAATTACAGATTGAACGCCTACAAAAGGCTCATAAATATTTTTCTCCTCATCATATTTTAACTCATGCTTTATTTGTTTTAAATCATCTAAATGTTAACTCTAATAATCAAACACCAGCTTTAACTCACTGGCAGCCGAAATCAGCTGCTACATTCCCAAGAGTGCTGTGGAAGGACCTGTTATCAGGCCAATGGAAGGGCCCTGATATATTGCTAACCTCGGGACGAGGCTATGCTTGTGTGTTTCCCCAGGATGCCGAATCCCCCATCTGGATTCCGGACCGGCTCATCAAACCGGCTCCCCCGGAAGATCAGACGCAGGAGGCGACGCCTACAACAGATGAAGAGCCTGGCGACACAAATGAAGAAAGTGAAAGTACTATCGAGACCTCCCAAGATCACGTGGACACAGATCAGAACCCTGGTGAAACAAGCTAAACAACTTGTCTTGTCACAGAATAATCCTTTAACTCCTACCATGTATTTTGTAGCTTTCCTATCTCTTATATCTACTCCTAAAGTAGAAAGTGCAGCTTATTGGTCATACATTCCTAACCCGCCACTACTCCACCCAGTGGGCTGGTTAGATCAAGATCCTGTTAGAATTCTAACTAATGATTCCCTCCGGCTGGGAGGCTTACAAGACTCAGAGTCTAGAAACCATGCTGTGGCGTTAATTAACTTCACTGGTAAAGCTGATTCACTGCCTATTTGCTTTACCTTGAGAGGCAAAGCACCTCCCTTTTGTTTACCTACAAGTTATAGAGTATTTTTAACTGATGCTCCAGATCCTAATGATGCAGAAAAGCGTTATGTTTGGGAATATGAGTTACAAACTATTGGAACATTTAATTATAATGAAACCTGCTTGACAGTGAACTGGCTGCCTATTCCTAATTGTAAAGAAAAATATAGAGATAAAAACCAATTCTGGGAATCATCTTTAACTAACACACCTACTTGGCTTTCTTGTGGATTCCCAGATGCAGTCAACAAACAGTTTCCTATGAATTCAGAAACAATTGTCTGGGACTATTCCCCTACTTCTTGTTATAATCATAATAAATATTTATCGAAACAGTTAGATAAATACCATCAATACCAATGGTCTGGCACCCCTCAACCTATACAGCGATGGTTTACACCTGGTTTAGTTGAACCCATATGGGTTGCCCAGGAAAAGAATAAAACTCAAATACATTATGATTTATTTAGGCTTGTTGCTGCATCCAACTTAATATTAGAAAAGAAACCCGGTATGACTAAACCTACACCAATATCAGTAAAAACTTGTGTTGGATATCCATATGCTTTGCTTCTGGCTCCTAATAAGTACTTAACTATTACACAGTTGAAAAATTCCTATCATATAACCTGTACTGCTTGTAAAGTAACCAATTGTCTCACTTCTACTGATTTGTTTAATAACAGACTGTTTAATTCTGTATTAATTGTGAAAAGACCGTCTTATGTACTGTTACCTGTAGACTTGCAAAATGATCCTTGGTATGATAACTCTGCTTTACAAGTTTTACACACTGTTAATGAATTAATTAGACCTAAGAGATTTATAGCAACATTAATTTTAGGAATTTTAGCTTTAATTTCTATAGTCACTACATTTGCAGTGGCTACAACTGCCTTGGTACAAGAAATACATACGGCTCACTTTGTCAACTCTTTAAGCAACAACATTACTTTGGCCTTAATGACTCAAGCCAGCATAGATAATAAACTTGAAGCAAAATTAAATATTTTGGAAGAAGTAGTATTAGCTTTAGGACAAGATATTAAGTTCATACAACATAAACTACAGACTAAATGTCACTCAGCCTTTCAAGCTATCTGTGTTACACCTTTACCTTACAATCTTTCTACATCATGGGAGAAAACAAAGGCACATTTACAGGGTGTATGGAAAGACAATGACATAACACATGATTTACACACCCTTCAAAAGGACATCTCAGCTATAAGTGAAGCTCATATACCTATTACGTCCCTGGATGCATTAGCTCAATCACTGACTAATAATCTTAAAGCCTTAAATCCTGTAACCTGGATTCAGTACATTGTGTTTATAGTCATCATTGGATGTCTGATATTCTGTGTTGTCTTACTGTTACCATGTCTTCTTCGTTGTGTGTTTTCCTCCATAAAGGCTGTTCGCCAAGACCTCTTTGAATTACGCTTCATAAACAAAAAAGGGGGAAATGCCGCACCCCCGGCATCTAGCCGGGGTGAAGTGGCGCTGTCCGCATTATAAAATGCGTGAGTAGGTGGTATGTGCTCCCCGGAGCGAAACCCCCAGCCCCCCTGGTTTGCGACAGCAGCGCATAAGTTGCCTAGCATGCCTTTGTTTGAACGTAATGACTCACGAGGTGCGGCATAAAAGCCTAAAAAACCTTTGCTCTGAAACCTGTCTGTTCAGTTGGATGCCTGATTATTGTCTGATTGTCTTGAGAAACTAAGAATAAACACAGTGACTTACTGATCCACAATTAAACACAGCAAGTATAGCTGTGCTAAACTCAGTGGCTCCAAGAGAGCCTGCACAACAGCACGTCCCTACCATAAATGTCAGTGACTTGAGACAATGCAGGCACGGCAAACAAGATGTTCCAACACTATCACCTCCTGCAGTAAAACTTTACTTAGAAAAACATCTGACTTCACTAATTAGTAAAACTTTACTTAGAAAAACATCTTACTTCACTAATTTTCATATGTAACACAAATCAATAAAGTAGTTTAATGTTTAACAAACAATTAACTATGAATCAAAATATAGTTACTAATTAGAGTAAAAATATATAGAAGTAGTCAAGCATTATACATAAAAGAATATGTTCAGCTGTTCTTAAAAGAGATCATAAGAAACTGAGACCAATTATAGAACTAAGAGAAGTCACAAATCTTGACATTCCTAGATAAGGAGAAGCAACCAGGTGTTACTAATGAAACCACTTCCCTAGAACAAAAACCTTGAAAAAATAAACCACCTCCCTCCAAAAAGAAAAACCTTGAAAACATATAGTGCATGATAAACCACATATGGAGACACAAAGATAATTGGAGACACAAAGATAATTTACAAACATAAACAAAATAATGATTATATTGTTTTAACCCTGGAAAGAAAATGTATAAATACCAGACTTAAAAATCAATAAAGTGCAGCTGCTTTGTGTAGCAGTCTGTCAATTCATCCTGCGTCGACCTTTCAATCAACCTGTGCCGTTCGCCCTGAGCACCCTCAGACTGAGGCCCATCGACTGGCGGTCCGCGACAGAACTCAAATGCCTTTTTGTTCAGGTGACTTTGGTATTGTTTGATAAATAAAACTAGTTCTAGGACTGTTATTAAAGTTCAGATTTTTAAAGATTTTAGAATTGCCACCTCTGTAATATTTCTAAATTTTGCTGGATTTTACTGTGAGATTAATTTTTTATTTTGAGCCTCTGAATTCTGATTTTAAGATAGCTAGCTATAGTGAGGCCTAGGGACATGTTCTTCATACTTAGGCCAGTGACTACAGGGCAAAATTTAGCCTACACTGCCCCTTCTTCCCTGCTCCAACTTTGCCTCCTGGCTATTCTGGGAAAAACTGAATGCTCCATCTTCTTGCTTTCTGCCTGGAACTCTGCACCTGGTAAATGACTTAAGGACATAGATAAGTCCTGTCCTTTCCAGCCATCTTTGATGCCATGTGGCTACATGAGACTTATGGGGACCTTGAAAAACATTAGGAATTGTGCCTATGTTGTAGTTTCAGAACACTTTTCAGTAACTCAAAACCTTAAAGTCATGTTACATTTTATAAAATGTCTGTGTCATATGTAAGATATAATACTTCAGCTGTTTAGATTGTTTCAGGCAGACAGCCCTCAGAATGGGAGAAGACATTTGCAGGTTATGTTTTTGACAAAGGTTTGATAACCATAATCCACAGAGAACTCAAACTTACTAATAAGAAAAGGACAAATGTACAGATGTTGACGTGGATGCAGAGAGAAGGGGATGCTTCTACATTGCTGGCAATATGATACTTTTGGAAAGAAGTTTGGAGAACACTCAAGGAACTAAAAGTAGACCTACCATTCGATCCTGCAATTCCTCTACTAGGTATATACCCAGAAGATCAAAAATTATTTTACAACAAAGACATTTGCACCAGAATGTTTAATGCAGCCCAATTCATAATAGCCAAGACATAGGAACAGCCCAAATACCCTTCAACCCATGAAAGAATTAACAAGTTGTGGTAAATGTACACCTGGAATACTATGCAGCAATAAAAAGATGGAGACTTCACATCTTTTATGTTTACCTGGATGGATCTGGAACATCTTCTTAGTAAAGTATCTCAAGAATGGAAAAAAAGTATCCAATGTACTCAATACTATTATGAAATCAATATATAATCACCTACACATTCATATGAGTGGCAAAACATAACTATAGTCCAGAAAGTAAAAGGGAAGAGGAGAGGGGGGAGTGGAGGGGGGATATGGGAGAAGGGAGGGTATTTTGGGGGACCTCTCCTAATGTGCATGATGCAATGGTACATTTCAAAACTATTAAGAAATGAGTATAATTGTAATGAGTGTGTTACTTAGTTCAATGCAAGTATTTCAGATTGTATATGAAAGCAGTACACTGAACCCTATAAATACATCAATGTACAAAGTTATGATTTAATGAAAAATAATAATAATAATTTAAAAAAAGAACAAGAGATCCCTTTTCGTTGTGGGCAAGACACTTGAACAGAAGCTTCTCTGAAGAAGACAGGCGCATGGCCTACAAACACATGAAAAAATGCTCGTCATCTTTAATCATCAGAGAAATGCAAATCAAAACTACTTTGAGATATCATCTAACTTCAGTAAATGGAGCCCACATGACAAAATCCCAAAACTACAGATGTTGGCATGGATGTGGAGAAAAGGGTACACTTCTGCAATGCTGGTGGGAATGCAACTAATATGTTTCTTTTGGAAAGAAGTTTAGAGAACACTTAGGGAACTAAAAGTAGACCTGCCATTCGATCCTACAATTCCTCTACTAGGTATATATCCAGAAGACAAAAAATATCTTTACAACAAAGATATTTGCACCAGAATGTTTATTACAGCTCAATTCATAATTTCCAAGTCATGGAAGTAGCCCAAGTGGTCATCAAACCATGAATGGATTAACAAATGGTTGTATATGTATACCATGGAATATTATGCAGCCATAAAAAATGGAGACTTTACCTCTTTTATGTTTATGTGTGTGGAGCTGGAACATATTCTTCTTAGTAAAGTATCTGAGGAATGGAAGAAAAAGTATCCAATGCACTCAGTACTATTATAAAACCAATACATCATCACCCACACTTTCATATGAATGATAAAACACAACTATAGCTGAGAATGAAGGAGAGAAGAGGACGGCGAGGGGAGGGGAGGGGGGAGTTTGGGTGGAGGGAGGGTAATAAGTGGGACCTCACCTATGGTGCATACTGCAAGGATACATGTCAAATCAATTAAAAGTAGAGTATAAATGGCTTAACACAACAATTAAGTGAGTGAAGTGAAGGTTATGTTAACAGGTTTGACGTAAGCATTCCAAATTGTATATAAAACCAGCACTTTGTACCCCATAAATGCATTAAAATACGCAGTTACGATTTAATAAAAAAATAAAAATATGGGGATTAATTTGAGTTCTCTATAGATCCTAGTTATCAAGCTTTTGTCTGATTGAAAATATGCAAATATCCTTTCCCATTGTGTAGGTTGTCTCTTTGCTTTCGTTATTGTCTCCTTAGCTGTACAGAAGCTTTTCAGTTTAATGAAGTCCCATTTGTTTATTTTTGTTGTTGTTGCAATTGCCATGGCAGTCTTCTTCATGAAGTCTTTCCCCAGGCCAATATCTTCCAGTGTTTTTCCTATGCTTTCTTTGAGGATTTTTATTGTTTCATGCCTTAAATTTAAGTCCTTTATCCATCTTGAATCAATTTTTGTGAATGGGGAAAGGTGTGGGTCCAGTTTCAGTCTTTTACACGTAGACATTCAGTTCTCCCAACACCATTTATTGAATAGGGAGTCTTTCCCCCAAGGTATGTTCTTGTTTGGTTTATCGAAGATTAGGTGGTTGGAAGATGTTAGTTTCATTTCTTGGTTTTCAATTCGATTCCAAGTGTCTATGTCTCTGTTTTTGTGCCAGTACCATGCTGTCTTGAGCACTATGGCTTTGTAGTACAGACTAAAATCTGGTATGCTGATGCCCCCAGCTTTATTTTTGTCACTAAGAACTGCCTTAGCTATACGAGGTTTTTTCCGGTTCCATACAAAACACAGAATCAATCCCATATATCAATGGGCAAGAGACATGAATAGAATTTTCTCTATAGATGACAGACAAATAGCTAGCAAACACATGGAAAAATGTCCATCATCTCTATATATTAGAGAAATGCAAATCAAAACAACCCTGAGATATCATCTAACCCCAGTGAGAGTGACCCACATCTCAAAATCTCAATACTGCAGATGCTGGCGTGGATGTGGAGAGAAGGGAACACTTTTACACTGCTGGTGGGACTGCAAACTGGTACAACCTTTTTGGAAGGAAGTATGGAGAAACCTCAAAGCACTCAAGCTAGACCTCCCATTTGATCCTGCAATCCCATTACTGGGCATCTACCCAGAAGGAAAAAAATCCTTTTATCATAAGGAGGCTTGTACTAGACTGTTTATTGCAGCTCAATTTACAATCGCCAAAATGTGGAAACAGCCTAAATGCCCACCAACCCAGGAATGGATTAACAAGCTGTGGTATATGTATACCATGGAATACTATTCAGCCATTAAAAAAATGGAGACTTTACATCCTTCGTATTAACCTGGATGGAAGTAGAAGACATTATTCTTAGTAAAGCATCACAAGAATGGAGAAGCATGAATCCTATGTACTCAGTTTTGATATGAGGACAATTAATGACAATTAAGGTTATGGGGGGGGAAGTAGAAAGAGGGATGGAGGGAGGGGGTGTGGCCTTGGTGTGCGTCACACTTTATGGGGGCAAGACATGATTGAAAGAGGGACTTCACCTAACAATTGCAATCAGTGTAACCTGGCTTATTGTACCCTCAATGAATCCCCAACAATAAAAAATAAATAAATAAATAAAACAACAAAAAATAAACAGTATAAAGCATAAAAAATAAAAATTATATAAGGGAATTTTTTAGAATTAGTTACGTTTATACTTCATTAAAAATTTCTAGATATTAGAGGGGAGGAGGTAAGATGGCCAACAGGAGTCAGCTTTCCACAGAATTTCCTGTCCAGAAGGAGAGATAAAGTACAGAATGTTCTCAACAAAGCTGAAAGTCAGGAGCTGGGCTAAGAAAGAAGATTTAGGGGTGCTTATCATCCCTGCTGAGGCAAGCTGTGAATCCAAGGAAACAAGCTACATGTACAAAACCCATCAGCATGAGGACAAGGGAACCCTCCCTCAAGAGAGTGGCTCACTGTGTGCTCTCTACAACCAAGCATTGTTCAGAAGACCACTTATTTTACCCCACAGGAGACAGGCGTTAAACATAGAGGGACTGCTTCTCCATAGAGGTCCCACCTGTGATACTAGGTATTCTCTTGCCTGGAGTAAAACTGATCAAATATTTTTCCCACAATTCTGAACTCCCAGTCCACCCTACCCCCCTCTCTTGGCGGACTGGGTGAGTACCTGCCATGTGTGGGCCACAGTACTCCCTTTCCTGCTTGACTCCCTATCTCTACATCCACCAAATACCACTCAACTTGAGTCACTGTTTTCAGGACAGTCATGCAGCAGCCCACACCATGCCCAGACCTCTCAAGGAATTGCCAGACACTCTGGGTTCTGCAGGGGATGGGATTTCAGCTCCACAAAGTTGCCTTGGGAGCTGAGTGTAGCACAGGAGGTGTCACTGCCTCCTTTATGACTCTGGCAGGAGCATACCCCTGGTGCCTTTGCTCATTGAAAGGAGTTGAGTCACAGGACTCTTGGGTTAGCAGTGGTGGGGTGAGACTGCAATGTAAGGCTGGGAAGGAGGCACTGACCTCCTCCTTCACTCTTTGGCTGGGACCAAACCAGGAAAGGGCAGGGAGGGGGCAAGATGGCCGACTGGAAGAAGCCTCTGACAGAAGCTTCTGTCCAGAGGGAAGGATAAAGTCCAGGAAGTACCCATTTAAGCTGAGGACTGGAAGCCGAGCCGAGAGAGAAGTGAGATTTTGCAGGCCACTTTTTTTTTTTCAAGATCAATAAAAATACTGTTTTATTTTATTTTCATTAAATCATAGCTGTGTACATAATGTGATCATGGGGCACCATACACTGGTTTTATAGACCATTTGACATATTTTCATCACATTGGTTAACATCACCTTCCTGGCATTTTCTTACTTATTGTGTTAAGATATTTAAATTCTACATTTAGTAAGATTCACACGTACCCTTGTAAGATGCATCATAGGTGTAATCCCACTAATCACCATCCCTTCGTACATCCTCTCCCCTCCCTCCCCTCCTTCTTCCCCTCCCCCATATTCTTAGGTTATAACTGGGTTATAGTTTTCATATGAAGCCATAAATTAGTTTCATAGTAGGACTGAGTACACTGGATACTTTTTCTTCCATTCTTGAGATACTTTACTAAGAAAATATGTTCCAGCTCCATCCATGTAAACATGAAAGAGGTAAAGTCTCCATCTTTCTTTAAGGCTGCCTAATATTCCATGGTGTACATATACCACAATTTATTAATCCATTCGTGGATCGATGGGCACTTGGGCATTTTCCATGACTTAGCAATAATGAAATGGGCTGCAAAAAAACATTCTGGTACAAATATCTTAGTTACAATGTGATTTTTGTTCTTCTGGGTATATACCTAGTAGAGGAATTACAGGATTGAATGTCAGGTTTATTTTCAGCTCTCTAAGTGTTCTCCAAATTTCCTTCCAAAAGTAATGTATTTTTTTTAATTATTAAATCATAGCTGTGTACATTAATGTGATCATGGGGCACCATACACTGGTTTTATAGAACATTTGACATATTTGCATCACACTGGTAAACATAACTTTCTGGCACTTTCTTAGTTACTGTGTTAAGACGTTTATATTCTACATTTACTAAGCTTCACATGTACCCTTGTAAGATGCACCATAGGCGTAATCCCACAAATCACCCTCCCCCTGTCGATCCTCCCTCCGCCTCTCCTCCCTCTCCCCTTTTCCATATTTTTAGGTTATAACTGGGCAATAACATTCATATGAAAGCCATAAATTAGTTTCAAAGCAGGGCTGAGTACATTTGATACTTTTTCCTCCATTCCTGAGATACATTACTAAGAAGAATATGTTCCAGCTACATCCATGTAAACACGAAAGAGGTAAAGTCTCCATCTTTCTTTAAGGTTCCATAATATTCCAAGGGGTACATATACCACAATTTATTAATCCATTCGTGGAGCGATGGGCACTTCGGCTTTTTCCATGACTTAGCAATTATGAATAGGGCTGCAATAAGCATTGTGGTACAAATATCTTTTTATAATGTGATGTTTGTTCTTCTGGGTATATACCTAGTAGAGGAATTATAGGATTGAAAGGCATTTCTATTTTTAGATCTCTAAGTGTTCTCCAAACATTTTTCCAAAAAGAAAGTATTAACTTGCATTCCCACCAACAGTGTAGAAGTGTTCCCCTTACTCCACATCCATGCCAACAGATCTGGTCTTGGGATTTTGTGATATGGGCTAATCTTACTGGAGTTAGATGATATCTCAAAGTTGTTTTGTTTTGCATTTCTCTGATGATTAAGGATGATGAGCATTTTTTCATATGTCTATAGGCCATGCGCCTGTCTTCTTCAGAGAAGTTTCTCTTCAAGTCCCTTGCCCAGCCTGCGATGGGAATCACTTGTTCTTTTCTTGTTTATACATTTGAGTTAACTGTGGATTCTGGTTATTAAACCTCTGTTGGAGACATAACCTGCAAATATCTTCTCCCATTCTAAGGGCTGTCTGCTTGCTTTAATTACTGTGTTCTTGGCTGTGCAGAAGCTTTTTAGTTTGATCAGGTCCCAGTAGTGTATTTTTGAAGGTGCTTCAATTGCCTGGGGGGACCTCCTCATAAAATATTCGCCCAGACCAATTACTTCAAGAGTTTTCCCTGCACTTTCTTCCAGTATTTTTATAGTTTCATGTCTTAAGTTTAAATCTTCAATCTAGTGAAAGTCTATCTTAGTTAATGGTGAAAGGTGTGTGTCCCGTTTCAGCTTTCTTCAAGTCGCCAGCCAGTTCACCCAGCACCATTTGTTAAATAGGGAATCTTTTCTCCACTGAATGATTTAATTGGCTTGTCAAAGATCAGATAATGGTAAGTAGCTGGGTTCATCTCTTGGTTCTCTATTCTGTTCCATACATCTACCTCTCTCTTTGTATGCCAGTAGCATGCTGTTTTGATCACTATGGATTTATAGTACAGTCTGAGGTCTGGTCGCTTTATTCCTCCTGCTTTTTCTTTATTTCTGAGTAATGTCGTGGCTATTCCAGGTGTTTCCTGATTGCATAGAAAGCTAAGTATTATCTTTTCAAGATCTTTAAAGTATGACAGTGGAGCTTTAATAGGGATTGCATTACAATTGTATATTGCTTTGGGTAGCATGGACATTTTAACCATGTTGATTCTTCTCAGCCATGAGCATGCTATGTTTTTCCTTTTGTTAACATTTTCTGCTATATCTTTTCTTAGAGTTTCATAATTCTTTGTAGAGATCTTTCACATCCTTTGTTATATAAACTCACAAATAATTCATCTTCTTCGTACTACTGTGAATGGAATAGAGTCCTTAACTGTTTTTTCAGCTTGACTATTGTTGGTATATATAAAGGCTACCGATTTATGAAGGTTGATTTTGTATCCTGAAATGCTGCTATATTCCTTGATCACTTTTAAGAGTTTTGTAGTAGAATCCCTGGTGTTTTCCAGATATACAATCATATCATCTGTGAAGAGTGAAAGTTTGATCACTTCTGACCCTATATGGATACCCTTGATCGCCTTTTCTTCCCTAATTGCATGGCTAAAACTTCCATTACAATGTTAAAGAGCAGTGGAGGCAATGGACAACCTTGTATGGTTTCTGGTATGAGTGAAAATGATTTCAACTTAACCCCATTCAATATGATATTGGCTGTGGGTTTGCTGTAGATGGCCTCTATCAGTTTAAGAAATGTCCCTTCTGGGCGGCACCTGTGGCTCAGTAGGTAGGGCGCTGGGCCCCATATACCAAGGGTGGCCAGTTCAAACTCGGCCCCAGCTTAACTGCAACCAAAAAATAGCCGGGCGTTGTGGCGGGTGCCTGTAGTCCCAGCTACTCAGGAGGCTGAGGCAAGAGAATCGCTTAAGCCCAGGAGTTGGAGGTTGCTGTGAGCTGTGTGAGGCCACGGCACTCTACCGAGGGCCATAAAGTGAGACTCTGTCTCTACAAAAAAAAAAAAAAAAAAAAAGAAATGTCCCTTCTATACCAATTTTCTTAAGTATTCTGATCATGAAGGGATGCTGGATATTATCAAAAGCTTTTTTTGCATCAATTGAGAGAATCATATTTTCTTTCTTTTTTCATTTTTTTATATGCTGAATTACATTTATAGATTTACAGATATTGAACCAGCCTTGAGACCATGGGATAAAGCTGACCTGGTTATGAGGTGTAATTTGTTTGTTGTGTTGCTGGATTCTGTTTGTTAGGATATTGTGGAATATTTTTGCATCTATATTCATTAGTGAGATTGGTTTATCATTTCCTTTTCTTGTTGGGTCTTTTCCTGGTTTGGGGATCAGGGTGATGTTTGCTTCATAGAATGTGTTGGGTAGTCTTCCTTCTTTTTCTACCTTTTGGAACAGGTCGAGTAATATAGGTACTAATTCCTCTTTAAAGGTTTGGTAGAATTCTGACGTGAAGCCATCTGGTCTCAGGCTTTTCTTTTTAGGGAGATTTTTGTATGGTTAATGCTATTTCAGAACTTGATATAGTCCTGTTCAACATTTCCACTTGATTCTGGCAAAGTCTTAGAAGATGATGTGCCTCCAAGTATTGGTCAATTTCCTTCAGATTTTCATATTTCTGATAATAAAGTTTCTTGTAATATTCATTAAGGATTTTTTGAATTTCTGAGGAGTCTGTTGTTATTTATTCATTGTCATTTCTGATGGGTATATGCCCAACAGAGGAATTACAGGATTGAATGGCAGATCTATTTTTAGATCTCTGAGTGTTCTCCATATATCTTTCCAAAAGGAATGTATTAATTTGCATTCCCACCAGCAGTGCAGAAGTGTTCCCTTTTCTCCGCATCCACGCCAACATCTCTGGTCTTGAGATTTTGTGATATAGGCTAGTCTCATTGGAGTTAGATGATATCTCAAAGTAGTTTTGATTTGCATTTCTCTCATGATTAAAGATGATGAGCATTTTTTCATATGTCTGAAGGCCGTGGCCTGTCTTCTTCAGAGAAGTTTCTCTTCAAATCCCTTGCCCAGCCTGCGATGGGATCCCTTGTTTTTTTCTTGCTGATGCGTTTGAGTTCTCTGTGGATTCTGGTTACTAAACCTTTGTCAGAGATATACCCTGCAAATATCGTCTCCCATTCTGAGGACTGTTTGTTTGCTTTACTTACAGTGTTCTTAGCTGTGCAGAAGCTTTTTAGTTTGATCAAGTCTCAGTAGTGTATTTTTGAAGCTGCTTCAATTGCCCGGGGGGTTCCGCTCATGAAATACTCACCCAGACCAATTACTTCAAGGGTTTTCCCTGCATTCCCCTCTAGTATTTTTATAGTTTCATGTATTAAGTTTAAATCTTTAATCCAATGAGAGTCTATCTTAGTTAATGGTGAAAGGTGTGGGTCCAATTTCAGTCTTCTCCAGGTTGCCAGCCAGTTCACCAAGCACCATTTTTTAAATAGGGAATCTTTTCCCCACTGAATGTTTTTAATTGGCTTGTCAAAAATCAAATAGCGGTAAGTAGCTGGATTCATCTCTTGGTTCTCTATTCTGTTCCAGATATCTACTGCTCTGTTTTTGTGCCAATACCATGCTGTTTTGATCACTATCAATTTGTAGTAAAGTCTGAGGTCTAGTAGTGTGATTCCTCCTGTTTTGTTTTTATTTCTGAGTAATGTCTTGGCTATTCGAGGTTTTTTCTGATTCCATGTAAAACGAAGTAATGTTTTTTCAAGATCTTTAAAATATGACAGTGGAACTTTAATAGGGAGTGCGTTGAAATTATATATTGCTTTGGGTAGTATGGACATTTTGTTAGTGTTGATTCTTCCCAGCCATGAGCATGGTATGTTTTTCCATTTGTGAACATTTTCAGCTATTTTTTCTTAGAGTTTCATAGTTCTCTTTATAGAGATCTTTCACGTCTTTTGTTAGGTAAATTCCCAAATATTTCATCTTCTTTGGCACTACTGTGAATGGGATAGAGTCCTTAACTGCTTTTTCAACTTGACTGTTGTTGGTGTATATAAAGCCTACCGATTTATGGATGTTGATTTTGTAACCTGAGATACTGCTGTATTCCTTGATCACTTCTAGGAGTTTTGTAGTAGAGTCCCGAGTGTTTTGCAGATACACAATCATATCATCTGCGAATGCCGCACCCACGGCACCATAGCCGTAGTGAGGCGGCGCTGTCCGCGTTCTAGAACGACGGGAAGGTGGATTGTGCTCCACGGAGCTTAGCCCCCAGCGCCCCCAGTATGCACAGCATCAGAAATGTTGCCTAGCATGCTCAGTTACCCGCTTAAGTTTAAAGATTGTGGCATCTATTCATGTGTTTGTCATTCTGTACCAGAAGTCTGTTTGTTCTGATAAACTATCAATATGTACTTTCTTAAGAATGAACACAATACACTGTTGATCCAAATATAACACCACCTCATGAGCTTACTAGACTCAGTGGCACTACTAATGAACACACAAAGAGGTTTTTCCCACCATAAATATCAGTGGAGACAGAAAAAACAGAATAAATGCATAAACAGAACTTTTACAAGACATGACCTCCCACAATAAGGATTTGTTCAAACATCTTGCTTCACTAATTTTCATATGTAATACAAATCAATAGAGTAGTTTAATGTTTAACAAACAATCAATTATGAATCAAAGTATAGTTACTAATAAGAGTAAAAATATATAGAAAATATATATAAAAGTAGTCAAGCATTATACATAAAAGAATATGTCCAGCTGTTTTAAAAATAAGATCATAAGAAACTGAAAAGAGTTGCAGGACTGAGAAGAGTTGTAAGCCTTGACATTCCTAAAGAGGGAGTAAGCAGGTGTTACTGATAAACCACCTCCCTCCGGAGAGCAAAACCTTGAAAACATGTAATGCATGATAAACCGCATATGCAGACACAAAGATAATTTACAAGCATAAGCAGAATGAAGATTGCATTGTTTGAACCTTGGAAAGAAAATGTATAAATACCAACATATACTCTCAGTAAAATTTGCAGCTGCATACTTTAACCCGTAGTGTGCCAGACTGTCATTCCTGCGCCGACCTCTCAACTTTCCTCGTTCCTTCTCCCTGCTTTCCCTCAGACTGGAGCCCACCGACAGGGTGGTCCGTGGCAGGTGGCGCCCGAACAGGGACCTGAAGGACAGGTAATCTTCTCTCCTTTTCTTTCTTTTTCAAGGTTGAGGGCGGCTCTTACCAGGGAGCTGCAGTCCCGCCGGTAAAGGCTGACCGGTTAAGTGTAAGCAATCACAGGATTCATGGGCACGCATTAACTAAGGAAGAAAAAATATTGAGTACTATGTTGCAGCGTTTGTTGGCAAAGAACGGGTTCAATGTGTCCCTCAAACGGTTGGAGGAGCTTATGCATTTTCTTAGACATGTTAGCCCTTGGTTCGTGGAGGAGGGATCGCTCTCCCTAGCGGATTGGAAAAGAGTTGGGAGGGAGATGCGCCGTTATGTGCAGGCACACGGGGAGCATACACTCCCCGCTCAAGCCTTCCCCCTGTGGCTACAGATTAGGGAATTGCTAACTGATACTATGTCTCTTGAGGCGTTTGTACGAGAAACTGCTTCAGAGACTAAAAGTCCAGAGGCTAAAAGTCCACCTATACATGATGAAGTACCAAGAGAGACTCGTGACGAGGCAGAGCCAGGGCTTCTGCGTGCTGTGGGGATGCTCCCCCCACCGCCGGAGCCTGAGGACTCTTTTCCTCCGCCTCCAAAGCTTGGGGATTCTTCCGATGATAATTGGGATTTAGCAGATGAAATGGCCAAACAAGATGAGGAAGGGGATTTCTTTGATCATGATAATGAGCCCCCCATGGCGTTTGTAAGCATAACAAAGGCACGTCCTGCTAAAAGGGTCTCTCGTGCCCCTTGGCCGCCTTTGCCTCCCATGGGTTTTCAGAATGCAAGGCAGGAAGCCAGAGGTTTTCAGGGCGCAGTGCAGGAAGCACGGAAACAAGGGGATTTTACTTTCGCTTTTCCAGTGAAAGTGTCAGCTAATGACGGTGGGGACCCCGTATGGGAACCCCTGCCTCTTAAAACATTGAAAGAATTGCAGCAGGCTGTCCGTACTTCGGGCGCTTCTGCTCCATATACTTTACAGATTGTAGACTTAGTTGGAAGCCTCTGGCTTACTCCCTATGATTGGCATCAAACAGCTAAAGCCACTTTATCACCTGGTGATTATGTCTTATGGAGAACTGAATATGAAGATAGGTCAAAAGATACTATTACTCAATTTTCTGGTAGAAGGGGACCTAAGCCCACTATGGCTATGCTATTAGGAACTGATGATTTTACATCTCCTCAGGCACAGACGGCCATCCCCCGCCAATTTCTGGAAGCCATAACAAAAAATGCCATCAGTGCTTGGTGCAAGCTCCCTCCTCCCGGGGCCAAAGGCGGCACATTAGCCAATATTAGGCAAGGTACGGAGGAGCCGTACCAAGACTTTATTTCAAGGCTGGAAGAAGCCATTAATAGAATGCTCCCCCCGTCTGAGGGCACATCACTGTTGCTCAAACAGTTAGCATGGGAAAATGCCAACACGCTGTGTCAGGACCTTATACGTCCTCTAAGAAAAACAGGTACTTTACCAGATTATATTAAAGCATGCATGGATGCCTCACCAGCGATAGTCCAGGGTATGGCTTATGCTGCAGCAATGCAAGGACAGAAATTCAGCGCCTATGTTAAAAATACCTTCAATAAAGGAGGTAAGGGGCCAAGAGCTCCTGCTAACACTTGCTACAATTGTGGCAAGCCAGGACACATGCAGAAGGACTGTAAACAGTCCCATGCCAATAAGCCGAGGGGGGACCCACCCGGCTTATGCCCTCGTTGTAAGAAGGGGCGACATTGGAGAAATGAATGCAAATCAAAATTTCATAAGGATGGAACCCCCTTGAATGACAAGGGAGACACTGATCCTGAGGATCAGGAAGTACGAAAGTCAAAAAACTAGGTGAGGGGCATTCTCCCAGCCCGGACCCCAAGAGAGATCATGCTGCGGTGCAGGATGTGCAGCACTCATCTACTTTAAATCCTCAAGCCCCTGAATTTACTATTCATGACCTTTCACGGGGCACTCCTGGGAGTGCAGGTTTAGATCTTGCAAGTGAAAAGGATGTATTATTATCCAAATGGGACGGTGTTACTTTAATCCCCACTGCAGTAAAAGGGCAACTTTTGCCGGGGACAGTTGGAATTATAATTGGGAGAAGTTCAAATTATACTAAACATTTTGAAGTTATTCCAGGAGTAATTGATTCAGATACTCAAAATACAATTAAAATAATGGTTAGAGCTTTAGTGGAAACAACTCAAATTCATAAAGGACAGAGAATTGCGCAATTGCTGTTATTACCATATGTCCCTTTACCTGCACCACATTTAAAGACGGCCAGGGGACAAGGTCAGTTTGGTTTCACTGATTATGTGGCTTTGGTGCATAATTTGAATGACAGGCCATTCCAAGAAATAAAATTAAATGGCAAAGCATTTAAAGGATTAATGGATACAGGAGCTGACAAAACCTGTATTACAGCTTCTGAATGGCCTCAGTCCTGGCCGGTTCAACGAACCGCTTCTTCTTTGATTGGGCTTGGTTCAGCCACAGGAGTTATGCAAAGTACAGCTTATCTCTCTTGGGAGTTTGAAGGAAAAACAGGTTTTGTTCAACCATATGTATTGCCCTCTTTACCATTCACTCTATGGGGCAGGGACCTCCTA
The DNA here is from genome assembly GCF_027406575.1 of Nycticebus coucang. Lineage (NCBI taxonomy): Eukaryota > Metazoa > Chordata > Mammalia > Primates > Lorisidae > Nycticebus > Nycticebus coucang. The sequence continues at coordinate 84,118,946 of NC_069804.1, forward strand.
CACGTTATGGATTTAAAATTAGTCACTGCTGATCAGTTAAATGACCAGCATTTTACATAGGGGCCACTGCAGAAAATCATGCAATCAAAATAAAATGGTTAACAGATACGCCTGTATGGGTTAGTCAGTGGCCCCTAACAACAGAAAAGTTACAGGCATTACAAATTTTAGTTCAGGAACAAGTAGACAAAGGGCACCTGGAAGAATCCACTAGCCCTTGGAATACTCCTGTATTTGTGATAAAGAAAAAATCTGGAAAATGGAGACTTTTACAGGACTTAAGAGCAGTCAATACAGTGATGGAGGATATGGGAGCCTTGCAACCTGGGCTCCCTTCCCCTGTGGCCATACCTGAGAGATGGTCAATTATAATTATTGATTTACAGGATTGTTTTTTCACCATTAATCTACATCCTGATGACTGCCCTCGGTTTGCTTTTAGTGTTCCTTCACTAAATTTACGAGAACCTTTTAAAAGGTATCAATGGAAAACTTTACCTCAAGGTATGAAAAATAGTCCTACATTGTGTCAAAAATTTGTGGCTGCTGCTTTAGCAGCACTGCGAGTACAATTTCCAGATACTTACATTATTCATTATATGAATGATATTTTATTGGCTCATCAACATCAGGCACAAGTACAACTTATGCTGGAAAAGGCCATAGAGCAATTAACTAAGTTTGGTCTAATTATTACCCCAGAAAAAATTCAAAGAGATAAGCCGCTTAGCTATTTAGGTGAGTGGATTCATTCGGATTATATCACTCCACAGAAAGTACAGATAAGAAGAGATAAATTACAAACACTTAATGATTATCAAAAACTCTTAGGAGACATAAATTGGATTCGGCCTTATTTGAAAATTACTACGGGGACTCTCAGTCCTTTGTTTGCTATTTTACAAGGAGACTCAGATCCACAGTCTCCAAGAATAATGACTAAAGAAGCTTTACAGACACTGGGAGTTGTGGAACAAGCACTCAGCCAAGCTAGAGTTAAGCAGGTTAATTATCAGAAACCATGGTCTTTATTAATTTTCTCTACTGAATATACACCCACTGCCTGCTTGTAGCAGGCAGGCATTTTAGAATGGATCCATCTACCACATGTACAAGCAAAAGTTGTTGCTAATTATCCTTATTTAATCTCCTTACTCATAGACAAAGGCAGGAAACGATCTAGAGAGTTATTTGGCAAAGAACCTCATACTATTATAACTACTTATAATAAAACTCAAATAGAACAATTACTTCAAAATAATGAAGATTGGATATTGGCCTTACAAGGTTACACAGGACAAATTTTATATCATTATCCAAAACATCCTTTAATTGAATTTGCAAAAACAGTTTCACTTATATTTCCTCTTTTGTGTGCCAGACAGCCACTACCTCAGGCTGTCACATTATTTACTGATGGCTCTTCGACAGGAAAAGCTGTGGTTTTTAGTCCAGGCATGTCGCCTCTCATAAAAGAAGTGGCACAAACTTCAACTCAACAAGCAGAACTATGGGCATTAATCACTGCTTTTGAACATTTTAAACAAAAGTTTAATTTGTATACAGATTCTAAATATGTTACTTCCTTATTTCCAGCCCTTGAAACTGCTCTTTTAACAGGAACTTCAACTATACTGCCTTTGTTAAAAAGGCTACAAACTTTGATTCAACAAAGACACAATCAATTTTATATTAGTCATATAAGAGGGCACTCACAACTACCAGGACCATTGGCACAAGGTAATGCTACTGCAGATTTACTTACAAGAACTGTAGTGGCCACAGTCACTCAGGCTGAAGACAGCCATACTTTGCATCATCAAAATGCTAATGCATTAAGAAAAATGTTTCACATTACCAGAGAACAGTCAAGACACATAGTCTTGCGGTGTAAGGCATGCCCTCTCACTCATCATCCATTAAAATTTGGAGTTAATCCTAGGGGCCTCCGCCCCAATATTTTATGGCAGATGGATGTTACCATGTGCCAAGCTTTGGAAAATTAGCATATGTACATGTAACTGTGGATACTTTTTCACATTATATTTGTGCCTCTGCAAGAACTGGCGAGGCTTACAAGGATGTTATTCAACACTTGTTTAACTGTTTTCAACAGCTAGGTGTCCCTCTTCAATTAAAAACAGATAATGCTCCAGCCTATACTTCTCGAGCATTTGTTAACTTTTGTGCTCAATGGAAAATAGCTCATTCTACAGGGATCCCTTACAATCCACAAGGGCAGACCATTGTGGAGCGATCCAATCAAATATTAAAACTACAAATTGAGCGCCTACAAAAGACCCATACATATTTCTCTCCTCATCACATTTTGTCACATGCTTTATTTGTATTAAATCATCTAAATGTTAATACAGAAAATCATACACCAGCATTAGTACACTGGCAACCAGAAACAAAAACTGCTTTACCAAAAGTTCTTTAAAAAGATTTATTAACTGGATTATGGAAAGGGCCAGATGTCCTCATAACCTCGGGACGAGGGTATGCTTATGTTTTTCCACAGAATGCCGAATCCCCCATCTGGATTCCAGACCGACTGGTCAAGCCGGCTCCTCCGGAAAAGACAACACAGGAGGAGACGCCAGCGGCTTCTGCGGAACCTCACACATCGGCTGGAGAAAGTGAAAGTGCATCCGCCGACAACAAACAAGATCACGTAGACGCAAATTAAAACTCTCACTCAAGAGGCAAAACGTTTACTGTTGTCTCAAGGCAAAGCTTTAACTCCTGTAATGTATTTTGCAGCATTTTTAACTCTCTTGTCCAGCCCTAAAGTGGAAAGTGCAGCCTATTGGGCATACATTCCTAATCCACCTTTGTTACACCCTGTAGGGTGGCTGGATCAAGAGCCTATAAAAATTTTAACTAATGATACCCTCCGTTTAGGAGGATTGCAAGATTCAGAGTCACGGAATCATGCCTCTTCCTCTGTTAACTTTACAGGCAGGGTAGACTCACTCCCTATTTGTCTCACCTTAAGAGGGAGAGCCCCACCATTTTGTGTGCAAACTAGCTCTAGAGTGTTCTTAACTGACGCTCCAGATCCCGCAAATGCAACTAAACGTTATGTTTGGGAATATGAACTTCAAACCTTAGGACATATGACATTTAATGAAACTTTTGAAGAGGTAACTACATTACCTATCCCCAACTGTAAAGAAAAGTATAGAGATATAAATCAATTCTGGGATTCATCTTTAACTAAAACTCCCGTCTGGCTGTCATGTAACTTTGCAAAAGCAGCCAGTCGACATGTCCCAGTTAACTCCAAATTAGTTATTTGGGATTATTCTGCCACCTCTGGAACAATTGATTATGAAAAATACTTTGCTAATAATAGTATAAAATATCATAAATATAGATGGTCATCTTTTCCTCCTCAAAAAATAAGGCGATGGTATTCAGCTGGTTTAGTTAAACCTATATGGGTTACACAAGAACAGAATAAAATTCAAATTCATTATAATTTATTTCGATTAGTGGCTACAACAAATATGATTTTAGAAAGAAAACCAGACATGACAAGCCCTGCAGCCATACCAGTAAGAGTGTGTGTAAGATATCCCTATGCACTATTATTAGCACCCACTGCCTTTTTTAGCATAGTTAAACATAATAATTCTTATAAAGTCACATGTACTGCATGCAAAATAACCAATTGTATTGCTTCTTCTGATATATTTCATGTAAATAATAGATTGCTGAATGTTATGTTAATTGTAAAAAGACCTTCATATGTAATGTTACCTATAAATCTGCAAGACGATCCATGGTATGATAATGCAACATTACAAGTGTTAGAAACACTTAATGAATTAACTAGGCCTAAAAGATTTGTGGCAGCTTTAATTTTAGGCATTGCAACTTTAATTTCTATAATCACTACTTTTGCTGTAGCTACTACAGCTTTAGTACAACAAATGCATACAGCACACTATGTCAATACTCTTAGCAGTAATGTAACTTTAGCGTTAATGACACAAGCTAGTATTAATAATAAGCTTGAAGCCAAATTAAATGTGTTAAAAGAAGTAGTCTTAACTTTAGGTCAAAACATTAAGTACATACAACAGAAGCTACAAACAAAGTGTCATTCTGCCTTTCAGGCTATTTGCATTACACCTTTACCATATAACATGTCTGAATCATGGAATAAAGTGCAAGCACATTTACAAGGTGTTTAAAGAGACAATGATATAACACATAATTTACACGGCTTACAACAAGATATTACAGCCATGAGTCAAGCTCATTTACCAATAACTTCTCTTAACACATTGGCTCAATCTTTAACTAGTGAATTTAAAGCACTCAATCCTCTTGACTGGATCCAGTATATTGTATTCATAACCATAATTAGCTGTCTATTATTTTGTGTTGTGTTACTGTTACCATGTCTCATACGATGTCTGTTTTCTTCTACCAACTCTATACGCCAAAAAGTCTTTAAACTGCGGTTTAAAAACAAAAAAGGCGGAAATGCCGCACCCACGGCACCATAGCCGTAGTGAGGCGGCGCTGTCCGCGTTCTAGAACGACGGGAAGGTGGATTGTGCTCCACGGAGCTTAGCCCCCAGCGCCCCCAGTATGCACAGCATCAGAAATGTTGCCTAGCATGCTCAGTTACCCGCTTAAGTTTAAAGATTGTGGCATCTATTCATGTGTTTGTCATTCTGTACCAGAAGTCTGTTTGTTCTGATAAACTATCAATATGTACTTTCTTAAGAATGAACACAATACACTGTTGATCCAAATATAACACCACCTCATGAGCTTACTAGACTCAGTGGCACTACTAATGAACACACAAAGAGGTTTTTCCCACCATAAATATCAGTAGAGACAGAAAAAACAGAATAAATGCATAAACAGAACTTTTACAAGACATGACCTCCCACAATAAGGATTTATTCAAACATCTTACTTCACTAATTTTCATATGTAATACAAATCAATAGAGTAGTTTAATGTTTAACAAACAATCAATTATGAATCAAAGTATAGTTACTAATAAAAGTAAAAATATATAGAAAATATATATAAAAGTAGTCAAGCATTATACATAAAAAAATATGTCCAACTATTTTAAAAATAAGATCATAAGAAACTGAAAAGAGTTACAGGACTGAAAAGAGTTGTAAACCTTAACATTCCTAAAGAGGGAGTAAGCAGGTGTTACTGATAAACCACCTCCCTCCGGAGAGCAAAACCTTGAAAACATATAATGCATAATAAACCGCATATGCAGACACAAAGATAATTTACAAACATAAACAGAATGAAGATTACATTATTTGAACCTTAAAAAGAAAATGTATAAATACCAACATATACTCTCAGTAAAATTTACAGCTGCATACTTTAACCCGTAGTGTGCCAGACTGTCATTCCTACGCCGACCTCTCAACTTTCCTCGTTCCTTCTCCCTACTTTCCCTCGGACTAAAGCCCACTGACAGGGTGGTCCGTGGCATGCGAAGAGCAAAAGTTTGATCTCTTCTGACCCTAGGTGGATACCCTTGATGGCCTTTTCTTCCCTAATTGCGGTGGCTAAAAGTTCCGTTACAATGTTGAAAAACAATGGAGACAATGGGCAGCATTGTCTGGTTCCTGATCTGAGTGGAAATGATTCCAATTTAACTCCATTCAATATGATATTGGCTGTGGGTTTGATGTAGATGGCCTCTATCAGTTTTAGAAAAGACCCTTCTAGACTAATTTTCTTGAGTGTTCTGATCATGAAGGGATGCTGCATATTATCAAAAGCTTTTTCTGCATCAATTAAGAGAATCATATGATCTTTGTTTTTTTAATTTGTTTATGTGCTGAATTACATTTATAGATTTACGTATATTGAACCAGCCTTGAGACCCTGGGATATAACCGACTTGGTCATGATGTATAATTTGTTTGATGTGTTGCTGGATTCTGTTTGTTAGGATCTTGTTGAATATTTTTGCATCTATATTCATTAGTGATATTGGTCTATAGTTTTCTTTTCTTGTTGGGTCTTTTCCTGGTTTGGGGATCAGGGTGATGTTTGCTTCATAGAACGTGTTGGGTAGTCTTCCTTCTTTTTCTACATTTTGGAACAGGTTGAGTAATATAGGTACTAATTCCTCTTTAAAGGTTTGGTAGAATTCTGATATGGAACCATCTGGTCCCGGGCTTTTCTTTTTAGGGAGGTTTTGTATAGTTGATGGTATTTCTGAAGTTGACATGGGTCTGTTCAAGATTTCCACTTGATTCTGGTTAAGTCCTGGAAGGTGACATGCTTCCAAGTATCCGTCAATTTCCTTCAGATTTTCAAATTTCTGAATAAAGTTTATTGTAATATTCATTAAGGACTTTTGGATTTATGATGAGTCTGTTGTTATTTCGTCTTTGTTGTTTCTGATTGATGATATTAGAGATTTTACTCTTTTTTTTCTGATTAGCTTGGCCAGAGTTTTATCTATTTTATTGACCTTTTGGAAAACCAGCTTTTTGATTTATTGATCTGTTGTATTATTCTTTTGTTTTCAATATCATTTAATTCTGCTCCAATTTTGGTTATTTTTTTTCTTCTACTGGGTTTGGGGTTGGAATGTTCTTCCTTTTCCAGTTGCTTGAGATGTCCCATTAAGTTGTTAACTTCCTCTCTTTCCGTTCTCTTGATGAAGGCTTGCAGTGCTATAAATTTCCCTCTTAGAACTGCCTTTTCAGTGTCCCAGAGGTTCTGATAGTTCGTGTCTTCATTGTCGTTTTGTTCCAAAAAATTGGCGATTTCTTTCTTAATCTCATCTCTGACCCAGCTATCAGTCAGCATAAGGTTATTTAACTTCCATGTTTTTGTATGGGTATGCAGATACCTGTTGTTACTCAATTCAAGTTTTATTCCATGATGGTCTGAGAAGATGCATGGAATAATTTCTATTCCTTTAAATTTACTGAGGTTAGACTTGTGACCTAAAATGTGGCCAATTTTGGAGTAAGTTCTGTGGGCTGATGAGAAGTATGTGTATTCAGTTTTGTTGGGATGAAATGTTCTGTAGATGTCTGCTAAATCTAAATATTGGATGGTTAGGTTTAAATCTAAGATTTCTTTGCTCAGCTTCGTGCTGGAGGATCGATCCAACACTGCCAATGGAGTGTTGAAATCTCCGACGATTATGGAGCTGGAGGAAATCAAGTTGCTCATGTCTGTTAGAGTTTCTCTTGTCAATTCAGGTGCATTCTGATTGGGTGCATAGATATTAATAATTGAGATCTCATCATGTTGAGTATTACCCTTAACAAATATGAAGTGACCATTCTCATCCTTCGTTAGTTTTGATGGTTTAAAGCCTACTGTATCTGCAAATAAAATTGCAACACCTGCTTTTTTCTGATTACCATTTGCCTGAAATATGGATGACCATCCTTTCACCCTGAGTCTGTATTTGTCTTTTAAGTTAAGATGTGACTCTTGTATGCAACAAATACATGGCTTGAGTTTTTGTATCCAGTCAGCTAACCTATGCCTCTTTAGAGGACAGTTTAAGCCATTCACATTGATGGAGAGTATTGATAAGTCTGGTGGAATTTTGGGTATCGAGTTTTTCAATGGTCCAGTGAACATTTTTAATCCTTTTGCCAGTGTGGAAGGTGGAGTTTGATCCGAAGTTTCTGAGTGAGTTTACTTTTGTGGTATAGGATTGGGTTGGTCATTGTGGAGGATAGGTCTGAGAATATGCTGAAGAGATGGTTTACTTATTGCAAATTTTTTCAACATAAGAATGTCATTGAAGTATTTAATTTCTCCATCATAGATGAAACTGAGTTTAGCTGGATACAAGATTCTGGGTTGAAAGGTATTTTGCTTTAGGAGATTAAAAGTTGATGACCACCCTCTTCTGCCTTGAAAAGTTTCAGCAGAGAGATCTGCAGTTATTCTAATATTCTTACCTTTGTATGTAATAGTTTTCTTTCACCGGACTGCTTTGAGAATCTTCTCTTTCATGTTAACGGTACTGAAGCTAATTATCATATGTCTGGGGGATGACTTATTGGGGTTGAATCGTGCTGGGTTTCTGCAGCTGTCTGCTATGTGAATTTCAGGTTCTCTAGGCATGTCTGGAATATTTTCTTTCATAATTTCATGCAGAAGGGCCTCTGTGCCCTTCGAGGCCACTTCATCATTCTCAGAAATCCCAATAATTCGTATATTGCTTTTTTTCCGAATTATCTGAGAGCTCTCTGAGTGAGTGATCCGCTTTTGCTCTGCATTTCTCTTCCTCTTTGAGAGATTGGGAGCGTTCGAAGACTTTATCTTCAATGTCAGAAATCCTTTCTTCTGCTTGCTCCATTCTGTTCCTCAGGGATTCTACTGTATTTTTCATATCTTTGAGGGCTGTAAATTCTTGCTTCAGTGTGTCTAAGTCTTTGGTTGTTTTGTCTTTAAATTCGTTAAATTCTTGAGACAACTTTTGAATTTCTCCTCGAATTCCTAATTCCATTTTATTAATCTTGTCTGCAATCCAAATTCTGAATTCGATTTCTGACATCTCAGCCAGTTGTTTATGAATGGGACCTTCAATCATGTCTGCCGTATCTTTTCTTGTGGGGGTTGATCTATTCTGGTTACTCATGTTACCAGAGTTTTCCCGCTGATTCCGCCCCATGGTTATTTTACTCCCTTTGACTTTTCCCCTGGGGCTTTATTAAGGGCCCGTACAGTGTTGTGGCCTCAGAAACTGGGGCCCTGTCTTGTGTTGTGGAGCTAAGTGGTTCTGTCTTGTTTTCAGCTTGTTTCTGTTTGATCCTATTGCAACTTCTACTGGCTTGAAGTCTCAGCTGTATGGAAAAATCAGCAATTAAGTCACCCCGCCTGCCCACCTCTGGCCCCAGTTGGAAAAGGAGAATCAAACCTTCCTACAACCGCACACTCAGGGCACCGCCTGAAAAGTCCTCAGTCTATTAGCCCAGTTCAAAGAGTCCAAATCAACTGTCTCAATTGGCACCTGTCTCGGGTGGGAGAGTTCAAGAGGTCTCTGGGAACTGGATCACAGGGGCCTGGTGACTCCTATGACACGGCTCATCCCAGTGCAGCGTGGAGTCAGGAGGAGCCACCCAGCAAACAGAGCAGTCTGGGAAGGTTGACGTCTCCTTCCCCACTTTGCCCCTCCGTCGGACCCAGTCACTGGTATCTCTGCAGATGTCTAACACAGTTGCCTGCAGTGAACAGACGCTCCAGGGGTTTGCACCTGCCTGAATCGCAAGGAAGTCTGCCAGGCACCCGCAGACTGCTGCTATTTAGCAGGAGGAGATGGGGCCTGACATCTTTGAGTGCTTGATGCAGGTGATGGGAAGGAGGTGTTCACTCAGGCTTAGCCCCATCCCTGATGGATGCTGCTAACAGAACAGAACAGAACAGACAACTTTGCGGGGTTCTGTCTTTTCTGCTGGAGGTTTGTGTCCTCTTTGCTGCTGAAGGTTTGCGTCCGATCACCTCTCTGGGTCGGCCCCGCCCTGGAAGCTTCCCGGATTTGTGAACAGTGTCAGGAAATCCCCTGCTCACAGGTGGCCTCCTCTGGTTGCCCAGGGAGACAGGGGTTGTGGCCTCAGAATATCCAGAAGTGAGCCGTTCTGCCGTTAAAGAAAAAACGGCTGTTGCTCTGCCTTCAGGGAACTGACGCTCTGGTTTGGGCACTCAGCCGACCCTTTTCTCCTCTGTCTCGCGCCCCAGAGTCAGCACTGAGCAGCCACAGTTTATGCTGGGTCCACACCCCTCGAGAGATTCTCCAAGAATCCGAACTCAGCAGAGTTGATTTCCCCTCAGCAGAGTGCCCTCTCTTCGCTCACGTGTCTCAGAGTCAGCGCTGACCTGATGCAGCTCGGGCACTGTGCACTCCCCTCGAGAAATCACCCAAGGATCCGAACTCCTGGGGGATAGGCCTCCAGACCCCGAGTGAGAGGAGGGGCACTCAGCGGGTAAGCTAGAGTTTTATTCAGTTTTGTGCCCGCCCGTAATGTGGCCCGGGGAGGGCTGCTGCACCGCACCGCAGGGAAGTGCCGCCGAGGCGTTACTCCCCCTCAGCCCGGTGCCCTCTTCTTGCTTGCGTGTCTCAGAGTCAGCGCTGAACAGTCACGGCTCGGGCACTGTGTGCTCCCCTCGAGAAATCACCCAAGGATCCGAACTCCTGGGGGACAGGCCCCCAGACCCTGAGTGAGAGTGGTGGGGAAGCTAGAGTTTCATTCAGTTTTGTGTCTGGCTGTATTGATGCACGGGGAGGGCTGTGCACTGCACCACAGGGAAGTGCCACGGAGGCGTGACTCCCCCTCAGCCCAGTGCCCTCTCCTCACTCACGTGCCTCAGATTCAATGCTGACCAGTCGAACTCGGGGAATGTCCACTCCCCTTGAGAAATCACTCAAGAATCCAAACTCCTGGGGGACAGGCCTCCAGACCAGTGGGCGGGAGGGGAGTGTTGGGGATTCAGGGTTGCCAGCAAAGGATTTTTAAAATTTTATTCAGTTTTATGCCCGGCAGGAGAACGCCACGGCACCCCAGTAGGGGAGGCAGGTCCAGTTTTTAGAAGGTCTCTCCCGTGGAGTGTAGTTGGAGTGTCTTTAATTTCTGCCCGTTTGTTTAATTGTGGGGCTCTTGAGCCGGTCTCATGGGGGAGGGGGACTCCCGTCCGCTTGGTGGTGGATTTTGTACCTTTTGTTTGCGTCTTTTTGATCATAGCTTGCCTCAGCGGTGTTGATGTGCGTTCTTCAACCTTCTCTCTTGGTGTGGCTCAAGTCCACCAGGATACTTACTAAATTCCTGTCCCTTAACTCTCCTTCTGGACGGGAGCCTCTGTTGAAAGCTGGGTTCAGTCCGCCATCTTGTCTCCCTCCTACTTCTAAGACTTTTGTAGTGGATTCCCTAGTGTTTTCCAGATATACAATCATATCATCTGCAAAGAGTGAAAGTTTGATCTCTTCTGACCCTATTTGGATGTCCTTGATTGCCTTTTCTTCCCTAATTGCGGTGGCTAAAACTTCCATTACAATGTTAAAAAGCAATGGAGAAAATGGGCAGCCTTGTCTGGTTCCTGATCTAAGTGGAAATGATTCCAATTTAACTCTGTTCAGTATGATATTGGCTGTGGGTTTGCTGTAGATGGCCTCTATCAGTTTAAGAAATGTCCCTTCTATACGAATTTTCTTAAGTGTTCTGATCATGAAGGGATGTTGGATGTTATCAAAAGCTTTTTCTGCATGGATTGAGAGGATCATATGATCTTTGTTTTTTAGTTTGTTTATGTGCTGAATTACATTTATAGATTTACGTATATTTAACCAGCCTTGAGACCCTGGAATAAAGCCCACTTGATCATGATGTGTGATTTGTTTGATATGTTGCTGGATTCTCTTTGTTAGGATCTTGTTGAATATTTTTTCGTCTATATTCATTAGTGATATTGGTCTATAATTTTCTTTTTGGGGGGGTCTTTTCCTGGTTGGGGGATCAGGGTGATGTTTCCTTCATAGAACGTGTTGGGGAGTCTTCCTTCTTTTTACTACATTTTGGAAGAATTTGAGTAATATAGGTATTAATTCCTCTTTAAAGGTTTAGTAGACTTCTGATGTGAAACCATCTGGTCCTGGACTTTTCTTTTTGGGGAGGTTTTGTATGGTTGATATTATTTCCAAACTCGAAATGGGCCTGTTCAACATTTCCACTTGATTCTGGTTAAGTCTTTGAAAGTGACGAGCTTCCAAGTATTGGTCCATTTCCTTCAGATGTTCATATTTCTGAGAGTAAAGTTTCTTGTAATATTCATTAAGGACTTTTTGGATTTCTGATGAGTCTGTTGTTATTTCATCTTTGTCATTTCTGATTGATGAGATTAGAGATTTTACTTCTTTTTTCCTGGTTAGGCTGGCCAATGGTTTATCTATTTTGTTGACCTTTTCAAAAAACCAGCATTTTGATTTATCGATCTGTTGTGTTGTTCTTTTGTTTTCAATTTCATTTAGTTCTGCTCTGATTTTGATTATTTCTTTTCTTCTAATGGGTTTGGGCTTGGAGTGTTCTTCCTTTTCCAGTTGCTTAAGATGTCTCATTAAGTTGCTAACTTCCTCTCTTTCCATTAACCTGAGGAAGGCTTGCAGCACTATAAATTTCCCTCTTAGAACTGCCTTTGCGGTGTCCCAGAGGTTCTGTTAGTTCGTGTCTTATCGTTTTGTTCCAAAAATTTGGCAATTTCCTTCTTGATCTCATCTCTGACCCAGCTATCTTTCAGCATGAGGTTATTTAACTTCCATGTTTTTGTATGAGTATGTAGATTCCTGTTGTTACTCAGCTCAAGTTTTATTCCATTATGGTCCGAGAAGATGCATGGAATAACTTCTATTCCTTTAAATTTACTGAGCTTAGATTTGTGACCTAAGATGTAATCGATTTTGGAGTAAGTTCCGTGGGCTGATGAGAAGTATGTGTACTCAGTTTTGTTAGGATGAAATGTTCTGTAGATGTCTGCTAGATCTAAATGCTGGATGGTTAGATTTAAATCTAAAATTTCTTTACTCAGGTTTTTGTTGGAGGATTGATCCAGCACTGCCAAAGGAGTGTTAAAATCTCCGACTATTGGGGCGGCGCCTGTGGCTCAGTGAGTAGGGCGCTGGCCCCATATGCCGAGGGTGGCGGTTCAAACCCACGCCCGGCCAAACTGCAACAAAAAAATAGCCGGGCGTTGTGGCAGGCGCCTGTAGTCCCAGCTGCTCGGGAGGCTGAGGCAAGAGAATCGCGTAAGCCCGAGAGTTAGAGGTGGCTGTGAGCCGTGTGACACCATGGCACTCTACCCGAGGGCGGTACAGTGAGACTCTGTCTCTACAAAAAAAAAAAAAATCTCCGACTATTATGGAGCTGGAGGAAATCAAGTTGCTCATGTCTGTTAGAGTTTCTCTTATGAATTGAGGTGCATTCTGATTAGGTACATAGATATTAATAATTGAAATCTCATCATTTTTTATATTACCCTTAACAAATATGAAATGACCATTCTTGTTCTTCCTTACTTTCGTTGGTTTAAAGCCTATTGTGTCTACAAATAAAATAGCAACACCTGCTTTTTTCTGGTTACCATTTGCCTGAAATATGGATGACCAACCTTTCACCCTGAGTCTGTATGTGTCTTTTAAGTTAAGATGTGACTCTTGTAAGCAACAGATATCTGTTCTGAGTTTTTGTATCCAGTCAGCTAACCTATGTCTCTTTAGAGGACAGTTTAAGCCATTCACATTAATGGAGATTATTGATAAGTTTGGTGAAATTTTGGGTATCGAGTTTTTCAAAAGTCCAGTGGACAATTTTAATCTTTTTACCATTGTTGAAGTTGGAGTTTGATCAGCAGTTTCTGAGTGAGTTTACCTTTGTAGTAGAGGATTGGGTCGGGCATTATGGAAAAAAGGTCTGAGAATATCCTGAAGAGCTGGTTTGGTTGTGGCAAATTTCTTTAACATATTAATGTCATTAAAGTATTTTTTTTAAATTTTTTTATTGTATATTTTCTTTCTTTTTTTATTAAATCATAACTGTATACATTGATATGATAATGGGGCATCATACACTCGCTTCATAGACCACTTGACACATTTTTATCACAATGGTTAACATAGCCTTTCCGGTGTTATCTCAGTTACCATGCCAAAACATTTACATTCTACATTTACCAAGTTTTGCAAATTCCCCTGTAAGATGCACCACAGGTGTGTTCCCACCAATCCCCCTCCCTCTACCCACCCCCCTCCCTTTCCCACTTCCCCTTATTGTTAGGTTGTAACTGGGTTATAGCTTCATGTGAGAGCCCCAAATTAGTTTCATAGTAGGGCTGAGTACATTGGGTACTTTTTCTTCCATTCTTGAGATACTTTACTAAGAAGAATATGTTCCAGCTCCATCCATGTAAACATGAAAGAGGTAAAGTCTCCTCTAAAGAGGCATAGGTTACCTGACTGGATACAAAAACTCAAGCCAGATATTTGTTGCATACAAGAGTCACATCTTAACTTAAAAGACAAATACAGACTCAGGGTGAAAGGATGGTCATCCTTATTTCAGGCAAATGGTAATCAGAAAAAAGCAGGTGTTGCAATTTTATTTGCAGATACAGTAGGCTTTAAACCATCAAAAGTAAGGACGGACAAGAATGGTCACTTCATATTTATTAAGGGTAATACTCAACATGATGAGATCTCAATTATTAATATCTATGCACCCAACCAGAATGCACCTCAATTTATGAGAGAAACTCTAACAGACATGAGTAACTTGATTTCCTCCAGTTCCATAATTGTCAGAGATTTCAACACTCCTTTGGCAGTGTTGGATCGATCCTCCAGCAATAAGCTGAACAAAGAAGTCGTGAAAGTATTTAATTTCTCCATCATAGATGAAACTCGGTTTAACTGGGTACAAGATCCGGGGTTGAAAGTTATTTTGCTTTAGGAGATTGAAAGTCGATGACCACCCTCTTCTGGCTTGAAAAGTTTCAGCAGAGAGATCTGCAGTCATTCTAATGTTCTTACTTTTGTAGGTAATGGCTTTCTTTCACCTGATAACCTTGAGGATTTTCTCCTTCATGTTGACTTTAGTGAAGCTAATTATGCTATTTCTGGGGGATGACTTATTGGGGTTGAATCGTGCTGGAGTTCTGTAACTGTCTGCTATCTGAATTTCAGAATCTCTAGGCATCTCTGGAAAATTCTCTTTTATAATTTCATGCAGAAGGGCCTCTGTGCCCATTGATGCCACTTCATCCTTTTCCAGAACTCCTATTACTCGTATATTTGCCTTTTTCAAATTATCCCAGAGCTCTCTAAGAGAAAGATCCATTTTTGCTCTCCATTTCTCTTCCTGTTTGGGAGTTTGGGAGAGTTTGAAGGCTTTATCTTTGATGTCAGAAATCCTTTCTTCTGCTTGGTCCATTCTGTTGCTGAGGGATTCTACTGTATTTTCATATCTTTAAGGGATGCAAATTCTTGCTTTCATATCTTTAAGGGCTTCAAAGTCTTTGGTGGTTTTGTCTTTAAATTCATTAAATTCTTGAGACAACTTTTGCATTTCTCCTCGGATTCCTAATTCCATTTTATGAATCTTGTATGCAATCCAAATTCTGAATTCGATTTCTGACATGTCTGCCAGTTGTTTATGAATGGGATCTTCAATTATATCCGCCATTTCTTTCCTTGGGGGGGTTGATCTATTCTGGTTATTCATGCTACCGGATAGTTTTCGCTGATTCCGCCCTATGGTTATTTTACTCCCTTTGATTTTTCCCCTAGGGTTTTGTTGAGGGCCCGTTCAGTGTTGTAGCCTGAGAGACTGGGGCTCTGTCTTGTGTGGTGGGGCTGAGTGGTTCTGACTTATTGGCAGCTGGCTTCTGTTTGACTTCAGTGAAGCACTTACTCTGGGTTGAAGTCTCAGTTCTCTAGGTCGGCCCTACCCTGGATGTTTCCGGGGTCTGTGAGTCACCTCAGGCAAGTCCGATACTGAGGGGTGGCCTCCTCTGGTTGCCCAGGGAGGCAGGAGGTATGGCTTCAGCCGCCTCAGGGAACTGGTGCTCTGATGTGGGTCTCCCCCAGCCTCACTCCTGTGTCCCAGAGTCAGGACGGACCAGCTGCAGTTCGGGCACTGTCCACGCCCTGACAAATCCCTCAAGAATCTGGACTCCCAGGGGACAGGCCTCCAGATCCCAGAGTGATTGTGGGTTTGGGTCCTGGGAGCCAGAGCCAATGGCAGCAAGTTCACTCAATTCCTCCCAAACTGCACCGCTGCAGCCCAAGCCTCCAGGCTTCAGAGTGAGGACGGGGTGAGGGGAGCGGCTGGAGCCCAGAACCGCCAGGCAGCGAAAAGACTCAGCTCCACCCAGTTCCTTGCCCAGCCCCACAGCAGGCGCTCAGGTCTCCAGACCACAAAGTGAGGGCGGGTGGGGGGGAGCACCAGGAGCTCTGAGCCATCAGGGGCTCTGAGCCGCAGGGAGCCCATTTGACAGTGATCAATTTCAGTTCTTCCCATTTTCTCACCCAGTTGTACCACCACAGCTCAAGCCCTCAGTCTTCAGAGTGGGAGGCAGGGTGGGGGGAGTGGCTGGAGCCCAGAACCACCAGGCAGCAAACAGAATCAACTCCCCCAATTCCCTACCCGGTTACACAGCAGGTGCTCAGGTCTCCAGACCACAGAGCGAGGGCGGGGTGGGTGCTAGGAGCCCAGAGCCAGCAAGGGCTCAGAGCTGCAGGGAGCCCAGTAGTCAGCAAGCCAATTCAGTTTCTCCCAGTCTCTTGCCCGGTTGTACTGCCGCAGCTCAAGCCTTCAGGCTTCAGAGTGGGGGCGGGGTGGGGGGAGCAGCTGGAGCCCAGAACCGCCGGGCAGCGAACAGAATAAGCTTCCCCAGTTCCCTGCCCAGTCACACGGCAGACTCTCAGGTCTCCGGACCACAGAGTGATGGCGGGGTGAGTGCCGGGAGCCAAGAGCCAGCAAGGGCTCAGAGCTGCAGAGAGCCTAGTTGGCAGCGAG
The DNA here is from genome assembly GCF_027406575.1 of Nycticebus coucang. Taxonomy (NCBI): domain Eukaryota; kingdom Metazoa; phylum Chordata; class Mammalia; order Primates; family Lorisidae; genus Nycticebus; species Nycticebus coucang. The sequence goes on from NC_069804.1 coordinate 84,135,490, forward strand.
CAAATTCAGCTTCTCCCAGTCTCTCGCCCGTTTGTACCGGCGCAGCTCAAGCCTTCAGGCTTTAGAGTGGGGGCTGGGTGGGGGGGAGCTGCTTGAGCCCAGAACCGCCGGGCAGCAAACAGACTCTGCTCCCCCAGTTCCCTGCCCGGCCACACGGCAGGAGCTCATTTCTCCAGAGCACAGAGTGAGGGCGGGGGAGGGCCTGAAGCCCAGAGCCAGCAGGGGCTCCGAGCCATAGGGAACCCGGTTGCAGCAAGCAATTTCAGTTTCTCCCAGTCTCTCGCCGGTTGTACTGTCACAGCACAAACCTTCAGGCTTCAGAGTGGGGGCGGGGTGGAGGGAGCGGTTGGAGCCCAGAACCTCCGGGCAGCGACAAACAGACTCAGCTTCAAACGGCTCCCTGCCCTGTCACACGGCAGGTGCTCAGGTCTCCGGACCATAGAGCGAGGGCGGGGGGAGCACCAGGAGCTCAGAGCAGCAGGGAGCTCAGAGCAGCTGGTTGCGAGTTCAACTCAGTTATATGCCTGGTTGTATTGTTGCCCAAGGAGGGCTGCTGCACCTCGCCTTGGGGAAGCGCCGCCCTGGTGAGGGTCTCCCTCCGCTGACTGTCCTCACCTCTCTCCCATGCCCCAGAATCAGCGCTGACCAGCTGCAGCTCGGCTACTGTCCTCTCCCTTTAGGAGTCACCCAAGAATCTGAACTCCTGGGGGACAGGCTTTCAGACCTCAGAGAGAGTGGCGGGGACTGTCCTCTCCCCTTTAGGAGTCACCCAAGAATCCGAACTCCTGGGGGACAGGCATTCAGACCTCAGAGAGAGTGGTGGGAAGTGCTGGGTGCTCAGAGTTGCCGGCAAAGGATATTTACAGATTTATACGGTTTTGTGCCTGGCAGGAAAATGCCTAGGCATCCTAGTAAGGGAGGTAGGTCCAGTTTGTAGTAGGTCTCTCCCATGAAGTGTAGTGGGAGGGCCTTTGATTTCTGCCCTTTTGTTTATGGGGCCCTTAAGCTGATCAGGTGGGGGAGGGGGACTCCCGTCCACTTGGTGATGGGTTTTGTACCTTTTGTTTGTTTCCTTGTGGTCGCAGCTCTCCTCAGTGGGGTTGATGTGCGTTCTTCAACTTTCTCACTTGGTGTTGCTTGAATCCATCAGGTTACTTGCTAAATTTTCGTCCCCTAACTCTCCTTCAGGACGGGAGCCTCTGTGGAAAGCTGGCTTCAGTCCACCATCTTCCCATCATCCCCCCGCAATATATAATTTTAACACAATCCATATTAAAGTTCCACTGTCATACTTTAAACATCTTGAAAAAACAATACTTCGTTTTATTTGGAATCAGAAAAAACCTCGAATAGCCAAGACATTACTCAGAAATAAAAACAGAATGGGAGGAATCATGCTACCAGACCTCAGACTATACTACAAATTGATAGTGATCAAAACAGCATGGTACTGGCACAAAACCAGAGATGTAGAAATCTGGAACAGAATAGAGAACCAAGAGATGAATCCAGCTACTTACCATTATTTAATGTTTGACAAGCCAATTAAAAACATTCAGTGGGGGAAAGATTCCCTATATAACAAATGGTGCTGGGGGAACTGGCTGGCGAACTGCAGAAGACTGAAACTGGACCCACACCTTTAACCATTAATTAAGATAGACTCTCACTGGATTAAACATTTAAACTTAAGACATGAAACTATAAAAATACTAGAAGAGAGTGTAGGGAAAACCCTTGACGAAATCGGTCTGGGTGAGTGTTTTATGAGGAGGACCCCCTGGGCAATTGAAGCAGCTTTAAAAGTACACTACCAGGACCTGATCAATCTAAAAAGCTTCTGCACAGCCAAGAACACAGTAAGTAAAGCAAGCAAACAGCCCTCAGAATGGGAGAAGATATTTGCAGGTTATGTCTCCAACAAAGGTTTAATAACCAGAATCCATAGAGAACTCAAACGTATAAGCAAGAAAAGAACAAGTGATGCCATAGCAGGCTGGGAAGGGATTTGAAGAGAAACTTCTCTGAAGAAGACAGGTGTGTGGCCTACAGACATATGAAAAAATGCTCATCATCTTTAATCATCAGAGAAATCCAAATCAAAACTACTTTGAGATATCATTTAACTCCAGTAAGTTTAGCCTATATCACAAATTCCCAAGACCAGAGATGTTGGCTTGGATGTGGAGAAAAGGGAACACTTCTACACTGCTGTTGGGAATGCAAATTAATACATTCCTTTTGGAAAGATGTTTGGAGAGCACTTAGAGATCTAAAAATAGATCTGCCATGCATTCCTATAAGTCCTCTACTAGGCATATACCCAGAAAACCAAAAATCACATCATGCAAAGATATTTGTATCAGAATATTTATTGCAGCCCTATTCATATTTGCTAAGTCATGGAAAAAGCCCAAGTGCCCATCGATCCACAAATGGATTAATAAATTGTGGTATATGTACCCCATGGAATATTATGCAGCCTTAAAGAAAGATGGAGACTTTACCTCTTTCATGGTTACATGGATGGAGCTGGAACATATTCTTCTTAGTAAAGTATCTTAAGAATGTAAGAAGAAAAAATACCCGATGTACACAGCCCTACTATGAAACTAATTTGGGACTCTCACATGAAAGCTATAACCCAGCTACAACTTAACAATAGGGGGAAGTGGGAAAAGAGGGGGGTGGGTAGAGGGATGGGAATCGGTGGGATCACACCTGTGGTGCATATTACAGGGGTATTTGCGAAACTTGGTAAATGTAGAATGTAAATGTTTTGGCACAGTAACTGAGATAACGCCGGAAAGGCTATGTTAACCACTGTGATAAAAATGTGTCAAATGGTATATGAAGTGAGTGTATTATGCCCCATAATCATATCATTGTATACAGTTACGATTTAATAAAAAAAATTAAAAAAAACAAAAAACAAAAAAGAATGTAAGAAAAAGTATCCAATGTACTCAACCCTACTTTGAAACTAATTTAGCACTTTCACATGAAAGCTATAACCCAGTTACAACCTAAGAATAGGGGGAAGGGGGAAAGGGAGGGGAGGGAGGGGGGATGTGGGCAGAGGGAGGGACATTGGTGGGATTACACCTGCAGTTCATCTTACAAGGGTATATGTGAAACTTAGTAAATGTGGAATGTAAACGTCTTAGCACAATAATTAAGAAAATGCCAGGAAGGCTATGTTAATCAGTGTGATGAAAATGTGTGAAAAGGTCTATGAAACTAGTGTATGCTGCCCCATTATCACATTAATGTACTCAGCTATGATTTAAAATAAAAAGGATTAATGAATATAAATACACTCAGAAATGATATCAGATGCTTGCTGTAATGAAATATTGAGCAATAATTATGATAATAATGCAAAAAAGTAACATTCACTTTGTCAAATAAGAGTATGTCTATTATAGAATGCTTTGACTCTGAGGTTCAGTATGGAGTCATAGGTTAACTTCTTATTTTTTCCCAAGTATCAAAAAATGAATAACTAATATTTATAAATAAAAATAAAAGATCATTTTAAAAAACAGATGATACCATATCCCATAGACAACAGAAAAAGAAGAAATACTTCAAAACCATTGTAATTCATCTGGATACACCTGACATTAAAATAGGAAAAAAATATTATTATAAAGGAAAATTACAAACATATTTCACTTATAAATGAGGATTCAATATCCTAAACACCATATTAACAAAGTGAATTAAAAATTAATGTTTAGGTAATGCACTTTGGTCAAAGTTAAATCCAATTTATGTAAGAATTAGTCACTTTTTCTTTTCTGTTTTTCTTTTCCTTTCCCTCACCCCCTACCTTCTTCTCTGTTTTCTTTCCCCTTCCCCCATGCCCCACTGTGTAATTAATTGTCATTAATTGTCTTCATATCAAAGTTGGGTACGTAGTATTTATAATTCTCCATTCCTGTGATGCTTCACTAAGAATAATGTGTTCCACCTCCATCCAGGTTAGTACAAATGCTGCAAAATCTCCATTTTTTAATGGCTGAATAGTATTTCATGGTATGCATATAGCACAGCTTGCCAATCCATTCCTGGGTTGAAGGGCATTTAGGTTGTTTCCACATTTTAATAATTGTAAATTGAGCTGCGATAAACAGTCTAGTACAAGTGTCTTTATAATAAAAGTTTATTTTTTCCTTCTGAACAGATGCCAGTAATGGGATTGCAGGATCAAATGGGAGGTCTATGTTGAGTTCTTTGAGGGAACGCCATACTTCCTTCCAAGAAGGTTGTATTAGTCTGCAGTCCCACCAGTGGTGTAAAAGTGCTCCTTTCTGGGTGGCGCCTGTGGCTCAAAGGAGTAGGGCGCTGGCCCCATATACAGGAGTTGGAGGGTTCAATCCCAGCCCCAGCCAAAAAATTCCAAAAAAAAAGAAAGAAAGAAAGAAAGAAAGAGGAAAAAGTGTTCCTTTCTCTCCACATCCACGTTAGCACCTGCAGTTTTGAGATTTTGTGATATAGGCCATTCTCACTGGGATTAGATGATATCTCAGGGTGGCTTTAATTTGCATTCTCTAATAATTAGGGATGATGAGCATTTCTTCATGTGTTTGCTAGCCATTCATCTGTCTTTTTTACAGAAGGTTTTGTTCATCTATCTTCCCCATTGATGTATGGAATTGTTGGTTTTTTTCTTGTGGATTAATTTAAGTTCTGTATAGATCCTAGTTATTAAGCTTTTGTCTGATTCAAAATATGGAAATATCCTTTACATTGTGTAGGTTGTCTATTTACTTTGGTTGTTGTCTCCTTGGCTGTACAGAAGCTTTTCAGTTTAATTAAATTCCATTTGTTAATTATTGCTGTTGTTGCTATTGCCATGGCAGTCTTCTTCATAAAGTCTTTCCCCAGGCCAATATCTTCCAATTCTTTCTTTAAGGATTTGTATCATTTCATGCCTTAAATTTAAGTCCTTTATCCATCTGGAATCAATTTTTGTGAGTGGAGAAAGGTGCATGTCTAGTTTCAGTCTTTTACATGTGGATATCCAATTCTTCCAGCATTATTTATTGAATAGGGAGTCTTTCCCCCAGTGGACATTCTTATTTGGTTTATCAAAGATTAGGTGGTTGTAAGTTGTTGGTTTCATTTCATGGTTTTCTATTCAATTCCAAATGTGTATGTCACTATTTTTGTGCCAGTATCATGCTGTATTGACCACTGTGGCCTTGTAGGACAGCCTAAAAACTGATATGGTGATGCCCCCGGCTTTGTTTTTATTACTAAGAACTGCCTTAGCTATACAGGTTTTTTTCTGGTTCCATACAAAACACAGAATCATTTTTTCCAAGTATTGAAAATAGAATGTTGGTATTTTAATAAGGATGGCAATGAATTGGTAGATTGCTCTGGGAAGTACAGACATTTTAACAATGTTGTACCTTGCCAGCCATGAGCATGTTATGTTCTTCCATTTTTAAAGTCCTCTGTTATTTCCTTTCTTAGAGTTTCATAATTTTCTTTATAGAGGTCCTTCACCTCTTCTGTTAGGTATATTCCTAAGTATTTCATTTTCTTTGGGGCTATGGTGAAGGGAGCTGTGTCCTTAATTAACTTCTCATCTTGGCTGTTAGCTTATAAACAAGCAACTGACTTATGGACATTGATTTTATATCCTGAGACATTACTGTAATTTTTGATAACTTCCAAGAGTCTTGTGGTTGAGTCTTTAGGGTTCTCTAAGTATAAGATCATGTCATCAGCAGAGAGGGAGAGTTTGACCTCCTCTGCCCCCATTTGCATGCCGTTTATTTTCTTGTCTTGTCTAACTGTATTGGCTAGAACTTCCAGCACTATGTTAAATAGTAATGGTGACAGAGGACAACCTTGTCTGGTTCCCTTTCCTCTTTAAAGGTTTGGTAGAATTCTGATGTGAAGCCATCTGGTCCCAGACTCTTCTTTCTTGAGAGATTTCGTATATTTGATGCTGTTTCAGTACTTGATATTGGTATGTTCAACATTTCCAATTCTTTCTGGCTAAGTCTAGGAAGGTAGTGTGCTTCCATGTTGGTCAATTTCTTTCAGATTTTCATATAACTGAGAATAGTGTTTTTGTAGTATTCATTAAGAATTCTTTGAATTTCTGAGGTGTCTGTTGTTATTTCACCTTTGTTATTTCTAAATTATGATATGAGGAACTTTAATTTTCTATTTTTGGTTAGGCTATCCAAAAGTTTCTCAATTTTGTTTAACTTTCAAAAATCCAACTTTTTGATTCATTGAACTTTTGAATAATTCTTTTGTGTTTTATTTCATTTAATTCTGCTCTACTTTTGGATATTTCCTTTCTTCTGCTGGTTTCAGGTTCTTCCTTTTCCAGTTGTTTTAGATGTACCATTAAGGTGTTGACTTCCTCTCTTTCCATTCTCTTGGGGAAGGCTTGCAGTACTATAAATTTTCCTTTTAGGACTGCCTTTGCAGTATCCCACACATTCTGATAATTTCTGTCTTAATTATAGTATTGTTCCAAAAATTTGGTAATTTCCTTCTTTTTTTATTATTATTTTTTTTTATTGTTGGGGATTCATTGAGTGTACAATAAGCCAGGTTACACTGATTGCAATTGTTAGGTAAAGTCCCTCTTGCAATCATGTCTTGCCCACATAAAGTGTGACACACACCAAGGCCCCACCCACCTCCCTCCTTCCCTCTTTCTGTTTCCCCCCCATAACCATAATTGTCATTAATTGTCCTCATATCAAAATTGAGTACATAGGATTCATGTTTCTCCATTCTTGTGATGCTTTACTAAGAATAATGTCTTCCACGTCCATCCAGGTTAATACAAAGGATGTAAAGTCTCCATTTTTTTTAATGGCTGAATAGTATTCCCTAGTATACATATACCACAGCTTGTTAATCCATTCCTGGGTTGGTGGGCATTTAGGCTATTTCCACATTTTGGCGATTGTAAATTGAGCTGCAATAAACAGTCTAGTACAAGTGTCCTTAAGATAAAAGGATTTCTTTCCTTCTGGGTAGATGCCCAGTAATGGGATTGCAGAATCAAATGGGAGGTCTAGCTTGAGTGCTTTGGGGTTTCTCCATACTTCCTTCCAGAAAGGTTGTACTAGTTTGCAGTCCCACCAGCAGTGTAAAAGTGTTCCCTTCTCTCCACATCCACGCCAGCATCTGCAGTTTTGAGATTTTGTGATGTGGGCCATTCTCACCGGGGTTAGATGATATCTCAGGGTTGTTATGATTTGCATTTCTCTAATATATAGAGATGATGAACATTTTTTCATGTGTTTGTTAGCCATTCGTCTGTCGTCTTTAGAGAAGGTTCTATTCATGTCACTTGCCCATTGATATGAGGGATTGTTGGCTTTATTCATGTGGATTAATTTGAGTTCTCTATAGATCCTCGTTACCAAGCTTTTGTCTGATTGAAAATATGCAAATATCCTTTCCCATTGTGTAGGTTGTCTTTGCTTTGGTTATTGTCTCCTTAGCTGTACAGAAGCTTTTCAGTTTAATGAAGTCCCATTTGTTTATTTTTGTTGTTGTTGCAATTGCCATGGCAGTCTTCTTCATGAAGTCTTTCCCCAGGCCAATATCTTCCAGTGTTTTTCCTATGCTTTCTTGGAGGATTTTTATTGTTTCATGTCTTAAGTTTAAGTCCTTTATCCATCTTGAATCAATTTTTGTGAATGGGGAAAGGTGTGGGTCCAGTTTCAGTCTTTTACATGTAGACATCCAGTTCTCCCAATACCATTTATTGAATAGGGAGTCTTTCCCCCAAGGTATGTTCTTGTTTGGTTTATCAAACATTAGGTGGTTGTAAAATGTTAGTTTCATTTCTTGGTTTTCAATTCGATTCCAAGTGTCTATGTCTCTGTGTTTATGCCAGAACCATGCTGTCTTGAGCACTATGGCTTTGTAGTACAGACTAAAATCTGGTATGCTGATGCCCCCAGCTTTATTTTCGTTACAGAGAACTGCCTTAGCTATACGGGGTTTTTTCCGGTTCCATACAAAACGAAGAATCATTTTTTCCAAATCTTGAAAGTATGATGTTGGTATTTTGATAGGAATGGCATTGAATAGGTAGATTGCTTTGGGAAGTATAGACATTTTAACAATGTTGATTCTTCCCATCCATGAGCATGGTATGTTCTTCCATTTGTTAATATCCTCTGCTATTTCCTTTCTCAGGAGTTCATAGTTTTCTTTATAGAGGTCCTTCACCTCCTTCGTTAGGTATATTCCTAGGCATTTCATTTTCTTTGAGACTATGGTGAAGGGAGTTGTGTCCTTAATTAGCTTCTCATCTTGACTGTTATTGGTGTACACAAAGGCTACTGACTTGTGGACATGGATTTTATATCCTGAAACATTACTGTATTTTTTGATGACTTCTAGGAGTCTTGTGGTTGAGGCTTTGGGGTTCCCTAAGTATAAGATCATGTCGTCAGCAAAGAGGGAGAGTTTGACCTCCTCTGCTCCCATTTGGATTCCCTTTATTTCCTTGTCTTGCCTAATTGTATTGGCTAGAACTTCCAGCACTACGTTGAATAGTAAAGGTGACAGAGGACAACATTGTCTGGTTCCAGTTCTAAGAGGAAAAGCTTTCAGTTTTACTCCATTCAGTTGGCTGTGGGTTTGTCATAGATAGCTTCAATCAGTTTTAGAAATGTGCCACCTATTCCTATACTCTTCAGTGTTCTAATTAGAAAAGGATGCTGGATTTTATCAAATGCTTTTTCTGCATCTATTGAGAGGATCATGTGATCTTTATTTTTGCCTCTGTTAATACAGTGGATAACGTTTATGGACTTGCGTATGTTAAACCAGCCTTGCATCCCTGGGATGAAGCCTACTTGATCATGTTGAATGACTTTTTTGATGATAAGCTGTAATCTATTGGCTAGGCTTTTGTTGAGAATTTTTGCGTCTATGTTCATGAGTGAGATTGGTCTGAAATTCTCCTTTTTGTTTGGGTCTTTTCCTGGTTTTGGTATCAGGGTGAGGTTTGCTTCATAGAATGTGTTGGGGAAGATTCCTTCTTCCTCAATTTTTTGGAATAATTTCTGCAGTACAGGAATAAGCTCTTCCTTGAAGGTTTGATAGAATTCTGGATTGAAGCCATCTGGACCAGGACATTTTTTGGTTGGAAGACTTTTTATTGTTTCTTTGATGTCAGTGCTTGAAATTGGTCTGTTCAGGAGCTCTATTTCTTCCTGGCTGAGTCTAGGGAGAGGGTGTGATTCCAAATATTGATCTATCTTTTCACATTGTCAAATTTCTGGGCATAGAATTTCTGGTAGTATTCAGAGATGATCTCTTGTATCTCTGTGGGATCAGTTGTTATTTCCCCTTTATCATTTCTGATTGAGGTTACTAGAGATTTTACTTTTCTATTCCTCGTTAGTCTGGCCAATGTTTTATCTATTTTATTTATTTTTTCAAAAAACCAACTCCTTGTTTCCTTAATTTTCTGAATGATTCTTTTGTTTTCAATTTCATTGATCTCTGATTTGATTTTGGATATTTCTTTTCTTCTACTGAGTTTAGGCTTAGATTGTTCTTCTTTTTCCAATTCCATAAGATCTCTTGTGAGATTGTTGATGTGCTCTCTTTCTGTTTTTCGAATGTAGGCATCTAAAGCTATGAATTTTTCTCTCAAAACTACTTTTGCAGTATCCCACAGGTTTTGGTGCTTGTGTCTTCATTGTTGTTATGCTCAAGGAAGTTAATGATTTCCTGTTTTATTTCTTCCTTCACCCCTCTGTTATTCAACAGAAGATTGTTTAGTTTTCATGCCTTTGGGTGGGGTCGAGCATTTTTGTTAGAGTTGAGTTCCACCTTTAGTGCCTTATGGTCTGAAAAGATACAAGGTAAAATTTCAATTCTTTTGATTCTGTTGATAATTGTTTTGTGTCCCAGGATATGATCAATTTTGGAGAATGTTCCATGGGGTGATGAGAAGAATGTATATTCCTTGTCTTTGTGATGGAGTGTTCTATATGAGTCTATCAAGCACAGTTGTTCTAGGGTCTCATTTAAGTCTCTTATATCCTTGTTTAATTTCTGTTTAGAGGATCTGTCCAGCTCTGTAAGAGGAGTGTTAAGGCCCACTGTTATTATGGTATTATCAGATGTCATATTGCTCAGACTGAGTAAGTTCTGTTTCAAGAATCTGGGAGCATTTAAATTGGGTGCATAGATATTTAGAATTGAAACGTCTTCTTGTTGTATTTTTCCCTTGACCAATATAAAGTGACCATCTTTGTCTTTTTTGACTTTAGTTGCTTTAAATCCACATGTACCTGAAAATAAGATTGCAACTCCTCTTTTCTTCTGAATTCCATTTGCCGGAAAAATTGTCTTCCAACCCTTGACTCGGAGCTTTAATTTGTCTTTTGAAGCCAGGTGTGTTTCTTGCAGACAACAAATGGATGGCTCGTGTTTTTTAATCCAGTCAACCAATCTATGTCTCTTCAGTGGGGAATTCAAGCCATTAACATTTATTTAGATAAGTGATAAGTGTGGTAGTATTCTATTCATCTTATTTTGTGAGAGTCTATTGCTTAGTTTTTGTTTTTTTTTTCTTTTTTTCACTTATAGCATATTTTTTTTTTGATTTTTCAATTTTTCTTTTTTTTTTTATTGTTGGGGATTCATTGAGGGTATAATAAGCCAGTTACACTGATTGCAATTGTTAGGTAAAGTCCCTCTTGCAATTATGTCTTGCCCCCATAAAGTGTGACCCACAGTAAGGCCCCACCCCCCTCCCTCCATCCCTCTTTCTGCTTCCCCCCCCATAACCTTAATTGTCATTAATTGTCCTCATATCAAGATTGAGTACATAGGATTCATGCTTCTCCATTCTTGTGATGCTTTACTAAGAATAATGTCTTCCATTTCCATCCAGGTTAATACGAAGGATGTAAAGTCTCCATTTTTTTTTAATAGCTGAATAGTATTCCATGGTATACATATACCACAGCTTGTTAATCCATTCCTGGGTGGGTGGGCATTTAGGCTGTTTCCAGATTTTGGCGATTGTAAATTGAGCTGCAATAAACAGTCTAGTACAAGTGTCCATATGATAAAAGGATTTTTTTCCCTCTGGGTAGATGCCCAGTAATGGGATTGAAGGATCAAATGGGAGGTCTAGCTTGAGTGCTTTGAGGTTTCTCCATACTTCCTTCCAGAAAGGTTGTACTAGTTTGCAGTCCCACTAGCAGTGTAAAAGTGTTCCCTTATCTCCACATCCACGACAGAATCTGCAGTTTTGAGATTTTGTGATGTGGGCCATGCTCACTGGGGTTAGATGATATCTCAGGGATGTTTTGATTTGCATTTCTCTAATATATAGAGATGATGAACATTTTTTCATGTGTTTGTTAGCCATTCGTCTGTCGTCTTTAGAGAAAGTTCTATTCATGTCTCTTGCCCATTGATATAAGGGATTGTTGGCTTTTTTCATGTGGATTAATTTGAGTTCTCTATAGATCCTGGTTATCAAGCTTTTGTCTGATTGAAAATATGCAAATATCCTTTCCCATTGTGTGGGTTGTCTCTTTGCTTTGGTTATTGTCTCCTTAGCTGTACAGAAGCTTTTCAGTTTAATGAAGTCCCATTTGTTTATTTTTGTTGTTGCTGCAATTGCCATGGCAGTCTTCTTCATGAAGTCTTCCCCCAGGCCAAATATCTTCCAGTGTTTTTCCTATGCTTTCTTGGAGGATTTTTATTGTTTCATGCCTTAAATTTAAGTCCTTTATCCATCTTGAATCAATTTTTGTGAGTGGGGAAAGGTGTGGGTCCAGTTTCAGTCTTTTACATGTAGACATCCAATTCTCCCAACACCATTTATTGAATAGGGAGTCTTTCCCCCAAGGTAAGTTCTTGTTTGGTTTATCGAAGATTAGGTGGTTGTAAGATGTTAGTTTCATTTCTTGGTGTTCAATTCGATTCCAAGTGTCTATGTCTCTGTTTTTGTGTCAGTACCATGCTGTCTTTACCACTATGGCTTTGTAGTACAGACTAAAATCTGGTATGCTGATGCCCCCAGCTTTATTTTTGTTACTAAGAACTGCCTTAGCTATACGGGGTTTTTTCCGGTTCCATACAAAACGCAGAATCATTTTTTCCAAATCTTGAAAGTACGATGTAGGTACTTTGATAGGAATGGCATTGAATAGGTAGATTGCTTTGGGAAGTATAGACATTTTAACAATGTTGATTCTTCCCATCCATGAGCATGGTATGTTCTTCCATTTGTTAATATCCTCTGCTATTTCCTTTCTGAAGAGTTCATAGTTTTTTTTATAGAGGTCCTTCACCTCCTTCGTTAGGTATATTCCTAGGTATTTCATTTTCTTTGAAACTATGGAGAAGGGAGTTGTGTCCTTTATTAGCTTCTCATCTTGAGTGTTATTGGTGTATACAAAGGTTACTGACTTTTGGACATTGATTTTATATCCTGAAACATTACTGTATTTTTGATGACTTCTAGGAGTCTTGTGGTTGAGGCTTTGGGGTTCTCTAAGTATAAGATCATGTCGTCAGCAAAGAGAGAGAGTTTGACCTCCTCTGCTCCCATTTGGATTCCCTTTATTTCCTTGTCTTGCCTAATTGTATTGGCTAGAACTTCCAGCACTACGTTGAATAGTAAAGGTGACAGAGGACAACATTGTCTGGTTCCAGTTCTAAGAGGAAAAGCTTTCAGTTTTACTCCATTCAGTAAAATATTGGCTGTGGGTTTGTCATAGATAGCTTCAATCAGTTTTAGAAATGTGCCACCTATTCCTATACTCTTCAGTGTTCTAATTAGAAAAGGATGCTGGATTTTATCAAATGCTTTTTCTGCATCTATTGAGAGGATCATGTGATCTTTATTTTTGCCTCTGTTAATACAGTGGATAACGTTTATGGACTTGCGTATGTTAAACCAGCCTTGCATCCCTGGGATGAAGCCTACTTGATCATGTTGAATGACTTTTTTGATGATAAGCTGTAATCTATTGGCTAGGATTTTGTTGAGAATTTTTCCATCTATATTCATGAGTGAGATTGGTCTAAAATTCTCCTTTTTGTTTGGGTCTTTTCCTGGTTTTGGTATGAGGGTGATGTTTGCTTCATAGAATGTGTTGGGAAAGATTCCTTCTTCCTCAGTTTTTTGGAATATTTTCTGCAGTACAGGAATAAGCTCTTCCTTAATTGTTTGATAGAATTCTGGTTTGAGCCATCTGGACCAGGGCATTTTTTAGTTGGAAGGTTTTTTTATTGTTTCTTTGATGTCAGTGCTTGAAATTGGTCTGTTCAGGAGCTCTATTTCTTCCTGGCTGAGTCTAGGGAGAGGGTGTGATTCCAAATATTGATCCATTTCCTTCACATTGTCAAATTTCTGGGCATAGAGTTTCTGGTAGTATTCAGAGATGATCTCTTGTATCTCTGTGGGATCAGTTATTATTTCCCCTTTATCATTTCTGATTGAGGTTACTAGAGATTTTACTTTTCTATTTCTAGTTAGTCTGGCCAATGGTTTATCTATTTTATTTATTTTTTCAAAAAACCAGCTCCTTGTTTCATTAATTTTCTGAATGATTCTTTTGTTTTCAATTTCATTGATCTTTGATTTGATTTTGGATATTTCTTTTCTTCTACTGAGTTTAGGCTTAGATTATTCTTCTTTTTCCAATTCCATAAGATCTCTTCTGAGATTGTTGATGTGCTCTCTTTCTGTTTTTCGAATGTAGGCATCCAAAGCGATGAATTTTCCTCTCAAAACTGCTTTTGCAGTATCCCACAGGTTTTGGTGCTTGTGTCTTCATTGTTGTTATGCTCAAGGAAGTTAATGATTTCCTGTTTTATTTCTTCCTGCACCCATCTGTTATTCAACAGAAGATTGTTTAGTTTCCATGTCTTTGTGTGGGGTTGAGCATTTTTGTTAGAGTTGAGTTCCACCTTTAGTGCCTTATGGTCTGAGAAGATACAAGGTAAAATTTCAATTCTTTTGATTCTGTTGATATTTGTTTTGTGTCCCAGGATATGATCAACTTTGGAGAATGTTCCGTGGGGTGATGAGAAGAATGTATATTCTTTATCTTTGGGGTGGAGTGTTCTATATGGGTCTATCAAGCACAGTTGTTTTAGGGTCTCATTTAAATCTCTTATATCTTTGTTTAATTTCTGTTTAGAGGATCTGTCCAGCTCTGTAAGAGGTGTGTTAAATCCCCTGTTATGATGGTATTATCAGATATCATATTGTTCAGACTGAGTGAGGTCTGCTTCAAGAATCTGGGAGCATTTTAATTGGGTGCATAAATATTTAGAACTGAAATGTCTTCTTGTTGTAGTTTTCCCTTGACCAATATAAAGTGACCATCTTTGTCTTTTTTGACTTTAGTTGCTTTAAATCCACATGTATCTGAAAATAAGATTGCAACTCCTCTTTTCTTCTGAATTCCATTTGCCTGAAAAATTGTCTTCCGAACCCTTGACTCGGAGCTTTAATTTGTCTTTTGAAGCCAGGTCTGTTTCTTGCAGACAGCAAATGGATGGCTTGTGTTTTTTAATCCAGTCAGCCAATCTATGTCTCTTCAGTGGGGAATTCAAGCCATTAACATTTATTGAGATAATTGATAAGTGTGGTAGTATTCTATTATTCTTATTTGGTGAGAGTCCATTGCTTAGTTTTATCTTTTGCATCAGTCTGGAGGTTAGGTTTTGTCCTTTGATTTCTGAGTTCTTACTTTGCTGCTGATCCATTGTGGTGGCCAGTGTGCAGAACAGGTTGAAGTATTTCCTGTAGAGCTGGTCTTGTTGTGGCGAATTTCCTCAATGTTTGTATATCCGTAAATGATTTGATTTCTCCGTCAATTTTGAAGCTTAGCTTAGCAGGGTACAGAATTATGGGTTGAAAATTGTTCTGTTTAAGGAGATTAAAGGTAGATGACCATTGTCTTCTTGCTTGGAAAGTTTCATTAGAGAAGTCTGCGTTCACTCTGATGGATTTGCCCCTGTAAGTCAACTGGCGCTTACTCCTGGCAGCTTGCAGAATCTTTTCTTTTGTCTTGACTTTGGACAGGTTCATCACAATGTGTCTTGGAGAAGCTCGGTTAGAGTTGAGGTGACCAGGGGTCCGATAGCCCTCTGAAAGCAGTGTGTCAGAATCTTTGGTGATATTTGGGAAATTTTCTTTTATAATATTCTCTAGTATGGCTTCCATTCCTCTGGGGCATTCTTCTTCCCCTTCTGGAATTCCTATAACTCATATGTTGGAACGCTTCATAAAGTCCCATAATTCTGACAGTGAACGTTCTGCTTTCTCTCTCTTCTTTTCTGCCTCTTTTACTATCTGAGTTATCTCAAAATCTTTGTCTTCTACCTCTGAAATTCTTTCTTCTGCATGGTCTAACCTGTTGCTGATACTTTCCATTGCATCTTTAAGTTCCCTGATTGACTGTTTCATTTCCTTCAGCTCTGGTATATCCTTTTTATATTCTTCATATTGTTCATCTCTTATTTGATTCTGTTTTTGGATTTCCTTTTGGTTATTTTCCACTTTATTAGCAGTTTCCTTCATTGTTTCCATCATTTCTTTCATTGTTTTCAACATGTGTATTCTAAATTCCCTTTCTGTCATTCCTAACATTTCTGTATAGGTGGAATCCTCTGCAGTAGCTACCTCAGTGTCCCTTGGCGGGGTTGTTCTGGACTGGTTCTTCATGTTGCCTGGAGTTTTCAGCTGATTCTTCCTCATGAGTGTTTTCTTTTATCTGTTTCCTTGCCCTAATTTTCCTTTCACTTCCTCTTGCTGTTTAAGTTCTTGTGCCTGTAGACTATAGGTTACAGGACCAGAAGGGTGAGAAGGTTGAAGAGCAAAAAAGGGATGAAAGAAAGAAGGACTGAGTGATAAGAAAAAAAAGAAAGATAGAGAAAGGAGAGGGGTTGGGGATAAGGAATATTGACAAAAAGAAGAGAGGCACAGAAAGAGAGAGACAGGGCAATATAGGTGTACAGTAGGGTACTTTGACACAACCTTAAAAAACCCGACCTTCTGGGAGTGCCCAGTTGGGTGGTTCCATTGAGGTCAGCAGCTCCTTGCTAACATGATCAGACACAGTACCCCACCTCCACCAAGTAGAGAGGAAAGACAAAAATGCTATAAATCAAACCAAAACAAGCAAACAGAAAACTTTACGGCGATAAAATTGGGTGAAAAACCAAATGTTAGCGGTAGAAACACTAGCAACAATGAAGTTTTAGTTATTAAAAAAGGCAGCAATGGGAAATTATAAGTAAACTAGAAAAATTGAGAAAGAAAAAGTGATCTGTATGGAAAAGATTGAAATTAAAAAACAAAAGAACATCAACAACGTCAAAATAAACAAACAAACAAAAAAACAACCAAACAAAAAAAAAAGAAAAAAAATACACAACCAAAAACAAAGCAGTTTGTATATGTTATTGAATATTGTCTGGGCAACACCTGGTCTTCTGGGGTATGAGATGTTAGTCACAGTTCTGATACCACTGGAGGCTGCTGATTTCTCAAACCCCAGCAGGTAGACACCGTAAATCTCTCTTCAGCCCACTTAATAGGCTCTTTGAACTTGTAAACTTGCTGAGCAGAAGCTTTCCCAGTAAAGTGCTTCTCGCTGGAATCACTGCTGAAGTGGCTATCCACTTACCCAGTGTGCCAAAACCGGTCTCACTCTGCCCCTGAGTGTTAGGGCTGCAAGGCGGCTCAGACCCCACCCTTAGGCTACTTGGTTGCTGGGTTACCAGCTCCCACCCGTTTCTAGCTCTGCAACCCTGAGGGCGGAGCTTGCCGGGGCAGATCACTGACAATGGTTCCGTGTGACCCACCGCCAAACACTATTAGCTCCGTCTGGCTCAGCGGCTCAGACTGGCGCCCTAGACAACGGCCAAAGTTCTCCGCACTCCCGCTCAGGCCTTCCCCAAGGCAGTTCAACTCAGTGCCAAGTCCAAGGACATCAAAACAGTTCACAGGTAAGGCCTTTCTGGTTTGCAGTCTCGCTGCTACTGAACTTACAGTTGTGGGCGGGTTTAGACGGATTGAATACATGCGACCACTTGCCGGTTTTCCACTGTTTTTGTCTTCCTCTTGGGGTCCAGAAGTCTCTCGCTGACTCCCTGTATCCTCATAGGAGTGATGATAGGCAGTTCCCACCAGCCAGAGATGCCTGGAGTCCTATCTCCCCAGACTCCCGGTGCCCAGATGCAAGGAAGCTGTTACTCGGCTGCCATCTTGCTCCGCCTCCCCCCCATTGCTTAGTTTTATCTTTTGCATCAGTGTGGAGGTTTGGTTCTGTCCTTAAATTTCTGAGTTCTTACTTTGCTGCTGATCCATTGTGGTGGTCAGTGTGCAGAACAGGTTGAAGTATTTTCTGTAGAGCTGGTCTTGTAGTGGTGAATTTCCTGAATGTTTGTATATCCGTAAATGATTTGATTTGTCCATCAATTTTGAAGCTTAGCTTAGCAGGTACAGAATTCTGGGCTGGAAATTGTTCTGTTTAAGTAGATTAAAGGTAGATGACCATTGTCTTCTTGCTTGGAAAGTTTCATTAGAGAAGTCTGAGGTCACTCTGATGGATTTGCCCCTGTAGGTCAACTGGCGCTTACTCCTGGCAGCTTGCAGAATCTTTTCTTTTGTCTTGACTTTGGACAGGTTCATCACAATGTGTCTTGGAAAAGCTCGGTTAGAGTTGAGGCGACCTGGGGTTCGATAGCCCTCTGAAAGCAGTGTGTCAGAATCTTTGGTGATATTTGGGAAATTTTCTTTTATCATATTGTCTAGTATGGCTTCCATTCCTCTGGGGCATTCTTCTTCCTCTTCTGGAATTCCTATAACTCGTATGTTGGAACACTTCATAAAGTCCTATAATTCTGACAGTGAACGTTCTGCTTTCTCTCTCTTCTTTTCTGCCTCTTTTACTATCTGAGTTATCTCAAAAACTTTTTCTTCTACCTCTGAAATTCTTTCTTCTGCATGGTCTAACCTGTTGCTGATACTTTCCATTGCATCTTTAAGTTGCCTGATTGACTCTTTCATTTCCTTCAGCTCTGCTATATCCTTTTTATATTCTTCATATTGTTCATCTCTGATTTGATTCTGTTTTTGGATTTCCTTTTGGTTATTTTCCACTTTATTAGCAGTTTCCTTCATTGTTTCCATCATTTCTTTCATTGTTTTCAACATGTGTATTCTAAATTCCCTTTCTGTCATTCCTAACATTTCTGTATAGGTGGAATCCTCTGCAGTAGCTACCTCATGATCCCTTGGCGGGGTTGTTCTGGACTGGTTCTTCATGTTGCCTGGAGTTTTCCGCTGATTCTTCCTCATGCGTGATTTCTTTTATCTGTTTCCTTGCCCTAATTTTCCTTTCACTTCCTCTTGCTCTTTAAGTTCTCGTGCCTGTGGAAGTTGCGGGCGGTTTTAGACGGATTGAACACACATGACCTCTTGCCGGTTTCTACTGTTTTAGTCCTCCTCTTGTGGTCTAACTGACTCTCTGTATCCTCTCAGGGGTGATGATAGGCAGATCCCTCCAGCCAGAGATGCCTGGAGTCCTATATCCCCAGACTCACGGTGCCCAGATGCAAGGAAGCTGTTACTCGGCTGCCATCTTGCTCCGCCTCCTGTAATTTCCTTCTTAATCTCATCTATAATCCAGCTATCATTCAGCATAAAGTTATTTAGTTTCCATGTTTTTGTACGAATATATAGACTCCTTTCATTGGTGAGTTCAACTTTTATTCTATGATGATCTGAGAAAATGCAAGGAATAATTTCTATTCTTTTAAATTTGCTGAGGTTAGCCTTGTGACCTAATATGTGACCAATGTTGGAGAATGTTCCATGGGCTTATGAGAGAAATGTGTATTCATTTTTTGTTCGGATAAAATGTTCTGTAGATACCTATTAAATTGTATTGTTGTATGGTGAATTTTAAGTCATAATTTCTTTGCATAGTTTCTTATTGGAGGATCTATCCAACATTGATTAAGGGGTTTTAAAATCTCCAAGTATCATTTTGCTAGAAGATATCAAATTGTTCATGTCTGTTAGGGTCTCCCTCATAAGTCGCGGAGCCATCTGGTTGGGCACATAAATGTTAATAATTGAAATCTCATCATGTTAAGTATTGGCCTTAACAAATAAGAAGTGACCGTTGTTATCTTTCCTTACTTTTGCTGGTTTAAAGCCTATTGTGTCTGTGAATAAAATTGCAACACCTGCTTTTTTCTGATTTTCATTGGCCTGAATTATAGATGACCATCCCTTCACCCTGAGTTTATTTTTATCTTTTAAGGTAAGGTGTGATTCTTGAATGCAGCAGATGTCTGGCCTGAGTTTTTGTATCCAGTCAGCCAACCTGTGCCTCTTTAGAGGACAATTTAAGCCATTCACATTAATTGAGAGGATTGACAACCCTGGTAGTATTTTGGGTGTCACTTTTTTCAAAAGACTGGTGAACATTTTTAGTTCTTTCACCACTGTGGAAGTTGAGCTTTGATGAAAAATTTTCTGAGTGAGTTAACTTTGGTGGTAGAGAATTGTTCTGGTCATTGTGGAGGACAGGTCTGAGAATGTCCCAGAGAGCTGGTTTAGTTATGGCAAATTTCAATGGGTGTATGTCATTAAAGTATTTGACTTTCCCACCAAACATGAAACTCAGTTTAGCTGGATATGGGATGCCGGGCTGAAATTTGTTTTGTTTTAGGAGATTGAAGATTGATTACCATCCTCTTCTGGCTTGAAAAGTTTTAGCAGAGAGATCTGCAGTCATTTTAATATTCTTCCCCTTGTAGGTTGATTTTCTTACATATGGCTGCTTGTAGGATTTTCTCCTTCATATTAACTTTGGCGAAGTTAATTACAATGTGTTTAGGGGATGTTTTATTTGGATTGAGTCATGCTGGGGTTCTGAAACTGTCTGCTATCTGAATTTCAGTATCTCTTGCCATGTTTGGGAAGTTTTCCTCTATTACCTTTTGGGGTAGAGCATCTGCACCTTTTGGATCATTCTCATTTCCTTCAGGAATTCCTATGAGGAGAATGTTTGCTTTTTTGGAGTTGTCCCATAGATCTCTCAGAGAATGATCCATTTTTGCTCTCCATTTATCTACCTCTCTGAGTATTTGGGAGAGTTCAAAAGGTTTGCCTTCAATGTGAGAGATCCTTTCTTCTGCCTCCTCCATTCTGTTACTGAGGGATTCTACTGTATTTCTCAGATCTTTGAGGGCTGCAAGTTCTTGCCTCAATGTGTCAAAATCTTTGGTGATTGTCTTTGAATTTATTGAATTCCTGAGACAATGTTTGAGTTATTTCTTGAATTTCTAATTCCAACTTTACTTCCATTCTCTTAATCTTATTTGCCATCCAAATACTGAACTCGATTTCTGACATCTCAGCCATTTGTTTAGAAATGGGATCTTCTGTTGTGTCCCCTTTGTCATTCCTTGGGGGTAGTTTATGTACTCTGATTATTCCTGTTGCCAGAGTTTTTCCACTGATTCTGCCCCATGATTATCTTTTTACCATTGGCTAGAGAAGCTGGTAAGGTGAAGTTGAATTGAGGGCTCCTGGATTTGTAATTAACCAGCCCTTTAGTAAAGAACTGGGACTGGTGATTGAGGCCTTTCCCCTACAGCTTTACAAAAGTCCCATTTAGTACTACAGCCTGAAACTCTAGGGGGCTGCTTGGTGTGATGGGGCTAGGTGGCTCTGTCTTGTATTCATCTACGCTCTGTGCAATCCTAGTGAATCAGTGTCTTTGGGTTGAAATCTTAGCTGTGGAGGAATACAATCAACTAAGACACCCTGACCCTCATAGGCAACAATTAGTAGAGGGAATCCAACCCTCTCACAACAACAAACTGGAGTACAACCTTGGAGGATCCCCAGGTGATCGACCCAGGTCAATAGTTCCAAACCAATTGTCCTGGTCAGCACAACTGCAGATCAAGTGGGAAAGTTCAAAAGGTCTCCCACAACTAGATAGCAGGGGTTCACTGGCAGCTCAAGTGTAACTCTGGAGTGTGCCACATCGTCAGAAAGGCCTGCCCTGCAAAGCAGTTAGCCAAGGTGGGCTGGTGCCTCCTTCCCCACCTTGTGCCTCCATCACACCCAAGCACTAGTAACCCTGCCATGCTGTGGCCCAGTTCCCTCCAATGAGCAAAAGCACCAGGGATTTGGGCCTGCTACAGACAGAGGAAAGTCAGTGCTTTGTCGGCCAGACTGCCACACTCTGCCACCAGCCAGATGGGAGAGCTGAAACCTGACTACCTTGAGTGCTCAATGGAAAGTGGGGAGTGTTCCTCCTGAGCTCATTCCAAACCAGGGGTTAACAAAGAAGCAAATGTTTTTCTCCCTCGGAGACTGTGGCTCTGCTGCAGCTGCTCTGCTCCTCTGGTATCCCTGCAGTGCAAAGTCTGGCTCCCTCTGGCAGTCCACAGAATTGAGGAGGTGTCTTTCTGAAATTTGACCTTGTCAGGATTGCTCTATTAATGCTGATGCTGTGTGGTTGGTGTCTCCATGCATGTTCCCACATCTTGGCAGTTCCCGAGCCTTGGCCAGTCATGCAGAGTCCTAAGCCTCTGCCCACCGCTGATTTACACTTTTGCAGAGCCAGGTCAGACACTTCCCCCCTGTGTTTTTCTGTACTGCTACTGGATTCACTGTTACAGCATAGCTGCATATATGCAATGCCCAGTCCTTGCAAAGAACTGGAGACATTCTGGTCTCTGCAGGGGTTAGGCTTCTAGACTGCTAGGCGAGGAGGAAAGGGTGGACTGGGAGTTGAAAATGGAAGGCAAAATATTTGTTCAACTTTCATGCTGCGTAAGAGAATGCCCAGGCTCCCAGCAGGGTCTCTCTGGAGAAGGAGTCCCAGCCTCCAGGAACTCTCTCCTGTGGGGTGAGACAAGAGGTTCTCAGTTCACCTCTCACTTGTAGAGATTCCACAGCAAGCAAGCAAATCTCTTGGGGAAGGGGATGGACGCTGATCCTCTTTTGGATAGCTTCTGTACCTGAAATTTGCTTCTTTGGAATCACAGCTTGCTTCAGCAGAGATGACATACAGTTATCAATCTTTTATCTCTGCTCAGCTCCCACCCTTCAGCTTTGTTGGGTTCTTTCAGACCCTTATCTCTCCCTCTGGATGGGAGCTTCTGTTGAAAGCTGGCTCCTGTCAGCTCTCTTCCCCCTCTCCTCTTGCTCTTGTTCAATGTAAAGATTGGAGTTAGGGAAAAGAGCCAATCAGAGGACTTAGCAAAACACTAGACAAATTGAAACAAAACAAACAGCCAGAAAAACAAAATGACACACAAGGAAACAAACAAAAGCTTAAATAGCCTGATGTAAGCACTCTCAGCAACCATAAGAGAAAAGGAAGAAGAGAGAGAAAAAGACATTAACAATAACTCCTATAAGAAAGAAAAAAGGAAAAAACCCCAAAAAAATAGCAAAAAAAGGGCAGAAAGAAAAAAGGCACCAATAACAAAAAATTATATATATATATATATATATATATCATATAACATATGCATATATATATATATATGCGCTAGGGATTGACTTTAGTAGGAATGTATTTATGTTGCAATATACTTTCTGGACACCAGGTGGTGATGTGAGTGGTTCCCAGGTTTATACCTCTTTCCCAGCTTAGATTGTTCTTGGTGGTCGCCTAATTACCCACTTGGCACTTAAATACTACCGAACTGTTGATTCCACAGATCTCAAAAAATCTTCAGAGGCAGGTTTCATAAATTCTCCCTGCAACAGTTCCTGTGGAGTGCGGGATATCCTGGGCCTGTTCCAAGTGTAGGATGACTGCCCGCAGATGGAATGCAGATTGCACACCTGGCCTGCATGGAAAGATGACTGCGGACTGCTGTCTCCCAAATTTTATAACAATGGCCACCTCCTATCCAGGAAATTTCACTGTATAAATGTTTCTCCTACTGTCAAACTGAAACAGAACTACTCAAGATAGCACCCCATTCTGGACATCAAATTCTGCTCGGGAGTCCACACTTCACCAATCTTTCCACACAACACCCAGTTTCCTCTTGAACTGAGAAATGTAATCCTCCGTGGGGGGGGGGGCTGGCTGCCACCACCTGCCTCCTTGACACAGAAACTTGCCTGGCTGGCTTCACAGCTCTGGATTACACTTCAAGTCCAGTAATATTTCACCTTGATGCACACCCAGAACTGCCATTCCACACCAATATTCAACACTGGGAATGATCTAGCCCACTCACTCTCAGCTGTTGTGCCAGGAGAGCTAAGCTAAATGTCTTTCCCATCTGCCATCATGCGCCGCCCTCGGCAGACTCATTGTTAACATGTATTTTTATCTCTCAGTCTGCACCTGACATCCGTAAAAAAACTCCAAAAATCCCCCCAGGGCCCTCAAACCCCTTAGTGAGATCATATTAACCTGGATTTTAAAGTTTTTAATAACTGTGAGGATGCTTTTAATAGGCAGTGGCTCTCAAAATTCCATTTATTGGCTTCTGCCATTAGACAAAATCTGGCAGTTGCTCAGAATTCCCCAGGGTACTCTGAAAAAATAAGATTTCCCCTGGGACTGTGTTTTAAATGCAGCAGACCAGGTCACTGGGCAAAACTATGCCCCAAACCAAACCCTCCCCACAAACCGTGTCCAGCCTGCAGAGGCCCTCATTGAAAGTTTAACTGCCCAAGTTATTCTGAGAATTCGGTTTGCAGACACTCCCAGAATGAGGCTGAATTCTGCCCAGGTTCTCCTGAGAACCTGGTTCACAAATGCACCCAAAACGTGCCTGAATTTCCTGACCTTCTGGGCTTAGCTGTTGAAGATTCATGGTTCCTGGAGAGTCAGAGTGCCCCCTGGATATTTATAAAGCCTAAACTCTGGGGATTTTGCTAGTGGAAAGTAAGCCAATTTCTTTTTTAATAGACATGGGAGCAACGTTTTCCATGCTGCCATCTTATAAAGCTCCTTTAAAACAGACAGAGATCTCAATGAAAGGCATTAATGGTAATGTAATCCATTCCCATGTTACTCCACCTTTATGGTGCACACTTTCTGGACACTCTTTCTCACATTCATTCCATATTATTACATTTATCCCTCATGTAAATGTTCTCCTACTAGGTAGCGACAGTCTCTCAAAATAGCAAACAACCTTGATGATTCCCACCAGTTCCCACCTCTCACTACCCATCCTGCTCCTCTCCAACCCCTCCCCCAACAACCCCTCCATTCTCTCAATCTGACCTCCCTGTAGATCCTATTGTAACACTACACTGTTTCCCAAATATTTCTCTTTTTTCCTTACCTAATCCTGAAGATACCTGGTTTATTTATGGCAGTTCTTTTAAGCCCACTGCTCACTCCATTGCCAAGGCAGGTTTTACTATTGTGTCTTCTTCCCACATTATCACCTCTGTTACTCTGCCCCCGGGCACTTCCTCACAATAAGCAGAACTTTTAGCCTTCCCCAAAGCCTTACAACTCCACTGTGCAGCCATATAGCAATAAAGGGGATTCATTACCACCCAAGCCTCCTCTATTATCAATGCCACACTCATTAAAGACCTTCTAAATGGAGCTACACTTCCAAAGGAAATTGCCAGTATTCACTGTAAAAGGTCACCACATTATTCCCAGATTTGGTTTCCCAGCCCTATTCAGAGTGACAACAGCCTAGCTTTCATTAGCCACATCACCTCCCAAATCTCACAAGCCCTAGGAATTCAGTGGCATCTACATGTGCCTTACAGACTCCAATCATCAGGAAAAGTAGAACAGATGAATAGCATCCTTAAACATTTCACAAAATTACTATTCCAACACAAACAAGATTGGATTAAGCTCCTTCCCATTGCCTTTCTCTGCATTCACTCCACCCCTCACAAACCCTTCTTTTATAGCCCTTTTGAAATAATTTATGGCAGAACTGCTATTCTAGGCCCTGGACCTCCCCCAGACTCTACCATAGGAAACTATTTTCCCATCCTCCAGGAAACTAGAGATGAACTTAGAAAAACAATCAATCAGCTTTCACCCCAAGCCTCAGCAGAGAAAGTCAGACCAATTGTCAGGGCAAAAAGTTCTCCTCTAATCTCCCTTGCCCCTCAAGACTTTATTTCCTCATTAGACAGGCCCTCACACAATTCTTTACAGCACCTCCATGGCTGTTTGCCTTGTGGACCCCCCCAGTTTGAGTTTACAGATCCCGAATAAAACTGTGTCCTACAGAAAAACTTCCAATGCTGAAGAATTATTACTGGAAGTCACAAGTACTGTTCCCCCACAACCTTAAACTCACTCGGATTTTTGAAGAATCCACTCCCTAATAAATGTGTAACATTCTTCCCCCATTTTTTACTTTTTCTCTATAACTTTTCTCAGGAAGCCTGGCTACTCTTACACGATCAAAGTTGGAACAACCTCCTTGAAGCCTATAAAAATCTGTGGCTACAGGACACCTTCCAAGACTTTCTCTCTAAAGAAACCCAATTTTCTTCTTCCTTTTTTTCCTTCTGGCTACCCCTCCTGTCAATTCTGGTCTTTCTCCCCTACCATTGACCTCGACTAATGACAAAATTACTAATTATCATCATTCTTGCTCTCAGTTACAGATCAGCAATTCTTTGCCTCATCTCTCAATGTATCAAGCAGTCAACTGAAAACTGTTCATATCCTCATCTTACTGAATACCAACCAGCTCAGACTGAAAATCCAAGAATTATTCCTGTAAATGTTACTCCCTTTCCCTCTCCTATTCTCTTTTTATAGGCAGTCCACTAAGCCTCCTCTTCCTGCAGGAAGCAGCCTGAGAGACACCATGCCCATCACCAGCCTCCTTATAATAGATTAAGAAGTTGAGAATGATAGAGTCAAGTCACCAACCCACCCAGGAAGGATCTCTTTCCTGGAAAGATATTCTCCCAGGAAATAGTGAACGGACCAATCCAGATCTCCCTAACCTTGTCCCACCTACCTGTCCAGGTAACACTATGAACAGACCAATCCTGGCTGCCCTAACCCTTTAAATCCCTGTCCTCCATAGCCCACATACAGATTTATCCTTAGTCAGGAATCTCACCCCACATGCACTCTGGGTGGAATAAAAGCCACTTTTATTGCATGAATTGGATATCCGTTTTCCTTTCATCTTGCGTCTTGGAATGATTTTATCCTTGGATCTGGAACCTTTCAGTTTCATACTTTTCAATAACTGGCCTGAAAAAAAAAAAAGCAATCCCTGTATTGTCTATATTAAGGTTTTGGCTATGTAAAAAAGATTGAACTTTAAAATGATTAAAGTTTAAATCCATGTAACCTCTATATTACCTTTAAAATCTTTTGGCTTGTGATCCTATTTAAACAAATAAAAATGTAAGCCTTTGATGTTTGATAAACCTTCCAAAATAAAAATTCTAAATTTAGTCTTTTTGACTTCAAATTAGCTTTTTAAATATTAAGACTGCTAAAAGTCTAAGAAAGACATTTCAGGCTTATTTGATACGTTAAAACTGTATAAGAGAAAGAATTTGTTCTCACTGTTGGGACATTGGTCTTCTCCTGCCTTTGGACTTAGGTGGACTTGGACTGAAACTTACCTAATTACTCTCCTGGTTCTCTGGCCTTTGGACTCAGAATGGAGGTACAGCACTGGCTCTTCTAGGTCTCAGTGCTGGGTTGCTTGCTGACTGCAGAATTTGGAACTTCTCAGCCTTCTTAATCAATTACTTTATAGATTAAGAATGACTGAGAACCGTGTAGGCACCCTCCCAGACCTCCAAAAGAGCTGTGCCAGGACCCATGAATGGCACTCTCCCAGAACTCCAGAAGAACTGCACCGGGACCCGTGATTGGCATCCTGCCACCTACAGAAGAGCTGCACAGGGACCAGTGATCAGCATCCTCCCAACTCTGAAAGAGCTGCGCCTGGACCCTCCCTAACCTCCGGAAGAGCTGCCCCATGACCTGCAATCAGCACCCTCCTGGACCCTGGTAAGAGCTGTGCCGGGACCCTCCTGGACCTCCGTAAGAGCTGCCCCCACCTGGACCCCCGTAAGACCTGCACAGCTACTCAGCCTGCTGGGCCTCCCCACGCCCTGATCAGGAACTCTGGGAGCTGTGCAACCCCGCATCCTTCCTCCTTTACCCTCCCTGCCTCCACAACACTCTCTGGTCTGGCCAGGGATACTGGTAGCCACGTACCCTCTGCAGTCCTCCCTGCTTCTGAACGGAGCCCCTCTCCTGGCCAGAGACTGCTGGAGACTTGGGCCCTCTGTGCCAAAGTCATGGGCGCCAGGCACTCCCAGAACCGTGTGCACCACCCACCACCCTGTTGCTGGAAACGGGGGTGTCACACTCCGGAGCTGTTCCAACAACCAGAACTCCCTGGCTGGGGCAGCCCCACCAGAGCTACACAAGGTTACTCCCTACAAACATCCAGCAACAATAGAGTGACCCCCTGGGGTCTAACCTCAGAGAGACACCAACCCAACTCTGAGGATGGCCAGAGGCAATGGTGAAAAACAATCATGAGACAAAATCAGAAGAAAAACTCTGGGAATGTGAATAATCAGAGTAGGTCAACTCCCCCAAGGATCAATGGGGCAGACACAGCACAAGATCCCATGCACAAACAAATAGCTGAGATGTCAGAAATTGAATTCAGAATCTGGATAGCAAATAAGCTCGAATTAGAATTCCAAGCAGTAACCCAAAAGATGTCCAAGAATTCAATGAATTCAAAGACCAAATGACCAAAGATTTTGACACATTGAGAGAAGAAGTTGCAGCCCTAAAAGATCTGAGAAACACAGTAGAATCCCTGAGTAACAGAATGGAGCAAGCAGAAGAAAGGATTTCTGACATTGATGACAAAGCTTTTGAACACTCCGAAACTCTCAGAGAGGAAGAGAAATGGAGGAAAAAAACAGATCACTCTCTCAGAGAGCTCTGAGATAATTTGAAGAAAACCAATATTCGTCTTATAGGGATCCCCGAAAGTGATGAAGTGGCTTCATAAGGCACAGTCTCTTCTCCATGAGATTATGAAAGAGAACTTTCCAGACATTCCAAGAGATTCTGAATTTCAGACAGCTGACAGTTTCAGAACTCCAGCATGACTCAACCCAAATAAGACATACCCCAGACACATCATAATCAATTTCACTAAAGTTAATATGAAGGAGAAAATTCTGAAAGCAGCCGGATGAAAGAAAACCATTACCTACAAGGAGAAGAATATTAGAATAACTACAGATCTCTCTGCTGAAACCTTTCAAGCTAGAAGAGGATGGTCATGGACTTTTAAACTCCTAAAACAAAATAACTTTCAACCCAGGATCCTGTACCCAGCTAAACTGAGTTTCATTTATGATGGGGAAATTAAATACTTTAATGAAATTCATATGGTGAAGAAATTTGCCATAACTAAACCAAATCTCCAGGATATTCTCAGACCTATCCTCCATAAAGACCAGTGTAATCCTCCACCACAAAAGTAAACCCACCCAGATAATTTTGATCATATTCCAACATCCACAGTGGCAAAAGGATTAAAAATGTCCACCAGACCCTCAAAAGGCTTAAATCTCAATTTATGTGAATGGTTTAAATTGTCCTCTAAAGAGGCACAGGTTGGCTGACTGGATACAAAAACTCAAGCCAGATATCTGCTGCATACAAGAATCTCATTTTACACTAAAAGACAAATATAGACTCAAGGTGAAGAGATGGTCATCTATACTCCAGGCAAATGGAAAGCAAAAAAAAGCAGGTGTTGCAATCCTATTCACAGATGCAATAGGCTTTAAACCAACCAAAATAAGGAAGGATAAGAAGAGACACTTCATATTTGTTAAAGGTAATACTCAATATGGTGAGATTTCAATTATTAATATTTATGCAGCCAACCTGAACGGACCTCAATTTATAAGAGAAACTCTAACAGACATGAGCAACTTGATTTCCTCCAGTTCCATAGTAGCTGGAGATTTTAACACCCCTTTAGCAGTGCTGGATAGATTCTCCAAAAAGAAGCTAAGCAAAGAAATCTTAGATGTAAACTTAACCATTCAATGTCTGGACTTAACAGAAATCTACAGAACATTTCATCCCAACAAAACTGAATACACATTTTTCTCATCAGCCAACGGAACATACTCAAAATCGGCCAAATCCTGGGCCACAAATCTAACCTCAACAAATTCAAAAAAATAGAAATTATTTCTTGCATCTTCTTAGACCATCATGGAATAAAAGTTGAACTCAATAACAACAAGAATATGCACACCCATACAAGAACATGGAAGCTAAATAACCTTATGCTGAAGGATAGATGGATTATAGATGAGATTAAGAAGAAAATCACCAAATTTTTGGAAAAAAACAACAATGAAGACACGAATTATTAGAACCTCTGGGATACTGCAAAGCAGTCCTAAGAGGGAAATTTATAGCACTGCAAGCCTACCTCAAGAAAACAGAAAGAGAGAAAGTTAGTAACTTAATGGGACATCTCAAGAAACTGGAGAAAGAAGAACATTCCAACCCCAAACCCAGCAGAAGAAAAAAAATAACCAAAATCAGAGCAGAATTAAATGAAATTGAAAACAAAAGAATTATACAACAGATCAATAAATCCAAAAGTTGGTTTTTTGAAAAGGTCAATAAAATAGATAAACCTTTGGCTAACCTAACCAGGAAAAAAAGAGTAAAATCTCTAATTTCATCAATCAGAAATGGTAAAGATGAAATAACAACAGATCCCTCAGAAATTCAAAAAATCCTTAACGAATATTATAAGAAACTTTACTCTCAGAAATATGAAAATCTGAAAGAAATCGAACAATACTTGGAAGTATGCTACCTACCAAGACTTAGCCAGAACGAAGTGGAAATGTTGAACAGGCCTATATCAAGTTCTGAAATAGCATCAACTATACAAAATCTCCCTAAAAAGAAAAGCCCGGGACCAGATGGCATTACGTCAGAATTCTACCAAACCTTTAAAGAAGAACTACTACCTATATTACTAAACCTCTTCCAAAATATAGAAAAAGAAGGAATACTACCCAACACATTCTATGAAGCAAACATCACCTTGATCCCTAAACCACGGAAAGACCTAACAAGAAAAGAAAATTAAAAAAAAATTAAAAAAAAAGAAAATTATAGACCAATGTCACTAATGAACATTGACACAAAAATACTCAATAAGATCCTGACAAACAGAATCCAACAACACATCAAAAAAATTGTACATCATGACCAAGTGGGATTTATCCCAGGCTCTCAAGGCTGGTTCAATATACGTAAATCTATAAATGTAATTCAGCACATAAACAAACTAAAAAATAAAGACCATATGATTCTCTCAATTGATGCAGAAAAAGCTTTTGATAATATCCAGCATCCATTCATGATCAGAACACTTAAGAAAATTGGTATAGAAGGGATATTTCTTAAACTAATAGAGGCCATCTACAGCAAACCCACAGCCAATATCATATTGAATGGAGTTAAACTGGAATCATTTCCACTCAGATCAGGAACCAGGCAAGGTTGCTCATTGTCTCCATTGCTCTTTAACATTGTAATGGAAGTTTTAGCCATTTCAATTAGGGAAGAAAAGGTGATCAAGTGTATCCACATAAGGTCAGAAGAGATCACACTTTCACTCTTTGCAGATAACATGATCGTATATCTGGAAAACACTAGGGATTCTACTACAAAACTTTTAGAAGTGATCAAGGAATACAGCAATGTCTCAGGCTACAAAATCAACACCCATAAATCTGTAGCCTTTATATATACCAACAATAGCCAAGCCGAAAAAACAGTCAAGGATTCTATTCCTTTCACAGTAGTGCCAAAGAAGATGAAATAATTGAGAATTTATCTAACGAAGAATGTGAAAGATCTCCATAAAGAGAACTATGACATGTTAAGAAAAGAAATAGCTGAAGATGTTAACAAATAGAAAATCATACCATGCTCACAGATGGGAAGAATCAACATCGTTAAAATGTCTGTACTACCCAAAGCAATATATAACTTTAATGCAATTCCTATCAAAGCTCCATTGTCATATTTTAAAGATCTTGAAAAAAATACTTCATTTTATATGGAATCAGAAAAAACCTCAAATAGGCAAAACATTACTCAGAAATAATACCAAAGCAAGAGGAATCACGCTACCAGACCTGAGACTGTACTATAAATCGATGGTGATCAAAACAGCATGGTACTGGCACAAAAATAGAGAAGTAGATGTGTGGAACAGAATAGAGAACCAAGAGATGAATCCTTACCGTTATTTGATCTTTGACAAGCCAATTAAAAACATTCAGTGTGGAAAAGATTCCCTATTTAACAAATCATGCTGGGTGAACTGGCTGGCGATCTGTAAAGGACTGAAACTGGACCCACATCTTTCACCATTAACTAAGATAGACTCTCACTGGGTAAAAGGTTTAAACTTAAGACATGAAACTATAAAAATACTTGAAGAAAGTGCAGGGAAAATTCTTGAAAGAATCGGTCTAGGTGAATATTTTATGAGGAGGACTGTCCAGGCAATTGAAGCTGTATCAAAAATACATTACTGGAAGCTGATCAAACTAAAAAGCTTCTGCACAGCCAAGAACATAGTAAGTAAAGCAAGCAGACAGCCCTCAGAATGGGAGAAAATATTTGCAGGTTATACCTCTGATAAAGGTTCAATAACCAGAATCCACAGAGAACTCAAACGTATTAGCAAGAAAAGAACAAGTGATCCCATCTCAGGGTGGCCAAATGACTTGAAGAGAAACTTCTCTAAAGAAGACAGACGCACGATCTACAGACACATGAAAAAAAGCTCATCATCCTTAATCATCAGAGAAATGCAAATCAAAACTACTTTGATACATCACCTAACCCCAGTAAGAGTAGCCCACATAACAAAATTTCAACACCAGAGATGTTGGCGTACATGTGGAGAAAAGGGCACACTTCTGCACTGCTGGTGGGAATGCCCATTAATACGTTCCTTCTGGAAGGATGTTTGGAGAATACTTAGATATCTAAAAATAGACCTGCCATTCGATCCCATAATTCCTTTACTAGGTATATACCCAGAAGACAAAAAATCACAATATAACAAAGACATCTGTACCAAAATGTTTCTTGCAGCCCAATTGATAATTGCTAAGTCATGGAATAAGCCCAAGTGCCCATCGACCCATGAATGGACTAGCAAATTGTGGTACATGTATACCAAGGAATATTATGCAGCCTTAAAGAAAGATGGAGACTTTACTGCTTTTATGCTTACATGAATGGAGCTGGAACATATTCTTCTTAGCAAAGTATCTCAAGAATGGAAGAGAAAGTATCCAATGTACTCAGCCCTACTATGAAGCTAATTTATAGTTTTCATATGAAGTCTATAACCCAACTATAGCACAAGAATATAGGTAAGCGGCCAAGGGTTGGGAAGGGAGGGGGAAATTCAGGGTAGAGGATGGGTAATGGGTGGGGCCACACCTACGGTGCATCTTAGAATGGGTACAGGCGAAAACTACTAAATGCAGAATACAAATGTCTACATACAATAACTAAGAAAATGCCATGAAGGCGACGTTAAACAGTTTGATGAGAATATTTCAGATTGTATATGAAACCAGCCCAATGTAGCCCTTGATTGCACAAACGTACACAGCTATGATTTAACAATAATAAATAAATAAATAAATAAATAAATAAATAAATACTGTATAAGAAACATTGTCAAGGCCAAGAGAGGTGGTTCATGCCTTGTAGTCCTAACACTCTGGGGGCAAAGGTGAGTGGATTGTCTCACTTCAGGAGTTCAAGACCAGCCTGAGCTGCTGTGAGATGCCATCTCTAAACATAGCTAGACATTGTGGTGGATACTTGTAATCCCAGATACTGGGGAGACTGAGGCAAGAGGATGACTTGAGCCCAAGAATTTTTCGTTGCTGTGAACTATGATACCATGGGACTCTATTGAGGGTCACAAAGGGAGACTCTGTCTCAAAAAAAAAAAATGCCAAATATAAAATGATTTTTAAATTTACGTAAAATATGTTTATATATGTGTGTGCTAATATTATAAAATATTTGTCTGTCTTAGTGTATGTTATCATTAATAATTTTTGATTCATATCAAAAATATTTTTTTAATTAAGTCAATGTTTGTATTCCAAAGAAAGTAATGAAAAGACTGACAAGTTCTCTTTAATACAAATTTATGATAACCTTAGAGATTAAATGCCATCATACTGAAAACAAACTTTCAGGACTTTAATTATAATCTAACATGCCTATAAATATTGCTAACCTAACTTCAAACAAAACAGAAAAGAATTACATAAAACTGAGCTATTCTATGACTTTTTATTTAAAACATTGCTGATTCTTTCTGTGTTCTATTTTCCAGAAGTCAAAAAAAAAAACCTTTTTCCTTCTCTTGAACTGTTTATAGCCTGCGGTAATGTACATATTTGTAAACAAAATTTAAAACATTTCTTTTTCTCTCTCCTTGATTTCTCCAGAATTGAAAAGCCATTATAAATATTCTTTTGTTGTTGTTGCCGTTTTTGGCCAGGGCTGGGTTTGAACCCAATACCTCTGGCATATGGGGCCAGCGCCCTACTACTTTGAGCCACAAGAGCTGCCATAAGTATTCTTTTTTAAATTTATTAATATTATTTTATTGGCAAATAATAACTATATATTTATGGGGTACAATGTGTTTCTTTCTATTTTTTCTTTTTGAAGCAGAACCTCCTTCTGTCACCCTAGTTGAGTGCTTTGCTGTCAGCCTAGGTCACTGCAACTGCAAACTCTTGGGCTTGAGATACCCTCCTCCCTTAGCCTCCCAATTAGCTAGGACTATAGGCATCAAACGTGATGCCCAGCTAATTTTCCAAATTTTTATGTTATTATTTTATTTTTTTACTTTTTGAGACAGTGTCTTACTCTGTGCCTTGGGTAGAGTGCCATGGTGTCATAGGTCACAGCAACCACAGACTCTTGGGCTCAAATGATCCCCTTGCCTCAACCTTCCAAGTAGCTGGGACTACAGGCATGCACCATCATGACAGGCTAGCTTTGCTCAGGCTGGTCTTGAACTGAGCTGAAGCAACCCACCCACTTCAATCTCACAGAGTACTAGGATTACCGGTGTGAACCTCTATGTCCAGTCACCAATATGTTTCAATATGTGTATACAGTTTGAAATGACTGAATCAAACTAAAATATCACTAACGTCACTTATTTTTATGGTGAGATAATAGCAATTTACTATCTTAGCTATTTTGAAATATGCATTATCATTTATATCTACTTCGTTATTTTTTATTTTTTTCATTGTTTAAATTACATTTTATTGTTTGGCATTCATTGAGGGTACAAAGAATTGGGTTACGCTGATTGCATTTGTTAAATAAAATCCCTCTTAAAATTGTGTCCCACCCCTAAGATGTGTGCCATACACTGTAACCCCCTCTTCCGGCTTCCTCATTCCCCTACCCCATCCCTTGTATTGGCTCATCCATTGTCTTCATATTAGAATTGAGTACATTGGATTCTTGCTTCTCCATTCTTGTGATGTTTTATTTTTTATTTTTATTTTTTTGAGACAGAGTCTCATTATGCTGTCCTCAGTAGAGTGCTGTGACGTCTCAGCTCACAGCAACCTCAAAGTCTTGGGCTTAAGGGATTCTCTTGCCTCAGCCTCCCAAGTAGCTGGGAATACAGGCTCCTGCCAAAATGCTCAGCTATTTTATTGTTGCAGTTGTCATTGTTGTTTAGCTGGCCTGAGTTGGGTTTGAACCTGCCAGCCTAGGTGTATGTGGCTGACACCATAACTATTGTGTTATATGGGCACTAAGCCTCTTGTGATGCTTTACTAAGAAGAATGTGTTCCACCTCCACCCAGGTTAATACGAAAGATGTAAAGTCTCCATCTTTTTTAATGGCTGAATTGTATTCCATGGTATACATATACCACAGGTTTTTAATACATTCCTGGGTTAGTGGGCATTTAAGCTATTTCTACATTTTGGCGATTGTAAATTGAGCTGCGATAAACAGTCTAGTGCAAATGTCCTTATGGTAAAAAGACTTTTTTTCTTCTGAGTAGATGCCTAGTAATGGGATTTCAGGATCAAATGGGAGGTCTAATTTGAGTTCTTTGATGACTCTCCATACTTCCTTCCAAAAGGGTTGTATTAGTTTACAGTTCCATCAGGAGTGTAAAAGTGTTCCCTTTTCACCACATCCACACCAGCATCTGCAGCTTGGAGACACTGTGATGTGGGCCATTCTCACTGGGGTTAGGTGATATCTCAGGGTAGTTTTGATTTGTATTTCTCTGATGATTAGGGATGATGAGCATTTTTTCATATGTTTGGTGACCATTCATCTGTCTTCTTTAGAGAAAGTTCTATTCATCTCTCTTGCCCTGTGATCTATGGGATTGTTGGGTCTTTTTTTTTTTTTTTTTTTTAAGAGACGGAGTCTCAGTTTGTCACCCTTGGTAGAGTCCTGTGGCATCACAGCTCACAATAACTTCCAGATCTTTAGGCTTAGGCAATTCTCTTGCCTCAGTCTCCCGAGTAGCTGGATTGTTGGGTCCTTTTTGTTGATTAATTTGAGTTCTCTGTAAATCCTAGTTATCAAGATTTTGTTTGATTCATAACATGAAAATATCTTTTTCCATTATGAAGGTTGTCTATTTCCTTTGGTTGTTGTTTCTGTAGCTGTTCAGAAGCTTTTCTGTTTAATTAAGTCCCATTTGTTTATTTTTGTTGTCACAATTGTCACTGAAGTCTTCATAAAATCTTTCACCAGGCCAATATCCTCAAGTGTTTTCCCCACACTTTCTTTGAGAATTTTTATTGTTTAATGCTTTCAATTTAAATCTTTTATCCATTTTGAGTCAATTTTTAAAAGTGGGGAGAGGTGCTGGTCCAGTTTCAATCTTTTAGATGAGGTTATCCAGTTCTCCCAACACCATTTATTGAATAGGGGTTCTTGGGCGGTGCCTGTGGCTCAGTGAGTAGGGAACAGGCCCCATATACCAAGAGTGGTGGGTTCGAACCCAGCCCCAGTCAAACTGCCAGAAAAAAATAGCCGGGTGTTCTGGCAGGCGCCTGTAGTCCCAACTACTCCGGAAGCTGAGGCAAGAGAAACACCTAAGCTCAGGAGTTGGAGATTGCTGTGAGCTGTGACACCACAGCACTCTACCAAGGGTGATAAAGTGAGACTCTGTCTGAAAAAAAAAAAATAGAGAGTAGGGGTTCTTTTCCCCAGTGTATGCTCTTGTTTGGTTTATCAAATATCAGGTAGCTGTAAGACGTTAATTTCTTTTCTTTCTTTCTTTTTCTTTTTGAGACATAGTCTTGCTATGTTACCCTAGGTAGAGTGCCATTGTGTCACAGCTGACAGCAAACTCAAACTTTTGGGGTAAATGATTCTCTTGCCTCAGGCTCCCAAGTAGCTCGGAATACAGGTGCCTACCAAAATGCTCAGCTATTTTTTTTGTTATTGTCATTTTTTTTTTTTTAGCAGTCCCAGGCAGGGTTTGAACCCACCAGCCCCAGTGTGTGTGGCCATTACCCTAACCACTGAGCTGTGAGTGCTGAGCCAAGAGTTTGGTTTCATCTCATGGTTTTCTATTCTGTTCTAAATGTCAATGGCTCCATTTTTCTGCCAATACCATGCTGTTTTGATCACTATGGCCTTGTAGTATGGCCTAAAATCTGGTAGGGTGACACATTGCCTTGGGTATATGGGTTTTTTCTGATTCCATACAAAATGAAGAATTATTTTTTCCAAATCTTGAAAGTATGATGATGGTATTTTAATGGAATTGCATTGAATCTACAGATTGCTTTGGGAAGAATAGACATTTTGACAATGTTGATTCTTCCCAGCCATGAGCATAGTATGTTCTTCCATTTGTTAAATATAGTCTACTATTTCTTTATTTAGGGTTTTGTAATTTTCTTTGTAGAAGTCCTTCACCTCTTTTGAACACCTAGGTCTCCCTTTCTTTCTTTCTATCTTTCTTTCTTTCTTTCTTTTTTTGAGCTACTGTGAAGGGAATTGTGTCCTTGATTAGCTTCTCATCTTGGCTGTTATTGGTGTATACAAAGGCTGCTGATTTGTGACCATTGATTTTATATCCTGAGACATTACTGTATTTTTTGATAACTTCCAGCAGTCTTGTGGTTTAGTCATATTGTCAGCAAAGAGTAAGAGTTTGACCTCCTCTGGCCCTATTTTGAGGCCCTTTATTTCCTTCTCTTGCCTGATTGTATTGACTGGACAGCCAGCACTATGTTGAATAGTGGTCTTGATAGAAGACAACCTTGTCTGGTTCCAGTTCTTAGTGGAAAAACTTTCAGTTTTACTCTATTAAGTATAATATTAGCTGTGGGTTTGCCATAGATGGCTTCTATTAGATTAAGAAATGTGCCACCTATGCCTATATTCTTAAGTGTTCTAATTAGAAAAGGATGCCTAATTTTATCAATTGCTTTTTCTGTGTCTATTATGAGGATCATATGGTCCTTATTTTTGCTTCTGTTGATATGGTGAATTACATTTATGGACTTGAATATGTTAAACCAGCCTTACATCCCTGGGATGAAATGTACTTCATTTTGATGAATAATTTTTTTGATGTGTAGCTGTAATCTATTGTCTAGTATTTTATTGAGAAGTTTTGCATCTATATTCATTATTTAAATTAGTCTGAAGTTCTCCATTTTAGTTGGGTCTTTTCCTGGTTTTAGTATCAGGGTGACGTTTGCTTCATAGAACATGCTGGGGACAATTCCTTCCTCCTCAATTTTTTTTGGAATAATTGATGCAGCATGGGTATAATTTCTTCTTTGAAGGTTTGATAGAATTCTGGTGTGAATTCATCTGCACCAGGGCATTTGGGTGAAAGGAGATTTTCTATTGTTTCTTCGATCTCAGTTCTGGCAATTGGTCTGTACAAGAGATCTATTTCCTCTAGGTTAAGTCTAAGGATATGATGCACTTCCAGGCCTGAGAGGCAGATCTAGTAACTGTAGAATGGACTTTCTCTTTCCTAGCTTCTGTCAAACAAAAAATTTCCTATTTATAAGGTATCAAAAGGCACTATGAGTGCTAAGTGGGTTGTTCAGAGACAAAGTGACTAGCCTGGTTTGGGGGCAAGATGGCCGACTGGAGCCAGCTTTTGACAGAAGCTTCCATTCAAAGGGAAGGATAATGAACAGAAAGTACCCAATAAAGCTAAAGAGTAGGAGCTGAGCTGTGAGAAAAGAGTGAAAACTGCATGTCACCTCTGCTGAGGAAAGCTGCAACTCCAAGAAAGCAAATTTCAGGTACAAAACTCATCCCCCCCAAAAAGAGTCCATCCCCTCCCACAAAAGAGTTTTTTTTTTTCCTTGCTTGCTGTGGGTTTGCTACAGGTGAGTGGTGAACTGAGGACCTCTTGTCTCATCCGATGGGAGAGAGTTGCTGGAAGTGGGGACTACTTCTCCATAGGGACCCTGCTATGACCCTGAGCATTCTCTTGCCAGGCATGAAAGTTGAACTAACATTTTCCATGCCATTTTAAACTTCTAATCCACCCTTCCCCCCTTGCCTGACACTACAGACACCTGAACCGTGCAGAGACTGGAATGTCTGAGGTTCATTGCCAGGACTGGGTACTGCAAGGGAAGTGGTAGAAAAGCTGCACTGTAATAGTAAGCCCAGCAATAGTGTAGACAGACAAAGGGGTGGGAAGCTGTCGAGCTTGGCTCTGTGAGAGTGAAAACCAGCTGCAGGAGGCAGCTTGTGAGCTGACCACCTTGCACCTCACCCTGCCAGAACCTCCTCACATCCTGCACTCAGCCCTGCTCAAACCTCTGAGTGCCCCACAGCCATCCCTGCCAGAGCCACGCATCCTATGCCCCTCCCTGCCAGAGGTGCACACCCTGCACTCCACCCTGCTGCAGCTGCGTCCACAGTCCCACACCCAGCCCTGCTATAGCTGTTGCTCCATCTGCCTATCCGGCCATGGGAGCTGCCTGGGAGCAGCACAAGGTCACCTCCCATGAAGACTCAGCAACAGTAGAGCAATCCTGCAGAGGTCTAATTTTGGAGAGACACCTCCCCAACTCTGAGGACTGCTAGAGGAAGCCAGACCTCACCCTATAGGGATTCTAGTCCTGCTGAGTGGCTGGAGTAAAGTGTGGTAGCTGAGGGAGAAAATTATTTTCTGACTTGTTATCCCCAGGTTTGGACTGAGCTCAGGTGGAACACTCCCCAGTTGCCATTGAATGCCCAAGGCATTCAGCTCCTCCAGCTGGCTGTTGGCAGAGGGTGGTGGCTGGGCTGATGGGACATTGACTTTCCTTTGACTCTAGCAAGTGGAAAGCCCTGGCACATCTGTTAATTGGAGGGGAACAGGACCACAACCCTGTGGGGTTACCAGTGATTGGGTGTGAAAGAGAAGCAATGAGGGGAAAGAGCCACAAGCCCCCATGGCCCAACTCTGCTACTGGGCAGGCTTTTCTGACTCCATAGAGCACCAGAGCAAGCCACACTTTAGTAGCTAGTAGACCTCTGCTGTCTAGTTGCTGGAGACATTTTGAACTCTCCCACTTGAGAGTTAGTACTGTCTGGGTCAATTGGTTTGGAACTCCTAACCTGAGCCAATCAGCAAAGGACCCTCCAGGGTGGTACCCTGGTTGTGTGGTAGTGGGAAGGGTTGATTTTCCACTTCCAGTTGTTGCCCGTGGGGGGCAGGGTGACTTAGTTGCATGTAATTCTCCACAACTGAGAGTCCAACCTAGAGTCACTGACCCACTAGGAGTGGACAAAGATCAGCGGAATATAAGACAGAGTCATCTAACCACACCACACCAAGCAGGTCGCCAGAGTCTCAGGCTATAATACTGTAAGGGTCCTTTGCAAAGATGCAGGGGGGGAAAGCTATAGTCACCAGTCCAAGCTCCTTGGCAAAGGGCTGGTTAGCCACAACTCCAGGAGCCCCAAATCCAATTTCACCTTACCTGCCCATCTAGCTAAACTGAAAAATAATCATGGGGTGGAATCAGTGGAAAAAGTCTGGCAACATGAATAACCAGAGTAGATCAACTCCCCCAAGGAATGACAAAACAGACACACCAGATGATCCCATTCATAAACAAATGCCTGAGATGTCAGAAACAGAGCTCAGAATTTTCATGGCAAATAAGATTAACAAAATGAAAGTAAAGTTGGAATTAGAAATTCTAGGAATAATTCAAAAGTTGTCTCAAGAATGAAATGAATTCAAAGAAAAATTCATCAAAGATTTTGACACATTGAGAAAAGAATTTTCAGCCTTATGAGAAATACAGTAGAATTCCTCGGTAACAAAATGGAGCAGGCAGAAGAAAGAATATCTCACATCGAAGACAAAGCCTTTGAATGCTCCCAAATGCTCAAAGAGGAAGCGAAGTGGAAAGCAATAACAGACTGTTCTCTTAGAGATCTGTTGGACTACTCCAGAAAAGCAAATATTCGCCTTGTAGGAATCCCTGAAAGAGAAGAAGATGTTCCAAGAGGCACAGAAGCTTTACACCAAGCGATAATTGAGGAGAACTTCCCCAACATAGCAAGAGATACTGAAATTCAGATAGCAGAGAGTTTCAGAACCCCAGCACAACTCAGTTCAAATAAAGCCTCTCCCAAACACATTATAATTAACTTCACCAAAGCTAATATGAAGGAGAAAATTCTGCAAGAGGCCAGAAATAAGAAAACCATAACCTACAAGGGGAGGAATATTAGAATGACTGCAGATCTCTCCGCTGAAACTTTTCACACCAGAAGAGGATGGTCATCAACTCTTAAACTTCTAAAATAAAACAAGTTTC
The DNA here is from genome assembly GCF_027406575.1 of Nycticebus coucang. Lineage (NCBI taxonomy): Eukaryota > Metazoa > Chordata > Mammalia > Primates > Lorisidae > Nycticebus > Nycticebus coucang. Next base: position 84,176,442 of record NC_069804.1, read on the forward strand.
AACCCAGAATCCTGTATCCAGCTAAACTGAGTTTCATTTATGATGGAGAAATTGAATACTTTCATGCCATTCACGTGTTGAAGAAATTTTCCATAACTAAATCAGCTCTCCAGGATATTCTCTGTCCTATCCTCCACAATGAACAACACAATGCTCTACCATCAAAGTAAACTCACTCAGAAACTTTTGATAAAATCCCAACTTCCAAAGAGGTGAAAGGTTTAAAAATGTCCACTGGACATTCGAAAAACTTAACACCCAAATTCTACCAGACTTATCAATACTCTCAATTAATGTGAATGGCTTAAATTGCCCTCTAAAGAGGCACAGGTTGGTTGAGTGAATACAAAAACTCGGGCAAAATACCTACTGCATTCAAGAATCTCATCTTACTTTAAAAGGTAAATATAGACTCAAGGTGAAAGGATGGACATCTATAATTAAGGCAAATGGAAATCAAAAAAAGCAGGCATTGCAATTTTATTCAGACATGATAGACTTTAAACCAGCAAAAGTAAGGGAAGATAAGAATGGTCACTTCGTTTTTATCAAGGGAAACACTCAGCATGATGAAATTTCAATTATTAACATTTATGTGCCCACCAGAATGCTCCTCAATTTATAAAAGAGACTGTAACAGACGTGAGCAACTTGATTTCCTTCAGCACCATAATAGTCAGAGATTTTAACACACCTTTGGCAGTGTTTGATTAATCTTCCAATAAGAAACTAAGCAAAGAACTTCCAGACTTAAACTTAACCATTCAACACTTAGATTTAACAGACATGTACAGAACATTTCTTCCTAACAAAACTGAATACACATTCTTCTCATCAGCCCATGGATCATCCTCCAAACCTTATCACATCTTAGATCACAAGTCTAACCTCACCAAATTTAAAAGAATAGAAATTATACCTTCCATCTCCTCAGACCATCATGGAGTAAAAGTTGAAATGAGTAACAACAGGAATCTGCACACTCATACAAAAACATGGAAACTAAATAACCTCAACCTAGATGATAACTGTGTCATAGATGAGATTAAGAAGGAAATTACCAGTGGTGGACTCGGCGGCAACGGCAGCGGGCAAGTAGTTAGTTAGTTGTTAGTCAGTGTCAGTTGCTCGGCGGCAGAGGCTGAGATCATCGGGAAAAAGACTGGACAGGCGTCGTTGGTGGTCACTGCGGCGGCATATGTGCCCCTCAGGAAAAGAATATTTGAGGTCCATCTGTAAGGAAGGAAAAGGAAGAAACAACATAACGCCTAGAGCTGGAGTCAGTTAAACCAGTAAACATTGCTGTCTTGGAGAAGTTAAGGAATGATAAGCCAGGAAGAAAGGACATTCATCTTAGAAAGACACAAAGCACTTCGAAGTTTTAAAGGAATATAATGCTAATTGCTAAAACCACCTTTGTTACCAGAATGGATGGAATTCTTCATTTTTAAATGAATAGTTAGACCCGAGGCGGAGCAAGATGGCAGCCGAGTAACAGCTTCCTTGCATCTGGGCACTGTGAGTCTGGGGACATAGGACTCCAGGCATCTCTGGTGGGTGGGATCTGCCTGTCATCACCCCTGAGAGGATACAGGGAGTCAGCGAGAGATTTCTGGACCCCAAGAGGAGGACTAAAACTGCCGCACCCACGGCATATAGCCGTAGTGAGGCAGTGCTGTCCGCGTTACAGAACGACGGGAAGGTGGTTTGTGCTCCCCGAAGCTTTGCCCCCAGTGCCCCCAGTATGCACAGCATCAGAAATGTTGCCTAGCATGCTCAGTTACCCGCTTAAGTTTAAAGATTGTGGCGTCTACTCATGTGTTTGTCATCCTGTACCAGAAGTCTGTTTGTTCTAATAAATTGTCAATATGTACTTTCCTAAGAATGAGCACAATGCACTACTAATCCAGATAGAGCACAGCCTTGTGAGCTGCTAAACTCAGTGACACCAACAATGAGCACATAAAGATGTTTTCCCACCAGTGAGCTAAGACGATAAGCCCAAGGACATGAAATACAAATTATCTACATAAGTTACAAAGTCACTGAAACACATCCACCCACCATAAAGTCCTGTTCAGAACATCTTGTTTCACCAACTGTCACGCATAATAAAAATCAATAGGAAAAATAATACTTGTCAAGGAATTTACTCTAAATCAAAATTATAATTATCAATAACAATAAGATCAAATAGTAAATGTAGAATTAGTCAAGCATTAACGTAAAGAAGATGTCAAGCTGTTCTAAAAAGATAATAAGAAACTGAGATAGGAGGAAGCGGGCAGAGTTGACTAATAACCGCCACCCTCCGGAAGCGGAACGTTAAAACATAACAATGCATGATAAATCACACTTGTAAACGCAAAGATAACCCGCACACGTAAGCAAAAAGATTGCATTATGTAAGCTCTGTAAAAATGTATAAATACCAACATGTGTACCCAATAAATTCACAGCTGCTTCCTTCATCACATGCTGTGTGGCAGTCTGTCATCTTTCCTACGCCGACCTCTCAACTTTCCTCGTTCCTTCTCCCTGCACTCCCTCGGACTGAAGGCCACCGACAGGGCGGTCCGTTGCATAAAACAGTGGAAAACCAGCAAGTGGTCGCATGTGTTCAATCCGTCTAAACCTGCCTGCAACTGTAAGTTCAGTAGCAGAGAGACTGCAAACAAGAAAGGCCTTACCTGTGAACTATTTTGGTGTCTTTGGACTTGGCACTCAGCTGAACTGCCTTGGGGAGAGCCTGAGCAGGAGTGCGGAGAACTTTGGCCTTTGTCTAGGGCCCCAGTCTGAGCCACTGAGCCAGACGGAGCTAATAGTGTTTGGCTCTGAGTCACAGGCAGCCATTCTGAGCGATCTGCCCCGGCAAGCTCCGCCCTCAGGGTTGCAGAGCTAGAATTGGGTGGGAGCCGGTAACCCAGCGACCAAGTAGCCTAAGGGCGGGGTCTGAGCTGCCTTGCAGCCCTAACCCTCGGGGGCAGAGGGAGACCAGTTTTGGCACATAGGGTAAGTGGATAGCCACTTCAGCAGTGATTCCAGCGACAAGCACTTCCCTGGGAAAGCTTCTGCTCACCAAGTTTACAAGTTCAAAGTGCCTTTTAAGTGGGCTGAACAGAGATTTAGGGTGTCTACCTGCTGGGGTTTGAGAAACTAGCAGCCTCCAGTCATATCAGAACTGTGATTGACATCTCATACCCCAGAAGACCATGTGTTGCCCAGACAACATGCAATAACATATACATACTGCCTTGTTTTTGGTTGTGTTTTCTTTTTGTCTGTTTATTTTGATGTTGTTGATTGTTGTTTTGTTTTTCAAGTTCAACCTTTTCCATACAGATCCTTTTTCTTTCTCAATTTTTCTAGTTTAATTATAATTTCCCATTGCTGCCTATTTCAATAATTAGAACTTCATTTTTGCTAGTGTTTCTACTGCTGTTATTTTGTTTTCCACCCAATTTTATCCCGTAAAGTTTTCTGTTTGCTTGTTTTGGTTTGATTTATAGCATTTTTGTCTTTCCTCTCTACTTGGTGGAGGTGGGGTACTGTGTCTGATCAGGTTAGCAAAGAGCTGCTGACCTCAAGGGAACCACCCAACTGGGCACCCCCAGAAGGTGGTTTTTCTTTTAAGGTTGTATCAAAGTACCACCTACTGTACACCTAAATTGCTCTGTCTCCCTCTTTCTGTGCCTCTCTTCTTTTTATCAATATTCCTTTTACCCACCCGCCTCTCCTTTCTCTATTTTTCTTTTTTTTTCTTATCACACGGACCTCCTTTCTTTCATCCCATTTTTGCTCTTCAAACTTCTCACCTTTCTGGTCCTGTAACCCGTGGTCCACAGGCACGAAAGCAAGAGGAAGTGAAAGGAAAACTAGGGCAAGGAAACAGATAAAAGGAATCACTCATGAGGAAGAATCAGCAGAAAAATACAAGCAACATGAAGAACCAGTCCAGAACAACCCTGCCAAGGGACCATGAGGTAGCTACTGCAGAGGATTCCACCTATAAAGAAATGTTAGGAATGACAGAAAGGGAATTAAGAATACACATGTTGAAAACAATGAAAGAAATGGAAACAATGAAGGAAACTGCTGATAAAGTGGAAAATAACCAAAAGGAAATCAAAAAACAGAATCAAATAAGAGATGAACGATATGAAGAATATAAAAAGGATATAGCAGAGCTGAAGGAAATGAAAGAGTCAATTAGGGAACTTAAAGATGCAATGGAAAGTATCAGCAACAGGTTAGACCATGCAGAAGAAAGAATTTCAGAGGTAGAAGACAAAGTTTTTGAGATAACTCAGATAGTAAAAGAGGCAGAAAAGAAGAGAGAGAAAGGAGAATGTTCACTGTCAGAATTATGGGACTTTATGAAGCGTTCCAACATACGAGATATAGGAATTCCAGAAGGGGAAGAAGAATGCCCCAGAGGAATGGAAGCCATACTATAGAATATTATAAAAGAAAATTTCCCAAATATCACCAAAGATTCTGACACACTGCTTTCAGAGGGATATCGGACCCCAGGTCGCCTCAACTCTAACCGAGCTTCTCCAAGACACATTGTGATGAACCTGTCCAAAGTCAAGACAAAAGAAAAGATTCTGCAAGCTGCCAGGAGTAAGCGCCAGTTGACCTACAGGGGCAAATCCATCAGAGTGACCGCAGACTTCTCTAATGAAACTTTCCAAGAAAGAAGACAATGGTCATCTACCTTTAATCTACTTAAACAGAACAATTTTCAGCCCAGAATTCTGTACCCTGCTAAGCTAAGCTTAAAAATTGACGGAGAAATCAAATCATTTACGGACATACAAACATTGAGGAAATTCGCCACAACAAGACCAGCTCCACAGGAAATACTTCAACCTGTTCTGCACACTGACCACCACAATGGATCAGCAGCAAAGTAAGAACTCAGAAATTAAAGGACAGAACTTAACCTACACACTGATGCAAAAGATAAAACTAGGCAATGGACTTTCACAAAACAAGACGAATAGAATACTACCACACTTATCAATTATCTCAATAAATGTTAATGGCTTGAATTCCCCACTGAAGAGACATAGATTGGTTGACTGGATTAAAAAACACAAGCCATCCATTTGCTGTCTGCAAGAAACACACCTGGCTTCAAAAGACAAATTAAAGCTCCGAGTCAAGGGTTAGAAGACAATTTTTCAGGCAAATGGAATTCAGAAGAAAAGAGGAGTTGCAATTTTTTTTTCAGATACATGTGGATTTAAAGCAACTAAAGTCAAAAAAGACAAAGATGGTCACTTTATATTGGTCAAGGGAAAACTACAACAAGAAGACATTTCAATTCTAACTATTTATGCACAAAATTTAAATGCTCCCAGATTCTTGAAACAGACCTTACTCAGTCTGAGCAATATGATATCTGATAACACCATAATAACAGGGGACCTTAACACTCCTCTTACAGAGCTGGACAGATCCTCTAAACAGAAATTAAACATGGATATAAGAGATTTAAATGAGACCTTATAACAACTGTGCTTGATAGATGCATATAGAACACTCCATCCCAAAGATAAAGAATATACATTCTTCTCATCACCCCATGGAACATTCTCCAAAATTGATCATATCCTGGGACACAAAACAAATATCAACAGAATCAAAAGAATTGAAATTTTACATTGTAGCTTCTCAGACCATAAGGCACTAAAGGTGGAACTCAACTCTAACAAAAATGCTCGACCCCACTCAAAGGCATGGAAATTAAACAATCTTCTGTTGAATAACAGATGGGTGCAGGAAGAAATAAAACAGGAAATCATTAACTTCCTTGAGCATAACAACAATGAAGACACAAGCACCAAAACCTGTGGGATACTGCAAAAGCAGTTTTGAGAGGAAAATTCATCACTTTAGATACCTACATTCGAAAAACAGAAAGAGAGCACATCAACAATCTCAGAAGAGATCTTATGGAATTGGAAAAAGAAGAATAATCTAAGCCTAAACTCAGTAGAAGAAAAGAAATATCCAAAATCAAATCAGAGATCAATGAAATTGAAAACAAAAGAATCATTCAGAAAATTAATGAAACAAGGAGTTGGTTTTTTGAAAAAAGAAATAAAATAGATAAACCATTGGCCAGACTAACGAGGAATAGAAAAGTAAAATCTCTAGTAAGCTCAATCAGAAATGATGAAGGGGAAATTACAACTGATCCCACAGAGATACAAGAGATCATCTCTGAATACTCCCAGAAACTCTATGCCCAGAAATTTGACAATGTGAAAGAAATGGATCAATATTTGGAATCACACCCTCTCCCTAGACTCAGCCAGGAAGAAATAGAGCTCCTGAACAGACCAATTTCAAGCACTGAGATCAAAGAAAAAATAAAATATCTTCCAACCAAAAAATGCCCTGGTCCAGATGGCTTCACTCCAGAAATCTATCAAACCTTCAAGGAAGAGCTTATTCCTGTACTGCAGAAATTATTCCAAAAAATTGAGGAAGAAGGAATCTTCCCCAACACATTCTATGAAGCAAACCTCACCCTGATACCAAAACCAGGAAAAGACCCAAACAAAATGGAGAATTTCAGACCAATCTCACTCATGAATATAGATGCAAAAATTCTCAACAAAATCCTAGCCAATAGATTACAGCTTATCGTCAAAAAAGTCATTCATCATGATCAAGTAGGCTTCATCCCAGGGATGCAAGGCTGGTTTAACATACGCAAGTCTATAAACGTTATCCACCATATTAACAGGCAAAAATAAAGATCACATGACCCTCTCAATAGATGCAGAAAAAGCATTTGATAAAATCCAGCATCCTTTTCTAATTAGAACACTGAAGAGTATAGGCATAGGTGGCACATTTCTAAAACTTATTGAAGCTATCTATGACAAACCCACAGCCAATATTTTACTGAATGGAGTAAAACTGAAAGCTTTTCCTCTTAGAACTGGAACCAGACAAGGTTGTCCTCTGTCACCTTTACTATTCAACGTAGTGCTGGAAGTTCTGGCCAATACAATTAGGCAAGACAAGGAAATAAAGGGAATCCAAATGGGAGCAGAGGAGGTCAAACTCTCCCTCTTTGCTGACGACAGGATCTTATACTTAGAGAACCCCAAAGACTCAACCACGAGACTTCTAGAAGTCATCAAAAAATACAGTAAAGTTTCAGGATATAAAATCAATGTCCACAAGTCAGTAGCCTTTGTGTACACCAATAGCAGTCAAGATGAGAAGCTAATTAAGGACACAACTCCCTTCACCATAGTTTCAAAGAAAATGAAATACCTAGGAATATACCTAACGAAGGAGGTGAAGGACCTCTATAAAGAAAACTATGAAATCCTCAGAAAGGAAATAGCAGAGGATATTAACAAATGGAAGAACATACCATGCTCATGGATGGGAAGAATCAACATTGTTAAAATGTCTATACTTCCCAAAGCAATCTAGCTATTCAATGCCATTCCTATCAAAATACCAACATCGTACTTTCAAGATTGTAAAAAATGATTCTGCATTTTGTATGGATTTGGAAAAAAACCCGTATAGCTAAGGCAGTTCTCTGTAACAAAAATAAAGCTGGGGGCATCAGCATACCAGATTTTAATCTGTACTACAAAGCCATAGTGCTCAAGACAGTATGGTACTGGCATAAAAACAGAGACATGGACCCTTGGTATCGAATTGTTAAGCAAGAAATGAAACTAACATTTTATGACCACCTAATCTTTGATAAACCAAACAAGAACATACCTTGGGGGAAAGAATCCCTATTCAATAAATGGTGTTGGGAGAACTCGATGTCTACATGTAAAAGACTGAAACTGGACCCACACCTTTCCCCACTCACAAAAATTGATTCAAGATGGATAAAGGACTTAAATTTACAGCATGAAACAATAAAAATCCTCCAAGAAAGCATAGGGAAAACACTGGAAGATATTGGCCTGGGGAAAGACTTCATGAAGAAGACTGCCATGGCAATTGCAACAGCAACAAAAATAAACAAATGGGACTTCATTAAACTGAAAAGTTTCTGTACAGCTAATGAGACAATAACCAAAGCAAAGAGACAACCTAAACAATGGGAAAGGATATTTGCATATTTTTAATCAGACAAAATCTTGATAACTAGGATCTATAGAGAACTCAAATTAATCCACATGAAAAAAGCCAACAATCCCATATATCAATGGGCAAGAGACATGAATAGAACTTTCTCTAAAGACGACAGACGAATGGCTAACAAATACATGAAAAAATGTTCATCATCTCTATATATTAGAGAAATGCAAATCAAAACAACCCTGAGATATCATCTAACCCCAGTGAGAATGGCCCACATCACAAAATCTCAAAACTGCAGATGCTGGCGTGGATGTGGAGAGTAGGGCACACTTTTACACTGCTGGTGGGACTGCAAACTAGTACAATCTTTCTAGAAGGAAGTATGGGGAAACCTCAAAGCACTCAATCTAGACCTCCCATTTGATCCTGCAATACCATTACTGGGCATGTACCCAGAAGGAAAAAAATCCTTTTATCATAAGGACACTTGTACTAGACTGTTTATTGCAGCTCAATTTACAATCGCCAAAATGTGGAAACAGCCTAAATGCCCACCAACCCAGGAATGGATTAACAAGCTGTGGTATATGTATACCATGGAATACTATTCAGCCATTAAAAAAAATGGAGACTTTACATCCTTTGTATTAATGTGGATTGACGTGGAAGACATTATTCTTAGTAAAGCATCACAAGAATGGAGAAGCATGAATCCTATGCACTCAATTTTGATATGAGGACAATTAATGACAATCATGGTTATGGGGGGAAACAGAAAGAGGGAAGGAGGGAGGGGGTGGGGCCTTGGTGTGTGTCACACTTTATGGGGGCAAGACATGATTGCAAGAGGGACTTTACCTAACAATTGCAATCAGTGTAACCTGGCTTATTGTACCCTCAATGAATCCCCAACAGTAAAAAAAAAAAGAATAGTTAGACCCATTGGAGGTAGAGGAAGACTAACAAGTCCTTTCCTATTCTTTACTTAATCAATGTTTAACCCCTGCTACCCATCCCCCAGGTAGAGACTTAATGAGTGTGTATTCGCAGAGGTAGAGAAAGAATAACAACTATAATTCCTGGAGCGCTGTGCTAGATTGGAGGCGTGTTATAAAGGTCCCTTGAAGGAACATATGTAATAACAATATGCAATAACAAAACATCATTCATAAGTGAGCGCAGAGGAGGGAATACCAAATACCTACACACATCCTGAATGGGCTCCCCAGGCTAGCCCAGTAAGCTATGAGTGCAAAAGGGAACTAAATGCTGGAGTATTCTGAGCACTGAAGAATGTTAATGGATGCACTGTCCCTTTGAGGACATTGAGAAATTGTTAATTTTATAGCTAAAATTCAATATGAGATCTTGTCCATCTGCTGCCATTTGAATCTGTGATAATTATCCAAACTCAAATAATAAACAAAGCGAAATGGAAAAAAAAAAAGAAAAGAAGGAAATTACCAAATTTTTGGAACAAAATGAAAATGAAGACATGAATTATCAGAACCTCTGGAATACTGAAAAGGCAGTCCTAAGAGGGAAATTTACAGTGTTGAAAGCCTTCCTCAAAAGAACGGAAAGAGAGGAAGTCAACAACTTAAAGGGACATCTCAAGCAACAAGAAAAGGAAGAACATTCCAATCACAAACCCGGCAGAAGAAAAATAACTAAAATTATAGCAGAATTAAAGGAAATTGAAAACAAAAGAATTATACAACAGATCAATAAATCAAATAGTTGTTTTTTTGAAAAACTCCATAAAATAGATAAACCTTTGGTTAACCTAACCAGAAATAAAAGAGTAAAATCCCTAATTTCATCAATCAGAAATGATAAAGACCAAATAACAACAGACTCCTCATAAATTCAAAAAATCCTTAATGAATATTACAAAAAACTCTATTCTCAGAAATATGAAAATCTGAAGGAAATTGACCAATACATGGAAGCACTCCAGCTTCCTAGTCTTAAAGGAAAAGAAGTGGAAATGCTGAACAGACCTATATCAAATATTGAAATAGAATAAACTATACAAAATCTCCCAGAAAGAAGAGTCCAGAACCAGATGCCTTCTCATCAGAATTCTACAAAACCTTTAAAGAGGAACTGGTACCTATATTACTTAACTTTTTCCAAAACATAGAAAAAGAGGGAATACTTCCCAACATATTCTACAAAGCAAATATCACCTTGATCCCCAAACCAGAAAAAGACCCAACTAGAAAAGAAAATTATAGACCAATATCTGTAATGAATATTGATGCAAAAATATTCAATAAGATCCTAGCAAACAGAATCCAACAAAACATCAAACAAATTATACATCATGACCAAGTGGGTTTTATCCCAGGGTCCCTAGGCTGGTTCAATATATGTAAATCTATAAATATAATACATCACATAAAAATAAAAAATAAAGACTATATGTTTCTTTCAATTGATGCAGAAAAAGCTTTTGATTATATCCAACATTGTTTCGTGATCAGAACACTTAAGAAGATAGGTATAGAAGGGACATTTCTTAAACTGATAGAGGCCATCTACAGCAAACCCGCAGCCAATATTGTTACTGAATGGAGTAAAATTGAAATCATTTCAACTTAGATCAGGAACCAGGAAAGGTTGCCCATTGTCTCCACTGCTTTTCAACATTGTAATGGAAGTCTTAGCCATCACAATCAGGCAAGAGAAGGCAATCAAGGGTATCCAAATAGGATCAGAGGAGATAAAACTGTCACTCTTCGCAGATGGTATGATTGCATAACTGGAAAACCCCAGGGACTCAATTACAAAACTCTTAGAAGTGATCAAGGAATAAAGCAGCATCTCAGGATACAAAATAAATACTCACAAATTTGTTGCCTTTACATATACCAACAACAGTCAAGCTGAAAAAACAATCAAAGATCCTATTCCTTTTACAATAGTGCCAAAAAAGATGAAATATCTGGGAGTATACCTAACAAAGGACATAAAAGATCTCTATAAAGAGAACTATGAAACTCTGAGAAAAGAAATAGCTGAAGATGTTAACAAATGGAAAAACATACTATGCGCATGGCTGGGAAGAATCAACATTGTTAAAATGTCCATACTACCAAAAGCAATCTACAGATTTAATGCAGTTCCTGTTAAAGCACCTTTGTCATTCTTTAATGATGTGTAAAAATTAGTACTTCATTTTATATGGAAACAGAAAAAACCTCAAGTAGCCAAGACATTATTCAGAAATAAAAACAAATCAGGAGGTATCACGCTGCTAGAGTTCACACTTTACTATAAATCTGTAATGATCAAAATAGCATGGTACTGGCACAAAAATAGAGAGATAGATGTATGGAACATAATTGAAAACCAAGAGATAAACTCAGACACTTATCATCATGTGATCTTTGATAAGCCTATCAAAAAAATAAATTGGGGAAAAAATTTCTTATTTAACAAATGGTGTTGGGTGAATGGGCTGGTGACTTGTAGAATGAAACTTGACCCACACCTTTCTCCTCTAACAAAAAATTGACTCTCACTGGTTAAAGGATTTAAACTTAAGACATGAAACTATAAAAATTTTTGGAGAGAGTGCAGGGGAAACACTTGAAGAAATTGGCCTGGGAGAATACTTTATGAGGAGGACACCCTGGGCAATTGAAGCAACATCAAAAATACATTACGGGGATCTGATCAAACTAAAAAGCTTCTGCACTGCCAAGAACACGGTAAGCAGGGGCCCGGAGATCACCCGCCGCTGGCGCCAGGCTCCCCGCAGGCTAGGAGCGGAAGCCGCTTTCGGCGGGCGGACTCCGGGTGCCACAGAGCCCGGCCAGCCCCGGCAACGGCAAGGCGCAGGGAGGGAGCGCTTGGAGGACCCCGCTATCCCGAACGAGCGGTTGCCCGGAGCGGGCAGCCCGGCCAGGGGAAGCAGTGGCGGCCGACCCGGCTGGGCTGGGGTAGAGCTCCATGCTGGGTAGAGCTCCATGCCGGTGTTGTGTTGCCGGTGCTCTCTGGCTGGTCATTTCAGAAACTACAGTGACAGTGAAACTCAAGAAGAGATTTTTAATTCCTTAGTGCAATATTTTGGTGATAATTTGGGGCAAAAAGTTAAAGCTATGCCATTAGTTGAAGAAATGTCTTTACTTGAAGATTCATCAGTGACTTTGCCTGTGGTAATAATAGGAAATGGACCCTCAGGAATATGCCTTACTTTTTTTTTTTTTTTGTAGAGACAGAGTCTCACTGTACCGCCCTCGGGTAGAGTGCCCTGGCATCACACGGCTCACAGCAACTTCTAACTCTTGGGTTTACACAATTCTCTTGCCTCAGCCTCCCGAGTAGCTGGGACTACAGGCGCCCGCCACAACGCCCAGCTATTTTTTTTTGTTGCAGTTTGGCCGGGGCTGGGTTTGAACCCGCCACCCTCAGCATATGGGGCCGGCGCCCTACTCACTGAGCCACAGGCGCCACCCAAGAAGAGTTTTATTTATTTATTTATTTATTTGGCCGGGGCTGGGTTTGAACCCACCACCTCGGCATATGGAACCGGCGCCCTACCCCTTTGAGCCACAGGTGCCGCCCGAATATGCCTTTCTTATATGTTATCAGGCTACAGACCATATTTATCATCAGAAGCAATACACCCAAATATATTCTTACATAACAAATTAGAAGAAGCAAGACATCTTTCCATTGTTGATCAGGATTTAGAATACTTGTCTGAGGGCCTTGAGGGCCGATCATCCAACCCAGTTGCAGTACTTTTTGATACACTTCTTCATCCAGATGCTGACTTTGGGTATGATTATCCATCTGTTCTGCACTGGAAATTAGAACAACATCATTATATCCCTCACTTAGTTCTTGGTAAAGGTCCACCTGGTGGGGCTTGGCATAATATGGAAGGCTCCATGTTGACGATCAGCTTTGGAAATTGGATGGAGTTACCTGGTCTTAAATTTAAAGATTGGATGTCAAGCAAACGAAGGAACCTGAAAGGGGATGGAGTTATGCCAGAAGAAATAGCTCGCTACTATAAACATTATGTGAAAGTCATGGGTCTTCAGAAGAATTTCAGAGATAATACTTATATAACCTCTGTATCAAGACTTTACAGAGATCAAGACGACGATGACAGTCAAGACAGAGATATTTCAACAAATCATTTACAGATAGAGGAGACAAAATTTATCAAGAGAAACTGGGAAATCAGGGGTTATCAGCGAGTAGCAGATGGTTCTCATGTTCCCTTCTGTCTCTTTGCTGAGAATGTAGCTCTGGCAACTGGAACATTGGATTCTCCTGCTCATCTGGAAATTGAAGGGGAAGGTTTTCCATTTGTGTTTCATTCAATGCCTGAATTTGGAGCTGCTATAAGCAAAGGAAAGTTGCGTGGCAAATTGGACCCAGTGTTAATTGTAGGTTCTGGGCTCACTGCGGCTGATGCAGTACTCTGTGCTTACAACAATAATATCCCTGTGATACATGTATTTCGCAGACGAGTAACCGATCCAAGCTTAATTTTCAAGCAGCTTCCCAAAAAGCTTTATCCAGAATACCATAAAGTCTATCATATGATGTGTACTCGGTCATATTCTGTAAACTCAAATCTTTCATCTGATTATACCAGTTTTCCTGAGCACCATGTGCTTTCCTTTAAGTCGGACATGAAATGCGTTCTTCAAAGCATCTCTGGATTGAAGAAAATATTTAAACTTTCTGCTGTGGTAGTGTTGATAGGTTCTCATCCTAATCTGTCTTTTCTGAAGGAACAAGGATGTTACCTAGGCCATAAATCAAGTCAGCCAATCACATGTAAGGGTAATCCTGTGGAAATAGATACATATACCTATGAGTGTGTTAAAGAAGCCAACCTTTTTGCATTGGGTCCTTTGGTTGGAGACAATTTTGTTCGATTTTTAAAGGGAGGGGCACTGGGTGTTACACACTGTTTAACTACAAGACAGAAGAAAAAGCAGCATTTATTTGTTGAAAGAGGAGGAGGAGATGGGATAGCGTAAAGCAAGTTTAGAAGAAATTTAAGTGGACAGTTTACCATTAAAGATTTTTTTTTTTTTTTATTGGTTAGGGATACTTTTATTTTATTTTTTTTTTAATTTTTTTATTAAATCATAAGTGTATACAATGATATGATTATGGGGCATCATACATTCACTTCATAAACCATTTGACACATTTTTATCCCAGTGGTTAACATAGCCTTTCCGGCGTTATCTCAGTTACTGTGCCAAAACATTTATATTCTACATTTACCAAGTTTCGCATATACCCCTGTAATATGCACCACAGGTGTGATCCCACAGATTCCCCTCCCTCTACCCACCCCCCCCTTTCCCACTTCCCCCTATTGTTAAGTTGTAGTTGGGTTATAGCTTTCATGTGAGAGTCCCAAATTAGTTTCATAGTAGGGCTGTGTACATTGGATATTTTTTCTTCCATTCTTGGGATACTTTACTAAGAAGAATATGTTCCAGCTCCATCCATGTAAACATGAAAGAGGTAAAGTCTCCATCTTTCTTTAAGGCTGCATAGTATTCCATGGTATACATATACCACAATTTATTAATCCATTCGTGGATCGATGGGCACTTCGGCTTTTTCCATGACTTAGCAATTATGAATTGGGCTGCAATAAACATTCTGGTACAAATATCTTTGTTATGTTGTGATTTTTGGTCTTCTGGGTATATGCCCAGCAGAGGAATTACAGGATTGAATGGCAGATCTATTTTTAGATCTCTGAGTGTTCTCCATATATCCCTCCAAAAGGAATGTATTAATTTGCATTCCCACCAGCAGTGCAGAAGTGTTCCCTTTTCTCCGCATCCACGCCAACATCTCTGCTCTTGAGATTTTGTGATATAGGCTAGTCTCATTGGAGTTAGATGATATCTCAAAGTAGTTTTGATTTGCATTTCTCTGATGATTAAAGATGATGAGCATTTTTTCATATGTCTGAAGGCCGTGCGCCTGTCTTCTTCAGAGAAGTTTCTCTTCAAATCCCTTGCCCAGCCTGCGATGGGATCCCTTGTTTTTTTCTTGCTGATGCGTTTGAGTTCTCTGTGGATTCTGGTTATTAAACCTTTGTCAGAGTTATACCCTGCAAATATCTTCTCCCATTCTGAGGGCTGTCTGCTTGCTCTGCTTACTGTGTTCTTAGCTGTGCAGAAGCTTTTTAGTTTGATCAAGTCCCAGTAGTGTATTTTTGAAGCTGCTTCAATTGCCCGGGGGGTTCTCCTCATGAAATACTCACCCAGACCAATTTCTTCAAGGGTTTTCCCTGCATTCTCCTCTAGTATTTTTATAGTTTCATGTCTTAAGTTTAAATCTTTAATCCAATGAGAGTCTATCTTAGTTAATGGTGAAAGGTGTGGGTCTAATTTCAGTCTTCTGCAGGTTGCCAGCCAGTTCACCCAGCACCATTTGTTAAATAGGGAATCTTTTCCCCACTGAATGTTTTTTAAAGATTTTTAATAGTGAAAAAAGAACACAGTAAGCAAAGCAAGTATACAGCCCTCACAATGGGAGAGGATTTTTGAAGGTTATATTTCCAACAAAGGTCTAATAACCAGAATCCACAGAGAACTTAAACTTATTAATAAGAAAAAACAAGTGATCCCATTTCATTATGGGCAAGAGACATGAATGGAAGCTTCTTTGAAGAGGACAGGCACAGGGTCTACAGATACATGAAAAAATGCTCATCACCTTCAATCATCATAGAAATGCAAGCCAAAACCACTCT
The DNA here is from genome assembly GCF_027406575.1 of Nycticebus coucang. Lineage (NCBI taxonomy): Eukaryota > Metazoa > Chordata > Mammalia > Primates > Lorisidae > Nycticebus > Nycticebus coucang. The sequence goes on from NC_069804.1 coordinate 84,192,286, forward strand.
GAGATAACATCTAACTCCAGTAAGAGTAGCCCACATCACAAAATCCCAAAACTACAGATGTTGGCATGGATGTGGAGAAAAGGGAACACTTCTACACTGCTTGTGGGAATGCAAGCTACTATGTTTCTTTTGGAAGGAGGGGATCTAAATGTAGACTTGCTGTTTGATTCTACAGTTCCTTTACTAGGTGTATATCCAAAAGACCAACAATCACTTAGCAACAAAGAGATATGCACCAGATTGTTCATTGCAGCTCAATTTATAATTGCCAAGTCATGGAAGAAACCCAAGTGCCCATCGACCCATGAATGGATTAGTAAATTATAATATTTATATATCTATATACGTAGATATATATATACAACATGAAATAGTATGCAGCATTCAAAAAGATGGAGACTTTACCTCTTTTATGTTTACATGGATGGAGCTGGAAAATATTCTTTTTATTTTATTTATTTATTTATATTTTTATTAAATCATAGCTGTGTACATTGATATAATCATGGGGCATCATTCACTAGCTTCACAGACTGTTTACCAAGTTCCACATATACCCTTGTAAGATGCACCGCTGGTGTAATCCCACCAATCCCGTTCCCTCTACCCACCTCCCCCCGCCCTCCCCTCCCTTTCCCCCTTTTCCCTATTCTTAGGTTGTAACTGGGTTATAGCTTTCATGTGAAAACCCTAAATTAGTTTCATAGTAGGGCTAAGTACATTGGGTACTTTTTCTTCCATTCTTGAGATACTTTTCTAAGAAGAATATGTTCCAGCTCCATCCATGTAAACATGAAAGAGGTAAAGTCTACATCTTTCTTTAAGGCTGCATAATATTCCATGGTGTACATATACCACAATTTATTAATCCATTCGTGGATCGATGGGCACTTGGGCTTCTTCCATGACTTAGCAATTATGAATAGGGCTGCAATAAACATTCTGGTACAAATATCTTTGTTATGATGTGATTTTTGGTCTTCTGGGTATATGCCCAGTAGAGGGATTACAGGATTGAACGGCAGATCTATTTTTAGATCTCTAAGTGAACGCCATATCTCTTTGCAAAAGGAATGTATTATTTTGCATTCCCACCAGCAGTGCAGAAGTGTTCCCTTTTCTCCACATCCACGCCAACACCTCTGGTCTTGGGATTTTGTGATATAGGCTAGTCTCACTGGAGTTAGATGGTATCTCAAAGTAGTTTTGATTTGATGAGCATTTCTTCGTATGTCTGAAGGCCACGCGCCTGTCTTCTTCAGAGAAGTTTCTCTTCAAATCCCTTGCCCAGTCTGCGATGGGATCCCTTGTTCTATTCTTGCTAATGCGTTTCAGTTCTCTGTGGATTCTGGTTATTAAACGTTTGTCAGAGACATAACCTGCAAATATCTTCTTCCATTCTGAGGACTGTTTGCTTGCTTTACTTACTGTGTTCTTGGCTGTGCAGAAGCTTTTTAGTTTGATCAAGTCCCAGTAGTGTATTTTTGAAGCTGCTTCAATTGCCAGGGGGGTCCTCCTCATAAAATACTTGCCCAGACCGATTTCTTCAAGGGTTTTCCCTGAACTCTCCTCTCGTATTTTTAGAGTTTCATGTCTTAAGTTTAAATCTCTGATCCAGTGAGAGTCTATCTTAGTTAATGGTGAAAGGTGTGGGTCCAGTTTCAGTCTTCTGCAGGTTGCCCGCCTGTTCACCCAGCACCATTTGTTAAATAGGGAATCTTTTCCCCACTGAATGTTTTTAATTGGCTTGTCAAAGATTCAATAACGGTAAGTAGCTGGATTCATCTCATGGTTCTCTATTCTGTTCCAGACATCTACTTCTCTGTTTTTGTGCCAATACATGCTATTTTGATCACTATTGATTTGTAGTATAGTCTGAGGTCTGGTAGTGTAATTCCTCCTGCTTTGTTTTTATTTCTGAGTAATGTCTTGGCTATTCGAAGTTTTTTCTGATTCCGTATAAAAAGAAGTATTGTTTTTTCAAGATCTTTAAAGTATGACAGTGGAGCTTTAATAGGGATTGCATTGAAATTATATCTTGCTTTGGGTAGTATGGACATTTTAACAATGTTGATTCTTCCCAGCCATGAGCATGGTATGTTTTCCCATTTGTTAATATTTTCAGCTATTACTTTTCTTAGAGTTTCATAGTTCTCTTTATAGAGATCTTTCACGTCCTTTGTTAGATAAATTCCCAAATATTTCATCTTCTTTGGCACTACTGTGAATGGGATAGAGTCCTTAACTGTTTTTTCTACTTGACTATTGTTGGTATATATAAAGGCTACCGATTTATGAATGTTGATTTTGCAACCTGAGATGCTGCTGTATTCCTTGATCACCTCTAAGAGTTTTGTAGTTGAGTCCCTAGTGTTTTCCAGATATACTATCATGTCATCTGCGAAGAGCGAAAGTTTGATCTCTTCTGACCCTATATGGATACCCTTGATCGCCTTTTCTTCCCTAATTGCGGTGGCTAAAACTCCCATTACAATGTTTAAAGGCAATGGAGACAATGGGCAGCCTTGTCTGGTTCCTGATCTGGGTGGAAATGATTCCAATTTAACTCCATTCAATATGATATTGGCTGTGGGTTTGCTCTAGATGTCCTCTATCCATTTAAGAAATGTCCCTTCTATACCGATTTTCTTAAGTGTTCTGATCATGAAGGGATGCTGGATATTATCAAAAGCTTTTTCTGCATCGATTGAGAGAATCATGTGGTCTTTGTTTTTTTATTTGTTTATGTACTGGATTACATTTATAGATTTACGTATATTGAACCAGCCTTGAGACCCTGGGATATAACCGACTTGGTCATGATGTATAATTTGTTTGATGTGTTGCTGGATTCTGTTTGTTATGATCTTGTTGAATATTTTTGCATCTATATTCATTAGTGATATCGGTCTATAATTTTCTTTTCTTGTTTGGTCTTTTCCTGATTTGGGGATCAGGGTGATGTTTGCTTCATAGAACGTGTTAGGTAGTCTCCCTTCTTTTTCTACCTTTTGGAACAGGTTGAGTAATATAGGTACTAATTCCTCCTTAAAAGTTTGGTAGAATTGTGATTTGAAACCATCTGGTCCCGGGCTTTTCTTTTTAGGGAGGTTTTGTATGGTTGATGCTATTTCCGAACTTGATATGGGCCTGTTCAAATTTTCAGTTGATTCTGGCTATGTCTTGGAAGTCTTCCAAGTATCGGTCAATTTCCTTCAGATCTTCATACTTCTGAGAATACAGTTTATTGTAATATTCATTAAGGATTTTTTGGATTTCTGAGGAGTCTGTTGTTATTTTGTCTTTGTCGTTTCTGAGTGATGAGATTAGAGATTTTACTCTTTTTTTTCCTGATTAGGTTAGCCAAAGGTTTATCTATTTTATTGACCTTTTAGAAAACCAGCTTTTTGATTTATTGATCTGTTGTATCATTCTTTTGTTTTCAATTTCATTTAATTCTGCTCTAATTTTGGTTATTTCTTTTCTTCTACTGTGTTTGGGGTTGGAATGTTCTTCCTTTTCCAGTTTCTTGAGATGTCCCATTAAGTTGTTAACTTCCTCTCTTTCCATTCTCTTGCGGAAGGCTTGCAGTGCTATAAATTTCCCTCTAAGAACTGCCTTTGCGGTGTCCCAGAAGTTCTGATAGTTCGTTTCCTCATTCTCATTTTGTTCCAAAAAATTGGTGATTTCTTTCTTAATCTCATCTCTGACCCTGCTATAATTCAGCATAAGGTTATTTAACTTCCATGTTTTTGTATGAGTATGCAGATTCCTGTTCTCACTCAGCTCAAGTTTTATTCCATCATAGTCCAAGAAGATGCATGGACTAATTTCTATTCCTTTAAATTTACTGAGGTTAGATTTGTGACCTAAGATGTGATCGATTTTGGAGTAAGTTCCATGGGCGATGAGAAGTATGTGCACTCAGTTTTGTTGGAATGAAATGTTCTGTAGATGTCTGCTAAATCCAAATGTTGGATGGGTAGGTTTAAATCTAAGATTTCTTTGCTCAGCTTCTTGTTGGAGGATCAATCCAACACTGCCAAAGGAGTGTTGAAATCTCCAATTATTATGGAGCCGGAGGAAATCAAGTTGCTCATGTCTGTTAGAGTTTCTCTTATAAATTGAGGTGCATTCTGGTTGGGTGCATAGATATTAATAATTGAGATCTCATCATATTGAGTATTACCCTTAACAAATATGAAGTGACCATTCTTGTCCTTCCTTACTTTTGTTGGTTTAAAGCCTATTGTATCTGCAAATAAAATAGAGACACCTGCTTTTTTCTGATTACCATTTGCGTGAAATATGGATGACCATCCTTTCACCCTGAGTCTGTATTTGTTTTTTAAGTTAAGATGTGACTCTTATATGCAACAAATATCAGGCCTGAGTTTTTTTATCCAGTCACCTAACCTATGCCTCTTTAGAGGACAGTTTAAGCCATTTACATTAATGGAGAGTATTGATAAGTCTGGTGAAGTTTTGGGTATCAAGTTTTTCAAAAGTCCAATGGGCATTTTTAATCCTTTCGCCAGTGTGGAAATTGGAGTTTGATCCGAAGTTTCTGAGTGAGGTTGCTTTTGTGGTATAGGATTGGGTTGGTCATTATGGAGGATAGGTCTGAGAATATCCTGAACAGCTGGTTTGGTTATGGCAAATTTCTTCAACATATGAATGTCATTAAAGGATTTAATTTCTCCATAATAAATGAAACTCAGTTTAGCTGGATACAAGGTCGGGGGGTGAATGTTATTTTGCTTTAGGAGATTAAAAGTCAGTGACCACCCTCTTCTGGCTTGAATAGTTTTAGCCGAGAGATCTGCACTCTTTCTAATATTCTTCCCTTTAACGGTAATGGTTTTCTTTCTCCTGGCAGCTTTGAGGATTTTCTCCTTCATATTAACTTCAGTGAAGTTAATTATGATATGCCTGGGGGATGTCTTATTGGGGTTGAGTCATGCTGGGGTTATGAAGCTGTCTGCTATCTGAATTTCAGAATCCCTAGGCATGTCTGGAAAATTCTCTTTCCTAATTTCATGCAGAAGGGCCTCTGTGCCCAGCGGGGCCACTTCATCTGTTTCTGGAACTCCAATGATTCGGGTATTTGCCTTGTTTGAATTATCCCAGAGCTCTCTGAGAGAATGATCCGTTTTTGCTCTCCATTTCTCTTCCTCTTTGAGAGTTTGGGAGTGTTCAAAGACTTTATCTTCAATGTCAGAAATGCTTTCTTCTGCTTGCTCCATTCTGTTACTGAGGGATTCTACTGTATTTTTCATATCTTTAAGGGCTGAAAATTCTTGCTTCAGTGTGTCTAATTCTTTGGTGGTTTTGTGTTTAAATTCGTTTAATTCTTGAGACGACTTTTGAATTTATCCTCGAATTCCTAATTCCACTTTTTTAATCTTGTCTGCAAACCAAATTCTTAATTCAATTTCTGTTATCTCGGGCAGTTGTTTATAAATACCATCTTCAATTACATGTGCCATATGTTTTCTTGGGGGGGGGTTGATCTATTCTGGTTATTCATGTTACCAGAGTTTTTCCGCTGATTCCACCCCATGGTTGTTTTACTCCCTTTGATTTTTTCCCCTGGGGCTTTCTCAAGGGCCCGTACAGTGTTGTGGCCTGAGAAACTGGGGCCCTGTCTGGTGTGGTGGGGCTAAGTGGTTCTGTCTTGTTTTCAGCTGGTTTCTGTTCCACCCTAGTGAAACAGATACTCTGGATTGAAGTCTCAGCTGTGGAGAAGTATCAGCAATTATGTCACCTCACCCCCCACCGGCAAACAATTGGAAAAGAAAAATCAAACCTTCCTACCACTGTGCACCCAGGGCACCACTTGATTTGTCCTCAGGCGATTGGTTCAGTTCAAAATGTCCAACTCTATTGTCTCAGTCTGCACCTGTCTTGGGTGAGAGAGTTTAAGAGGTCTCTGGGAACTGGATCACAGGGGTCTGGCGACTACTCTGGTGTGGCTTGCTCCAGTGCTGTGTGGAGTCAGGAGGAGCCATCCAGCCAATAGATAAGTCTGGGTAGGTTGCTGCCTCCTTCCCCACCTTGCACCACTGTCACACCCAGTCACTGATAGCCCTGAAGTTGGCTGACCCAGTTGCCTGTAGTGAATCGGTACTCCAGGAGTTTGCACCTGCCTGAATCACAAGGAAGTCTGCCAGGCCGCTGCGCTCTGCCTCTCTTTAACAGGAGGAGGTGAGGCCTGACAACCTCAGGCGCTTGGTGAAGGTTGGGTGGTTTTCACTGAGGTTCAGTCTCACCCCTGATTAATGTTACTGACAGAACAGAACAGAACAACTCTGCGGTTCCCCTGCAGAAGAGAAGCTGAATTGAGTTCCAAATCAGCTTGTCTTTGCTCTTGTGTTTTCTATAGGCTGATGATCCCCTGAGGGCCAGGTGCATCTTAAGTTCAGTAAAGCGGACCTCTGGGTCAGCCCTGCCCTGGGAGTTTCCCCGGTTTGCAAGTTGTAGTTGCCTCAGGCAAATCCTATACTCAGAGTCTCTGGTTGCCCAGGGAGACAGGGGTTGTGGCTTCAGAATATTCGGTAGTGAGCCGAATTGCTAGCAAAAGAGGGCTTCTGTTTTATGGCTCAGGCAACTGCTGCTCCAGTGTAGCTCCCTTCCGGCCAACCGTCCTCTCTCTGCTCCCATACCCCAGAGTCTGCACCGACTGGCTGCAGCTTAGCACTGTCTACACCCCTTGAGCAATCGCCCAAGAGTTTGGACCCCTGGGGAACAGGCCTCCAGACCTTGGAGCGAGAGCAGAGGGGAGCATGGGGAGCACTGGGAGCCTGGGGTTGCAGGCAGAGAACACACACAGCTTTACACAGTTTTATGCCTGGCCGTGTTGTCACCAAAAGACAGCTGTCACACTGTGCCTCAGGGAACTGCCACTCCTGTGCTGTCCCCTCTCTGCCGACCGGGACTGGCCTCCAGACCTCAGTGTGAGTGAAGGGGAGTGCTGGGAGTTCAGAATTCCAGGTAGAGACTATATACAGTTTATACAGTTTTATGCCTGGCAGGAGGACACCGTGGCACCCTATTAGGGGAGGTACATCCATTTTTTAGAGGGTCTCTCCCATGGAGTGTAGTGGGAGGACCTTTGAACTCTGCCCGGTTGTTTGTGGGGCACTCTGAGCCGTTCTCATGGGGGAGGGGACTCCTGTCCGCTTGGTGATGGATTTTGTACCTTTTGTTTGTATCCTTGTGGTCACAGCTTGCCTCAGCGGGGTTGACGTGTATTCTTCAACCTTCTCTCTTAGTGCAGCTCAAATCCACCAGGTTACTTGCTGAATTTTTGTCCTTTAACTCTCCTACTGGATGGGAGCCTCTGTGGAAAGCTGGCTTCAGTCAGCCATCTTGTCTCCTCCCACTACCCCTAATAACTTTTCAAAATATAAAGATTCTACATTTCCGGGCAGCACCTGTGGCTCAGTTGGTAAGGTGCCGGCCCCATATACTGAGGGCGGCAGGTTCAAACCCAGCCCTGGCTGTACTGCAACCAAAAAATAGCTGGGCGTTGTGATGGGTGCCTGTAGTCCCAGCTACTCGGGAGGCTGAGACAAGAGAATCACTTAAGCCCAGGAGTTGGAGGTTGCTGTGAGCTGTGTGATGCCATGGCACTCTACCGAGGACCATAAAGTGAGACTCTGTATCTACAAAAAAAAAAAAAAAAGAAAAAAAATGATTCTACATTTCCATTAAAATAAAATTATATAAATTTATTTGGTTCCCAATGTTGGGGACCAGCCCCAAACTATACCGTGAGTTTCCTCCTAGTGGCCAGCAGAGAAGAGAGGATGAGGGGAAAATGAATAGTCAAGACACAAAGAGAAAGTTTTTGAAGAGCAGCTGGGTCGGGGGTCTGGTCACTTTCAATGCATGAGGTCCACAGAACAGCCTCTTGCTCCAGGATAGCTCCATTTTATTACATGCATCATTGTCTTAATCATCAATTTAAGTGGAGAAGGCTAGACTCTTACATCATGGTTCTTGCATTTCTCTTTTCCATTTTCTTTTCTTTCTTTTTTTTTTTTATTTGGCCAGGGCTGGGTTTGAACCTGCCACCTCCAGCATATGGGACCAGCGCCCTACTCCTTGAGCCACAGGCACCGTCCTCTTTTCTTTTCTTTTCTACAGAGTCTCACTATGTTGCCCCTGGTCGAGTACCATGTTGTCACTGCTCACAGCAACTTCATGCTCTGGGATTTAAGAGATTCTCTTGCCTCAGCCTCCCAAGTAGCTGGGAGTATAGGCACCCACCACCATGCACAGCTATTTTGCTGTTATTGTTGTAGTTTTCATTGTTGTTTGGTAGGCTTGGGCCAGGTTTGAACCTGCCAACCCCGGTGCATGTGGCTGGCACCCAAGCCACTGAGCTACAGGTGCCAAGCCAAAGGCTTTCATTTTCTAACCAAATTATTTCTTTAGCTAACTACGTTAGTCAGACTGATTTACCTCTTACTATTATTGCTCTAAGTTTATTTATAATTTTAACACAGAGCATGGGACAGGGAACACAGTCCAGGGGCAGGATGTCTAAACAGACCCCAATTAGACCACTCACACAAATTACAGGAGTGGCAATTAACACTCAAGAAACCTTGTGCTCAGACGGACTGGTGCTTCTGAGCATACCAAGGTGACAGAATAAAGGAGGTATTTTTCTCTTTATCTTGTCCTGAGTGACTTTTTCTCTGTTAATGAGGTTCAGATGTTCTGCATTCCCTAACTCCTCAAAAGCATTCACTCTCTCTGAAAGGCCAGCCCCACCTGGTCGAGCTTTGCCTGCTCAGTGACCTCTCAGTGAGTCACAGTGGGAGAGGGGTGAAGTTCCAACAAGATAGTCTCCTCATTTTAAAGGGCCAGGGGGGAGAGACAAGATGGCAGACTGAAGCCAGCTTTCAACAGAGGCTCCCGTCCAGAAGGAGAGTTAAGGGACAGGAATTTAGTAAGTATCCTGGTGGACTTGAGCCACACCAAGAGACAAGGTTGAAGAACGTGCATCAACACCGCTGAGGCAACTGTGATCACAAGGACGCAAACAAAAGGTACAAAATCCACCACCAAGCGGACGGGAGACCCCTCCCCCATGAGACCGGCTCAAGAGCCCCACAATTAAACAAACAGGCAGAAATTAAAGGCCCTCCCACTACACTCCACGGGAGAGACTTTCTAAAAACTGGACCTACCTCCCCTACTGGGGTGCCGTGGCATTCTCCTGCCGGGCATAAAACTGAATAAAACTCTAGCTTCCCCGCTGAGTGCCCAGCACTCCCCACCATTCTCACTCAGGTTCTGGAGGCCTGTCCTCCAGGAGTTCGGATCCTTGGGTGATTTCTCGAGGGGAGTGCACAGTGCCTGAGCTGCGTCAGGTCAGCGCCAACTCTGAGACACGTGAGCGAGGAGAGGGCACTCTGCTGAGGGGGAGTCAAGCCTTGGCGGCACTTCCCTGCGGTGGGGTGCAGCAGCCCTCCCAGGGCAACAATACGGCCGGGCACAAAACTGAACAAAACTCTAGCTTCCCCACTGAGCGCCCAGCACTCCCCACCACTCTCACTCAGGGTCTGGAGGCCTGTCCCCCAGGAGTTCGGATCCTTGGGTGATTTCTCAAGGGGAGTGCACAGTGCCCGAGCTGCATCAGGTCAGCGTCGACTCTGAGACACACGAGCGAGGAGAGGGCACTCTGCTGAGGGGGAGTCAAGCCTTGGTGGCACTTCCCTGCGGTGGGGTGCAGCAGAACTCCCAGGGCAACAATACGGCCAGGCACAAAATTGAACAAAACTCTAGCTTCCCCGCTGAGAGCCCAGCACTTCCTCCCACTCTCACTCGGGGTCTGGAGGCCTATCCCCCAGGAGTTCGGATCCTTGGGTGATTTCTCGAAGGGAGTGCACAGTGCCAGAGCTGCGTCAGGTCACCGCTGACTCAGACACGTGAGCGAGGAGAGGGCACTCTGCTGAGGGGAAATCAAGCCTTGGTGGCACTTCCCTGCGGTGCGGTGCAGCAGCCCTCCCTGGGAGGGCAACAGTACCGCCAGGCATAAAACCAAATGAAACTCTAGCTTCCCCCCTACTCCCACTAGGGGTCTGGGGGCCTGTCCCTGAAGAGTTCGGATTCCTGGGGAATCTCTTGAGGGGTGTGGACCCAGCATAAACTGCGGCTGCCCAGTGCTGACTCTGGGGCACGAGACAGAGGAGAAAAGGGTCGGCTGAGTGCCCACACCAGAGCGGCAGTTCACTGGAGGCAGAGCAACAGCTGTTTTTTCTTTAACGTCAGAACGGCTCACTTCTGGATATTCTGAGGCCACACCCCCTGTCTCCCTGGGCAAGCAGAAGAGGCCACCGGTGAGCGGGGGATTTCCTGACACTGCTCACAAACCCAGGAAGCTTCCAGGGCAGGGCTGACCTAGAGAGGTGATCGGACGCAAGCCTTCAGCAGCAAAGAGGACACAAACCTCCAGCAGCAAAGACGTTTGAACTCAGAACAGCCCGTCTTCTGTAAGCGATTTTCGCAGGAACAGAGACAGAACCCCGCAAGGTTGTCTGTTCTGTTCTGTTAACAGCACCCATCAGGGATGGGGCTAAGCCTGAGTGAACACCTCCTTCCCATCACCTGCATCAAACACTCAAAGATGTCAGGCCCCATCTCCTCCTGCTAAATAGCGGCAGTCTGCGGGGGCCTGGCAGACTTCCTTGAGATTCAGGCAGGTGCAAACCCCTGGAGTGTCTGTTCACTGCAGGCAACTGGGTTAGCCATCTGCAGAGATACCAGTGACTGGGTCCGACGGAGGGGCAAAGTGGGGAAGGAGACGTCAATCTTCCCAGACTGCTCTGTTTGCTGGGTGGCTCCTCCTGACTCCACGCTGCACTGGGGTAAGCCGTGTCAGAGGAGTCACCAGGCCCCTGTGATCCAGTTCCCAGAGACCTCTTGAACTCTCCCACCTGAGACAGGTGCCGATTGAGACAGTTGATTTGGACCTTTTGAACTGGGCTAATAGACTGAGGACTTTTCAGGCGGTGCCCTGGGTGTGCGGTTGTAGGAAGGTTTGATTCTCCTTTTCCAACTGGGGCCAGAGGGGGGCAGGCGGGGTGACTTAATTGCTGATTTTTCCACACAGCTGAGACTTCAAGCCAGAGTAGAAGTTGCAATAGGATCGAACAGAAACCAGCTGAAAACAAGACAGAACCACTTAACTCCACCACACAAGACAGGGCCCCAGTTTCTCAGGCTACAACACTGTACGGGCCCTTGATAAAGCCCAAGGGGAAAAATCAAAGGGAGTAAAATAACCATGGGGCGGAAACAGCGGGAAAAACTCTGGTAACATGAATAACCAGAATAGATCAACCCCCCCAAGAAAAGATACGGCAGATGTGATTGAAGATGCCATTCATAAACAACTGGCTGAGATGTCAGAAATCGAATTCAGAATTTGGATTGCAGACAAGATTAATAAAATGGAATTAGGAATTCGAGGAGAAATTGAAAAGTTGTCTCAAGAATTTAACGAATTTAAAGACAAAACCACCAAAGACTTAGACACACTAAAGCAAGAATTTACAGCCCTCAAAGATATGAAAAATACAGTAGAATCCCTCAGCAACAGAATGGAGCAAGCAGAAGAAAGGATTTATGACATTGAAGATAAAGTCTTCGAACGCTCCCAATCTCTCAAAGAGGAAGAGAAATGGATAGCAAAATGGATCTCTCACTCAGTGAACTCTCCGATAATTCGAAAAAAAGCAATATATGAATTATTGGGATTTCTGAGAATGATGAAGTGGCCTCGAAGGGCACAGAGGCCCTTCTGCATGAAATTATGAAAAAATATTTTCCAGACATGCCTAGAGAATCTGAAATTCAGATAGCAGACAGCTTGAGAACCCCAGCACGATTCAACCCCAATAAGTCATCCCCCAGACATATCATAATTAGCTTCACTAAAGTTAACATGAAAGAGAAGATTCTCAAAGCAGCCCGGCGAAAGAAAATTATTACGTACAAAGGAAAGAATATTAGAATAACTGCAGATCTCTCTGCTGAAACTTTTCAAGCTAGAAGAGGGTGGTCATCAACTTTTAATATCCTAAAGCAAAATAACTTTCAACCCAGGATCTTGTATCCAGCTAAACTGAGTTTCATCTATGATGGAGAAATTAAATACTTCAATGACATTCATATGTTGAAAAAATTTGCAATAAGTAAACCAGCTCTTCAGGATATTCTCAGACCTTATCCTCCACAATGACCAATCCAATCCTATACCACAAAAGTAAACTCACTCAGAAACTTCGGATCAAACTCCAACTTCCACACTGGCGAAAGGATTAAAAATGTCCACTGGACCTTTGAAAAACTCGATACCCAAAATTCCACCAAACTTATCAATACACTCCATCAATGTGAATGGCTTAAACTGTCCCCCAAAAAACATAGGTTAGCTGACTGGATACAAAAACTCAAGCCAGATATTTGTGGCATACAAGAGTCTGATCTTAACTTAAAAGACAAATACAGACTCAGGGTGAAAGGATGGTCATCCGTGTTTCAGGCAAATGGTAATCAGAAAAAAGCAGGTGTTGCAATTTTATTTGCAAATACAATAGGCTTTAAACCATCGAAAGTAAGGAAGGACAAGAATGGTCACTTCATATTTGTTAAGGGTAATACTCAATATGATGAGATCTCAATTATTAATATCTATGCACCCAACCAGAATGCACCTCAGTTTATAAGAGAAACTCTAACAGACATGAGCAACTTGATTTCCTTCAGCTCCATAATCGTCGGAGATTTCAACACTCCTTTGGCAGTGTTGGATCGATCCTCCAGCAAGAAGCTGAGCAAAGAAATCTTAGATTTAAACCTAACTATCCAATGTTTAGATTTAGCAGACATCTACAGAACATTTCATCCCAACAAAACTGAATACACATACTTCTCATCAGCCCACGGAACTTACTCCAAAATTGACCACATTTTAGGTCACAAGTCTAACCTCAGTAAATTTATTTATTTATTTATTTATTGGTTTTTTTTTCATTTTTCTTTTTTACTAAATCATAGCTGTGTACATCAATATGATAATGGGGCATCATACACTTGTTTCATAGAATATTTGACACATTTTCATCTCATTAGTTGACACAGGCCTCCTGGCATCATGCTAGTTACTTTGTCAAGACATTTACATTCCACATTTGCCAAGGCTCACATGTACCTTTGTAAGATGCACCACATGTGTGATCCTTTCAATCCCCCTCCCTTTACCCACCTCCCTCCCCACGCTTTCCCCCTTCCCTCTGTTCTTAGGTTGAAACTTGGTTATAGCTTCATGTAAAGGTCCTAAGTTAGTTTCATAGTAGGGGTGAATACATTGGATATTTTTTTCTTCCATGCTTGAGACACTTTACTGAGAAGAACATGTTCCAGCTCCATCCATGTAAACATGAAGGAGGTGAGGTCTCCATCTTTTTTAAGGCTGCATAGTATTCCATGGTGTACATATACCACAATTTATTAATCTATTCGTGGATCAATGGGCTCTTCGGTTTCTTCCATGACTTAGCAATTATGAATAGGGCTGCAATAAAGATTCTGGTACAAATATCTTTGTTATGATGTGGTTTTTGGTCTTCTGGGTATATGCCCAGCAGAGGGATCACAGGATTGAATGGCAGATCTATTTTTAGATCTCTAAGTGTTCTCCATATATCTTTCCAAAAGGAATGTATTAGTTTGCATTCCCACCAGCAGTGCAAAAGTGTTCCCTTTTCTCCACATCCACGCCAACATTTCTGGTCTTGAGATTTTGTGATATAGGCTAGTCTTACTGGAGTTAGATGATATCTCAAAGTAGTTTTGATTTGCATTTCTCTGATGATTAAAGATGATGAGCATTTTTTCATATGTCTGAAGGCCGCTCGCCTTTCTTCTTTGGAGAAGTTTCTTTTCAATTCTCTTGCCCAGCCTGTGATGGGATCCCTTGTTCTTTTCTTGCTAATGCGTTTGAGTTCTCTGTGGATTCTGGTTATTAAACCTTTGTCAGAGACATAACCAGCAAATATCTTCTCCCATTCTGTGGGCTGTTTGCTGGCTTTACTTACTGTGTTCTTGGCTGTGCAGAAACTTTTTAGTTTGATCAAGTCCCAAAAGTGTATTTTTGAAGCTGCTTCAATCGCCTGGGGGATCCTTCTCATAAAAAAATCGCCCAACCCAATTTCTTCAAGGGTTTTCCCTACACTCTCTTCTAGTATTTTTATAGTTTCATGTCTTAAGTTTAGGTCTTTAATCCAGTAAGAGTCTATCTTGGTTAGTGGTGAAAGGTGTGGATCGAGTCTCAGTCTTCTACAGGTTGCCAGCCAGTTCACCCAGCACCATTTGTTAAATAGGGAATCTTTTCCCCACTGAATGTTTTTAATTGGCTTGTCAAAGATTAAATAACGGTAAGTAGCTGTGTTCATCTCTTGGTTCTCTATTCTGTTCCAGACATCTACTTCTCTGTTTTTGTGCCAATACCATGCTGTTTTGATCACTATTGATTTGTAGTATAGTCTGAGGTCTGGTAGCGTAATTCCTCCTGCTTTGTTTTTATTTTTGAGTAATGTCTTGGCTATTCGAGGTTTTTCCTGATTCCATATAAAACGAAGTATTGTTCTTTCAAGATCATTAAAGTATGACAGTGGAACTTTAATAGGGATTGCATTGAAAGTATATATTGCTTTGGGTAGTATGGACATTTTAACAATGTTGATTCTTCCCAGCCATGAGCATGGTATGTTTTTCCATTTATTAAAATTCTCGGCTATCTCTTTTATTAGAGTTTCATAGTTCTCTTTATATAGATCTTTCATGTCCCTTGTTAGATAAACTCCCAAATATTTCATCTTCTTTGGCACTACTGTGAATGGGATAGAGTCCTTAATTGTTTTTTCAACTTGACTTTTGTTGGTATATATAAAGGCTACTGATTTATGAATGTTGATTTTGTAACCTGAGACGTTGCTGTATTCCTTGATCACTTCTAAGAGTTTTGTAGTAGAGTCCCTAGTGTTTTCCAGATATACAATCATATCATCTGCGAAGAGCGAAAGTTTGATCTCTTCTGACCCAATGTGGATGCCCTTGATCGTCTTTTCTTCCCTAATTGTGGTGGCTAAAACTTCCATTACAATGTTAAAAAGCAATGGAGACAATGGACAGCCTTGTCTGTTTCCAGATCTAAGTGGAAATCTTTCCAATTAACTCCGTTCAATATGATATTGGCTGTTGGTTTGCTGTATATAGCCTCTATCAGTTTAAGAAATGTCCCTTCTATACCAATTTTCTTTAGTGTTCTGATCATGAAGGGATGTTGGATGTTATCAAAAGCTTTTTCTGCATCGATTGAGAGGATCATATGGTCTTTGTCTTTTACACTGTTTATGTGCTGAATTACATTTATAGATTTATGTATATTGAACCAGCCTTGAGACCCTGGGATAAAGCCAACTTGATCATGATGTATGATTTGTTTGATATGTTGCTGGATTCTGTTTGTTAAGATCTTGTTGAATATTTTTGCGTCTATATTCATTAGTGATATTGGTCTATAATTTTCTTTTTTTGTTGGGTCTTTTCCTGGTTTGGGATCAGGGTGATGTTTGCTTCACCCTGAAGCAAAGGGTGATGTTTGATCACCCTTCATCACCCTGTTGTTGGGGAGTCTTCCTTCTTTTTCTACATTTTGGAAGAGTTTGAGTAACATAGGTATTATTTCCTCTTTAAAAGTTTGGTAGAATTCTGATGTGAAATCATCTGGTCCCGGGCTTTTCTTTTTGGGGAGGTTTTGTATGGTTGATGTTATTTCCGAACTTGAAATGGGCCTGTTCAACATTTCCACTTGATTCTGGTTAAGTCTTGGAAGGTGACAAGCTTCCAAGTATCTGTCCATTTCCTTCAGGTTTTCATATTTCTGAGAGTAAAGTTTCTTGTAATATTCATTAAGGATTTTTTGGATTTCTGAGGAGTCTGTTGTTATTTCGTTTTTGTCATTTCTGATTGATGAGATTAGAGATTTTACTCTTTTTTTCCTGATTAGGTTGGCCAACGGCTTATCTATTTTGTTGACCTTTTCAAAAAACCAGCTTTTTGATTTATTGATCTGTTGTATTATTCTTTTGTTTTCAATTTCATTTAATTCTGCTCTGATTTTGGTTATTTCTTTTCTTCTACTGGGTTTGGGGTTGGAGTGTTCTTCCTTTTCCAGTTGCTTGAGATGTCCCGTTAAGTTGCTAACTTCCTCTCTTTCCGTTCTCCTGAGGAAGGCTTGCAGCGCTATAAATTTCCCTCTTAGAACTGCCTTTGCAGTGTCCCAGAGGTTCTGATCGTTCGTGTCTTCATTGTCGTTTAGTTCCAAAAATTTGGCAATTTCCTTCTTGATCTCATCTCTGACCCAGCTATCGTTCAGCATGAGGTTATTTAACGTCCATGTTTTTGTATGAGTATGCAGATTCCTGTTGTTACTCAGTTCAAGTTTTATTCCATGATGGTCCGAGAAGATGCATGGAATAACTTCTATTCCTTTAAATTTACTGAGCTTAGATTTGTGACCTAAGATGTGATCAATTTTGGAGTAAGTTCCGTGGGCTGATGAGAAGTATGTGTATTCAGTTTTGTTAGGGTGAAATGTTCTGTAGATGTCTGCTAGATCTAAATGCTGGATGGTTAGATTTAAATCTAAAATTTCTTTACTCAGCTCTTTGTTGGAGGATCGATCCATCACTGCCAAAGGAGTGTTAAAATCTCCGACTATTATGGAGCTGGAAGAAATCAAGTTTCTCATGTCTGTTAGAGTTTCTCTTATGAATTGAGGTGCATTCTGATTGGGTTCATAGATATTAATAATTGAAATCTCATCATATTGAGTATTACCCTTAACAAATATGAAATGACCATTCTTGTCCTTCCTTACTTTTGTTGGTTTAAAGCCTATTGAGTCTGCAAATAAAATTGCAACACCTGCTTTTTTCTGGTTACCATTTGCCTGAAATATGGATGACCATCCTTTGACCCTGAGTCTGTATTTGTCTTTTAAGTTAAGATGTGACTCTTGTAAGCAACAGATATCTGGTCTGAGTTTTTGTATCCAGTCAGCTAACCTACGTCTCTTTAGAGGACAGTTTAAGCCATTCACATTAATGGAGATTATTGATAAATTTGGTGAAAGTTTGGGTATCCAGTTTTTCAAAAGTCCCGTGGACGAATTTAATCTTCTCGCCATTGTAGAAGTTGGAGTTTCATCAGGAGTTTCTGAGTGAATTTACATTTGTAGTAGAGGATTGGGTTGGTCATTATGGAGGATAGGTCTGAGAGTATCCTGAAGAGCTGGTTTGGTTGTGGCAAATTTCTTCAACATATGAATGTCGTTAAAGTATTTAATTTCTCCATCATAGATGAAACTCAGTTTAGCTGGGTACAAGATCCGGGGTTGAAAGTTATTTTGCTTTAGGAGATTAAAAGTCGATGACCACCCTCTTATGGCTTGAAAAGTTTCAGCAGAGAGATCTGCAGTCATTCTAATGTTCTTACCTTTGTAGGTAATGGCTTTCTTTCGCCTGATAACCTTGAGAATTTTCTCCTTCATTTTGACTTTGTTGAAGCTGATTATGATATGTCTAGGGGATGACTTATTGGGGTTGAATCGTGCTGGAGTTCTGAAACTGTCTGCTATCTGAATTTCAGAATCTCTAGGCATGTCTGGAAAATTCTCTTTCATAATTTCATGCAGAAGGGCCTCTGTGCCCATCGATGCCACTTCGTCATTTTCCGGAACTCCTATTATTCGTATGTTTGCCTTCTTTGAATTATCCCAGAGCTCTCTAAGAGAAAGATCTGTTTTTGCTCTCCATTTCTCTTCCTCTTTGAGAGTTTGGGAGCATTCGAAGGCTTTATCTTAGATGTCAGAAATCCTTTCTTCTGCTTGGTCCATTCTGTTGCTGAGAGATTCTACTGTATTTTTCATATCTTTAAGGGCTGCAAATTCTTGCTTCAGTGTGTCTAAGTCTTTGGTGGTTTTGTCTTTAAATTCGTTAAATTCTTGAGACAACTTTTGAATTTCTCCTCGGATTACTAATTCCATTTTATCGATCTTGTATGCAATCCAAATTCTGAATTCTATTTCTGACATGTCTGCCAGTTGTTTATGAATGGGATCTTCAATTACATCCGCCATTTCTTTCTTTGGGGGGGTTGATCTATTCTGGTTATTCATGTTACCGGAGTTTTTCCGCTGATTCCGCCCCATGGTTGTTTTACTCCCTTTGATTTTTCCCCTAGGGTTTTGTTGAGGGCCCGTTCAGCGTTGTAGCCTGAGTGACTGGGCCCTGTCTGATGTGGTGGGGCTGAGTGGTTCTGACTTCTTGTCAGCTGTTTTCTGTTTGACCTCAGTGAAGCACTTTCTCTGGGTTGAAGTCTCAGTTCTCTGAGTCGGGCCTACCGTGGATGTTTCCGGGGTCTGTGAGTCACTTCAGGCAAATCCTATACTCAGGGGTGGCCTCCTCTGGTTGCCCAGGGATGCAGGGGGTATGGCTTTAGCCCCCTCAGGGAACTACCGCTCTGATATGGGTCTCCCCCAGCCTCACTCTTGTGTCCCAGAGTCAGGACCGACAAGCCGCAGTTCAAGCACTGTCCATGCCTCGACAAATCCCTCAAGAATCTGGACTCCTGGGGAACAGGCCTCCAGATCCCAGAGTGTGGATGGGGTGGGATGCTGGGAACTCAGATCCACTGGCAGCAAGCTCACTCCTTTTCTCCCAATCTTTGGCTCCACTGCACCGCCGCAGCCCAAGCCTCCAGGCTTCAGAGTGAGGGGGGTGGGGGAGGGGCTGGAGCCCAGGACCCCCAAGCAGCGAAAAGAGTCAGCTCCACCCAGTTCCCTGCCAGGCCACACGGCAGACGCTCAGGTCTCCAGAGCGCAGAGCGAGGGCAGAGAGAGCTCCAGGAGCCCAGAGCCAGGAGGGGCTCCGAGCCACAGGGAGTCCAGTCGGCAGCAAACAGACTCGGCTACCCCCAGTTACCTGCCCAGCCACACGGCAAGCGTTCAGGTCTCCAGACCCCAGAGTGAGGAGCGCCTTAATCTCAGAGCCAGCAGGGGGTTCTGAGCTTAGGGAGCCCAGTCGACAGCGAGCAGATTCATTTTCTCCCAGTCTCTCACCCGATTGTACTGCCGCAGCTCAAGACTTCAGGCTTCAGAGTGGGGGCGGGGTGGGAGGGAGCGGCTGGAGCCCAGAACCGCTGGGCAGCGGACAGACTCGGCTATCCCCAGTTCCCTGCCCAGCCACACAGCAGGCGTTCAGGTCTCTGGACCACAGAGTGAGTGCGGGGGTGTGCCTGGAACTCAGAGCCAGCAGGGGCTCCGAGCCGTAGGGAGCCTGGTCGACAGTGAGCAGATTCAGGTTCTCCCGGTCTCTCGCCCCGTAGCTCAAGCCTTCAGGCTTTAGAGTGGGGGCGGGGTGGAGGGAGTGGCTGGAGCTCAAACCGAGCAGGTCTCCGGACCCCAGAGCGAGGGCGGGGTGAATGCTGGGAGCCTGGAGCCAGAGCCCAGTCAGCAGCGAGCAAATTCAGATTCTTCCGGTCTCTCGCCTGGTTATACTGCTGCAGCTCAAGCCTTCAGGCTTCAGAGTGGGGGCGGGGTGGGAGGGAGCGGCTGGAGTCCAGAATCCCTGGGCAGCGAACAGACTCGGCTATCCCCAGTTCCCTGCCCAGTCACACAGCAGGCGTTCAGGTCTCCGGACCACAGAGTGAGGGCGGCGGAGCGCCAGGCACTCAGAGCCAGCAGGGGCTCCGTGCCTAGGACAGCAAACAGATTCAGATTCTCCTGGTCTCTCGCCTGGTTGTACCGCCGCAGCTCAAGCCTTCAGGCTTTAGAGAGGGGGCGGGGGTGGAGGGAGTGGCTGTAGCTCAGAACCGAGCAGGCGTTCAGGTCTCCGGACCACAGAGCGAGGGCGGGGTGAACGCCGGGAGCCCGGGGCTCTTGGCAGCAAGGAAATTCAGATTCTTCCTGTCTCTCGCCTGGTTGTACTGCCGCAGCTCAAGCCTTCAGGCTTCAGAGTGCGGGCGGGGTGGGAGGGAGTGACTGGAGCCCAGAACCGCTGGGCAGCGAACAGACTCAGCTATCCCCAGTTCCCTGCCCAGCCACACGGCAGGCATTCAGGTCTCCGGACCACAGAGTGAGGGCGGGGGGAGCGCCAGGCACTCAGAGCAGCTGGTACCGAGTTCGACTCAGCTATATGCCTGGATGTATTGTTGCCCAAGGAGGGCTGCTGCACCTCGCCTCGGGGAAGTGCCACCCTGGTGAGGGTCTCCCTCCGCTGACTGTCCTAACCTCTCTCCCATGCCCCAGAATCAGCGCTGACCAGCCACAGCTCAGGGACTGTCCTCTCCCCTTTAGGAGTCACCCAAGAATCCGAACTCCTGGGGGACAGGCTTTCAGACCTCAGAGAGAGTGGAGGGAAGTGCTGGGTACTTAGAGTCACCGGCAAAGGAAATTTACAGATTTATACAGTTTTATGCCTGGCAGGATAACGCCTAGGCCTCCTAGTAAGGGAGGTAGGTCCAGTTTGTAGTAGGTCTTTCCCGTGAAGTGTAGTGGGATGGCCTTTGATTTCTGCCCTTTTGTTTGTGGGGCCCTTAAGCCGATCAGGTGGGGAGGGGGGACTCCCGTCCGCTTGGTGATGGGTTTTGTACCTTTTGTTTGCTTCCTTGTGATCGCAGCTCTCCTCAGCGGGGTTGATGTGCATTCTTCAACTTTCTCGCTTGGTGTTGCTGGAATCCATCAGGTTATTTGCTAAATTTTCGTCCCCTAACTCTCCTTCAGGACAGGAGCCTCTATGGAAAGCTGGCTTCAGTCTGCCATCTTCCCAACATCTAACCTCAGTAAATTTAAAGGAATAGAAATCATTCCATGCATCTTATCGGACCATCATGGAATAAAACTTGAATTGAGGAACAACAGGAATCTGCATACTCATACAAAACATGGAAGTTAAATAACCTTATGCTGAATGATAGCTGGGTCAGAGATGAGATTAAGAAAGAAATCGCCAATTTTTTGGAACAAAACAACAATGAAGACACAAACGATCAGAACCACAAAGGCAGTTCTAAGAGGGAAATTTATAGCACTGCAAGCCTTCCTCAAGAGAATGGAAAGAGAGGAAGTTAACAACTTAATGGGACATCTCAAGCAACTGGAAAAGGAAAAACATTCCAACCCCAAACCCAGTAGAAGAAAAGAAATAACCAAAATCAGAGCAGAATTAAATGAAATTGAAAACAAAAGAATAATACAACAGATCAATAAATCAAAAAGCTGGTTTTTTGAAAAGGTCAATAAAATAGATAAACCTCTGGCCAACCTAATCGGAAAAAAAGAGTAAAATCTCTAATATCATCAATCAGAAACAACAAAGACGAAATAACAACAGACTCATCAGAAATCCAAAAAATCCTTAATGAATATTACAAGAAATTTTGTCCTCAGAAATATGAAAATCTGAAGGAAATTGACCGATACTTGGAAGCACGCCACCTTCCAAGACTTAACCAGAATCAAGTGGAAATATTGAACAGACCCATATCAAGTTCAGAAATAGCATCAACTATACAAAACCTCCCTAAAAAGAAAAGCCCGGGACCAGATGGTTTCACGTCAGAATTCTACCAAACCTTTAAAGAGGAATTAGTACCTATATTACTCAACCTGTTCCAAAATGTAGAAAAAGAAGGAAGACTACCCAACACGTTCTATGAAGCAAACATCACTCTGATCCCCAAACCAGGAAAAGACCCAACAAGAAAAAAAAATTACAGACCAATATCACTAATGAATATAGATGCAAAATTATTCAACGAGATCCTAACAAACAGAATCCAGCAACACATCAAACAAATTATACATCATGACCAAGTTGGTTTTATCCCAGGGTGTCAAGGCTGGTTCAATATACGTAAATCTATAAATGTAATTCAGCACATAAACAAATAAAAAAACAAAGACCATATGATTCTCTCAATCGATGCAGAAAAAGCTTTTGATAATATCCAGCATCCCTTCATGATCAGAACACTCAAGAAAATTGGTCTAGAAGGGACTTTTCTTAAACTGATAGAGGCTATCTACAGCAAACCCACAGCCAATATCATATTGAATGGAGTTAAATTGGAATCATTTCCACTCAGATGAGGAACCAGACAAGGCTGCCCATTGTCTCCATTGCTTTTCAACATTGTAATGGAAGTTTTAGCCACCACAATTAGGGAAGAAAAGGCGATCAAGGGTATCCATATTGGGTCAGAAGAGATCAAACTTTCGCTCTTCGCAGGTGATATGATTGTGTATCTGGAAAACAGTAGGGACTCTACTACAAAACTCCTAGAAGTGATCAAGGAATACAGCAGCATCTCAGGTTACAAAATCAACATCCATAAATTGGTAGCCTTTATAGATACCAACAACAGTCAAGTCGAAAAAGCAGTTAAGGACTCTATCCCATTCACAGTAGTGCCAAAGATGAAATATTTGGGAATTTACCTACGAAAAGACGTGAAAGATCTCTATAAAGAGAACTATGAAACTCTAAGAAAAGAAATAGCTGAAAATGTTAACAAATGGAAAAACATACCATGCTCATGGCTGGGAAGAATCAACATTATCAAAATGTCCATACTACCCAAAGCAATATATAATTTCAACGCACTCCCTATTAAAGTTCCACTGTCATATTGTAAAGACATTGAAAAAACAATACTTCATTTTATATGGAATCAGAAAAAACCTCAAATAGCCAAGACATTACTCAGAAATAAAAACGAAACAGGAGGAATCACACTACCAGACCTCAGACTTTACTACAAATCGATAGTGATCAAAACAGCATGGTATTGGCACAAAAACAGAGAAGTAGATATCTGGAACAGAATAGAGAACCAAGAGATGAATCCAGCTACTTACCGCTATTTGATTTTTGACAAGCCAATTAAAAACATTCAGTGGGGAAAAGATTCCCTATTTAAAAAATGGTGCTTGGTGAACTGGCTGGCAACCTGGAGAAGACTGAAATTGGACCCACACCTTTCACCATTAACTAAGATAGACTCTCATTGAATTAAAGATTTAAACTTAAGACATGAAACTATAAAAATACTAGAGGAGAATGCAGGGAAAACCCTTGAAGAAATTGGTCTGGGTGAGTATTTCATGAGGAGAACCCCCCGGGCAATTGAAGCAGCTTCAAAAATACACTACTGGGACTTGATCAAACTAAAAAGCTTCTGCACAGCTAATAACACAGTAAGCAGAGCAAGCAGACAGCCCTCAGAATGGGAGAAGATATTTGCAGGGTATATCTCTGACAAAGGTTTAATAACCAGAATCCACAGAGAACTCAAACGCATCAGAAAGAAAAAAACAAGGGATCCCATCGCAGGCTGGGCAAGGGATTTGAAGAGAAAATTCTCTGAAGAAGACAGGCGCACAGCCTTCAGACATATGAAAAAATGCTCTGCATCTTTAATCATCAGAGAAATGCAAATCAAAACTACTTTGAGATATCATCTAACTCTAGTGAGACTAGCCTATATCACAAAATCTCAAGACCAGAGATGTTGGCGTGGATGTGGAGAGAAGGGAACACTTCTGCACTGCTGGTGGGAATGCAAATTAATACATTCCTTTTGGAAAGATATATGGAGAACACTCAGAGATCTAAAAATATATCTGCCATTCAATCCTGTAATTCCTCTGCTGGGCATATACCCAGAAGACCAAAAATCACAATTTAACAAAGATATTTGTACCATAATGTTTATTGCAGCCCAATTCATAATTGCTAAGTCATGGAAAAATCCCAAGTGCCCATCGATCCATGAATGGATTAATATATTGTGGTATATGTACACCATGGGATACTATGCAGCCTTAAAGAAAGATGGAGACTTTACCTCTTTCATGTTTACCTGGATGGAGCTGGAACATATTCTTCTTAGTAAAGTATCTCAAGAATTGAAGAAAAAGTACCCAATGTACTCAGCCCTACTATGAAACTAATTTGGGGCTCTCACATGAAAGCTATAACCCAGTTACAACCTAACAATAGGGGGAAGTGGGAAAGGTGGGGGTGGTGGGTAGAGGGAGGGGTATCGGTGGGATCACACCTGTGGTGCATCTTACAGGGGTATTTGCGAAACTTGGTAAATGTAGAATGTAAATGTTTTGGCACAGTAACTGAGATAATGCCGGAAAGGCTATGTTAACCATTGTGATAAAAATGTGTCAAATGGTCTATGAAGCGAGTGTATGATGCCCCATGATCATATCAATGTATACAGTTATGATTCAATAAAAAAAATAAAAAAATATAAAAAATATGTAAATATTATTTATTCACTTCCAAAGCTTACTGTCATAGATAAATTAGAAACTAAACTCCATGGTACCAGTCAGGGATCCAGGACATTCTGTGCACCCAATAAAATATTAACTAGCTATAAATTTAATCTAAAATAAAAATGTTTTAAAAATATAACCACTTTAAAACAA
This sequence comes from Nycticebus coucang, assembly GCF_027406575.1. Lineage (NCBI taxonomy): Eukaryota > Metazoa > Chordata > Mammalia > Primates > Lorisidae > Nycticebus > Nycticebus coucang. Next base: position 84,216,875 of record NC_069804.1, read on the forward strand.
AAAAGTGATTTAACTTTAAAATCTATAAAATCTATTTAACATATACAAAAATAAACAATACCATTACTAATGCTTACTATAAAAATATAAAAGCAACAAAAAACAGACAAAACTTTTAAAAAGTATCTTCATTACACTCCAAAATTGCTGACTTTTCTATAAATAAAATTGAAACTGTTGATCTCTCATCTGCTTCTCCATCGATTAGCTTAAATGACAGGCAGATGGAATCCTTGGTCCAACAACACCTACAATGATAATCCATTAATTTGACATGTTTCTCTTGCCAATAAGTGAAAACCGTCCACCACAATGGTTAATGCAACCACAATATACTTTGACCTTACATTTCAAAATACAGATGATGTGGAGTTCAAAATCCAGATAACAGTAAAGGTGGTACAAGGAAGGTGACTGAATTTTGTGATCCATAAGGCTTATAAAAATTTAGCTATCCCCATAACACTTCTTCCAGAGGCAAAAATCCTTTCTGAGGAACCTCCTGAAGGAAAACATTCCCCAAATTCAATAGAGACGACATTAAAACAAGTAGATTGCAAGAAGAGGTGAAAATTCACCTGGCAAATATTTTGCTCCTTCCAAAACAGGCCCAGTTGAGTCTCAATAACTTGGATATGCAACTGGAACATGGAGACATCATCTTAAAGGATACAATTTGTCCAAGTTAGCCTTGTTGAAATCTTTTTTTTTTTTTTTTGTCACTATATCACCCTCGGTAGAGTGTCATGGCGTCACAGCTCACAGCAACCTCAAACTCTTGAGCTTAAGTGATTCTCTTGCCTTAGCCTTCCAAGTATCTGGGAGAACAGGTGCCTGCCACAATATCTGGCTATTTTTTGTTGTTGTTGTTGCAGTTGTCATTGTTGTTTTAGCTGACCCAGGCCAAGTTTGAACCCACCAGCCTCAGTGGTGGGTCACTATGTGGCCAGAGCCCTACCCACTGAGCTACAGGTGCCACTTTGTTAAGATCATTTTTGATGAACCTACAGGATGCTAAAGCAAAAATAAGTCAAGCTATATAACAGATGAAATAAATAACAGTTTGGGAGCCCTACCTGTTCCCTAAAAAGTTTGCCACACAGATTAGGAGCATCTGACAGATTACAGAAGTCATCCTTTCCATCAGTGACCATTAAAGTGAATGGTCACCACCAGAGTCAGAACCTACCTCCAAACTGGAGATCAAAGCAAGATTTATATTAGAAAGTCAGACCCATAAAGTAGTAAGTGGGTCAAAAGAAAAACTCTCACCTCTGATTGTTCTCCTGGAAAGTCATGTAACAAAAGAAAAAAAGCAGAGGGAAAGAAGAAAACAAAATGGAGGAAACTACTAAAAATCACGTTAATGTTAATGAAGTATTACTTGGAAGAAAGGTGCAGCATTATATAGAAACCTACCTGGGCTTTTTGCCATAGGAGGAAAAAAAAGTATTTCCAAGATCTTATTCATGGAAAAGAGTCACTGAAGAAACAATTGGCATACTTTACTGAGAGCAAACATACCGGGAAGCAACTAAAAAATACTTTTGCAGATTCCCTCCAATATGTAAATGTAATCCTAAATAGAAAATTTGGATTCACATCTCAGAAAGTCCCTGCTCACATACCTCACATGATTGATGGAGTTGTTATGCAAAAACTGCAAGATATGTTTCCTGAAGAATTTGATGTCATTTCACAAAGTGCACTGTTCTGAAGATATGTAGTTTGTCTTCTTTTATTTTACTGTCTCATGACTGCTGCTCAGCCACTGAACATATCTCAAGCCTTTGATTAAGTTGATACAGACCAATCTAGTGTCTTGTCTGACAAAGAAATCTGAATGCTAGCTAACAGTTTGCAGGATTTGACAAGTCTGGAACACATGTTAATAAATTGCTCACAAATACTTCCTGCTAACATCACTCAGCTAAATAATATTACACCAAGTCAGGAAGCTTACTATGATTCCAATCTGCCACCAGTCACTAAAAGTCTTGTAACCAACTGTTAACCAGTAACTGACAAAATCTACAAAGTATATGAGGACAAAATCGAATGTAGGTTTGAATATGGGAGATGAAATCGCTTTTAAAATGATTCGTACCAATGTTTCTCATGTTGTTGGCCAGGGATGATATAAGAAAACCCCCAGGAAGTTTGTTTGCCTGAATAACGGTATTGACCACAATCATAATGATGCCTAGATAGTGAAGGCTGTTCTCAGGGACTTCTATGAATCCATGTTCCCCATACCTTTCTGGGAGCTGCCAAGAGAGTATAGGAACCGTTTCCTTCATGTGTATGAGCTACAGGAAGGAAGGGCATATTGAGAAAAACTAAAGTTTTGGACCTATTGTGTACTGGCAACAATCATTATGTTTACTGTATTCTCACTTTTTGCTGAGTAGCTAATTGCATTTAAGCAGAGGACATTCCCAGAAGGAGAATACACAAAGAAGCTAGTCCAAATCCAATCAGGATATGGGAGATCCTCATTTCAAAATCATATACTTGAGCATTTACTGAGCATTTTAAAACTCAGCATAACAGATATGTCTTTGTGACGTGATGTTTATTAGCTAGGTTGGCCAGAAGAAGGAAAGCATACAGTACCATTCTGTTTACTGTCATGCATATAGCGTACTGACCAGAGATTATTTAGCTAACATGCTGAAAACTTCTTGTGTATTGAGCAGCTATGAACTGGTTTTACTTTAAAAGCATTTGTTAATGGACCACTCATCTTTTTTATCGAAAGGCTCACTGGCAAGAGACAGCTGCTAATTTCTCAGAGCAACCATTGAAGACTCACTTTTTTTTTAAATTAAGTCATTTGTAGATAGATCTTGAATATATTTAAGCCATTATGGTATTCAATGTGTTTATTATTTATATAAATTGGAGTGCTTACATCCTACTAATTAACATAGCCTTCACCTCATTTACCCAATTACAGTGTTAAGACATTCGTGTTCTACATCTGATAGATCCAACTTGTACTCGCAATATGCTCCATAGGTGTGGTCCCCCATTAACCCTCCCTCTATCCACCCAGTCTCCTCCCTTCTCCTCCCCTTCCTTCTTCATCCTGGGATACAGTTGCGATTCATCTTTCATATGAAAGTGTGAGTATTATAAATTGGTTTCATAGTAGTACTGAGATTATTGGATATATATTTTTCCATTCCTGAGATACTTTACTAAAAAGAATATTTTCCAGCTCCATCCACGTAAACATAAAAGAAGTAAAGTCTCCATTTTTTTTAATGATGCATAGTATTCCATGGTATACATAAACCATAATTTATTAATCTATTCATGGGTTGATGGGTACTTGGGCTTCTTCCATGACTTGGCAATTATGAATTGAGCTGCAATAACAATCTGGTGCAAATATATTTGTTGCCAAATTATTTTTGGTCTTTTTCGTATACACCTACCCCTCTGATAAGACATCCTCTGAAAATAAGACCTACTTACAGGAAAGATAAGATGTCCCCTGAAAATAAGACCTAGCGCATCTTTGGGAGCACACCTTAAAATAAGACACTGTCTTATTTTTGGGGAAACAGGGTAGTAGAGAAATTGCAGGATCATATGGCAGGTCTATATTTAGATCCCTGAGTGTTCTCCAAACTTCCTTCCAAAAGGAACGTACTAGCTTGCATTCCCACCAGCATTGCAGAAGTGTTCCCTTTTCTCCAAATCCACACCAAAATCTGTAGTTTTGGGATTTTGTGATGTGGGCTACTACTCTTACTGGAGTTAGATGGTATCTCAGAGTAGTTTTGGTTAGCATTTCTCTCATGATTAAAGATGATGAGCATTTTTTTCATGTGTCTGCAGACCATTCGCCTGTTTTCTTCAGAGAAGCTTCTCTCATGGCTCTTGTCCACAATGAAATGAGATCACTTGTTATTAATTATTAATAATTTGACTACTCTGTGGATTCTGCTTATTAGACCTTTGTCGGAAATATAACTTGCAAAAGCCCTCCCATTCTGAGGGCTGTCTATTTGCTTTACTTAGTGTGCTCTTAGCAGTGCAGAAGCTTTTTAATTTGATCAGATTCCTGTAATGTATTTTTGATGTTGCTTCAAATGCCCGGGGTATCGTCCTCATAAAGTATGCTCCCAGGCCATTTTTTTCAAGCGTTTACCCTACACTCTCTAAAAGAATTTTTATAATTTCATGTCTTAAGTTTAAGTCCTTTAACCAGTGACAGTCAATTTTTGTTAAAGGAGAAAGTTGTGGGTCCAGTTTCAGTCTTCTACAGGTCACCAGCCAATTCACCCAGCACCATTTGTTGAATAGGAAATCTTCCCCCAATTTATATTTTTGATAGGTTTATCAAAGATCAAATGATGATAAGTGTCTGGGTTCACCTCTTGGTCTTCAATTCTGCTCCATACATCTACCTCTCTATTTTTGTGCCAGTACCATGCTGTTTTGATCACTATCAATTTATAGTATAGTCTAAATCCGGGAAGCGTGATTCCTCCTGATTTGTTTTTGTTTCTGAATAATGTCTTGGATATTCAAGGTTTTTTCTGTTTCCATATAAAATGAAATACTAATTTTTCCAGGTCTTTAAAGTACAACAGAGGTGCTTTAATAGGGATCGCATTAAATCTGTACATTGCTTTAGGTAGTATAGACATTTTAACAATGTTGATTCTTCCCAACCATGAGCATGGTATGTTTTTCGGTTTGTTAACATCTACAGCTATTTATTTTTTCAGAGTTTCATAGTTGTCTTTATAGAGATCTTTGATGTTCTTAGTTAGATACACTCCCAGGTATTTGATCTTCTTTGGCACTAATATAAATGGAATGGAGTCCTTGATTTTTTTTCACCTTGACTATTGTTGGTATATATAAAGGCTACAGATTTGTGTTAATTTTGTATCCTGAGACGTTGCTGTATTACTTGATCACTTCTAGGAGTTTTGTAGTTGAGTCCCTAGGGTTTTCCAGGTATACAATCATATCATCTACAAAAAGTGATAGTTTGATCTCCTCTGCTCCTATTTGGATCCCCTTGATTGCCTTCTCTTGCCTGATTGTGATGGCTAAGACTTCCACTACAATGTTGAAAAGCAGTGGAGACAATGGACATCCTTGCCAGGTTCCTGATCTGAGTGGAAATGATTTCAATTTTACTCTGTTCAATACGATATTGTCTGTGGGTTTGCTATAGATGGCCTCTATCAGTTTAAGAAATGTTCCTTCTGTACCTATTTTCCTAAGCATTCTGATCAAGAAAGGATGCTGGATATTATCAAAAGCTTTTTCTGCATCAGTTGAGAGAATCATATGGTCTTTGTCTTTTAATTTGTTTATGTGATGTATTATATTTATGGATTTACGTATATTAACCATCCTTGGGACCCTGGGATGAAACCCACCTGGTCGTGATGTATGATTTGTTTAATGTGTTGTTGGATTCTGTTTGTTAGGATCTTATTGAATATTTTTGCATCAATATTCATGATAGGTATTGGTCTATAATTTTCTTTCCTTGTGGGTCTTTTCCTGGTTGGGACATCAGGGTGATATTTGCTTCATAGAATGTGTTGGGAAGTATTCCTTCTTTTTCTATGTTTTGGAAAAGGTTAAGTAATATAGGTACTAGTTCCTTTTTAAAGGTTTGGTAGAATTCTGATGTGAAGCCATCTGGTCCTTGGCTTTTCTTTTGGGGGAGATTTCTTACGGTTGATGTTATTTCAGAACTTGTTATAGGCTTGTTCAGTATTTCCACTTCTTTCTGGCCGAGTCTAGGAAGGTGGCATGTTTCCAAGTATTGATCTATTTCCTTCAGATTTTCATACTTCTGAGAATAGTTTTGTGTAATATTTATTAAGGATTTGATGAATTTCTGAAGAGTCTGTTGTTATTTGGCCTTTATCATTTTTGATTGATGAGATTAGTGATTTTACTCTTCTGCTTCTGGTTAGGTTAGCCAAAGGTTTATCTATTTTATTGACCTTTTCAAAAAAACATCTTTTTGATTGATTGATCTGTTGTATTATTCTTTGTTTTCATTTTAATTTAATTCTGGTCTAATTTTAGTTATTTGTTTTCTTCTCCTGAGTTTTTGATTGGAAAATTCTTCCTTTTCCAGTTGCTTGAGATGTCCCATTAAGTTGTTGACTTGCTATCTGTCCATTCTTTTGAGGAAGGCTTGTAATGCTTAAACTTTTCCTGTTAGGACTGCCTTTGTTGTAACCCAGAGGTTGTGGTAATTCCTGTCCTCGTTATCATTATTTTCCAAAAATTTAGTAATTAACTTCTTAATCTCGTCTATGACCCAGCTATTGTTCAGCATGAGGTTATTTAGTTTCCATGTTTTTGTATGCATATGTGGATATTTCTTGTTACTAAGTTCAACTTTTATTCCATAATGGTCTGAGAAAATACAAGGAATAATTTCTATTCTTTTAATTTGCTGAAGTTAGACTTGTGACCTAAGATGTGATCAATTTTGGAGGATGGTCCATGGGCTGCTGAGAAGAATGTGTATTCAGTTTTGTTAGAATGAAATGTTCTGTAGATGTCTGTTAGATGCAAATGTTGAATGGTTAATTTTTTTTTTAATTTTTTTTATTAAATCATAACTGTATACAATGATATGATTATGGGGCATCATACACTCACTTCATAAACCATTTGACACATTTTTATCACAGTGGTTAACATAGCCTTTCCGGCGTTATCTCAGTTACTGTGCCAAAACATTTACATTCTACATTTACCAAGTTTCGCAAATACCCCTATAATATGCACCACAGGTGTGATCCCACCGATGCCCCTCCCTCTACCCCCCCCTTTCCCACTTCCCCCTATTGTTAAGTTGTAGCTGGGTTATAGCTTTCATGTGAGAGACCCAAATTAGTTTCATAGTAGGGCTGTGTACATTGGGTATTTTTTCTTCCATTCTTGGGATACTTTACTAAGAAGAATATGTTCCAGCTCCATCCATGTAAACATGAAAGAGGTAAAGTCTCCATCTTTCTTTAAGGCTGCATAGTATTCCATGGTATACATATACCACAATTTATTAATCCATTCGTGGATCGATGGGCACTTGGGCTTTTTCCCATGACTTAGCTATTATGAATTGGGCTGCAATAAACATTCTGGTACAAATATCTTTGTTATGTTGTGATTTTTGGTCTTCTGGGTATATGCCCAGCAGAGGAATTACAGGATTGAATGGCAGATCTATTTTTAGATCTCTGAGTGTTCTCCATATATCTTTCCAAAAGGAATGTATTAATTTGCATTCCCACCAGCAGTGCAGAAGTGTTCCCTTTTCTCCGCATCCACGCCAGCATCTCTGGTCTTGAGATTTTGTGATATAGGCTAGTCTCAGTGGAGTTAGATGATATCTCAAAGTAGTTTTGATTTGCATTTCTCTGATGATTAAAGATGATGAGCATTTTTTCATATGTCTGAAGGCCTTGCGCCTGTCTTCTTCAGAGAAGTTTCTCTTCAAATCCCTTGCCCAGCCTGCGATGGGATCCCTTGTTTTTTTCTTGCTGATGCGTTTGAGTTCTCTGTGGATTCTGGTTATTAAACCTTTGCAGAGTTATACCCTGCAAATATCTTCTCCCATTCTGAGGGCTGTCTGCTTGCTCTGCTTACTGTGTTCTTAGCTGTGCAGAAGCTTTTTAGTTTGATCAAGTCCCAGTAGTGTATTTTTGAAGCTGCTTCAATTGCCCCGGGGGTTCTCCTCATGAAATACTCACCCAGACCAATTTCTTCAAGGGTTTTCCCTGCATTCTCCTCTAGTATTTTTATAGTTTCATGTCTTAAGTTTAAATCTTTAATCCAATGAGAGTCTATCTTAGTTAATGGTGAAAGGTGTGGGTCCAATTTCAGTCTTCTGCAGGTTGCCAGCCAGTTCACCCAGCACCATTTGTTAAATAGGGTGTCTTTTCCCCACTGAATGTTTTTAATTGGCTTGTCAAAAATCAAATAGCAGTAAGTAGCTGGATTCATCTCTTGGTTCTCTATTCTGTTCCAGATATCTACTTCTCTGTTTTTGTGCCAATACCATGCTGTTTTGATCACTATCGATTTGTAGTAAAGTCTGAGGTCTGGTAGTGTGATTCCTCCTGTTTTGTTTTTATTTCTGAGTAATGTCTTGGCTATTCGAGGTTTTTTCTGATTCCATATAAAACGAAGTAATGTTTTTTCAAGATCTTTAAAATATGACAGTGGAGCTTTAATAGGGAGTGCGTTGAAATTATATATTGCTTTGGGTAGTATGGACATTTTGATAATGTTGATTCTTCCTAGCCATGAGCATGGTATGTTTTTCCATTTGTTAACATTTTCTGCTATTTCTTTTCTTAGAGTTTCATAGTTCTCTTTATAGAGATCTTTCACGTCTTTTGGTAGGTAAATTCCCAAATATTTCATCTTCTTTGGCACTACTGTGAATGGGATAGTGTCCTTAACTGCTTTTTCAATTTGACTGTTGTTGGTGTATATAAAGGCTACCGATTTATGAATGCTGATTTTGTAACCTGAGACGCTGCTGTATTCCTTGATCACTTCTACGAGTTTTGTAGTAGAGTCCCTAGTGTTTTCCAGATACACAATCATATCATCTGCGAAGAGCGAGAGTTTGATCTCTTCTGACCCTATATGGATATCCTTGATCGCCTTTTCTTCCCTAATTGCAGTGGCTAAAACTTCCATTACAATGTTGAAAAGCAATGGAGACAATGGGCAGCCTTGTCTGGTTCCTGATCTGAGTGGAAATGATTCCAATTTAACTCCATTCAATATGATATTGGCTGTGGGTTTGCTGTAGATAGCCTCTATCAGTTTAAGAAAAGTCCCTTCTAGACCAATTTTCTTGAGTGTTCTGATCATGAAGGGATGCTGGATATTATCAAAAGCTTTTTCTGCATCAATTGAGAGAATCATATGGTCTTTGTTTTTTAATTTGTTTATGTGCTGAATTACATTTATAGATTTACGTATATTGAACCAGCCTTGACACCCTGGGATAAAACCAACTTGGTCATGATGTATAATTTGTTTGATGTGTTGTTGGATTCTGTTTGTTAGGATCTTGTTGAATATTTTTGCATCTATATTCATTAGTGATATTGGTCTATAATTTTCTTTTCTTGTTGGGTCTTTTCCTGGTTTGGGGATCAGGGTGATGTTTGCTTCATAGAACGTGTTGGGTAGTCTTCCTTCTTTTTCTACATTTTGGAACAGGTTGAGTAATATAGGTACTAATTCCTCTTTAAAGGTTTGGTAGAATTCTGATGTGAAACCATCTGGTCCCGGGCTTTTCTTTTTAGGGAGGTTTTGTATAGTTGATGCTATTTCTGAACTTTATATGGGTCTGTTCAACATTTCCACTTGATTCTGGTTAAGTCTTGGAAGGTGGCGTGCTTCCAAGTATTGGTCTATTTCCTTCAGATTTTCATATTTCTGAGAATAAAGTTTCTTGTAATATTCATTAAGGATTTTTTGGATTTCTGATGAGTCTGTGGTTATTTCGTCTTTGTTGTTTCTGATTGATGATATTAGAGATTTTACTCTTTTTTTCCTGATTAGGTTGGCCAGAGGTTTATCTATTTTATTGACCTTTTCAAAAAACCAGCTTTTTGATTTATCGATCTGTTGTATTATTCTTTCGTTTTCAATTTCATTTAATTCTGCTCTAATTTTGGTTATTTCTTTTCTTCCACTGGGTTTGGGGTTGGAATGTTCTTCCTTTTCCAGTTGCGTGAGATGTCCCATTAAGTTGTTAACTTCCTCTCTTTCCGTTCTCTTGAGGAAGGCTTGCAGTGCTATAAATTTCCCTCTTAGAACTGCCTTTGCAGTGTCCCAGAGGTTCTGATAGCTTGTGTCTTCATTGTCATTTTGTTCCAAAAAATTGGTGATTTCTTTCTTAATCTCATCTCTGACCCAGCTATCATTCAGCATAAGGTTATTTAACTTCCATGTTTTTGTATGGGTATGCAGATTCCTGTTGTTACTCAATTCAAGTTTTATTCCATGATGGTCCGAGAAGATGCATGGAATAATTTCTATTCCTTTAAATTTACTGAGGTTAGACTTGTGACCTAAAATGTGATCAATTTTGGAGTAAGTTCCGTGGGCTGATGGGAAGAATGTGTATTCAGTTTTGTTGGGATGAAATGTTCTGTAGATGTCTGCTAAATCTAAATATTGGATGGTTAGGTTTAAATCTAAGATTTCTTTGCTCAGCTTCTTTCTGGAGGATCGATCCAACACTGCCAAGGGAGTGTTGAAATCTCCAACGATTATGGAGCTGGAGGAAATCAAGTTACTCATGTCTGTTAGAGTTTCTCTTATAAATTGAGGTGCATTCTGGTTGGGTGCATAGATATTAATAATTGAGATCTCGTCATATTGAGTATTACCCTTAACAAATATGAAGTGACCATTCTTGTCCTTCCTTACTTTTGATGGTTTAAAGCCTACTGTATCTGCAAATAAAATTGCAACACCTGCTTTTTTCTGATTGCCATTTGCCTGAAATATGGATGACCATCCTTTCACCCTGAGTCTGTATTTGTCTTTTAAGTTGAGATGTGACTCTTGTATGCAACAAATATCTGGCTTGAGTTTTTGTATCCAGTCAGCTAACCTATGCCTCTTTAGAGGACAGTTTAAGCCATTCACATTGATGGAGAGTATTGATAAGTCTGGTGGAATTTTGGGTATCGAGTTTTTCAAAGGTCCAGTGGACATTTTTAATCCTTTCGCCAGTGTGGAAGTTGGAGTTTGATCCGAAGTTTCTGAGTGAGTTTACTTTTGTGGTATAGGATTGGGTTGGTCATTGTGGAGGATAGGTCTGAGAACATCCTGAAGAGCTGGTTTACTTATGGCAAATTTTTTCAACATATGAATGTCATTGAAGTATTTAATTTCTCCATCATAGATGAAACTCAGTTTAGCTGGATACAAGATCCTGGGTTGAAAGTTTTTTTGCTTTAGGAGATTAAAAGTTGATGACCAGCCTCTTCTGGCTTGAAAAGTTTCAGCAGAGAGATCTGCAGTTATTCTAATATTCTTACCTTTGTACGTTATAGTTTTCTTTCGCCGGGCTGCTTTGAGAATCTTCTCTTTCATGTTAACTTTAGTGAAGCTAATTATGATATGTCTGGGAGATGGCTTATTGGGGTTGAATCGTGCTGGGGTTCTGAAGCTGTCTGCTATCTGAATTTCAGATTCTCTAGGCATGTCTGGAAAATTTTCTTTCATAATTTCATGTAGAAGGGCCTCTGTGTCCTTGGCAGCTACTTCATCAGTCTCCGAAATTCCTATAACCCTTATGTTGTTTTTTTTCGAATTATCTGAGAGCTCTCTGAGTGAGTGATCCGTTTTTGCTCTCCATTTCTCTTCCTCTTTGAGAGATTGGGAGCGTTCGAAGACTTTATCTTCAATGTCAGAAATCCTTTCTTCTGCTTGCTCCATTCTGTTACTGAGGGATTCTACTGTATTTTTCATATCTTTGAGGGCTGTAAGTTCTTGTTTCAGTGTGTCTAAGTCTTTGGTGGTTTTGTCTTTAAATTCGTTAAACTCTTGAGACAATTTTTGAATTTCTCCTCGAATTCCTAATTCCATTTTATTAATCTTGTCTGCAAACCAAATTCTGAATTCGACTTCTGACATCTCAGCCAGTTGTTTATGAATGGGATCTTCAATCACATCTGCCGTATCTTTTCTTGGGGGGGTTGATCTATTCTGGTTATTCATGTTACCAGAGTTTTTCCGCTGATTCCGCCCCATGGTTTACTCCCTTTGGTTTTTCCCCTGGGGTTTTATCGAGGGCCCGTACAGTGTTGTGGCCTGAGAAACTGGGGCCCTGTCTGGTGTGGTGGAGCAAAGTGGTTCTGTCTTGTTTTCAGCTGGTTTCTGTTCGATCCTATTGCCACTTCTACTCTGGCTTGAAGTCTCAGCTGTGTGGAAAAATCAGCAATTAAGTCACCCCGCCTGCCCACCTCTGGCCCCAGTTGGAAAAGGAGAATCAAACCTTCCTACAATCGCACACCCAGGGCACCGCCTGAAGAGTCCTCAGTCTATTAGCCCAGTTCAAAAGGTCCGAATCAACTGTCTCAATCGGCACTTGTCTCGGGTGGAAGGGTTCAAGAGGTCTCTGGGAACTGGATCACAGGGGCCTGGTGACTCCTCTGACACGGCTCACCCCAGTGCAGCGTGGAGTCAGGAGGAGCCACCCAGCAAACAGAGCAGTCTGGGAAGGTTGACGTCTCCTTCCCCACTTTGCCCCTCCGTCGGACCCAGTCACTGGTATCTCTGCAGATGGCTAACCCAGTTGCCTGCAGTGAACAGACACTCCAGGGGTTTGCACCTGCCTGAATCGCAAGGAAGTCTTCCAGGCCCCCGCATGAATGGTTAATTTTAAGTCTAAAATTTTTTGCTTAGGTTCTTATTGGCTGATCTATCCAACACTGACATAGAAGTGCTAAAATCTCTGACTATTATGGTGCTGGAGGAAATCAAGTTGCTCATGTCTGTTAGAGGCTCTCTTATAAATTGAAACACATTCCGGTTGGGTGCATAAATGTTAATAATTGAAATCTCATCATGTTCAGTGTTACCCTTAACAGATATGAAGTGACCATCTTTATCTTTCCTTACTTTTGTTGGTTTAAAGCCTATTGTTCTACAAATAACTTTGCAACACCTGCTTTTTTTAATTATTTTTTATTTTTTTATTTTTTATTACTATTAGATCATAGCTGTGTACAATAATGCAATCATGGGGCACCAGACATTGGTTTTATAAACAGTTTGACACATTTTCATCACATTGGTTAACATAGCATTCCTGGCATTTTCTTAGTTATTGTGTTAAGACAATCATATTCTGCATTCACTAGTTTCACATGTACCCTTGTAAGATGAACCTCAGGTGTAATCCCCCCAATCACCCTCCTTCTGCCCATCCTCCTCCCTCTCTCCCCTCCCTCTCCCTCTTCCCCATATTCTTGGGTTATAACTAGATTATAGCTTTCCTATGAAAGCCATAAATTAGTTTCATAGTAGGGCTGAGTACACTGGATACCTTTTCTTCCATTCTTGAGATACTTTGCTAAGAAGAATATGTTCCAGCTCCATCTATGTAAGCATGAAAGAGGTAAAGTCTTCATCTTTTTTAAGGCTGCATAATATTCCATGGTGTACATATACCACAATTTATTAATCCATTCGTGGATTGATGGGCACTTGGGCTTTTTCCATGGCTTAGCAATTGTGAATTGGGCTGCAATAAACATTCTGGTACAAATATCTTTGTTATAATGTGATTTTTGGTCTTCTGAGTATATACCTAGTAGAGGAATTATAGGATTGAATGGCAGATCTATTTTTAGATCTAAGTGTTCTCCAAACATCTTTCCAAAAGGACTGTATTAATTTGCATTCCCACCAGCAGGGAACACCTGATTTTTTCTCATTTCTATTTGCCTGAATTATAGGTGACTGACCATCCCTTCACCCTGAGTCTATGTTTATCTTTTAAGGTAAGGTGCGATTCTTGAATGCAGCCTATGTCTGGCCTGGGTTTTTGTATCCAGTCATCCAACCTGTGCCTCTTTAGAGGGCAATTTAAGCCATTCAGATTAATTGAGAGTATTGATAATCCTGGTTGTATTTTGGGTATCAAGTTTTTCAAAACTCCAGTGGACATATTTAATCCTTTCACCATTGTGGAAATTGGAATTTGATCAAAAGTTTCTGAGCGAGTTTACTTTTGTGGTGGAGAATTGTGCTGTTCATTATGGAGGATAGGTCTGAGAATATCCTGGACAGCTGGTTTAATTATGGCAAATTTATTCAACATGTGAATGTCATTAAAGTATTCAGTTTATAAAAAAAGCAGGTGTTCCCTTCTGGTGGGAATGCAAAAAATTAATGAAACTCAGTTTAGCTGGATATAGGATCCTTGTTTGAATGTTATTTTGTTTAAGGAGATTAAAGGTCGATGACCACACTCTTGTAGCTTGAATGGTTTCTGCAAAGAGATCTGCAGTCATTCTAATATTCTTCCCCTTGTAGGTTATAGTTTTCTTATATTGGCTGCTTGCAGAATTTTCTCCTTCATATTAACTTTGGCAAACTAATTATAATGTGTCTATGAGATTTCTTATTCGGGTTGAGTCATGCTGGTGTTCTGAAACTGCTGTCTGAATTTCAGAATCTCTTGGAATGTCTGGGAAATTCTCTTTGATTATTTCATGAAGAAGAGTATCTGTATCATTTGAAGCCATCTCGTCACCTTCAGGATTTCTTATAAGGTTGAATATTAGATCTCTTTGAATGATCCCAGAGCTCTCTAAGAGAATGATACCTTTTTTCTCTCCACTTCTCTTCCCTTTTGAGCATTTGGGAGCATTTCAAAGCTTTTTCTTCAATGGCAGAGATCATTTGTTGTGTCTGCTCCATTCTGTTACTGAAGGATTCTACTGTATTTTTCAGTTCTTTGAGGGCTGCATGTTCTTGCCTCAATGTGTCAAAATATTTGGTGATTTTGTCTTTGAATTGATTGAATTCTTGAGACCAGGTTTGAAATGCTCCTTGAATTTCTAATTCCAACTTTACCTCCATTTTGTTATTCGTATTTGCCATCCAAATTCTGAATTTGATTTCTGACATCTCAGCCATTTGTTTATGAATGGGATCTTGTGCTGTGTCTGCCACATCTTTCTTTGGGGGAGTTGATGTACTCTAATTATTCATGTTGCCAACGTTTTTCTGCTGCTTCTGCCTCATGATTGTTTTTTACCACTTGGTTAGATGGGGAGATATGGTGAAATTGAATTGGAGCTCCTAGAGTTGTGGTTAATCAGCCCTTTGTCAAGGATCTGGGATTGGTGACTGCAGCTTTTTCTCCTACAGCTTTGCATAGGACCCATACAGTATTACAGTCTGAGGTGGAGGAAACCTGCTTGGTATGGTGGAGTTAGGTGGCTCTGTCTTGTATTCAGCTGGTCCTTTTCTGATCCTAGTGAATCAGTGACTCTGGTTTTAAGTCTTAGCTGTGAAGAAATACAAGCAATAAAGACACCCCTCCCACCATAGGCAACAACTCAAAGAGGAAAATCAATCCTTCCCATTACCACACAACCAGGGTACCACCCGAGAGGGTCCTTGGGTGATTGGTTCAGCTTAGGAATTTCAAACCAATTGACCCAGTCAGTACAAACTCACAAGTGGGAGAGTTCAAAAGGTTTCCAGGAACTAAATGGCAGAGGTCTATTGGCTGCTCAAATTTGGCTCTCTCTGGTGCTCTGTGGAGTCAGAATGGCCCACCCAGTAGCAGAGTTGGACCAAGGGGCTGTGTCTCTTTCTCCACTTTGCTCCTCTTTCACGCTCAGTCACTGGTGATCCCACATGGCTGAGGTCCTGCTCCCTCCAATAAGCAGATGTGCCGGGGCTTTGTGCCTGTCAGAGTCAAAGGAGGGTCAGTGCCCCTTTGGCATGGCCACTATCCTCTGCCACCAGCCGGCTGGGGGAACTGAGGTCTGCCTGCTTCAGGTACTGAATAGCCACTGGGAAGTGTTCCACCTGAACTCAGTGTAATCCTGAGGATAACAAGTTAGCAAATGCTTTTCTTCCTTAGCCACCCCGCCTTTTCCCCTGCCACTCTGCAGCACCACTATCCCTATAGAGCAACGTCTGGTTTCCTCTGGCAGTTGTTAGATTTGGGGAGATGTCATTCCAAGATTAGACCCTGGCAGGATTGCTCTATTGTTGCTGAATCGTTGTGGGAAGTGACCCTGAGCAGCTCCCAGGTGACTGCCACAGCCAGGGAGTTGGCTGTAGGAGCAGCTCTGGGAGCACGGGGCATATGGATCCAGCAGCAGGGCGGGTGATGCTGCACACAGTTCTGGCAGTGCAGGATGCCCAGTGACTTCGGCAAGAAGAGTGCTTGGCCCAAGAATCTGACAGGGCGGTGCATGGCACAGAGGCTCCAGCAGGGCAGAATGTGAGGAATTCAGCTGTAGTAGGGCGGGGTGTGGGACACATGGCCCTAGCAGGGCAGGTGGAGCATGGGGTGCTTTGTCTGGTAGGGTGGAGGTTGCTTCTCATGAGCATCCTCCAAAGTCTCTGGAGGGTTTAGGCTTCTAGGTCTTCAGGCAAGGGGGGAAGGGTGGACTGGAAGTTCAGAATGGAAGGGAAAACATTATTTCGATTTTCCTGCCTGGCAAGAGAGTGCTCAAGGTCACAACAGTGTCCCTCTGGGGAAGTAGTCCCCACTTCCTACAGCTCTCACCCGTGGGATGAGACAAGAGGTCCTCAGCTCACCACTTGCATATAGAAAACCTACAGGAGCAAACAAAAAGAAAAAAAAAAAGCACACTTTTCTTGGGGGAGGGGATGGACACTTTTCCTTTGGGATGAATTTTGTACCTGAAGTTTGCTTTCTTGGAGTCACAGCTTACCTCAGCAAAGGTGACTTACAGTTATCACTCTTCTCTCTCGGCTTGGTTCCCAGTCTTCAGCTTAATTGGGTACTTTCTAGACATTATTCTTCCCTCTGGATGGGGGCTTCTGTTGAAGGCTGGCTCCAGTTGGCCATCTTGCCCCTCTCCCCTGAAGACTCACTTTAATATGAGAAGCCTAGGCCAGCTTAGGAGTGATTTCTAAGAGACCCCAGTCTTCGCATTTCAGAGACTTCTGCTATGGCTTTGTGCTTTATTTTCCATTTCCCATTTTTAAAATAAGTGGTTACTAAGTTAACTAATTATTCTTGCTTCTGAACATAATGAATTGTGATGTCTAAACATATACATTTTTATATGTTTTATATGATTATATATATTTTACATGAGAATGCAAAGTTTATTCTGTGCTTCTCACAGTGTCAGGTAGGGGATGAAACTGGAGATAGGGCCTGATTTGGAGGTGGAGGGACTCCTGTGACTTTCATTCTGGTGATTCCGAGAGCACTAGGGCGGGCCTTTAGACTGTTGTCCTGGGGGGGTGTCAGTTTGAGGGTTTACAGTGGGGTCTCTCAGGCGGCAGAGATTAGGAAGGACCCCAGACAGACATGAATTCTCTCCAGGCATGAGGTAGGGTGCTTCAGCCAGCCCAGGTGGAGAAGGGCAGAGAGCAGATGTAGGAGTCCAGTTGGGAGTGGAAGAGCTCACTTTGCACAGTTTGGCCCAGAGGAAAGAGGACACAGGGGGGTGGATCACCACCAGCTCTACGCACAACATACTGTAGATGAGGTACAGCACATCTCAGATGGATCCCATGCCAGTGGGTGTCTCATAGTAATGGAGTTTGTAATGGCTAATGTGGAAGGCCAAGAAGTCATCCTTCATGTCCAGCAGGGACATCTGGCTGACAAACAAGCGAATAGAGAAGGGCATTCCATACATCAGCTTGTACTCCTCCTCTTTAGGGATCCCTGCTTCCTTCTTGTAGTGTCATTTGCTATACTGCAGACACACTTCATTTTAGTCAAACAGGTACAGGTTATGGACAGTCACTAGAACTACTCAAAGTCATCTAAACTTATTTTTATAGATGTTAAATAATGCAGCAGTATTGCTTCCTATTGGCAGTATCTAAATTATGGATATTATTAACATTTAGGACTGTAAGTGGTCTTAAACCACTAATAACCACTGAACAACTCAATGACTGACATCTGAAACATTCAGTGATTGTTTACTTCAGCCCCTAGAAATACTATTATTTCATGTGAAAGCCTAATTACAAAGGGCTAGTGTTAAGTAGCAGTGCCACATACCAGATATAATTATTGTTTAGAAATATACATACTCAAACAGAAGTGCCTCATTTTAGAAATAAGTAGTGTTGATGGCACTGGTACGTTAGAATGGTGGTTTAATACTCATCCATATATTGTAGTAGCTCTCTCAGATCATTTTTGATAGAGCTGTGGCCAGTAAGCTTTCTCTGTCAAAGGCCAGATAGTAAATAATTGTAGGCCACATGTGTTTCTGTCACATATTCTTGTTTTGCTGCTTAGTTGTTTTTTAAAAGTAACTGTCTAAAAAATGTAAAAGCCATGTTTAGTTTTCAGTTTTACAGAAATAGGCTACCATCTAGATTTGACGCATACATCACTGTTAGCTGATCACTGAGAATTTGTATTTTTATGTATAGGTAAATCCTGATATTCACCCATATTCTGTTTATGTCATTATACAGTGGATCTGTGGAAATCAAATTCCACAAGTCCTTTTTGAACTCAGAGTTATTTTAGATCATGATCTCAACAGTATTCTTTCAAAATGGCATACACCTTTTGTAAAAAAACTTGAAATGTAAATACTGTGTGCATTCTGTAGGAGTTATGTACTTCAAAAATTGAAGTCTCATAAAAAGTTAAATTTTGGGGGGGCTTGGAAAAAAAAGTTAAATTTTATTTGATGCTTCGACTTAAAAAAATGTCATTAGAAGAAAAGTAATTATGCATGAAAAATAAGATGTTTTGATAAAAAGGTTATAAGAAATATGGTTTTTATTTAAAAAGATAATTTTTGTCTAGTTTACAGGTTTTGAAATAGTTTAAAATAAAACTAAAACTAAATGAATATAAAAGTTGGAAAAAAAGATGAAGACTATGAAAGGTCTATAAAAATCTTACTTTATGGTGTTTTTTACTTGTTCACAAATTTTTATAGCAGTATTAGCTTCCCCAAAAGGAAGAAATACTCTCAAACATCCAACAATTTACAAATGGATAAAAGGGTGGTACAGCCATACACTGGATTATTCAGACCTAAAAATGAATCTATTGATATATGCTAGAATATGGATGTACTCTAAGACATTATGTTAATTGAAAGAAGACAGTAACAAAAGACCACATATTATGATTTCATACACATGAAATGTCCAGACTAGGTAAATACAGAAATTAGTGGTTGCCTGCCTGGCAGGGGTAGAAGATCAGGTGCAAGGGACAGGGATGATTGCTAAAGTTTCTATCTGAGATGATGAAAATATTCTAAAATTTACTATGGTGATAGTTACATACACATATATCTGTGTATATACTCAAAACTATAGAATGGGTTAAATGGGTGAAATGTATGGCATGTGAATTATCTCAATAAAACTGTTTTTTAAATAATACATTATTCCATTTATATGACATTCTTGAAAAGACAAAATTATAGAGACAGAGACTAGATCAGTGGATTCCAAGGCTTAGGAGCTGGGAGTAGAGTGTGATTGCAAAGAGAGTATGAGAGAGTTTTTGTGATTATCGAACTGTTCTATGTTCTGATTCTGGAGGTGTTTACATGTACTATGCATGTTAAAATTTGCCAAACTATATACTAGAAAATGAATTTGCATTATTTAAAATTTAACTTCTTTAAAATGTCAAACAGAAGCCAATTAAAAGAAAAATTCTCTTCTCAATGACTCATTCCTAAAATTATTGGGTAAAATGAGCAAGATAAGCATCATAGAGTGGGCAGTATATAGTAGCCCAGGGTCAGATGTT
The DNA here is from genome assembly GCF_027406575.1 of Nycticebus coucang. NCBI lineage: Eukaryota > Metazoa > Chordata > Mammalia > Primates > Lorisidae > Nycticebus > Nycticebus coucang. The sequence continues at coordinate 84,236,391 of NC_069804.1, forward strand.
AAGGTCTAAGGAGGGTGAGGAGGACATACTTGATAAGCATGGGATGTTGGAGACTGAGCGCAGTCAAGAAGGCATTAGCATGGGGGGACACAACCTACAATGGAGAATCAAATATATTAAGGATAATAGAAATCAGGTTTCTCACTAATATTGAAGGGAGTTGTAAATATGGAAAAGGAAAAAACTAAAATGAATATCATGAGATTAGAATTAAAAGTTTAAGTGTGAGCTCATGGTTTTTAATACATAGAAATATGAATGTAAATACATATATGAATACATGTGTTATATATATGTGTGTTATATAGACACCAACAATAACTGCACACTAGCACAGACATCGTGGCTTTAAAATATCATTACCCACTAAAGAGAATAAAGGCTCTTTGGAAAATGGCTAACTCTTGGGGTAGAAGGGGAGAGCATAATAAACCTAGTGTATGTGGTGTCAGAGAGTAAGAAATAATTCAAATAATGATGAGAATATGTCAAAAGGACACAGAAGCCACCTAGACATCTCCCACTGGCCAAAAGTACAATTTTAGGCAAAGTAATAAGAATAAAAGATTTTTAACCCACTGAATAAAACAGGAAACCATGAGTCTATACAGGCACAAATAAATTGAAGTTTGATGAGAAATAACATGGTATTTTGAAGCTACATTCTCACAAAATACTTAATTATAAACATAAAAAGAGTAACTTTACAGTGAAATCTACACACACTACCATAATCAGTGATCTAAGTAACACTATCAGAAATGGGACAAACTGAAATTATTAATACATAATAGGATGCGATAAAAACAGATCTTCACTTCTAAAAGTCCTGCCAGAGATATATAACCTGAATCTAACCATGAAGAAGTATCAGACAAAACTCAAAATAAGGTATGTTCTACGAAACTGGCTTGAAATTTGCAAAAGTGCTAAGTTGCTTAAGTAAAGAAAAAAATGAGAACTTTTTCCAGTCTGAAGTACACTAAAGACAGCTAACATCTAAAGGGAAGATATAATTCTGACTGAGTTCTCTTGCTATAAAGGACACTATTGGGACAATCTGGTCAATATTAACCAAATGAAGATCTGAAGATTAGATGGTAGTAATATGCCAATGTACATTTCCTGATTTTAATGGTTGGATTGTAGTTATGTAAGAGAATGTCCTTCTTTGAAGCAAATACACAGTAAAGTAGTCACAGACAATGGCGCATCATGTCAACTTATACAGGTTCAGGAAAAAAGAAACTCTGTGTACTTTACTTGTAATTTTTCATGCATTTGAGACTATTTAAATATTTTTTCAAGAACTTAAAAGGACATAAACAAGATGAAATGAAATTTCAATAGACAATTCTTACTTAAGATCAAAGTGATGACACTGACTTAATAATCAGTGACTTATTTTGCTTTCTGCCACTAACAAAACCATATTCACTTAGCTGCTTCTCTTTTGTATTAATCTATTCCTATTGTTGCAGGAAGATGAGGCTCAATGGAGAGAAAGAACACCCAAACACCATGTTTAAAAGAGGAAGGGCTTTATTCCAACTGGCAGAGGGGCAGCAGACCAGAGTCTAAAATGGCTGTACTACCTGACTAGCTCAGTCTTCTCCTTTTTATCTCCAGTCAAAAAGTTCCGGCCCACAAGTACCTTTCTCACTGGTCAGTTTGAATCAAGCTGGAGAAGCAGCTTAGGCTTTCACAGAACAGTGGGATTTTACAGAAGAGGAAGCAAGCATTAGTTTCCAGGTCCTAGGAAGTTAAGTTTCTACAAATTCCTAAGAGCTGAGTCACCACAGGGAGGACCTTGCAGCTGTGTCCTTAGGCGCTCCTTGAGAAGACCTCTGTTCTCTTAGACTTTACTTTTTCTGTATATCCTCTTTCATTCTCCTCTTTGAGACTCTCTCTATATATTTTAATTTGGGGTCTCACTATCAGCTTGCTCCCGTGGGAGCTAGTGGTGTTTCATATAGAACACGTGTGATGCTTTTTTTTTTTTCCAATTGACATCTGTTCCAATTTCAGTGTAAGCCCTGACTACTAATGGGAGGAGACAGGGAATAATTATGCTTACTCTGGTGATGGGTAGTACTCCTTCCAGTAAGGTTTTAAATTCTCTAAGCATTGAAAAACAATCTCTCCACAGGTTTTGAGGGCTTTACCCATTCTAAGTATGCACCAGGAAATGGGCTGATGTCTGGGTTTTTCTTTGCTATGTAATCTATGACTTACCTAGTTATTAATTTGCAAGACTAGTTTTAGGGGTAACACTGAGCCTATGGAGCAATCTGTCTCCACTATCTTTTTATTTTTTGAGCACCATATTACTTTTGCTGCAGTCCTTACTGTCTCAGGTGCCTTCTATCATATATTTTCAACTTTCATATTCAACCTCACACCACTTTTCTATAAAATCTAAGACACAGAGGTATTTCTAATCTGTTCTATAGCTTCTTTCCCAGCTATTTCCCAGCACTGCAGGTATCAAACTTCAGAATCACCTGGCTAGGCTTTCCTATTTCCCTGCTCTGGACCAGCATTCAGATTTTAGTGACTGTGAATCCTTATGTCCTCTACCCAGGCCTTAGTTTTTACTGTGATGGGGGATTCCCTGGGGTTGTAATATACGTATGGGGTTTCACCTTTCCTTGTGTCACATATTGAGTACTATATTCAATTATGACTGCAAGCTCCCTTCTGGGTGCCTTCACATTCACAAAAGCTATAAAGGAGTCACCTTTTTTTGTATCTTAGTGGTGTGGGTGCACAGATAACATTCCTCCTCCCCATTCCCCAAAGGCCAAAGGCCAATTAAGACAAGTCTGGTAAGGAATTTACTCAGGCTTTAGCCATGCATTGACCAGTCAGCTCCCCGTATGTGGCTGGAGCAGGGCATGTTGACTGCCCCAAGAGTTAACTTGCAGGGGCTGGCCAGATCTGTTTTTCTTCCCAAGGTGGCAGTGAAGTTCCCTTTAGCCTGCTGTGATGAATTCAGGAGAGGATCCCTCCCACCTTAGCTGCTGTGGGTGTGGTCAAGATGATGGTGTAGGGTTCCTTCTACCTTGGTTTGAGGGGGACCAGGTTCTGATCTTTGACTTAGACGTTAGCCCCTGGAGAGAAAGGGTGTACAAACACAAAAGACTACACAGGACCCAGTTAATTGCTCACGTGGAGATTTACCTTGCTACTGTTCTTAGGGCTTCTAATTATTTGTTCTGTTCAGTCTCTCCCAGTTCTTTCAGAAGTCTCTGGTAAATTGGGAAGGACTGTTGTACATTATCTCATAAGGGGAGTACCCTGACCCCTTAAAGGGGGTACATCTAACATTGAAAATGAACAGGGGCAAGGCCTATACACAATTAAGCTTTGCTTCCTGGCAGAGTTTACTGATTCCTGCTATTATGGTCTGTTCATACATTCTACCTTGCCTGAGTTTTGAGGCAAGGTAGTTTCCAGATGATATTCAAGGCTTTGGCTGTCATTTGCACTATCTCTGTTATGGGATGTGTCTCTGTGTGTAACACACCTTTTGGGGGCAAGACACAATTATAAGAGGAACTTTACCTAATAAATGCAATCAGTATAACCTGGTTCCTTGTACCCTCAATGAATCCCCAACAATAAAAAATAAAAAATAAAACAAAGCCAGTCTATAGTCAGATCCAATCCAGAGTGGCAACCTAAACCATGGAATGATTTCTCTGGGCAACACTCTTATTACTTCATGAGCCCCCTTTATCCTGGTGGGGAAGGCTTCCACCTATCCTGAGTACGTGAGACCAAAATAAGTACCGGTTTCCTCCATATCTGGACAACTCAGTATAGTCCATTTGCACATCTTCAAAAGGGGCTTCTCTGTAGGCCTGAATTTCAGGTGGCAGGGATGGTCCCTATTTAGCATTGTGTTGGTTGCATGTCACACAATGCTGGATGACTTTATTGGCATGGGTGGTTAAGAGGAGAATGTAGAATTATATCCCCAAAAGCTTCTTTTTTTTTATTAAATCATAACTGTATACATTGATATGATCATGGGGCATCATACACTCGCTTCATAGACCATTTGACACATTTTTATCACAATGGTTAACATAGCCTTTCCGGCGTTATCTCAGTTACTGTGCCAAAACATTTACATTCTACATTTACCAAGTTTCGCAAATACCCCTGTAAGATGCACCACAGGTGTGATCACACCGATCGCCCTCCCTCTACCCACCACCCCTCCCTTTCCCACTTCCCCCTATTTTTAGGTTGTAACTGGGTTATAGCTTTCATGTGAGAGCCCCAAATTAGTTTCATAGTAGGGCTGAGTACATTGGGTACTTTTTCTTCCATTCTTGAGATACTTTACTAAGAAGAATATGTTCCAGCTCCATCCATGTAAACATGAAAGAGGTAAAGTCTCCATCTTTCTTTAAGGCTGCATAGTATTCCATGGTGTACATATACCACAATTTATTAATCCATTCGTCGACCGATGGGCACTTGGGCTTTTTCCATGACTTAGCAATTATGAATTGGGCTGCAATAAACATTCTGGTACAAATATCTTTGTTATGGTGTGATTTTTGGTCTTCTGGGTATATGCCCAGCAGAGGAATTACAGGATTGAATGGCAGATCTATTTTTAGATCTCTGAGTGTTCTCCATATATCTTTCCAAAAGGAATGTATTAATTTGCATTCCCACCAGCAGTGCAGAAGTGTTCCCTTTTCTCCACATCCACGCCAACATCTCTGGTCTTGAGATTTTCTGATATAGGCTAGTCTCAGTGGAGTTAGATGATATCTCAAAGTAGTTTTGATTTGCATTTCTCTGATGATTAAAGATGATGAGCATTTTTTCATATGTCTGAAGGCCGTGCGCCTGTCTTCTTCAGAGAAGTTTCTCTTCAAATCCCTTGCCCAGCCTGTGATGGGATCCCTTGTTTTTTTCTTGCTGATGCGTTTGAGTTCTCTGTGGATTCTGGTTATTAAACCTTTGTCAGAGATATACTCTGCAAATATCTTCTCCCATTCTGAGGGCTGTTTGTTAGCTTTACTTACAGTGTTCTTAGCTGTGCAGAAGCTTTTTAGTTTGATCAAGTCCCAGTAGTGTATTTTTGAAGCTGCTTCAATTCCCCGGGGGGTTCTCCTCATGAAATACTCACCCAGACCAATTTCTTCAAGGGTTTTCCCTACATTCTCCTCTAGTATTTTTATAGTTTCATGTCTTAAGTTTAAATCTTTAATCCAATGAGAGTCTATCTTAGTTAATGGTGAAAGGTGTGGGTCCAATTTCAGTCTTCTGCAGGTTGCCAGCCAGTTCACCCAGCACCATTTGTTAAATAGGGAATCTTTTCCCTACTGAATGTTTTTAATTGGCTTGTCAAAAATCAAATAGCAGTAAGTAGCTGGATTCATCTCTTGGTTCTCTATTCTGTTCCAGATATCTACTTCTCTGTTTTTCTGCCAATACTATGCTGTTTTGATCACTATCGATTTGTAGTAAAGTCTGAGGTCTGGTAGTGTGATTCCTCCTGTTTTGTTTTTATTTCTGAGTAATGTCTTGGCTATTCGAGGTTTTTTCTGATTCCATATAAAACGAAGTAATGTTTTTTCAAGATCTTTAAAATATGACAGTGGAACTTTAATAGGGAGTGCGTTGAAATTATATATTATTTTGGGTAGTATGGACATTTTGATAATGTTGATTCTTCCCAGCCATGAGCATGGTATGTTTTTCCATTTGTTAACATTTTCAGCTATTTCTTTTCTTAGAGTTTCAATGTTCTCTTTATAGAGATCTTTCACGTCCTTTGTTAGGTAAATTCCCAAATATTTCATCTTCTTTGGCACTACTGTGAATGGGATAGAGTCCTTAAATGCTTTTTCAACTTGACTGTTGTTGGTGTATATAAAGGCTACCGATTTATGGATGTTGATTTTGTAACCTGAGACACCTCTGTATTCCTTGATCACTTCTATGAGTTTTGTAGTAGAGTCCCTAGTGTTTTCCAGTTACACAATCATATCATCTGCGAAGAGCGAAAGTTTGATCTCTTCTGACCCTAGGTGGATACCCCTGATCGCCTTTTCTTCCCTAATTGCGGTGGCTAAAACTTCCATTACAATGTTGAAAACCAATGGAGACAATGGGCAGCCTTGTCGGGTTCCTGATCAGTGTGGAAATGATTCCAATTTAACTCCATTCAATATGATATTGGCTGTGGGCTTGCTGTAGATGGCCTCTATCAGTTTAAGAAAAGTCCCTTCTAGACCAATTTTCTTGAGTGTTCTGATCATGAAGGGATGCTGGATATTATCAAAAGCTTTTTCTGCATCAGTTGAGAGAATCATATGGTCTTTGTTTTTTAATTTGTTTATGTGCTGAATTACATTTATAGATTTACGTATATTGAACCAGCCTTGACACCCTGGGATAAAACCAACTTGGTCATGATGTATAATTTGTTTGATGTGTTGCTGGATTCTGTTTGTTAGGATCTTGTTGAATATTTTTGCATCTATATTCATTAGTGATATTGGTCTATAATTTTCTTTTCTTGTTGGGTCTTTTCCTGGTTTAGGGATCAGGGTGATGTTTGCTTCATAGAACGTGTTGGGTAGTCTTCCTTCTTTTTCTACATTTTGGAACAGGTTGAGTAATATAGGTACTAATTCCTCTTTAAAGGTTTGGTAGAATTCTGACGTGAAACCATCTGGTCCCGGGCTTTTCTTTTTAGGGAGGTTTTGTATAGTTGATGCTATTTCTGAACTTGATATGGGTCTGTTCATCATTTCCACTTGATTCTGGTTAAGTCTTGGAAGGTGGCGTGCTTCCAAGTATCGGTCAATTTCCTTCAGATTTTCATATTTCTGAGAATAAAGTTTCTTGTAATATTCATTAAGGATTTTTTGGATTTCTGATGAGTCTGTTGTTATTTCGTCTTTGTTGTTTCTGATTGATGATAATAGGGATTTTACTCTTTTTTTTCTGATTAAGTTGGCCAGAGGTTTATCTATTTTATTGACCTTTTCAAAAAAACAGCTTTTGATTTATTGATCTGTTGTATTCTTCTTTTGTTTTCAACTTCATTTAATTCTGCTCTAATTTTGGTTATTTCTTTTCTTCTACTGGGTTTGGGGTTGGAATGTTCTTCCTTTTCCAGTTGCTTGAGATGTCCCATTAAGTTGTTAACTTCCTCTCTTTCCATTCTCTTGAGGAAGGCTTGCATTGCTATAAATTTCCCTCTTAGAATTGCCTTTGCGGTGTCCCAGAGGTTCTGATCGTTTGTGTCTTCATTGTTGTTTTGTTCCAAAAAATTGGCGATTTCTTTCTTAATCTCATCTCTGACCCAGCTATCATTCAGCATAAGGTTATTTAACTTCCATGTTTTTGTATGGGTATGCAGATTCCTGTTGTTACTCAATTCAAGTTTTATTCCATGATGGTCCGAGAAGATGCATGGAATAATTTCTATTCCTTTAAATTTACTGAGGTTAGACTCGTGACCTAAAATGTGATCAATTTTGGAGTAAGTTCCGTGGGCTGATGAGAAGTATGTGTATTCAGTTTTGTTGGGATGAAATGTTCTGTAGATGTCTGCTAAATCTAAATATTGGATGGTTAGGTTTAAATCTAAGATTTCTTTGCTCAGCTTCTTTCTGGAGGATCGATCCAACACTGCCAAGGGAGTGTTGAAATCTCCAACGATTATGGAGCTGGAGGAAATCAAGTTACTCATGTTTGTTAGAGTTTCTCTTATAAATTGAGGTGCATTCTGGTTGGGTGCATAGATATTAATAATTGAGATCTCATCATGTTGAGTATTACCCTTAACAAATATGAAGTGACCATTCTTGTCCTTCCTTTCTTTTGATGGTTTAAAACCTACTGTATCTGCAAATAAAATTGCAACACCTGCTTTTTTCTGATTACCATTTGCCTGATTTATGGATGACCATCCTTTCACCCTGAGTCTGCATTTGTCTTTTAAGTTAAGATGTGACTCTTGTATGCAACAGATATCTGGCCTGAGTTTTTGTATCCAGTCAGCTAACCTATGCCTCTTTAGAGGACAGTTTAAGCCATTCACATTGATGGAGAGTATTGATAAGTCTGGTGGAATTTTGGGTATCGAGTTTTTCAAAGGTCCAGTGGACATTTTTAATCCTTTCACCAGTGTGGAAGTTGGAGTTTGATCCGAAGTTTCTGAGTGAGTTTACTTTTGTGGTATAGGATTGGGTTGGTCATTGTCGAGGATAGGTCTGAGAATATCCTGAAGAGCTTGTTTACTTATGGCAAATTTTTTCAACATATGAATGTCATTGAAGTATTTAACTTCTCCATCATAGATGAAACTCAGTTTAGCTGGATACAAGATCCTGGGTTGAAAGTTATTTTGCTTTAGGAGATTAAAAGTTGATGACCACTCTCTTCTGGCTTGAAAAGTTTCAGCAGAGAGATCTGCAGTTATTCTAATATTCTTACCTTTGTACGTAATAGTTTTCTTTCGCCGGGCTGCTTTGAGAATCTTCTCTTTCATGTTAACTTTAGTGAAGGTAATTATGATATGTCTGGGGGATGACTTATTGGGGTTGAATCGTGCTGGGGTTCTGAAGCTGTCTGCTATTCAGATTCAATTTCAGATTCTCTAGGCATGTCTGGAAAATTTTCTTTCATAATTTCATGCAGAAGGGCCTCTGTGCCCTTCGAGGCCACTTCATCATTCTCAGAAATCCCAATAATTCGTATATTGCTTTTTTTCGAATTATCTGAGAGCTCTCTGAGTGAGTGATCCGTTTTTGCTCTCCATTTCTCTTCCTCTTTGAGAGATTGGGAGCATTCGAAGACTTTATCTTCAATGTCAGAAATCCTTTCTTCTGCTTGCTCCATTCTGTTGCTGAGGGATTCTACTGTATTTTTCATATCTTTGAGGGCTGTAAATTTTTGCTTCAGTGTGGCTAAGTCTTTGGTGGTTTTGTCTTTAAATTCGTTAAATTCTTGAGACAACTTTTGAATTTTTCCTCAAATTCCTAATTCCATTTTATTAATCCTGTCTGCAATCCAAATTCTGAGTTCGATTTCTGACATCTCAGCCAGTTGTTTATGAATGGGATCTTCAATCACATCTGCCGTATCTTTTCTTGGGGGGGTTGATCTATTCTGGTTATTCATGTTGCCAGAGTTTTTCCCCTGATTCCGCCCCATGGTTATTTTACTCCCTTTGATTTTTCCCCTGGGGCTTTATCAATTGTCCGTACAGTGTTGTGGCCTGAGAAACTGGGGTCCTGTCTTGTGTGGTGGAGCTAAGTGGTTCTGTCTTGTTTTCAGCTGGTTTCTGTTCGATCCTATTGCAACTTCTACTCTGGCTTGAAGTCTCAGCTGTGTGGAAAAATCAGCAATTAAGTCACCCCGCCTGCCCCCCTCTGGCCCCAGTTGGAAAAGGAGAATCAAACCTTCCTACAACCGCACACCCAGGGCACCGCCTGAAAAGTCCCCAGTCTATTAGCCCAGTTCAAAGGGTCCAAATCAACTGTCTCAATTGGCACCTGTCTCGGGTGGGAGAGTTCAAGAGGTCTCTGGGAACTGGATCACAGGGGCCTGGTGACTACTATGACACGGCTCATCCCAGTGCAGCGTGGAGTCAGGAGGAGCCACCCAGCAAACAGAGCAGTCTGGGAAGGTTGACGTCTCCTTCCACACTTTGCCCCTCCGTCGGTCCCAGTCACTGGTATCTCTGCAGATGGCTAACCCAGTTGCCTGCAGTGAACAGACGCTCCAGGGGTTTGCACCTGCCTGAATCGCAAGGAATTCTGCCAGGCCCCCGCAGACTGCCGCTATTTAGCAGGAGGAGATGGGGCCTGACATCTTTGAGTGCTTGATGCAGGTGATGGGAAGGAGGTGTTCACTCAGGCTTAGCCCCGTCCCTGATGGATGCTGTTAACAGAACATAACAGAGAACTTTGAGGGGTTCTGTCTCTGTTCCTGCCAAAATCGCCTACAGAAGACGGGCTGTTCTGAGTTCAAGCTTCTTTGCTGCTGGAGGTTTGTGTCCTCTTTGCTGCTGAAGGTTTGCGTCCAATCACCTCTCTGGGTCGGCCCCGCCCTGGAAGCTTCCCGGGTTTGTGAGCAGTGTCAGGAAATCCCCCGCTCACCGGTGGCCTCCTCTGGTTGCCGAGGGAGACAGGGGGTGTGACCTCAGAATATCCAGAAGTGAGCCGTTCTTCCCTTAAAGAAAAAAACGGCTGTTTCTCTGCCTCCAAGGAACTGCAGCTCTGGTGTGGGCACTCAGCCAACCCTTTTCTCCTCTGTCTCACGCCCCAGAGTCAGCACTGAGCAGCCGCAGTTTATGCTGTGTCCACACCGCTCAAGAGATCTCCCAAGAATCCGAACTCTTGGGGGACAGGCCCCCAGACCCCAAGTGGGAGTGGGGGGGAAGCTAGAGTTTCATTCAGTTTTATGCCCGGCTGTATTGTTGCCCGCCCGGGGAGGGCTGCTGCACCACACCGCAGGGAAGTGCCACCAAGGCTTGATTTCCCCTCAGCAGAGTGCCCTCTCCTCGCTCACATGTCTCAGAGTCAGCGCTGACCTGACACAGCTCGGGCACTGTTCACTCCCCTTGAGAAATCACCCAAGGATCTGAACTCCTGGGGGATAGGCCTCCAGACCCCGAGTGAGATTAGGGGCGCTCAGCGGGGAAGATAGAGTTTTATTCAGTTTTGTGCCCGGCTGTAATTTTGCCCGGGGAGGGCTGCTGCACCGCACCGCAGGGAAGTGCCGCAGAGGCGTGACTCCCCCTCAGCCCGGTGCCTTCTCCTCGTTCATGTGTCTCAGAGTCAGCGCTGACCAGTCGCAGCTCGGGCACTGTGCACTCCCCTTGAGAAATCACCCAGGGATCCGAACTCCTGGGGGACAGGCCCCCAGACCCCGTGTGAGAGTGGGGGGGAAGCTAGAGTTTCATTTAGTTTTATGCCTGGCCGTATTGATGCACGGGGGGCTGCTGCACCGCACCACAGGGACGTGCCTCTGAGGCGTGAGTCCCCCTCAGCCCGGTGCCCTCTCCTCACTCGCGTGCCTCAGAGTCAATGCTGACCAGTTGCAACTCGGGGACTGTCCACTCCCCTTCAGAAATCACTCAAGAATCCGAACTCCTGGGGGACAGGCCTCCAGACCTCAGTGGGCGGGAGGGGAGTGTTGGGGATTCAGGGTTGCCAGCAAAGGATTTTTAAAGTTTTATTCAGTTTTATGCCCGGCAGGAGAACGCCACGGCACCCCAGTAGGGGAGGTAGGTCCAGTTTTTAGAAGGTCTCTCCTGTGGAGTGTAGTGGGAGGGCCTTTAATTTCTGCCCGTTTGTTTAATTGTGGGGCTCTTGAGCCGGTCTCATGGGGGAGGGGGACTCCGTCTGCTTGGTGGTGGATTTTGTACCTTTTGTTTGCATCCTTGTGATCACAGCTTGCCTCAGCAGTGTTGATGTGCGTTCTTCAACCTTCTCTCTTGGTGAGGCTCAAGTCCACCAGGATACTTACTAAATTCCTGTCCCTTAACTCTCCTTCTGGACGGGAGCCTCTGTTGAAAGCTGGCTTCCGTCCGCCATCTTGTCTCCCTCCCTCCCCAGAAGCTTCTTAATCTTCTTTTTTTTTTTCTGTCCTAAGTGTGTGACCTCATGCATACAACCTCTATAATCAACCTTGAATTTTTTGCACAGCTAGCTGTGATATTTGGTGAGGCATCATTTGGTCAACCAATGGTGTCCTTTGGTGTTTACAAGACTGACCACAGTGTATGGCACCCAGACTCTTAAGTTCTGTCCCGAAGTCAAATTATCAGCCTCTTTCACCAGCATGGCAGTGGCTCTAAATGTTCTTAGGCATGGGGGCCATACTTTCAAGACCCCATCAAGTTGCTTAGAGACATAAGCAAGTGGTCTTGCCCAGGATTCTACATTCTGGGTGAGCACTCCCCCAGCTATTCTACTTCTTTCTAATACATACAATTCAAAAGGCTGGCCAGGTCAGTGAGGCCTAACACCAGGGCTGCTTGCCGTTTTTCCTTTAGCCTCTCAAAGGTTTTGGTTGGTAAGATTTCTACTCTATTGTCCCTTTCTCTGCCCCCTTTTTGGCTTCATACAATAGTTTGGCCAGTCTGTATGTTTCACATAGTCTTTCATAGAAATCTCTAAGGCTTTCATCTGGCTTCTGCATGACCTCAGCCACCTTTGCATATGTTTGTGTATTTCTGGCTTTCCTACACTGACAGGGACAAAATCAAAGTGGGCTCCAGGGTATGAGAATGAAACCATTTAGCAGTCACCTACAAATGTCTACAAGTTCTGGATATTAAGGTTAAGGTTTGCACAAGGAGAACATTAGTATTCTTATTTCCAGTCTTAGCACAATTCTTAAGATAATACTTAGTTTTAAAAGTCCCTACAGAACTGATCCAAAGTTCTGGGCAATTCAAGCAAATATTCCTGAACATCAGTTGGATGTGGCCACTTGTGGGGCTGAGTTGAAGCCTTATCACATACTGGGAAATTTTCATTCAAGTTCCAAGTTCTCCAGAGGTATCTATATAGATAGTGTTTAATAGTGCACAAATTTTTCCAATGTAGCCAACAGGCGACCTTTGTTGAACCTTAAGACTTCAGAGCAAATATAACTACTGTATATAATTCTACATTCTTTGGCCAGTCTCTCAGTCCCATTTAACAGATTAGTATAGTTAGACAGCTATGTCTCATTTTATGAGGTGGTATTGCAGACAAGGCTAGTATCTAATACAGGTGAGCCACAGTTTTTCCTTTTTGAACCATTTTTCTCTAATTTCTCACTTTACTAAAATTAAATTATAGCAGAACTAATTTAACTGCCAAAATAAATTGTACTTTCAGTATACTCAGTCTGATTATTTCCATAAAATGCAGTGAGAATAATTTAGTCATTTGGGCTTCTCTTCCTTTTGAAATTGGCTTTGCTGAAACCGTTTATAAGGAATCTCAAGTTAGACTTGAAAGCCTTTCATGAGCTCAGGTTTCGTCTGTGCCGTTAGATATGCATTGGGTAAATTCCCCTTCTCTTGAGGTCCTAAAGCAAATTGTGATTCCCAGACCTGTCAGAAAGTGACATTCTTTACTCACCGCAGTTCAGAAAATGTTATTGATGAGGTATCTGGTCAGTCTTTTCCAGTGAACTGTTTTATTGGCCTTATAAAGTCAACCTTAATTCCTTAACAGTCTGGACACCTCTGAAAATCCTATTCTAGTCAAAGCCTTGGTAAAATAACCAGTGTCTTTCATTGCATCCTACAGAACTAAACAGATACGTATTGAACTTATGCAAATAACTCTATTGCTAGAAATTAAGAATACTTACATATGGTTTTCAAATTCTGGAGAAATCAGGAGAGAGAAAAATAAATGTTTCAAGTTTTGCTCATAAGTACATACATTGCTGAAAGCTACAAATAGCTCATGTATCTCAAAGAACAGAAAATTGTTTTCTTGACTTCTGGAAAACAGAACACAGAAAGAATTGCCAATGTTTCAAACAAAAAGCCATAACAAATCAGCTTGGTTCTGTGTAACTGCTTTCTGTTCTGTTTGAAGGTAGGTTAGCAATACTTATGGACATGTTAGCTTTCTAATTAAGGTTCTGGAAGTTTGCTTTTAGTCCAATGATATTTAATCTCTAAAGTCATTGGAAAATTGAAATCAAGAGAACTTGCCAGATTTTTATACTACTTTCCATGAAGGACAAACTTTGGACTTAGCCAGTTAGAAAAATACTTTCTGAGGTGAATTAAAATTATTACTGACAATAGACAGTAAAACAGACCAATATTTTATAATATTAAAACACATATAAACATAATCCACAGAAAATTAACCAATATTTCATATTTGACAATAATTTCTACACAGTTTTAACATACCAAATAAGCCTAATTTGTCTTTCTCAGACTTTCAGCGGTCTAAGTATTTTAAAAAGACCAAATTTAGAGTTTTGCTTTTAGGTTTGTCAAATATCAAAAGCTTAAAACATTTTTCAAACAGAATCACAAGCTAAAAGATTGTAAAGATAATACATAGCCAACTGGATCACATGCAAATTCCTTCACAAATTTCCTTTTATGAACCTTATTCAACCTGCACAGACAATTTACAAACATCCTAAACCTCTGGTTTGCCCTGTCTTTCATTTTTTCAGTAACCAGTCATTCTGTTTCAGGACAAAATTTAACACACAATATCTTTTCTTACACAATATCATTTTCCCTACTGTCTAATTTTTCTTACTCTGAAAAAAAAAAACACATAAAACAGGATCACAGTTTACTGTGGAGTTAATTATTCACTTGGCTACACTGCTAATTATAAGGTTTGAAAGGCAAGAATCTTAATCTTTGATGAAGACTCAGTTTACCAAACAATCTAAACAACCAAATTATTACATTTTACAAATGAGAAGACATTTTATAGACTGTAACAGGACATTAAGATTTTAAGTTACTGAGAAATGTTCTGAAACCACAACATAGGCATCATTTCTGATGTCTTTTAATTGTCCCCCTAAATCTCACATGGCCACATGGCATCAAAAATCACCAGAAGGGCCTGGACCTGTGTCCTTAATTCATTTATCACATGCAGAGTTCAAGACAGAAAGCAGGAAACCTGAATCCAGTTTCTCTAAGAATAGCCAGGAGGCAAATTTGACCATGTAGGCCAGACTGTGCCTTGTAGCTGCTGGCCTATGTATGGTGAACATGTCCCTTAGGCCTCAGCATAGCTAATTCTCTAGACCTCAGGATTCAGAGGCTCAAAAACCAAGGACATAAGTCCACAGTCAAATCTAGCAAATTTAGAAATATTACAGAGGTGGCAGTTTTATAATCTTCAAACATTTGAACTTTAATAACAGGTTTAAAACTAATTTTATCTCAAAAGATACCACAATCACCTGAACAACAGGCATTTGAGTCATTTCTGCTCACACAAAGTTCTCAATCTCCCCAGAGACATAGTTACTACACAGTCTCCTGTAAACCCTTTCTTAAAAAGCTTGAGCATAGTTCCCAATGGGGTGGGCTTCCTCTGTGTTTCCCATTTCCTTCCCTCAGACAAACCACAAACACATCAAAGATGGGGAAAAAAAGGGGTTCACAGATGGAATGGAAACGGTGATAGTCACACAACCATTTAGCCTTATTAAGGGGGGACAAAGCCCCACCTATTGTTATCTGCCTTAGTCAGTCTCCAAACACTCACATGCACACAATTCACCTTTTTCCTAACCTGGGCAGCCTTGGTTTCACCCTCAAAGTGCCACTTAGCCATATGAGGCATCCTAAGGTACTACAGTTGGGAACTAACACTTTTCTTGGCCCTGGAAGGCTACGGTGGAATTCCATCATCAGTCACACCACACCCACACTTTTTCATATACCTTCCCCCAGTCCTGTCAGAAATCTAATGCCCAGTTGATCAGATCCCTCTTCCACTCAAATATAGAGGGCCCCGACCAGTTTTACCTTGTCTGAGATGTCTCCCAGTGCAGATGCCAGTTCCTGCATTCTAGTTCCTCTCTGAGTTTGACTCCTCAAAGACCCACTAAGGGGGTCCTTTCTCTGCTCTGTCCAGGCATCCACTCAAGGAGGCAAAACTGCCATGCTGTAAGTGCTCAGTGGTTTACATCACCCTGGCTAATTGCTCCCCTCCCATGGATGTCCAGAGGATTGGCGACAAGCACCAGGTGAGTCTGAGCCTGTTCTCTCCTCGGGTGGTCTTGTTTCCTGGTCAGAGAACCAGAAATGTTGCAGGAAGCCAAGGCTCAATGGAGAGAAAGAACACCCAAACATCATGTTTAAAAGAGGAAGGGCTTTATTCCAGACCATGGAGCAGCAGCAGACCAGAGTCCAAAATGGCCATACTCCCTGACTGGCTCAGTCTTCTTTTTATCTCGTCAAAAAGTTTGGCACACAGATACCCTTCTCATTGGTTAGTTTGAATCAAGCTAGAGAATTAGCTTTTACAGAAGCAGAAGCATTAGTTTCCAGGTCCCAGGAAGTTAAGCTTCTATGAATTCCTAAGAGCTGAGTTACCATGGGGACGACCTTGCTGGTGTATCCTTGGGGTCTTCTTGAGAAGACCTCTGTTCTCTTAGACCTTACTTTTTCTGGGTACTCTCTTTTAATATAGTTAGGTATTTAAATACTTTTCTATTTCTTTATATAAAGTAATCTCTCAAGGAATAATATTCTAATTAAGAAATTTTCATTAATCTTAACACGAACTTACTCAAAATATATTTGTGGACTTTTTCCTTCCTTTTATAAGACAGGGTCTTGCTCTGTCACTTGGGCTGGAATGGACAGAGCTATAGCTCACTGCAGCCTCTGCCTCCTGGGCTTAAGCAATCCTCATACCTCAACCTCCAGAATAGTTGGCACTACAGGTATGCACCATCACACCTCAGGAACTTTTTTATTTTTTGTAGGGATGAGATCTTGCTATGTTACATAGGCTGGTCTCTAACTTCTGGCCTCAGATGGTTCTCCCGCTTTAGCTTCTCAAAGTCCTGAGACAGGTGTGAACCATCATGTCCAGACTTTTATTGCTTTCTTAATATTTTCTTCAGCAATATAATTTTCCCTGTGTGAATTAGCATACTTAGACAAAGGGGCACACAATTCCTATTTAAAAAATTTTATTGAACATCACACTTACCTAAAGTAAAAAGCTAATATATTACCTAAAGGTACCCTTTCTTCTCACAAGATCTAACCTAAAGTTTTTTTGTATTAAAAATATCGTCAAATATGAAATTAGTAAAATGCAGCATGTGAAAGTTTATGTTGAGCAATAAAAAGTCCAAAAAACGTTACCATATATCCATAAAATAATTACCACAGGACGTTTCCTATGTAAATCGTACTTGAATGCAATTTTTAGAACCATTAAAAAATGTATTTTGCAATTTGTTAATGGTAGGCATCCACATTTTTTTTTATCACATAAATATCTTCCTTTGATTAAGTTGACAATATCTGCTAGGATCCACAGAATGCAGCAAAAAACCAAAAACACAAACAAAAAAACGAGTAATTATTTCTCAAGGTTTGAAAAATCTGGTCCAGATTTAGTGTAGTTTCCTGAGATTTCTGCACTGAAGTCAAAACTAGGATTTTCTTTCTAGAATCTCTCTAATGTAAATTTTCTCTGCATTTGGTCTTGTGTTCAAGGATCAGCTATGTATTTAGATTCTAGAGAAGTCCTACAATCTGCTGCATCTCTCTTTGTCTTTGTAAGAACAATACAAAAAATTATTCCCTAAAGTTCATTATTCCTCATCAGCTATTGTAGAATAAAAGTCTGCCCTTGAAGATCTCATAGCCATCCTCAGCCAGAGCCACGTACCTGCTCTGTAGTCCACAGTAGATATCCTGAGTATGAGTAAGTGGCAGCCCTTCAACTTCAATGAACATTTCCTCCAAGGTTTGATACCACTGGCCCCACAGAGTTCTGCAAGGAACCAACCCATGTGCTCCTCAAATTGGGCTGACATAGTCCTGTGTTTTCTGGCCACAGCTTCATCAAGCAAGCCAAGCACATGCATGGAATCCCCTTATGATAAAACTGGATGAATTTGTTTATAGGATTTTACTAAAATTAGCTTTACCGGGGGGAGACAAGATGGCGGGCTGAAGCCAGCTTTCAACAAAGGCTCCCGTCCAGAAGGAGAGTTAAGGGACAGGAATTTAGTAAGTATCCTGGTGGACTTGAGCCTCACCAAGAGAGAAGGCTGAAGAACACACATCAACACCGCTGAGGCAAGTTGTGATCACAAGGACGCAAACAAAAGGTACAAAATCCACCACCAAGCGGACGGGAGTCCCCCTCCCCCATGAGACCGGCTCTAGAGCCCCATAATTCAAAAAGCGGGCAGAAATTAAAGGCCCTCCCACTACACTCCACGGGAGAGACCTTCTAAAAACTGGACCTACCTCCCCTACTGGGGTGCCGTGGCGTTCTCCTGCCGGACATAGGGCTGAATAAAACTTTGGGAATCCTTTGCCGGCAACCCTGAATCCCTGGCGCTCCCCTCCCGCCCACTGAGGTCTGGAGGCCTGTCCCCCAGGACTTCGGATCCTTGGGTGATTTCTCAAGGGGAGTGGACAGTCCCCTTGAGTGCGACTGGTCAGCATTGACTCTGAGGCGCGCCGAGTGAGGAGAGGGCACCGGGCTGAGGGGGAGTCACGCCTCGCGGCACTTCCCTGCGGTGCAGTGCAGCAACCCTCCCCAGGCATACGGGGCCCAAGACTGAATCAGACTCTGGCCTTCCCGCTGAGAGCTGAGAACCCCTACTCTCACTCGGGGTCTGAGGGCCTATCCCCCAGGAGTTCGGCTCCTTGGGTGATTTCTCGAGGGGAGTGCACAGTGCCTGAGCTGCGTCAGGTCAGCGCTGACTCTGGGACACGTGAGCGAGGAGAGGGCACTCTGCTGAGGGGAACTCAAGCCTTGGCGGCACTTCCCTGCGGTGCAGTGCAGGAGCCCTCCCCGGACCGTAGTATTGCGTGAAACTGAATGAAACTCTAGCTTCCCCCCGCCCCACTCCCAATCGGGGTCTGGGGGCCCATCCCCCAAGAGTTCTGATTCTTGGGGGATCTCTTAAGGGGTGTGGACCCAGCACAAACTGCCGCCGCTCAGTGCTGACTCTGGGGCGTGGGACAGAGTAGAAAAGGGTCGCCTGAGTGCCCACACCAGAGCAGCAGTTCCCTGGAGGTAGATCAACAGCCGTTTTTTCTTTAACGGCAGAACGCTCACTTCTGGATATTCTGAGGCCACATCCCCTGTCTCCCTGGGCAACCAGAGGAGGCCACCGGTGACACGGCTCACAAACCCGGAAGCCTCCAGGGCGGGGCCGACCCAGAGAGGTGTTCAGACGCAATTCTCCAGCAGCAAAGACGTTTGAACTCAAAACAGCCCGTCTCCTGTAGGCGACGACAGGAACAGAGACAGAACCTCACAAAGTTGTCTGTTCTGTTCTGTTCTGTTAGCAGCATGCATCAGGGACGGGGCTAAGCCTGAGTGAACACCTCCTTCCCATCACCTGCATCAAACACTCAAAGATGTCAGGCCCCATCTCCTCCTGCTAGATAGCGGCAGTCTGCGGGGGCCTGGCAGACTTCCTTGCGATTCAGGCAGGTGCAAACCCCTGGAGCGTCTGTTCACTGCAGGCAACTGGGTTAGCCATCTGCAGAGATACCAGTGACTGGGACCGACGGAGGGGCAAAGTGTGGAAGGAGACGTCAACCTTCCCAGACTGCTCTGTTTGCTGGGTGGCTCCTCCTGACTCCACGCTGCACTGGGGTGAGCCGTGTCAGAGGAGTCACCAGGCCCCTGTGATCCAGTTCCCAGAGACCTCTTGAACCCTTCCACCCGAGACAAGTGCCGATTGAGACAGTTGATTCGGACCTTTTGAACTGGGCTAATAGACTGAGGACTCTTCAGGCGGTGCCCTGGGTGTGCGATTGTAGGAAGGTTTGATTCTCCTTTTCCAACTGGGGCCAGAGGTGGGCAGGCGGGGTGACTTAATTGCTGATTTTTCCACACAGCTGAGACTTCAAGCCAGAGTAGAAGTTGCAATAGGATCGAACAGAAACCAGCTGAAAACAAGACAGAACCACTTTGCTCCACCACACCAGACAGGGCCCCAGTTTCTCAGGCCACAACACTGTACGGGCCCTCGATAAAACCCCATGGGAAAAACCAAAGGGAGTAAACCATGGGGCGGAATCAGAGGAAAAACTCTGGTAACATGAATAACCAGAATAGATCAACCCCCCCAAGAAAAGATACGGCAGATGTGATTGAAGATCCCATTCATAAACAACTGGCTGAGATGTCAGAAGTCGAATTCAGAATTTGGTTTGCAGACAAGATTAATAAAATGGAATTAGGAATTCGAGGAGAAATTCAAAAATTGTCTCAAGAATTTAACGAATTTAAAGACAAAACCACCAAAGACTTAGACACACTGAAACAAGAACTTACAGCCCTCAAAGATATGAAAAATACAGTAGAATCCCTCAGTAACAGAATGGAGCAAGCAGAAGAAAGGATTTCTGACATTGAAGATAAAGTCTTCGAACGCTCCCAATCTCTCAAAGAGGAAGAGAAATGGAGAGCAAAAACGGATCACTCACTCAGAGAGCTCTCAGATAATTCGAAAAAAAAACAACATAAGGGTTATAGGAATTTCGGAGACTGATGAAGTAGCTGCCAAGGACACAGAGGCCCTTCTACATGAAATTATGAAAGAAAATTTTCCAGACATGCCTAGAGAATCTGAAATTCAGATAGCAGACAGCTTCAGAACCTCAGCACGATTCAACCCCAATAAGCCATCTCCCAGACATATCATAATTAGCTTCACTAAAGTTAACATGAAAGAGAAGATTCTCAAAGCAGCCCGGCGAAAGAAAACTATAATGTACAAAGGTAAGAATATTAGAATAACTGCAGATCTCTCTGCTGAAACTTTTCAAGCAAGAAGAGGCTGGTCATCAACTTTTAATCTCCTAAAGCAAAAAAACTTTCAACCCAGGATCTTGTATCCAGCTAAACTGAGTTTCATCTATGATGGAGAAATTAAATACTTCAATGACATTCATATGTTGAAAAAATTTGCCATAAGTAAACCAGCTCTTCAGGATGTTCTCAGACCTATCCTCCACAATGACCAACCCAATCCCATACCACAAAAGTAAACTCACTCAGAATCTTCGGATCAAACTCCAACTTCCACACTGGCGAAAGGATTAAAAATGTCCACTGGACCTTTGAAAAACTCGACACCCAAAATTCCACCAGACTTATCAATACTCTCCATCAATGTGAATGGCTTAAACTGTCCTCTAAAGAGGCATAGGTTAGCTGACTGGATACAAAAACTCAAGCCAGATATTTGTTGCATACAAGAGTCACATCTCAACTTAAAAGACAAATACAGACTCAGGGTGAAAGGATGGTCATCCATATTTCAGGCAAATGGTAATCAGAAAAAAGCAGGTGTTGCAATTTTATTTGCAGATACAGTAGGCTTTAAACCATCAAAAGTAAGGAAGGACAAGAATGGTCACTTCATATTTGTTAAGGGTAATACTCAATATGACGAGATCTCAATTATTAATATCTATGCACCCAACCAGAATGCACCTCAATTTATAAGAGAAACTCTAACAGACATGAGTAACTTGATTTCCTCCAGCTCCATAATCGTTGGAGATTTCAACACTCCCTTGGCAGTGTTGGATCGATCCTCCAGAAAGAAGCTGAGCAAAGAAATCTTAGATTTAAACCTAACCATCCAATATTTAGATTTAGCAGACATCTACAGAACATTTCATCCCAACAAAACTGAATACACATACTTCTCATCAGCCCACGGAACTTACTCCAAAATTGATCACATTTTAGGTCACAAGGCTAACCTCAGTAAATTTAAAGGAATAGAAATTATTCCATGCATCTTCTCGGACCAGCATGGAATAAAACTTGAATTGAGTAACAACAGGAATCTGCATACCCATACAAAAACATGGAAGTTAAATAACCTTATGCTGAATGATAGCTGGGTCAGAGATGAGATTAAGAAAGAAATCACCAATTTTTTGGAACAAAATGACAATGAAGACACAAGCTATCAGAACCTCTGGGACACTGCAAAGGCAGTTCTAAGAGGGAAATTTATAGCACTGCAAGCCTTCCTCAAGAGAACGGAAAGAGAGGAAGTTAACAACTTAATGGGACATCTCACACAACTGGAAAAGGAAGAACATTCCAACCCCAAACCCAGTAGAAGAAAAGAAATAACCAAAATTAGAGCAGAATTAAATGAAATTGAAAACAAAAGAATAATACAACAGATCAATAAATCAAAAAGCTGGTTTTTTGAAAAGGTCAATAAAATAGATAAACCTCTGGCCAACCTAATCAGGAAAATAAGAGTAAAATCTCTAATATCATCAATCAGAAACAACAAAGACGAAATAACCACAGACTCATCAGAAATCCAAAAAATCCTTAATGAATATTACAAGAAACTTTATTCTCAGAAATATGAAAATCTGAAGGAAATTGACCGATACTTGGAAGCACGCCACCTTCCAAGACTTAACCAGAATCAAGTGAAAATGATGAACAGACCCATATCAAGTTCAGAAATAGCATCAACTATACAAAACCTCCCTAAAAAGAAAAGCCCGGGACCAGATGGTTTCACGTCAGAATTCTACCAAACCTTTAAAGAGGAATTAGTACCTATATTACTCAACCTGTTCCAAAATGTAGAAAAAGAAGGAAGACTACCCAACACGTTCTATGAAGCAAACATCACCCTGATCCCCAAACCAGGAAAAGACCCAACAAGAAAAGAAAATTATAGACCAATATCACTAATGAATATAGATGCAAAAATATTCAACAAGATCCTAACAAACAGAATCCAGCAACACATCAAACAAATTATACATCATGACCAAGTTTTTTTTATCCCAGGGTGTCAAGGCTGGTTCAATATACGTAAATCTATAAATGTAATTCAGCACATAAACAAATTAAAAAACAAAGACCATATGATTCTCTCAATTGATGCAGAAAAAGCTTTTGATAATATCCAGCATCCCTTCATGATCAGAACACGCAAGAAAATTGGTCTAGAAGGGACTTTTCTTAAACTGATAGAGGCTATCTACAGCAAACCCACAGCCAATATCATATTGAATGGAGTTAAATTGGAATCATTTCCACTCAGATCAGGAACCAGACAAGGCTGCCCATTGTCTCCATTGCTTTTCAACATTGTAATGGAAGTTTTAGCCACCGCAATTAGGGAAGAAAAGGCGATCAAGGGTATCCATATAGGGTCAGAAGAGATCAAACTCTCGCTCTTCGCAGATGATATGATTGTGTATCTGGAAAACACTAGGGACTCTACTAGAAAACTCCTAGAAGTGATCAAGGAGTACAGCAGCGTCTCAGGTTACAAAATCAACATTCATAAATCGGTAGCCTTTATATACACCAACAACAGTCAAATTGAAAAAGCAGTTAAGGACTCTATCCCATTCACAGTAGTACCAAAGAAGATGAAATATTTGGGAATTTACCTAACAAAAGACGTGAAAGATCTCTATAAAGAGAACTATGAAACTCTAAGAAAAGAAATAGCGGAAAATGTTAACAAATGGAAAAACATACCATGCTCATGGCTAGGAAGAATCAACATTATCAAAATGTCCATACTACCCAAAGCAATATATAATTTCAACGCACTCCCTATTAAAGCTCCACTGTCATATTTTAAAGATCTTGAAAAAACATTACTTCGTTTTATATGGAATCAGAAAAAACCTCGAATAGCCAAGACATTACTCAGAAATAAAAACAAAACAGGAGGAATCACACTACCAGACCTCAGACTTTACTACAAATCGATAGTGATCAAAACAGCATGGTATTGGCACAAAAACAGAGAAGTAGATATCTGGAATAGAATAGAGAACCAAGAGATGAATCCAGCTACTTACCGCTATTTGATTTTTGACAAGCCAATTAAAAACATTCAGTGGGGAAAAGATTCCCTATTTAACAAATGGTGCTGGGTGAACTGGCTGGCAACCTGCAGAAGACTGAAATTGGACCCACACCTTTCACAATTAACGAAGATAGACTCTCATTGGATTAAAGATTTAAACTTAAGACATGAAACTATAAAAATACTAGAGGAGAATGCAGGGAAAACCCTTGAAGAAATTGGTCTGGGTGAGTATTTCATGAGGAGAACCCCCCGGGCAATTGAAGCAGCTTCAAAAATACACTACTGGGACTTGATCAAACTAAAAAGCTTCTGCACAGCTAAGAACACAGTAAGCAGAGCAAGCAGACAGCCCTCAGAATGGGAGAAGATATTTGCAGGGTATAACTCTGACAAAGGTTTAATAACCAGAATCCACAGAGAACTCAAACGCATCAGCAAGAAAAAAACAAGGGATCCCATCGCAGGCTGGGCAAGGGATTTGAAGAGAAACTTCTCTGAAGAAGACAGGCGCACGGCCTTCAGACATATGAAAAAATGCTCATCATCTTTAATCATCAGAGAAATGCAAATCAAAACTACTTTGAGATATCATCTAACTCCAATGAGACTAGCCTATATCACAAAATCTCAAGACCAGAAATGTTGGCGTGGATGTGGAGAAAAGGGTACACTTCTGCACTGCTGGTGGGAATGCAAATTAATACATTCCTTTTGGAAAGATATATGGAGAACACTCAGAGATCTAAAAATAGATCTGCCATTCAATCCTGTAATTCCTCTGCTGGGCATATACCCAGAAGACCAAAAATCACAACATAACAAAGATATTTGTACCAGAATGTTTATTGCAGCCCAATTCATAATAGCTAAGTCATGGAAAAAGCCCAATTGTCCATCGATCCACGAATGGATTAATAAATTGTGGTATATGTATACCATGGAATACTATGCAGCCTTAAAGAAAGATGGAGACTTTACCTCTTTCATGTTTACATGGATGGAGCTGGAACATATTCTTCTTAGTAAAGTATCCCAAGAATGGAAGAAAAAATACCCAATGTACACAGCCCTACTATGAAACTAATTTGGGACTCTCACATGAAAGCTATAACCCAGCTACAACTTAACAATAGGGGGAAGTGGGAAAGGGGGGGGTGGGTAGAGGGAGGGGAATCGGTGGGATCACACCTGTGGTGCATATTATAGGGGTATTTGCGAAACTTGGTAAATGTAGAATGTAAATATTTTGGCACAGTAACTGAGATAACGCCGGAAAGGCTATGTTAACCACTGTGATAAAAATGTGTCAAATGGTTTATGAAGTGAGTGTATGATGCCCCATAATCATATCATTATATACAGTTATGATTTAATAAAAAAATTAAAAAAATATAAAATTAGCTTTACCATTAATAATACACTAATACAAAGGTAAAATTTGATTTTCTCTTTTAAACAAGATTGTTATATGATATTAATGGAAATAAAGTATTTTTGTTCACCTTTTGAATAAACTACAAAAATGTGGGGAGAAGAGAGACAGATTCACTTTGCCTCATTAGCTTGTTTTTCACTTCATTAGGTTTTATGATTGTTTGGAAAACTGAATCTCCTCTCTATCAAAGAATAAGATTTTTACTTTTTAAAATCTTTGAATTATTAGTTTAGCTAAATGAATGGCTATAATTTTATAATAACCTCTGATGATCCTGTTTTATGACAAATAATTTATGAGAGCCAAGTTTTTTAAACCTTTGATAAATTTTCCCAAATCAAAATTCTAAATTTAGTCTTTCTGATCTCAAACTAGCTTTTTAAATATTAGGGTCACTGAAAGTCTTAAGAGAGACAAGTGTAGATGATGGGAAGATGGCGGACTGACGCCAGCTTTCCACAGAGGCTCCCGTCCTAAAGGAGAGTTAGGGGATGAAAATTTAGCAAGTAACCTGATGGATTCGAGCAACACCAAGTGAGAAAGTTGAAGAACATCAACCCCACTGAGGAGAGCTGCGACCACAAGGAAGCAAACAAAAGGTACAACGCCCATCACCAAGCGGACAGGAGTCCCCCCTCCCCAACCTGATTGGCTTAAGGGCCCCACAAACAAAAGGGCAGAAATCAAAGGCCATCCCACTACACTTCACGGGAGAGACCTACTACAAACTGGACCTACCTCCCTTACTAGGATGCCTAGGTGTTCTCCTGCCAGGCATAAAACTGTATAAATCTGTAAATATCCTTTGCCAGCTACTCTGAGCACCCAGCACTTCCCTCCACTCTCTCTGAGGTCTGAAAGCCTGTCCCCCAGGAGTTCGGATTCTTGGGTGGCTCCTAAAGGGGAGAGGACAGTCCCCAAGCTGCGGCTGGCCAACGCTGATTCTGGGGCATGGGAGAGAGGTGAGGACAGTCAGCGGAGGGAGACCCTCACCAGGACAGCGCTTCCTCGAGGCGAGGTGCAGCAGCCCTCCTTAAGCAACAATACAACCAGGCATATAACTGAGTCAAACTCTCTACCAGCTGCTCTGAGCTCCCTGCTGCTCTGAGCTCCTGGCGTTCCCCCCACCCTTGCTCTGTGGTCCAGAGACCTGAGCGCCTGCTGTATGACCGGGCAGGGAGCCGGGTGGAGCTGAGTCTGTTTTTCGCTGCCCGGCGGTTCTGGGCTCCAGCCGCTCCCTCCACCCCACCCCCACTCTGAAGCCTGAAAGTTTGTGCTGTGATGGTACAACCAGGCGAGAGACTGGGAGGAACTGAATTTGCTCGCTGTTGACCGGGCTCCCTACGGTTCGGAGCCCCTGCTGGCTCTAGGCTCCAGGCGCTCCCCCACCTTCACTCTGTGTTCCAGAGATCTGAGCGCCTGCCGTGTGGCCAGGCAGGGAACTGGGTGGAGCCGAGTCTGTTGGCTGCCCGGCGGTTCTGGGCTCCAGCTGCTCCCCCCACCCCGCCCCCACTCTGAAGCCTGAAGGCTTGAGCCGCAGTGGTACAACCGGGTGAGAGACTGGGAGAAACTGAATTTGCTCACTGCCGACTGGGCTCCCTGCAGCTCTGAGCCCTTGCTGGCTCTGGGCTCCCAGCGCTTGCTCCACCCTCACTCTGTGGTCCAGAGACCTGAGCGCCTGCCCTGTGGCCAGGCAGGGAACTGGGTGGAGCCGAGTCTGTTGGCTGCCCGGCGGTTCTGGGCTCCAGCAGCTCCCTCCACCCCGCCCCCCACTCTTAAACCTGAAGGCTTGAGCTGTGGCGGTACAACCGGGTGAGAGACTGGGAGGAACTGAATTTGCTAGATGCCGACTGGGCTTCCTGTGGCTCGGAGCCCCTGCTGGCTCTGGGCTCCAGGCGCGCCCCCCACCCTTGCTCTGTGCTCTGGAGACCTGAGCACCTGCCGTGTGGCCGGGAAGGGAACTGGGTGGAGCTGAGTCTGTTCGCTGCCCAGCAGTTCTGGGCTCCAGCAGCTCCCTCCAGCCCGCCCCCACTCTGAAGCCTGAAGGCTTGAGCTGCGGGGGTACAACCGGGAGAGAGACTGGGAGGAAGTGAATTTGCTTGCAGTCGACCGGGCTCCCTGTGGCTCGGAGCCCCTGCTGGCTCTGAGCTCCCAGCACTCCCCCCCGCCCTCACTCTGTGGTCTGGAGACCTGAGCACATGCCGTGTGGCTGGGCAAGGAACTGGGTGGAGCTGAGTCTGTTCGCTGCCTGGCGGTTCTGGCCTCCAGCTGCTCCCCCCACCCCGTCCTCACTCTGAAGCCTGGAGGCTTGGGCTGCACTGGTGCGGTGGAGCCAAAGATTGGGAGGAATTGAGTGAGCTTGCTGCCAGTGGCTCTGAGCTCCCAGCACCCCACCCCACCCTCACTCTGAGATCTGGAGGCCTGTCCCCCCGGAGTCCAGATTCTTGAGGGATTTGTCAGGGCGTGGACAGTGCCCGAACTGCAGCTGGTCGGTCCTGACTCTGAGACACAGGAGTGAGGCTGGGGGTGACCTACATCAGAGCAGCAGTTCCCTGTGGCAGCTGAAGCCATAGCCCCTGCATCCCTGGGCAACCAGAGGAGGCCACCCCTGAGTATAGGATTTGCTTGAGGTGACCCACAGACCACGGAAACATCCAGGGTAGGGCCGACTCAGAGAACCCAGACTAAGTGCTTCACTGAGGTCAAACAGAAGCCAGCTGACAATAAGTCAGAACCACTCAGCCCCACCACACAAGACAGGGCCCCAGTCTCTCAGGCTACAACACTAAACGGGCCCTCAACAAAACCCTAGGGGAAAAATCAAAGGGAGTAAAACAACCATGGGGCAGAATCAGTGGAAAATCTCTGGTAACATGAATAACCAGAATAGATCAACCCCCCCAAGGAAAGAAATGGTGGATATAATTGAAGATCCCATTCATAAACAACTGGCAGACATGTCAGAAATCGAATTCAGAATTTGGATTGCATACAAGATTGATAAAATGGAATTAGGAATCCGAGGAGAAATTCAAAAGTTGTCTCAAGAATTTAACGAATTTAAAGACAAAACCACCAAAGACTTAGACACACTGAAGCAAGAATTTTCAGACCTTAAAGATATGAAAAATACAGTAGAATCCCTTAGCAACAGAATGGACCAAGTAGAAGAAAGGATTTCTGACATCGAAGATAAAGCCTTCGAATGCTCCAAAACTCTCAAAGAGGAAGAGAAATGGAGAGCAAAAATGGATCTTTCTCTTAGAGAGCTCTGGGATAATTTGAACAAGGCAAACATACGAATAATAGGAGTTCTGGAAAAGGATGAAGTGGCATTGATGGGCACAGAGGCCCTTCTGCATGAAATTATAAAAGAGAATTTTCCAGACATGCCTAGAGAATCTGAAATTCAGATAGCAGACAGTTTCAGAACTCCAGCACGATTCAACCCCAATAAGTCATCCCCCAGACATATCATAATTAGCTTCACTAAAGTCAACAAGAAGGAGAAAATTCTCAAGGTTATCAGGCGAAAGAAAGCCATTACCTACAAAGGTAAGAACATTAGAATGATTGCAGATCTCTCTGCTGAAACTTTTGAAGCCAGAAGAGGGTGGTCATAGACTTTTAATCTCCTAAAGCAAAATAACTTTCAACACTGGATCTTGTACCCAGCTAAACTGAGTTTCATCTATGATGGAGAAATTCAATACTTTAACGACATTCATATGTTGAAGAAATTTGCCACAACCAAACCAGCTCTTCAGACCTATCCTTCATAATGACCAACACAAACCTCTACTACAAACGTAAACTCACTCAGAAACTCTTGATCAAACTCCAACTTCTACAATGGCGAAAAGATTAAAATTGTCCACTGGACTTTTCAAAACCTCTATACCCAAAATTTCACCAAACTTATCAATAATCTCCATTAATGTGAATGGCTTAAACTGTCCGCTAAAGAGACATAGGTTAGCTGACTGGATACAAAAACTCAGACCAGATATCTGTTGCTTACAAGAGTCACATCTTAACTTAAAAGACAAATACAGACTCAGGGTCAAAGGATGGTCATCCATATTTCAGGCAAATGGTAACCAGAAAAAAGCAGGTGTTGCAATTTTATTTGCAGACTCAATAGGCTTTAAACCAACAAAAGTAAGGAAGGATAAGAATGGTCACTTCATATTTGTTAAGGGTAATACTCAATATGATGAGATTTCAATTATTAATATCTACGCACTCAATCAGAATGCACCTCAATTCATAAGAGAAACTCTAACAGACATGAGCAACTTGATTTCCTCCACCTCCATAATAGTCGGAGATTTTAACACTCCTTTGGCAGGGATGGATCGATCCTCCAACAAAAAGCTGAGTAAAGAAATTTTAGATTTAAATCTAATCATCCAGCATTTAGATCCAGCAGACATCTACAGAAGATTTCATCCTAACAAAACTGAATACACATACTTCTCATCAGCCCATGGAACTTACTCTAAAATCGATCACAACTTAGGTCACAAATCTAACCTCAGTAAATTTAAAGGAATAGAAGTTATTCCATGCATCTTCTCGGACCATCATGAAATAAAACTTGAGCTAAGTAACAACAGGAATCTACATACTCATACAAAAACATGGAAGTTAAATAACCTCATGCTGAATGATAGCTGGGTCAGAGATGAGATCAAGAAAGAAATTGCCAAATTTTTGGAACAAAACCACAATGAAGACACGAACTATCAGAACCTCTGGGACACCACAAAGGCAGTTCGAAGAGGGAAATTTATAGCACTACAAGCATTCCTCAGGAGAACGGAAAGAGGGGAAGTTAGCAACTTAATGGGACATCTCAAGCAACTGGAAAAAGAAGAACATTCCAACCCCATACCCAGTAGAAGAAAAGAAATAACCAAAATCAGAGTAGAAATAAATGAAATTGAAAACAAAAGAATAATACAACAGATCAATAAATCAAAAAGCTGGTTTTTTGAAAAGGTCAGCAAAATAGATAAACCTTTGGCCAACCTAATCAGGAAAAAAAGAGTAAAATCTCTAATCTAATCAATCAGAAATAACAAAGACGCAATAACCACAGACTCCTCAGAAATCCAAAAAATCCTTAATGAATATTACAAGAAACTTTACTCTCAGAAATATGAAAATCTAAAGGAAATGGACCGACACTTGTAACCTCGTCACCTTCCAAGACTTAACCAGAATCAAGTGGAAATGTTGAACAGGCCCATTTCAAGTTCGGAAATAACATCAACCATACAAAACCTCCCGAAAAAGAAAAGTCCGGGACCAGATGGTTTCACATCAGAATTCTACCAAACATTTAAAGAGGAATTAGTACCTAGAAACTCAAACTGTTCCAAAAGGTAGAAAAAGAAGGAAGACTCCACAACACGTTCTATGAAGGAAATATCACCCTGATCCCCAAGCCAGGAAAAGACCCAACAAAAAAAGAAAATTATAGACCAATATCACTAATGTATATAGACGCAAAAATATTCAACAAGATCCTAACAAACAGAATCCAGCAACATATCAAACAAATCACACATCATGATCAAGTTGGCTTTATCCCAGGGTCTCAAGGCTGGTTCAATATACGTAAATCTATAAATGTAATTCAGCACATAAACAAAGTAAAAAACAAACATCATATGATCCTCTCAATGGATGCAGAAAAAGCTTTTGATAACATCCAACATCCCTTCGTGATCAGAACACTTAAGAAAATTCGTATAGAAGGGACATTTCTTAAACTGATAGAGGCCATCTACAGCAAACTGACAGCCAATATCATATTGAATGGAGTTAAATTGGAACCATTTCCACTTAGATCAGGAACCAGACAAGGATGCACATTGTCTCCATTGCTTTTTAACATTGTAATGGAAGTTTTAGCCACCGCAATTAGGGAAGAAAAGGCGATCAAGGGTATCCACATAGGGTCAGAAGAGATCAAACTTTCGCTCTTTGCAGATGATATGATTGTATATCTGGAAAACACTAGGGACTCTACTACAAAACTCTTAAAAGTGATCAAGGAATACAGCAGTATCTCAGGTTACAAAATCAACATTCATAAATCAGTAGCCTTTATATATACCAACAATAGTCAAGCTGAAAAAACAATTAAGGACTCTATCCCATTCACAGTAATGCCAACGAAGATGAAATATTTGGGAGTTTATCTAACAAAGGACGTGAAAGATCTATATAAAGAGAACTATGAAACTCTAAGAAAAGAGATAGCTGAGAATGTTAGTAAATGGAAAAACATACCATGGTCATGTCTGGGAAGAATCAACATTGTTAAAATGTCCATACTACCCAAAGCAATATATACCTTCAACGCAATCTCTATTAAAGTGCCACTGTCAAGGGCGGCACCTGTGCCTCAGTCGGTAGGGCACCGGCCCCATATACCGAGGGTGGCGGGTTCAAACCCGGCCCCAGCCAAACTGCAACCAAAAAATAGCCGGGCGTTGTGGCAGGCGCCTGTAGTCCCAGCTACTGGGGAGGCTGAGGCAAGAGAATCACTTAAGCCCAGGAGTTGGAGGTTGCTGTGAGCTGTGTGAGGCCACGGCACTCTACCGAGGGCCATAAAGTGAGACTCTGTCTCTACAAAAAAAAAAAAAAAAGAAAAGTGCCACTGTCATACTTTAAAGATCTTGAAAAAACAATATTTCGTTTTATATGGAATCAGAGAAAACCTCCAATAGCTAAGACATTACTCAAAAATAAAAACAAAGCAGGAGGAATTACGCTACCAGACCTCAGACTATACTACAAATTGATAGTGATCAAAAGAGCATGGTATTGGCACAGCAACAGAGAAGTTGATGTCTGGAACAGAATAGAGAACCAAGAGATGAACCCAGCTACTTACCGTTATTTAATCTTTGACAAGCCAATTAAAAACATACAGTGGGGAAACGATTCCCTATTTAACAAATGGTGCTGGGTGAACTGGCTGGCAACCTGGAGAAGACTGAAACTGGATCCACACCTTTCACCACTAACCAAGGTAGACTCTTACTGCATTAAAGACCTAAACTTAAGACATGAAACTATAAAAATACTAGAAGAGAGTGCAGGGAAAACCCTTGAAGAAATTGGATTGGGTGAGTTTTTTATGAGAAGGACCTCCCGGGCGATTGAAGCAGCTTCAAAAATACACTTCTGTGACTTGATTAAACTAAAAAGCTTCTGCACAGCCAAGAACACAGTAAGTAAAGCAAGCAAACAGCCCACAGAATGGGAGAAGATATTTGCCGGTTATGTCTCTGACAAAGGTTTAATAACCAGAATCCACAGAGAACTCAAACGCATTAGCAAGAAAAGAACAAAGGATACCATCACAGGCTGGGCAAGAGAATTGAAAAGAAACTTCTCCGAAGAAGACAGGTGAGCGGCCTTCAGACATATGAAAAAATGCTCAGCAGCTTTAATCATCAGAGAAATGCAAATCAAAACTACTTTGAGATATCATCTAACTCCAGTGAGACTAGCCTATATCACAAAATCTCAAGACCAGAGATGTTGGCGTGGATGTGGAGAAAAGGGAACACTTTTGCACTGCTGGTGGGAATGCAAACTAATACATTCCTTTTGGAAAGATATATGGAGGACACTTAAGAGATCTAAAAATAGATCTGCCATTCAATCCTGTAATCCCTCTGCTGGGCATATACCCAGAAGACCAAAAACCACATCATAACAAAGATATTTGTACCAGAATCTTTATTGCAGCCCTATTCATAATTGCTAAGTCATGGAAAAACCCAAGTGCCCATTGATCCACGAATGGATTAACAAATTGTGGTATATTAACACAATGGAATACTATGCAGCCTTGAAGAAAGATGGAGACTTTACCTCTTTCATGTTTACATGGATGGAGCTGGAACCTATTGTTCTCAGTAAAGTATCTCAAGAATGGAAGAAAAAATATCCAATGTATTCACCCCTACTATGAAACTAACTTAGGACCTTCACATGAAAGCTATAACCAAGTTACAACCTAAGAACAGGGGGAAGGGAGAAAGCGTGGTTAGGAAGGGGGAAGGTGGGTAGAGGGAGGGGGATTGAAGGGATCACACCTGTGGTGCATCTTACAAGGGTACATGTGAGCCTTGGCAAATGTGGAATGTAAATGTCTTGGCAAAGTAACTAAGAAAATGCTAGGAGGGCTATGTCAACTAATGAGATGAAAATGTGTCAAATATTCTATGAAACAAGTGTATGGTGCCCTATGATCATATTGATGTACACAGCTATGATTTAATAAAAAAAAAAAAAGAAGAGAGACAAGTCAGGTTTATTCAATGTTAAAACCATATAGGAAACATTCTCAAATATGAAATTGTGTTTAACTTTGTGTTATACTTGTATAAAAATGTTATTAATATATATTCCAACATTGCATGATAGTGTTACAATTCTGATGTCTTGATGTACTCACATTGTATCAGTAATAATTATGATTATTATGCTAAATTGAATTGTTGCATGCCACAGAAATAACCAACTTTCTTTGTCAAGTGTCTCTTTACCCATGGCTATGCTAAGACTTTTGCCATCCATAAATAATTATTAGTTTATTTTGATTCACCTCAAAAAGTGGCCTTGATTGACTGATTGATTGAGACAGTCTCACTCTGTTGCCCTGGGTAGAGTGCTGTGGTATCATCACAGCTCACAGCAACCTCAAACTATTGGGCTCACGCGATCCTCTTGCCTCAGCTTTCCAAGTAGCTGGAACTACAGGCGCTGGCCACAGTGCCCAGCTATTTTTTTATTTTTTTTTCTATTTTTAGTAGAGATAGGGTCTTGATCTTCCTCAGTGTGGTCTCAAACTTCTGAGCTCAAGAAATCCACCCACTTTGGCCTCCTAGAGTCCTACGATTATAGGTGTGAGCCACCATGGCAGACCTTCAAAAAGTGATTTTTAATCTGGCCACAGTCCAAAGTTTGTTTCTTCAAGGAAAGCCATGGAAACGACAGATAAGTTCTCTTGAATATAGGTTTCAGATAACTTTGGAGATTATATCATAGGACTAAAACAAAACAAATTTCCAGGACTTTAATTAAAAAGCTGGTATGTTTGTGAGTATTGCTAACTCAACCTTAAACAGTACAGAAATTAATTACATGGGACTGCACCTATTTTTTAAGAGTCTTATTTAAAACATTTGATTTGTTTTCTTTTCTTTTTTTTTTTGTTTTTTTAGAGACAGAGTTTCACTTTGTCGCCCTCAGTAGCGTGCTATGGCGTCACAGCTCACAGCAACCTCCAGCTCTTGGGCTTAGGCGATTCTCTTGCCTCACCCTTCTGAGTAGCTGGGACTACAGGCGCCCACCACAACGCCCGGCTATTTTTTTGTTGCAGTATGGCGGGGGCCGGGTTCGAACCCACCACCCTCAGTATATGGGGCCGGCAACCTACTCACTGAGCCACAGGCACCGCCCTTGTGTTTTGCTTTCCAGAAGTCAAGAATCCTTTTCCCTTCTTAGGAGCTATTTACAGTTTACAGTAAAGTATGTATTTGTAAGCAAAAATTGAAGCATTTTCCCCTCTAGTTGATTTTTCCAGAATTTAAAAAGTATTTGGGAGTATTCTTAATTTATGCCGATATAGTTATTTGCTTAAGTTCAGTAAGAATTTGTTTTCCTCTGTAACTGGACACAGTGAAAGACATTGGTTATTTTACCAAGACTTGGATGCACTGGAATGGTACATTTTCACAGGTGCCCAGAGTGTGGTAAGGAACTAAGATTGACTTTAGAAGGCTGATAAGAAGTCCTTTGGAAAAATTTGCCAGGTTATCTTATCAGTGGCATATTGATCAGTGGTAAATAAAAAAAAATCACTTTCTGCCTGAGCCAGAGTGAGACCTCGTCTCTAAAAATAGCTGGGCATTGTGGCGGGTGCCTGTAGTACCAGCTACTTAGGAGGCTGAGACAAGAGACTCTCTCGAGCCCAAGAGTTTGAGTTTACTGTGAGTTATGACATCATGGCACTCTACCAAGGGCAACGAAGTGAGACTATGTCTTACCAAACAAACAAATAAAACAAAATCTCACTTTCTGACAGGTCCAGGAGCCCCAAGTTACTTTGGGACCTCAAGAAAAGAGGAATTTACCTAATTCATACAGGTATTTAATAGCACAGATAAATCCTTGGCTTGCCTCCAGAGGCTTTTACATCTAACCTGACATTCCTTAGGAAAAGTTCGGACAAAGCCAATTAAAAAAAAAAAGAAAAGAAAAGCCTATATGGCCAATAATTATTCTTACTGTACTTTATGCAAATTATCAGGTCAAATATAATGAAACTAAAGTTTATTGTTGCATAAACTAAAGTTTATTGGTCCTATTATAACTTGTCTTTAATAAAAATGGGAAAAGAGAATGAGAAAAAAATATTGTTCAGACTATAGAAGAAACTATAATTTCTAGCCTTGTCCACTACTTTTGAGCTTTTGTTATTTGTTTATATTTGGACTGAATCCTGAATTCTTTCCTGGCTACATGTCTCCAGATAACATTTTCAATTTTTCTTCCATTTTTTTGACTTGGACTCAATGAAATCACCACTATCTTTTCTGAAGACACTGCAAGCATACCTTGAGACATACAAACTCCAGGTGAAAAAATAAATCTGTTAGATTGCCACTGCCTATTTCTCTTTAACAGAAGATATTTTGAGTTTACCATCTAGATACTTCAGCTGGATGCCCTCCAGATTCTAAGAAAACTGTTGCATGAACCGTTCCAAATATTAACTTTTGTTTTTCTTCTGTTTGAAAACTCATTTGCAATACTAGCTCCTGGAATATGAACTAATCTGTTCATATGACTAAGAGACTAGCCAAAAAGATATAGTACAATATACTTAAATTTGTTCAAATTTGGGGTTTTTCTGGTCACACTCTTTAGTCCAAAGATAATAGTTCCCATTTAATATGTGAAACCTTCAAATTTCAAAGTGGGGGCTGAAAGAAATTTACCTCAAACTATTTCTTTGGCACATGGCTTCCAAAGAAGTAACACTGCAAAATTGTCTTTTGTGTGTGTAGTTGGGAGAAAATTTACATATATAGAGAATCTCCTTTAATGCAATCAGGTTTTTTCCATACTTGACCTAGAATAGATCAAATGAGAGTCTTCACTCCCTTTGCAATAGACTTACTAAAGGGTGGCTGGGAAGATACCAAGACACTTGGCAGCAAAACTTACTGGGAATACTAGTACAGAGTATATGCCAACAGATACATGATTAAAAATCAGTGACTCTGGGACTGATCACAAAGAAACTGCAAAGAGCCCTGGGGCTCAAGAAAAATCCTTCAATTTTCTAGCCTAGGTAATTGGGTAGTGATAGATTTCTTATTCGCTAAACAAGAGGGAACCTGTGCAGTATTAACTACTTGCTGTATTTTTATTAATATCTTAGGAAAAACTGAAACCCAAACAGAAGTTTCCCAACAAACTATGTGGCTATGACAATGCTCTATTAGTGACCCCACACTCGATGGGTGTTAGGGGTTATTCACTTGGATTCCCCAGAATTTTCAGATCAGTTCAGAAACTTTTATTTTTTTGAGACAGAATCTCATCTTGTCACCCTCAGTAGAGTGCCATGGCATCATAGCAACCTCAAACTCTTGGGCTCAAGTGATCCTCTTGCCTCAGCTTCTCAAGTAACAGGGACTACAAGTGCCCACCAAAATGCCTGGCTTTTTTTTTTTTTTTTTAAGAGACAGGGTCTTGCTCTTGCTCAGGCTGGTCTTGAACTCCTGGGCTCAAGCAATCCACCCACCTCAGCCTACCAGAGTGCTAGGACTATAGGCATGAGTCACTGTGCCTGGCCTCTGTAGGAACTTGAAGCTAGTTCTCACTCCTTCCCCTAAGGTTTAATATCTTATAGTTTGCTATTCACTTAAGTACTGTGCTAAGATTGTAAATTAAAGTAGCAATTTTTTGTCATGCAAACCTTAGGTTTGGGACTGCATATCCATGAATACTTGCAAACAATTGAAAACTAGTTTCATTCCTTTTATCCTGGGTTCAGCTACAACTTCGCCTCTTGTGAGCAGGAGGAAGCCAGAGGAGTTTCCAAAGGAGTTATCTGCCCCTTTCAACCTTATTAGTTTACAACTCAGGAATGAGGAGGGATAAAGCCCAAGGTGGGATTAGAACTGCCATTTATAAAATTAATAAAGGGCTACGAAGTGGGGACTGTGATAGGGAAAATATATATGAGGGATGTCTGGAAAGTATCCAGCTATCTAATGTGAAAAAGAGACATATGTGGCTGGGTACTTTCCATACAGCCTGCGCGCGCGCGCGCGCGCGCGCGCGCGCGCGCGTGTGTGTGTGTGTGTGTGTGTATAGACATTTTTCCCTAGCTTGCTTTCCTATAATTGAATACTACTCAGGAATCATATAGCCAATGGTCATAAAGATTATTAGCTTTCTTCATTGTTCCCATAGATAACATCACCCTTGTGAAAATTAAGTGTGGTTTTTGAGACTCTGCGTTCCAGTGGAATGGTTGGAACATCCACACCAATGGCCCATATCAAAAAACTGATTTAACTGGTCTTGTGACAATTTCTACACCCCTATTGTTCTGCCCTAAACCAAGCCAATTTAGCAAACCCAATGGCTTAGCCCTTTGCCTGCCAAACTATCTTTAAAAAGCCTTTCTCTCAGATTCTCAGGGAGATAGATTTGAGAACTTTCTACCATCTCCTTACATGATACCAGCAGTATTAAACTTTCTCTACGGCAAACCCTACTGTCTCAGTGCACTGGGTTCATGAATCTGATAAGGCCAACCCTGATGGGGGTGGGGTCGGGGGGGCAGTCTTTAAAACTGAGTTCCTGGCCAGGAGGGGAAGGGAAATCAGACACATATTATACCTCCATTCTGCCAGCCAATCTTTTTAAAAAACTTGGAACTCAGAAATAACAGTTTGTTTAATGAACCAAATAGTGAAGAATATTCTTCCTATGACACCTAATCCTTAGAGCCTCTTTACCACTTTATCTGGAAATGATCCCTGACTTTCATTAACAGATTTAAGAGATACTTTCTTTTGCATTCATTTTTCTCCTGAATCCCTAGTACTATTTGCTTTAAAATGGTAAGGCTTAAAGTCTAAAGCCAAATGCCAGTACTGCTATATTATACTTTGGGGGTTAAAAAAAAATTTGTACAATCTTCAGAAAAATTCTGGCCAGTGTTTTGAGGGAAAGTCTTAGGATAGGGAATGATTTTACAGTATGTAGATAATATCCTGATATCCAGTGAGACTGATGCTGAATCAACACAACATGCTACAATTGTATTAAATTTACTGGCTGACCAAGTCCATAAATCATCTCAGAAAAAGCTCGTATCTCACTTCCCATTGTCAAATACTTGGGGATTGAATCATCTCATAGGAGGTAGAAGCTCCTCCAAGATTGGAGAGTGGCTGTAAATTGAATAGCAGTCCCTACCACCCACAAACTATTGTGGGGATTCTTGGGTATGGCTAGGTTGTGCTGGATTCAAGCTAATAGCAAAACTCCTCTAAAGGGGGAAGAAGGAGGCGAAGCATGATGGCGGACAGGACAGACATGTAGCCCACCTCTCCCAAGCCACCAGGTGAGAGGAAAGGCGGTCTGGACCTTCCCTGTGTGTGGATTATTGGAGTGGACAGACAGCTGGAGACGCCCAGCGAACTGGCGGTTTGCTATATATGAGGGGTAATTTAAAATCACAGACTCTGTTGTAGAGATTCTTCCCTGCTCGGCCGTGCCGGCCAGCAGGCCCCTCCCCTACAGAGGTCAGCAGCTTGTAAATGCTGACAAAATTCAATTGACAAATAATTAATCCTGAACTGAGGGAGGCATCCGAAAGGAGAGCCACTCAAAACCACAGGGAGCTGGGCAAACTGTTGGACAATTGAAGGGAAGGGATCCTGCCCGGGAAACAGACATTTTGAACTACCCCAAAGGGCGGGTATCTTTCCCCCAGGTGTTGGAGGGGGCTGGCGGTTCAGGCTGCGCAGCGAACTGGTGGATGCCCATCCAAAACTCTGAACCATAAAACTCAGAACAAATCCCCCGAGCACTCCAACCACAGGAACCGGCTTGAAGCCTAGGACCCAGCTTTGGCTTCTGGAGCTGCGAAGATACTGAAGCCCTGGACCGGCTTTGGCTGCTGAAGCCCCGGGAACCAGCTTCAGGAGATACCGCGCGAACTCAACACCACTCCCCTTATGGCCGATTACAGTCGCCAGTTTGCAGGGGAACTTGGGAACAGAGTGGAGGGACTTCGGAAGCGTGGACACCTGCACTGAGTGGGAAGGTCTGTCGCAAGTGCTGTCCGGAAAAGAACAGCTGAGGTTGCACAATTCTTAGGTGATAAAATTTTACGGAAACTCCAAAATGGCGATCTGCCATGGAAGGTGGTTACCATGGTAATGGTATAAACTGTAAACCAGGTATAAGTCTCGAAACCACTCACAGCGCCACCTGATGTCCAGAAAGTATATTGCAGTATGAATATATTCCTACGAAAGTAGATCCCTACAGCAGACATATAGATATTTATAAGTATATTTCTACCACAAGAATATTTTTGCAATTGGTGCCTTTTTTTGTTTTGTTTTGTTTTTGGTTTTCATGAGGTTTTTTTGCTGTTGTTTTCTTTTTGTCTGATTTTTCCTCACCATTTTCTTAGAGATTTCGATAATTTTTTATTATTACATTTTATATAGATTTTTTTTTATTTCTAGATCTTCTAATTTCTTCTTTCTTCACACTTAACATTCCTTCTAACACCACTTTTTTCTCTCTTTTTTTTCCTTTCTTTCAATTATTTAATGTTATCACTATTTTTATTGCAGTTGTTCTTATATTGCTGTTGTCGTGGCTATTGCTTGTAAGTTTATGTGTTTCTGTCTGTCTCTGTATCTATGGGCCCATGTGCCTGGTAACCTTTGTATCTGTTTATTTGTTAATTTGGTCTCAATGAGCTTGGTGTTATGACCTGCAACCCTGAGCTCCTAACACCCCCCTCCACTCTCACTCCGTGATCTGGAGACCTGCCCCCTCAGGAGTCCAGATTCCTGGGTGAACTCTCAAGAAGTGTAGACAGGACCTGGACTGCAGCTGGCCAGTGCTGACTCTGTAGCAAAGGAGCTAGAAGACAACGGTCGGCTGAGAGGGAATTACACTGGAGTGGTGGTACCCCGAGGTGCAGAGCAACAGCCGTCTTCAACAATGACAAGGCCCACCCCCAGATATCCCATAGCCTCTCCTCCTGTAGTCCTGGGCAACCAGATGAGGCCGAGCATCTTCTCAGATGGCAACCACCATGGAACAGACCTGGGACTGAAACACAGGCCCCGTGAGTAAAGGGTTTTCCTGAGACAGTACTGACCTGGGTGGAACATGGGGACTAGAAAACACACCCGCAGAGCCGGGAAACTCCTAGGGTGGAGCTGATCCAGAGAACTGCTCTACTGAGCCTAAGACGCACCTGGCCCTTAGGGGATCACCAGCCTATAGACAAAGAAGGCCAAGAGGCTACAGCCAACAACTGATCGTGCTGCGAACACAAACCCGCAGGACTAAAGACAGGGCCTGAGACACAGGTTCTGGGAACTCAAATCAGCCTCTCCTCTGCAGAGGAATCTGGCAAGGTCACAAACAAACTCACACAGGGTTGTTCCCTTCACCCAGTAACATAAACTGAAAGTGGGGCTGGAACTGAGTGAACACTTAGAGCCTCCATCAAGTGCCCGAGGTTGACAGGCCACACCATTCCCTGCTGGATAAAGACAGAGAACAGCAGCCTAGTCGAGCACACACAGACTACCCTGTGACTTAGGCAGGTGCAAACCCCTGGAGTAACTGCTTACTGCAGACAACTGACTGGGTCACAGTCCTGTGGGGCTAGCAGCGACTGGGTCTCACAGAGCTGCAAGGTGGGAAAGGAGGCATCAATCTTCCTAGACTGATCTATTTACTGGTGGCTCTTCCTGACTCCATGCAGCACTGGAGCAAGCCATTTTAGAGCAGTCACCAGATCCCTGTGATCCAGTTCCCAGGGACCTCTTGAACTCTCCCACCCGAGGCAGCTGCTGAATGAGACAATTGACTTGGACCTTTTGAACGGAGTCACTCACCTGGGGACTATCCAGGTGGTGCCCTGGGTATGTGGTTGTAGGAAGGTTTGATTTTCCATTTCCATTTGTTGCCTGTGGTGGGTGGGGTGACTTAATTGCAGGTATTTCTCCACAGCTGAGACTTCAACCCAGAATAACTGTTTCACTAGGGTCACACAGAAACCAGCTGAAAACAAGTCAGAACCACTTAGCCCCTCTACACCAAACAGGGCCCCAGTTTCTCAGGCCACAGCACTGTACGGGTCCTCGACAAAACACCAGAGGAAAATCAAAGGGAGTAAAACAATCATGGGGCGGAATCAGCGGAAAAACTCTGGTAACATGAATAACCAGAATAGATCAACCCCCCCCCAAGGAAAGATACGACAGATGTAATTGAAGATCCCATTCACAAACAACTGGCTGATATGTCCGAAATCGAATTCAGAATTTGGATGGCAAACAAGATTAACAAAATGGAATTAGGAATTCGTGGAGAAATTCAAAAGCTGTCTCAAGAATTTAACGAATTTAAAGACAAAACCACAAAAGACTTAGACACACTGAAACAAGAATTTGCAGCCCTCAAAGATATGAAAAATACAGTAGAATCCCTTAGCAACAGAATGGACCAAGCAGAAGAAAGGATCTCCGACATCGAAGATAAAGCCTTTGAACGCTCCCAAACTCTCAAAGAGGAAGAGAAATGGAGAGCAAAAATGGATCACTCACTCAGAGAGCTCTGGGATAACTTGAAGAAGGCAAATATCTGTCTCATAGGAATTCCTGAAACAGAAGAAGTGGCCTCACTGGGTGCAGAGGCCCTTCTGCATGAAATTATGAAAGAGAATTTTCCAGATATGCTTAGAGAACCTGAAATTCACATAGAAGATAGCTTCAGAACCCCAGCATGACTCAACCCCAATAAGACATCCCCCAGGCATATCATAATTAACTTCACTAAAGTTAATATGAAGGAGAAAATTCTCAAAGCGGCCAGGCGAAAGAACTCTATTACCTTCAAAGGGAAGAACATTAGAATGACTGCAGATCTCTCTGCTGAAAATTTTAAAGCCAGAAGAAGGTGGTCACCAAAGTTTAATCTCCTCAAGCAAAATAACTTTCAACCCCAGATCTTGTACCCACCTAAACTGAGTTTCATCTATGATGGAGAAATTAAATACTTTAATGACATACATATACTAAAGAAATTTGCCATAACCAAACCAGCTCTTCAGGATATTCTCAGACCTATCCTCCATAATGACCAAACCAATCCTCTACTACAAAAGTAAACTCATTCAGAAACTTCTCATCAAACTCCAACTTCCACAATGGCAAAAGGATTAAAAATGCCCACTGGACTTTCAAAAAACTCAATACCCCAAATTTCACCAAACTTATCAATACTCTCCTTTAATGTGAATGGCTTAAACTGCCCTCTAAAGAGACATAGGTTAGCTGACTGGATACAAAAACTCAGGCCAGACATCTGTTGCATACAACAGTCACATCTTAACTTAAAAGACAAATACAGACTCAGGGTGAAAGGATGGTCATCCATATTTCAGGCAAATGGTAACCAGAAAAAAGCAGGAGTTGCAATTTTATTTGCAGACAAAATAGGCTTTAAACCAACAAAAGTAAGGAAGGACAAAAATGGTCACTT
Source organism: Nycticebus coucang (assembly GCF_027406575.1). Classification (NCBI taxonomy): domain Eukaryota; kingdom Metazoa; phylum Chordata; class Mammalia; order Primates; family Lorisidae; genus Nycticebus; species Nycticebus coucang. The sequence goes on from NC_069804.1 coordinate 84,279,274, forward strand.
CATATTTGTTAAGGGTAAGTCTCAATATGATGAGATTTCAATTATTAATATCTATGCACCCAACCAGAATGCACCTCAATTTATAAGAGAAACTCTAACAGACATGAGCAACTTGATTTCCTCCAACTCTATAATAGTTGGAGATTTCAACACTCCTTTGGCAGTGATGGATCGATCCTCCAACAAAAAGCTGAGTAAAGAAATTCTAGATTTAAATCTAACCATCCAGCATTTAGATTTAGCAGACATCTACAGAACATTTCATCCCAACAAAACTGAATACACATACTTCTCATCAGCCCATGGAACTTACTCCAGAATCGATCACATCTTAGGTCACAAGTCTAACCTCAGCAAACTTAAAGGAATAGAAATTATGTCATGCATCTTCTCAGACCATCATGGAATAAATCTTGAGATGAGTACCAACAGGAATCTGCATACACATACAAAAACATGGAAGTTAAATAACGTTATGCTGAATGATAGCTGGGTCAGAAATGAGATCAAGAAGGAAATTGCCAAATTTCTGGAAAAAAATGACAATGAAGACACGAACTATCAGAACCTCTGAGACACCGCAAAGGCAGTTCTAAGAGGGAAACTTATAGCACTGCAAGCCTTCCTCAGGAGAACAGAAAGAGAGAAAGTAAGCAACTTAATGGGACATCTCAAGAGACTGGAAATGGAAGAACACTCCAACCCCAAATGCAGTAAAAGAAAAGAAATAATCAATACCAGAGCAGAACTAAATGAAATTGAAAACAAAAGAATAATACAACAGATCAATAAATCAAAAAGCTGGTTTTTTGAAAAGGTCAACAAAATAGATAAACCTTTGGCCAACCTAATCAGGAAAAAAAGAGTAAAATCTCTAATCTCATCAATCAGAAATAACAAAGACGAAATAACAACAGACTCCTCAGAAATCCAAAAAATCCTTAATGAATATTACAAGAAACTTTACTCTCAGAAATACGAAAATCTGAAGGAAATTGACTGTTCCTTGGAAGCACATCACCTTCCAAGACTTAATCAAAAACAAGTGAACAGGCCCATATCAAGTTCGGAAATAACATCAACCATACAAAATCTCCCCAAAAAGAAAAGCCCAGGACCAGATGGTTTCACATCAGAATTCTACCAAACCTTTAAAGAGGAGTTAGTACCTATACTACTCAACCTGTTCCAAAAGGTAGAAAAAGAAGGAAGACTACCCAACACATTCTATGAAGCAAACATCACCCTGATCCCCAAACCAGGAAAACACCCAACAAGAAAAGAAAATTATAGACCAATATCACTAATGAATATAGATGCAAAAATATTCAACAAGATTCTAACAAACAGAATCCAGCAACATATCAAACAAATCATACATCACAACCAAGTCGGTTTTATCCCAGGGTGTCAAGGCTGGTTCAATATACGTAAGTCTATAAATGTAATACAGCACATAAACAAATTAAAAAACAAAGACCATATGATTCTCTCAATCGATGCAGAAAAAGCTTTTGATAACATCCAACATCCATTCATGATCAGAACACTTAAGAAAATTGGTATAGAAGGGACATTTCTTAGACTGATAGAGGCCATCTACAGCAAACCCACAGCCAGTATCATATTGAACGGAGTTAAATTGGAATCATTTCCACTTAGCTCTGGAACCAGACAAGGCTGCCCATTGTCTCCATTGCTCTTTAACATTGTAATGGAAGTTTTAGCCACCGCAATTAGGGAAGAAAAGGTGATCAAGGGTATCCACAAAGGGTCAGAAGAGATCAAACTTTCGCTCTTCGCAGATGATATGATTGTATATCTGGAAAATACTAGGGACTGTACTACAAAACTCTTAGAAGTGATCAAGGAATACAGCAGTGTCTCAGGTTACAAAATCAATATTCATAAATCGGTAGCCTTTTTATATACCAACAATAGTCAAGTTGAAAAAACAAGTAAGGACTCTATCCCATTCACAGTAGTGCCAAAGAAGATGAAATACTTGGGAGTTTATCTAACAAAGGACGTGAAAGATCTATATAAAGAGAACTATGAAACTCTAAGAAAAGAGATAGCTGAGAATGTTAACAAATGGAAAAATATACCATCCTCATGGTTGGGAAGAATCAACATTGTTAAAATGTCCATACTACCCAAAGCAATATATAATTTCAATGCAATCCCCATTAAAGCTCCACTGTCATACTTTAAAGATCTTGAAAATATAATACTTCGTTTTATATGGAATCAGAAAAAATGTCAAATAGGCAAGACATTACTCAAAAATAAAAACAAAGCAGGAGGAATCACGCTACCAGACCTCAGACTATACTACAAATCGATAGTGATCAAAACAGCATGGTACTGGCACAAAAACAGAGAAATAGATGTCTGGAACAGAATAGAGAACCATGAGATGAATCCAGCTACTTACCCTTATTTACTCTTTGACGAGCCAATTAAAAACATTCAGTGGGGAAAAGATTCCCTATTTAACAAATGGTGTTGGGTGAACTGGCTGGCAACCTGTAGAAGACTGAAACTGGACCCACACCTCTCACCATTAACCAAGATAGACTCTCACTGGATTAAAGATTTAAACCTAAGACATGAAACTATAAAAATACTAGAAGAGAGTGTAGGGAAAACCCTTGAAGAAATTGGGTTGGGCGAGTTTTTTATGAGGACCCCCCAGGCAATTGAAGCTGCTTCAAAAATACACTATTGGGACTTGATCAAACTAAAAAGCTTCTGCACAGCCAAGAACACAGTAAGTAAAGCAAGCAAACAGCCCTCAGAATGGGAGAAGATATTTGTAGGTTATGTCTCTGACAAAGGTTTAATATCCAGAATCCACAGAGAACTCAAATGCATTAGCAAGAAAAGAACAAGGGATCCCATCGCAGGCTGGGCAAGGGACTTGAAGAGAAACTTCTCTGAATGACAGGCACACCGCCTTCAGACATATGAAAAAATGCTCATCATCTTTAATCATCAGAGAAATGCAAATCAAAACTACTTTGAGATATCATCTAACTCCAGTGAGACTAGCCTATATCACAAAATCCCAAGACCAGAGATGTTGGCGTGGATGTGGAGAAAAAAGGAACAATTTTGCACTGCTGGTGGGAATGCAATTTAATACATTCCTTTTGGAAAGAGATATGGAGAACACTTAGAGATCTAAAAATAGATCTGCCATTCAATCCTGTAATCCCCCTACTGAGCATATACCCAGAAGACCAAAAATCATACCATAACAAAGATATTTGTATCAGAATATTTATTGCAGGGCGGCGCCTGTGGCTCAGTCAGTAAGGCGCCGGCCCCATATGCCGAGGGTGGCGGGTTCAAACCCAGCCCCGGCCAAACTGCAACCAAAAAATAGCCGGGCGTTGTGGCGGGCGCCTGTAGTCCCAGCTACTCGGGAGGCTGAGGCAAGAGAATCGCTTAAGCCCAGGAGTTGGAGGTTGCTGTGAGCTGTGTGAGGCCACGGCACTCTACCAAAGGCCATAAAGTAAGACTCTGTCTCTACAAAAAAAAAAAAAAAAAAGAATATTTATTGCAGCCCTATTCATAATTGCTAAGTCATGGAAGAAGCCCAAGTGCCCATCGATCCACGAATGGATTAATAAATTGTGGTATATGTACACCATGGAATATTATGCAGCCTTAAAGAAAGATGGAGACTTTACCTCTTTTATGTTTACATGGATGGAGCTGGAACATATTCTTCTTAGTAAAGTGTCTCAAGAATGGAAGAAAAAGTACCCAATGTACTCACCCTTATTATGAAACTAATGTAGGACCTTCACATGAAAGCTATAACCCAGGTACAACCTAAGAATAGGGAGAAAGGGGAAAGGGAGGGTAGGGAGGGGGGAGGGAGTGGGAAGGAGGGGGATTAATGGGATTACACCTGTAGTGCATCTTACAAGGGTACATGTGAATCCTAGTAAATGTGGAATGTAAAGGTCTTAGCAAAATAACTAAGAAAATGCTACAAAAGCTATGTTAACTAATGTGATGAAAATGTGTCAAACGATCTATGAACCAAGTGTATGGTGCCCCATGATCATACTAATGTACACAGCTATGGTTTAATAAAAATAAATAAATATAAAAAAATAAAATAAAGGGGGAAGAAAAAGAACCACACTTACTTTTACCAGGGGGTGCCACAAGGCCTTTATTTTCTACTAAAAAGTTAATGAATGCGCACCCCTCCCAATTGGCGCCTCTGGATTTTTATGACTTTTGATTTGTTTATTCAAGACAAGGAATTGAACTGAGGGTATTGACACAAACTTTGGGGAATCATAAGAAACCTGTACCTATTTCCCCAAGCAGCTGGATGTGATAACAAAAGGATGGCCCACTTGTCTGAGAGTGGTGGCTGCCATGTATATCTTACAGGAAGTTGAAAAGTTTACCCTTGGGCAATTGGTGACTATTCATCACAGTATTACCTCTACAAGAACAAAAAGGCTTATGGTTAGCTGCAAGTAGCTGAATGAGTATCAGGCTACTTTATGAGGTAATCCTAATTAACTCTGAAGGTGGTATCCACCTTAAATTCAGCCACCTTGCTACCTACAGACTCTCATTCCACATTCTAAGATTATGTTCATTTTATTGACCAAGTGTATTTTAAGTCTCTCAGATTTGACTGAGTAGACCCTGTCAGACCCAGATGAGGAGCTCTTTATGGATGGAAGCAGCCATAAGAAATAGCCATATGGAACAAAGCTGGATATACTGCCATTACCAGCCAACGGGTAATGGAGCCATAAGCCCTACCCTTAGGACATCTTTCAAGAAAAATAAATTAATTGCACTAATCACACTGATTCTAAGTATGCTTTTGTGGTGGTACATGCTCATACAGGTATTTGAGTAAAATAAAGGTATTTTTCCTCTGAAAATGAGAAAATTAAATAGTGGACCACAAGTTCTTGAGTTATTAAAAACCATTTTACTGCCCAGGAAGATAGCCATCATACATTGCTGAAAACGTAAGAAAATTGTCTATAGTAGATTTGAGGGCCAAAAGAGCAGACTGGTACTTGTCCAACTAGTTGGCCTTAATCTTCCCTCCAATTGGATAGCTAGAGGACTCTTGTATGTACAACGCTACATCAGCAAGTTCTAGGGAAACTGATAACACACCAGCTGCCAGAGGGATAGGCAAACAGAAGCAGACACTGTTGGTGCACCCTGAGTCTATTTTTGTCTGTTAAGTCAATGGGAAAAAAACTTTTGGGTGTATAATTGTCTCAACAGCTATACAATGCAGGACACTTAGTTGTTAAAAATGCTTACCACCCACTTTTCAGTCCATAAGAGGTCAAAAGTTGCCTATTAACTTAGCTCCCTTAAACTGTTTACATGAATAACTAGGGGAATTTTAGATGACACTTTCATCTGGGGGGCCTGGGCCAGTATTTTACAGGAAGGATCCCAGAGAGGGAAGAGTACATCTTTTGATATACTTTGCTAAGTTGGTAGGGAGAGGGTGGCAACTTGAAAACATGTATTAAAAAGCTTTGGTTATAGGCCCAACATTTTTGTTCTTCCTTATAACCCAACTAGGTCCCATTTAGCAGGAAGTAGCCAGACAGATTAATGTCCTGATTCTCCAAGACTGAGCAATGAACTAGAAAGAGGTGAAGCATTATTATCCACCCCAAGAACAAATTTCATTGACCCCTTATATGTTTTAGATAATACTCTCCTTTAACTACTTGACCTTTTGATTTGTTTTCCAGAAATGGTAGGTTTTCTGCAAGACAAAGGAGCTGAGATTCCCTAGGTCCCTAGAAAAAGACTTCCTGTTGCCAAGATTCACTATCCCCTACAACTTTGGCTTTTTAGTTACACCATTATCAAGATACCTGGTCCCTCCTTTACAAGCCCATGAGCTCAATGGAAGAAACTGATTTAATGTACTTTCCCCCCATTCTCCAAAGAAGACACCTGCCATATTTTAAAATGCCTTTCTTTTTTTTTTTGTAGAGACAGAGTTTCACTTTATCACCCTCGGTAGAGTGCTGTGGCATCACACAGCTCACAGCAACCTCCAACTCCTGGGCCTAGGCTATTCTCCTGCCTCAGCCTCCCGAGTAGCTGGGACTACAGGCGCCCGCCACAACGCCTGGCTATTTTTTTGTTGCAGTTTGGCCAGGGCCGGGTTTGAACCTGCCATCCTTGGTATACGGGGCCAGCGCCCTGCTCACTGAGCCATAGGCGCCGCCCCTTAAAATTCCTTTCTTTGTTGGCAATCCTCACTGCCTTAATAACTGGATCTTTGTACAATGAGCAAATGGACCTAGACCAAAACTGCCTTGTGGTTTCAACAAGAATGTTCCCTTTTCTCTTTCATAATATTTCTATGTACTTTTTGTCTTAATAATCTGCCAAATGTTTGTCTATTTTAATTACAAAATACAGTAATCAAAACAATACCATACATACAGGCATAAAGATAAACATATAGATCAATAGAAAAGAATTGAGAATCCAGAAATAAACATTCAATTTAATTGACAAGAGTACCAAGACCATACAATAGGAATATAATAGTCTTTTCAACAAATGTTCTTAAGGCAATTGTATAAACACATGCAAAAGAATGAACCAGGACTCCTAACTCACGTTATATTGAAAAATTAACTCAAAATAGATCAGTAGATACAATGCAACAGATAAAACTATAAAAATCATAGAAGGTGTACAGGCACAGTAGCTCATGCCTATAATCTTAGCACTTTGGGAGGCCAAGGCAGAAGGACTGCTTGAAGCCAGGAGTTCAAGACCAGTCTGAACAAGAGCAAGACCCTGTCTCTACCAAAAAATAAAAATAGAAAAATAAGCAAGGTGTGGTAGCATGGACCTGTAGTCCCAGTTAATTGGGAGGCTGAGGCAGGAGAATCACTTGACCCCACAAGTTGGAGATTGCAGTGAGCTATGATGATGCCACTGTACCCTAGCCCAGGAGACAGAACAAGACCATGTCTCAAAAAAAAAATCATAGAAAAATATATGGATACCTCTTCATAAACTTTAATTTGGCAATGGATTCTTAGAAATGATACCAAAACCACAAGCAATGAAAGAAAAAAGATAAATTGAAGTGGACTTCATAAGAGTTGTGTGTCAACTCTTGGAAGAAAGATAATTCACAAAAGGAAAAAAATACATGCAAATGATTTATTTGATAAGCATCTGTTATTCAGAACATATAAATAACTCTTACAACTTAATAACAAAAAAAGACAAAAACCTCAATTAGAAACTGGGGAAGGCCAGGCATGGCAGCTCACAACCATAATCATAGCACTTTGGGAAACCAAGGTGGGATGATCACTTGAGACCAGGAATTTGAGACCAGCCTGAGCAAGAATAAGACCCCATCTCTACAAAAAATAGAAAAATTAGCCAGGCAGGGTGGTATGCGACTATAGTTCCGGCTACTTAGAAGGCTGGCAGGAAGATCATTTGAACCCAGGAGTTTGAGGTTGCTGTGAGCTGTGATGATGTCACTGTACTCCAGTTAGGACAGAGCGATACCCTGTCTGAAAAGAAAGAATTGTTAAATTAACATAATATTATGTAGCACTTAATACTGCATTTTTCAAAGAACAATGACACAGAAACACACTTGTTAATTATTAAATGAAAAATTAGAATATAGAATATTACAATATGTTGTCAATTTTATTATAAAATTATCCCATATACTTTTTTAACAGCTAGAAAGGCAATACACCCAAATGTTATAAATTATTGTTTTCTGGCTTATAAAATTTATAGATGTTCTTTACATTTTAATTTATACTATCTACTGTTACTTTTATCATCAAAGAAAATAACACTTTTTAAAAAACAAACCTAGCCCAATTTTGTTAGTTGCTGTCTTCACTCAAAAGGCCATACTGTGGATCACTGGGTGTTTGTCTTCTTGCTCCTTTAGGTACTGACTCAACATCTCTAAACACTTGTCAAAGTGAGAGAAAGGGTGGCAGCATCTCTGCATGCACATGAAATCTTTAAGTTAAACTGGCCTAGTAAGCCACAGGCTGACAGCAGAATCAATCTCCATAACCCACATAAAATACAGATGTCTTTAAAACCTATAATGCCCACCAGTTGGGAATGTCCCTTCTCCAATGAAAGAATCTTTTTCCAAAGCAACTCTTTTTATTTTAGATGTTCCATCATGCTTTGGGGCATCATAAATAATAGGTCTAATGATTGACCTTTCATTGCACTGTTTCCATATGCTAGATGTGTGTTTGGGGATGCCTGGAATCATTCTTCCTATTGTTCTTGGCCCATCTACTCTATTTTTTAAACTGCCTATGTAGCACTACTTATGCTAACTACCTCTCTGTCCTGGGCCCCTTTAACACTCTGTCACAGAATCAGAGAATTCTTTGAAGTTGCAAACCTTGTTCTGGGTTGTTTCTCAATTGGATATACAGAAACCTCCACAAAGGCAGCCTGGCCTGAGAATAGCAGTGACTTTCACAACTGAAGTATAGTATAATAACTTAGCCCCAATCCCCACTAAAAAGTTATGGATTGGCCAGGTGCAATAGCTCACACCTATAATCCTAGCAATTCTGGAAAGCTGAGGCAGAAAGACTGCTTTAGGTCAGAAGTTTGAGATCAGCCTGAGCAAGAGACACTGTCTATCTCTACTAAAAATGGAAAAAATTAGCTGGGCATGGTGGCGCATGCTTGTAGTCCTAGCTATTTGGGAGGCTGAGGCAGGAGAATCACTTGAACCCAGAAGTTTGAGGTTGCAGTGAGCTATCATGATGCCACTGCACTCAAGCCTGGACAACAGACTGAGACTGTCTCACAAACAAAAACAAGTTATGGATTTATGAAATAAGCCTTAGTGTCTACTTCACTGAAGTAAGGATTTTAAGGCTATCCCTCAGTTTTCTCTCTTCTCTCCCTCTATTCCTAAAGGCAATAAGGAATTCACTATCTTCACTCACAAATACAAGATAACTCAGGTTTGCTTCATTCATGTAAGCTTCTAGGTCTAATAGCCACTAAATTATGTCAAACATTTATAACTTAATTATGGCATTTCATAGCCTCCTTCTCTTTCCTGTCTGCCCTCCTCTCCTCTTTCTTCATATCCAAGGACACCACAAATGTCAATCCCATTACTCACTGAGGTTTCATTCACTTGTTTGCAAAAAAAACTCCTCCTAGATGCTACAGATGACCTAGGAAGAGGGAAAGGAAAAGAGACCTGCTAAAATCCATCAGGGTAGGACAAAAAATGGAGGAAGTTCAGTGAGAGCAACAAGTTCACTAGGACTCTGAAGAAGAAAGTCAGACCTACGATAAGGCACAGGTGTGAACAAGAGTATTCCTGGGATTCATTGGGAATATATATGAAAGGCACGTGGATTTCCACTTCCCCCATGCCCTATTTTGCCCATCCCTGAGAGACAAAAATAACCAGGACTCCCACTATTGTTTACTATTAACTCTGTTCCTATAAACCATACATCCTAAAACAAGTCCTAATATATGACCATGTCAGAATGGGGGGCTGGGTTCGGGAAAGCCTGCCTAACTGGTATTTCATGATTAACTGAGATGTCAAAAGTAAATCTTGGGGCTGAGGTTCATAGAGTTGCTGCCCTTGGCTACAACTTCTCCAGTGGCTGTCATAAGATCAAGGAGCAGGCATCAGATTTATCAACACAAGTACTATCCAACTGTAGCAGTAACTATGACAAATTTAACCTCAAGTTTAGCACCTATGCCTCTTTATATCTTAAAAGATGGGAAGGAAGTGTTATTAAAAGAAGATGGTGACTCCCAATGGCATATACATGGGCCAGAAAAGTGCCAGTGGAAGTCAAAAGTTATTGCTTTTGATTGCTTTCATCAGTAATATGTCTTAGTCATAGGGCTTACACAAGCAGAGGGATCAAGGTTTCTTTTAAATCAGCTAACTGTCCTCCCATGAAGCAGGAACGCTTTGTTGCTGAAATCTGAACCCCTTTCTAGTGGACTATATACTCAGCAATTTTTGACTATTGAAACCTATCTGAGCAAATATTTTACCATATTTTCGGAATTTGTTTTTTTTTTGCTGTAAACATGGGGAGCTCTTTCTGTTTATATACACATATCCACAAGTTATAGTACAACTTCTGAAAAGAGAGGGCTAAGCATGCAATTAAAAACAGCAACCTTGACCTGGAGAGGGTCTCAGGAGAGTGATGCCTTTGTTGAATGATGGTTTGTGAAGCTGAGATGAAGAAGGCTGTAGTCATCCTCTGCTGCTTCTTTCCTTTTCTTCTCCTTCATATGAAGTCTTCCAACAGTTCCTCCTGAGGAATAAATACGAAGCACCCCCTATAGGAGGGGATAGGTTTTCTGAGGGTCTGATTACTTCAACACAGTGGTTCTTAAACCTTTGTTGGAATATTGACTTATAGTGACAGAAGCCATAATCAAAAATGCATACATACCATGGTAGAGAGTTCACAGACTCTCTTCTCCTAAACTTTATCTTCTAAGTCCTTAGGGTTATCCCTCTGCTTCCATTTTCAGCCCGCTTTCCCCAGCAGCAAAGGAAAATTCTACAATGGATGTATCCTCACCCTAGAATGGCTGTTACAGAAAGCTTTTGTGACTCACCCATTAATGTGAGCTTTCTTTTGTTTACCCTTTATCCTAAAATTGAACTGGATAATAGGACTGTATCTTGTCATGGTTAATCGGTATGTTTTTAAATCACTGTGCCTGTTTCATTAAAGGCAATAATAGCTCATTGCTCAACTCAGAGACTCAGAAGCAAAGTCTATTATGAATCATGGCCAATGAAAGCTTGCAACATACAATGAACTTAAGTCAAGGTCAAGGAAAAAACTTGGATCGTAACAAAATCTTTATGCTACTGGAAGCTGACCAACCTGCTTTTTCAAAGAGTTGGGAGATGGCCACAGGATTCCAGCAGTGCTAAGGGCTAGCAAGTCCCCTAGCTATCCTCAACAGGGACTGCTGCTCATTCCCCCAAATCTGAAATGTGACAGACTCAAAAGGGGAAAATGGAGAGCAAAACACAGAGAGTAAGCACTTAATAAAGGAAGAGGGCACCTGGATCCCACCACTCTTCTAAGGCTCATACTACTATTGCACTATAGCATTACTTCTCTAATATTTGCATGGCTGTCATTTGCCAACCTCCCAGCCATTCCTTAGTCACTGAAGCCTTTTGTACCTGACCCAGAGTTCATTCTGAGCCCAGATTTTACCATAATCCTGGGCAACTTCAATGTCCATGTCAATAGACATCTGATGTCCTACCCCCATAGATATCTTAACTACTCCAGTTTTGAAATCTTAACACTCCAAAATCTACTCACTGATTACAGGTCCTATGATTCATTTTCCAATTATTCAACACCCATCTTGTTCACAATTAAAACCTTTTTTTGTGCACAGACTGAACATGCTCCTAATTTCACTTCCTTCCATACCCAGTCTAGATTCCCAAATTCATTTCTGTGGAACTCCTCTCCTGTTAGCTGTCCATCCCTCAATCAATCAAGGCAACCATGTGGTATTTGTGACAATGAACCAAAACCACTCTATATTTTCTTGGGTTTCTAATGTAGTTTCAAACTCATTTCTTACAGAGACTCTAGTTCATATCCAGCCCTCCAGTTTTCTATTTCAGCAGCTTTGTCTCCATAATCTTGTCCCTGATCAGTTTCCCCTCCATCATTCATCTCTGCAATCACAAATCTTCAACATGCTTGCTAAGTCTTCCTCCTTACTCTTATCCTCCAGTGAAGATGTAGCTCCTTTTCTCTAAGGACCCCTCAACCTGCACGTGTTCTACAGTCATAGGTTTCACCCTCCAGCTGTCACTTGCATCATCCCTCAAGATCTTACTCCATCTGTTATCACTTTCCTACATCTACAATGATTCTTCTCAGTTCCTCCTGCTCCATGGTCTGCAAACAAATTTACTCCCATATTAAAAGGGTGCTTATATGACTCACGGTAAGGCCCTGAGTGGTTTTAACTTCTGTTTTGCTTGTCACATCTGTAATAGGAAAGGCTGCTCATTATACAATGACTAAGTTCACCAAATAAGAATGAAAATATAAGCCTGCTGAGTGGTGAATAGAAAAATGGAGGCCTATCTGTCAATGCAGGCAAGGGAATAGCTATAGTAAAGTTGAAAGGGAAAATGTGAATACCAGCCACAGGAGCAAACCCCAGACACTGAGGATGAGGTTCCTGCTCAGACAATGACAACTACTCTGGTCCCACCCAAGGTGCAACTGGCAACAATTATAGTAGCCAGCAATAGTCATACAACATCTGCAAGTAGCCAAGACTAAAATGCGGCCTATAAATGGAGTATTTCATAGAAAACACAAAAATAACATATACAAGGTATTTGTGCTATTCCCCATTCTCCCACCCTCAGCAGACATCACTAATTAATTGTAACCCTCTTTCATACTGAGATGAAACCTGACTTTAGATTCTTTTTGTAAAACATAATGAGGCAGGCTTTATTATTCAATTAGAGATGGTACTTGAGATGAAGTGCACTCGCTATCATCGCAATACACAGAAAAGTCCTTGGCACAAGAATTAGAAGACAGGAATAAGCTTCAGGAGTAAGCATTCTGAAGAAAGCATGGACGTTCGTGACAACTGATGGGGACAAGCAGAGCTGAGCCCATGGAGATCACAGAGCAAGCGCCCAATTAATGTCTGTTGATGATTCATTTTTTCATTCAACAAACATTTAATGAGGCCTACAATGTGCACCGGATTGGGCATCACGGTTATAAAGGTGAATAAGGCATTGTCCTTGCCCTTAAGGAATTTAGGGTCTGGTAGACGAGAGCCATAGACACGGACAATGATAATACAACCTGATAAGTGCTAGGACACTTAGCAGGTTGTATTATATCCATCCGAGTAGGATTTCTTCAGAGGAGCACCACTCCAGGTTGCTGCTGGATCCATGAAGTCCTCCCAGGCACCAGGGTCTGCTGTTGTTCTGTCACATGGTGAGTGTCCCAAGAACTAACAATAGTTGTAACTTATAAAGTGTCTATGACAAACACTTTACAAATATCTTCATAGAAACCCTGAAAATTAATTATTATATTAGAGGAATAAACTGAGGCTCAATGTGGTTAAGTTACACAGCCAGTAAGGAGTTGAATTAGGTTTCAAATGCAGTTTTGAGCAATTACAACACATTTTTCTGTACTTTCAAGATAACCTTTATTCAGATATGACAGAAGTTTTCAACAACTCTCAATTTGGACTAATAGCAAAGGCAATTAGGAATCAAAGCATGGACTAAAGGCTTCCTCTGGTCTCCCACTCTACCTGGCAGAAAAATAAAAAGTGAAGTGACTTCACACTAGCACATCATTGGAAACCCTGAGGTTAGTTAGTTTTTCTTTCTCAACCCTAACATCACTGACAACTCAAAAATAAGTACTTCTAGTCAAACATTGTCTTTTAATAGTTGCCATATTCAACACCAATATCAACAATAACTAAAAACAAATATTATTCCTATTTTACATACAAAAAAAAAATCAATGTCCCAAAGAGGTAAAGAATCATGCTCAAGATCCCACTGGTAAGTATGAAAGTAAATGTAAGCCCAGGCTATCAGGTTCCAAGGCCCAAACTCTTATTTTGCAGCTTTGTTGCACTACTCAGGGCTTCTTTTCCCAGCTCTTCCTCCTCCAACAGTCCTCCATGATGGCATTATATAACCCCTTCTGAAAAACTCTGTTCTACTTTAACCTCATTAATAATTTTGGTCATAAGAAGCCATTCTCCGGATTCCCAAAGATCAATACTCTGAATCTTATGTGGAAAATTTCCCAAAGAACATTGAGTTTATATTGCTTTGACAAAAGAGAAAATTAAAACTAGGTATGTTTAGGATTTTAATTATTGAATATATTGTTTAGTTGCAGGTGTAGCCATAAACATTTTAAGAATCCTAAGCAAATAAAGCAATTAAGTCAATGACAACTAAGGCCATTTCTTTCTTGAATGGATCTTAGAAATAAAAGCCTCTAGTTTAAAATAAAACAAAATAAAACAAAACACCTTGGAAGACCTGCTACTGATAAAAATGACTAGGAACTTAGTAACATTATGAAAGGTCTGCTGCTGTTCAGATGTCTTCCAGAGAATCAACATTTCATATACAGCTGTTCCTATTAAACAATCTTGCATAACCTTTGCAACCAAGCCCTGGTCTAAATGGAGCTAACAGCAATATCTACCCAAAGAAAATGATAGCATTTTTCACTGGAGCCAAGGATAGGAGTAGGGGAATGTACATTTACCCAAGTCAGAATGCCTTTTTTCCTCTTTGCTACCCTGATTTTTCTATAAATTCTATTATGTCTACATAGTTATGTGCTACATAACAATGGTCAAGTTAATGAGGGACCACATATAAGATGGTGGTCTCATACGATTATAATTGTATTCTTACTATACCTTTTTTATGATTAGATATATTTAGACATACAAATACTATTATGTTACAACTGTCTACAGTATTCAGTACAGTAACATGCTATACAGGTTTGTAGCCAAGGAGCATACGTTATGTCTGTGTAAGTACACTCTATGATGTTCACACAATAACAAAAACACCTACGAACACATTTCTCAGAACATATCCTTATTGTTAAACAAGACAGTATTCTTATAACTTTTTTTTTTTTTTTGAGACAGAGTCTCATTTTGTCAACCTTGGTAGAATGCCATGGTGTCACAGATCACAGCAACCTCCAACTGTTGGGCACAAGCAATCCTATTGCCTCAGCCACTGGAGTAGCTAGGACTATCAGTGACCACCACAACACCTGGTTATTTTTAAAGACAGGGTCTCACTTTTGTTGATGCTCGTCTCCAACTCCTAAGCTCAGGCAATCCACCCACCTTGGCCTCCCAGAGTGCTAGGACTACAGGCATGAACAACCATGCCCAGACTTTATAACTTCTTAAGAGGTTATCTTCTCCGTTCTGGCTTTAGAACAGTTTTCACCTTAGCCACTACAGTATTATTCTGACTCATCACCCTGTTTGGATTTGAAAAAATTCCTGAACTTACTCCAGAGTAGTGCCAGAGTGATCATCAAAGGCATCACCTTTGGGTGAAGCACCTTGCATTGTGGGAAATCCTTCCTTTCTTGCTCCCTAGCCCTTTTAGCAGCTGGTCTTGGTGGGGGGCCATCTAGCACCTAAGGCAGGAAGATGGTGGCTGCAAAGAAGATGAAAAAAGTGGCTGGAGTCAATCAACTTGAGGATCCAGCTCATTACGAAAAGTGGAAAATATGTGCTGGGGTACAAGCAGACCTTGAAGATGATTATACAAGGCAAAGCAAAATTGGTTATCCTTGCCAACAACTACCCAGCTGTGAGGAAATCTGAAACACAGTACTATGCCATGTTAGCCAAAACTGGTGTTCATCACTACAGTGGCAATAATATTGAATTGGGCACAGTATGTGGAAAACACTAGAGTATGTACACTGGCCATCATTGATCCAGGTGACTTTGATATCATTAGAAGCATGCCAGAATAGACTAGTGAAAAGTAAATCATGTACATTTTTTCTTTAATAAAGCTTACTACAGCTTTTTTTTAAAGGCATCCCCTTTTGAATACAAAAATAATGAAATCCAAATCCCATGACATACTATATATTAGGACCTATTCGTGGCCTACATTTCTAGCCTAATTTCATGAACTATTTGTAGTTTCTCCAACTCATCATTTTGTTTCCAATATCCATGCTTTTGCTTATAGTCCTTCCTCATTTTTTGCCTAGTGAATCTTTCTTTTAAGACTCAACCACAGTATCAGTTTGCTCTGACCTCTGGCATTTCTAGACTCAATAAATTTTTATAAACCCCTTAGTACCTTGTACATATATCCACTGTAGAGCACACCATACGATCGTAATTATCTACGTACATGTTGTTCTCTTTCACTAGACTAAGAACTCCTTGAGGGCAGGGACTGTACCTAATGTATCTCCATATTCCCATTACCCAGCACAGTGCCTACAACTCAAAAGGCAGTAGATAGGAGAGAAGCTGAAGATACAAGAAAGAGAATGAATAAAACAATATTCTTGAGTAGTGGTACAATATAAATATGATGAAGTTAAAGCTGTAGAAAAACATATTTCAGCTCAATATTGTAAAAAGGTCTTAAAAGAAGAGACAAGCTGACTCAAGTAGATCTGTATCACCAAGTAAAGTGAGTCAGAAGCTAAAAATTCATTTTGGGGACATATTATGAAGAGGCCTGACCTATCTGGGATAGAAGACTTTAAAGATCCTTCCATTCTTGAGGTTCCAAATTTACAACCTATGTCATAATCAAGACCATCATCACTCTGAGTCTGTATCACAGAATCATGAGTCAACAGTGGCTCCCACAGTTGTAGACAAGAGCTGAAGACTCATTCTCATCCCTACTTAAGTAATTACATACTTGAAGCCTAACTCATTTCCCAATGGCCCTCTTCCCAGTTGACCCTTAAACCTGGAGCAAAAAATATTTCAAATGCTGTCAACAGAAGGATCCCATGACCCAAATTATCTTCTATAACCTTCTACCCAAAACTTTAAATTTCCATTTTAATCTTTGGTGCTCTTTGGTTAATGTTTGCTAAAGTGCCACTTAATGTGGTGAGCTAGTATCAATTCTATACGGTAGATACAAGGAACATACCTCCTACTCCAACACCTTATGAGATCATCTAATCCAGTCTTTTCCTTCTCCCAGTGTAAATCAAAGAACATCTACAAAATATCCAGATTTTTAACTCTGGTACCCAGTCTCCCCAAGTGCAAAATATGGAGGTTCTATTGAATGATCCTTCATATCCCTTTTACCCTGGAAATTACAAAGAATCTCTAAGTCTGCTTTCCATCTACAAATTACACATATAGGGTGGTTCCGGTAGCTCAGTGGGTAGGCCACATACACCGAGACTAGTGGGTTTGAACCCAGACTGGGCCAGTTAAAAAACAACAATGACAACTGCAACCAAAAAAATAGCTGGGCGTTGGTGGGCACATGTAGTCCCAGCTACTTGGGAGGTTGAGGCAAGAGAATCCTCAAACCCAAGAGTTTGAGGTTGCTGTGAGCTGTGATGCTACAACACTCTACAGAGGGTGACAGCTTGAGACTCTGTCAAAAAAAAAAATTACACACATAGATAGAATCTGTTTTTCCTATTTCTCCAGATTGTGAAAAGGGTCAAATAAAATCATGTTTATGAAAGGCTTCTAGAAATAATAAAGTGCTATACAAATTTAAGGAATTACTGTTGCAGATTAAGCTGTATGTGGAGAAGGAGGTAAAATTATGCTCTGCCATTAATTAGGTAAGTTACCTTAGAAAATTTACTCTACCCCTCCTAGATGCCTCATAGGGTTGTGGTGATGATTAAATGTGAACATGTTAAACAAGCATACAATAAAAGTTTCATTTACCAATTGAGAACTTTATAGAATCAGGAATAAAAGTAGCCTTAAATGTAATGTAATCCAGCCTCTCATTCTATGCAAGGAGATTTTCAAATTCCAACCCTCATGGTCATATAAACCTTTAGGTATCACTTCCAAGAACCCTTTCATCTTTGGACAGTTTTAAAATTTGTTTCTCTATTACTTAGAACTGCTTTCAAAAGCAATAAAAAACAACTGCCCATGACCCCAAGGATCTGAAAACAGACCACCAAACTCTCCTTTGTGTAGTTCTCCTACAATTTAAACAGCTCTAATTTCAATGAAGCTTCTCATAGGACTGAAGGTCAGATTCCTCTCTGTATCCTGGATGTTCTCTTCTAACTCCCTCTCAAAGAATTTCTGTTAGGGTTAAAACAAAATTATCATATGGAACAGAATTCTTACCTCCTTGGTTTTAAACATATTTCTAGTGAGAACACAACCAGTTAGCTCTATGTTGGAAGGTATAAAGGTCTTTAACTAGTACAAATTCTAGAAAACAATGAGTCTCTAGGAGTTTAGAAGATGAAGAAAGCCCTTCAAATGGGAAAGCAAAAGGTCAGAGGGATGCTGACACCATTAAAAACAAATGGCTTATGATTTAATTTTCCTAATGTTAACTCTTATTGCATTTACCCAAGACAGGGATATAGAACATTAAAAATAATTCAGGTTGGTAAGGACATCTGGAAGAAATGGTAGCATCAATTCTAAACCACATTTTGAAAATAACATTCTCTGATGGGCCCTACTCTATGCAGATGACATCTTCTGTACTTTTCCCACCAGAATTGGAGTTACTAACATGTATTTTTATTTTCTTTCAGAGATTTGGGAAGATTAAAGGTAGTAAGTAGAAAATACATGATAAAAGGAGAGAAATAACACACTAATGTATGGGAAAATTATAAAAAAACTAGCTCTCCCAAAAGTACTCTATAAATTTAATGCCACTCCAATTTAAATCCCAATAGTATTTGAGGTTAACAGTGTGAGATCTCTGAAGTTCACATGAAGAATAAGTACATGAAAGTAATACAGAAATTTTGGAAAAACTAAGAATGAGGGACGTGCCCCACTATATAAGGTTGTTATTAAAAAATGAAGTATGTAGGAAAGAATAGCACCCACATTATCTCATTGCAATCCATTAAAATCATAACTGTTTTCAGATAAAGATTAAAACACACTAAATCACTGTGGATCAAAAAGGAAATATAAGTTGTAATCAAACATATTTAGCAAACAATAATAATACTAATTACGAGATTCAGCCAATACCAAATCGGAGTCATAAAGGAGAGAAAAGGGGATAGAATATGTGAATAAACAATGGCCAATAAAATTCCAAATTTGATGAAAAATATTAACCAATATATGCAGAAAAATCAACATATGCTCCAAACCCTAAAACATTCAAACCTAGACATGAAAGTAAAACTGTCAAAGCCAAAAACCTCAGAAAGAGAATCCTGAAAGCAACAAGAGAAAAACTCATCACATTTACTTCATCTTCAATAATATTATCAGCTAACTTCTCTTCATAGATCATGACCACAAAATAGGAAAATACACATATATTTTAAATTGCTAAAGGAAAAAGAATGTCAACTGCAAATTCTGTACCCAGCAAAACTATCCTTCATAAACAAAAGCAAAATTATGGAATTCACGTATTAACAAAAATTAAAGAATTCAATTTTAACAGACTTGCCCTTGAAGAAATATTAAAGGGAGTTATTCAGGGGTGGCACCTCTGGCTTAGTGAATAGGGCGCCAGCTCCATATACTGAGGGTAGTAGGTACAAACCTGGTCCCGGCCAAACTGCAACAAAAAAATAGCCAGGCGTTGTGGCGGGTGCCTGTAGTCCCAGCTACTCAGGAGACTAAGGCAAGAGAATCACCTAAGCCCAGGAGTTGGAGGTTGCTGTGAGCTGTGACGCCACAGCACTCTACCGAGGGTGACAAAGTGAGACTCTGTCTCTTAAAAAAAAAAAAAAAAGGAGTTACTCAGGTATAAAAAGAATGGGCCCTAGACAATAGCCCAAAAGCATTGGAAAATAAGCAGCACCACTAAAAACAATTACTTAATTATAAAGACAGAATAAATTTATGTTTGAAACACTTTTCTTCACAGATCTGACTTAAAAGACAACTAGAGAAAGGAATAATTACAAAGGCATGTTGATATGCCTATACTGTATACAGATGCAAGTGGTATAACGTTGTAAAGGAGGGAGAGGAAATGGAAATGGTGAAGTAAATTTTGTATGCTATTGAGATTAAGTTGGTATTAACTGGAAATAAAATATTTCAAGGTAAAATGTTAATTATAATACCAGAGTAACCACTAATTTTTTTTTTTTCAAAAGAAATGAGGAAATTAAAATGGTACACAAGAAAACAGTTATTTAGCAAAAAGTCAGTAAAGGAACAGAAGGGAAAAAAGATGTATCAGGTTGGGAAACAAATATCAAAATAGCAGACATTACTCCTACCTTATCAAACACAAATGGAAAAACACTCCAATCAAAAGACAGGTTTTTAGCTGGGTATGGTGGCACACGCCTGTAGTCCCAGCTACTCAAGAGGCTGAGGCAGAAGAATCTCTTGAGTCCAGGAGCTATGATGAGGCCCTTTACTCCAACCTGGGTGACAGAGCAAGACCCTGTCTCAATAAAAAGATAGAGCTTGGCAGAATATATTTAAACAAAATTAAACACATTATAGTTTATATTCAAAGACACAAAAAAGATTGATAGTAAAAGGGTAGAAAAAGATGTACCAGGCCAAGAGTAATCAAGGGAGAGCTAGAGTAGCTATAATAACATGACAGAATAAAAATGATAGAAATGCAACTAGAGGTCAATAAGGATATTTCAGTATAATCAAAGGATCAATCTAGCAGGAAAATATAAGAATTAGAAATATATAGGCATCTAACAATAGAAGACCAAAAACAAAGAAGAAACTAAAAGAAAGGAAAAATGGGAAATTTAGCAATAATAGTTTGATACATCAATACACTTTCAAAGCTAGATAAAAATAGGCAGAAAAATATGGGGATAGAAAATTTAAACACTATAAAAATACTACCCAAAACATCCACAGAAAAATCCATCCAACAACCACTGTATACATAAATATTCTCAAATGCATGTGGAACACTCTTCAGGATAAACCATATGCTAAGTAATAAAATAAGTCAATTATCTTAAATAATTGAAATCATATGAAGTATATTCCTTACAACAATGAAATGAAAATACAAATTGGTAACAAATAAAATTTGAGACATTCATAAATAGGTATAAAGTAAACAACAAATTTCTCAATAACCAATGGGTAGAAGAAAAACTTAACAAAAATGATTAGAAAATACATTGAGATGAATACAAATATAAAACATACAAAAATTATGGAATGCAGCAAAGACACTGCATATATGGAAAAGTATAGCTATGATCACCCATACAAGAGTCATGTAATCTACAAAAGTAAAATACGAACCTCTCCAATAAATAATCTAACCTTCCAACTTAGAAAAAGACAATCAAAGTATATACAAATCAATTAGGATGAAGGGAATATGTATAATAAAAGACTAGAATAAAAATAAAGAACAGAAGGCCAGGTGTGGTGGCTCATATCTGTAATCCTAGCACTCTGGAAGGCTGAGGCAGGTAGATTGCTTGAGCTCAGGAGTTCGAAACCAGCCTGAGCAAGAGCAAGACCCTGTCTCTAAAACATAGCCGGGCATGTGGTGGGCACCTGTAGCCCGAGCTACTCAGGAGGCTAAGGCAGGAGGACTGCTTCAGCTCAGGAGTTTGAAACCAGCCTAAGCAAGAGTGAGACCCTGTCTCAAAATAATAACGAGGCATTGTGGTGGGCACCTGTAGTCCCAGCTACTCAGTTGGCTGAGGCAAGATTCCTTGAGCCCAAGAGTTTGAAGTTGCTGTAAGACATGATGCCACAGCATTCTACCCAGGGCGACAGAAAAAAATTTTTTTTTGGAAATCAAAAGTAAGGTTAAGCATAAAAATACAGTTAAGTATATAGAGTTATATTTGACATAAATCAACTGAATTCACTGCAACAAACACATACTAAAAGCACGTGAAATAACAATACTTGGAAATGCTGAGTCAATAGTGCGATAGATTTTTAACACTTAAATTTAGTCCATCACGCATTTTCCACATATCAAGCAATGGACTTCCACAAGATCGAGTGATTTAGGAGAAACACATTAACTTTGGTAACTGATGAAAATACATCGTCAATGTATATTTACTGGTAACAAAAAAGCAAACTCATGCACCTAACAAAAAGGGCTATTAAGAAACCGTACATCAACAGACTTATTATACAATATTAAATATGTATGTCAAACTATAAAATCAGTACCTGTGGCTATATAAATTCAAAAAATAAATTAAGTGCCCTTGAAAATTCTCTAACATATTTTTGGCTCACTAGCACAGTGATCGGGTTATTTTATTAATTCTGCCTCTATCAGAACCAAATTGGTGATGTAAGCCATACAGCATCATCTCAGAAGTGACACATTATATAGACTAATGCAGTACTAAAGATTTTCCACCAAAATTTAGTGTTCAAAAGTAGCAACACTAGCTATACTTCTGGACAATACAAGTGGAACAATAATAAAAAAGCCTGAATTGCAGGGGATAAGCACTTATGATTGCAGTATTCTCCCCTTAGTTGTAGTTTTGCTTTTAAATTTCACTCAGGGCCAAAGGTAGTCTAACATTAAATGAAAAATCTAGAAATAAACAATTTGTTGTCTTAAATTGTGTCTTTTGAATAGCATGGTCTACACCTGGCACCGTGGCTTACACAGTAATCCTAGCACTTTGGAGGCCAAGGATGCAGGATCGTTTGAGGACACGAGTTTTGACAATAATTTTGGCAACTGCAAGAACCCCATTTCATCAAAAACTTTAGAAAATTAGCCTAGGGTGATGGCATGCACCTGTAGTCCTAGTTACTAGGGATGAGGATGAGGTGGGAGGATCACTTGAGCCCAGATTACAGTGAGGTACCACAATGCTACAGCACTCCAACCTGAGGAACCGTTAAGACCTTGTCTCACAAAAATAATCTTCAGCTATCCAATTCTGTCTTATCAGGGACAAAAAGCATCCCTTTGACAAGTGTATCCTCGATGCATATTATCCACCTGTTAATCACTTGGAAGCTCATGGATTATCAAATTGATGGTTGTGGTATTACAGTGATTGTTTTCAAGCAACCCCTACTTTGAAGTCCCAAAGTGCAATGGCAGTGACACTGGCAATTCAGATATTCTAGAGAAGCTAAAAAATGATTTTATTAAGTAAAAAAGTAAAAGTTCTCAACTAATTAAGGAAAGAAAATAATTGTATGCTGTAGTTGCTAAATGTACAAGAATAAATTTTTTTTTAAAGAATGAATCTTATATTCATCAAATTGTGAAGAAAAAAATTCCTGATTTTGCTGTCAAAATCCAAGTTTTACCATACATAGGTATGTATGGATAGATAGCAACACATATAAAAGACTCACTACTATCTAGTTTAAAGGATCCATTGTGGGTTTGAAATATGTCCCATGGATAAATGGGAACACTGCACAAAAAATTAGTCACTGTAATACATATTATTGCATTGCCCAATTTTAAAATGCCACTAACCTTGGTGTGAAAATAAATATTATGAACAAATACATTTTGCCTATTTTTTTTTGCTCTACAGTAATGAGATTAGATTATATATGTTAACAGTATGTTCTTAGGACCAAATTTCTGGTGAATCTAGTTATTTCCAAATGATGTCTTTTAGCTAAATACAGTACTACAAGGTTTCCAAAACAATGGTTATTAGTTCTTTTAGTCCAGTAGGTTAACCAAATCTAAATAGATCCTAAATTCTCCTTGGAATTTCAAAATTCAAGGGTGAAAAATCCACTTTTGTTGTGTTGATGACTTACAATAAATATATCAAGCCTACTACTTTGCATACTGCATAAAAATCAAGCTGTAAGCAAGGCAATCATAGTAGCAAAACTATATACTTAAACTGCCCACCATAGTGGAAAATTGCAATGCCCAAGAATCCTATACTATTACTGTTGGCTTACTAACAGCAGAGCATCAAATTAGATCGCTTCTGGAGGAATAACCTCTGAAGGGAAATATGTAACCAATATGTAACAAACTATGAACTACTAGTGAATCTCCCTTATCATTACTTATTGCCCATAGGAAGTGACTAAATTTAGAGGTGCACAATAGATGAGGAAAGACACTTTGGTTACCAGTAAATAGCACTCCGAATACTTCAAACAATGTAAACAATTTATTGGGCCTCAAAATCCTATCAGAGTATTCCTTAAAATTTTAAATATATGCCTAATAACTGATGCTTAACAATCAAACAATATTCTAATGATGATTAATGGAAGAATCAGATGGCAATGCTACAAGAAAAATAAGGGATCAATTTCTGATATGTGCAATTCTTTTGTTCAGGGTACAACCATGTGGACAAATGTCATACATACTACACATCATATTGGTTACTTTGTGTCCGTAAGACAATACTAAAGCTAATAATTCACTCCAAAAATACAGAACTGACCATCACTTCTACAATGCCTTATTTTTAGAGGGCCTAAAAAGATAAATATGATTCAACCTGATAAAGCTGATTGAAAAAGAATGTTACGAGTGGCACCTGTGGCTCAGTGAGCCAGGGCGCCAGCCCCATATACCAAGGGTGGTGGGTTTGAACCCAGCCCCAGCCAAACTGCAACAAAAAAATAGCTGGGCGTTGTGGCGGGTGCCTGTAGTCCCAGCTACTTGGGAGGCTGAGGCAAGAGAATCACCTAAGCCCAAGAGCTGGAGGTTGCTGTGAGCTGTGACATCACAGCACTCTACTGAGAGTGACAAAGTGAGACTCTGTCTTTAAAAAAAAAAAAAAGAAAAAGAATGTTACATATGTACAATTTATAGTGACACAACAGAAAACCAAAGAGAATTACAGCACCAATATACAATTAAAAATACAATATAAAACTTTAAAGGTATTTATCAACTTCAATATATTCCTGGGTATACAGCACTGAACTATGAAACTAACTTTGTAATTTCACATGAACTTATAACCACCTAAATTAGCAAAATTCAGTGGTACATGGAACAAATTGGGCACTATGGAGTTTCTGAATAGGCACCAATTATACAGAATTTGGTAACAAAACTAGAAAGGCCCAATACAATCTTTAAAAACTACACACTATTATCCCACTTGATGGAGCACAACAAACAGCCATGAGAAAATGAGAGCCAAGAGACTCAGGAACTTATAACTAAATTCACCTATACTGCATATACGTGGGTCACTGTGAAAATTTTGACAGACTATGTTATGGCCCATTATTTAACTGACAAGAAACAGTTGGCAGCATCCTGATTCACCCATGCAAATTTCAACTTGCTCAGCTTATCAGTCTTGCTGGGAGGACTCCCATTTTTTTTTTACCATCTGCATAGATCTTGTTTCCTGATTTTCATGTATCTCAAAACTTTTGTAATGATTCACATACCAAATTGACCTGTCAACGGTCCTTATAAAATCTACTACTTTCACTTGTAGAACAATTAAGATCCCTATCATGACCAAGTTTTGATTCTAAAGTTCAGACTGCCTCACCAGCTAAATGATGCTGTGTGGATAAATTTAGTTCAAAATTCCCAACTGATTTGTCACCAAGTTCCTGAAAAAGCGCCAAGTTTAAAATAAACTAGAATACGTTATTAGTACAGGGGATGTGTAGAGGCTGTAAAATTACTTGCAAATGACAATGGCAATAAACCAAATACGGTTATGAAACATGCAGGCTTAAAGACCAAAAGCACATACCTCTACATTTAAGTTAAAAATATGGGTGTTGCTCCATCAATTGTCTTTATTACTGAATAGTTTTCTAACAACTGCCATCAGAGCTATACTAGGACAAACTTTCTTGATAAATTATTCATAAAGGGCAACACTATGAACACAAAGTACTACCAAAGATTCATCGCCATGGGTACTCTGAAAAATACATCTAATTTGGCATTGAGACGTGAAGAATTTGGGGGAGATCCTACTTATCTCTACCAAAAAGAGGCAAATGATATTCCCACCCCCTGAAAGAAAAGTGCACAGGTACCTAAACGTATGGAAATACATTTCATTCAATAGTTTCCTTTACGAGATTTTAATACATAGTACTGGATGAACTGAAGAATTCTAAAGAAATGCAAGTGGAAAACAAGCAGCAAGACATTTGCAGGTAGTGTCCTATTTAAAGGGGCAACAGAGACTGGACAATTAAGGAACTCTAAATATCAGTTAGTGTTATTTGTAAGATTCTAGGTGACATTGACATATAAAAGGCAGGTGGCTAAAGTTAAAGACATGATTTCAGTAACATGACAATGTGTTCACACAAATGTAGTGAAATCACCTAGGTTTGAGGTGTATCTATAATTAATTTATCCACAAGACTAAATATCCTACAGAAAATGTCAGATTGCAAAAGGCTACATTTGGGACTATGTATTTCCACATTAGTGGCTCACCATTCCAAAACAAGTGCCAGGCCTTTAATTTCCTGGGCAAATTCAGTGTACCAAATTCCTGTTTGGACAGGCTAGAATACATTAAACCTAAAAACAGAAGAGTATGACTGGCTTATCACTGCCATGTATATGAACATGAATATGTATTTCCTAGGGTTAAAGCCTGTAAGATCCTTAAAAATCAGCAAAATCTTACTGCTATAATTTTACTAGGCCTAAGCATACAGTTCTGTTGTACCTGGTATTTCCAAAAGTCATGCAATTACGTATGAAAGATGTTTCTCACTTTGCCCATATAAAAACCAAAACTGGAAATTCATTACAGTTGTTTACACACTAAAATACTCCATATGTCTAGTTTAACTGCCAAGTGGGCATTAAATCCAACTTCAAAAACAAAGCTGGAAAACTGAGCAGCACCACTTGGATTTTAACCTATTCCAGGAGGATATTTCTCCAGAAGTTGTTGGTAGCACAGGTGCAACATATACCTGTGTGTAAGGGCAGGTGTACCGTGACTAGTAAAGGATTGCAATATCAACTACCCTTCAAGAAGCCAAAATACTACCAATGCATTTATGAAAAACTGCCAAGAGAACTTAGCTGTACTACCAATATTGGGATTTGGTCTGCTTAACCTTACCTTTATCAAATTGTCTGTCTCAGGCAAAATATTTGAAAATATGAAGGGGCTACTAATATCATTAGGTCACTTAACACTCTAGTGGTTAACTATTATCTATTTGTTGGTTATGATAGTAAACTCCCAGGTGAAGTTTTATTGCCCAGTTCAATTTAGGTGACATTTTACTAGTGCCATAATTAGGTAATTCTGATTTCTTGGTATCTGGTGATATAGGAGACACTTCAGAACATGCTGACTGGTCCTAGAAAGCCCCTTTCTATGGATAGCCCAAGACAGACTATATGGACACTTACATGTTTCTAAATGATATGCTTTAGTCCAAGATAGGAAAGGATCAATGAAGGTGAACTAACCTTAACTTCCAATGATGGAAAATCTTCTGTGCTGCAACATGGGGCTCCTTTCCATTAGTGAAGCAGTCAAACAAGGAACTGTATCCATGAATCCCACCCATACTTCAAGGACACAGAAAAAAAGTATTTATTCCCCACCCACCTACACCCCACAGAAAGCATGCCCAGTTTATAGTTCCCCCACAAACAAAACCCAGTGTTTTTCACTTAAAAACACCATTTTGTGTGTTAGGGTCTAAATTGAAAGATTCAGAAGCCAATTTTATTCTCACCTGCACCAGTGCCTTCTTTTTCAAGCTTGAAATAAACCTAACTGTTTTTTTCTTAACAACCTTTAACATGTGGTTGATGTTGGGATTTAAACCAGTTAAGTTCAAAGGAAGCACAGTAAACATCTCCTACAGCCAAATGCCAGATAACTCAGAGTACTTAATACAAGATAAACTGGCTACTCCAGCTGGCAGAGATCAAAGATAACCTTTTCAATGTTTGTGGACATCAGAAAGCTCTTTCGGCTATGTGTACCACAAGCAAAAGGCTCTACTAGCATCGGGCTCATTCCATCTCCCAATAAGCAAGGATATACTTTATTCTCATCATTGCAAATCTTTTGCAGACATTCATAAGGGTGACACTTACAACCATCCTTTTGGCTCAAACCATTTTACTCCATCCTTTACCACATACTCTGGTCCTAATGTAAGGTATGGAATTTGCTAAATCTTTTCTTTTGGAGTGAGTGAGCCAACACCTCCTAACTCTAAATACATGCCACAGCATTGCACTTAGTTAAAAGGCAATTATGTAGCAAGACTCTGAGATGAACATGCAGAGTTCAACATAGGAAAGCATCTCTCTGAGCAACCTTCTGGTTCTGTGTAGCTAAAGCTAATTAAAGCACAGCTAAGCCAATACACCTTTTATAGTTCCTATCCCAAGGGATACTTGAAATTCCACCAATATACAGGTGACCAAGGGGCTTGCCTACATGGTGTCCTATTCCCTGGGGAATAAATGTCAGGTGTTGGTCCTTATCATTTGTGGAGGCATTCTTGTTATCTTTGAAAAATAATGGCTTCCTGTATCAGGTGAGTATTAACTCCAAGAGCAATGAAACTTGTTAGTAATTACCTTTTCTTAATAGTATCCTCAAATGTAGAACATGAAAAATAAGAAGTGTTTAATGTCAAGCTGCTAAAGCAGATAGCTTCTAAAGTTTGTAGTTCTACGTGTTACTTAAAAGTCCTGCCTGACCTTACCAAGCAATAAGATTCTTCAGGGCATATAAAATCCACAGGAAATCTTCAGGATCTTCACCCACCCCAAATCCCCATTATAGCCCATGTTCCACAAACCTCAAAACCTCCCATAAACACAATAGCAAGTACTCTGGAAATACTGATAGGGCACAGGCTGGCCCATCAACCCTAGTAAGGCCCTAGCAACCAGGAAAGGGGCAGAAAAGGCTGGATATAATAATGGAGCCATCACAAGTTGGAATTTCTGTATAAATATGATGATCTATCAATCCATGAACTCTATCTTCACCATACCATGCAGGCTGGAAGTGAAACAATAAAGGTGAAAAGGAGTAATACTTTCCAAAGTCGTTACTAATAACAAATGGCTGCTAGATAGGGTTGGATAATAGAACTGCTGCCATCCCTGACTTTGAAGGTATGTGATGGACTAGAAAAATCCGTGTCTCATGATTCTTACAGGATATGCACCCTTCCCTCCATGTTGCCCTAAATACCTCCTCTGCTACTCCCCATCACTCTAATACCATAGGAAACCATACCTTCCATACAAGGCTGGTGGACTAAATGAAGTCATCCCTCACCCAGTGTTTCAACTCACAGAAACAAGCACTGACCCTTGAAATACATGGAACCAGCACTGCATTGGAGGTAAAAGTAGGCCTATACCTAGTCAATGAAATAGGGGGCAGGGTAGGGCTGATGTAAAGACGGCTGCTGAGATCATACTTCTTAGAGTCATGCTCAATTTCTTCAAAGCACTACACAGTTTTTCCTTCCTTGAAATAGATTCCAGATGTATCCTCTACCTTTTCCCCTCGTTTGCTCTTACTCCAAATTCTCAGGGTTTCACCCCTAACTACTTCCCCTACCCACAATCTTTCAAACAGAATTCTTAATAACAGCAACATCTACAGGACCAGAGATGTTGACTAGCTATACACTATCCCATTCCTAATCCCTAGATCCCTTTTGTTATTTTAATATATGAGAAGTCAAGCTTCTAAAACCCTTAAGCTCCAAAAGCAGAAGTACTTGAAAGGCTCATGGCATTTGGTTGAGCTATTCAATCAGCCTCAAAAAGCCTAGACCAGCAATTCCACACCCAACCCCACATCTCAGTGTTCACACCTGAAAATTGATGAGGCCTAATCGGGTAATCATCCATGAGTTCTAACACTCTATTGAATATGGACTTGTGTTTCCTTTCTCAAACCATATACCCTTTACCCTGTGGCTCTGGAGGGTTACTACCAAATCCAGAACAGCTCTGGTGGTAGTAGTAGCCCCAAAGGACTTGGATGCAGGTCTTCCAAAGCAGCAGCAGGTTCCCTACCATGGGAAAGTCTAATGGAGTTCTTATCCTACTGTTCTGACCCTAAATCTGAAGGCAATTACCAGATTCTTCCTCAAGCTTTCTTGGACATTAGGCTTCTAATGATAGGGTAAAAGTAAACAAATACAATCCCTGATATTTGGCATTGCTCAGGAGCCAGGGTGAAACAAAGTGACGTCCTGGAAAGACTAACTTAATTCCATGGCACTGTGGACATGAGAGCTCACTGGTGACATAGTACAAGGCTAAAGATAAATTGGGGTCTCAAAGGGCTACAAGAATGAATGTGTATCAAGAAAGTCAAAAGATGACACTTGTTAGTGTTAAGTGTAGCAATTTAGAGGTTAGGCTCTGACACCATAAGACATGCTTTCAAGAAGAGAGTTTGGCCATTCTTGCCAAGTTCATAATTTCTATTGGTGTGATGCTCTGTCATCAAAATGTAATAAAAACACAATAGTAATATTAGAATTGCTGAGACAATTATGTTAAATTGTAGGTTTGGATATCTCTGACACAATCTGTAGGTTTGGATATCTCTGAAATGAGTCAACCTTGGGAAGAAATGGCTTATTTTTTTTTCCTTTTTTTAAAATTAAATCATAGCTGTGTACATTAATGCAATCATGGGGTACAATGTGCTGGTTTTATATACCATTTGAAATATTTTCATCAAACTGGTTAAAATAGCCTTCACCGCATTTTCTTAGTTATTGTGTTCAGACATTTATACTCTACACTTAGTGAATTTAACATGTACCCTTGTAAAATGCACCATAGGTGATGGTCCCACCAAGTACCCTCCCTCTACCCAGCCTCCCCCCTCCCCTCCCTCTCCTCTTTCCCCTTTTTCTTGGGCTATAGTTGGGTTATAGCTTTCATAAATTGGTTTCATAGTAGGGCTGAGTACATTTTTTTTTTTTTTAAAGAGACAGTGTCTTGCTATGTTGCCAAGGTTGGAGTGATCTCTGGATCACTCTCTTACTAGGTCAGTATATAAGTATATACTTTTGCTAGGTAAATACTGGGAAATTTTCTTATGTGTGAAGGTTATCTGTACTTCTCTTCCTTTAATATATCTGAGTTAATTATATCTTAAACAATTCAAAGTTTTCCTTGGACTATAAAATGACATGAATTGAGCTTCAAATTCAAACTTATAACTTAAAAGAATTCTGATCTTATTAAAATTATTTTCTCTCCAATTTGTAATTATCTCTACAAAATACATGATATTAATTCCAATAATAATTAACTCATCAGAGGATACAGGGAACAGAATTATCTGCAAGGCCCAGAGTAGGTAATAAGAAGTAGGAACACAGACATAAGATGTTTAGTTTTGAAATAGCAAAGCTATATTAAATTTTCTTTAAAATCAGAAAGCTGCACAAAGCATTAGTTTAGAACTTATACTATATTTAAATGCATAAACATTTCCCCAATTACAGAGAGATAGCCTGCCTCTCAGCAACAATCCAAACTACGAATGGGATGACTCCTCACCTGACACAAGTCTGCAGTCTTCGGTGAATGAGCTGGGAAGTTGAACTGAGACTGAAGACCTGAAGATGGAGGAGAATGAACCTGAAAAGAAACCACTGGAGCAAAACAGTTAACCTGATATCAGGTTGGATCCCAGGAATCTCTCTGTTGTGGTAGCCAAATAAAGGAATCAAAAGACAATTCTCTACTTGGGAAGCCACGGGAATACTTTTGAACAAGTCTCATGTTAAAGAACTTCTTCCAGGAGTATGGTTAAATTGCAAAAACATGTTTATAGTAAGATTGTTAGGACAGACTCATCATCAGAGAAAATACCAGAAAGGTCAAAGGTATCTAGGAAAGTTCTAAGATGACACTGCAGTATGGAGAAATTAAGAGGTCACTAAAGAAAAAAAAAAAAAGAAATTAAGAGGTCAGGCTCTTAAAATGTAAGACATGTATAGAAGGGGAGTTTCCATCTATTCCATCTTTGACAAGGGCTAGTTCACCCCTCCTTAGGAAACCTGGTTGTCCCTCCTTCCCAGAAGACCACCAGTACTAATGCTGAACTTAATGCCCATACCCAATCAGCACAGTGTACTACAGCCCAGAACTCCTGGGCACCAGTGATCCTCCTCTCTCTCAAGTGGCTGAGACTACAGATGCACAGTACCTTGTCAGGAGAAATAGACTTTATAAAGGTCATTTCTGAATGGGTTCATTGTTCTACCAGGTTTGAAAAACAGACACAGAGACAATGGTGATGTCCAGATGTCTTACTAGAGAAGCACTGTAGTTAATCCTAACATACCTATGCTATTAATTTTTCTGACTATATCTCCTTTGCTGATATTCCTAAGAGCACAAGCACCAATGGATATTGAAAAGGACCTTATTTTGAAAAGGACCTTATTTTTACATATCTGAGTTAATTATATCTTAAACAATTCAAAGTTTTCCTTGGACTATAAAATGACATGAAGCTTCATTGATAAAGATAATAAATATCTTCACTCTGTGACCACTGGAAGCAATGTTACTGAGTGTAACTAAACTTAATTACCCCATCCATCTGAAAAAAATAAGAAATAATATTAGAATTTACTTCCTAAGCATAAAAATTAAGTTAAGGTTGGATGTGGTGGCTCACGCCTGTAATCTAGCACTCTGGAAGACTTAGGCATGAGGGTTGTTGGAGGCCATGAGTTCAAAACTAACCTGAGCAAGAACAAGACACCATCTCTATTAAAATAGAAAAAAATTAGCCAAGTATAATGAAATGCTCTTGTAGGGCGTGCTATTTGGAGCTGAGGTAGGAGGATCACTTGAGCCTGGAAGTTTGAGGTTGCAATGAGCTATGTGTGATGAAGCCACTGCACTTTAGCCAGGCTGACAGAGTGAGATTGTCTCAAAAAGCCCACAAAAACAAAAACACTGAGTTAATGTACACATAGAATTGTGTGTAACACATAATATGAGCTCAGTCAATATTAACAATTGTTATCAAAAGGCTATTATAAAAAATATTCTATACGGCAGTGGTCTCAACCTGTGGGTCGCAACCAACAGGAACTGTACAAAAGAGTCGCAGCATTTGGAAGGTTGAGAACCACTGCTATAAAGGGACTGCTGTCAGAAATAGAACAAAGAGATAAGAGCTGATTAAGAGGTATTTACATGAGAAAGAATGCAGTTGTAGGGCGGTGCCTATGGCTCAAAGGAGTAGGGCACTGGCCTCATATACCAGAGGTGGTGGGTTCAAACCCAGCCCCAGCCAAAAACTGCAAAAATAAATAAATAAATAAGTAAATA
This sequence comes from Nycticebus coucang, assembly GCF_027406575.1. NCBI lineage: Eukaryota > Metazoa > Chordata > Mammalia > Primates > Lorisidae > Nycticebus > Nycticebus coucang. The sequence goes on from NC_069804.1 coordinate 84,312,374, forward strand.
AATAAATAAATAGAATGCAGTTGTATTTAGAAGAAAAGTGCTAGAAAGCATATTAAAAGGGTAGAATAATCTCAGCCATTAGAAATCATATAGAGAAAGAGAAATGAACAGAGCTTGTCTTTCAGCATATGGCTAAAACCAGACGGCAAAGAATGGTGGCTGACAGGAGGGTTCAGGAGGCTGATATGTGTCAGAGGGGAGAATGAACTAAGCATGAAAACAAATATGAACATATAATCCACATCTGCTTTTTAAACATAGGTCTGATTACACTTGACTCTGTTCACATTCGCTAATCAAGACATGTGAAAAAGGCAAAACAAAACAAAAACAGGTCTCACAAGTTATAAGTTCAGTTTATAATAAAAGAAATTGTCAGGCCAGGGGTGGTGGCTCACCTTTATAACCCCAAACGCTTTGGGAGGCTGAGGCGGGATGATTGCTTGAGGCCAGAAGTATAAGACCACCATGGGCAAAAGCAAGATCCCCATGTCTACAAAAAATTTAAAAAATTAGTCAGGCTTGATGGCACAAACCTATAGTCCCAGCTAATCAGAAGGCTAAGGCAGAAAGATTGCTTGAGCCGAGGAGTTCGAGGCTATCGTGAGCTATGATGACGCCACTGCACTCTAGCTCAGAAAACAGTGCAAGACCCTGTACCCTTACAAGCCCCTGCCAAAAAAAGAATAAAATTGTCAGAGAAACACATACATTTGTATATAAAAGTATATAAAAATGTTCCCATAATTATGTTAATTATATTACTTTCAAACTTCATGAAAACTAAAAACAATCCAAATGTTTAAATTAAAAGATAAAAGGGACTGTCCTAAAAAACATCATGGTTCAAATGAAAGACTTTTATGGATTCACATCTAAAGACAGTAAAATGTTGTTAAAAGCCACCTAAAAACACTATGAATATACACACACAGGAAAGAAATATAATCCAAGTGGCTATGCATATGCTTTTATTAACTGTCCCATGCCTTTTGTCAATTTTTAAAAATGAATATTTATGGCTTTTTATAATTTTTTAAATACATAGTACAGGAGGAAAAGAAAATGATTCTTTGTAACCCTAAATGATAGATATATATCTGAAATTATTGTTCTCTAAAGAAATTGACTAAGAGTCCTCAGAGAATATGGAGGAAAGAGGAACAAATAAAGGAAAAAAAGCAATACATGTTCAGGTGGTGAACACCAATTTTACACAACATCCCAACCTCCATTAAAAATAGTTAAAAGAAAAATCTTTTTAAAATCACAAACTATTTTAGTGTGATTGCTTAATTTTAATCAAGGAGGAAAAGAAAAGGCAGTAATGCCAAAGATATCACGTCTAGAATTTAAAAAAGTGTCAATTTTTAGATAGCCTGTCCTAACACTGACACGGCTGCGTCATAATCCCAGTGGATCAAAGTTGTATCTTCATACTTGAACGTCAGTATCAAGATTCTTATTGTAAGAAATTTAACAATTCTTTATTACAAGCAGTTCCCGAGTTACAAACATCCAACTGACATACGACTGACATATGACAGATAGAGGCAATTACAGGTAAGGTAAAAGTACTTGTTCCAACTTACATACAAATTCAACTTAAGAACAAATCTACAAAACTTATTTGTTGCCTGGGGACTACCTATATATAGTTTACTATGACCAAATTAAATTATTACCCTAATAAAATGTTGAAACAATTAACAAAAGCATTACATAAACATCTCAGAGCAGCACTATGCATCATAGAGCAGAAAAACAAAATGTGGCATATAAATAAAATATGTATATAAATAAATACATACTAACATATGTGGCATATAAACAAAACATGACATACAATATTGACATAAACATATAGTATTATTCAGTGACATAAACATACAATATTAGTCAGCCTTAAAAATAAAGCTCTGACATATGACAGAAACATGGATGAACTTTATAGACATTGTGCTAAAGTGAAATAAGCCAGACACAGAGGTCAAATATTGTATGATTCCAACTTAAACAAAATACCTGGAATAGGCTAATTAATACAGACTGAAAATAGATTAGAGATTACAAAGGGCTAGAAAGAATAAAATAAATGTACTATACAAATATAAGATGTTATATGAAACCCGCACATTGTACCCCTTGATTGCACTAATGTACATAGTTATGATTTAACAATAAAAAAAATTAATAAAAAAAAAAACAAATATAAGATGTTAACAAGGAAAACTAGGTGTGGAACATATTGGAACTCCCTGTACTATCTTTGTAACTTTCTATAAATCAATGACTGTTCTGAAACAAAATTTTTATTTATTTATTTATTTAATTATTTATTTGATTAGTGTTTTTTAAGAGACAGTGTCTCACTTTGTCACCCTAGGTAGAATGCTGTGGCATCACAGCTCACAGCCACCTCCAGCTATTGGGCTTAGGTGATTTTCTTGCCTTAGCCTCCTGAGTAGCTGGGGCTACAGGCACCTGCTACAACATCTGGCTTTTTTTGTTGTTGTTGCAGTTTGGCAGAAGGCTGGGTTTGAACCCGCCACCCTCGGTATGGGGCCAGCGCCCTACTCACTGAGCCACAGGCGCTGCCCAAAAATGTTTATTAAAAAAAAAAAAAAAAAACCAGAATGATGTTTACCCCCCCACAAAATCTTACCATATAAATAGGTTAACATACATTTTGATATATGTCCTAAAAATTAGACTTATTACAAATTAAATAAGGAAAACTGAATCAAGTTTACTATATCCGTGTGAGACCTCTAGTGTGCAAGGAAAATTTTAGAAAACCTATTTTGTGATACCACGCTAAAATTCAGGTTAAACAGCCCAGACTTTTGAACATTTTGAACAAAATTAGTTAATCAACTAAAAAATGGTTAAATAAGACCAGTGAAGTATAAACTAAAACATTTTTGGAAAGTCAATTGAGAGGAACTTTAATAAATATAAACTTTTGGCTCGGCACATACACCAGAGCTGGTGGGTTCTAATCCAGCCCAGGCCTGCCAAGCAACAATGACAACTACAGTCAAGAAATAGCCGGGCATTGTAGTGGGCACCTGTAGTCCCAGCCACTTGGGAGGCTGAGGCTGATTGTCTTAAGAGAATCACTTAAGCCCAGGAGTCGGAGGTTGGTCTGAGCTGTGATGCCATGCACTCTACCCAGGGCGATAGCTTGAGGCTCTGTCTCAAAAAAAAAAAAAAGAACCCCCACCCAAAACAAGAAAGAAACATTCATATTTTTTGCCAACTTTTCAAAAGATGCCATTATATAGAAATCATATGGAAATACTCACACAAAGACACCTGGATGGAATTTACACTGTGGAAGACACAACCCAAAGGCTTATTAATAAAGAAATGCTGGGCGGTGACTGTGGCTCAAAGGAGTAGGGTGCAGGCCCCATATGCTGGAGGTGGTGGGTTCAAACCCAGCCCCAGCCAAAAACTGCAAAAAAAAAAAAAAACAATGCTGAATGAATTATATTATATAACTTATGGTATCCATGAATTTTTATTTCAAACTAAGAGCCAAGTATTATGCTGCGTAGTCCAGAGTTACATGTTAAATGCTAAAATTGATGTTATTAGGAACTTAAAATTGAATGACCAGTGTATAAAAAAGAATCCTGGTTAAGCCGTGTAAAGACCCATAGCAAGACAAGAGGACTTTCTATGAATATAAGTCATGATATACTCCATAAATACTATCATTCAACCAAGAAAACAAGCAATGTGCACCAAAAGGCATGCAAGAAAGCCACAGATCATGAAATATTACCTAGACCTGTTTCTGATATAGTTCTGCTACTGTTATGATACACTGGACTTTGATTAAAACCCCCATGCACATTAATTTTAACATGTAAACTTTTCTATTATGAAAGTCCACATAAGGCTCAGCACTCATGGCTCAGTGGTTAGGGCGATGGCCATATACACCTAGGCTAGAGGATTCGAACCTAGCCTGGGCCTGCTAAACAACAATAACAACTACAACAAAAACAACAACAAAATAGTCAGGCATTGTGGCGGGCTCCTGTAGTCCCGGCTACTTTGGAAGCTGAGGCAAGAGAACTGTTTAAGCCCAAGAGTTTGAGATTACTGTGCACTGTGACACCATGGCACTTTACGGAGGGTGAGCAACATAGTGAGACCCTGTCTCAACAACAAAAACAAAAAAAAAAGGTCCACATATGTATATATACCATGTTACACATTTACGGGACAACTGGCAGAAAAAAAACATACATATAATAATAGCAGGGAAAAACCTAACTAGAACTAACACAAAATAATGAAAACTTTCAAGATGGAGACTACCCTAGTACACATATAGTAAATTTCTTAAGTAGGGAAGTCATGAGCCCTGACAAGGAATAGTCATTGACTCAAACGTTACTAAAATAGAATGAAGAAATTTAGAGTATAGGAAATGGCATCACATAAATGAGTCTAAATGTAGATAGGCAGCAAGTGGGCACAACATAAATAACAAGATTTATAACACACAATTAAAATAATTCTATACTATTATAAGTTAATGACACAAACCTGTAAGTCCAGAAGTAGACTCAAATAAATAATAATTTAGTACTGGATAGATGTAACTTTAAATGAGTGAGCAAGCTGGGTACAGTGGCACGTACCTGTAGCCCCAGCTAATCTGGAGGTTAAGGCAAGCAGATTGCTTGAGTGCAGCCTGGGCAACATAGCAAGACCTCATCTTTTTTTTTAAAAAGTGAGGAAACGGGAGGGGGGTGGGGCCTTGGTGTGTGTCACACTTTATGGGGGCAAGACATGATTGCAAGAGGGACTTTACCTAACAATTGCAATCAGTGTAACCTGGCTTATTGTACCCTCAATGAATCCCCAACAATAATAAAAAAAGAAAAAGTGAGGAAACAAGTACAAAATGGATTTTTAGGATAACACGCTAGCCATTTAAAATCAAATGTAAGATCATTCTATGGCTGCCAACATCAAAATAAGATCCAAATCAAGTTTAAAAATAAATAAAAATACTAAAAAGTTAAATTTATAGAGCTGCTCATGTAATATTTATTTCTTTGACCTAATAAAAGCTATATTCATAGATTTTCCTAAAATTGAACCACCCTTACATGACTAATACCAATACCACCACTTCTTGCTCATTGTGTATTAGGCATGAATTTGCTCCTGGATTTTTGTTGCCAAGCTTTTACTTAGGTTATTTGCTTATATTATCACTATCAAAAATGGGTCTAATACAGTGTTCCCCAATTCAGGGCTGGACAAAGACCTCTGCTTCCTAGGCCTAAACAAACTTCTTTTCCCCCAAACTGCACTCTCTGAACACAAACAAAACGAGAAAAGCAGTTTTTCCACTATTTCATGTAAGCCAGCCTCTTCTGAAGTAGACTCCCAGCCACTTTCCCAGGAGCTCAGAGGGACTGCCTTCGTTAATACACTCATTGCTAATCAACATTGGAAAGGTGACTTTTGTGTACCAAGCCCTAGCCAAGTGTAATTCTCAAGACCTCCCTATTTACAACAGTATATAACCCCTTAGACCAAAGACCCACAGGGACTTCCCACTTAGGTCTCCCTCCCTCTGTCAGAGGCTCTGGTGCCTTTCATTCCTTCTGTGTTCCTTTCTAATAAATCCTATCTTATCATTGAGATACCTGGTCTGTAAGTTCATTCTTTGAATCTCCAATACCAAAGACCTACTGCAGAAAGAAAATATGTCAACATATTTTGGGGGCTCACCCAGGTATGCAATAGGATCACTGAACTCTATCCTGTTCTTTCCTGTAATCATAATGGAGACTAATAATTTGGATGCCTATCAGCCCCTAAAAGCGCATACTGCATCTGCCGACTTGGTACGGGCAAAAGGCTAATGGAGAACGAACTTTCTAACTGCCCTTGGTTCCAAAAGAAAGGAGCAGAAGGGAAAGTTAGAGGCTTCTAAACTCATTCTGTATTCACTATTTTTCTCTGGTGGAGAGCAAAAGGTGGACAGATGAGTCACCCAGAGTTATTGAGTTCCCCAGCAATGATCGTGTCCCCACGTCACCATCACCAGAGGGCCTTCTGAAAATGTGCTCTCCCAGCTGTTTTACTAACCCCTCTAGTCTCCTGGATCCCAAACCTTTCCTACTTATCTCTACTCTCCCCTAGTAGTTTTTATGCTTTTGTATGGTAATAACTACATGTTAGTAATGTCAATAAGGACCTGCTTTGTTAAGTTTACACTGGCTCTTTCTACCGTTTCCCGGAAAATAAGACAGTGTCTTATTTTAAGGTGTGCTCCCAAAGATGCACTAGGTCTTATTTTCAGGGACGTCTTATCTTTCCTGTAAGTAGGTCTTATTTTCGGAGGATGTCTTATTTTCGGGAAAACAGGGTAGTGTTTTTCAAATGCTAAGGGATTTTAAAGGTCCTTTTCATTGCTTTTTCTTCCAAAATTAAATTTAATTGGCTTTTCCCAGTGTTTGCAAAAGAAGTTAAACTGTTAATCCCTCCCAAGACAAAAGGGCAAAATGACTCCCCAACAAGGCTTCTCTGGGTGATCAGGAGCTGGGGTAGGGGAACCTGTGTAGGGTAGCCTAGGGCAACTCCCTGAGGCAAGAATGGCCCTCAACCCTAGAGTATGGTTCAGTCTCTTCTTAAAAAACAGTAATTGAGGAAAAAAAAAAAAAACCTTTAAAAGTAAAGGCACAGAAAATGACCCTGGGTATTCTGATTTATTTATTATTTTTACATATACATGTGTTCATTAGGTTTCCATTTTTTGCCTTCACAGAATTAAAAAGGCTTAAATTTTAATAACAATAACAATGTTTAAAATAAGGACTAGAAACAAAAACCTCCTAAAGAATGAACGAACATAAATACATTCAGAAAAGGAATCAGACAACTGCTACATCAAAACATTAAGCAATAACAATAATGCAAAGAAAGTAACATTCACATTGTCAAATAAGAGTGTCTATTATAGAATGTTTTGACTCTGAGATTCAGCATGGAGTCAACAGTTAACTTCTTTTTAAGTCTCAAAAAATAGACAACTAATATTTATAAATAAAAGTAAAAAATAATTTCAAAAAATGGATCATGCCAAATCTTACAGACAATAGAAAAAGAAGAAATACTTCAAAATCATTCTACTTGATCTGGGTACACCTGATATTAAAATTGGAGAAAATATATTATTAATAAAGGGGAAATTACAAACATACGTCACTTATAAATGAGGATGCGATATCCTGAACAACATATTAACAAGTTGAATTAAAAATTAATGTTTAAGTAATGTACTTTAGTCAAAATTAAATCTAATTTAGGTGAGAATTAATTATTTTTTCTTGTTCTTTTTTTTTTCTTTTCCTTTCCCTCACTCCTTCCCTCCTTCTCTGTCTGGTCTCCCCTCCCCCATGCCCCACAACATCATTAACTGTCACTGTCTTCATATCAAAATTGAATACACAGGATTCATACTTCTCCATTCCTGTGATGCTTCACTAAGAATAATGTGTTCCACCTCCATCCAGGTTAGTACAAATGCTGCAAAATCTCCATTTTTTGATGGCTCAATAATATTCCATGGCATACATATACCACAGCTTACCAATCCATTCTGGGATTGAAGGACATTCAGGTTGTTTCCACATTTTGGCAATTGTAAATTGGGCTGCGATAAACAGTACAGGTGTCTTTTAATAAAAGTTTTCTTTTTTTTTTTTCCTTCTGGATAGATGCCCAGAAATGGGATTGCAGGATCAAACAGGAGGTCTAGGTTAGTTCTTTGAGGTTTCTCCATACTTCCTTCCAAAAAGGTTGTATTTAGTTTGCAGTTCCACCAGCAGTATAAAAGTGTTCCTTTCTCCCCACATTCGCACCAGCAACTGCAGTTTTGAGATTTTGTGATATAGGTCATTCGCGCTGGGGTTAGGTGATCTCAGGGTGGTTTTAATTTGCATTTCTCTAATACTTATGAATGATGAACATTTTTTCATGTTTGCTAGCCATTCATCTGTCGTCCTTAGAGAAGATTCTATACATCTTTCTTCTCCATTGATGTATGGGATTGTTGGTTTTTTTCTTGTAGATTAATTGAAGTTCTCTATAGATCCTGGTTATTAAGCGTTTGTCTGATTCAAAATATGCAAATATTCTTTTCCATTAGGTAGGCTGTCTATTTGCTTTGCTTGCTGTCTCTTTGGATGTACAGCTTTTCAGTTTAATTAAATCCCATTTGTTTATTATTGCAGTTGGTTCTATTGCCATAGCAGTCTTCCTCATAATAAAGTCGTTCCCCAAGCCAATATCTTCCAGTGTTCTTCCTATTCTTTCTTTGAGAATTTTTATCATTTCATGCCTTAAATTTAAGTCCTTTATCCATCTTAAATGAATTTTTGTGAGTGGAGAAAGGTACGGGTCCAGTTTCAGTATTTTACATGTGGATATACAATTCTCCCAGCACCATTTATTGAATAGGGAGTCTTTACACCAGTGGACACTCTTGCTTGGTTTATAGAAGATAGGGTGGCTGTAACTTGTTGGTTTCATTTCCTGGTATTCTATTCAATTCCAAATATCTATGTCTCTTTTGTTGTGCCAGTACCATGCTATCTTGACCACTATGGCCTTATAATACAGCCTAAAATCTGGTATGGTGATACCCCTGGCTTTGTTTTTATTACTAAGAACTGCCTTAAGCTACACGGGGTTTTTTATGGTTCCATACAAAATGCAGAATCATTTTTTCCAAGACTTGAAAGTAGGATGCTGGTACTTTAATAGGGATGGCATTGAATCAGTAAATTGCTCTGGGAACTACAGACATTTTAACAATGTTGATTCTTCCCAGACATGAGCATGGTATGTTCTTCCATTTGTTAATGTCCTCTGCTATATCCTTCCTTAGGGTTTCATAATTTTCTTTATAGAGGTCCTTCACCTCTTTTGTTAGGTATATTCTTAAGTATTTCATTTTCTTTGGGGCTATGGTGAAGTGAGTTGAGTCCTTAATTAACCCCTCATCTTGGCTGTTCTTGGCATATACAAAGGCAACCGACTTGTGGACGTTGATTTTATATCCTGAGACATTACTGTATTTTTTTGATGCCTTCCAAGAGTCTTGTGGTTGAGTCTTTAGGGTTCTCTAAGTATAAGATCATATCATTAGCAAAAAGGGAGAGTTTGAACTCCTATGCTCCCATTCGGATAACCTTTATTTTCTTGTCTTGTCTAATCGTGTTGGCTAGAACTTCCAGCACTATGTTGAATAGTAATGGACAACCTTGTCTGGTTCCAGTTCTAAGAGGAAAAGCTTTCAGTTTTATTCCATTCAGTAAAATATTAGATGTGGGTTTGTCATAGATAGCTTCGATCAGTTTAAGAAATATGCCACCTATGCCTATACTCCTCAATGTTCTAATTAGAAAAGCATGCTGGATTTTATCAAATGCTTTTTCTGCATCTATTGAGAGAATCATATAGTCTTTGGTTTTGCTTCTGTTGATATGGTGAATAATGCTATAGACTTGTGTATTTTAAATCAGCCTTGCATCCCTGAGATGAAACCTACTTGATCATGATGTACGACTTTTTTGATGACAAGCTGTAATCTATTGGCTAAGATTTTGTTGAGAATTTTTGCATCTATATTCATTTGTGAAATTGGTCTGAAATTCTTCTTTTTAGTTGGATCTTTTCCTGGTTTTGGTATCAGGGTGATGTTTACTTCATAAAACGTGTTGGGAAAGATTCCTTCTCCTCAATTTTTTTCAAATAATTTCTGCAGTATAGGAACAAGCTCTTCCTTGAAGGTTTGATAAATCCATCAGGGTGACTGCAGACTTCTCTAATGAAACTTTTCAAGCCAGAAGACAATGGTGATCTGTTTTTAATCTACTTAAACAGAACAACTTCCAGCCCAGAATTCTACATCCCGCTAAGGTAAGCTTTAAAATTGATAGGAGAAATCAAATATTTTATTGATATGCAAACATTGAGGAAATTTGCCACAACAAGACCAGCTTTACATGAAATATTTCAACTTTTTCTACACACTGACCATCACAATGGACCTCCAGCAACGTAAACACCCAGAAATTAAAGGACAGAACCTAGTCTCAAAAATGACTGTGGATAGACAAAACTAAGGAATGGACTTTCACAAAATGAGATGAACAGAACGCTACCACACTTATCAATTATCTCAATAAATGTCAATGGCTTGAATTCCCCACTGAAGAGGCACAGATTGGCTGACTGGATTAAAAAACACAAGCCATCTATTTGCTGTCTGCAGGAAACACACCTCACACCAAAAGACAAAGTAAAACTCAGAGTTAAAGGTTGGAAGTCAATTTTTCAGGCAAACGGAATTCAGAAGAAAAAAGTGGTTGCAATCTTATTTTCAAATACATGTGGATTTAAAGCAACTAAAGTAAAAAAAGAAAATGATGGTCACTTCATATTTGTCAAATGAAAAATACAAGACTTTTCAATTCTAAATATTTATGCGCCCAATTTAAATGCTCCCAGATTCTTGAAACGGACCTTGCTTAGTTTGAGCAATATGATAGCCTATAACAGGGGACTTCAAAACCCCTCTCTCAGAGCTGGACAGATCCTCTAAAAAGAAATTAAACAAAGATGTTAGCGATTTAAATGAGAACCTAGAACAACTGTGCTTGATAGACATATATAGAACATTCCATCCCAAAGATAAAGAATATACATTCGTCTCATCATCCCATGGAACATTCTCCAAAATTAATCATATCCTAGGACACAAAACAAACCTCAACGGAATAAAAAGAATTGAAATTCTACCTTGCATCTTCTCAGACCACAAGGCACTAAAAGTGGAACTCAACTCCAACAAAAATGCTCAACCTCACACAAAGGCATGGAAGTTAAACAACCTTATGCTGAATGACAATTGGGTGTGGGAAGAAATCAAAAAAGAAATCATTAACTTCCTTGAGTATAACAATAATGAAGACACAAGTTACCAAAACCTATGGGATACAGCAAAAGCAGTCCTGAGAGGAAAATTTCTGTCTTTAGAAGCCTACATTAGAAAAACAGAAAGTGAGCACATTAACAAACTCACAATCCATCTGATGGAATTGGAAAAAGAAGAACAATCTAAGCCTAAACCCAGCAGAAGAAAAGAAATATCCAAAATTAAATCAGAGATTAATGAAACTGAAAACAAAAGAATCATTCAGAAAATTAATGAAATTAGGAGTTGGTTTTTGAAAAAATAAATAAAATTGATAAACCTTTGGCTAGACTATCTAGAAATAAAAAAATAAAATGTCTAGTAACCTTAATCAGAAATTACAAAGGGGAAATAACAACTGATGCTACAGAGATACAAGAGATTATCTCTGAATACTACCAGAAACTTTATGCCCAGAAATTTGACAATGTGAAGGATATGGATCAATATGTGGAATCACACCCTCTCCCTAGACTTACCCCAGATGAAATAGACCTCCTGAACAGACCAATTTCAAGCACTGAGATCAAAGAAACAATAAAAAATCTTCCAACAAAAAAATGCCCTGGTCTGGATGGCTTCATACCAGAATTTTAACAAACCTTCTGATTTCTTTTGTCTATAGGTATAAATATAATGGTTTAAAAGCATGCTAAACTTTTCTAAGACTTCAGCTAGTTGTAACTAATTCTAATGCAAACATTTTTAAATGTCTCTTAAACCTGAGAAGACCAGATTGACCCCACTTGCATGCCCTCATCCCATACCCCTCACTTTCTCATGACCTGTCCCTGAGCACTTAGGCCCTGCAGAAATGGTAAGTGTTAAATAAACATACCCTATGGAGACAGGGTAGATTAGCCCAGGATATAAGCCCTTGTAAAAAACCCCATCTGGCTCCCCTTGTAATTGCTCAATCCCAACCTCCCTTTTGCTTCTGTAAATTGCTTTGCCTTAGGAATTCCAATCCCCTACCCAACTGAAAGAAGGGTATAAAAAATCCCCTATCTCTTTTGCTGAGATTTTTTCAGGTAGGAACTTGTCTTGGTTAGCTAGCCAATAAAGGAACCCATACCTAATTTGAACTCAAATTCCACTTTCATTGCATACGTTTGGAGGCCCCAGTGAGATCTCGTCAGCTGGAGGTTTGGCCTTCCTGTGCAGCCCCTGAGAAGTTCCAGGGCCCAGTAATTTCCTGAACTACTCTGAAGGTTCCAGAGGAACTCTGATCAACTCCACCAAATTCTTGGGTCCAGAACTCCCTCTTGAGAGGTAAGCCTTCTATTTCTAAGTGTGGTTTCTTTGTGTTCAGGAAGTAACATTATGTTCCCAGAAATGGGTCACAGAATAGTCACTGGGACACCAGTGCCACCAGGAGGTGGGTGAGTGCCCTGGGACACCAAGTTATCATGCAGGGAGGATGAGAGAGGCCCAAGAAGGAGGTGTATAGACTCCTGAGGGCGGCCAGGCAGAGGCCCAAGGAGACATAGGGGATTCTGAGGGTAGCCTGGTGCTGGGTAGGTCTGTTCCAGGTTCCTGGAAACATGGAGATGACGGTGGGGAACCTTGGCCTCAGATGTGCATGTTCAATTTGTTCATGTGTTTGTTTGTCATCATTGCCATCAGTGTGCCTATTACTCTTCTTGTCTGTCCTGATATAACTTGCATTGTTTTTGGCTGGGTTCACAATCATGGAAACTCAACCAAGTAAATCCCTGACACCCCTCCAGTGCATGTTAAAGAACTTCACTGTTGGCTTCTCCGATGACTATGGAGTCTGGTTTTCTAAGAACTGTCTCTCAGTCCTCTGCGAAGTTGAATGGCAGTTTTAATGTAGGGTAGACTTCCACTGGCTTCCTTGACCTGGCTCTCAAGACTGCAGTCCAAAAAGTGGTTACTGGCAAGCCAGGTCACCCCGGACCAGTTCCCCTACATTTATCAGTGGCTGATTTTAATCTGAAACCCCCCTCCCTGGCTTCACGTATGTGTGGTGGGTACCTATTCATCAGTATTACTTGTTCGTCCCTGGTCGCAAGGGGACTGCCACAATCAGAAGCCAGTTTTACCTCTATCGGGGAGGAGGATTTGCCTCTTCCCTACAACACTGACAGGCTGTCCTCCCCAACAGTGTCCTATCTACGGGGGAGGGCTTGCCAGTGCCTAGGCACCTGTCCCCCTCAAACTCACCTTCAGCTTCTCATCTTCAGTCCCATACGGACCCTGAGCCAAGGCGTGAAGCTCTCATTCTCCTCCTCAAGGAAGTACCTCCTGTGAACAGGGGTGATGGTGGCCGTCCCTTCCTTGTTTATGTCCCCTTCTCCACTTTAGACTTGTACAATTAGAAGGCACAGAATCCACCCTTTTCTCCAAAGTCCCAAGTCCTAACCTCCCTTATTGAGTCCTTCCTGTGGAATCACCTTCCAACCTGGGATGACTGCCAGCAACTCTTCCTGACACTCCTCATGTCTGAGGAATGGGAGAGAGTCAGAGTTGATGTGTGGAAAGCTTTCCTGGCCACCACTGGTGCTACAGAGGAAGAGGAGAGGGAGGGTTTTGATGTGAGTTTTCCTGGCTGAATGGCTAGATTAAGACCCCAATACCTTAGCAGGGTTCCCCAGGCTCTTGAAACTTTCCACTCGTCTCTCTTATCTGGCCTATGGTCTGCAGCCCGGAGGCCCACTAATTTGTCAAAAACAACCGTTGTAGTTTAGGGTGTGGATGAGTCTCCTGAGGCATACCTGGAGTGGCTCAGAGTCATTCCAAATTTACACCCCATTTGACCCATCTGCCCCTGAAAATGCTAGGGCAATGAATCTGGCTTTTGTCTCTCAGTCTGCACCTAATGTTAAAAGGAAACATCAAAACCCAGAAGGGTTTGCTGGAATGAACATTTCTCAACTCTAAGAAATTGCCCAGAAAGTCTATGACAATAGAGATACAAAAAATCAAAAGCAGAAGACAGCCACAGCTGAAAAAGCTACTTATAGGCAGACTAAGGTCATGATAGCTACACTGCAAGCTGTTCACAAGGACCATTTAAAAATGGAAAGAGAAAAAAGCCTGGGGCCTAGTCAGTGGAATCGGCCTAGATTAGAGAGAGACCAATGTGCCTATTGCAAAAAGAAAGGCCATTGGAAGAATGAAGGCCCAGAACACAATGCCAGTCAAAAAACCCTACAAAAGGTCTTGACATTGCCAATAGGAGATAAAAATGACTCTGACTGACAGAGGCAGGGCTCTCTACCACTAGGCCCCAGAGAGCCCATGGTGCAGGCTAAGATATGGGGCCGCATAATTAAATTTCTGGTAGATATGAGAGCAGAGTGGTCTGTCTTGCAGGAGCCAATGCGAACACTGTAAGAGAAAAAGTTCCCATCCAAGGGGCTACCGGGACCACTCAGATGTGCCCAATCACTCAACATCAAACTGTGGACTTAGGCAAAAAACAAGTTACCCATACTTTTCTAGTAAAACCATACTCAAACCCTCTTGTTGGCAAAGAACTGCTTCGAAAACTCTAAGCTGTTATTTCATTCGCCCCCCAGGGGGATTAGATTACACTGGGCTCAACCTCACTGCAGAGGAAATCCATTTATCAATTGAGCTTGTCAGAAGAACATCGCTTACTCCCTCCTCCAGAGGGGGAGGGAGAAGGACACAGAGAAACCTCAACCAAATTAAAGGCTGAATTCCCCCAGGTTTGGGCTGAATCTAATCCCCCAGGTCTAGTTGGCCATCACCTGCCGGTGGTAGTTCAACTCCTGGCTGGGGCCTCACCTGTCCAAGTTCAACAATATCCAATGAGCCACCAGGCTCGCCTGGGGGTAGCCCCACATGTCCAGCGCTTGTTAGAAACTAGAATTCTGATCCCATGCCAGTCATCCTGGAACACCCCGTTTCTTCCAGTCAAGAAGCTGGGAACATCAGATTTCCAGCTGGTTCAAGACCTCTGGGAGGTAAACAAGTGAGTAGAAACAATACATCTAACTGTTCCTAATCCATACACTCTCTTAAGCCTCCTCCCACCAGAATTCCAGTGTTCACAGTTCTGGACCTAAAAGATGCCTTCTTCACCATCCCACTAGCCCCAGCCAGTCAACCAATCCTCACCTTCGAATGGATGATCCTGAATCTGGAAGGACCAGTCTACTCATATGGACAAGATTCCCCCAAGGCTTCAAAAACTCCCTCACTCTGTTCGGGGAAGCCTTGGGAAGGGATCTAAAGATTTTCAAAGCAAGATATATGAACTGTGTTCTCCTGAAGTATATAGATGATATCCTGCTAGCAACAACCAATTATGATGGAGTGTACCCCAGGCCTTTTGAAATACCTCTAGGAATTGGGGTACCGGGTATAAGCTAAGAAAGCTGAGATTTGCCTGACGAAAGATACCTCAGATACCTGCTGTCAGAAGGCAAACAAACTCTGACCAGTGAGAGAAAATGAGCAATTCTTCAGATCCCTATACCAGCCACAAAGAAACAAGTTCGGGGATTTCTAGGGGCTGAAGACTATTCTTGTTTGTGGATTCAAGGATTTGCTGAAATAGCGAAGCCATTTTAGGTAGCCACCACTGGAGACAGCCCTCTGTTATGGACCAAGCAAGAAAATAAAGCTTTTAGGGCCCTAAAATAGGCCTTAGCCACAGCTCCTGCCTTAGCACTCCCACACATTACAAAGCCCTTCCATCTGTTCACTCATGAAGTGAAAGGCATAGCAAAGGGTGTACTAACTCAAGCCCTTGGGCCATGGAAGTGGCCTGTAACCTATTTGTCAAAGCAGCTAGACCCAGTGGCCACAGGATGGCCAAGTTGTTTACGGGCTGTTGCAGCCACACCCCTGTTAGTATGAGAAACCGATAAGCTAACTTTAGGCCAGGACTTAATTCTAACGGCACCACATGCCGTAGAAAACCTCCTGCAGGGAGCTAGCAGCCGACAGATGTCTAACACCAGTTACCCAGTACTAGAGCCTGCTTCTAGACCAACCATGCCTGAGATTCAGTCCCACCCTGAGCCTAAATCCGGCAACCCTGCTGCCAGATGATGACCTGCAAGAGTCCATCCATGACTGCAAAGATGTGCTGGACCTTTGTCAAAAGGGCCTTATGGACTTGCAGGACACCCCATACCAGAATGCTGATGTCACAGTGTACACCAATGGAAGCAGCTATATTTGAGACCAAACCTGGAAAGCAGGAGCCACCGTGACCACCCAGGATGAGGTAATATGGGCACAGGACTTGCTGGTGGGCACTTCAGCTCAAAAAGCCGAATTAATTGCTTTAACTCAAGCCCTCCAATGGGGAAAGAACAAAGCAATTAACATCTATACTGATAGCTGGTATGCATTTGGGACAGTATACACAAATGGCCAGATTTACAAAGAAAGAGGACTTCACACCTTGGCAGGAAAAACTATTAAGAACAAAAATGAAATACTGGCCTTATCAGAGGCTCTTTGGCTCCCCAAGAAGGTAGCAGTCATCCACTGGCCAGGGCACAAGAAGCCTAATTCCCCAGAGGCAATCCGTAGCAGACTGCTGGAGAAGTGGCCTTAACCTCAGTGAAACCCCTGGGCATTCTACCCACAACCATCCTGTTTCCTGCTCCAGTCCTCACTATAGCCCCCACATACTCTGAAGAAGAAATTCGCAAAAGAACAGGGAGCCAAAGAAATCGGAGGCTGGTTGAGACTCCCTGATTTATCTACCTGACCCAGTAGGGAGGGAGCCGATACAACTCCATTCAGTAACCCATTTGGAGGTAAGAAAATGCAAAAACTTTTGGAACCAAGGTACTTGTTTTAAACCTTGGCAGAAGTTGCCGGGTCCACAGCTGCCCAGCTGCCCAGTGTGTTAACATGTGAAAAAGTAAATGTGAAAGCAGGGCAAAACTCCCAAAAGGAATTCGCCTTAGGGGACAAATGCCAGGAGAAAGTTGGGAAATTGACTTTACTGAAATCCACCCTACCAGCAGAGGATATAAATACCTCCTAGTATTAATAGATACATTCTCAGGATGGATAGAAGTCTTCCCCACCAAAAATGAAACAGCCTTCACCACAGCAAAAAAACTCTTAAAATGCAATTATCCCTAGTTTCAGATTACCTCTTTCCATTGGCTCAGATAACGGGCCAGCATTTATTTCGGCCCTAACTCAAGTAGTCAGTAAAGCCCTAGGCATGCAAAGGAAGCTTCACTGTGCCTATCTGCCCCAGAGTTCAGGCCAGAATGAACCAGACCCTAAAAGAAACCTTAACCAAACTCATTGAAGAGACCAGTGAAAGGTGGACGGAGCTCCTCCCCTTAGCAGCCCTTAGAGTACAATGTACCCCATACAGAGCAGGTTTCACCCCTTATGAAATAATGTATGGCACACCCTCTCTCCTACTCCCCCGAGTATGTGAAACCCACCTTGCATAAATAACTAATCACTCTTTCCTAAAGTATCTCAAAACCCTCCATCAGGTTCAATCAGATCTTCAATTCCTGGTTCAAGATGCACACCCCAGTCCATAGGAGGAGTAGTAAATTTGAACCTGCCTTCAAGCTGGGGGACCATGTGTATGTAAAGACATTCCAGGAAGAGGGACCGAGTCCACAGTGGATAGGCCGTTATACTGTCGTCCTTACCACCCCAACGGCTATAAAGGCAGATGGTCTGACAGCATGGATTCACCACTCCCAAGTGAAAAAGGCCAGAGAAAATGAAAAACCTGCCTGGACTGCTATCTCCAGAGAAGACCCTCTCAAGCTAAGACTTAAAATCTTAATTTGCTTTCTATGTGTCTGCTTGGCTTTGAAATCCCTCCCCAAAACCCTCACTTCAACCACTACTTATTTTGTATTATCCACTTGGACTAAATGGAGGGTGGTGGTGAATATATCCTGGGCAGATAGTACTAAAGTCCTCAAAGCCAAGGAACAGAATCCAGATCCGGTATTTCCTACTGATCTGTGTAGGTTGTTTGATTCATTTCCGTGGAACCAAGAAGGTCTCTGTACTAAGTCTGGAACTTATAGAATGCTCCAGGAGTATGGGACAATGCAGGGTGAAAGAGGCTTATAGAACCTCGAATTCTACCTCTGTGGGACCCCACCAATGAGACCATCCTCCCCTAACCCAAATGAATACCATTGTCCAGCCTAGGAATGTATAACCATCGCCACTTATGAAGGAGGGCCGAATAATACTGAACATATCATCATCCAAAGGACTGGGTGACCCGTATGTACCGTACCTCACACCTGTAATCCCATTTCCATCCAGGTGTGGAACCCCACCCTACATATCTGGGCAAGAGGGTGAACATGGGGAATCCGGTTGGAGGAATGGACCAGACCATGGAATGTTATTCACAATTCAGCAGTTTTCCTTACCACGAAGCCCACCAAAACCAGTGGGGCCTCTCACTAGAATTGAATAGCCTGTTATTTGATCCCCATAACCTTGGACAACCCCAAAGTACAAACCAAAAGCCCCTCCTTCTATCTATAATGCAAATGCTATGTAAATAGTTGTTACACTGTATTGATTTATTGCACTATTTTTACTGCCGTTTTATTTTGAAAATTTTTTTTTTCTTTTTTTTTGGTTTTTGGCTGGGCTAGGTTTGAACCCGCCACCTCCGGCATATGGGACCGGCGCCCTACTCCTTGAGCCACAGGTGCCGCCCTTATTTTGAAATTTTTTTAATTTTTTTTTTTTTTGAGACAGAGTTTCACTCTGTTGCCCTGGGTAAAGTGCCATGGCATAAACATAGCTTACAACAACCTCAAACTCTTGGGCTCAAGAGATCCACCTACCTCAGTCTCCTAAGTAGCTGGGAACTAGGATGCCCAGCTAGATTTTCTATTTTTAGTAGATATGGGATCTTACTCTTGCTCAGGATGATCTTGAAATCTTGCTCAGCCTCCCAGAGTGCTAGAACTACCACCACACCCAGCCTTATGATTGTGTTGTTATTTATTGTTTTGTCCACAAATTTTTGATCGACATTTGGCAGAAATCATGAATGTGGAACCCACTGATAGGGAGGACTTCTTGTACTTACCAAAGGGAAAGTACAGATGACAGCTAGTATTTTCCTATCTTTTATTTATTTATTTTTTTTAGAGACAGAGTGTACTTACCAAAGGGAAAGTACAGATGACAGCTAGTATTTTCCTATCTTTTATTTATTTATTTATTTTAGAGACAGAGTGTTATTGTGTCGCCCTCGGTAGAGTGCCGTGGCGTCACAGCTCACAGCAACCCCCAGCTCTTGGCTTAGGCGATTATCTTGCCTCAACCTCCCGAGTAGCTGCGACCACAGGGGCCCGCCACAACGCCCGGCTATTTTTTGTTGCAATATAGCCAGGGCCAGGTTCAAACCCACCACCCTTGGTATATGGGGCCGGCACCCTATCTACTGAGCCACAGGCACCGCCCTTCCTATTGTCTTATCTGTATCTTATCATTGCTTCCTAATCTATTCCATTCTAACATATATAATGGCATTCAAAACTGTGGACCAGTTTTAAACACTGCCCAAGGGAAACTGCCAAGCTCCTGGCCCAGTTGAACACATAGTGATACATCCCCATGTTTTGTACCATGTGGGAAAAAGGTAACATTACAAATAAGCCAAAATTATGAAGAAGCAGAAGCTGTAAGGTTATAAAAGCATTTATAAATATATTCTGAAACATTTAAAACAAATTGAAACCAAAAAAGTTGGGCTGGCACAGTGGCTCAAGCCTGTAATACTAGCACTCTGGGAGGCTGAGGCAGGCGGATTGCCTGAGCTCACAGGTTCGAGACCAGCCTGAGCTAGACCAAGACTGGTCTTGTTTCTAAAAATAGTCGAGCATTGTGGCGGGACCCTATAGTCCCAGCTACTTGGAAGGCTGAAGCAAGAGAACTGCTTTAGCCTGAGTTTGAAGTTGCTGTGATGTATGACACCACCACACTCTACCAGGGGGGCGAACAAAGTAAGACTCTGTCTCAAAAAAAAAAAAAAAAACAATAAAAAGAAACCAAAAAAAATATGAAGCTATAGGAGAAGGCGGGAGGGTGGGAAAGAAAAAAAAAAATGAAGCCAATTTGGCTTTTTGACAAGAGCTGGAAATCCTGGCAATCTGAGATCCACATTTCTACTGGGCAACCAGGAAGCAAGCACTAAAGCCTTCCGCTTTGGATGAAAGGTCTGTGTTCCAACTGACCACAATCCCAAATACTCCCTATTACCCTCCTAATAAAAGTGTCAGTTACTCTTTACCATTCCACTTGGACTCTTGTTTATATTTTAGAGAAAACTCTCCTCTAATGTTTCTATCAAAGGTGGATAAACAAAAGAAATGCACTCACCACCCCCATACTTCCCCATCACCACCACCCGGAAAAAGGAGTGTTTCAAGAAAAAGGAAAAGAATATCAGAACCATCTTACACATTTACCACATCTGGATCCTGTGGTCATTTGCAAATGCAATCCCTGAAACGAAAGATAAAGAAGTCAACTATTAATAGATACATTAGAAGCTATAAGAAAAAGAGTAAAAGAAGCAAAGCCTGAGTGTAATCATCATATTAACGGCAGAACACAAAGACTCATAAACTGCTGCTATTGGTATATAAATTATCTAACTAATCTAGGAATATGACAGACCTCAGAATTTGTGTTCTCAGAAATTAGAATTGGGCTATCAAAAGTAATCACAGCAAAGGGAACTAAAGCTGAAAGGATACAGGAAGTCAACACAAGGCAGAGAGAAGGGCCAGAAGCAAGCAAAGTTTATGAGAAAGATGAAGCCATTAAGTAAGCAGAATATTATGAATAAGCTAAAATATGAGGTAAAGAAAAAACAAAGTGGATGGGCAATAGAATACTTAAAAGGAGAAATTAAAATACACAAAAGATAAACCGAGAGAGTAGCTCAGTTACATAAATAGCAACAATACTAACAGAAAGATGCACAAACTCCTGTTACTAGGTTTCTTAGAGCTTCTCTAGACTCAGTTCCCACCCTAAGAGGCACAATCATATCAAGGTCACTCAGTATCTGTGGGGGATTGGTTATAGTCATCCATCAGTATCTACAGGAGACTGGTTCCAGGAGTTCCATATAAAATGGCATAGAAGTTACACATAACCTATATACAGCCTACCATATACTTTTAAAATTATCTCTTGATTACTTATAATATCTAATAAAATGTAAATGCTATGTAAATAGTTGCCATACTATATTGTTTAGGGGATAATTGCAATGGAAGTCTGTACATGTTCAGTACAGATGTAACCACCCATTTTCTTTTCCTAATATTTTTGATCCACAATTGGTTGGAAGCACACTATGACTAAGCAGAAACTATGAGAGCAGAAGTTGTAAGAGTAAAATATCATTAAGTAGGTGTCACCAAATTATAGCCTCACAGACTAAATCCAGTCCAGTACCTTTTTTTGAAATACAGTTTTGTTGGAACACAGCCACACTCATTCATTTATGTATTGGCTATAGCTATTTTCACACTACAATAGCAGAAACTACATGGATTACAAAGCCTAAAATATTTAAAATGAGTCCAAACAGAAAAAGCTTGCCAACTCCTGTCATAGACAAGAGCATAAGCCGGCGGCAGCAAAACTGAGAAGATATTCAGAGAAATGGGCTGACAGAATATTTATGTAAAACATGTTAAAAGCTGAGCACTAGAAAAAAGATTCTGAACTTCTTCCTGCTGAGATCCCTGTGAGTACCCTTACTACCACCTTCCAAACCCTGAATGTAACTAGATATTTAGAAAAATATTACATATAACACAAAGAGATCCCCAATGGGAAAGATTTATATTAAAAATATAAATAAATAAAATGCATAAATGAAATACAAACTATTAATAAAATATATTTATCTTCATATTATGGTGAATAAACCATAAAGAAAAGGATATTTGAGCTACATAAGAATTAATCATTAAGGCCAGGTGTGAATCCTAGCACTCTGGGAGGTCAAGGTGGGTGGACTGCTTGAGCTCAGGAGTTTGAGACCAGCCTGAGCAAGAGTGAGATCCAAATAGCCTGGCTTTGTGGCAGACACTAGTTACTCAGGAGGCTGAGGCAAGACAATTGCTTGAGCCCAGGAGTTTGAGACTGCTGTGACCTATGATGCCACAGCATTCTACCAAGGGCAACAATGTCAGACTCTGTCTCAGAAAAAAATTTAATCATTTATAGGTGAAACTGGGGAAAATACCTATAACATAGGTATATGTTTAAAAAATATAAATAGATAAATTAAAAAAAACAGTGTAAAAAAGAAACTAAAGCAATAAGACTCAAGAAAGATTTTTATCTGTTCCATCTCATTAGGAATCAAAGAAATACAAACTCTCGGGAGGCTGAGGCAAGAGAATTGCGTAAGCCCAAGAGTTAGAGGTTGCTGTGAGCCGTGTGATGCCAGGGCACTCTACCCGAGGGCGGTACAGTGAGACTCTGTCTCTACAAAAAAAAAAAAAAAAAAAAAGAAATACAAACTAAAATATCAAAGGATAGTCCCAGCTATTTGGGAGGCTGAGGCAAGAGAATCGCTTAAGCCCAGGAGTTGGAGGTTGCTGTGAGCTGTGTGATGCCACGGCACTCTACTGAGGGCCATAAAGTGAGACCCTGTCTCTACAAAAATAAATAAATAAATAAAATAAAATAAAATATCAAAGGAGACCATTTTTCACCTTTGCAATTGGCAAATTTAAAAAAAACTATAATATAGGGTATTGGTGAGGAAGAAAAATAGACATTCTCATACACTACTAGAGGGATTATACAGTTTATCTAACCTTAGGAAATAAACATGGATATGTGCAAAAATCTATCTATAGGGATGTTCAATGTAGTATTACACACAATTAAAAGGGCAGTAACTAAAAACAAGGTGCCAAGTATCAAATACAAATTAAATTTTTATATTCATGCAGTGGTATATTATATGGCAATTTTAAAAAGATGTTATTGAGGCATATTTAATGGCATGGGGTATGTTAGAGATCTGATTGGTTTAAAAAAGCAGTTAACAGGGAGACGCCTGTGGCTCACTGGAGTAGGGTGCCCACCCTACATGCCAGAGGTGGCAGGTTCAAACCCAGCCCCGGACAAAAACTGCAAAAAAAGAGAAAGCAGTTAACAGGTCGGGCACAGTGGCTCATACCTATAATCCCAGTGCTCTCAAGAGGATCACCTGAGATTGGGAGCTCCAGATCAGCCTGAGCAAGAGTGAGACCCTATATCTACCAAAAATAGAAAATTTAGTTTAGTGTGGTGGCACATGCCTGTAGTCCTCACTACTTGGGAGGCTAAGGCAAAAAGATTGCTTGAGCCCAGAAGTTTGAGGTTGCTGTGAGTTATGATGCCACTGTACTCTGGTCAGAGCAATAGAGCAAAACTTTAGTATCAAAAAAAGCAGACAACAAAAGATTTCATCAGTGACTTTAATATCAATGACTAACAAAGACTGCTCTCCCCCCTCAAAGTCTCACTTTTGAACATATAAAATGGAAAATAAAATTAAAATTAGCAAATTTAGCAAACACGATTCAAAATCCTTGAAAAGTAGACATTTTCTTCCAGAAATGCAAGGTTGGCTCATTATTAGGAAAACTATCAAATATGACAAATACAACAAAAAGTCAAAGCAAAATATTTACTTCCATGTTCAACAATCACTTACCTGACTGAGATACCTGTTCCTTTCTCCAGATAGCCTTTTGAGATATCAATGGAAGAATTAATTCTTCCTAATCCCGAAAGCCGAATCTATGGTTTGACATAGCAAATTACCATAACCACAGCACCCTGTATACTGACTGTTAAAGACAGTAATTATATCCAAAGTAACCTCTGTACTAGATTCACTTATGAGCCTAAATAGAAGAGAAAACACACTGGTGAACAAAATAAATAAAAAGCTGACAATGTCACTGCTAAGCCAGAAAGCATGATGTCAAGGAATAGGTTCCTGTACAGGAATGGTTAATAACATGAAGGTTATATATCACTCATCAGTCACGCACATAAGGCACAGATCACAAGAGACTTTTCATTGCTGATCTAAGTACAGCTATGTTATTGTTACTATATTACACATATTGTGAATAACATCACTCTGAATGTTTGTGTATATTTACTATAGAGCAGGGGTTGGCACGCTACAACCCATGGGCCAAATCCAGTCTGCTGCCTGTTTTTGTGAGTGAAGTTTTATCAGAACACAATCATGCCCATTTGCTTCTATATTGTCTATGGCTGTTTTCATGAAGCAGAGTTTAATACAGACTACCTGGTCCTTTACAGAAAGTTTGCCAACCCCTGCTGCCGAGTATCCCTTTATGGGATGCTGGATAAAATCTAGACTTAGTGGAAAACCTAGACCTAGCAAAATCAAGGAAATGAATATTCATAATAGCTCATCAAATTAATTAGAGACCACTCCTAATAAACAGCGCTAAGTCATCAAGTCAGAATACTGTATTGTGATCTGGTGTAAGAAAGAGAATAGTGAGTGATTAGAAGCAATGATGCCAATAAACAATAACAACAAAAAGTACGTGTGACTTCACAAGGGGGTGCTGAGAAAATGATAACTTCCAAAACGAGGTCCTATAAAGGAACACATATCTGATAGAACCTAATAAGCATGTAAAACAGCATAACACTTAAATTATCACTAGCAAAGAGTTGCCAATGAGTAACTGATGCAAAACATTATGTAACCCTTAAGGTATAAGATAGATTTAGAACCATCTCCAAGTACCTTTATATAGTTTCCTACCTCACCACTTTTTAAAATTAAGGATCATTATGGGGTACTGCGAAAATGGCAATGCATCTAAAGTACAAATGATCTCAGTGCATACAATATTCTTAAGCATAATAATCTATCTGACCTTGTCACTAAAAAGTTTCTTTTTTTGTTTTGTTTTTTTGAGACAAGAATCTCACTCCATTGCCCAGAATAGAGTGCCAGGTGTCAGCCTAGCTCACAACAACCCCAAACTCCTAGGTTCAAGCAATCCTCCTGCCTCAGCCTCCTGAGTAGCAGAGACTACAAGTGAATTTTTCACTTCATTTTTTAAGTAGAGACAGGGTTGGTCTTTAACTCCTGAACCCAAGCAATCCTCCCGTCCTGGCCTCCCAGAGTGCTAAGATTACAGGCATGAGCTATCACATCCAGCCACTAAAAAGTTTTTTACAAGATAGACTGTTCAGAGTTCCTGATCCTTCCAGAATCACATGCACTCCCCAAATCTATCACATGCACTCCCCAACTGTAAAGATACTTAAAAGCAACAGTGACTCCATGACTCTGTGCCTCCCCCAGGGCTACCCACACCTCTACTTTTTGAGTCCATGTGATCTTTATTCATTATATGAATCAGGTAGCTACTTTATTTTTTCACGTTTTAGATACTTTATGTTTTTTCCTTTTATTAAGTCATATACACATAGATCATGGAGACTTTACCTCTTTTATGTTTACATGGATGGAGCTGGAACATATTCTTCTTAGTAAAGTATCTCAAGAATGGAAGAAAAAGTATCCAATGTACTCTGTACTTTTATGAAACCAATTTATAATTATTCACACATTTTTAATAAAAGATAGATCACAACTATAGCCCAGGATGAAGGAGAGAAGTGGAGGCAGATGAGAGGGAAGGGGGAATGTTTGACAAAGGGAAGGGTAAACGGTGGGACCACATCTATGGAGCATATTGCAAGGGTACAAGTCAAATCTATCAAGTATAGAACATAAACGTCTTAACATAATAGTTAAGTAAATTAAGTGAAAGCTATATTAGTTTGATGTAAGCACTCCAAATTGTATAAAAAATCAACACATTGTACCCCACAAATGCATAAATGTATTCAGGTAGCTATTTTAAACAGAGAGAAAAGATTAATTATATTGTAGGAGAGAATAAATATGGTTGCCTGTGTATAAAAGAGAAAGAGGAATGAGGTATTATAGTCAGATGAGGAAATGAAGACATTTCAGAGCACAAAAGACAAAAGACCTAAGGTCAGACCACTGCCATATGTATACATTCAGCTATATTTTATATATATATATATATACACACACACATACACACATATATACATATATATATTCACTTAGCTGTGTCATAGTAGAGTGAATCAGAGGAAGGAAAAGTAGGGGTACCCACTTAAAATCTGTTTCTTGAGTCTAGTTAGTTTTAATGGTGCTAACATACACATTGAATTCTAATAAGCTTGGTTCTGAAACCAGAAATTTCTATAAAGAAAATAATCAGTAAAGTACACTAAAATTCCATTTAAAATTAATATTTTGATAAAAAAAATGTTAAGACCTAAAGTATGTTTATGTATGAAGAAAAATTTTTGTAAGACTAAAAATAGCACATGTCTGAGTTGTGGGATCATAAATAAGTTTTTATTTCCCGCTTAATACTACCATTTAAAAAAGAACAGAAACCTGGCTCAGCACCTGTAGCTCACCAGCTAGGGCACCAGTCACATACACCGAAACTGGCTGGGCCAGCCAAACAACAATGACAACTACAACCAAAAAATAGCCGGGCATTTTAGTGGGCGCCTGTTAGACCCAGCTACTTGGGAGGCCGAGGCAAGGGAATCGCTTAAGCCCAAGAGTTGGACGTTGCTGTGAGCTGTGAAACCACAGCATGCTACTGAGGGCAACAGCTTTAGACTCTCTCTCAAAAAAAGAACAGAAACCTGCTGAGTACACCTCATAGTCTGGACAGATAACAACACTGTTAATGACAAAAAGACTAAATTGGGGGCTGAGCTCACACCCTTCCAACCAGCACTTTGGGAGGCCAAGGCTAAAGGGTCACTTGAAGCCAGGACTTTGAGACCAGCCTGAGCAAAATAGCAAGATCCTGTCTCTACAAAAAAATAAAAAAATCAGCCAGGCATGAGGGCACCTACCTGTAGCCTCAGCTACTAGAGAAGCTGAGATGAGAAAATCACTTAAGCCTAGGAGTTTGAGGCTGCAGTGAGCTATAATGAGTTATGATCAAGTAACTGCACACTAGCTTGGGCAACAGAATGAGACTCTGTCTCAAAAAAAGAAAAAGACTTTAAATTGGTTGGGGAATGTAGCAGAGACTCAAAGAGTGGCCTAGGAAGGAAAAGAGAAGGGGAATTAAAAACAGGACATACCTATGACAAAGAAGAAGGCAGACAAAATAATCACAGGAGAATGTAAAGAAAGTAAGTAAGAGGAGGGTTCAGAGAAAAAAAATCTTGTTTACATAACAAGATTAAGAAAGGAGACTAAAGGTTTTTTTCATAAAATGCAATCCTTTCTACCGAGGGACTATGAGGGGGCCACTTGATCTTTCTCATCCTTAATGAACGTCTCTCTCTAGTCACCAAAACATCCAAAGCATAATTTAGGAATGCTTTGTCATGAATTGAGAGAGAAATTAAGGCCCCAAACTGACTTTTATACTCAGAATGGAGGTTATGGAGCTCTGAGTGGGGCTGACACATAACCATTTTTCACTTTATTTTTGAACCATTTCAACACTCCATATAGCCCCTAAGAGGCAAGGCCATGCAAAGGCCAATGATGAGTGCCACTCCACCAGTTAAAGGGGTGTTCAGGCTCAGTGCCTGGAACTCAGTGGTTAGGATGCCAGCCACATGCACCAGGACTGGTAGGTTCCAACCAGCCCAAGCCTGCTAAACAAAGAACAACAAAAAAAAATAGCCGGGCATTGTGGTGGGCACCTATAGTCTCAGCAACAAGGGAGGCTGAGGCAAGAGAATTGCTTGAGCCCAAGAGTCTGAGGTTGCTGTAGCTATGATGCCATGGCACTCTACCAAGGGCAACATACTAAGACTCTGTCTCAAAATAAATAAATAGATAAATAAATAAATAAATAAAATAAAGGGGCATTCAATCAAAAAGATCTTGTAGTCTAAACAGTGAGCCATCCCTACTTTACAAAGCCTTTTTACTACTCATTTCTCTGTGGCAAACCATTATGTCTGTCATCTTTTAAGACCCTGCTGTAGAAGGGTCCTACCATGGTTTATCCTGACACTGACATGCTGGAAATTCTTCTACTGACTATTTTTATCTGGTCTCATATGGCATTAAAGTTCTAAAAAGTTAACCGAATTCTTTAAAGTTTCCAAACCCTCCCCAAAACTCAATTATCCTCAAACAATTAGTTATTAAAAGGAAAAAAAAAAAAGTGGCTCTAGTCTCTTTGAGCATGAGAACCTATTTACTATTATATAAAGCCGTCACCTGCCTTGAAAAGATTAAGAGAGTAAGGACATATACCTGGAAAGTAGGCATATGCCTAATCTTGGAGAGAAAAAAGTAGAAAGGAGAGTCTGCTAAGAAGAGCTTTAGCTATGGGCAGCGCCTGTGGCTCAGAGGAGTAGGGTGCCGGCCTCACATACCGGAGGTGGCAGGTTCAAACCCAGCCCAGGCCAAAAACTACAAAAAGAAAAAAAATGACGAGCTTTAGCTAGAGGAGCATTACCAATTAACTCCTAAGTAGTTAAGAGAAAATAGAGAAGAGATAATCATTTCTATATACAGCAAGTGTGATATGCCAGGGAAGGGTGAAGAAGGATATGTAGGGGTAAGTGATCAGAAATGTCTTCTAACTTCTGATTCCAGTGAGCATCGTACTTTGTACCCATCAAGTTAAGTTTTTCCTAAAGAATTCAAAGACCTTTTACTCCATTTCAAGTATTACACTTTGCTAAACCACCCAAACAGAAAACACTAACATGGATTAGTGACCTAGGTATCAGATAACTGATTAACACATACTTTTTGGGTTTTTTGTAAAGATTCAGTGAGACCGTATACATGAAACATGTAGTAGGTGCTCAATAAATAGTATCAAATTTAAAAAAGCTAAACGTCACTTATTTCCCCAATAGAGAACTATGGAAAGCTAACCTTCTAAGGGTGCTTGTTCCCCAGAAAGGTCAAGACATCTGCACAAATACACAGCTATACCAGAGAGGGGAAGTATATTAAAATTAGGATAAAGTAATAATTAGAAAAAATGAGTTGATACTCATGAGTGGCTGAATTTTAAAAGCTATCCCTGAGGCTTGGCACCCATTGCTCAGTGGTTAGGGCATTGGCCACATGCAATGGGGCTGGTGGGTTCCAACCCCACCAGGGGGTGCTAAACAACAATGGCAACAATAACAAAAAAATAGCCAGGCATTGTGGTGGGCGCCTATAACCCCACCTAGATGGTAGGCTGAGTCAAGAGAATCGCTTAAGTCCAAGAGTTTGAGGTTGCTGTGAGCTGTGACGCCACAGTACTCAATCCAGGGCGACAGCTTGAGACTCTGTCTTAAAAAGAAAAATAAAGCTATCCCTGAAAAGAAGGGAAAATATGAGAGAACCATACATGATAAATGAGTTAACCACAACAAAACATATAAAACATAATTCCATAAACATAAACCCATTCTGTGAATGTGCTTTCTTGGTGAACTTAATATGAGTGGGAAGAAATTGAGAAGCAAACTGATTACAGAGATTCCAAACATTCTAGGATCAGCTGTAAATGCAAGTCCCATGAAAAAGAAAATGGAGGGAGGAGGATTTGTGAGTATAGGAGATGGCAAACTTTCTGTGAAGGGCCATATTGTAATACTTCAGGCTCCATGAACCATATGGTATCTGTCATAACTACTTAACTCTACTATAGCATGAAAGTAGCCATAGACAATAATGAATAATCAGGATTGTATTTCAACATAATATTTACAATAACAGGAGCTTATGCCACGTAGCTTACTTGGAAACTATTTCAGTTCTTATGACCCTCAGCAGAGGTGATCAGAAACTGGGTAAACATATAATCTATCCAAATTGTTTTAAGAAAGTTATATCCTAGACTAAGTTGCAGACTTTGAAAGTACTGGTCTTGTGCTCTGAAACTGTATTTCCAAGAGCCTCCCTGACAGAAATCAGGGCAAAGTCAGTTCCTCTTCCCCACTTACCTTTAATCACTGTGTTACCACTGAGAGACACATAGAAGATCTGGTGGACCCTAAAACCTTTTTCATAGATATCCTTCACAATCCAGCCTAGTCAGAGGTTACAAAAAGGAAAAAGACTTTGCATTCCTTATGACCTACCCCACAGTCAGGTTGGTCAGCCTCCACTGCACTGAGAGACAACGGCAGGTTTTTAAAGGAATAATGTTAAGAGAGGAGGAAAAACACAAGATGTTGCTTAGTTTAACCCAAACATTTTTACATACAATTTTCCACATCAGAATGGGAGGGGGAATCAATCTAATACTATGATATGCCATACAGTTACTGTTATTCTTTTGTCCCACCTCACAAGAATGAAAGCTCTATAATGGCAGGACTTTGGTAATGTCTACAGGTGTTCCTGGCACTTAGTAGGTACTTACTATTTACTGAAGGAAGGCTCTAAATACCACATCATGACTGCTTTCCCTTCTCTATTTTACCAACTGTGAAACCCCCACCAAAACCACGGATGCCTTACCTCACAAGGACATCCATGGTTAACAGTGATTTATCCTGGCTCTCTGGTGAACTTGCTGGGGAAGAAGCATCAGTGTAAGTAACAGGTGGTTCTTAATGTTGCTCTTAACTAATGACAAGGTTTCTGGCTACCCAGGAATCTGTAACTTAATAAGCAACCCCAGGTGATTTCATGTATTCATGTATAATAAGATTTTATACCACAGAAATTTCCATCATCAAGGAAGATCTTAGAAGCTACCATAAAAATCTTTTAGCATGAAAGATCCACACAGTACTAGTATGGATTCAAATCCATTTTATACACCAATTAGCTATAATCTTGGGATAATTTCCAATTCTCCTATCTGTAAAAATGGGAGAATGTTTGGGAAAGGAGAGGTTAGACTCTTTACGCTCTAGTACAGCTTGAATATTTTAAGACTTTTCTTCATATCATAATGGGAAAACATCCAGCAACTGCCTAAAGCCTATTAAGACCACCTTCCCCACCCCTTCCCACTAACTGAGTAAGCCCACCAAAGCCACTGACCACTTACCAAAACTTCATTTCATAAAGGTTTGATAACCACATGCAAGATGCCGATTCGAGCGTCTCCTAATTCTCTAATAATCTTGCTAGAGGTTAACCAGGCAGGGCTTAATATACCTCTTCACCAATAGAATAGTTTCTGATTGCATTTGCTGTCACCTGTAGGATAGGGAGAAGGAAGGAAACAAATGTAAGACAAAACAGTTAAGGTTTGAGATCTAGCTTTCATTTTAGTTTTACCACCTCTGTCAAGCCAGCCAGCCAGCCACACCATGGACCTCACTCTTGCTAAGCATTCACATTAGCATCATGATTATGTTCTTTATCTGGAAAAAGTTACTGTAAGGTCTACCATTATTGTTTAGATTCTTGCTCCCATTTTAAGTTGTAAGTTGGGTACAGAGTCACCTAATGACTATACCAAAGTGTTAGAGCTCAGATGTGAACTCTAATGCTGACCTTCCTAGTTTCCTTCAAGTCCTTCCCCTCTTTGGACCTCAATGTCTCTACCTTTGAATAGGGGGTAAAATTGACCCCCTACTAGGCCTTCTACATCTAGCAGTTAATGAATGAACATTCTTTACTTCTGACTAAAACAGTCCCCAAAAGGTGAATGAAACTTTCATCTAGTCATCAAACAGCACCTGGTTCACACTGATGTGGAAAAGTAACAAAACTCTGTGCTTTGGACCAAGCCCTATCATTTATAACCTCAACTTCCACCAGGACTCACCTTACCATAAATGAAAAGGAATCAAACATTATCTGTTCCTCACCTAGCTTCCTGGGTTATCAAAAGGAACACAAGGAGTTAGGTAGGCTAACTACTAGTCCCCTACTCCCAAGACTCAATCACTAAGGAGAACAGGGCTCTAAAACTTGAGACCACAAAGAATAAGCCAAGGATCCTTAAGGGTCCTTTCTTTTTATGGAAGCAGCCTATAGCTTTTTGGAGTTTTTGGCCGGGGCTGGGTTTGAACTTGCCATCTCTGGTATATGAGGCCAGCACCCTACTTCTTTGAGCCACAGGTACTGCCCTAAAGCAGCCTATAGCTTTAAAGTTTCCTAGTCCATAACTGCTTAGCATGAAAAGCAACCCAGAAAATCTGGCAATTCAGCAATGGCCCAAAGCCCAGGCTATTAATTGCTAACATTAGTTGCTGGCAGCACCAGCTAATGCTGCTAAGTTTCCTATTACTCAGTGAGATGCTGGCAACTCTCAATGCAAATCCCAGAAAGACCCTATTTCTATGAAAAATAGAAAAATTAGCCAGCATGCTGGAGTATCATTGTACTCTAGCCCTGCAACAGAACACAGAGAAATGTACTGAACCAAATTCCTATTGACAAACAGGTAAACTTTCCTGTTACTGCTATGAACACTGTGAACATGCTCATACCTAAATCTTTTAGAATATCCTTGAACATATACTTGGGTATATATTCTTAGAAATACAAACCTTTATTGATAAGAGAATTGCAAAGATGAGTAAGATATGGTGGTCTCTACCCTTAAGTTTAAATCAAAGGAGATAAACACAAATGGGTAACATTTGCCATTACCATGCCCATGGATAAAGTTAAGTAAAATTTCATGGTGCTTCCTAATTGAAATGGTGGCTATGGCTGTCGTTAACAGAAAAGGTTTAAAAGGATACAATTAGACAGTAGCCCAAATCAAAAATCTATTTGCTAGAATTACAAAGAGTTAAACTAATGGTAAGTATCACCTCACTGGCATTTCAATGTGACTTTGTTGCTTTGTTGTTTCTCCTTTATCAATTCTTTTTTTTTTTTTTTTGAGACAGTCGCATTATGTTGCCCTCAGTAGAGTGCTATAGCATCACAGCTTACAGCAACCTCAAAATCTTGGGCTTAAGCAAGTCTCTTGCCCCCGTCTCCCAAGTAGCTGGAACTACAGGCACCTGCCACAATGCCCAGCTATCCTTTATCAGTTCTTAAAGGAAAGAACCAAGGAGAGGATGCTCAGAAAACCACCTGCCCAAAGCCAGAGAAATGAATAAAGTGCAGTATATAACACTAGACCTTGACTTCCATCTTTCCTTCCTCCAACTTTTCCAGTAAACAACAGTGGGCCACAGACATTTTCTTTCAGAAACAAAATGGCTTCCCTCCTTGGGGCTCCCATTCCCAAGCAGATCTGTTTATATACTTAGATTATGGTAGTATTCATGATAACTTGGAAGATATAGGTAAGAATCAAAAGAAGCTACTTTTCACACCATGATGGGTCAGATACAGATGAGATTTAAATGGATGACAGAGGTAATTTTAAAACATAATCAACAAAGATGAGTTAATATGATAAAACAAACAGTCACTAGCCACATAACAATGTTTTGATCAATGTCAAGCACATATACAATGGTGGCCCCATAAGATTATAATACCATATTTTTACTCTACCTTATCTGTTTAGATACATTTAGACACAAAAAATATTTATCATGGTGTTACAATTGACTACAATATTTAGTAAAGTGATATGTTGTATAGGTTTATAGCCTAGGAGCAGTAGGTTATAACACATACCCTAGGTGTATAGTAGGCTATACCAGTTAGGTTGGAGGAAATAAACTCTATGATGTTCACATGATGACAAAATTGCCTAAGTACTCAGTTCTCAGAATGCAGCTGGTTAAGGTACAGGTGACTACCTGGTATAGGTGACTATATAGTTAAATGTTGCACATATGACTTTTCACTGTATGAATATTTCAACTTTTCTGTATGCTTGAAAATTTTTGTAATATAATGTTGGGAAAAATCATCAAGCAACTTGAAAAAGAAAGTTGTAAGGCCTTTTCAAATTCTATTTTGCTCCTAGAATATGCCTATATGTATGTAATGAGCCTATTTGGTATTTGCTCTCCCCCTCCCCTTTTTTAGGGGTAGCTTTCTGGCATCTGACCTGGAGCTTGCTGACTTTTTAAAGTTGAATCAGATGGTGCCCGTAGCTCAGTGGGTAGGGCACCAGCCACACACACCAAGGCTGGCAGATTCAAACCCAACCCAGGCCAACTAAACAACAATGACAACTATAAAAAAAAATATATATATAGCTGGGCGTTGTAGCGGGTGCCTTTATTCCCAGCTACTAGGGAGGCTGAGCAAGAGAATTGCTTAAGCCCAAGAGTTTGAGGTTGCTGTGAGATGTGACACCATGGCACTCTACCAAGGGCAACATAATGAGACTGTCTCGAAAAAAAAATTAAAGTTGAATTAACTACCATGATTCATAGGCAGGCAGGTTACCAAGATAGTGCCTATAAGATTGGGGAAGCAGGTGGGGGAAACTCTAAGGTCTTGGAAGTCCAGGCTTACTACCCGTGTAAGTCTAAATAAATGAGTATTTTAGAAACTCCTTTTCATTTAAAAATTAGCACTAGGACCTTCTAACCATTGCCTCAGCTTATTTTTCTGCCTTATGCCACATTAATTCCTTATTTTCCATATTCTTAATGCAAAGAGTTATATAGAAAGGAGGAAAGCAAAGGAAAAGGCACCAAGGCATTCTATGTCCACATGCTTCAAGTTGGGATATAATAAAAGGTATTTTTAGAGTTGAAGCTTGAAACTTCATATTGAAGGACAGGGCATAACTGATTAACTAACAGCAGGACCCTGGGGGGAGGCCTTTTAATCTCCCAGTTTAAAATGTGTCCTAGCTGGCCCATATGTAAAACAAGGAAAAGATTTGTCAAAAGCAGTAACAAATGAGTTTTTGCACTAGTGAATGGAGTGGGAAATAAAACCATCACTGCTGAGTCATGATACAGACCAGGCTCAGCAATCCTTTTCTGTAAAGGCCTTGCAGAACACAATGTCTCCAACTCAACTATACTGTTGTTGTGCCAAAGTGATCCCAGACAAAGCAGCAATGAATGAGCATGGCTATGTTCTGATAGAATTTTATCTGCAAAAACAGAATCTATGGGCCACACAGCTTGCCCAACCCTGGTTTAGAACAAGGATCCCTATGTAGGAGTCCTATGTATTTGGAGGATGACCCAGGGAGGATAAGCTTACAAATAGGAACCATTTAGGAAACACTGGGCTGTGAGAATGAGACTCCCAATCTAGCAGCTATCACCCAGGTCCCATGGAGAAAGTGAGTGCCAGCAGGAGCAACAACAGCAACATTTGTAAATAGGAACGACTGAAATCCAAATACAAAAATAGCATTATCTCATGAGAAACTCTTCATAAGATATAAATATAATTAAAAGGAAACAGCCAGTTTCTAACCACATGTCTTTTGAAGAAAAGAGCTAACAGTCCAGAGCCTGTGGAAATCACTTTAGCAGGCACACAGTAAATGTTTGTTGATGAGTCATTCATTTATTCATCCAATAAACATTTACTGAGGCCTACTAATGGGCCAGGCTGGGCTCCGAAGACGAAGATACCATCCCTGCCCTCAAGGAGCTCACAGTCTAATATACCATGTGAAGACAGACAGGCTATACACAGACAGTTACAATACAATCTGATAAGTGCTGTAACACTTATCAGGTTGTATTATAATGGCCGATGTAAATTTCTTTCCAGGAAGTGCTGCTCCAGGATGCTGCTGGCTGCAACAAGAGATGGGAGAAATGAAATCATAGAATCAGCCATTAAATGCTCTTCAGCTATTTCAAATACCCAGACTCACCCTAACTCCTACTCACAGATGGATTTAAAAACTAGTAGGATGTAAAATAGGACTTCCATGTTTAAGATGGGCACAGATCTCCAACAAAGCACCTTTTCTCAACAACCTCTTCTAAAACATGAGCTTTTTTTCTTCTTTTTGCTTATGCACCTCTCAACCTCCCCCCTCTAAAACACATGAGCCTGGTTTAGTATCTGCAGTTAGCAAAATGCTGAAAAATAGGAGTTTACAACTAACTGGATTAACCCAGTATAAAGGAATAGCACAGAGCAGTAACAGCTCATTTAGCACCTCTAAATCCAATCTAATTCCTACCGTTCAATGAAAAAACAAAAGAACGCTACTAAAAGCAAAAGAGATATAATATACAGCTCATGGAGTCAATAACAAGCTAGAAAGATTTACTTAATAAACATACTTAAACAGATTCTCTGAACCAGACAGAAATAACAGACTCATTTAGGAAACCAGAATTAGACACCTAAAGACCTTTTAGAATATCTAATTTACTGGGTGGTGCCTGTTGGCTCAAGGAATAGGCGCCAGCCCCATATACTGGAGGTGGCGGGTTCAAACCCGGCCCTGGCCAAAAACTGCAATAAATAAATAATGAAGACTACCTAATTTACCTATATATTATAAGCAAGAAAAATGAAACAGGGAGACAATATACTTTACCCACTCTGTTGTCAAAAGTGGGTGAGTGGTAATAACAGGCTTTTTGAGGAGAAATTATCACTGTAAATAGTTATTCGGTTAAGATCGTTTTATAGAGAATAACATTTTTCTGTGCCTCATACCTAATAAGGCCTAGGTTTGTTGGTTTGTTTGTTTTGAGATAGAGTCTCTTACTCCTCACCCATAGTAAAGTGCTCTGGCGTCATAGCTCATAGCAACCTCAAATTCTTGGGCTTGAGCAATCAATCCTCGTGCCTCAGTCTTCCCAGTAGCTAGTACCACAGGCATCCACAGTGCCCACAAGCCTGGCTAGTTTCTCTATTTTTAGTAGAGATGGGGACTCCCTCTTGCTCAGGCTGGCCTCAAACTCCTGAGCTCTGGCAATCTATCCTCCTCAGCCTCCCGGAGTGCTAGGAGTGCTAGGATTACAGGCGTGAGACATGCCCAGACAGGCCTAGGCTAGTTTTTTTTTGTTGTTGTTGAGACAGAGTCTCACTTTGTCACCCTCAATAGAGAGCAGTGACATCATAGCTAACAGTAACCTCCAATTCTTGGGGCTCAAGCAATTTTCTTCTTGCCTCAACCTCGAAAGTAGCTGGGACTACAGGCGCCAGTCACAACGCCCAGCTGTTTTTAGAGACCGGGATCTTGCTGTTGCTGAGACTGGTCTCCAACCTATGAGTTGAGGGTAATCCATCCGCCTCCACCTCCCAGAGTGCTAGGATTAAAGGTGTGAGCCACCATGCCCAGCCCCAGACCTAGGTTTTTAATGGCTCACTTGGCAGTTACACTGAGATCCCTGTTTTGAGACCCAATATGTCCATGAGTCTGTTATTTTATAAGCTTAACATACTACTTTCCCCTAAAGTTATTACACTGCTCTCACCTACACACTGTTCCATTCTACCAAGTGTCAATCTGCTCTCGAGGCCTTCTCAGGTATTACAGTATGTTCTTATTAGCATTTCACACACTCCTGGCACTTAGAAGTATTTATAAATGTGGACATTTCTCTATTGTCCATGTCCTCCCTCAGATCATTCAACAAGTATTTAAAATAAGACTAGTTCCCGAATGGATGGAGGTGAGAAGACAACTGTTTTGTTTCTCATCTAAACTGGTTTCTTACTAGGGACAAAATGTTCCCGTCTATTCCTTACTCCTAAAACCAGGGAGCACCACTGTAGTGAAGGACTCAAAAGTGCTTTCCTTTTAGATTAAAAAAAAAAAAAATGGCTTTCTATTTCAAAGTCAGACTTATGTTATCTCAAAATGGCTACCAAGAACCTGACACATATCCTATAAAATAGTTGTCTTTGGAATCACAAACATTTCTTCAGACCCAATAGCAACACACATTAAGCCTTTCTTCAGACTGGATGGCAACAAATATTACAGGAGCATATCTGCATATTAACATATGTCCTTTAAAAGTAGCATTCAAGCCCAAATTGAATAATTCACAAAAGAAAATAAGAATAATTGAGATCTAGAAGTCCAGCCTTGCCAATAAAAGAAATGTATCACAAAACAAAGATTTCATTTTTTCACACATAAATTAGCCCCCCAAAAATCAAGTACTTAAATGTGTGCAAAAGTTAACATAATTTTTTGGAAAGCAATGTGGCAACTCTTTATAATGTTCAAACCTTTTGACAAGTCTAATTCTAGAGCTCCATAAAGAAGTAACCTAAAACAGATTAACTAATAAAAACTAGATGAAAAGACATTTTTTGCATAATTTAAGATTCTGAAAATCTGTAAAATACTTTCATACGAGAGTATAAAAAAACCATTAAGTGACAATTATGAAAATGTTAAAGTGAGAATACACATGTTATAATGTTAAAAACAGAATGCAAAATAAAATAGTGCACATACATAATCAAATGTATAGAAAAATGCAGAGAATGAAAAGAAGTGAGCAAAATCACAAACACTGGTTATGGGTGGTGAAACTATGGCTCTTTTTGTCCCCATATTGATGGTTATCTTCACACAAAGCTACAATGAATATTTACCAAATTTCTAGATTGAGGGAGCCATTCCAATCTAAACAATAGAAGAAAAAAACACAAATTGGATGATAGATTTGACCGCTTGATTTCAAATCTTTACTAGCCAAAAATTTTAAAACAAAGCAAACAATAACTTGGAGTAGGTATTCATAACATTACAGAAATCTCTAAATTTATTTACAGTAATAGTCTTTATTTACAGACACATTCAAATAAGAAACACTAAACTAAAACTTCAACAGATAAATCAGCATAAGGTATAAACTATCATTTTATTAAAGGAAACCTAAGAAAACATGGAGAAAAAAGAATCCAAACTCACTAATAACCAAGAAATGAAAAAATACTGGTTTTTACCCATAAAAATACTTTTTAAAGAAAAACATCATTCAGTGATTATGTGAGTAAAAACTGGTGCAACCTTTATGGGAAGAAATTTGGCGATACATACGGAATGTTTAAAATGTTCATAACCTTCGCTGTAGTAATTCCACTACAATAAATGTAACCTAACCAAATAATGAAAGAAATTCGTGTATTTTCAGTCTTTAATTACAAGACAAAAGGCAATAACCTTTTTATTGTTGTATATTTGGATCAACACGGCAAAATACTAGTAATGGTTAAAAACAAACAAAATTCTCTAATGTAACACATAGCTGGTTTTGCTTGGCTTTACATCAGATGGAAAATCTGGCAAAACAAGAAGGGTGTGTCCAGCCTGCAGCAGTCGGCCATTTTAGACCCTCTGCAGAACAAAAAGCATGGAAGATATGGGTAGTTATAAGGATAGCGAACCCAGTAGTACAATTCTTCACCCTTTTGTCTCCTAGGGATGTAACTCTGTACTAGGCGTGGAGTTGAAAGAAGTAAAAACTCTCCTTTCTAAAATGGCTTAGGTAAGTTACAAACAAAATTTGAAATCGTAATAGAAGAGTCCTTTGAACTTGCCCCTTCATTTTAGGGGATAAGACATAACGCTTAAGAGCACAGGATTCTGGAGCCATACTACCTGGATAAAAATCCAGTCTCAGCCATTCAACTGGCTGCAAAGCCTTGGAGAAATTAATATATGTCCCTCAAATTTCTCATCTGTAAAAACTGAATAACAGTATTGCTATTTGATAAGACTGTTGAGAACACTAAATGAGTTAAGGCATGTTTTAAAGCACCCAGACCAGTACTTCGCACATACTATACAACAGGACCAGAAAAGGAAAAGGTACAACATGAGATCTTATCTAGGGTTATCGCAAAGATGTATTCCTCACTTTTGAATCCTGTGTCCTTTCTACTACACACACACACACATACACACAGTGAATTATCAATGTTAGCGATTAACAACAGATCCTTACTGGTGGCCCTCAGAGGAAAAGTGCAGCTGCCTAAAGAAAACTCCAGTCTAACGGCTAGACAAAACCGCGCTGAAAGTTTTACCGAGGGGGAAATAATAGAGGAAAGGGTGAGAGCCCAGGTCATTTTCATACCATCACTATCATTAGCTACTTTACACCAGTATGGGTCCCAGGCAGCCATTTGCCCAAACTCCAGGTTTAAAGCAAAGTGTAACAAGCGTTTGGAAACGCAGCCAAATCCTCACCCCTTTGTTCTTAAAGGGAAAAAGTTAAGGACTTTTGGCTACCACGAGTGAGTCTCATCACACTGCAACCACTGTTTTACTACTGTAACGCGATGAAACAGTGTATCCAGAACCGAGGATAGCGGCCCCAAATCGCCAAACCACGCAGGGAGCCCTCCGAATGTGTACTGCCCAAATGTGGCTTATCTCCAAATGCTCCCCTTTTATACATTTCCTAAACACAGCCAGCTGCCGTAACGTTTTGCAGAGTCATGGCCTCCACATCTTCAAACCCACTTTTCCATAGGCCAGCGAGGGGCTAAGATTCTGGGATCTTGGTGGCTTTGGCTACAGCCCAAGACAACTCCAACTCTGGCTGATCCGATCACCCAACTAACCAGGCAGATGTGTTTTCTCTGCAGACCCTGCCAGTCTAAAATGGCCAAGCAAAGACAACTTACCTATCCCCACGCCATATTGCAACCTTTACTACACGTACACTGAGCGCCTCCATTCCCCTCCCAGGCAGTCCGTCTGAAATACGCATGCGCATCTCTCCCTCCCAACAGTTGAAGTCTGCGGTCATAATGGTGTTTCAATTACGCATGCGCGCCTTATCCCTCTCAGCCCCGGCTGCCAACTCCCAACCAACTTTGCCTTCTCAAATACGCATACTGTCTTTTTCTTTCCGCCCTCTCCACATGCTCCCAGCCACCCAGGTCGTGTGTGAACGTGCCTCCGTCTCTCCACTCTCACTGGCGCCCCTTCACCTCAAATCAGGTTTTCTCAAATACGGTATATTTGCAAGCCGCCACTCGGCGCCGCGTTTCCCCATCCTCTCAAATACCACGCGTACGCGTCTAGTTCTCCTTCTTTCTTTCCCTTCCCACTCCCACCTTCGCTTTTTATATACAGTATATATACATGGTGCTATCTGGACGTGTTTCTCGACACAATTGTGCCCCAATGCTCATGAAGAGGCATTAGCAACTTTCTCAAAGGCGGGTAGATAACGATAAGCCATGGAAGTTGACTGCGGGAAAGAAGACGTTGCGAGTAATCAGAGCAGATCCCAGATCTAGATGGAATCCGCCCAGACCCCAAGGAAGGGGCTAGAGTACCCTTGGATTCACGTAATAAGACCCGCCAACCTGAACAAAAGCAAAGAAAGCTCTCATAAACCATTGGATGATCCTAAAACTAAAACCTCACCCTTTAAATACACCTGTTACAAATTAGAACCCCCCAAAAGGGAATTGTATGGAAAATACTGATGCTCAGGTGCTTCAACCCTGGTTAGAGGAAAGGAGTCTGCATACCTTTCACAATGAGAAGTAAATGTTCAACATCCTTTTGGAGAACTAAGGCCTATACTAGGCTCTAATTTTTACTCCGCTGAACAGGAAGAATGCACAAATTAAGGACCACCCTAACCCAAGTTCCCTCCTCCACCCTCCATGTTCTTCCCTTACATCGTTCCTTTACCTCCTGGCTGAATCAAGTGTTGTGTCAGGAATTCTTAGATTAGCTGTTCCAAGACAGAGTGGAAAGAGCAGTGGGACAGAGAGGTGCTTGGGTAGTGGCAGCAGCAGGCCTTACTGGTAGTGAATAGCAAGCAGCGGACCAGTTTTATTTCCAGCTGCAACACTGAAGCCAAAAAAGGACAGCCTACTGGATCGCCCGCAAAGTGCTTTCGGCGCATGCGCTGCGCACGCCCTCTCGCCCCTCCCCCTCTCAGAATCTAACCCTTAGCAATTCCACCCCACCTCCTTTCACCCCTTCAACTGTTCCCAGATCCCTAAGCCCACCCTGCTTCTTCCACCTTACCTCTTCCCTTGGTCACACCAGTCTCCCCCATCATCCCTCCCTCAGCCCATCCTTCTTTTGTCAATTCCTCTCACAGTCTTTGTAGCCCACCATTCCATTGCCAAGTCCCCCTGTTGGCTACCTGTATTCCCCTTGTTATACTTAGCGGCCTATCCTCTGATTCTTGACCTTCCCTGCCCATCTGAAGTCCTACTGGGCTTCTTACTCTTCTGACTTCTGTGCCTGATGTTGCAGATTGTAAAAAATAATGCAAAAATAAAGTTTTCTTTTTTTAAAAAAAGAGTATTACATCCACACAATATTCTCCAAAGCTGGGCCAACAGAACACATTATTGATGATGACCCATGTAGAAAACCCAGAAACAGGGAACCAGAAGACCCCTTGCACAGAGAAAAATGGCAAGGGTGTTCAATACGTTTGAGGGCAAGAAGCAGTATGCCATCCATATGGAAGACTTTTCTTTCTCTTCACAACTCTTGTATTGTCTGGACTTTAAAAATACTCTTCAATGTCTGTAGGAGACCGTGGACCAAGCTTGTGGAAGCCGTCACTGGCTCTTGAGGGAGGCGCTGGAAGTGGGACAATCTCCTAGCTGGCATGGAGTTGTTTGGCTACCTGGAGACAAGTCCTCAAGCAGTTGCAGGCGTTAATGAGTTAAGATGGTAGCTTGTTGGCAAGCAGGTGTTATACTTTGGACATTCCTGGTGCAGGAGGGTAGGGGTCGAGCTGGGGGAGAAACGGCAGGTAGGTCTTGTGTGTGGGCCCCCACACCTGTTGTATAATGCTTCAGTAAAGGGCCCTGGCAGTGGTGGCTGGAGGATTTCCCTGGAATACGGGAAGCCCCCATCTTGCAGGCATTTGTACTTTCAATTTGTGGTCTGGGCTGGTTTTATTCATGCAGCAAGGGGGTGCCCACAGCAGGCACCGACAAGTGTCCTTCATTGCTAACTCCAAGGCATGTTCCTGTTTTCTGTAAGAACTCAAATATTAATTTCTTTTGGATGTGACATGGAGATAACATCAAATAATAAAAGTTTTTCCTTGTTATGTTTTTCTTTGGTGTTTGGTTCTTCTTCCCTTCTAAGAAAATCAGTTTGGAAATATCAAAAACTGAGACCCACAGATTCATAAATCCTGAGACCCATAAACTTGTTCATCATCATCATCTCTAACTTGTTTTTCTTTTTTTGATACAGAGTTTCACTTTGCTGCCCTTGGTAGAGTGCAGTGGCATCACAGCTCACAGCAACCTCCAACTCCTCTTGCCTCAGCCTCCTGAGTCGAGTAGTTGGGACTACAGGCACCCACCACAATGCCCAGCTATTTTTTGATGCAGTTTGGCCAGGGCAGGGTTTGAACCTGCCACCCTCAGTATATGGTGCCTGCCCCCTATCCACTGAGCCACAAGCACTGCTCCTCCTCTCTAACTTGTTAAGAATGTTATATCAACATTATGCAGAGAAATAATGAAAGTTTATATTTTAACATAATATTCGATAAAATGTTAAACAAAAATGTTCATATGCAAGATAAAAAAGGAGATAAATAGAAATCCGTGAAGTCATAATGGTCTCTCCTAAACTAACATAATCATTTATTATTACAGAAAAGTTAAAATATGAGAAAAGGAAATTTTACCTAAAATTCTACATCACTATTATAACAAATCCTTTTATCTCTTTCCTTTTTTGTTATAACAAGATAGTTGAGATATAATTTACATATCATACAATTCACCAAATTAAAGTGTTCAGTACACTCAGAGTTGTGCAACCATTACTATAATCACCTTTAGAATATTTCCATCACCCCCAAAGAAACTTTACATCCATTAGTATTGTCTTAGTCTATTTTATGCTGCTATAATAAAATACCATAGACTGTGTGGATAATTTTAAAGAACAAAAATTGTTTCCTTTCAGTTCTGGAGAATAGAAACCCACTCCTGAAATAATGGCATTAATCCATGCAAAAGAATGGTACCCTCATGACCCAAACACCTCTTATTAAGCTCCACCTCCCAAAACCACCGCATAGGGGATTAAGTTTTCAACATATGAACTTCGGGAAACACGTTCAAACCACAGCAAGCATCTTTGTGTTCTCCTCTGCATTTTGTTCAGCTATGTAATGTTGTAACTCCAAGATTTTATAGACATAATATTGTGGTACTTTCATTAATTTTCCATGTTCCTAATTACTTATCATCTTTATCATTTTTAATAAATGAAAATTTCATTTTTTTAAATTATTATAAAATTGAATTGAGCACATAATCCTGGCAGATGAAGTTATTCATCCTTTCTACTTATTTATTTATTTATTTTGAGACAGAGTCTCAAGCTGTAACCCTGGGTAAAGTGCCATGGCATCACAGCTCACAGCACTCTCAAACTCTTGGGCTCAATTGATTCTCTTGCCTCAGCCTCCTGAGTTGCTGGGACTACAGGCGCCTGCCACAATGCTCAGGTATTTTTTTAATATTAAGTTCAGGTATTTTTAGAGATAGGGTCTTGCCCTAGCTCAGGCTGGTCTCCAACCCGTGAGCTCAGGTGATCTTTCCACCTTGGCCTCTCAAAGTGCTTCTACTTCTCTTAAGAAAAAAAAAAAAAACTTTCTTGGGCTGGGTGCAGTGGCTCACAACTGTAACCCAGCACTTCTGAAAGCCAAAGAGGAAGAATTACCCGAGGCCAGAAGTTTTAGACCAGTCTGGGGAACATAGCAAGTTCCTGTATTTACAAAAAATAAAAAAATTAGCT
Organism: Nycticebus coucang; assembly: GCF_027406575.1. NCBI lineage: Eukaryota > Metazoa > Chordata > Mammalia > Primates > Lorisidae > Nycticebus > Nycticebus coucang. The sequence continues at coordinate 84,357,029 of NC_069804.1, forward strand.
GGGCTTAGTAACATGCACCTGTAGTCCTAGTTACTCAGGAGGCTGAGGCAAGAGGATAGCTTGAGCCCAAGAGTTCAAGGCTTGGTGAATTATGATCATGGCACTGCACTCCAGTCTGGGCAACACAACAAGATACCATCTTTTTAAAAAAAAGAAGAAAGAGTGAGGAAGAAAAAAGAAGAAGAACTTCTCTAATCTTCCGTTTTTCCATCATAAGATAAATTCAAGAAAGAGATGCTATTTGTAAATCTTGAGCCCTGTGAAATACTTGTCCTGGGCCTAGCTATTTATTTGAACTTCCAGTTCAAAATAATTCATCAGGAAAAGTAAGGAAAAATGTGGGAACCTCTACTCTATCCACCCATCTTAGGCTAACATTCTGAGGCTCTGTTTTTCTTTTTTACTCTCACCTATACATTTCTTAGGAGACAGGACCTCTTTTAAAGGATGTGATGGTTAATTTTATATTCCAACTTGTCTGGGCCACAGTACCCAGGTATTTGGTCAAATATTATTTTGGATGTTTCTGTTAGGGTGTTTTTGGATATGATTAACATTTTTTAATTTTTTGTTTGTTTCAGACAAAACCTCTACCATTACACTTTCCGTTTCCCAGGTAAAGTGTAGTGGTATTAGTCTAGCTCACAGTTACCTCAAAGCCCTGGGTTTAAGCCATCTTCCTGCCTCATCCTCCCAAGTAGCTGGGACTACAGGCATCCATGATGCCCACCTAATTTTTCTATTTTTAGTAGAGATGGGGTCTCATACTGAGTCTGGTTTTGAACTCCTGAGCTCAAAGGATACTCCTGCCTTGGCCTCTCAGAGTACTAATATTACAAGTGTGAGCCACCACGCCTAGCCTAATTTTTTATTTTCATATATTCATAGGGTACAAGGGCAGTTTTGCTGCATTAAGGTGAGGTCAGGGCCTTCAGTGTATCCATCTCTGGAGTAATGCCCATGGTACCCACCAAACAACCTCCTGTCATCCACCCCCTTACCTCACCCAGAGTCTTCAATGTCCATCATTACACACTCTGCTTCCATCTATACACATTGTTCAGCTCCCACTTATAAGTGAGAACATGTGGTATTTAGAGGCTGAAGCAGGAGGACTTCAGGGAGTTTGAGGTTGCTGTGAGGAAGGTTGACATCACGGCACTCTGGCCTGGGGCAACAGAGTACAACTTTCTCTAAAAAAAAAAAGTACCTAGCTTAGTGGTACATGCCTAAAGGGAACATTCCCTTGGGAGTTTGGAAAACTGGGATCTAGTCCTAGTTTTGTCACAGTCTCAATTTGATCTTGGGAAAGTTATATCCTCTCTCAGCCCTAACAGATTTTATCTAGTAATTATTGAGAAGAAAGATTTTAAGCAAGAGAGTGAAATGATCATTTTTGCATTTTAGAAAAAGTACTTACTGTTGTGTGAAGTTCTTTGATCGGTGTCTCAGAGACAAGACCGGCAGTGAGAATGTGCAAAGGATCAGAGGGCTGTAGCTCACTTAGGCATGCAGCAGCCTCACTTCATTTTCCACTCACTTATATACTCTAACAATTTAACATCCTACATGTACACACATATATCACCAACTCATGCCTATACCAGCTGGCGTCACCCAGATGGTTCCAAATATTACATTTCAAAGAAATCATAAATCTAAGCTAACTAACTATAACCACAAAAAACAAAGCATTCATCTAAAAAAACAGATGTAACCTTTAACTTAGCTATACATTAACCTTATCTTGATTTTCCACTCCTCAGGCCCTTTCCAGGAAATTCCAGTCCAAAGCAGAACCTGTTTGCATTGCTTGCCCCCTACAAGACTAGTTTGCTAATTACTTTGGAGGGTCTTCAAAGGAATATCCCTTCCTGTAGACCATGAGACAGTTTTTCACCAAGTATAAAGTTATGACAGCCTAAGTTTAAATATGGTTACATTAACCTACAACTTACTCAAGAAATGATGTAAGGCCTGCAAAATAGTAGTGAGTTAGAGAGAAATGTAACATCTCTGAGAAATATTTGACTGATTAAAGTATTTTATAGTGATATCAGGATCAGTTCATTCATAAAATAACAATTATAAACATATATGCACCTAAGAATAAAACTGCAAATGGGAGGGGAGTTATAAAATTGAATAGATAAATGGATAATTCAACAATAATGGCTGAGACTTGAATACTTCACTCTCTATAATAGATACTAAAAATAAACACAAAATAAACAATGATATATAGAAGACTAGGACATTCTCAACCAAATTGACATAATTGACCTGTATAGAATGCTCTAGTCAATAACAGAGAAATAAACATTCTTTTCAAGTACTCACAAAACATTTTCCAGGGAAGATAATATGCTAGCCTCAATAAATGTAAAATAATTGAAATTATACAGAGTATGTCTTCCAATCACAATAGAGTAAAATTACAAATTAGCAAAGAAGAAAATTTGAAAAATTCACACCTATGTAGAAATTAAACATTACACTTCTAAATAACTGATGAGTCAAAAAAACAATCACAAAAATACGAGAAAATAGTTCAAAATGAATGAAAAAGAGAAATCATCCTACCAAAATTTATAGGATGCAGCTAAAGCAGTGTGTAAGGGGGAATTTATATTATACTATAAATGAAGAAAGCTCTCACATCAATAACCTAACCCTCCACCTTAAAAAAACTGAATAAAGAAAAGCAAAGTAAGGTTAAAGCAAGCAGAAGGAAAGAAGTAAAAATTAGCGAAAATAAATGAAATATTGAATAGAAGAAAAATAGAGAAATAAACAAACCCAAAAGTTGGTCCTTTGACTAAATTAATGAAATTGAAAAAAAAATTTTTTTTATCTAGACTAATAAGAAAAAGAGAGAAGACTCAAATGTCTAAAATAAAGAATGAAAGAGGGGTGTGGTGGCTCACACCTGTAATCCTAGCACTCTGGGAGTCAAGGCAGGTGGATTACCTGAGCTCACAGGTTCTAGACTAGCCTGAGCAAGAGTGAGACCCTGTCTCTAAAAAAGAGCCAGCCTGTGGCAGGCACCTGTAGTCCCAGCTGCTCAGGAGGCTGAGGCAAGAGAATCACTCAAGCCTAAGAATTTGAGGTTGCTGTGAGCTATGATGCCATTGCACTTTACCAAGGGTGACAAAGTGAGACTATATATATATATATGAAAAAATGAAGTAGGGGCCTTTCATTTCCGGATGCCCAGGTTGCACACATGAGGCCTCTCAGTTACCACTAAGATGCACTACTTGGCTTCCTACTTGCTGGTTGCCCTCGGGGACAACCCCTTCCCACCGCCAAGGATATCAGGAACATCCTGGACAGCATTGGCATTAAGGCAGACAATCACTGGCTCAACAGGGTCATCATCAAGCTAAAGGGAAAAGAAAACATTGAAGATGTCATTGCCCAGGGTATTAGCAAACTGGCCAGTGTATCTGTTGGTCAGGCTGTGGCCAATGTCTCTGCTACCTCGGGTGCTGCATCTACTGCTGCTAATTTCACCCTTGCTGCAGCAGAGGAAAAGAAAGATGAAGAGAAGGAGGAGTCCAAAGAATCAGATGATGACCCGAAATTTGGCTTATTTGATTAAATTCCTGCTCCTCTGCAAGTAAAGGATAACTTAAGTCCGAGAGTTTGAGGTTGCTGTGAGCTCCAGTGAGGCTAGGCACTCAACCCCGGGGCAGAGGGGGCTGGGTGTGGTGATTTATGCATATAATCCTAGCATCCTGGGAGACCAAAGCAGGAAGAACACTTGAGCTCAGAAACTCCAGACAAAGCCTGAGCAAGAGCCAGACCCCAATTTGTACTTAAAAAAAGAAAAATTGGCCAGATGTTATGGGGAGTTTCTGTAGTCCCAGCTACTCTGAAGGGTGAAGCGGGGGATCGTTTGAAAACAGGACTTTGAGGTTGCTGTGGAGTAGGGTGATGCCACTGCACTCTAGCCTGGGAGAACAGAGTGAGACTCTGTCTAATGACCTTACAATAATAAAAGCAGCAAAAGAGAATATTATGAACAACTCCATGTCAATAAATTAGATAATCTAGATGAAATGGACAAATCCCAGAAAGGTACAAACTGCCAAAACTGACTCAAGAAGAACCAGAAAATCTGAATAGACTTATGACAAGTAAGAAACTGAATTAGTAATTAAAAAACTCCCACAAAGAAGTCTAGGCCAAGATGGTTTTGCTTAACAAAATGTTCCAAGCATTTAATGGAGAAATTATACCAACTCTTTATAGACCATTCCAAAAAATAGAAGAGATGGGATGACCTCCAAAATTATTCTATAAGGTCAATATTCTCGTGCAATGAAAACCATACAGACACATTACAAAAAAAAAAACTATATATCAATATTCCTTACCAATATAGATGTACAAATCCTCAACAAAATACTAGCAAATCAAATCCAAAAACATGTAGATTCTGTCTTAAGCAAATGGAATTTATCTGTGGAATGTAAGGTTAGATGAACATACAAAATTTGTTCAATGTAAGCCCATTAATACACTGTATTAATGAATTTAAAAACAACCCCCTCACACATGATCATCTCAATAGACACACTTTGACGAAATCCAACACACTTTCATGATAAAAAAAACACTTAATAAGCCAGGCATGGTGGTGCACACCTTTTGTTCTAGCTGCTTGGGAGACTGAGGTAGGAGGATCCCTGAACCCAGGAGTTCAAGGCTGTAGTGAACCATGATCAGACCACTTCACTCCAGCCTAGGTGACAGAGTGAAACCCCAGTTTCTTAAAAGAACAAACAAAAAAACAAAAAGCAAGAAGCTAGGAATAAGAGGGAATTTCTTCTATCTGACAAAGGGCATCTACCAAAACCCCATAGCTAACATCATACTTAATGGTAAGACTGAAAGCATTTCTTTTAAGATCAGAAACAAGGCAAGGATATCCACTTTCATACCTTCTATTCAGCAATGTACTGGTGGTTCTAGCCAATGCAAAAAGGCAAGGCAAACTCAAGAGATGTAGAAAAAGGCTCAGGGCCTGTAGCTCAGCAGCTAGGGCACCAGACACATACACTGAGGCTGACAGGTTTGAATTCAGCCCAGGCCTGCCAAACAACAATGACAACTACAACCAAAAAACAGCTGGGTGTTGTGCTGAGTGCCTGTAGTCCCAGCTACTTGGGAGGCTGAGGCAAGAGAATAGTTTAAGTTTAATATTGCTGTAAGCTATGACACCACAGCACTCTATGGAGGTCAACATAGTGAGACTCTGTTTCAAAAAAAAAAAAAAAGAGAGAGAGAGAGATGTAGAGATGTAGAAAAAGCATTTGACGAAATTCAACCTCCCTCCATGATAAGAATACTCAATAAACTAGGAATGGAAGAGAATGTTTTTAACCCAATAAAGAGTATGTATTTTAAAAGCTTAATGATCAAATATTCAGAGTTTTTCCTCTACTATCAGGAGAAAGACAAGAAAGTCTGCTTTCATTGCTTCTATTCAATATTGTATTGGAAGTTCTACCTGGAGCAATTAAGTAAGAAAATAAAATAAAAAGCATTCAGATTGGAAAGGTAAAATTCAAACTATCATTACTTGTAGATCACACAATCTCATCTATAGAAAATCCTTAGGATTCCAGTGGTCCACGCCTGTAATCCCAGCACTCTGGGAGGCTGAAGTGTGTGGATTGCTCGAGCTCAGGAGTTCAAGAACTGCCTAAGTCAGAGCAAGACTCCCATCTCTACTAAAAATAGAAAAACTAGTCGGGTGTTGTTGCAGGTGCTTGTAGTCCCAGCTACTCAGAGGCTGAGACAAAAGGATCACTTGAGTCCAAGCTTTTTGAGGTTGTTGTGAGCTATGACATGGTACTCCACACAGGGCTAAAGAGTGAGACTCTGCCTCAAAAAAGAGAAAGAAAGAAAGAAAGAAAGAAAGAAAGAAAGAAAGAAAGAAAGAAAGAAAGAAAGAAAGAAAGAAAGAAAGAAAGAAAGGCCTAAATAATCCACTAAAATTCTACTGGAGCTATTAAATCAGCAATTCAGCAAGATTGCAGGATACAACATCAACATACAAAAGCATTGTACTTCTGTACACTAACAATAAGGAGTCTGACAATATATGAAGAAAACAATTCTATTACAATAGCATGAAAAAGGAATGAAATATGTAGGGAAAAATTAACAAAAGAAGTGCAGAAGGAGAGGCAAGATGGCCAACTGGAGCCAGCTTTCAACAGAGGCTCCCATCTAGAAGGAGAGTTAATGGACAGAAGCTTATCAAGAAAGCTGATGGTTTGGAACTGAGCCAAGAGAAAGGATTGAAGAGTGCACATCACCCCTGCTAAGGTGAGCTGTGACCCCGAGGAAACTAACAATAGATACAAAACCCTTCACCAAGCAGATAGTCCCCTCCCCCATGAGAACAGCTCACAGTGTACTTTCTACAATCAAGTGATCAGAGTTCAGATCTCCTATTTTATCCCATGGGAGAGACCCACTAAAAACTGGAACTCCTACTCAGAGATAACCCACTCGTGGGCCTTGGCATTCTCCCACCAGGCATGAAACTGAACATATACTCTACCCACAATTCTTAACTCCCAGGACTCCCCTCCACTTCCACCCTGAGGTCTGGAAGCCTATCCCCCCCACAGAGTCCAGAGGTATTTCCCAAGAGGTATGGGCAAGGTGTGGGCTGCTGCAAGTCTGTGCTGAATCAGTGGCATGGGTGTAAAGTGGGGACTGTGGAGTGAGGGAGCCAACCTGGAGAGGGAGAAACAGTGCCCTGCAGCAGAGTGAGGCAGTGGCGTTGCACCAGCAGGAACAATAGGGCTCACATCCCTGGTGGTATTTTGGAGAAATACTTCCCATTTCTCTTAGCAAGGAGAGGGAGTTTAGCCTGTAGTCCAGGGACAACCATGGGTGGAGCAGATCTGGGATCAAAACACAGGCCCTGTGAGCAAAAGGTATGCCTGCAGTGATACCTGCCTGGGCAGAGCTTGGAGGGGACTGAGACTAGACTATGTAAGCACAGAGGCCACATACTCCCAGGGCAAGGCTGAGTCAGAATTGCTGCTTTTGTGAGCCCAAGACACAACCTGTCACCAGAGAAGCATAGCTGGAACCAAAGGGCATGTGGCAGTGGCATCAGCCCAGGATGGGGCAGGAACTGAGAGCCCTTTGTGAGCTCTAATCATGCCCGCTCCAACAAAGAGTGCAGCAGAGACCGAGACACCAGCTCTGCCAGAATTTGCACTGTGGCCATGGCACAGGGCGGGGCTGAGTCGCAGCTTCTGTCAAATCAAAACATGCCTGCTCCATGGTGGAACACAGCCAGGACAGAAATGCAAATTCCACAAAAATATAAGTAGCAGTAATATCAGCCCAGGGTGGGGCTGGAACTGAATGACACTCCCCAGCTTCCATTGAGCACCTGTGGTAGTCAGGCTTCAGCTCCCCCTGTCTGCTGGTGGCAGAGTGTGGTGGCCTGGTTGAGGAGACATTGATCTCCCTGTGATTAAGGCAGGCACAAACCCCTGGCACATTTGCTCATTGGAGGTAAATGGGCCACAGCCCTGCGGGGTTACCAGTGACTGAGTGTGACACAGGTGCAAGGTGGGGAAGGAGGCTGATGCCTCCCCGGACTAACTCATTTGCTGAGCAGACCTTCAGACTTCACAGAACACTGGAGCAAGCCACACTTGAGCTGCCAGTAAGACCCCCTGATAGCTAGTTGCTGGAGACCTATTCAGCTCTCCCACTTGAGGGTGGGTGCTGACTGGGACAATTGGTTCAGAACTCTTGACCTGGGCCAGTCACCTGAGGACCCTCCAAGGTGGTACCCTGCTTGTGTTGTAGTGGGAAGATTTGATTTTTCTCTTCCAGTTGTTCCTGTGAGGGTGGGGTGGGGTGTCTTACTTGCCTGTATTTCTCCACAGCTAAGACTTCAGCCCAGAGTCACTGATTCACTATGATTGGAAAGAGACCAGATGAATACAAGACAGAGTCACCTAGCCCTACCATATCAAACAGGACCCCAGAGTCACAGGCTGTAGTACTGTACAGGACTTTTGCAAAGGTGTAGGGGAAAAGCTGCAGTCACAAGTCCCAGCTCTTTAGCAAAGGGCTGGTTAACCACAACCCCAGGAGTCCCCAGTCCAACTTCACCTTACCTGCTCATCTAGCCAAACAGTAAAAAATAATCACAGGGTGAAATCAGCGGAAAAACTCTGATAACATGAATAATGACAGTAGACCAACTCGTGCAGGGAATGAAAAGGTGGACACACCAGAAGATACCATTCATAAACAAATGGCTGAGATGGCAGAAATCGAGTTTAGAATTTGGATGGCAAATAAGATTAACAGAATGGAAGTAAAGTTGGAATTAGAAATTCTAGGAATAATTCAAAAGTTGTTTCAAGAATTCAGTGAATTCAAAGACAAAATCAAAGATTATGACATATTGAGAAAAGATTTTGCAGCTCTCCAAGATCTGAGAAAAACAGTAGAATCCCTCAGTAACAGAAGTGAGCAGGCAGAGGAAAGGATTTCTGACATTGAAGACAAAGCTTTTAAATGATCCCAAACACTCAAAGAGGAAGAGAAGTGGAGAGGAAAAAAACAGATCATTCTCTCAGAGAGCTGTGGGACAATTCCAGAAAAAAAAAAAACAAAAAAAACAAAAAAAACAAATGTTTGCCTTATAGGAATTCCTGAAGGCAATGAGGTTGTTTCAAAAGGTTCAGATGCTCTACTCCAAGATGTAATAGAGGAGAACTTCCAAGACATGGCAAGAGATTCTGAAATTCAGATAGCAGAGAGTTTCAGAACCCCAGCACGACTCAACCCAAATAAAGTATCTCCCAGACACATTGCAATTAACTTGGCCAAAGTTAATATGAAGGGGAAAATTCTGCAAGCAGCCAGACTCAAGAAAACCATACCCTACAAAAGGAAGAATATTGGAATGACTACAGATCTGGCTACAGAAACCTTTCAATCCAGAAGAGGATGGTCATCTACTTTTAACAACTTAAACAACAACATTTCAACTGAGGATCCTCTATCCAGCTAAACTGAGGTTCATTTATGATGAAGAAATTAAATACTTTAATGACATTCACATTTTGAAGAAATTTGCCATAACTAAACCAGCTCTCCAGGATATCTCCCATCCTCCACAATGACAAGCACAAAGCTCTGCTACAAAAGTAAACTCACTCAGAAACTCTTTTTTTATTAAATTATTAATGTGATCATGGGGCACCATACACTGGTTTCATGGACCGTTTGACACATTTTCATCACACTGGTTAACATAACCTTCCTGGCATGTTCTTAGTTACTATGCTAAGACATTTACATTTCACATATACTAAGTTTCACACATATCCTTGTAAGATGCACTGCAGGTGTAATCCCACCAATCCTCCTCCCTCTGCCCACCTCCGCCCTCCCTTTCCCCCTTCCCCCTATTCTTAGGTTGTAACTGGGTTATAGCTTTCATGTGAAAGCCATAAATTAATTTCATAGCAGGGCTGAGCACATTGGATACTTTTTCTTCCATTCTTCAGATACTTTACTAAGAAGAATATGTTCCAGCTCCATCCATGTAAACATGAAAGAGGTAAAGTCTCCATCTTTCTTTAAGGCTGCATAATATTACATGGTGTACATATACCACAATTTATTAATCCATTCGTGGATCGATGGACACTTGGGCTTTTTCCATGACTTAGCAATTATGAATAGGGCTGCAAGAAACATTCCAGTACAGATATCTTTGTTATGATGTGATTTTTGGTCTTCTGGGTATATGCCTAGTAGAGGAATTACAGGATTAAATGGCAGATCTATTTTTAGATCTCTAAGTGTTCTCCAAACATCTTTCCAAAAGGAATGTATTAATTTGCATTCCCACCAGCAGTGTAGAAGTCTTCCCTTTTCTCCACATCCACGCCAACATCTCTGTTGCGATTTTGTGATATAGGCTAATCTTACTGGAGTTAGATGATATCTCAAAGTAGTTTTGATTTGCATTTCTCTGATGATTAAAGATGATGAGCATTTTTTCATATGCCTGTAGGCCCCGTGCCTGTCTTCTTCAGAGAAGTTTCTCTTCAAGTCCCTTGCCCAGCCTGCGATGGGATCACTTGTTCTTTTCTTGCTTATACCTTTGAGTTCTCTGTGGATTCTGGTTATTAAACATTTGTCGGAGACATAACCTGCAAATGTCTTCTCCCATTCTGAGGGCTGTTTGCTTGCTTTACTTACTGTGTTCTTGGCTGGGCAGAAGCTTTTTAGTTTGATCAGGTCCCAGTAGTGTATTTTTGAAGGTGCTTCAATTGCCCGGGGGGTCCTTCTCATAAAATACTCGGCCAGACTGATTTCTTCAAGGGTTTTCCCTGCACTCTCTTCTAGTATTTTTATAGTTTCATGTCTTAAGTTTAAATCTTTAATCCAATGAGAGTCTATCTTAGTTAATGGTGAAAAGTGTGGGTCCAGTTTCAGTCTTCTGCAGGTTGCCAGCCAGTTCACCCAACACCATTTGTTAAATAGGGAATCTTTTCCCCACTGAATCTTTTTAATTGGCTTGTCAGAGATTAAATAACAGTAAGTAGCTGGATTCATCTCTTGGTTCTCTATTCTGTTCCAGATATCTACTTCTCTGTGTTTGTGCCAGTACCATGCTGTTTTGATCACTATTGATTTGTAGTATAGTCTGAGGTCTAGTAGCATGATTCCTTCCGCTTTGTTTTTATTTCTGAGTAATGTCTTGGCTATTCTAAGTTTTTTCTGATTCCATATAAAACAAAGTATTGTTTTTTCAAGATCTTTAAAGTATGACAGTGGAACTTTAATAGGGATTGCGTTAAAATTACATATTGCTTTGGGTAGTATGAACATTTTAACAATGTTGATTCTTCCCAGCCATGAGCGTGATATGTTTTTCCATTTGTTAATGTTCTCAGCTATTTCTTTTCTTAGAGTTTCATAGTTGTCTTTATAGAGATCTTTCACATCCTTTGTTAGATAAACTCCCAAATATTTCATCCTCTTTGGCACTACTGTGAATGGGATAGAGTCCTTAACTGTTTTTTCAGCTTGACTATTGTTGGTATATATAAAGGCTACTGATACATGAATGTTGATTTTGTAACCTGAGATGCTGCTGTATTCCTTGATCACTTCTAAGAGTTTTGTAGTAGAATCCCTGCTGTTTTGAGATATACAATCATATCATCTGTGAAGAGTGAAAGTTTGATCTCTTCTGACCCTATATGGATACCCTTGATCACCTTTTCTTCCCTAATTGCAGTGGCTAAAACTTCCATTACAATGTTAAAGAGCAGTGGAGTCAATGGGCCGCCTTGTCTGGTTCCTGATCACTCAGAAACTTTTGATCAAATCGAAACTTCCACAGTGTTGAAAGGATTAAAAATGTCCAGTGGACTTTTAAAAAACTCAACACCCAAAATATTACCAGTCTTATCAATACTTTCAATTAATATGAATGGCTTAAATTGTCCTCTAAAGAGGCAGAGGTTGGCTGACTGGATACAAAATCTCAGGCCAGATATCTGCTGCATACAAGAATCTCATCTTACCTTAAAAGATAAATATAGGTTCAGGGTGACCAGATGGTCATTTATAATTTAGGCAAATGTAAATCAGAAAAAAAAGCAGGTGTTATAATTTTAATGACAGATACAATAGGCTTCAAAACAACAAACGTAAGGAAATATAAGGATGGTCACTTCATATTTGTTAAGGGAAACACTTAACATGATGAGGTTTCAATTATTAATATTTATGTACCCAACCAGAATGCTCCTCAATTTATAAGGGAGACCCTAACAGACATGAGCAACTTGATTTCCTCCAGCACCATAATACTTGGAGATTTTAACACCCCTTTGGCAGTGTTGGATAGATCCGCCAATAAGAAGCTAAGCAAAGAAAATTTAGACTTAAACTTAACCATTCAACAATTGGATTTAAAAGACATCTGTAGAACATTTCATCCTAACAAAACTGAATACACATTCTTCTCATCAGTCCATGGATCATCCTCCAAAATTGATCACATCTTAGGTCACAAGTCTAACCTCAGAAATTTTAAAAGAATAGAAATTATTCTTTGTATCTTCTCAGACCATCATGGAATAAAAGTTGAACTCAGTAACAACAGGAAGCTGCATACTCACACAAAGACATGGAAACTAAATAACCTTATGCTGAATGATAGCTGGGTCATAGATGAGATTAAAAAGAAAATTAACAAATTTTTGGAAGAAAACGATAATGAAGACATGAATTAGCAGAACCTCTGGGATGCTGCAAAGGCAGTCCTTAGAAGGAAATTTATAGCATTTCAAGCCTTCCTCAAGAGAATGGAGAGAGAGGAAGTCAACAAATTTATGTGACATCTCAAGCAACTGGAAAAGGAAGAACATTCCAACCCCAAACCCAGCAGAAGAAAAAAAAAAAAAAAAAAAAGCAAAATTAGAGCAGAATTAAATGAAATTGAAAACAAAAGAATTTTACAACAGATCAATAAATCAAAAAATTGGTTTTTGAAAAGGTCAATAAACTGGCTTGGCACCTGTGGCTCAAGCTGCTAAGGCAATAGCCACATACACCTGAGCTGGTAGGTTCGAATCCAGCCTGGGCCTGGCAAACAACAGTGATGGCTGCAACCAAAAAATAGCTGGGCATTGTGGTGGGCACCTGTAGTCCCAGCTACTTGGGAGGCAGAGGCAAGAGAATCACTTGAGCCCAGGAGCTGGAGGTTGCCCTGAGCTGTGATGCCACAGCACCCTATTCAGTGTGACAGCTTGAGGTTCTGTCTGTCTCAAACAAAAGAAGAAAGAAAGGTCAATAAAAGAGATAAAACTTTGTCTAACCTAACCACAAGCAGAAGAGTAAAATCTCTAATTTCATCAATCAGAAATGACAAAGATGAAATAGCAAAGACTCCTCAGAAAATTAAAAAAGAAGGATAATGTCTGTGGCTCAGTGGGTAGGGCGCTGGCCCCATATACTGAGGTTGGTGGGTTCAAACCTGGCCCAGCCAAACTGCAACAAAAAAATAGCTGAGGGATGTGCCTGTGGCTCAGTGGGTAGGGCGCTGGCCCCATATACCAAGAGTGGCAGGTTCAAACCCGGCCCAAGCCAAACTGCAACCAAAAAATAGCCCAGTGCTGTGGCAGGCACCTGTAGTTCCAGCTGCTCGGGAGGCTCAGGCAAGAGAATCACCTAGGCCCAGGAGTTTGAGGTTGCTGTGAGCTTTGTGACACCACAGCACTCTACTGAGGGTGATAAAGTGAGACTCTGTCTCTACAAAAAAAATAGCTGGGCATTTTGGCATGTGCCTGTAGTCCCAGCTACTCCGGAATCTGAGGCAAGAGAATTGCCTAAGCCCAGGAGTTGGAGTTTACTGTGAACTGTGACACAATGGCACTCTACTGAGGGTGATAAAGTGAGACTCTGTCCCCCCACCAAAAATTCAAAAAACCATTAATGAATATTACAAAAAACTCTATTCTCAGAAATATGAAAATCTGAAGAAATTTGAGCAATACTTGGAAGCACACCACCTTCTTAGACTTAGCCAGGAAGAGATGGAAATGTTGAACAGGCCTATATCAAGTTCTGAAATAGCATCAACTATACAAAATCTCCCCCAAAGGAAAAGTCCAGTACCAGATGGCTTCACATCAGAATTCTAACAAAATTGAAAGAAGACCTAGTACTTATATTACTTAAATATTTCCAAAACATAGAAAAAGTGGGAATGCTTCCCAACACATTCTACAAAGCATATATCATCCTGATCTCTAAACTAGGAAAAGAGCCAACAAGGAAAGAAAATTATAGACCAATATCTCTAATGGATATTTTTATAATTGAATCATAGCTGTGTACAATGTGCTGGTTTTATATACAATTTAAATATTTTCATCGAACTGGTTTAATATAGCCTTTACGGCATTTTCTAAGTTATTGGGTTAAGACATTTATATTCTACATTTAATAAGTTTCACATATACCCTTGTAAGATGCACCGTAGGTGTGGTCCTATCAATTACCATCCTTCTACCCATCCTCTCCCCTCCCCTCCTCTCCCTTTCCCCTTTCCCCATATCCCTGGGCTATAATTGGGTTATAGCTTTCATATGAAAGCTATAAATTAGTCTCATAGTACGGTTAAGTGCATTGGATATTTCTTCTTCCATTCTTGAGACACTTTGCTAAGAAGAATATATTCCAGCTCCATCCATGTAAACATGAAAGAGGTGACGTATCCATCTTTCTTTAAGGCTGCATAATATTCCGTGGTGCACATATACCAGAATTTATTGATCCATTCATGGGTTGTTGGGTACTTGGGCTTCTTCCATGATTTAGCAATTATGAATTGGGCTCCAAAAAACATTCTGGTACAAATATCTTTGTTATAGTGTGATTTTTGGTCTTCTGGATATATACCTAGTAGAGAAATTGTAGGATTGAATGGCACGTCTATTTTTAGTTCTCTAAGTGTTCTCCAAACAGCTTTCCAAAAGGAACATATTAGTTTGCATTCTCACCAGCTGTGTACAAGTGTTCTCTTTTTTCCACATCCATGCCAACATCTCTGGTTTGGGGATTTTGTGATATGGGCTAATCTTACGGGAGTTAGATGATATCTCAATGTCGTTTTGATTTGCATTTCTCTGATGATTAAGAATGATGAGAATTTTTTCATATGTCTGTAGGCCATGTGTCTGTCTTCTTCGGAGAAGTTTCTCTTCCAGTTCCTTGCCCACCCTGAGATGGGATCACTTGTTCTTTTCTTGCTAATACGTTTGACTTCTCTGTCAATTCTGGTTATTAAACCTTTGTTGGAGATATAACCTGAAAATACCTTCTCCCAATCTGAGGGCTGCCTGCTTGCTTTACTTACTGGGCTCTTGGCTGTGCAGAAGCTTTTTTGTTTGATCAGGTCCCAGTAGTGCATTTTTGATGGTGTGTCAATGCCCCAGGGTGGTCCTCCTTATAAAATATTCGCCCTGGCTGATTTTTTCAAGACTTTTCCCTGCACTTTCTTCCAGTATTTTTATAGTTTCATGTCTTAAGTTTAAATCTTTAATCCAGTGAGAGTCTATCTCAGTTAATGCTGAAAGGTGTGGGTCCAGTTTCAGTCTTCTATAGGTCTCCAGCCAGTTTGCCCAGCATCATTTGTTTTTTTTTTTTTCAGTTCTTTGCAATGCCATTATTTTATTTTATAATGGGAATTTGAAGATTATTTTTCTTAATTTTTTTATTAAATCATAACTGTATACAATGATATGATTATGGGGCATCATACACTCACTTCATATACCATTTGACACATTTTTATCACAGTGGTTAACATAGCCTTTCCGGCGTTATCTCAGTTACTGTGCCAAAACATTTACATTCTACATTTACCAAGTTTCGCAAATACCCCTGTAATATGCACCACAGGTGTGATCCCACCGATTCCCCTCCCTCTACCCACCCCCCCCTTTCCCACTTCCCCCTATTGTTAAGTTGTAGCTGGGTTATAGCTTTCATGTGAGAGTCCCAAATTAGTTTCATAGTAGGGCTGTGTACATTGGGTATTTTTTCTTCCATTCTTGGGATACTTTACTAAGAAGAATATGTTCCAGCTCCATCCATGTAAACATGAAAGAGGTAAAGTCTCCATCTTTCTTTAAGGCTGCATAGTATTCCATGGTATACATATACCACAATTTATTAATCCATTCGTGGATCGATGGGCACTTGGGCTTTTTCCCATGACTTAGCTATTATGAATTGGGCTGCAATAAACATTCTGGTACAAATATCTTTGTTATGTTGTGATTTTTGGTCTTCTGGGTATATGCCCAGCAGAGGAATTACAGGATTGAATGGCAGATCTATTTTTAGATCTCTGAGTGTTCTCCATATATCTTTCCAAAAGGAATGTATTAATTTGCATTCCCACCAGCAGTGCAGAAGTGTTCCCTTTTCTCCGCATCCACGCCAACATCTCTGGTCTTGAGATTTTGTGATATAGGCTAGTCTCATTGGAGTTAGATGATATCTCAAAGTAGTTTTGATTTGCATTTCTCTGATGATTAAAGATGATGAGCATTTTTTCATATGTCTGAAGGCCGTGAGCCTGTCTTCTTCAGAGAAGTTTCTCTTCAAATCCCTTGCCCAGCCTGCGATGGGATCCCTTGTTTTTTTCTTGCTGATGCGTTTGAGTTCTCTGTGGATTCTGGTTATTAAACCTTTGTCAGAGTTATACCCTGCAAATATCTTCTCCCATTCTGAGGGCTGTCTGCTTGCTCTGCTTACTGTGTTCTTAGCTGTGCAGAAGCTTTTTAGTTTGATCAAGTCCCAGTAGTGTATTTTTGAAGCTGCTTCAATTGCCCGGGGGGTTCTCCTCATGAAATACTCACCCAGACCAATTTCTTCAAGGGTTTTCCCTGCATTCTCCTCTAGTATTTTTATAGTTTCATGTCTTAAGTTTAAATCTTTAATCCAATGAGAGTCTATCTTCGTTAATGGTGAAAGGTGTGGGTCCAATTTCAGTCTTCTGCAGGTTGCCAGCCAGTTCACCCAGCACCATTTGTTAAATAGGGAATCTTTTCCCCACTGAATGTTTTTAATTGGCTTGTCAAAAATCAAATAGCGGTAAGTAGCTGGATTCATCTCTTGGTTCTCTATTCTATTCCAGATATCTACTTCTCTGTTTTTGTGCCAATACCATGCTGTTTTGATCACTATCGATTTGTAGTAAAGTCTGAGGTCTGGCAGTGTGATTCCTCCTGTTTTGTTTTTATTTCTGAGTAATGTCTTGGCTATTCGAGGTTTTTTCTGATTCCATATAAAACGAAGTAATGTCTTTTCAAGATCTTTAAAATATGACAGTGGAGCTTTAATAGGGAGTGCGTTGAAATTATATATTGCTTTGGGTAGTATGGACATTTTGATAATGTTGATTCTTCGTAGCCATGAGCATGGTATGTTTTTCCATTTGTTAACATTTTCAGCTATTTCTTTTCTTAGAGTTTCATAGTTCTCTTTATAGAGATCTTTCACGTCTTTTGTTAGTTAAATTCCCAAATATTTCATCTTCTTTGGCACTACTGTGAATGGGATAGAGTCCTTAACTGCTTTTTCAATTTGACTGTTGTTGGTGTATATAAAGGCTACCGATTTATGAATGTTGATTTTGTAACCTGAGACGCTGCTGTATTCCTTGATCACTTCTAGGGGTTTTGTAGTAGAGTCCCTAGTGTTTTCCAGATACACAATCATATCATCTGCGAAGAGCGAGAGTTTGATCTCTTCTGACCCTACATGGATACCCTTGATCGCCTTTTCTTCCCTAATTGCGGTGGCTAAAACTTCCATTACAATGTTGAAAAGCAATGGAGACAATGGGCAGCCTTGTCTGGTTCCTGATCTGAGTGGAAATGATTCCAATTTAACTCCATTCAATATGATATTGGCTGTGGGTTTGCTGTAGATAGCCTCTATCAGTTTAAGAAAAGTCCCTTCTAGACCAATTTTCTTGAGTGTTCTGATCATGAAGGGATGCTGGATATTATCAAAAGCTTTTTCTGCATCAATTGAGAGAATCATATGGTCTTTGTTTTTTAATTTGTTTATGTGCTGAATTACATTTATAGATTTACGTATATTGAACCAGCCTTGAGACCCTGGGATAAAACCAACTTGGTCATGATGTATAATTTGTTTGATGTGTTGTTGGATTCTGTTTGTTAGGATCTTGTTGAATATTTTTGCATCTATATTCATTAGTGATATTGGTCTATAATTTTCTTTTCTTGTTGGGTCTTTTCCTGGTTTGGGGATCAGGGTGATATTTGCTTCATAGAACGTGTTGGGTAGTCTTCCTTCTTTTTCTACATTTTGGAACAGGTTGAGTAATATAGGTACTAATTCCTCTTTAAAGGTTTGGTAGAATTCTGACGTGAAACCATCTGGTCCCGGGCTTTTCTTTTTAGGGAGGTTTTGTATAGTTGATGCTATTTCTGAACTTGATATGGGTCTGTTCAACATTTCCCCTTGATTCTGGTTAAGTCTTGGAAGGTGACATGCTTCCAAGTATTGGTCTATTTCCTTCAGATTTTCATATTTCTGAGAATAAAGTTTCTTGTAATATTCATTAAGGATTTTTTGGATTTCTGATGAGTCTGTGGTTATTTCGTCTTTGTTGTTTCTGATTGATGATATTAGAAATTTTACTCTTTTTTTCCTGATTAGGTTGGCCAGAGGTTTATCTATTTTATTGACCTTTTCAAAAAACCAGCTTTTTGATTTATTGATCTGTTGTATTATTCTTTTGTTTTCAATGTCATTTAATTCTGCTCTAATTTTGGTTATTTCTTTTCTTCTACTGGGTTTGGGGTTGGAATGTTCATCCTTTTCCAGTTGCGTGAGATGTCCCATTAAGTTGTTAACTTCCTCTATTTCCGTTCTCTTGAGGAAGGCTTGCAGTGCTATAAATTTCCCTCTTAGAACGGCCTTTGCAGTGTCCCAGAGGTTCTGATAGCTTGTGTCTTCATTGTCATTTTGTTCCAAAACATTGGTGATTTCTTTCTTAATCTCATCTCTGACCCAGCTATCATTCAGCATAAGGTTATTTAACTTCCATGTTTTTGTATGGGTATGCAGATTCCTGTTGTTACTCAATTCAAGTTTTATTCCATGATGGTCCGAGAAGATGCATGGAATAATTTCTATTCCTTTAAATTTACTGAGGTTAGACTTGTGACCTAAAATGTGATCAATTTTGGAGTAAGTTCCGTGGGCTGATGAGAAGTATGTGTATTCAGTTTTGTTGGGATGAAATGTTCTGTAGATGTCTGCTAAATCTAAATATTGGATGGTTAGGTTTAAATCTAAGATTTCTTTGCTCAGCTTCTTTCTGGAGGATCGATCCAACACTGCCAAGGGAGTGTTGAAATCTCCAACGATTATGGAGCTGGAGGAAATCAAGTTACTCATGTCTGTTAGAGTTTCTCTTATAAATTGAGGTGCATTCTGGTTGGGTGCATAGATATTAATAATTGAGATCTCGTCATATTGAGTATTACCCTTAACAAATATGAAGTGACCATTCTTGTCCTTCCTTACTTTTGATGGTTTAAAGCCTACTGTATCTGCAAATAAAATTGCAACACCTGCTTTTTTCTGATTACCATTTGCCTGAAATATGGATGACCATCCTTTCACCCTGAGTCTGTATTTGTCTTTTAAGTTGAGATGTGACTCTTGTATGCAACAAATATCTGGCTTGAGTTTTTGTATCCAGTCAGCTAACCTATGCCTCTTTAGAGGACAGTTTAAGCCATTCACATTGATGGAGAGTATTGATAAGTCTGGTGGAATTTTGGGTATCGAGTTTTTCAAAGGTCCAGTGGACATTTTTAATCCTTTTGCCAGTGTGGAAGTTGGAGTTTGATCCGAAGTTTCTGAGTGAGTTTACTTTTGTGGTATAGGATTGGGTTGGTCATTGTGGAGGATAGGTCTGAGAACATCCTGAAGAGCTGGTTTACTTATGGCAAATTTTTTCAACATATGAATGTCATTGAAGTATTTAATTTCTCCATCATAGATGAAACTCAGTTTAGCTGGATACAAGATCCTGGGTTGAAAGTTTTTTTGCTTTAGGAGATTAAAAGTTGATGACCAGCCTCTTCTTGCTTGAAAAGTTTCAGCAGAGAGATCTGCAGTTATTCTAATATTCTTACCTTTGTACGTTATAGTTTTCTTTCACCGGGCTGCTTTGAGAATCTTCTCTTTCATGTTAACTTTAGTGAAGCTAATTATGATATGTCTGGGAGATGGCTTATTGGGGTTGAATCGTGCTGGGGTTCTGAAGCTGTCTGCTATCTGAATTTCAGTTTCTCTAGGCATGTCTGGAAAATTTTCTTTCATAATTTCATGTAGAAGGGCCTCTGTGTCCTTGGCAGCTACTTCATCAGTCTCCGAAATTCCTATAACCCTTATGTTGTTTTTTTTCGAATTATCTGAGAGCTCTCTGAGTGAGTGATCCATTTTTGCTCTCCATTTCTCTTCCTCTTTGAGAGATTGGGAGCGTTCGAAGACTTTATCTTCAAAGTCAGAAATCCTTTCTTCTGCTTGCTCCATTCTGTTACTGAGGGATTCTACTGTATTTTTCATATCTTTGAGGGCTGTAAGTTCTTGTTTCAGTGTGTCTAAGTCTTTGGTGGTTTTGTCTTTAAATTCGTTAAATTCTTGAGACAATTTTTGAATTTCTCCTCGAATTCCTAATTCCATTTTATTAATCTTGTCTGCAAACCAAATTCTGAATTCGACTTCTGACATCTCAGCCAGTTGTTTATGAATGGGATCTTCAATCACATCTGCCGTATCTTTTCTTGGGGGGGTTGATCTATTCTGGTTATTCATGTTACCAGAGTTTTTCCGCTGATTCCGCCCCATGGTTTACTCCCTTTGGTTTTTCCCCTGGGGTTTTATCGAGGGCCCGCACAGTGTTTTGGCCTGAGAAACTGGGGCCCTGTCTGGTGTGGTGGAGCAAAGTGGTTCTGTCTTGTTTTCAGCTGGTTTCTGTTCGATCCTATTGCAACTTCTACTCTGGCTTGAAGTCTCAGCTGTGTGGAAAAATCAGCAATTAAGTCACCCCGCCTGCCCACCTCTGGCCCCAGTTGGAAAAGGAGGATCAAACCTTCCTACAATCGCACACCCAGGGCACCGCCTGAAGAGTCCTCAGTCTATTAGCCCAGTTCAAAAGGTCCGAATCAACTGTCTCAATCGGCACTTGTCTCGGGTGGAAGGGTTCAAGAGGTCTCTGGGAACTGGATCACAGGGGCCTGGTGACTCCTCTGACACAGCTCACCCCAGTGCAGCTTGGAGTCAGGAGGAGCCACCCAGCAAACAGAGCAGTCTGGGATGGTTGACGTCTCCTTCCCCACTTTGCCCCTCCATCGGACCCAGTCACTGCTATCTCTGCAGATGGCTAACCCAGTTGCTTGCAGTGAACAGACACTCCAGGGGTTTGCACCTGCCTGAATCGCAAGGAAGTCTGCCAGGCCCCCGCAGACTGCCGCTATCTAGCAGGAGGAGATGGGGCCTGACATCTTTGAGTGTTTGATGCAGGTGATGGGAAGGAGGTGTTCACTCAGGCTTAGCCCCGTCCCTGATGCATGCTGCTAACAGAACAGAACAGAACAGAACAGACAACTTTGTGAGGTTCTGTCTCTGTTCCTGTCGTTGCCTACAGGAGACGGGCTGTTTTGAGTTCAAACGTCTTTGCTGCTGGAGAATTGCGTCTGAACACCTCTCTGGGTCCGCCCCGCCCTGGAGGCTTCCGGGTTTGTGAGCCGTGTCACCGGTGGCCTCCTCTGGTTGCCCAGGGAGACAGGGGATGTGGCCTCAGAATATCCAGAAGTGAGCGTTCTGCCGTTAAAGAAAAAACGGCTGTTGATCTACCTCCAGGGAACTGCTGCTCTGGTGTGGGCACTCAGGCGACCCTTTTCTCCTCTGTCCCGCGCCCCAGAGGCAGCACTGAGCGGCCGCAGTTTGTGCTGGGTCCACACCCCTTAAGAGATCCCCCAAGAATCAGAACTCTTGGGGGATGGGCCCCCAGACCCCGATTGGGAGTGGGGCGGGGGGAAGCTAGAGTTTCATTCAGTTTCACGCAATACTACGGTCCGGGGAGGGCTCCTGCACTACACCGCAGGGAAGTGCCGCCAAGGCTTGATTTCTCCTCAGCAGAGTGCTCTCTCCTCGCTCACGTGTCCCAGAGTCAGCGATGACCTGACGCAGCTCAGGCACTGTGCACTCCCCTCGAGAAATCACCCAAGGAGCCGAACTCCTGGGGGATAGGCCCTCAGACCCCGAGTGAGAGTAGGGGTTCTCAGCTCTCAGCGGGGAGGCCAGAGTCTGATTCAGTCTTGGGCCCCGTATGCCTGGGGAGGGTTGCTGCACTGCACCGCAGGGAAGTGCCGCGAGGCGTGACTCCCCCTCTGCCCGGTGCCCTCTCCTCACTCGGCGCGCCTCAGAGTCAATGCTGACCAGTCGCAACTCGGGGACTGTCCACTCCCCTTGAGAAATCACCCAAGGATCCGAAGTCCTGGGGGACAGGCCTCCAGACCTCAGTGGGTGGGAGGGGAGCGCCGGGGATTCAGGGTTGCTGGCAAAGGATTCCCAAAGTTTTATTCAGCCCTATGTCCAGCAG
Organism: Nycticebus coucang; assembly: GCF_027406575.1. NCBI lineage: Eukaryota > Metazoa > Chordata > Mammalia > Primates > Lorisidae > Nycticebus > Nycticebus coucang. The sequence goes on from NC_069804.1 coordinate 84,379,281, forward strand.
GAGAACGCCACGGCACCCCAGTAGGGGAGGTAGGTCCAGTTTTTAGAAGGTCTCTCCCATGGAGTGTAGTGGGAGGGCCTTTAATTTCTGCCCGCTTGTTCAATTGTGGGGCTCTAGAGCCGGTCTCATGGGGGAGGGGGACTCCCGTCCACTCGGTGGTGGATTTTGTACCTTTTGTTTGCGTCCTTGTGATCACAACTTGCCTCAGCGGTGTTGATGTGCGTTCTTCAGCCTTCTCTCTTGGTCGGGCTCAAGTCCACTAGGATAGTTACTAAATTCCTGTCCCTTAACTCTCCTTCTGGACGGGAGCCTTTGTTGAAAGCTGGCTTCAGTCCGCCATCTTGTCTCCCCGCAGCATCATTTGTTAAACAGGGAATCTTTTCCCCACTGAATGTTTTTAATTGGCTTGTCAAAGATCAAATAACGGTAAGTAGCAGGGTTTATCTCTTGGTTTTCTATTCTGTTCCACATATCTAACTCTCCGTTTTTGTGCCAGTACCATGATGTTTTGATCATTATTGATTTATACTATAGTCTGAGGTCTGGTAGTGTAATTCCTCCTGCTTTGTTTTTACTTCTGAGTAATGTCTTGGCTATTCCAGGTTTTTTTCTGATTCCATATAAAAAGAAGTATTATTTTTTCAAGATCTTTAAAGTATGACAGTGGAGCTTTAATAGGGATTGCATTAAACTTGTATATTGCTTTGGGTAGCATGGACATTTTAAGAATGTTGATTCTTCCCAGCCATGAGTATGGTATGTTTTTCCATTTGTTAACATCCTCAGCTACATCTTTTCTTAGAGTTTCATAGTTCTCTTTATAGAGATCTTTCACGTTCTTTGTTAGGTAAACTCCCAAGTATTTCATCTTCTTTGGCATTACTATGAATGGAATAGAATCATTGACTGTTTTTTCAACGTGACTATTTTTGGTATATATAAAGGCTACCAAGTTATGAGTGTTGATTTTGTAACCTGATACACTGCTATATTCCTTGCTCACTTCTAAGAGTTTTGTAGTAGAATTCCTGGGGTTTTCCAGATATACAATCATATCATCTGCGAGGAGTGAAAGTTTGATCTCTTCTGACCCTATATGGATACTCTTGATCGCCTCTTCTTCCCTAACATTACAATGTTAAAGAGCAGTGGAGACAATGGACAACCTTGCCTGGCTCCTTTTCTGAGTGGAAATAATTTCAATTTATCTCCATTCAATATGATATTAGCTGTGGCCTTCTGTAGAGGGCCTCTATCAGTTTAAGAAGTGTCCCTTCTATGTCAATTTTCTTAAGTGTTCTGATCATGAAGGGATGTTTGATGTTATCAAAAGCTTTTTCTGCATCGATTGAGAGAATCAAATGGTCTTTGTGTTTTAATTTGTTTATGTGCTGGATTACATTTATAGATTTACGTATATTAAACCAGCCTTGAGACCCTGGGATAAAACCGACTTGGTCATGATGTATAATTTGTTTGATGTGTTGCTGGATTCTGTTAAGATCTTGTTGAATATTTTTGCATCTTTATTCATTATTGATATTGGTTATAATTTTCTTTTTGTGTTGAGTCTTTTCCTGGTTTGGGGATCAGGGTGATGTTTGCTTCATAGAATGTGTTGGGTAGTCTTCCTTCTTTTCCTATATTTTGGAAGAGGTTTAGTAATATAGGTACTAGTTCATCTTTAAAGGTTTGGTAGCATTCTGACATGAAGCCATCTAGTCCCGGGCTTTTCTTCTTAGGGAGCTTTTCTATGGTTGATGCTATTTCAGAACTTGATATAGGCCTGTTCAACATTTCCACTTGTTTCTGACTAAGTCTTCAAGGTGATGTGCTTCCAAGTATTTGTTAATTTCCTTCAGTTTTTCATATTTCTGAGAATAAAGTTTCTTGTAATATTCATTAAGGATTTTTTTAATTTCTAAGGAGTCTGTTGTTATTTTCTCTTTGTCATTTCTGATTTATGAAATTAGAGATTTTACTCTTCTTTTCCCGGTTAGGTTAACCAAAGGTTTATCTTTTTTATTGACCTTTTCATAAAACGAAGTTTTTTATTTATTGATGTGTTGTATAATCCTTTTGTTTTTAATTTCATTTAATTCTGCTCTAATTTTGCTTATTTATTTTCTTCTGCTGGGTATGGGATTGGAATGTTCTTCCTTTTCCAGTTGCTTGAGATGTGTCATTAAGTTGTTAAGTTCCTCTCTTTCCATTCTCTCGAGGAAGTCTTGCAATGCTATAAATTTCCCTCGTAAGACTGCCTTTGCAATATCCCAGAGGTTCTGATAATTCATGTCTTCATTATCATTTTGTTCCAAAAATTTCATTATTTTCTTCTTAATCTGTCTATGACTCAGCTATCATTCAGCATAAGGTTATTTAGCTTCCATGTTTTTTTATGGGTATGCAGATTCCTGTTGTTACAAAGTTCAACTTTTATTGCATGATGGTCTGAGAAGATGCCAGGAATAATTTCTACTCTTTTAAAATTGCTGAGGTTAGACTTGTGAACTAAGACGTGATTGATTTTCGAGTATGTTTCATGGGCTGATGAGAAGAATGTGTATTCAGTTTTGTTGGATGAAATGTTCTGTACATGTCTGTTAAATCCAAATGTTGAATGGTTAAGTTTAAATCTACAATTTCGTTGCTTAGCTTCTTATTGGAGGATCTATCCAACACTGCCAAACTAGTGTCAAAGTCTCTGAGGTATGGAGCTGGAGGAAACCAAGTTGCTCATGCTTCTTAGAGTCTCTCTTATAAATTGAACAGCATTCTGGTTGTGTGCATAAATATTAATAATTGAAATCTCATCATATTGAGTATTACTTCGATCAAATATGAAGTGACCATTCTTATCCTTCTTTAATTTTACTAGTTTAAAGCCTATTGTATGCACAAATAAAATCGCAACACCAGCTATTTTCTGCTTTCCATTTGCCTGGAATATGGATGACCATCCCTTCAACCTGAGTCTATATTTATCTTTTCTTTTTTCTTTCTTTTTTTTTTTATTGTTGGGGATTCATTGAGGGTACAATAAGCCAGGTTACACTGATTACAATTGTTAGGTAAAGTCCCTCTTGCAATCATGTCTTGCCCCCTTAAAGTGTGACACACACCAAGGCCCCATGCACCTCCCTCTGTCCCTCTTTCTGCTTCCCCCCCATAACCTTAATTGTCATTAATTGTCCTCATTATCAAAATTGAGTGCATAGGATTCATGCTTCTCCATTCTTGTGATGCTTTACTAAGAATAATGTATTCCACTTCCATCCAGGTTAATACGAAGGATGTAAAGTCTCCATTTTTTTAATGGCTGAATAGTATTCCATGGTATACATATACCACAGCTTGTTAATCCTTTCCTGGGTTGGTGGGCATTTAGGCTGTTTCCACATTTTGGCGATTATAAATTGAGCTGTAATAAACAGTATAGTACAAGTGTCCTTATGATAAAAGGATTTTGTCCTTCTGGGTAGATGCCCAGTAATGGGATTGCAGGATCAAATGGGAGGTCTAGCTTGAGTGCTTTGAGGTTTCTCCATACTTCCTTCCAGAAAGGTTGTACTAGTTTGCAGTCCCACCATAAGTGTAAAAGTGTTCCCTTCTCTCCACATCCACACCAGCATCTGCAGTTTTGAGATTTTGTGATGTGGGCCATTCTCACTGGGGTTAGATGATATCTCAGGGTTGTTTTGATTTGCATTTCTCTAATATATAGAGACGATGAACATTTCTTCATGTGTTTGTTAGCCATTCATCTGTCATCTTTAGAGAAGGTTCTATTCATGTCTCTTGCCCATTGATATATGGGATTGTTGGCTTTTTTCATGTTGATTAATTTGAGTTCTCTATAGATACTAGTTATCAAGCTTTTGTCTGATTGAAAATATGCAAATATCCTTTCCCATTGTGTAGGTTGTCTCTTTCCTTTGGTTATTGTCTCCTTAGCTGTACAGATGCTTTTCAGTTTCATGAAGTCCCATTTATTTATTTTTGTTGTTGTTGCAATTGCCGTGGCAGTCTTCATCATGAAGTCTTTCTCCAGGCCAATATCTTCCAGTGTTTTCCCTATGCTTTCTTTGAGGATTTTTATTGTTTCATGCCTTAAGTTTAAGTCCTTTATCCATCTTGAATCAATTTTTGTGAGTGTGGAAAGTGTGGGTCCAGTTTCAGTCTTTTACATGTAGACATCCAGTTCTCCCAACACCATTTATTGAATAGGGAGTCTTTCCCCCAAGGTATGTTCTTGTTTGGTTTATCGAAGATTAGGTGGTTGTACGATGTTAGTTTCATTTCTTGGTTATCAATTGGATTCCAAGTGTCTATGTCTCTGTTTTTGTGCCAGTAAAATGCTGTCTTGAGCACTATGGCTTTGTAGTACAGACTAAAATCTGGTGTGCTGATGCCCCTAGCTTTATTTTTGTTACAAAGAACTGCCTTAGCTATACGGGGTTTTTTCTGGTTCCATACAAAACGCAGAATCATTTTTTCCAAATATTGAAAGTACGATGTAGGTACTTTGATAGGAATGGCATTGAATAGGTAGATTGCTTTGGGAAGTATAGACATTTTAACAATGTTGATTCTTCCCATCCATGAGCATGGTATGTTCTTCCATTTGTTAATATCCTCTGCTATTTCCTTTCTGAGGAGTTCATAGTTTTCTTTATAGAGGTCCTTCACCTCCTTCGTTAGGTATATTCCTAGGTATTTCATTTTCTTTGAAACTATGGTGAAGGGAGTTGTGTCCTTAATTAGCTTCTCATCTTGACTGTTATTGGTGTATACAAAGGCTACTGACTTGTGGACATTGATTTTATATCCTGAAACATTACTGTATTTTTTGATGACTTCTAGAAGTCTTGTGGTTGAGTCTTTGGGGTTCTCTAAGTATAAGATCATGTCATCAGCAAAGAGGGAGAGTTTGACCTCCTCTGCTCCCATTTGGATTCCCTTTATTTCCTTGTCTTGCCTAATTGTATTGGCTAGAACTTCCAGCACTATGTTGAATAGTAAAGGTGACAGAGGACAACCTTGTCTGGTTCCAGTTCTAAGAGGAAAAGCTTTCAGTTTTATTCCATTCAGTAAAATATTGGCTGTGGGTTTGTCATAGATAGCTTCAATCAGTTTTAGAAATGTGCCACCTATGCCTATACTCTTCAGTGTTCTAATTAGAAAAGGATGCTGGATTTTATCAAATGCTTTTTCTGCATCTATTGAGAGGATCATGTGATCTTTATTTTTGCCTCTGTTAATATGGTGGATAACGTTTATGGACTTGTGTATTTTAAACCAGCCTTGCATCCCTGGGATGAAGCCTACTTGATCATGATGAATGACTTTTTTGATGATAAGCTGTAGTCTATTGTCTAGGATTTTGTTGAGAATTTTTCCATCTATATTCATGAGTGAGATTGGTCTGAAATTCTCCTTTTTGTTTGGGTCTTTTCCTGGTTTTGGTATCAGGGTGATGTTTGCTTCATAGAATGTGTTGGGGAAGATTCCTTCTTCCTCAGTTTTTTGGAATAATTTCTGCAGTACAGGAATAAGCTCTTCCTTGAAGGTTTGATAGATTGCTGGAGTGAAGCCATCTGGACCAGGGCATTTTTTAGTTGGAAGCTTTTGTATTGTTTCTTTGATCTCAGTGCTTGAAATTTGTCTGTTCAGGAGGTCTATTTCTTCCTGGCTAAGTCTAGGGAGAGGGTGTGATTCCAAATATTGATCCATTTCCTTCACATTGTCAAATTTCTGGGCATAGAGTTTCTGGTAGTATTCAGAGATGATCTCTTGTATCTCTGTGGGATCTAGTTGTTATTTCCCCTTTAATGTTTCTGATTGAGGTTACTAGAGATTTTACTTTTCTATTCCTCATTAGTCTGGCCAATGGTTTATCTATTTTATTTATTGTTTTCAAAAAACCAACTCCTTGTTTCATTAATTTTCTGAATGATTCTTTTGTTTTCAATTTCATTGATCTCTGATTTGATTTTGGATATTTCTTTTCTTCTGCTGAGTTTAGGCTTAGATTATTCTTCTTTTTCCAATTCCATAAGATCTCTTGTGAGATTGTTGATGTGCTCTCTTTCTGTTTTTCGAATGTAGGCATCTAAAGCGATGAATTTTCCTCTCAAAACTGCTTTTGCAGTATCCCACAGGTTTTGGTAGCTTGTGTCTTCATTGTTGTTATGCTCAAGGAAGTTAATGATTTCCTGTTTTATTTCTTCCTGCACCCATCTGTTATTCAACAGAAGATTGTTTAATTTCCATGCCTTTGGGTGGGGTCGAGCATTTTTGTTAGAGTTGAGTTCCACCTTTAGTGCCTTATGGTCTGAGAAGATACAAGGTAAAATTTCAATTCTTTTGCTTCTGTTGATATTTGTTTTGTGTCCCAGGATATGATCAATTTTGGAGAATGTTCCATGGGGTGATGAGAAGAATGTATATTCTTTATCTTTGGGGTGGCGTGTTCTATGTGCGTCTATCAAGCACAGTTGTTCTTGGGTCTCATTTAAATCTCTTATATCTTTGTTTAATTTTTGTTCAGAGGATCTGTCCAGCTCTGTAAGAGGAGTGTTAAATTCCCCTGTTATGATGGTATTATCAGATATCATATTGCTCAGACTGAGTAAGGTCTGTTTCAAGAATCTGGGAGCATTTAAATTGGGTGCATAAATATTTAGAATTGAAATGTCTTCTTGTTGTATTTTTCCCTTGACCAATATAAAGTGACGATCTTTGTCTTTTTTGACTTTAGTTGCTTTAAATCCACATGTATCTGAAAATAAGATTGCAACTCTTCTTTTCTTCTGAATTCCATTTGCGTGAAAAATTGTCTTCCAACCCTTGACTCAGAACGTTAATTTGTCTTTTCAAGCCAGGTGTGTTTCTTGCAGACAGCAAATGGATGGCTTGTGTTTTTTAATCCCGTCCACCAATCTATGTCTCTTCAGTGGGGAATTCAAGCCATTAACATTTACTGAGATATTGATAAGTGTGGTAGTATTCTGTTCGTCTTATTTGGTGAGAGTCTGTTGTTTAGTTTTATCTTTTGCATCAGTGTGGAGGTTAGGTTCTGTCCTTTAATTTCTGAGTTCTTACCTTGCTGCTGATCCATTGTGGTGGTCAGTGTGCAGAACAGGTTGAAGTATTTCCTGTAGAGCTGGTCTTGTTTTGGCGAATTTCCTCAATGTTTGTATATCCGTAAATGATTTGATTTCTCCGTCAATTTTGAAGCTTAGCTTAGCAGGGTACAGAATTCTGGGCTGGAAATTGTTCTGTTTAAGTAGATTAAAGGTAGATGACCATTGTCTTCTTGCTTGGAAAGTTTCATTAGAGAAGTCTGCGGTCACTCTGATGGATTTGCCCCTGTAGGTCAACTGGCGCTTACTCCTGGCAGGTTGCAGAATCTTTTCTTTTGTCTTGACTTTGGACAGGTTCATCACAATGGGTCTTGGAGAAGCTCGGTTAGAGTTGAGGCGACCTGGGGTCCGATAGCCCTCTGAAAGCAGTGTGTCAGAATCTTTGGTGATATTTGGGAAATTTTCTAGTATAATATTCTCTAGTATGGCTTCCATTCCTCTGGGGCATTCTTCTTCCCCTTCTGGGATTCCTATAACTCGTATGTTGGAACACTGCATAAAGTCCCATAATTCTGACAGTGAACGTTCTGCTTTCTCTCTCTTCTTTTCTGCCTCTTTTACTGTCTGAGTTATCTCAAGAACTTTGTCTTCTACCTCTGAAATTCTTTCTTCTGTATGGTATAACCTGTTGCTGATACTTTCCATTGCATCTTTAAGTTCCCTAATTGACTGTTTCAGTTCCTTCAGCTCTGCTATATCCTTTTTATATTCTTCATATCGTTCGTCTCTTATTTGATTCTGTTTTTGGGTTTCCTTTTGGTTATTTTCCACTTTATTAGCAGTTTCCTTCATTGTTTCCATCATTTCTTTCATTGTTTTCAACATGTGTATTCTAAATTCCCTTTCTGTCATTCCTAACATTTCTTTATAGGTGGATTCATCTGTAGTAGCTACCTCATGGTCCCCTGGCGGGGTTGTTCTGGACTGGGTATTCATGTTGCCTGGAGTTTTCTGCTGCTTCTTCCTCTTGAGCGATTTCTTTTATCTGTTTCCTTGCCCTAATTTTCCTTTCACTTCCTCTTGCTCTTTAAGTTCTTGTGCCTGTGGACTAAGGCTTACAGGACCAGAAGGGTGAGAAGGTTGAAGAGCAAAAAAGTGATGAAAGAAAGGAGGACCCAGTGATAAGAAAAAAAAAAAGAAAAATAGAGAAAGGAGAGGGGGTGGATAAAAGGAATATTGTCAAAAAGAAGAGAGGAACAGAAAGAGGGCGACAGAGCAATATTGGTGTACAGTAGGGTACTTTGACACAACCTTAAAAATCCCCACCTCCTGGGGGTGCCCAGTTGGGTGGTTCCCTTGTGGTCAACAGCTCTTTGCTAACCTGATCAGACACAGTACCCCACCTCCACCAAGTAGAGAGGAAAGACAAAATGCTATAAATCAAACCAAAACAAGCAAACAGAAAACTTTACGGGATAAAATTGGGTGGATAACCAAATAATAGTGGTAGAAACACTAGCAAAAATGAAGTTCTAATTATTGAAAAAGGCAGCAATGGGAAATTATAATTAAACTAGAAAAATTGAGAAAGAAAAAGGATCTGTATGGAAAAGGTTGAACTTAAAAAACAAAACAACATCAACAACATAAAAATAAAGTAAAAAAAAACAACCAAAGCAAAAGAAAAAAGAAAAACGCAACCAAAAACAAAGCAGTATGTATATGTTGTTGAATATTGTCTGGGCAACACGTGTTCTTCTCGGGTATGAGATGTTAATCACAGCTCTGATACGACTGGAGGATGCTGATTTCTCAAACCCCAGCAGTTAGACACCGTAAATCTCTCTTCAGACCACTTAAAAGGCACTTTGAACTTGTTCACTTGCTGAGCAGAAGCTTTCCCAGGAAAGTGCTTGTCGCTGGAATCACTGCTGAAGTGTCTATCCACTTACTCAGTGTGCCAAAACTGGTCTCACTCTGCCCCTGAGGGTTAGGGCTGCAAGGTGGCTCAGACCCTGCCCTTAGGCTACTTGGTCGCTGGGTTACCATCTTCCACCCAATTCTAGCTCTGCAGCCCTGAGGGTGGAGCTTGCCGGCGCAGATTGCTCACAATGGCTCCCTGTGACCCACAGCCAAACACTATTAGCTCCGTCTGGCTCAGTGGCTCAGACTGGGGCCCTAGACAATGGCCAAGTTCTCTGCACTCCCACTCAGGCTCTCCCCAAGGCAGTTCAACTGAGTGCCAAGTCCAAAGACACCAAAACAGTTCACAGGTAATATCTTTCTGGTTTGCAGTTTCGCTGTACTGAACTTACAGTTGCGGGCGGGTTTAGATGGATTGAACACACGCGACCACTTGCCATTTTTCCACTGTTTTAGTCCTCCTCTTGGGGTCCAGAAGTCTCTCGCTGACTCCCTGTATCCTTGCAGGGGTGATGAAAGGCAGATTCCACCAGCCAGAGATGCCTGGACTCCTATCTCCCCAGACTCACGGTGCCCAGATTCAAGGAAGCTGTTACTCGGCCGCCATCTTGCTCCGCTTCTATATTTATCTTTTAAGATAAGATGAGATTTTTGTATTTTTCAGATATCTGGCCTGAGTTTTTCTATCCAGTCAGCCAATCTGTGCTTCTTTAGAGGACAGTTTAACCCAGTCACATTAATTGAGAATATTGATAAGCATGACAGATTTTATGGTATCAAGTTTTTTGAAAGTCCAGTGGACATTTTTAATCTTTCACCACCGTGGAAGTTGGAATTTAATGAAAAGTTTCTGAGTGAGCTTATTTTTGTGGTGGAGGATTCTGCTGGTCATTATGGAGGATAGGTCTGAGGATATTCTGAAGAGCTGGTTTAGTTATGGCAAATTTCTTCAACATATAAATGTCATTAAAGTATTCAATTTCTCCATCGTAAGTGAAACTCAGTTTAGCTGGATTCAGGATCCTGGAGTGAAAGTTATTTTGTTTTAGGAGATTGAAAGTTGATGACCACTCTCTTGTGGCTTGAAAGGTTTCAGCAGAGATATCTGCAGTCATTCTAATGCAGGTACATTCTAATGTAGATTATGGTTTTCTTATGTCTGGCTGTTTTCAAAATTTTCTCCTTCATGTTTACTTTAATGAAGTTAATTATGATGTGCCTGGTGGATATCTTATTCGGTTTGAATTGTCCTGGGATTCTGAAACTGGCTGCTATCTGAATTTCAGAATCTCTTGGTATGCCTGAATAGTTCTCTTTCATAATCCCATGAAGAAGAGCTTTTGTGCTTTGCAAAGCAACTTCGTCACCTTCAGGGATTCCTATAAAGTGAATATTAGTTTTCTTCGAATTATCCCAGAGCTCTCTGAGGGAATGATCCATTTTTGCTCTCCATTTCTCTTCCACTTTGAGAGTTTGGGTGCATTTAAAAGCTTTGTCTTCAATGTCAGAAATCCTTTCTTCTGATTGTTCCATTATGTTACTGGGAGATTCTCCTGTAATTTCTCAGATCTTTGAGGGCTACATATTCTCGTCTCAATCTGTCAAAATCTTTGATGATTTTGTCTTTGAATTCGTTCAAATCTTGAGACAACTTTTGAAATGCTCTTTGAATTTCTAATACCAACTTTGCCTCTAATCTATTAATCTTATTTGCAATCCAAATTATGAATTTGATTTCTAACATCTCAACCATCTGTTTATGAATGGGATCTTCATTTGTGTCTGCCATATTCTTCCTTGGGAGGGGTCATCTACTCTGCTTATTCATGTTACCAGAATTTTTCCACTGATTCCATCCCGTGATTATTTTGCACCATTTGGCTAGATGAGCTGAAAGGAGAAGTTGGGTTGGGGGCTCCAGGAGTAGTGATTAACCAGCCCTTTGCCCAAAATCTGGGAGTGGTGTGTTTACCTTTTTCCCTAGAGATTTTCCAAGGACCCCTGTACTGCTACTGCTTGAGAAACTGGGGCCCTGCTTGGTGTGGTGGGGCTAAGTGGACATGTCTTGTTTTCATCTGTTCTCTGTCCTACCCTAGTGAATCAGTTACTCTGGGTTGAAGTCTCAGCTGTGGAGAAATACCAGCAATTAAGTCACCCCACCCTCCACAGGCAATAATTGGGAAAAGAAAGTAAAACCTTCTCACAACCACACACCCAGTGTACCATGTGCCTGGCCCATTTCAAGAGGTCCAAATCAATTGTCCCCATCAGCACCAGTTTCAGGTGGGAGTGTTCGAAAAATCCCCAGCAACTAGATAACAGGGGTCTGCTGGCAGCTCACGTATAACTCACTCCGGTGCTCTGAGAGGTTAGAAGGACCTAACCAGCAAATAAATTAGTCTGGCAAGGTTGATGCCTCCTTCCCCACCTTGCATCTCGTAAAGCCTATTGTATGTACAAATAAAAATTTATACCCAGTCACTGGTAACCCAGCAGGCCTGTGACCCAGTTCCCTCCAATGAGCATATGCTCCAGGGGTTTGCACCTGCCTGAGTCACAGGGAGATCTATGTCTCCTCAGCCAGGTCAACATTCTCTGCCACTATCCGGCAGGTGGAGGTGAGGCCTGACAACCTTGGGTGCTTAAAAGAGGCTGGGGCGGTTCACTCAGTTCCCGCCCCACCCCTGATTGATGTTGCTGACAGAACAGAACAATTTCACAGAATTTGTTTCTGTCCCAGCTATGTTCCCCTGCAGATCAGATGCTGTTTGAGTTCACAGAACCTGCGACTCAGCCTCGTTCTGTCTCACTGCCCAGTCTCAGCTGAAGTTTGTGTTGGGGTGGGTGCGGTTAGAGCTCACATTTGGCTGTCAGTTCCAGCCTCTGCCTGCCCACCTTTATTTCAGCTATGATCCCCTGAGGGCCGGGTGCATCTTAGGCTCAGTAAAGCAGTCCTCTGTGTCAGCCCCACCCTGGGAGTCTGCCATCTCTATGTGTGCTATTCTAGTCCCCGTGCTCCACCTAGGCCGGTACCCCCTCAGGCATACCCTTTACTCATGGGCCTGTGTTTCTGTCCCAGATCTGTTCTGCCAATGGCTGCCACCAGAGAAGATTCCTGGCTTCCTCTGGTTGCCCAGAGAGACAGGGAGTTTCTATCCAGAATATCCCCAGGGATGTTAGCCCTATTGTTCCTGCCACTGTGGCTACTGGTCTGTGCCTTGGGGCACTCCACTCCTGTAGGGTTCCCTCTCAGTTGACCGACTTCTCCTTACTCCCACACAGAATCAGCACAGACCAGTAACCGGCCTTGCCCTGTCCACACCTCTCAAGAAAATGCTGAAGAATCTGGACTCCATGGGGGACGGGCTTCCAGACCTTGAGGTGAGAGTGGAGGGGAGTGCTGGGGGTTCAGAATTGCAGGTACAGAATATATACAATTTTATACAGTTTTATGCCATGGCACCCTAGTAGGTGAAGGAGGTCCGGTTTTTAGAGGGTCTCTCCCCTGGGATAAAATGGGAGGACATTTGAATTCTGCTCATTTGTTTGTATGGAGAATACTGTGAGCCATTTTCATGGGGGAGGGGACTCCAATCTGCTTGGCAATGGATTTTGTGTCTCTTGTTTGTATAGTTGGGATCAAAGCTCACCTTGGCCAGGTTGATGTGCATTCTTCGACTTTCTATCTTGACTCAGCTCCAAACCACTGGCTTACTTGCTAAACTTCTGTCCTTTAACCTTCCTTCTGGATGGGAGCCTCTGTGGAAAGCTGGCTCCAGTCAGACATCTTGCCTCCGCCCCTGGCTATTTTTTGTTGTAATTGTCATTGTTGTTTAACTGGCCCAGGCCTGGATTGAACCCGCCAGCCTTGGTGTACATGACTGGTGCTGTAACCATTGAGCTACAGGCACCAAGCCAAAAAATAATTTTCTATTATATGAGAATAGCAAATAAAATTTGGTAAATAGGGAGCAGCACCTGTGGCTCAGTGGGTAGAACGCTTGCCCCATATCCCAAGAGTGGTGGGTTCGAACCCAGTCCCAGCCAAACTATAACCAAAAATGTCCAGGCTTTGTGGTGAGCACCCGTAGTCCCAGCTACTCCAGAGGCTGAGGCAAAAGAATGGCCTATACCCAGGAGTTGGAGGTTGTTGTGAGCTGTGACACCATGACACTTTATCGAAGGCTATAAAGCGAGACTCTGTCTCTCATTCTAGGTTCACTATTCTTCTAGTTGGCTCATCCTGTTCAGCACTCCAACAGCATTCTCCTTCACAAGTCTCAAAGATCTATAATGAATATTGATGCAAAAATATTCAATAAGATCCTAGCAAACAGAATCCAGCAACATATCGAGCACATTATACACCCTGACCAAGTGGGTTTTATCCCAGGGTCTCAAGGCTCTTTCAATATAAGTAAGTCTATAAATATAATACACCACATTAACAAAATAAAAACCAAAGACCTAATTATTCTCTCAGTTGATGCAGAAAAAGCTTTTGATAATATCCAGCATCCTTTCATGATCAGAACACTTAAGAAAATAGGTTTAGAAGGTACATTTCTTAAACTGATAGAGGCCATCTACAGGAAACCTACAGCCAATATTATATTGAATGAAGTAAAATTGAAATTATTTCCACTCAGATCAAGAACCAGACAAGGTTTCCCACTGTCTCCACTGCTTTTTAACATTGTAATGGAAGTCTTAGACATTGCATTCAGGTAAGAGAAGGTGATCAAGAGTATCCGTATAGAGTCAGAGGAGATCAAACTTCCACTTTTTGTGGATGATATGATTTTATACCTGGAAAATCCAAGGGACTTAACTACAAAACTCTTAGAAGTGATCAAGGAATACAGCAGTGTCTCAGGATACATAATCAATATTCACAAATCTGTAGCCTTTATATATACCAACAATAGTCAAGGTGAAAAAACAATCAAGGACTCTATTCCCTTTACAACAGTGACAAAGAAAATGAAATATCTGGGAGTGTATCTACCAAAGGATGTGAAATATCTCTATAAAGAGAACTACGAAACTCTGAGAAAAGAAATAGCTGAAGATGTTAACCAATGGAAAAACATACCATGCTCATGGCTGGGAAGAATTAATATTGTGAAAATTTCCATACTACCCAAAGCAATACACAAATTTAATGCAATCCCTATTAAAGCACCACTGTCATTCTTTAAAGACCTCAAAAAATAATACTTCATTTTATATGGAAGTAAAAACCTCAAAAAAACCCTCAAATGGCCAAGACATTACTCAGAAATAAAAACAAAGCAGGAAGAATCACCCTACCAGATCTCAGACTATACTATAAATCTATATCAAAAAAGCATGGCACTGGCACAAAAACAGGGAGGTAGGTGTATGGAACAGAATAGAGAACCAAGAGATGAACCCAGCTACTTATCATCATTTGATCTTTGATAATCCTATCAAAAACATTCAGTGGGGGAAAGACTCCCTATTTAACAAATGGTGCTGGGTGAACTGGCTGCCACCTTGTAGAAGACTGAACGTGGACCCACTCCTTTTACCATTAACAAAAATTGATTTTCACTGGATAAAAGATTTAAACTGAAGACATGAAACTATAAAAATACTAGAAGTGAGTGCAGGGAAAATACTTGAAGAAATCAGCCTGGAGAATACTTTATGTGGAGGACCCCTCCCACCCCCAAACCGGGCAATTGGAGCAACACCAAAAATGCATTACTGGGACCTGATCAAACTAAAAAGCTTCTGCACAGCTAAGAACACAGTGAGTAAAGCAAGTAGACAACCCTCAGAATGGGAGAAGATATTTGCAGGGTATGTCTCTGACAAGGCTTTGATAACCAGAATCTACAGAGAACTCAAACATATTAGCAGGAAAAGAAAAAGTGATCCCATCTCATTATGAGAAAGAGATTTGAATAGAAACCACTGAAGAAGACAGGCGCATGGCCTACAGACACATGAAAAAATGCTCATCATCTTTAATCATCAGAGAAATGCAAATCAAAACCACTTTGAGGTATCATCTAACTTCAGTAAGATTAGCCCATATCACAAAATCCCAAAACTATAGCTGTTAGCATGGATGTGGAGGAAAGGGAACACTTCTGCACTGCTAATCAGATGCAAGCTAATACGTTCTTTTTGGAAAGAAGTTTGGAGATAACCTAGGGATTAGGTTATTGAAACTACCATTCGATCCTGCAATTCCTCTACTAGGTATATGTCCAGAGGACCAAAAATCACTTTATAACAAAGACATTGCCACCAGAATGCTTATTGCAGCCCAATTCATAATTGCTAAGTTGTGGAAGAAACCCAAGTGCCCATCAACCCTCAAATGGATTAACAAATTTTGGCATATGTATACTCTGGAATATTATTCAGTATAAAAAAGACGGAGACTTTACCTCTTTTATATTTACATAGATGGAGCTGGAACATATTCTTCTCAGTGAAGTATCTCAAGAATGGAAGAAAAAGTATCCAATGTATTCAGCTCTACTATGAAACCAATATGTGGAATGTAAAGGTCTTAGCAAAATAACTAAGAAAATGCCACGAAAGCTATGTTAACTAGTGTGATGAAAATGTGTCAAACGGTTTATGAACCAAGTGTATGGTGCCCCATGATCATACTAATGTACACAGCTATGATTTAATAAAAAAATACATAAATAAAAAAATTAAAAAAAAAAGAAACCAATATAGAGGTATGAAAGCTGTAACCCAAGATGAAGGGGAAAGAGGAGGAGGAAGGGTTGGGAGGGGGGAGGATGGGTGGAGTGAGGGTAATTTTGGGGGCCACACCTATGGTGCATTTTACAAAGGTACATGTCAAATCTACTAAGTGTATAGTATAAATACCTAAACACATTTAAGAAAGTGCAGTGAAAGCTATGTTAATCAGTTTGATGAAAATATTTCAAATTGTATATAAAACCAGCACATTGTACCCCATAAATGCATTATTGTATACAGCTATGATTTAATAAAAAATGCAAAAAAAAAAAGTGCAAGACTTGTATATTGAAAACTACAAAACATTGAATGAAAACAAAGACCTAAATTACCAGGACAACAACCTATGCTTGTGTATTGAATGTCTTAAAGACTTTTTTTTTTTTTTTGAGACAGAGTCTCACTATTGTCACCCTAGGTAGAGTGACATGGGGTCACAGCTCACAGCAACCTCCAACTCTTGGACTTAAGTGATTCTCTTGCCTCAGCCTCCCAAGTAGCTGGGACTATAGTCATCCATCACAATGCCAAGCTATTTTTTTCTGTTGCAGTTGTCATTGTCGCCCAGCTGGCCTGGGCTGGGCTCGAACTCACCAGCTTTGGTATGTGGCTGGTGCCATAACCACTATGCTATGGTGCCAAGCTGAATGTCATAATACTTTTAAGATAACAGTAATCCCCAAATTGTGCTACAGATTTTAGAAACTATATCAAAATCTCACTTGTCTTTTTTGCAGAAATTGACAAGTCGATACTAAAATTCATGTGGAAATGCAAAGGACTTGGAATAATCACATCAAAAGGGCAAAGTTAAGGCCTCACTTTTCCCAATTTTGAAGCATAATGCAAAGCTACAATAATAGAGCTTGTATGGTACTGGCATAAAGGATAAACATATAGATCTATGAATTAGAGTGTAGATGAGTATATGAGAAACTAAGAAAATAAAGAATAATAACTAACTCTAGAAAACATAAAAGCTGTGCAGGTAATGAAATGATCAGAGTACTCTCCAAACAGTTCAGCCATGTTTAGGACTTAACATAGTTATAATTATGTAAATGTTGAATATTGATTCAACCAATATTAGGTGAAGGGAGCGTATAGGTGGAATGGAGAATTTTAACTGTGTGGGTACATGGGGTGGGTGGTAAAAGAAGCTAAATTCTTATCCTCCAAAATGGAAAGTCAAAGATAATGTCTAAAGTCGAAACATCAAGAAGTCATAATAGCTGCACATGGTTTTACACCCCTCCAGTCTTAACTACTAGAAAGGCTGATGTCTTTGATCCCAGGAGCTGAAGACCAGCCTGTGCAAAAAAACAGCAAGGCCCTGTCTCTAAAAATAAAGAGAAATCATATTATAAACACGTTATTTATAGTTATGATTCTTTAAATCAGTGTGTTTCAAACTGTGAGTTATAATTATTATTGGAAAATCAACACATACACACATATTCTCTATTGTCATACAAAATTCATTTCTTCCTTTATGTCTCAACACTTTTTGGAAATCATAAAGTGTGGGCACATACAGCTTTAATTAAAATATAAACCTAAAGGGAATTTCAACATGATAATAAAGTTAATTTAACAAATGTTAACCGGAGAATCATGAGATTCATAAATTTTGAAGGGAAAGCTTCATTTCTTATAAATGGTTACAGCCTGTAGGCTGGTCATCCTGATAGGCTAGAAAGCATAGTTTCCAGCATGTACCAAGAGGGAGCACTTTGAGGGAGAAAACAGTGAGACAGAAATTTATGCTGAACAGATTGGCTAAACATACATATCCAATAGGAAGAGCTATGAAAATTCACAAAGGAGTGTTAGGTTGATGACTATCAGACACATCCCATGTTCACTTTAAATGCAAGTGAAGATTTACATTTAAATACATTACAATTAGGTCCTATACATCTAAAGATGAAACACAGGACAGGAAAGCACTCAGTGCCTTCTAAACAGTCCAGAACTATTTAGTGGTCTGCTGTCAGTGGTCTTTTATCAGAAATGTATGTTAGTCAATTGCTCTGTTGAAACAACAAAAAGGAAGGGGAGACAGACAAGTCTTTGACAAGATTTGGTTTCTGTTTAATACTTAAGAAAGAAAGTTTAATGTCAGCTAGCTAGGAAGTGGGTGTAATGAGGCATGTCAGACCTTCCATGCCATCATAGCCAAGAACTCAACTTTTGAGGCTTCTCTGGGGTCCCCTTGGCCAAGAGGGGATTATTTGGGGGGATTAGGTTTTTATTTTTATTTCTCACAAAGATGTGTCAAATTTTGAAGTACGGAGGCAAATTTTTAGACTTTGATACCAATTATGCAGCACCATATTTTTAGGAATAAAACTCATTTCTTTGCACTGTATATGGCAGCTGCTCATGCTATATGGTGCCAAACTTATTTTTTGAAAACATTTTTCTTTGAGGTTGCATTTATAGGGATAATTGCACATTCCAATCAAATTATGCTGAAAATAAAGCACTATTCTATGTCTGTGTTTTACCAAATAACATTTGTGTTACATTGTAGATTTGTGAAATTACAAAACCTAAACTAATTTCAAAAATTGGAAAATATAAAGAAGAAAAAGGAAGAGGAAAAATCATATTCAATCATATAATTCTAAAATAGCTGCTGTTGATGTTTCAGTGTTGATTTCCCATACTTGTTTCTATATCTACATAAATGTACACGTCCATAAATTCTCGTGAGATTGTTATAAGATGTAAACAATATGGAAAACAACAGAGAGGAAATCTATACAGTATTTAAATGTTTCTGGTTTTATTTCCTGAGCAATAATGTTTTCCTTATACTGAATGCTTCAATCTTGTTATGATTTCTAACTTAAATGATGATGATTATGTTAAAAGCTAAGATTCCTTCAATAAAATGGGCTAAACCATGAGTAAATAATCTCAGTGTGGCATTTTACAGATTTTTTTCTATCTTATTTATCTCTTATCTTTATGGACATTTGTATTTTTATTGTTTAAAAACCATGGATTACTCTAATTTGTTATGATTTTTTAATTTCACTTACTGGATTAGACTTTTCTCACACATTCTTTTCCATGCCCATTGAGCTTATATAAAAACTGATCATATCTAGACCATAAAGAAAGCCAATAAGAAATCCTACAGGTTGCATTTTCTGAACAGGAAGGAATTCAAACTCAGTCCTAACTATCTAAGTGTTGAAACAAAGAAAAACAAAACACCACTCAGGTAATTGATTATTGTGCTTTTGACTACTTGAGTCAGAGGAAAGTCAAGACGAAAGGGTGGCTGGAATGCCTGTGACATAAAAATGGGGCTGTGTGCAAACCTTGTGTGACGTTGCAGAGGCTCTTAGAGTAAACAGGCCTTTTCTTTCTAAGTCACCCTAGGGGAGTTGCGTCGGGGCCTCCGGGACAACAGTGGACCAGCTCACCCGAAGATCTCACAGTAGCCATGAGCAATAAGGAATGCTTTAAGTGTGGACGCTCTGGCCACTGGGCCCGGGGATGCCCTAGAGGTGGAGCTCGAGGGCGAGGAGCTAGACTAGGCCGTGGCAGAGGTTCTCCATGCAGTTCCACCACCTTCTCTGACATCTGTTACCGCTGCGGTGAGTCTGGTCATCATGCTAAGAACTGTGACCTTCTTGAGGACATCTGTTACAACTGTGGGAGAAGTGGCCATATCGCCAAAGACTGTAATGAGCCTAAACGAGAGAGAGAGCAGTGCTGTTATAGCTGCGGTAGACCAGGCCATCTGGCTCGTGATTGTGATCGTCAGGAAGAGCAGAAATGCTACTCTTGTGGCGAATTTGGGCACATTCAGAAAGACTGCACCCAAGTCAAGTGCTACCGATGTGGTGAGACTGGCCACGTGGCCATCAACTGCAGCAAGGCAACTGAGGTCAACTGCTACCGCTGTGGCGAGTCAGGACATCTAGCCCGGGAATGCCCCATTGAGGCTACTGCTTAAGTTTTTTCCTTGTCCTCTCCTCCTCACTCCTTTTCCTGATTGATAATTGTATTATTTTCTCTGAAACTTCTTCACTGACCAAAAGGTTAATAGATTGAGACTACCCTCAGGCCAGTGAGTTTTAATAACCATGTTAAACAAAGAAAGAACAGGAAGAAAAATCACCTGTAGATGCTTCAAAATTAATGTGTTGCTTTTGTGCCACAGATGAATCCAGTTATTGAATAGTCATTCTGAGTATAGTCAATTTCTGGATTCTTTTGATGTATTTAACACATTTATTTAGGAGAGTGGCAGGCACTATTACAAGAGTTGAAGATGTATCAGTGAACAAACCAAAACAAATTTAGGAACACAGGCCTAGAATCTATTAACAAGAAAAATATGTAGTATGTCAGATGAAGGTAAATTGTCACACAAAAAAGAACACCAGGTAAAAGGATAAAAAGAAAATATTTACATGGGAGGAGGAGAGGAAGAAGTAGTTCTGTTTTAGATACACAAGGCACCCTGAGGAGTTGATATTCCTCAGAGATCCATAGAGCAAATAAAGCTGATTCTGGAAATGTCTGTGACCTTGCCAAAGTAACTTTATTATATTGATGGCTTTGAATTATCTGACTTCATTAGGGTTTTTTTTCACTTTTTTTTATTAAGTCATATATACATAGATCATGAATACATTTATGCCTTTGTGGGATTCAATGTGTTGATTATTTGTACAAATTGGAGTGCTTTCATCCTACTAATTAGCATAGGTTTCACCTCATTTACTTAATCACAGTGTTAAGACATCTGTGTTCAATACCTGATAGATTTGACTTGTACCTTTGCAATACGCTTCATAGGTGAGGTCCCACCATTAACCTTCCCTCTATCCAACCATCTCCCTCCATTTCCATACCCCTTCCCTTCCCTCCTTCATCCTGGGCTATAGTTGTGATTCATCTCTCATATGAAAGTGTGAGTGATTATAAATTGGTTTTATAGTAGTATTGAGTACATTGGATACTTTTTCCATTCCTGAGATACTTTACTAAGGAGAATATTTTCCAGTTCCATCCATGTAAACATAAAAGAGATAAAGTCTCCACCTTTTTTAATGCTGCATAGTATTCCATGGTATACATACACAACAATTTATTGATCCATTCATGGGTCGATGGGCACTTGGGTTTCTTCCAAGACCTGGCAATTATAAATTGAGCTGCAATGAACAATCTGCACATTTCTCTTCTAACAAAAATTGACTCTCACTGGTTAAAGGACTTAAAATTAAGACATGAAACTATAAAAATTCTTGGGGAGAGTGCAGGGGAAACACTTGAAAAAATTGGCCTGGGATCGGCAATAAAGATATTTGTACCAGATTGTTCATTGCAGCTCAATTCATAATTGCCAAGTCATGGAAGAAGCCCAAGTGCCCATCGACCCATGAATGGATTAATAAATTGTGGTATATGTATACCATGGAATACTATGCAGCAGTAAAAAAAAATGGAGACTTTACCTCCTTTATGTTTACATGGATGAAGCTGGAAAACATTCTTCTTAGTAAAGTGTCTCAGGAATGTAAAAAAAAGTATCCAATGTACTCAGTACTACTGTGAAACCAATTTATAATAACTCACACTTGCATATGAAAAATGAAACACAATTTTAGTCTATGATGAAGGAGGGAAGGGGAGGGCAAGGGATGAAGAGGGGGTGGGAGGGAGAGTAGGGGATAGTAGGGGGACCACAACTATGGAGCACATTGCAAGTACAAGTTGGTTCTATCATGGGTAGAACACAAATGTCCTAATGCTACAATTGGGTAAATGAGATGAAAGCTATGCTGATTAGTATGATGTAAGCACTCCAATTTGTACAAGTAATCAACACACTGAAATGGGCATAAATGTATTTATGATCTATGTACAAAAGACTTAATAAAAAATTTTTTAAAAAGTGGCCTGGGAAAATACTTTATGAGGAGGATTCCCCCGGGCAATTGAAGCAACATCAAAAATACATTACTAGGATGTGATAAAACTATAAAGCTTCTGCACTGCCAAGAACACAGTAAGTAAAGCAAGTAGACATCCCTCAGAATGGGAGAGGATTTTTGCAGGTTATGTTTCCAACAAAGGTCTAATAACCAGAATCCACAGAGAACTCAAACTTATTAATAAGGAAGGAACAAGTGATCCCATTTCATTGTGGACAAGAGACGTGGCTTTTCTGAAGAAGACAGGTGCCCAGTCTACAGACACATGAAAAAATGCTCATCATCTTTAATTATCAGAGAAATGCAAAGCAAAACCACTTTGAGATATCATATAACTCATTAGATTTTAAATAATACTGAAATACGTTTCTGTTTTGCCTTTTGTAGTGTGTAGTTTAATTAAAATAAACCAGAAAAAGGGGCCAGGTTTGATGGTGCACGACTGTAATCCCAATATTCTGGGAAGCCAAGGCAGGTGAATTGCTTGAGGTCAGGAGTTCAAGACCAGCCTGAGCAAGAGGGAGACTCCATCTCTACTAAAAATAGAAAAACTAGCCATGTGTAGTGGTGCAAGCCTATAGTACCAGCTACTCAGGAGACTGAGGCAGGAGGATTGCTGGAACAGAGGATTTTGCTATGAGTATGATGCTACAGCATTCTACTCAGGGTGACAGGGTATAACTCTATCTCAAAAAGAAAAAAAAAAAAAGAAAAGGAAAGAAACCAGAAAAAGATGTATAATGTGAGTTACTTTGAGAGTGAGAGCAAGTGTGAGAGAGAAAGAAATCAAAACAAACAAATACAATAAACCTAAACTGAAAATAATGGACATACAGGTATTCAGGGCAAAGTCTGAGTTTATAATTTGTTTATTTATTTATTTGAGACAGCTTCTTACTCTGTCACCCTAGGTGGAATGCCATGGCATCATAGTTCATAGCAAAATTCTGGGTTCCAGTGATCCTCCTGCTTCAGCCTCCTCAGTAGCTGGAACTACAGGCTTGTGCCACTACACAGAGCTTGTTTTTCTATTTTTAGTAGCAACAAGGTATCCTCATTGCTCAGGCTGGTCTTGAACTCCTGAGCTCAAGAAATTCACCCATGTCAGCTTCAAATAGTACTGGGATTGCAGGCATGAGCCATCATGCCCGGCTACAGATATTTTAAATATCTAAGGATACAAGTATAAACATTAAGATTAAGCAGGGTTTGGGGCTTCAGTAATTTCAATAATACTCTTCACAGAGATGAAAATTATAATTATACTTAGGAGTTTATGAAAAAATATATAATCACAGATAAAAATTTGATGAGTTTCATATTCTGGAATCCATTTTTAAAAATCACATCTGAAAAACAAGTGAACTTTTATAAAATAGAAAAAGCACTTTTAAGCTCTAAACAAAACTTATGTGGGAGGAGGTAACTATTGTGTCAAGAAAAAATTGAAGTTGTAATGGAAAATGGTTTAGAAAATAATAATATCAACCCTGGGATATGATAGAATTCATAGAAGAGAGACTAGTGTATGGGGTACAGTTTGGGGCCCATAAACTCACATGGTCCAGAAGTGTAACTTATTGTGTAATTTAAGCCATATTCTTTTGCAAAACTTCCATAAGATTTACTGTATAATCCATCTGAATGGACTCTTCATTTCAGCTGAGTTCCTTTCAACTCCTGTGACACTTTTGGGCTCTTAGAAATTGTTTCTGTCACTCTCTATGCTGTCTCAATATAATGCAGGCACACTCCCAGGCATTAAATGGGGCAATCTCAGTCTAACTTGCCAGGACACAACATGAGACTCTTATATCACAATGAGCAATCAAATTCTCACATCTCATCATTGTGCTGGACTCTTATTTAGGAAAGGGGGAACACAGGTATCTGTGTTTGAATCCCTAAAACCCATCAGGAGCTTCATTTCCTATGGCATTAAGAGTTTGGCCTGTAGTTGGAGTTGGGGAAGAGACTGTGTGTTTTTATTAAGGACACACTTGGCATTTAAGTTTTCTGTGTTTCCTGTTCCTAGGCAATCTTTTCTGGTCTAGGGAAAGGGAATGTTATGCCCAGGAGTCTCTCAAAGACCACAACACCAGACAAGTCGAATTAAAGAGGAGTTATTTTATTGAAGAGCCAGCCAGCAACTCTCCCAACATGGGGTTTCTGAGAGCAGCTCAGAGTTGTCTGAGGCTCTGACTTTTATAAGGCAAAACTTTTCCAAGGAGAAAGCATGCATAAATTCAGAAGTGAAACCAGCATTAAAGGGAAATTATGAGGGTAGTCAGTTTACAATGCTATGATCATGAGAGCACTTAGTAATTCTTTTTTACAAAACAAATATAATTTACAATGTCCTAAGGTAGTGTAAGGAGGAAGACTCGCAGGTGAGGTTCATAAACAGCATGATCTTAAAAAGCAATAATCACCAAGGATATAATGCCGACTGCAGTCAGTAACTTACATCACTAATAATCCTAGTTAATTGAATTCATAGTTATACAATGGAAGGGCAAATAAGAGGAACCAGTTTCAAAGGTAATGAAATATAACAGAAAAGAAATAAACAGTAAAGTGGAGTCAAACTTGCTCTTTTAGCATTTCCATATCATACACAGGTGGCCTGAAGACTACCTTAACATAACCACAAGGGTTGTTGTCACATAAATAGTGACTTTCTATACAATACTAATAATTCTAACAATTCTAACCAGGTACACTTAAAATACCATGCAATGGGTGGGGAGGCAAGTGGAACTGTTTTTTTTTAAAGCAATAAAATGTAGCAAAACAACAGAATGGAATCAGGCCTTGTTTGCCTTCCCATCGAGTCTCAGGAAAAAGAATTATATCAAAATAGAGTTAGGCTTGCTTCTCTTTCAAACCAACAGAAGCCTTATTTTGACTTATGAATATCCCTATGCTGGAAGATACAAATGGTAGCCTTCTTAATAATTAGTTTAACAAGTATGTTTGGTTTGACCTGCACATTGTATGACAATATTTGTAAATTAGATGCTAACATTTAAAAATTGGATAATTTCTCATAAAAGTACTTATGTTTAGTCTCTCTGAAACAAAAGCAAAGATCAGGAAGCAATATACACACATCCTGTGAGAAAACACTCAGTCAAGTCACTCAGGGCATTTTCACTACGGATAAGTCATAAGCTTCTCCATTAAGCCCAGCCTCCACTGCTCCCTGGGTTTGCAAAAGTCCTAGCCAGGATTTCTTACCTGAATCTATAATCCCTGCTTATGCCTGGGAACATGGGTAAGCAACTAAGTTTAACTAAACCACACAAGTTTAGTTAAAATTTTATACACGTATAAACCTTTTATTAATAGGTATAAACAGAAAAGCACATTATATCAATACAAGACCAAAAGGAAATTTTACAAAACTGAAGCTTCTTTCTGATTTAAAAACAAAATAATAAAACATCTGTTAAAACAGAAAGCAGGGCTAACAGGGTTTCTGCTTCTTCTTCTTTCTTTCTTTTTTTTTTTTTTTGCTTGTACAGAAGGCTTTTATTGGTGAGGGAGGAATGCTGCAGAGCAGCACCAAGGAAGAGAGAAAAGAAGAGAGAGAGGGGGGACAGGAGAGAGAGAGAGGAAGGGGGGGCTTCTGCTTCTAAGATGAAATAGATGCACTTTACCTATTACTCTGGCTGAGTACAACTAAAAACTCTGAACATTATGTATAAAATACACATAAAAAGACTG
Source organism: Nycticebus coucang (assembly GCF_027406575.1). Lineage (NCBI taxonomy): Eukaryota > Metazoa > Chordata > Mammalia > Primates > Lorisidae > Nycticebus > Nycticebus coucang. The sequence continues at coordinate 84,404,740 of NC_069804.1, forward strand.
GAAAGTGGTGGGAATAAGACAAATATGCTAGAGACTTCTGAATCAAAGGAACCACACAGTAGTGACTCCCCTGGATTTTCATTTTGCCTCATATACCCAGACTTGAAACAGGAAAAGCCCGCAACCCAGAAACTTCAATAGACCTAGACACAAAAAACCCCAGTAACATGGATGTTCTGAACCAAAGGGCCAGGAAGGAGGCAACCTAAAAAGAGAAAGATTTTAGGCAAGAACTGCTCTACTTCTGGGATGGGCACAGTAGCTCACACCTGTAATCCTAGCACTCTGGGAGGCCAAGGTGAGTGAATTGCCCTGAGCTCACAGGTTCCAGACTAGCCTGAGCAAGAGTGAGACACCGTCTCTAAAAATAGCTGGGGATTTTGGTGGGCACCTGTAGCAGTCCCAGCTACTTGGGAGGCTGAAGAAAGAGAATCACTTGAGCCCAAGAGTTTGAAGTTTCTGTGAGGTATGATACCACAGCACTCTATGGAGGGTGACAAAGTAAAACTCTGTCTCAAAAATAATAATAATAATAATAATTGCTCTACTTCAGCCAAACACTATAAAAAAATTATAGTGGCTTGGCTTGATTACCATCCTCATCAGCAAAGGCCTAGTGGAGAGTTCAGACTTATTCTCTTATGATTCTGCAACAAGGTACCCAGCACTCACACTAAGATGCTATCAGAGAAAACCTAGAAGTAATGATGTGGCTCTTTGAAAGATTTTTAAAATGGACAAACTTCAGCAAGATGAATAAAGGAGAAGAAAGGAGAGATAAATGACCAATACGAGGCATAAAACAGGAGATATCATTAAAGACCATGCAGATAACAAAAGGATAATATAGGATTCCTTATAAACAACTCTACACACACATATCTGACAACTTGGATAAAATGGACCAATTCTTTGAAAAATATAAACTACTCCAACACATTCAATACGAAATGGATAATTTGAATAAGCCTATAACTATTAAAAGAAATTTAATTAATGATAAAATATCTCCCCACCCAAATCTCTGGGCCCATATTATTTCACTGGAAAATTCTAAAAACCTTTTAAAAAATTAACAAAAATTCTACATAATCTTCTTGGAAATAGAAGAGAACGGAATATGTCACAGTATGCTTTATGAAGCTAGAATTACCTTGATGACAAAACCAAAGAGCATAAAAAACTGCAGACCAATATTCCTTATCAATATCCATGTGACAGTCTTAAAAAATTAGCAAATAGGCAGTGCCCATAGCTCAGTTGGTAGGGTGCCGGCCACATATACCGAAGCTGGCGGGTTCAAACCCAGCCTGGGCTAGCTAAAACAACAATGAAAATTGCAACAATGCCAATAGAAAATAGCTGGCATTGTGGCGGGCACTTGTAGTCCCAGCTACTTGGTAGGATGAGGCAAGAGAATCGCTTAAGCCCAAGAGTTTGAGGTTGCTGTGAGATGTGATGCCATGACATTCTACCCAAGGAGACAGCTTGAGACTCTGTCTGAAAAAAAATTAGCAAATAAAATTCAGCAATATATTAGAAGAATTATACCAAATTATACCAAAAATAACCAAATGGAATTTTTGCCAAGGATGCAAGGCTGATTTAATATTTAAAAAATCAATATATGTGAGCCAGCATATTAATATATTAAAGAAGAATAATTATATGATTCAATTGATACAAAAAAAGGATTTAGCAAAATCCAACTCTCATTCATGATAAAAACTCTCAGACAAATATGAATAGAGGGGCATTCTTAATGCAATAAAGAACATGTACCAGGGAGGGGCATGATGGCTGACTGGAACCTGCTTTCGACAGAAGCTCCCATCCATAGGGAAGGATAATAATCAGAAAGTACTCAACAATGCTGAAGACTGGGAGCCCAGCTGAGAAAGAACAGTGATAACTGGGTGGTGCCTGTGGCTCAAGGAGTAGGGTGCCGGTCCCATATGCTGGAGGTGGCGGGTTCAAACCTAGCCCTGGCCAAAAACCAACCAAGCAAACAAACAAAAAAATAGTGATAACTTGATGTCACCCCTGCTGAGGCAAGCTGTGACTCTAAGAAAGCAAATTTCAGGTACAAAACTCATCCCAAAGGAAAAGTATCTGCCCCCTCCCCCAAGAGTGTTTTTTTTTTTCTTTTTGGCTTGCTGTAGATTTTCTACGGGTGAGCAGTGAACTGAGGACCTCTTGTCTCACCCCATTGGAGAGAGTTGCAGGAAGTGGGGACTACTTATCCAGAGGGACCCTGCCGTGACCCTGCACACTCTCTTACCAGGCATGAAAGTTGAAGTAATGTTTCCCCTGCCATTTTGAACTTCTAGTCTACCCTCCCCTCCTTGCCTGACAGTCCAGAAGCCTAACACTTGCAGAGACTGGAATGTCTGCTGTTCATTGCCAAGTTCGAGCACTGCAAGGGCCGTGGTAGAAAAGCTACACTGTAACAGTGAGCCCAGCAGTAGTCCAGAGGAAGCGGGGAGGCTGTAGGGCTTGGCTCTGTGCAAGTGCAAACCAGTTGTGGGAGGATGCTTCCGAGGTGTGCACTACACCCTGCTGGAACCAAGCACACTGTGCTCCACCCTGCCAGACACGCTGGTCACGAGCCCCACCCTGCCAGAACTGTGCACCCTGCCCAGCCAGAGTCACACTGCCAGAGCTGTGAGCCCTGTGCCCCACCCTGTCAGAGCCACTTTCAGTGAGCCTTGCCCTGAGAGCTGCTGGGCAACCCACCCTGCTAGAACCACACACCATACCCTCACCCTGCTGTTGGGTCCGTGCACCCCAAGATCCTGGAGCTGCCACTACAGACACCTCTCTGGCTGTAGGAGCTGCCTGGCAGCTGTGCAGGGACACCTGCCACGAAGATTCAGCAATAGTAGAGTGATCCTGTGGGGTCTAATCTTGGAGAGACACTTCCTCAACTATGAGGACTGCCAAAGGAAGCCAGACCTCACCCTTTAGTGATATCAGTGCTGCAGAATGGTGGGGACAAAGATGCAGTGGCTGAGGGAGAGAATCATTTCCTGACTTGTTTTCCTCAGGTTCGGACTGAGCTCAGGTGGAACACTCTCCAGTTGCTAATGAGTACCCGAGGCAGGCAGGCCTCACTACCCCCAGTCAGCAGGTGGCAGAGGGTGGTGACCAGGCCAAGGGGGCAATGACTTTCCTTCAACTCTGGCAGACACAAAGCCCTGGCACATCTGCTTATTGGAGGGAGCAGGACCACATCCCTGTGGGGTTACCAGTGACTGGGCATGAAAGAGGTGAAAGGTGGGGAAAGAAATATCAGCTCCCTGCTCCAACTCTGTTACTGGGTGGGTCTTTCTGACTCCACAGAGCACCATTTGAGCAGCCATTAGTCCTCTGCTATCTAGTTGCTGGAGACCTTTCAAACTCTCCCACTTGAAAGTTGTTACTGATTGGGTCAATTAGTTTGGAACTTCTAACCTGGGCCAATCACCCAAGGACCCTCTCAGGGTGGTACCCTGGGTGTGTGGCAACAAGAAGGGTTGATTTTCCTCTCCAAGTTGTTGCCCATGGGGGGTGGGATGCCTTAGTTACTTGTATTTCTCCACAGCTGAGATTTCAACCAAGAGTCACTGATACACTAGGATCAGAAAAAGACCAGCTGAATACAAGACAGGGTCACTTACCACCAACACACCAAGTATGTTCTCAGAGCCTCAGACTGTAATACTATACGGGTCCTTTGCAAAGCTAAAGGGGAACAAGCTACAGACACCAGTCCCAGATCCTTGGCAAAGGGCTGGTTAACCAAAACTACCGGAGCCCCCAATCCAATTTCGCCTTACCTGTCCGTCTAGCCAAATGGTGAGAAAAAATCATGGGGAATCAGCAGAAAAAATCATGGGGAATCAGCAGAAAAACTCTGGCAACATGAAAAATCAGAGTAGATCAACTCCCCCAAGAAATGACAAAACAGACACACCACATGATCCCATTCATAAACAAATGGCTGAGATGTCAGAAATTGAGCTCAGAATTTAGATGGCAAATAAGATAAACAGAACGGAGGTAAACATGAAATTAGAATTTCAAGGAGTAATTCAAAAGTTGTCTCAAGAATTCAGTGAATTCAAAGACAAAATCACCAAAGATTTTGAAACATTGAGGTAAGAAATTGTAGCCCTCAAAGATTTAAAAATACAATAGAATCCCTCAGTAACAGAATAGAGCAGGCAGAAGAAAGGATTTCTGACACTGAAGACAAAGCTTTTGAATGCTCCCAAATGCTCGAAGAGGAAGAGAAGTGGAGAGCAAAAATGGATCATTTTCTCAGAGAGCTCTGGGATAATTCGAAGAGATCTAATATTCGCCTTACAGGAATTCCTGAAGGCAACGAGGATGCTTTGAAGTATACAGATGCTCTACTTCATGAAATAATCAAAGAGAATTTCCCAGACATGCCAAGAGATTCTGAAATTAAGATAGCAGAAATTTTCAGAACACCAACACGACTCAACCCAAATAAAAAGTCTCATAGACATATTATAATTAGCTTCACCAAAGTTAATATGAAGAAGAAAATTCTGCAAGCATTCAGATGTAAGAAAAACATAAGCTACGAGGGGAAGAACATTGGAATGACTGCAGATCTTTCTGCTGAAACCTTTCAATCTAAAAGAGTGTGGTCATCAACCTTTAATCTTCTAAAACACAATAACTTTCAACCCAGGATCCTGTATCCAGCTAAACTGAGTTTCATTTACGATGGAGAAATTAAATACTTTAATGACATTCACATGTTGAAGAAATTTGCCGTAACTAAACCAGCTCTCCAAGATATTCTCAGTCCTATCCTCCATAATGACCAGCAAAATCATCTACCACCAAAGTAAACTCACTCAGAAACTTTTTATCAAACTTCAACTTCCACAGTGGTGAAAGGATTAAAAATATCCACTGGACTATTGAAAAACTCGATACTCAAAATATTACCAAGTTTATCAATACTCTTAATGTAAATGGCTTAAATTGTCATCTAAAGAGGCACATCTGATGGAATACAAAAACTCAGGCCACATATATGCTACATACAAGAATCTTGTCTTATCTTAACAGATAAATATAGATTCAGGGTGAAGGTATGGTCATCTATAATTCAGGCAAATGGAAATCAGAAAAAAGCAGGTGTTGCAATTTTATTTGCAGATACAATAGGCTGTGAACCAACAAAAGCAAGGAAAGATAAGGAAGATCATTTTATATATGTTAAGGGCAACACTCAACATGATGAGATTTCAATTATTAACATTTATGTGCCCAACCATAATGCTCCCCAATTTATAAGAGAGACTCTAACAGACATGAGCAACTTGATTTCCTCCAGCACCATAATTCTTGGAGATTTTAACATCCCTTTCGCAGTGTTGGATAGATCCTCTAATAAGAATCTAAGGAAAAAAATTATATGATTAAACTTAACCATTCAACAATTGAATTTAACAGACATCTACAGAACATTTCATCCTAACAAAACTGAATACACATTCTTCTTATCAGGCCATGGAACATCCTCAAAAATTGATCACATCTTAGGTCTCAAATCTAACCTCAGAATATTTTTAAAAATAAAAATTATTCCTTGTATCTTCTTAGACCATCATGGAATAAAAGTTGAACTCAGTAACAATAGGAATCTGCATACTCATACAAAAACATGAAAACTAAATAACCACATGCTGAATGATAGCTGGGTCATAGATGAGATTAAGAAGGAAATTAACAAATTTTTGGAAGAAAATGATAATGGAGACATGCATTACCAGAAGTCTAGGATACTACAAAGGGAGTCCTAAGAGGAAAATTTACAGCATTGCAAGCCTTCCTCAAAATAATGGAAAGAGAGGAAGTCAGCAACTTAATGGGACATCCCAAGCAACTAGAAAAGGAAGAATATTCCAACACCAAACCCATCAGAAGAAAAGAAATAACTAAAATTAGAGTAGAATTAAATGAATGGAAAAGAAAAGGATTATGCAACAGATCAATAAATCAAAAAGTTGGTTTTTTTGAAAAGGTCAATAAAATAGATAAACCTTGGCCAACCTAGCCAGAAATAAAAGAGTAAAATTCCTAATTTCATCAACTGGAAATGATAAAGGCCAAATAACGACAGACTCCTCAGAAATTAAAAAAAACCTTAATGGATATTACAAAAAATTCTATAATCAGAAGTATGAAAATCTGAAAGAAATAGACCCACACTGGAAACGCACCACCTTCCTAGACTTAGCCAGAAAGAAGTGGAAATTTTAAACAAGCCTATATCACGTTCTGAAATAGCATCAGTTATAAGAAATCTCCCCCCAAAGACAAGCCAGGCACCAGATGGCTTCACATCAGAATTCTACCAAACCTTTAAAGAGGAAGTAGTACCTATATTATTTAACCTTTTTTCAAAACATAGGGAAAAAAAGGATACTTCCCAATGCATTCTATGAAGCAAATATCATCCTGATCCCCAAAGCAGGAAAAGACCCAACAAGAATATAAAATTATAGACCAATATCTCTAATGAATATTAATGAAAAAATATTCAATAAGATACTAGCAAACAGAATCCAGCAACACATCAAACAAATTATGCATCATGGCCAGGTGGGTTTCATCCCAGGGTCCCAAGGATGGTTCCATATATGTAAATCTATAAATATAATACATCACATAAATAAAATAAAAAAACAAAGAGCATATGATTCTCTCAATTGATGCAGAAAAAGCTTTTGATAATATCCAGCATCCTTTCTTGATCAGAACGCTTAAGAAAAGAGGTATAGAAGGAACATTTCTTAAAGTCATAGAGGCCATCTACAGCATACCCACAGCTAATATCATGTTGACTAGAGTAAAATTGAAATCATTTTCACTCAGATAAGGAACCAGGAAAGGTTTCCCATTGTCTCCACTGCTTTTTAACATTGTAATGGAATTCTTAGCCATCACAATCAGGCAAGAGAAGGCGATCAAGAGTATCCAAATAGGATGAGAAGAGATCAAACTGTCACTCTTCACAGATGATATGACTGTTTATCTGAAAAACCCCAGGGACTCAACTCTAAAACTTTTAGAAGTGATCAAGGAATACAGCAGCGTCTCAGGATACAAAATCAATACTCACAAATCTGTAGCCTTTATATATACCAACAATAGTCAAGATGAAAAAACAGTCAAGGACTCTATTCCCTTTACAATAGTGCCAGAGAAGATGAAATATCTGGGAGTGTATTTACAAGAGGATGTGAAAGATCTCTATGAAGAGAACTATGACACTCTGAGAAAAAAATAGCTGAAGATGTTAACAAATGAAAAAACATACCATGCTCATGGCTGGGAAGAATCAACATTGTTAAAGTGTCTATACTTCCCAAAGCAATCTACAGATTTAATGCAATCCCTATTAAAGTACCTCTTTCATAATTTAAAGATCTGGAAAAATTAGTACTTCATTTTACATGGAAACAGAAAAAACCTCGAATAGCCAAGGCAGTACTCAGAAATAAAAACAAAATAGGAGTTATCATGCTACCAGACTTTAGACTACACTAAAAATTGATAGTGATCAAAACAGCATGGTACTGGCACAAAATAGAGAAGTAGATGTGTGTAAAAGAATTGAAAATTAAGAGATGAGGGAGGTGGAGCAAGATGGCGGCCGAGTAACAGCTTCCTTGCATCTGGGCACCGTGAGTCCGGGGAGATAGGACTCCAGGCATCTCTGGCTGGTGGGATCTCCCTATCATCACCCCTGCGAGGATACAGGGAATCAGCGAGAGACTTCTGGACCCCAAGAGGAGGACTAAAACAGTGGAAAAATGGCAAGTGGTCGCGTGTGTTCAATCTGTCTAAACCCGCCCACAACTGTAAGTTCAGTAGCAGCGAAACTGCAAACCAGAAAGACATTACCTGTGAACTGTTTTGGTGTCTTTGGACTTGGCACTCAGTTGAACTGCCTTGGGGAGAGCCTGAGCGGGAGTGCGGAGAACTTTGGCCATTGTCTAGGGCCCCAGTCTGAGCCACTGAGCCAGACGGAGCTAATAGTGTTTGGCTGTGGGTCACAGGGAGCCATTGTGAGCGATCTGCCCCGGCAAGCTCCGCCCTCAGGGTCGCAGAGCTAGAAATGGGTGGGAGCTGGTAACCCAGTGTCTAAGTAGCCTAAGGGCGGGGTTTGAGCTGCCTTACAGCCCTAACACTCAGGGGCGGAGTGAGACCAGTTTTGGCACACTGGGTAAATGGATAGCCACTTCAGCAGGGATTCCAGCGACAAGCACTTTCCTGGGAAAGCTTCTGCTCAGCAAGTTCACAAGTTCAAAGTGCTTTTAAGTGGGCTGAAGAGAGATTTAGGGTTACCTGCTGGGGTTTGAGAAATCAGCAGCCTCCAGTCGTATCAGAACTGTGATTAACATCTCATACCCCAGAAGACCACGTGTTGCCCAGGCAATATTCAACAACATATACATACTGCTTTGTTCGTGGTTTTTTTTTTGTTTATTTTGATGTTGTTGATGTTGTTTTGTTTTTTAAGTTCAACCTTTTCCATACAGATCCTATTTCTTTCTCAATTTTTCTAGTTTAATTATAATTTCCCATTGCTACCTTTCTCAATAGTTAGAACTTCATTTTTGCTAATGTTTCTACAGCTATTATTTTGTTTTCCACCCAATTTTATCCCGTAAAGTTTTCTGTTTGCTTGTTTTGGTTTGATTTATAGCATTTTTGTCTTTCCTCTCTACTTGGTGGAGGTGGGTTATTGTGTCTGATCAGGTTAGCAAAGAGCTGCTGACCTCAAGGGAACCACCGAACTGGGCACCCCCAGAAGGTGGGGTTTTTTTAAGGTTGTGTCAAAGTACCCTACTGTACACCTATATTGCTCTGTCTCCCTCTTTCTGTGGCTCTCTTCTTTTTGTCAATATTCCTTTTACCCAGCCCCTCCCCTTTCTCTATTTTTCTTTTTTTTTCTTATCACTTGGTCCTCTTTTCTTTCATCACTTTTTTGCTCTTCAACCTTTTCACCCTTCTGGTCCTGTAACCCTTAGTCCACAGGCAATAGAACTTAAAGAGCAAGAGGAAGTGAAAGGAAAATTAGGGCAAGAAAACAGATAAAAGAAATCACTCATGAGGAAGAATCAGCAGAAAACTCCAGGCAACATGAAGAACCAGTCCAGAACAACCACGCCAAGGGACCATGAGGTGGCTACTGCAGATGATTCCACCTATAAAGAAATGCTAGGAATGACAGAAAGGGAATTTAGAATACACATGTTGAAAACAATGAAAGAAATGTTGGAAACAATAAAGGAAACTGCTAATAAAGTGGAAAATAACCCCCCAAAAATCCAAAAACAGAATCAAATAAGAGATGAATGATATGAAGAATATAAAAAGGATATAGTAGAGCTGAAGGAACTGAAATAGTCAATTAGGGAGCTTCAGAATGCAATAAAAAGTATCAGCAACAGGTTAGACCATGCAGAAGAAAGAATTTTAGAGGTAGAAGAAAAAGTTTTTGAAATAATTCAGATAGTAAAAGAGGCAGAAAAGAAGAGAGAGAAAACAGAACATTCACTGTCAGAATTATGCGACTTTATGAAGAGTTCCAACATACGAGTTATAGGAATTCCAGAAGGGGAAGAAGAATGCCCCAGAGGAATGGAAGCCATACTGTAGAATATTATAAAAGAAAAATTCCCAAATATCACCAAAGATTCTGACACACTGCTTTCAGAGGGATATCAGACCCCAGGTCGCCTCAACTCTAACCGAGCTTCTCCAAGACACATTGTGATGAACCTGTCCAAAGTCAAACGAAAAGATTCTGCAAGCTGCCAGGAGTAAGTGCCAGTTGACCTACAGGGGCAAATCCATCAGAGTGACCGCAGACTTCTCTAATGAAACTTTCCAAGCAAGAAGACAATGGTCATCTACCTTTAATCTACTTAAACAGAACAATTTCCAGCCCAGAATTCTGTACCCTGCTAAGCTAAGCTTCAAAATTGACGGAGAAATCAAATCATTTACGGATATACAAACATTGAGGAAATTTGCCACAACAAGACCAGCTCTACAGGAAATACTTCAACCTGTTCTGCACACTGACCACCACAATGAATCAGCAGCAAAGTAAGAACTCAGAAATTAAAGGACAGAACCTAACCTCCACACTGATGCAAAAGATAAAACTAAACAACGGACTCTCACCAAATAAGATGAAGAGAATACTACCACACTTATCAATTATCTCAATAAATGTTAATGGCTTGAATTCCCCACTGAAGAGACATAGATTGGTTGACTGGATTAAAAAACACAAGCCATCCATTTGCTGTCTGCAAGAAACACACCTGGCTTCAAAAGACAAATTAAAGCTCCGAGTCAAGGGTCGGAAGACAATTTTTCAGACAAATGGAATTCAGAAGAAAAGAGGAGTTGCAATCTTATTTTCAGATACATGTGGATTTAAAGCAACTAAAGTCAAAAAAGACAAAGATGGTCACTTTATCTTGGTCAAGGGAAAAATACAACAAGAAGACATTTCAATTCTAAATATCTATGCACCCAATTTAAATGCTCCCAGATTCTTGAAACAGACCTTACTCAGTCTGAGCAATATGATATCTGATAATACCATCATAACAGGGGACTTTAACACTCCTCTTACAGAGCTGGACAGATCCTCTAAACAGAAATTAAAGAAAGATATAAGAGATTTAAATGAGACCCAAGAACAACTGTGCTTGATAGACGCATATAGAACACTCCATCACAAAGATAAAGAATATACATTCTTCTCATCACCCCATGGAACATTCTCCAAAATTGATCATATCCTGGGAGACAAAACAAATATCAACAGAATCAAAAGAATTAAAAATTTACCTTGTATCTTCTCAGACCATAAGGCACTAAAGGTGGAACTCAACTCTAACAAAAATGCTTGACCCCACCCAAAGGCATGGAAATTAAACAATCTTCTGTTGAATAACAGATGGGTGCAGGAAGAAATAAAACAGGAAATCATTAACTTCCTTGAGCATAACAACAATGAAGACACAAGCTACCAAAACCTGTGGGATACTGCAAAAGCAGTTTTGAGAGGAAAATTCATCGCTTTAGATGCCTACATTCGAAAAACAGAAAGAGAGCACATCAACAATCTCACAAGAGATCTTATGGAATTGGAAAAAGAAGAACAATCTAAGCCTAAACTCAGTAGAAGAAAAGAAATATCCAAAATCACATCAGAGATCAATGAAATTGAAAACAAAAGAATCATTCAGAAAATTAATGAAACAAGGAGCTGGTTTTTTGATAAAATAAATACAATAGATAAACCATTGGCCAGACTAACGAGGAATAGAAAAGCAAAATCTCTAGTAACCTCAATCAGAAATGATGAAGGGGAAAGAACAACTGATCCCACAGAGATACAAGAGATCATCTCTGAATACTACCAGAAACTCTATGCCCAGAAATTTGACAATGTGAAGGAAATGGATCAATATTTGGAATCACTCCCTCTCCCTAGACTCAGCCAGGAAGAAATAGAGCTCCTGAACAGACCAATTTCAAGCACTGAGATCAAAGAAAAAATAAAATATCTTCCAACCAAAAAATGCCCTGGTCCAGATGGCTTCACTCCAGAATTCTATCAAACCTTCAAGGAAGAGCTTATTCCTGTACTGCAGAAATTATTCCAAAAAATTGAGGAAGAAGGAATCTTCCCCAACACATTCTATGAAGCAAACATCACCCTGATACCAAAACCAGGAAAAGACCCAAACAAAAAGGAGAATTTCAGACCAATCAATCTCACTCATGAATATAGATGCAAAAATTCTCAACAAAATCCTAGCCAATAGATTACAGCTTATCATCAAAAAAGTCATTCATCATGATGAAGTAGGCTTCATCCCAGGGATGCAAGGCTGGTTTAACATATGCAAGTCCATAAACGTTATCCACCGTATTAACAGAGGCAAAAATAAAGATCACATGATCCTCTCAATAGATGCAGAAAAAGCATTTGATAAAATCCAGCATCCTTTTCTAATTAGAACACTGAAGAGTATAGGAATAGGTGGCACATTTCTAAAATTGATTGAAGCTATCTATGACAAACCCACAGCCAATATTTTACTGAATGGAGTAAAACTGAAAGCTTTTCCTCTTAGAACTGGAACCAGACAAGGTTGTCCTCTGTCACCTTTACTATTCAACGTAGTGCTGGGAGTTCTAGCCAATACAATTAGGCAAGACAAGGAAATAAAGGGAATCCAAATGGGAGCAGAGGAGGTCAAACTCTCCCTCTTTGCTGACGACATGATCTTATACTTAGAGAACCCCAAAGACTCAACCACAAGACTCCTAGAAGTCATCAAAAAATACAGTAATGTTTCAGGATATAAAATCAATGTCCACAAGTCAGTAGCCTTTGTATACACCAATAACAGTCAAGATGAGAAGCTAATTAAGGACACAACTCCCTTCACCATAGTTTCAAAGAAAATGAAATACCTAGGAATATACCTAACGAAGGAGGTGAAGGACCTCTATAAAGAAAACTATGAAATCCTCAGAAAGGAAATAGCAGAGGATATTAACAAATGGAAGAACATACCATGCTCATAGACGGGAAGAATCAACATTGTTAAAATGTCTATACTTCCCAAAGCAATCTACCTATTCAATGCCATTCCTATCAAAATACCAACATCGTACTTTCAAAATGTGGAAAAAATGATTCTTCATTTTGTATGGAACCGGGAAAAACCCCGTATAGCTAAGGCAGGTCTTTGTAACAAAAATAAAGCTGGGGGCATCAGCATACCAGATTTTAGTCTGTACTACAAAGCCATAGTGCTCAAGACAGCATGGTACTGGCAGAAAAACAGAGACATAGACACTTGGAATCCAATTGAAAACCAAGAAATGAAACTGACATCTTACAACCACCTAATCTTCGATAAACCAAACAAGAACATACCTTGGGGGAAAGACTCCCTATTCAATAAATGGTGTTGGGAGAACTGGATGTCTACATGTAAAAGACTGAAACTGCACCCACACCTTTCCCCACTCACAAAAATTGATTGAAGATGGATAAAGGACTTAAATTTAAGGCATGAAACAATAAAAATCCTCCAAGAAACATAGGAAAACACTGGAAGATATTGGCCTAGGGAAAGACTTCATGAATAATACTGCCATGGCATTTGCAACAACAAAAATAAACAAATGGGACTTCATGAAACTGAAAAGCTTCTGTATAGCTAAGGAGACAACAACCAAAGCAAAGAGACAACCTACACAATGGGAAAGGATATTTGCATATTTTCAATCAGACAAAAGCTTGATAACTAGGATCTATAGAGAACACGAATTAATCCACATGAATAAAGCCAACAATCCCATATATCAGTGGGCAAGAGACATGAATAGAACTTTCTCTAAAGATGACAGAAGAATGGCTAACAAACTCATGACAAAATGTTAATCATCTCTATATATTAGAGAAATGCAAATCAAAACAACCCTGAGATATCATCTAACCCCAGTGAGAATGGCCCACATCACAAAATCTCAAAACTGCAGATGCTGGCATGGATGTGGATAGAAGGGAACACTGCTGGTGGGACTGCATACTAGTACAACCTTTCTGGAAGGAAGTATGGAGAAACCTCAAAGCAGTCAAGCTAGACCTCCCATTTGATCCTCAATCCCATTACTGGGCATCTACCCAGAAGGAAAAAAATCCTTTTATCATAAGGACACTTGTACTAGACTGTTTATTGCAGCTCAATTTACAATTGCCAAAACGTGGAAACAGCCTAAATGCCCACCAACCCAGGAATGGATTAACAAGCTGTGGTATATGTATACCATGGAATACTATTCAGCCATTAAAAAAATGGAGACTTTACATCCTTCGTATTAACCTGGATGGAAGTGAAAAACATTATTCTTAGTAAAGCATCACAAGAATGGAGAAGCATGAATCCTATGCACTCAATTTTGATGAGGACAATTAATGACAAGTAAGGTTATGGGGGGGGAAGCAGAAAGAGGGATGGAGGGAGGGGGGTGGGGCCTTGGTGTGTGTCACACTTTATGGGGGCAAGACATGATTGCAAGAGAGACTTTACTTAACAATTGCAATCAGTGTAACCTGGCTTATTGTACCCTCAATGAATCCCCAACAATAAAAAAAAAAAATAAGAGATGAACCCAGATACTTATCGTCATTTGACCTTTGATAAGCCTATCAAAATTATCAATTGGAGGAGCAATTCCCTATTTAACAAATGGTGCTGGGTGTATTGGCTGGCGACTTGTTGAAGAATGAAACCGGACCTGCACTTTTCTCCTCTAACAAAAATTGATTTTCACTGGTTAAAGGACTTAAACTTAAGACATGAAACTATAAAAATTCTTGGAGAGAGTGCAGGGGAAATCCTTGAAAAAATTGGCCTTGGAAAATACTTTATGAGGAGGACCCCTCCCCCAGGCAATTGAAGTAATATCAAAAATACATTACAGCGATCTGATCAAGCTATAAAGCTTCTGCATTGCCAAGAACACATTAAGTAAAGCAAGTAGACAGCCCTCAGAATGGGAGCGGATTTTTGCAGGTTATATTTCCAACAAAGGTCTAATAACCAGAATCCTCAGAGAACTTAAACTCATTAATAAGGAAGAAACAAGTGATCCCATTTCATTGTGGGCAAGACACGTGAACAGAAGCTTTTCTGAAGAAGACAGGCTCACAGTCTACAGACACATGAAATAATTCTTATCATCTTTAATCATCAGAGAAATGCAAACCAAAACCACTTTGAGATATCATCTAACTCCAATAAGAGTAGCCCACATCACAAAATTCCAAAACAACAGATTTTGGCATGGATGTGGAGAAAAGGGAACACTTCTGCCCTGCTGGTGGGAATGCAAGCTAGTGTGTTCCTTTTGGAAGGAAGTTTGGAGAACACTCAGATCTAAATGTAGACCTGCCATTTGATGTTGCAATTCCTGTACTAGGTGTATAGCCAAAAGACCAACAATCACTTGGCAACAAAGAGATATGCACCAGATTGTTCGTTACAGCTTAATTCACAATTGCCAAGTCATGGAAGAAGCCCAAGTGCCCATCGACCCATGAATGGATTAATAAATTATGGTATATGTATACCACAGAATACTATGCAGCATTAAAAATAGATGGAGACTTTACCTCTTTTATGTTTACATAGATGGAGGTGGAAAATATTCTCCTTAGTAAAGTATCTGAGGAATGGGAAAAAAAAAATCTCTCATTCTTTAGAGAGGAGGAGGAATGTTCTCAACATTCTCAAATATGCACATAACCGAAGCTAATATATTATGTATATGGTATAAATACATTTACACTAATACATGGATGTCATCTGCTCTGCTCACCTACTCAATATTTTGATGGTATGAATAAATGTTTTTTTTTTTGCAGTTTTTGGCCAGGGCTGGGTTTGAACCCACCACCTCTGGCATATGGGGCCGGCACCCTACCCCTTTGAGCTACAGGCGCCGCCCTGAATAAATGTTTTTAATTCATGTAGAAGTGTTACATCGTGCACACTGTAGAACAGGCAATGCTGTCTGGTGTACTTGCCAGGATGGACCCTGGAGGATTGGACTGTCTGGCTGTGGTTTTAGCCTCTGTGTACTTGAGCTTGACCAGGTGACAAGGAGATATTAAATTACTAAATACTAAATGAACACATTACTCTGCTTGTCCCTGTGTTTGATTTTAATATTTTATGTGCTAATAGAAATATTCATTTCCTTAATAGCCATTTCTTTGGCGAGGTGTGAGAGGCTCAGAATAACTGTCATACTCAGTGCATATATTACGCTGCATTTTAACAGGAATTTTGTTAAGTGAGGCAGTCTTCAGTGTCAACTGGGAAAATTCAGATCATTCAGTGCCGGGAACATAGGCATAGATTTTATTCATGCTGTGTTTTAAGTGGAAAGAGAAACAGATCCATTTTTGTTGATGTGTTTGGTGAATGTATTTGTCAATGTTAATCTCCAGCTCACATGAAACAGACATCGAGTTTGAGTATCTGAACTATGCCCAGTCCTGTTAGACCTGACTTTTTTACTTGCCTGTCATCTTTCTTATGATAAAGATCAAATTAAATGCTTAATTTTTATAAGCTGTTTCCATTTTTATATTTCTCCATAGATGACATATATTATTCAAGTCATTTTAGGCATTTCAATTCTCTTTACCATTTTCTTTTCTCATTTTTTTGTTTTAACATAGATGTTAAAATATTTCAGAAACTTATTTTCAAGGATTTATAGCATAGGAAAAATGAAAATTTCTTAGCCTCATAGTTTCTGGAAATCTTTGCTTTGGGTCTGTCAAGAAGTAGAGTTTGCCGTCTGTAAATCTTAGGTAGTATTTATAAGCCAGTTTCATTTTTTCCCCCATATTTTGAGATCACATTTCAATAGAGAAGAAATGGTTACTGAAATGGATTTTTCATGTGGTCTTAAGGGCACATCAGTCTTGACCTCCCTCAGTTCTTCTGTGGTTGCCGCTGCTAGGTGGATTACAGGATTCTCTCTGCACCCACAGATTATTTGTGTGATATTCTCACTGTGCTATTTATTATACCAGTGTGTGTGGGGGGGTGTGCACACGTGTGTGTATGTTTAGCTTTCCTTTAGTGATTTTGTAGCTTTAACATTCAGTGGCCTCGCATGTGGCAGGAGGGTAAGTGGAGGAGAGAGCAGGCAGCTAGGGGGGCTTATGTTTTATTCCCTGACAGTCTTTAGAGGCTGATGCCTGGTGATTTTTTTTTTTTTTTTTTTTTGGCTGGGAGCCGGGTTTGAACCTGCCACCTCCAGTATATGGGACCCGTGCCCTACTCCTTTGAGCCACAGGCGCCACCCGATGCCTGGTGATTTTAAACAAGCAGACCAGCTTTTCATCAGTATATTACTGTTCTGAAGTTCCCTGCAGAGTCACCGCCTTCTTGCCTGCATCTGGGACCTACATTGCCCTTGACTCCTCCACATCCCTTGCTTTTCTGCTTCTGCTGTTTATTATTCCATTTCCTGGATTTTAGGGTAACATGGAAACTTGTGAAGGCGGTAGTAATTGAAGAGGAAGACACTCTGAGGAATTCTAAGCCAGCAATTTTGTTTTATCAAGTTCATTAATGAATTCCAAAGGATGTTACAGATGCTAATGTGTTCATTGTTCCTACAATAGCCCAGAAAAGTAGGCTTCAATCCAGTGTTTTTCTGTCTCTAAAATGAAAGGTGAAAAAGGCTGCTTTCTCCTAGTCTGTCTGTATTGAGCTCCCTCTTTACTTTGTTTTTCTTTCTCTTTTGCTAAAAATTCACTGAGTAGCATTACTTTAAACTGCCTTTTTTCGTACAAATTTTAATTACCTGCTAATGGTGTACCCATCTCCTCTTCTCACCTCTCCATTGGCTGTTAGTCCTCCCTTCAAATGAATTCACTTGGTATTTTATGTACGTTTGTTTTTATATGGTTTTGTGGTCATTGACAAAATTGTAGTCTGCAGACAATCTATAATCTATTAATTTTTAATAAAGTATATCCTGCAAAAACTAGAAAACCTGCGAGACAAATTCTAAAAGAGCTACGAGATTGTCGTTTATTCCCATCAGCTGTAGCCACCATCAAGACACGTCTGATAAAAGGAAATCCCAGGATTGCACTTTGCCTTTTCATGCAGTGATTTTATATCACTGTAAGAGGCGGTCAGTCCTAGAGGTCAGAAGCATGCGGACACTTATAGTGGCAGCTATTCAGGTGGCTGAGGCAGGAAAATTGCTTGAACCTGGAGTTTGAGGTTGCTGTGAGCTATGGTGATGCATCTTATGAAGCACTCTAGCCTGGGCAACAGAGTGAGACCCTGTCTCAAAGATAACAAACAAACAATGATAAAAGTAAAAAATGACAAACAGAAAACATATTTGTAACACAAATATACGTATATGACATGCCAAGGACATAATGAGAAAATCCATAAAAAGAAATACATAACATTGAAAAGATGGCTGCCCCTCACCGGCGGCCCACCGTGATCTCTTCCGCATCCTTCCTGTGCTTGCTCTCGAACCCTGCACCTTTGGAGGGTCCCCTGGCGAGCCCGACCACATTGTTAGCCAGGGGGAAGCCTGAGAAGATCAGGTCAACTGGACAGAGCAGCAGCGGATACCAGAGCTCGCCCTGCAAGTTCCAGGAGTAGAGTGGGCGGGAGGCTGAGTTACGTGAGCGAGCGCGGATCCGACTGGAGCTCGGGCTTGGGACCTAGTGGAGTCTGCCAGGACTCTAAGCCGGCGTTACATCCTGTTTAAGGAGGATAGACTGCTGTTCAGAGGGACAGACTGAGCGAGGCGTCATGGCCTCACCATTACTGCCTGCGGGGGGGCCACTACAGGCGACCGTGGTGGAGAGCTGAGCTCAGGAGACGACTCTGGTGATTTGGAATCCCCCACACACACCAGAGACCAAGGAGTCCAGGAGCCTAACAGAGCTGTTTGAGAAGGCTGCTTCACACCTCCAGGACCCCGAGAAGCTCTTGTGCCTCTATGCCTAGTACAAACAGATCAAAGCTGGAAATTTCAATATTCCTAGACTAAGCTTCTTTGATTTTGAAGGAAAGCAAAAATGGGAAGCATGGAAAGCACTTGGTGATTCAAGCCCCAGGCAAGCAATGCAGGAATATATTGCAGTAGTTAAAAATTTAGGGCGGTGCCTGTGGCTCAGTGAGTAGGGCGCCGGCCCCATATGCCGAGGGTGGCGGGTTCGGACCCAGCCCCGGCCAAACTGCAACAGAAAAATAGCTGGGCGTTGTGGCGCGCGCCTGTAGTCCCAGCTGCTCGGGAGGCTGAGGCAAGAGAATCGCGTAAGTAAGCCCAAGAGTTAGAGTTTGCTGTGAGCCGTGTGACGCCATGGCACTCTACCCGAGGGCGGTACAGTGAGACTCTGTCTCTACAAAAAAAAAAAAAAAAAAAAAAAAAAAAAATAGATCTAAGTTGGAATCCCCAGGCTGGACTCCCTGAATTCCTCGGCTCAAACAATCCTCCCACCTCAGCCTCACAAATAGCTGGGATTACAGGCATGCACCCCAGCGTCTGTTGATGTTTTTGAAGAATATAGGTCAATCGTTTTGACCTATAGTAGTCCTCATTTTGTGCTTGTCTGACGTTTCCTTATAACTAGGGTCAGATTATAATTTTTTGGGGAGGAATACCATATGTTTTGTCCTTCTCCATGAATTACATCAGGTGGTACATATCATTTGTCCCAGTATTGGTGATGTTAACTTTGATCACTTGTTTAAGTCAGTGTCTGCTGGATTTCTCTATTGAACTTCCTATTTTTTTCCTTTGTAATTAATAATTTGTGGGGAGATACTTTGAGACTATATATAAATATCCTTTTCCTAATCATATCTTATCCTAGTTTAAACATTAGTTAATGATTTTCTAACTCTATAATTGCTTCTACATTTATTATTTAGCATTCTGCTATAAGGACGGGCTTTTTCTGTTCCCTCCTTTCATTTATTTATTCATTGTCAAGAACTGTGAAAGGTCTGAGATTTTACCTTACTTGCTAGCTAATAAGTTGTACTGTTACTGTTTCTTAAATGATGGCAGAAGGCAAAAGATTCCTGGATTATAGCCAAAGGACTTTATTATTCATGGCATGGCAAAGTCTATGAGCTTCATTTAGTTTGCACTGATTTTTTCGTATCTCTCAAGTCCCACGGGGATGATGCAAGTGGCCTGTGTTGGATTTCTGCATATGCAGTGGGCTGTGCTATAAGAAAGGAGCACAGAGTTATGGGGATTCACCACTTTTATCACAGATAGAAGCAAGCCTGTTCTTTGTCAGGGGTTGGAGAGATATTATTTCATCTATGAAGGTGGCTTGGTACACACACAATCCTTGGGTAAAGAGTGATCAGGGCCTGATAAACTAAACAAAAATGTGTCAGGACACTCAGAGCCTGGTGGATTGCCTCTCTCAATATTCATGTGTTCATATTAGTTTAGATTCATGGGTTTCTGTTTTATTCAGTGGGATATCATCCATTAACATCATTTACTTGGCCAGTTGGAGTCCTTCAAGATGGTTCTTGTGTCCTTGTGATATGTCCTTATTATTTCTTGAGTATTTTCTTTTTTCTGGCACACAGTACTCCAAATTGTATTAGTTTCCTAGGGGATTGGGGTTCCAGGGGGACCTTGACCTAGGCTGGTGGCTGACAAGGGAGACAGCACTGAAGGAAGAAGGAGACTTCATGCCAACTTAATGTATAAAGTCTGAGAGGATAAAGAGGCATACATTATCTCATGCACAGACTGAAGCAATGCAGCACTGATCCAATCTCTCAGGAGTCTTTTATTGTGCTCAAAAAATAGGATTAGAGGGAAAGCTTGGCTCCCAGGAAGGTGGGGGTAATCTGGAACATAGGATAAAGGAATGTCTGGAATGGTCTGATAAGGTATAATTTTAAAAAGGGGGGGGGAACGGGTTTCATCCCTGCAGGGCAGATATCTTAACTTCCCTAATCTAAACTGATCAGGAGTCCAGAGATCTTAACCTGCCTATTCTGTTTTTCCCCCACACAGTGATGGTCATGTTGATGTTCCCTTGACAGGGGTCCCTCCAGGCTCTTCTTTTCTTTCTTTGGTGATCTGAGAGGAGTGGCAAAGATGGTCCGCCTGCCAGTGTTTTACCCTGAATTCGAGGCCATGGAGGGATCAGCCTATCTGCCTTCCATAGGCAGGGAGGGCTATGTAGGGCTGTTGTAACAAAGTACCACAAACTAATACTTCCTGGGTTAAAACAGCAGAAATTTATTCCCTCATACTTCTGGAGGGTAGAAGTCCAAAAGAAGGTGTTAGTAGAGCCATACTTCCTTTGAAGATTGTAGGGGAGAATCCTTTGCCTGTTACAGCTTCTAGTGCTTCCAGGCATTCCTTGGCTTGTGCAGCATATCTCCAATCTCAGCCTCTGCCTTCACGTGGCCTTGGTCCCTGTGTCTCTATATCCAAATCTCTCTCTCCTTTTTCTTGTAAAGACACAGTCATGGATTCAGGGCCTACCTTAATCCAGTATGACATCATTTTAACCTACATCTTCAAAGACCCCATTTCCAAGTAAGGTCTCATTTACAGGTATCTGGGGGACATATCTTTTTGGGAACACAATCCAACCAACTATTGAGGCTTGTCTGATGCTTTCTCTGCCCCAGCCTTGGAATTGGTGGTTTCCTGCGGATCTTTTAGTAGAGAACAGTATTTAGAAACCAGGATCTGGGTGTTCCGGTATGTTCATTGCCACTGGGGTGTCATTGCTTTCAGGCCCTCTCAGGAGACAGACCTAAATAACATATGTATATATAGATATATATGCACATATACACTTCTATCTATATATACATGTGCATATATATGTATATATTTACATTAATATAGACATAGATGATCATAATAGACATGTGTGTATACATACTTACATAACTTTCACAATATACATCTATATCAATATTTATATATTAAAAACCACAAGTTCATATTGATACTTCTAATTCCAACCGAACACAAGATACATTCTAGTCTTCCCTCTTTCCACATTTGTAACTCTTTCCTCTAATATAATCCTGGCTCTCAGTGTCCTTAGTGTATTTACTCATTTGCTCAAGCCTAGAGTACATAGAAAGTAGTTTCAGAATTGCTAACCAGTGAAAAGCAAATTTACCAACTGGAATTGTTTATAGGAGTTTTGTTGTTAGGCAAAATATATGTAAAGTGAAATGCTTAAATCTTTAGTGTGTAAATTGATGAGTTTGACAGATAGCAAGGTCCTGTTGTAAAAACTTCAATGCAGTGGGAAAATTATTGCATCTCAGTCACCATTTTTTTTTTCTGACTGCAGCTTAATTGACACTTGAGAGGTTAAGATTCTTTTTAATGTGTGTGCCCTGAGTCATGAAGTAACCCTTTTCTAAGGGGGCTGTCCTACTTGTAAGTAAATAACATTGACATGTAAAGTAGGACAACTTAACTACAAGTCCTGTAGTAATTTTAATTTATTTTCTACTCTGGACAAATATAAATGTTTTATAACCTAATAAATATTAATAGTTCTAAAAGAGGACATTTTCCAAATTAAAGAATTAGATATTTTTTGATAATTCCTTTTTTTTTTTTTTTTTTGTAGAGACAGAGTTTCACTTTATTGCCCTCGGTAGAGTGCCGTGGCCTCACACAGCTCACAGCAACCTCCAACTCCTGGGCTTAAGCGATTCTCCTGCCTCAGCCTCCCGAGTAGCTGGGACTACAGGCGCCCGCCACAATGCCCGGCTATTTTTTGATTGCAGTTTAGCCGGGGCCGGGTTTGAACCCGCCACCCTCGGTATATGGGGCTGGCGCCCTACTCACTGAGCCACAGGCGCCGCCCCTGGATGAGACCTGGTATTTTCTATTGGTATTTTGAGAAAATTTTTGTTCCGAGATACATGGTGTGATGATACTGCTTCTTTTCAAGTCCTGTACAAAGACTTTCTTGTACTAGCAAGAGAAAGATTAAATTTGAGTTTATTTGGTATCTCAGTCATACACATTAGGCAAAAAAAAAAAAAATGAAAAAGAAAATATGTTCAACCTCACTATTAATCAAAGGCATACAAGTTTAAATATTGCCAATATACCATTTTAAACTATCAAATTAATATTTAATCTTGGCAAAGATGATGTCTGCACTTGGGGGCAGTTAGAGACCCCTCTTATATGGGGACTAGGGAGTGGACAAATTCCACAGCTTGTCTGGAGGGCTTTGGTGGGTTAGGGTCCTTTGGCATAAATGTCTTTGGGGTAGGATTAACTAGGTCCTTTGTGTTCTTTGTTTGGGAGGAAGGGTTCATGAAGGGCCATGTTAGGCCCCCTCCCAACATTTCTGACTCTTGTTAAAAGAGATGATGGAGATGAAGGTCAGTCTTCTGAAACTGCTTCTACCTGAACAGGGCATAATTGTCATCAGTGGAATAAGTCAGGAGTTGGTAGGACTGTGTGGGATTGGTTACGTTAGGAGAGGGTTTGGGAAGTAGTAGAAATTGGGTGGCAATTGTGGCTGACACTCTTTTTACCCTGTCTTGAATAAAGAGACAGGAATTGGATGTCATAAAGAGAAATGGTTAATAACAGGAGGATTGTAGTGAGGGGGTCCCAGTGGGGTAAGATTTAGTGTCCCCACAGTCTGTTGAACCAGGATTCCTCATTTTGAGATCACAGGTGGGTAGCTTGTTCCTAGAGCTAGGTGATACCTTCTTGGACCAGGCCAGATTTGTTGGTGTAGAAATGGCAGGTCTCCTGTAAAAAAGTGCAAAGGCCCCTTTCTCCTGCTGTGAGTAGATTTGAGCCTCTAAGATGGTTGGGGGGGGCGGGGCAAACAGAAAAGTAATAAAAAGATGAGCAAGATAATATTATCTTCCAAAGAACTGAGAAACTATGGTATATATAAAAGGAAGTTGTATTTTGCTTTTTTATTTTAATGATGGAGAGAGGAGAGAGAAATAGAGGTCTTTAAAATTTAAGAAGAGTGGAGGATGTGGTTCTAGTATTTATTGGAATTAATTTGCTTACCTCTGTTAGAGAGTAAGTTACTTAAGCCCATCCTGGTGTGATGAAGTTGAGCCCATTTTCAAGTCAGACATGTCAGTCAGATGAAAGCCGTTCTCTTGTGTCCATGGTTATGGAGGATGTCATTTTAGGGGACCGCCAGTTTTAGAAAGTGAATGTAATCTTCTGTTGTAAAGAGATTACGTTCTTCCTTCTAGTGCCTTTCTCCTTTGCTGAGAGAACACAGTTCCAGGGTTCTAGTGAAAGATGTCTTTGGGGGCATTTTATTTAGGGACCCAGAGTCATAGTGGGGGGGGAGGCTTCATGTTCTAGAAGGGCATGGTCTTCTTGCTTATGCCTTTTGAGTAACTACCTCTAGAGAAGTTTTAAAGTGGCAGGCACTATTAAAAACTTTTTCTGCTTTTGGGGCTGCTGTCAGTATCATTTTCACTCTTTAGCTATCCTTTCTCCATCTCAGTTATTAAAAGACTATGAAGGTTAGATCTAAAAGTCCTGCTTGTGAGTATGAGAACTTTTTTGGAGTTTATATCAAATATTGGGGTGACCGAGAGATAAGGCATATTGTTAAGATACTTAGTGCCATGGCTTAGGGTCTTCTCACTGCAGGAAAAAAGAAGGCACGTATGCCTTTTTTCTTCTGAATCTAATGCTCAGAGATCGCAACAGTGTGAACCCGGGCTTATACAGCACACAACATACAACATCATACACAACTGAATAGCAATCAGGGTATAAATGCAGGGGCGTCTGAAAGTTCAGCTCACATTTCACTCATGCACACTGCAGGCCTGGACGAGTCAGCTGCTAAGCAGGACAGGCAGCAGTGGCAAAAACACCTGGTGGGCCAGATAAATGTCCTGGGTGGGCCGAATGTGGCCCGTGGGCCATAGTTTGAGGACCCCTGGGCTAAACCGTATACTTAAAGTGACTAAGATGGTGTTTGGTTATTACTGTGATTTTTTTAATTAGGGATTTTTTGCCCAAACTTTGCCAAGATATCTAAGGTGCAACATAGTAAATATATAACACTTTAACTATATGGTAAGAAGAAAAAGTGGGATATACCATGATCCTAGCCCAGTCATCTTATCAATCACAAACTTGTGTCTTCCAATGTAAGTCTAAATGTTCTAACTTGTGTTCTACTATAAAAATAGTGACCTGATGCCTTGAGTCATCTGCATTTCAAATGAAGCAGGGATGTAATAAGCTAAAATGGAAGGGGGTGTTTTACTTCTGATTCACTCTCAACTATGTATTGGATTTGTTTTTTAATCTGTGCTATCCCAGGTTGTATTTGCCCTCAAAATCATTCTTTCATTTTTACTTTATGAAAGCCTCTTAGAAAAAAATCTTCCATGATGGGTAGAAAGATAGACATGTAAATAAAAATTAAATCCTAGCCCTCTTCCCTCTCCCCTCACACCAACAGAATGAATGCCGTCTTGGCCAAGGGGACCCCAGAGAAAACTTAAAAGTGAGTTCTTGGCCATGAAAAGTAGGGAGATCAGAAATATAATATCTCCTTCCATTTGGAGTTTAAACCAGCATTAATGCTAAAATAGAGATCAGATGAAACAGGGTCTTTATGGCAATAAGATACTATCTTACAAAGAGGACTTAGGACATGAAAGGCGAAGGTTAAATCTCATCTTCAGGTCATTGATTTGCTTAACAGATCACTTTGAGTTTGTTATCTTATGGATTGCTCTCTGATCAGCAGAATTTCTTAACTTAAAACATTCTTTTCCACTGATTGCAAGACTTCTGACAAAGCTTTATTTCTTTAACCAATTATAAATCAAAGCATCTCTGAACCCACCACTAACCTGTAAGCTCTTGCTTCAAGATGTCTTGGATTTTCAGGTGAAACAAATGTATGCTTTCCATGTATTGATTTATGATTTTACCTGAAATTCCTGTCTTCCTAAAATGTATAAAACCAAACTGTGACTTGACCTCTTTCTGCACATTTTCTCAGGACCTCATGAGACTATGTTCCCAAGCCATGGTTACTTATACTGGCTCAGAACAAACCTCTAAATTATTTTACAGATGTTGGTTTTTTTTTTTTTTTCTATTAACAGAAACAAGGACATCACTCCCTTTCCTCTCTATTTTGGGCAGCTTCTCTGGCATGGCTCAGTGACTGTAGTACAGTGGTTATGGAGCCAGCCAAATACACTGAGGCTGGCAGGTTTGAACCCAGCCCAGGCCAGCTAGACAACAATGACAACTGAAACAAAAAATAGTCAGGCATTGTGGCAGGTGCCTGTAGTCCCAGCTATTTGGGAGTCTGAGGCAAGAGAATTGTTTAAGCCCAAGAGTCTGAGGTTTCTGTGAGCTGTGATGACACAGCACTCTACTCAGGGTGACATAGTGAGACTCTGTCTCAAAAAAAAAAAAAAAAGAAAAGAAAAAGAAGATACTTAGTCCCTTCCTGGTATTAAGATTTAAGTTAGTAAAGAGTTGAAAAGGTTTTCAACTGAAAAAAAAAGAGCTGGATTTTTATTTTGGCTTTGATAGATTTATTATGTCTTTTGACCTTTAAGATATTCTAGAGGGGGAGTTGGTATGTCATAGATAAGACAGTGTAGTGAGGTTATACTTTTTCCAAAGTCAGTGGTTGGAGGGAAGCTGGTGGGGTGAAGAAAGCCAGTAGACAGAGGGAAACTGGGCTAAAGTGGGGGGCAAGGCAACTTTAAGGCCTGTGGGCATAATAGTCTTCCCAGCCATCTTGCTTTGCCCTGCCTGGGGCCTGCTGTGCCCGTGCACTTGTCAGCTGTGGCCTGGAGAGTGTACATGGCCTCCCACACCATTGCAGCTGGGTCTGCAGGCCCACAGTTCCCCCTGTTTAAAAAGTTTGAGGACCCATGGTTTAGCCTCTCAGGCTTATGAAGCCCTTGGGTGTCGCTGGGGTAACTGAGCAGTAAAAAACCCAGAAGCCTCTCTTCCTCACAGCACGGGGGCAGGTGTGAAGCTCAACTAATGTGGGCTGGGAATGGTGGTGCCCTCCTGGTTTCCTTGTCACCACTGCTCCCAGCCCAGCTATTCCTGATGAACTAGAATCAGGGTGCCCTGGCAATGGCAGAAATTGAACCTGCACAAGGTATTTTGTTCTTTGAGAATATGGCCATATATTTCTCCCAAAAGGAGTGGAGGCACCTTGATGAGGCTCAGAGGTCACTGTACTGAGAGGTGATGCTAAAGAACATGGTTCTTCTGCCCTCACTGGGTTACTGGCAAGGAACCCAGGGTGCAGAGGCATCTTCAGAGCAACGTGTTTCTGTGGAAATGTCACAGTTCACAACTTCAGTTCCCTGTGTA
The DNA here is from genome assembly GCF_027406575.1 of Nycticebus coucang. Classification (NCBI taxonomy): domain Eukaryota; kingdom Metazoa; phylum Chordata; class Mammalia; order Primates; family Lorisidae; genus Nycticebus; species Nycticebus coucang. The sequence goes on from NC_069804.1 coordinate 84,431,767, forward strand.
TCTACCCAGAAGAGCCACCCTGGGGAGACATGTGACCAAGTCTTGAAAGACATTTTGTACTTGGTTAAGCACAGTGGAATACTTCCTGAGAAGAAGATGTGCATTTGTGAACCAGATTGTGAACCAGTTGTGTATTTGTGAACCAGATTGTCAACCAGATTGGAGAGGATCTTTCCTGAATGGGGGGACAATTGGAGACCTTCATTTGAAAAGAACCCTGTAGTTCACTTGGCAGAGAGAACTTTCACATGCAGTGAGGGTAGGAAGGACTCGCTGGCCGCCTCTGGCTTTCTGCACCACCAGGTCTCTCAAAGTGGCTTAAGCCCTTCAGGGACACAGAAGACAGGGAATTCTTTCTAATTGGACAAAATGATCACATATGCAGTGCATGTGGGAAAACCTTCAACTTTAAACATGCAGTTATTGAGCACCAGAAAATGCACAGAAGAGGAAGGCCTTATGAATGCAACAAATGTGGGAAATTGTTTCTGTTTGGTGCCAACTTCATGAAACATCACAGTTCACAGTGGTGAAAGGACTTCTGAGTGCAGAGAATGTGGAAAATCTTTTATGTACAACAATAGACTCGTGAGGCATAAGAGAGTTACCGGAGAAAGGCCTTTTGAGTGTGACATATGTGGGAAATTCTTTAGGTACAGCTCTACATTGATAAGACATCGGAGAGTTCACACTGGAGAAAGGCCTTATGAGTGCAGGGAATGTGGGAAAGCCTTTAGCCACAAACATATACTTGATGAGCACCAAAACATTCACAGTGGAGAATGACTATATGAGTGCAGTGAATGCCTGAAAGCCTTCATTTGAAAGTCTTACCTGGTTCATCATTAGAAAACCCACAGTGAAGAGAAGTTATGTGCTCCTCAAATGTGGGGACCTCTACAGGTACAACTCCAGCCCCATTGAATATCAGAGATTTCACAATGGAGAAACTTTGCCATTGACCATTTTAACTGAGTATTCCAGTAATGTTATGCAAATTCATATTTTTTATGTAATTTATGTCTAGAACTTGTCTTGCAAAAATGAAACTCTATAGCCACTAAATGACAACTCCTCATCCTCCTTTGTTACTATTCCTGTCAATTATGAAACTACATTTCTATACGATGTATCTGTCAATTCAACACTGATTAGTTCCTCATATAAGTGTATTCATACAGTATTTGTCTTTTTGAGATTGGCTTATTTTACTTTGGATAATCTCCTCAAGCGTGTCAGGATTGCCTTGCATTTTTAGGTGAAATAATTTTCTATTGTACATATACATGCCATATTTCTTTATCCATTCATCTGTCAGTGGGTGTTTGAATTACTTCCACCTTTTAGCTTTTGGGAATAGTGAATATTTAGCATACAAATATCTATTGAAAACCTTGCTTTCTGGTTCGGCTCCCATAGCTCATTGATTAGGGCACCAGCCACATACACCAGGGATGGTGGGTTTGAACTCAGCCCAGGCTGGCTAAACAACAACAACAACAAATCATCAGGTGTTGTTGCAGGATCCTGTAGTCCCAACTACTTGGGAGACTGAAGCAAGTGAATCACTTAAGCCCAAGAGTTTGAGGTTGCTGTGAGCTGTGATGTCATGACACTCTACCAAGGGCAGCATAGTGCGACTCTGTCTAAAAAAAAAAACAACTTGGTTTCCATTCTTTTGGGGTATATACTCAGAAAAGGACATGCTGGATCATATAGTATTTCAATTTTTAATCTTTTGAGGAAATGTTTCCACCATCTTATATTCTTTCTTTGTTTATTAAATCATAGCTGTGTACATATATTGGTTTCATAGTAGAGCTGAGTACATTGGATACTTTTTCTTCCAAGAGTGGCAGGTTTGAACCCAGCCCCAGCCAAACTGCAACAAAAAATAGTGGGGCATTGTGATGGGCATCTGTAATCCCAGCTACTTGGGAGGCTGAGCCAAGAGAATCACCTAAGCCCAGGAGTTGGAGGTTGCTGTGAGATGTGATGCCACGGTACTCTACCAAGGGCAATAAAGTGAGATTCTGCCTCTAAAGAAAAAAATGTCCTTTCTATACATATTTTCTTACGTGTTCTGATCATAAAAGGATGCTGGATATTATCAAAAGCCTTTTTGTATCGATTGAGAGAATCATAGAGATTAATTGAGAGAATCTTTATTTTTTATTTTGTTTATGTGATGTATTATACTTATAGATTTACATACATTGAACCATCCTTGAGACCCTGGGATAAAACCCACTTGGTCATGGTGTATTATTTGTTTGATTTATTGCTGGATTTCGTTTGCTAGGATCTTACTGAATACTTTTGCATCTATATTCATTAATGATATTGGTGTATAATTTTCTTTTTTTGTTGGGTCTTTTCCTTGTTTGGGAATCAGTGTGATATTTGCTTCATAAAATGTGTTGGGAAGTATTCCTTCTTTTTCTATGCTTTAGAAAAGGTTAAGTAATACAGGTACTAGTTCCTCTTTAAAGGTTTGATAGAATTCTGATGTGAAGCCATCTAGTCCTGGACTTTTCTTTTTTGGGAGATTTCATATAGTTGATGCTATTTCAGTACTTGATATAGGTCTGTTCAACATTTCCAATTCTTTCTGGCTAAGTCTAGGAAGGTGGTGTCCTTACATGTATCGGTCGATTTCTTTCAGATTTTCATATTTATGAGAATAGAGTTTTTTCGTAGTATTCATTAAGAATTTTTTGAATTTCTGAGGTGTCTGTTGTTCTTTTGCCTTTGTCATTTATGATTGATGAAATTAGGGATTTTACTTTTCTGTTTCTGGTTAGGTTAGTGAAAGATTTATCAATTTGGTTAAGCTTTTCGAAAAACCAACTTTTGATTCTTTGATCTTTTATTTTATTTTATTTTTTTTTTATTAAATCATAACTGTATACATTGATATGATCATGGGGCATCATGCACTCGCTTCATAGACCATTTGACACATTTTTATCACAATGGTTAACATAGCCTTTCCGGCGTTATCTCAGTTACTGTGCCAAAACATTTACATTCTACATTTACCAAGTTTCACAAATACCCCTGTAAGATGCACCACAGGTGTGATCCCACCGATCCCCCTCCCTCTACCCACCACCCCCCCTTTCCCACTTCCCCCTATTGTTAGGTTGTAACTGGGTTACGGCTTTCATGTGAGAGCCCCAAATTAGTTTCATAGTAGGGCTGAGTACATTGGGTACTTTTTCTTCCATTCTTGAGATACTTTACTAAGAAGAATATGTTCCAGCTCCATCCATGTAAACATGAAAGAGGTAAAGTCTCCATCTTTATTTACGGCTGCATAGTATTCCATGGTGTATATATACCACAATTTATTAATCCATTCCTGGATCGATGGGCACTTGGGCTTTTTCCATGACTTAGCAATTATGAATTGGGCTGCAATAAACATTCTGGTACAAATATCTTTGTTATGTTGTGATTTTTGGTCTTCTGGGTATATGCCCAGCAGAGGAATTACAGGATTGAATGGCAGATCTATTTTTAGATCTCTGAGTGTTCTCCATATATCTTTCCAAAAGGAATGTATTAATTTGCATTCCCACCAGCAGTGCAGAAGTGTTCCCTTTTCTCCGCATCCACGCCAACATCTCTGGTCTTGAGATTTTCTGATATAGGCTGGTCTCAGTGGAGTTAGATGATATCTCAATGTAGTTTTGATTTGAATTTCTCTGATGATTAAATATGATGAGCATTTTTTCATATGTCTGAAGGCCGTGCGCCTGTCTTCTTCAGAGAAGTTTCTCTTCAAATCCCTTGCCCAGCCTGCGATGGGATCCCTTGTTTTTTTCTTGCTGATGTGTTTGAGTTCTCTGTGGATTCTGGTTATTAAACCTTTGTCAAAAATATACCCTGCAAATATCTTCTCCCATTCTGAGGGCTGTTTGTTTGCTTTACTTACAGTGTTCTTAGCTGTGCAGAAAGTTTTTAGTTTGATCAAGTCCCAGTAGTGTATTTTTGAAGCTGCTTCAATTGCCCGGGGGGTTCTCCTCATGAAATACTCACGCAGACCAATTTCTTCAAGGGTTTTCCCTGCATTCTCCTCTAGTATTTTTATAGTTTCATGTCTTAAGTTTAAATCTTTAATCCAATGAGAGTCTATCTTAGTTAATGGTGAAAGGTGTGGGTCCAATTTCAGTCTTCTGCAGGTTGCCAGCCAGTTCACCCAGCACCATTTGTTAAATAGGGAATCTTTTCCCCACTGAATGTTTTTAATTTGCTTGTCAAAAATCAAATAGCGGTAAGTAGCTGGATTCATCTCTTGATTCTCTATTCTGTTCCAGATATCTACTTCTCTGTTTTTGTGCCAATACCATGCTGTTTTGATCACTATCGATTTGTAGTAAAATCTGAGGTCTGGTAGTGTGATTCCTCCTGTTTTGTTTTTATTTCTGAGTAATGTCTTGGCTATTCGAGGTTTTTTTCTGATTCCATATAAAATGAAGTATTGTTTTTTCAAGATCTTTGAAATATGACAGTGGAGCTTTAATAGGGAGTGCGTTGAAATTATATATTATTTTGGGTAGTATGGACATTTTGATAATGTTGATTCTTCCCAGCCATGAGCATGGTATGTTTTTCCATTTGTTAACATTTTCAGCTATTTCTTTTCTTAGAGTTTCATAGTTCTCTTTATAGAGATCTTTCACGTCCTTTGTTAGGTAAATTCCCAAATATTTCATCTTCTTTGGCACTACTGTGAATGGGATAGAGTCCTTAACTGCTTTTTCAATTTGACTGTTGTTGGTGTATATAAAGGCTACCGATTTATGGATGTTGATTTTGTAACCTGAGACGCTGCTGTATTCCTTGATCACCTCTAGGAGTTTTGTAGTAGAGTCCCTAGTGTTTTCCAGATACACAATCATATCATCTGCGAAGAGCGAAAGTTTGATCTCTTCTGACCCTATATGGATACCCTCGATCGCCTTTTCTTCCCTACTTGCGGGGGCTAAAACTTTCATTACAATGTTGAAAAGCAATGGAGACAATGGGCAGCCTTGTCTGGTTCCTGATCAGTGTGGAAATGATTCCAATTTAACTCCATCAGTATGATATCAGCTGTGGGTTTGCTGTAGATGGCCTCTATCAGTTTAAGAAAAGTCCCTTCTAGACCAATTTTCTTGAGTGTTCTGATCATGAAGGGATGGTGGATATTATCGAAAGCTTTTTCTGCATCAAATGAGAGAATCATATGGTCCTTGTTTTTTAATTTGTTTGTGTGCTGAATTACATTTATAGATTTACGTATATTGAACCAGCTTTGAGACCCTGGGATAAAACCAACTTGGTCATGATGTATAATTTGTTTGATGTGTTGCTGGATTCTGTTTGTTAGGATCTTGTTGAATATTTTTGCATCTATATTCATTAGTGATATTGGTCTATAATTTTCTTTTCTTGTTGGGTCTTTTCCTGGTTTGGGGATCAGAGTGATGTTTGCTTCATAGAACGTGTTGGGTAGTCTTCCTTCTTTTTCTACATTTTGGAACAGGTTGAGTAATATAGGTACTAATTCCTCTTTAAAGGTTTGGTAGAATTCTGACGTGAAACCATCTGGTCCCGGGCTTTTCTTTTTAGGGAGGTTTTGTATAGTTGATGCTATTTCTGAACTTGATATGGGTCTGTTCAACATTTCCACTTGATTCTGGTTAAGTCTTGGAAGGTGGCGTGCTTCCAAGTGTCAGTCAATTTCCTTCAGATTTTCATATTTCTGAGAATAAAGTTTCTTGTAATATTCATTAAGGATTTTTTTGGATTTCTGATGAGTCTGTTGTTATTTCGTCTTTGTGGTTACTGATTGACGATATTAGAGAGTTTACTCTTTTTTTTCTTTTCTTTTTTTTTTTTTTTTTTTGTAGAGACAGAGTCTCACTTTATGGCCCTCAGTAGAGTGCCGTGGCCTCACACAGCTCACAACAACCTCCAACTCCTGGGCTTAAGCAATTCTCTTGCCTCAGCCTCCCGAGCAGCTGGGACTACAGGCGCCCGCCACAACGCCCGGCTATTTTTTGGTTGCAGTTTGGCCGGGGCCGGGTTTGAACCCGCCACCCTCGGTATATGGGGCCGGCGCCCTACCAACTGAGCCATAGGAGCCGCCCCACTCTTTTTTTTCTAATTAGGTTGGCCAGAGGTTTATCTATTTTATTGACCTTTTCAAAAAACCAGGTTTTTGATTTATTGATCTGTTGTATTATTCTTTTGTTTTCAATTTCATTTAATTCTGCTCTAATTTTGGTTATTTCTTTTCTTCTACTGGGTTTGGGGTTGGAATATTCTTCCTTTTCCAGTTGCTTGAGATGTCCCATTAAGTTGTTAACTTCCTCTCTTTCCGTTCTCTTGAGGAAGGCTTGCAGTGCTATAAATTTCCCTCTTAGAACTGCCTTTGCGGTGTCCCAGAGGTTCTGATAGTTTGTGTCTTCATTGTTGTTTTGTTCCAAAAAATTGGCGATTTCTTTCTTAATCTCATCTCTGACCCAGCTATCATTCAGCATAAGGTTATTTAACTTCCATGTTTTTGTATGAGTATGCAGATTCCTGTTGTTACTCAATTCAAGTTTTATTCCATGATGGTCCGAGAAGATGCATGGAATAATTTCTATTCCTTTAAATTTACTGAAGTTAGACTTCTGACCTAAGATGTGACTGATTTTGGAGTAAGTTCCATGGGCTGATGAGAAGTATGTGTATTGAGTTTTGTTGGGATGAAATGTTCTGTAGATGTCTGCAAAATCTAAATATTGGATGGTTAGGTTTAAATCTAAGATTTCTTTGCTCAGCTTGTTGCTGGAGGATCGATCCAACACTGCCAAAGGAGTGTTGAAACCTCCAATGATTATGGAGCTGGAGGAAATCAAGTTACTCATGTCTGTTAGAGTTTCTCTTATAAATTGAGGTGCATTCTGGTTGGATGCATAGATATTAATAATTGAGATCTCATCATGTTGAGTATTACCCTTAACAAATATGAAGTGACCGTTCTTGTCCTTCCTTAGTTTTGATGGTTTAAAGCCTACTGTATCTGCAAATAAAATTGCAACACCTGCTTTTTTCTGATTACCATTTGCCTGAAATATGGATGACCATCATTTCACCCTGAGTCTGTATTTGTCTTTTAAGTTAAGATGTCACTCTTGTATGCAACAAATATCTGGCTTGAGTTTTTGTATCCAGTCAGCTAACCTATGCCTCTTTAGAGGACAGTTTAAGCCATTCACATTGATGGAGAGTATTGATAAGTCTGGTGGAATTTTGGGTATCGAGTTTTTCAAAGGTCCAGTGGACATTTTTAATCCTTTCACCAGTGTGGAAGTTGGAGTTTGATCCGAAGTTTCTGAGTGAGTTTACTTTTGTGGTATAGGATTGGGTTGGTCATTGTGGAGGATAGGTCTGAGAATATCCTGAAGAGCTGGTTTACTTATGGCAAATTTTTTCAACACATGAATGTCATTGAAGTATTTAATTTCTCCATCATAGATGAAACTCAGTTTAGCTGGATACAAGATCCTGGGTTGAAAGTTATTTTGCTTTAGGAGATTAAAAGTTGATGACCACTCTCTTCTGGCTTGAAAAGTTTCAGCAGAGAGATCTGCAGTTATTCTAATATTCTTACCTTTGTACGTAATAGTTTTCTTTCGCCGGGCTGCTTTGAGAATCTTCTCTTTCATGTTAACTTTAGTGAAGCTAATTATGATATGTCTGGGGGATGACTTATTGGAGTTGAATCATGCTGAGGTTCTGAAGCTGTCTTCTATTCAGATTCAATTTCAGATTCTCTAGGCATGTCTGGAAAATTTTCCTTCATAATTTCATGCAGAAGGGCCTCTGTGCCCTTCAAGGCCACTTCATCATTCTCAGAAATCCCAATAATTCGTATATTGCTTTTTTTTCAAATTATCTGAGAGCTCTCTGAGTGAGTGATCCGTTTTTGCTCTCCATTTCTCTTCCTCTTTGAGAAATTGGGAGCATTCAAAGACATTATCTTCAATGTCAGAAATCCTTTCTTCTGCTTGCTCCATTCTGTTGCTGAGGGATTCTACTGTATTTTTCATATCTTTGAGGGCTGTAAATTCTTGCTTCAGCGTGTCTAAGTCTTCGGTGGTTTTGTCTTTAAATTCGTTCAATTCTTGAGACAACTTTTGAATTTCTCCTCGAATTCCTAATTCAATTTTATTAATCTTGTCTGCAATCCATATTCTGAATTCGATTTCTGACATCTCAGCCAGTTATTTATGAATGGGATCTTCAATCACATCTGCCGTATCTTTTCTTGGGGGGGTTGATCTATTCTGGTTATTCATGTTACCAGAGTTTTTCCGCTGATTCCGCCCCATGGTTTACTCACTTTGGTTTTTCCCCTGGGGTTTTATCGAGGGCCCGCACAGTGTTTTGGCCTGAGAAACTGGGGCCCTGTCTGGTGTGGTGGAGCAAAGTGGTTCTGTCTTGTTTTCAGCTGGTTTCTGTTCGATCCTATTGCAACTTCTACTCTGGCTTGAAGTCTCAGCTGTGTGGAAAAATCAGCAATTAAGTCACCCCTCCTGCCCCCCTCTGGCCCCAGTTGGAAAAGGAGAATCAAACCTTCCTACAACCGCATACCCAGGGCACCGCCTGAAAAGTCCTCAGTCTATTAGCCCAATTCAAAAGGTCCAAATCAACTGTCTCAATCGGCACCTGTCTCGGGTGGGAGAGTTCAAGAGGTCTCAGGGAACTGGATCACAAGGGCCTGGTGACTCCTCTGACACAGCTCATCCCAGTGCAGCGTGGAGTCAGGAGGAGCCACCCAGCAAACAGAGCAGTCTGGGAAGGTTGACTTCTCCTTCCCCACTTTGCCCCTCCGTCGGACCCAGTCACTGGTATCTCTGCAGATGGCTAACCCAGTTGCCTGCAGTGAACAGACACTCCAGGGGTTTGCACCTGCCTGAATCGCAAGGAAGTCTGCCAGGCCCCCGCAGACTGCCGCTATTTAGCAGGAGGAGATGGGGCCTGACATCTTTGAGTGCTTGATGCAGGTGATGGGAAGGAGGTGTTCACTCAGGCTTAGCCCTGTCGCTGATGGATGCTGTTAACAGAACAGAACAGAACAGAGAACTTTGAGGGGTTCTGTCTCTGTTCCTGCCAAAATCGCCTACAGAAGACGGGCTGTTCTGAGTTCAAACTTCTTTGCTGCTGGAGGTTTGTGTCCTCTTTACTGCTGAAGGTTTGTGTCCAATCACCTCTCTGGGTCGGCCCCGCCCTGGAAGCTTCCCGGGTTTGAGAGCAGTGTCAGGAAATTCCCCACTCACCGATGGCCTCCTCTGGTTGCCCAGGGAGACAGGGGGTGTGGCCTCAGAATATCCAGAAGTGAGCTGTTCTGCCCTTAAAGAAAAACGGCTGTTGCTCTGCCTCCAGGGAGCTGCCGCTCTGGTGTGGGCACTCAGCCGACCCTTTTCTCCTCTGTCTCACACCCCAGACTCAGCACTGAGCTGCCGCAGTTTATGCTGGGTCCACACCCCTCGAGAGATCCCCCAGGAATCCGAACTCTTGGGGGACAGGCCCCCAGAGCCCGAGTGGGAGTGGGGGGGAAGCTAGAGTTTCATTCAGTTTTATGCGCGGCCGTATTGTTGCACGCCCAGGGAGGGCTGCTGCACTGCACCGCAGGGAAGTGCCACCAAGGCTTGATTTCCCCTCAGCCGAGTGCCCTCTCCTTGCTCACGTGTCTCAGAGTCAGCGCTGACCTGACGCAGCTCGGGCACTGTGCACTCCCCTCGAGAAATCACCCAAGGATCCGAACTCCTGGGGGATAGGCCTCCAGACCCCGAGTGAGAGTAGGGGTGCTCAACGGGGAAGCTAGAGTTTTATTCAGTTTTGTGCCCAGCCGTAATGTTGCCCGGGGAGGGCTGCTGCACCGCACCTCAGGGAAGTGCCACTGAGGCTTGACTCCCCCTCAGCCCGATTCCCTCTCCTCGCTTGCGTGTCTCAGTGTCAGCGCTGACCAGTCGCGGCTTGGGCACTGTGCGCTCCCCTCGAGAAATCACCCAAGGATCCGAACTCCTGGGGGACAGGCCCCCAGACCCCGAGTGAGAGTGGGGGCGATGCTAGAGTTTCATTCAGTTTTATGCCTGGCCATATTGATGCACGGGGAGGGCTGCTGCACCATACCACAGGGAAGTGCCACCGAGGCGTGACTCCCCCTCAGCCTGGTGCCCTCTCCTCACTCGCGTGCCTCAGAGTCAATACTGACCAGTGGCAACTCGGGGAATTTCCACTCCCCTTGAGAAATCACTCAAGAATCTAAACTCCTGGGGGACAGGCCTCCAGACCTCAGTGGGCGGGAGGGTAGTGTTGGGGATTCAGGGTTGCCGGCAAAGGATTTTTAAAGTTTTATTCAGTTTTATGCCCGGCAGGAGAACGCCACGGCACCCCATAGGGGAGGTAGGTCCAGCTTTTAGAAGGTCTCTCCTGTGGAGTGTAGTGGGAGGGCCTTTTATTCCTGCCCGTTTGTTTAATTGTGGGGCTCTTGAGCCAGTCTCATGGGGGAGGGGGACTCCCGTCTGCTTGGTGGTGGATTTTGTACCTTTTGTTTGCATCCTTGTGATCACAGCTTGCCTCAGCGGTGTTGATGTGCGTTCTTCAACCTTCTCTTTTGGTGTGGCTCAAGTCCACCAGGATACTTACTAAATTCCTGTCCTTTAACTCTCCTTCTGGACGGGAGCCTCTGTTGAAAGCTGGCTTCAGTCCTCCATCTTGTCTCCCCTCCCTTCTTTGATCTTTTGAATAATTCTTTTGTTTTTGATTTCATTTAATTCTGCTCTAATTTTGGTTATTTCTTTTCTTCTGCTGGGTTTGTAGTTGGAATGTTCTTCCTTTTCCAGTTGCTTGAGATGTCCCATTAAGTAGTTGACTTCCTCTCTTTTCATTCTCTTGAGGAAGGCTTGCAACACTATAAATTTTCCTCTTAGTACTGCCCTTGCAGTATCACAGAGGTTCTGATAATTGATGTCTTCATTATTATTCTGTTTCAAAAATTTGGTAATTTCGTTCTTAATCTCATCTATGACCCAGCTATTATTCAACATAAGGTTATTTAGTTTCCATGTCTTTGTATGAGTATACAGATTCCTGTTATTTGTGAGTTCAACTTTTATTGTGTAATGATCTGACAAAATACAAGGAATGATTTCTATTCTTTTAAATTTGCTGAGGTTAGACTTGTGACCTAAGATGTGATCAATTTTGGAGGATGTTCCATGGGCTGATGGAAGAATATGTATTCAGTTTTGTTAGGATGAAATGTTCTGTAGATATCTATTAAATTAAATTGTTGTATGGTGAAGTTTAAGTCCAAAATTTCTTTGGTTAGTTTCTTATTATAGGATTTATCCAACACTGCCAAAGGGGTGTTAAAATCTCTGACTATTATGATGCTGGAAGATACCAATTGTTCATTTCTCTTAGGGTCTCCCTTGTAAATTGCAGAGCATTCTGGTAGAAGCATAAATGTTAATAGTTGATATTTTATCATGTTGAGTGTTTCACTGAACAAATATGAAGTGACCATCCTTGTCTTTCCTTACTTTTGTTGGTTTAAAGCCTAATGTATCTGTAAATAAAATTGCAATTCCTGCTTTTTTCTGATTTACATTTGCCTGAATTATAGATGTCCATCCCTTCAACCTGAGTCTATATTTATCCTTTAAGATAAGATGAGATTCTTATATGCAGTAGATATATGGCCTGAGGTTTTGTATCCAATCAGCCAACCTGTGCCTCATTAGAGGACAATTTAAGTCATTCACGTTAATTGAAATTATTGATAAGCCTGGTACCCTGTTTCCCTGAAAATAAGACATCTTCAGAAAATAAGACCTACTTACAGGAAAGATAAGACGTCCCCTGAAAATAAGACCTAGCGCATCTTTGGGAACACACCTTAAAATAAGACATTGTCTTATTTTCGGGTAAACAAGGTAGTATTTTTGTTGTCAAGTTGTTCGAAAGACCAGTGTACATTTTTATTTCTTTCACCACCGTGGAAGTTGGGTTATGATCAAAAATTTCTGAGTGAGGTTACTTTGGTGGTAGAGCATTGTGCTGGTCATTATGGAAGATGGGTCTGAGAATATCCTGAATAGTTGGTTTAGTTATGGCTAATTTCTTCAACATGCAAATTTTATTAAAGTGTTTGACTTCTCCATCATAAATGAAACTCAGGTTAGTTGGATACAGGAACCTGGGCTGAAAGTTGTTTTGTTTTAGTAGATTGAAGGTTGATGACCATCCTCTTCTGGCTTGGAAAGTTTCTGCAGAGAGATCTGCAGTCATTCTAATATTCTTCCCCTTGTAGGTTATGATTTTCTTATGCCTGGCTGCTTGCAGGATTTTCTCCTTCATATTAACTTTGGTGAAGTTATTTACAATGTGTCTAGGGAATACTTTATTTGGACTGATTCGTGCTGGGGTTCTGAAACTGTCCGCTATCTGAATTTCAGTATCTCTTGCCATGTTTGGGAAGTTTTTCTCTATTATCTGTTGAAGTAGAGCATCTGTGCCTTTTGGATCATTCTCAACTCCTTCAGAAATTCCAATAAGGTGAATGTTTGTTTTTTTGGAGAGTTGGTCCCACAACTCTCCCAGGTGATCCATTTTTGCTTTTCACTTCTCTTCATCTTGAGCATTTGGGACCATTCAAAAGCTTTGTCTTTATGGTCAGATATCATTTCTTCTGCCTGCTCCATTCTATTACTGAGGGATTCTACTATATTTCTCAGGTCTTGAGGAACGCAAATTCTTGAGTCAATTAATCAAAATCTTTGATGATTTTGTATTTGAATTCATTGAGTTCTTGAGAGAACTTTTGAATTACTCCTTGAACTTCTAATTCCAACTTTACTTCAATTCTGTTAACTTATTTGCCATCTAAATTCTGAACTCAATTTATAACGTCTCAGCCATTTTTTTATGAATGGGATTTTCTGTTGCATCTCCTTTGTCATACCTTGGGGGAAATGATGAACTTTGATTATTCATGTGGCCAGAGTTTTTCCACTGATTCTGCCCCATGGTTATTTTTCACCATTTGGCTAGAGAAGCTGGTAAGATAAAATTGAATTGAGGGCTCCTGGAGTTGTAATTAACTAGTCCATTACCAGAGTGCTGGGACTGGTGACTGTGGCATTTCCCCTACAGCTTTACAAAGCTCCTGTTCAGTACTATAGCCTGAGACTCTGGGGGCCTTTTTGGTATGATGGGGTTAGGTGTCTCTGTCCTGTATTCAGCTAGACTCTGACCAATCCTAGTGAATCAGTGACTTTGGGTTGAAATCTTAGCTGTGGAGGAATACAAGCAACTAAGACACCACACCTCCCACAGGCAACAACTGGAAGAGCAAAATCAAACCATCTCACTACAAAACAACCAGGGTATAACTCTGGAGAATCCACAGGTAATTGGCCCCGATCAAGAGTTCCAAACCAATTGTTCTGCTCAGCCCAAATGCAGATCTAGTGGGAGAGTTCCAAAGGTTTCCAGCAGCTAGACAGCTGGGGTCCACTGGTTGCTGAAGTGTGACTCACTCAGATGCTTTGTGGAGTCAGAAAGGCCTGCCCAGCAAAATAATTATTCCAGGGGTGCTGGTGCCCCTTTCCTTCCTTGCACATCTGTGAAACCCAGTCACTGGTAACCCCGCAGGGCTGTGGCCCAGCTCTCCTTAATACTCATGTACACCAGGGATTTGCACCTGAGTGAAAGGGGGATCCAATGCCTCCCCAACCAGGCCATCTCACTGTGAGACCTGTAGGTGGGAGGAGTTCAGGACTAATTCCCTCCTGTGTTCATTAGAAACTAGGGATTGTTCAACCTGTGTCTATATTCAGCTGGGGGTTACTGTTGTAGAGTGTGGTTCTCTTCCTCAGAGCCCACACCTCTGCCTTGACCACACTCCACCTCTGAAACCTCTTGGGGGAGATCAGGCTCCTTTTGTGTTCCACAGAATTGGAGAGGTTTATCTCCCAAATTTTTTTTAATTTAATTTTATTATTAAATCATAGCTGTGTACATTAATGCAATCATGGGGCACCATACACTGGTTTTATAGACAATTTGACATATTTTCATCACACTGGTTAACATAGCCTTCCTGGCATTTTCTTAAATATTGTGTTAAGACATTTATATTCTATATTTACTAGGTTTCACTTGTACCCTTGTTAGATGCACTGTAAGTGTAATCCGATGCATCACCCTCACTCTGCCTATCCTCCACCCTCCCTTCCCTCCCTCTCCCTCTTCCCCACATTCTTAGGTTATAACTGGGTTATAGCTTTCATGCGAAAGCTATAAATTAGTTTCATACTAGGGGTAAGTACATTGGATACTTTTTCTTCCATTCTTGAGATACGTTACTAAGGAGAATATGTTCCAGCTCCATCCATATAAACATGAAAGAGGTAAAGTCTCCATCTTTCTTTAAGGCTGCATAATATCCCATGGTGTACATATACCACAATTTATTAATCCATTCGTGGATCGATGGGCACTTGGACTTTTTCCATGACTTAGCAATTATGAATCGGGTTGCAATAAACATTCTGGTACAAATATCTTGGTTATAATGTGATTTTGGTCTTCTGGGTATATACCTAGTAGAGGATTTATAGGATTGAATGGCAGATCTATTTTCAGATCTCTAAGTATTCTCCAAACATCTTTCCAAAAGGAATGTATTAATTTGCATTCCACCAGCAGTGTAGAAGTGTTCCCTTTTCTCGACATCCACGCCAACATCTCTGGTCTTGGGATTTTGTGATATGGGCTAATCTTACTGGAGTTAGATGATATCTCAAAGTAGTTTTGATTTGCATTTCTCTGGTGATTAAGGATGATGAGGATTTTTTCATATGTCTGTAGGCCGTGTGGGTGTCTTCTTCAGAGAATTTTCTCTTCAAGTCCCTTGCCCAGTCTGCAATGGGATCCCTTGTTCTTTTCTTGCTAATGCATTTGAGTTCTCTGTGGATTCTGGTTATTAAACCTTTGTCGGAGACATAACCTGCAAATATCTTCTCCCATTCTGAGGGCTGTTTGCTTGCTTCACTTACTGTGTTCTTGGCTCTGCAGAAGCTTTTCAGTTTGATCAGGTCCCAGTAGTATATTTTTGAAACTGCTTCAATTGCCCGGGGGATCCTCCTCATAAAATATTCGCCCAGACTGACTTCTTCATTAGTTTTCCCTGCACTCTCTTCTAGTATTTTTATAATTTCATGTCTTAAGTTTAAATCTTTAATCCAGTGAGAGTCTATCTCAGTTAACGTTGAAAGGTGTAGGCCCATATTCAGTCTTCTGCAGGTTGCCAGCCAGTTCACCCAGCACCATTTGTTAAATAGGGAAACTTTTCCCCACCGAATGTTTTTAATTGGCTTGTGAGAGATCAAATAACTAAGTAGCTGGGTTCATTTTTTGGTTCTCTATTCTGTTCCATCCATCTACCTCTATGTTTTTGTGCCAGTACCATGCTGTATTGATCACTATCAATTTATACTATAGTCTGAGGTCTGGTAGTATGATTCTTCCTGTTTTCTTTTTATTTCTGAGTAATGTCTTGGCTATTCGAGGTTTTTTTCTAATTCCATATAAAACAAAGTATTATTTTTTCAAGATCTTTAAAATATTACAGTGAGGCTTTAATAGAGGTTGCATTAAAATTGTATATTGCTTTGGGTAATATGGACATTTTCACCATGTTGATTCTTCCCAGCCATGAGCATGGTATGTTTTTCCATTTGTTAACATTTTCACCTATTTCTTTTCTTAGAGTTTCATAGTTCTCTTTACAGAGATCTTTCACATCCTTTGTTAGATAAATTCCCAAATATTTCATCTTCTTTGGCACTACTGTGAATGGGATAGAGTCCTTGACTGTTTTCTCAGCTTGACTATTGTTGGTATATATAAAGGCTACTGATTTATGAGTGTCGATTTTGTAACCTGTGACGCTGCTGTATTCCTTGATCACTTCTAAGTGTTTTGCAGTAGAATCCCTAGTGTTTTCCAGATATACAATCATATCATCTGCAAAGAGCGAAAGTTTGATCTCTTCTGACTCTATACACATACCCTTGATTACCTTTTATTCCGTAATTTTGATGGCTAAAACTTCCATTATAATGTTAAAGAGCAGTGGAGACAATGGGAAACCCTGTCTGGTTCCTGATCTGAGTGGAAATGATTTCAATTTAACTCCATTCAATACGATATTGGCTGTTGGTTTGGTGTAGATGGCCTCTATTAGTTCAAGAAATGTCCCTTCTATGCCAATTTTCTTAAGTGTTCCGATCATGAAGGGATGCTGGATATTATCAAATGCTTTTTCTGCATCAATTCGGAAAATCATATGGTCTTTGTTTTTCAATTTGTTTATGTGCTCAATTATATTTATAGATTTTTGTATATTGAACCAGCCTTGGGACCCTGGGATAAAACTGACTTGGTCATGATGTTTAATTTGTTTGATGTGTTGCTGGATTCTGTTTGTTAGGATCTTATTGAATATTTTTGCATCTATATTCATTAGTGATATTGATCTACAATTTCCTTTTCTTGTTGGGTCTTTTCCTGGTTTGGGGATCAGGGTGATGTTCGCTTCATCGAATGTGTTTGGTAGTCTTCCTTTTTTTTCTATATTTGGAACAGGTTGAGTAATATAGGTACTAATTTCTCTTTAAAGTTTTGGTAGAATTCTGACTTGAAGCCATCTGATCCTGAGCTTTTCTTTTTAGGGAGATTTTGTATGGTTGATGCTATTTCAGAACTTGATATAGGCCTATTCAACATTTTCACTTGATTCTGGCTAAGTCTTGGAAGGAGACGTGCTTCCAAGTATTGGTCAATTTTCTTCAGATTTTCATATTTCTGAGAATAAAGTTTGTTGTAATATTTATTAAAGATTTTTTGAATTTCTAAGGAGTCTGTTTTTATTTCATCTTTGTAATTTCTGATTGATTAAATTAGAGATTTTACTCTTTTTTTTCCTGGTTAGGTTAGCCAAAGGTTTATCTACTTTATTGACCTTTTCAAAAAACCAACATTTTGATTTATTTATCTGTTGTATTATTCTTTTGTTTTCAATTTCATTTAATTCTGCTCTAATTTTTGTTATTTCTTTTCTTCTACTGTGTTTCAGGTTGGAATGTTCTTTCTTTTCTAGTTGCTTGAGCTTTCCGTTCTCTTGAGGAAGGCTTGCAGTGCTGTAAATTTTCCTCAGTGGACTGCCTTTGTGGTATCCCAGAGGTACTGGTAATTCATTTCTTCATTGTCATCTTGTTGCAAAAATTTGGCAATTTCCTACTTAATCTTATCTATGACCCAGCTATCATTCAGCATAAGGTTATTTAACTTCCATGTTTTTGTATGAGTATGCAGATTCCTGTTGTTACTGAGTTCAACTTTTATTCCATGGTGGTCTGAGATGATGCAAGGAATAATGTATATTCTATTAAATTTACTCAGGTTAGCCTTGTGACCTAAGATGTGATAAATTTTGTAGTATGTTCCGTGGGCTGATGAGAAGTATGTGTATTCATTTTTATTGCGATGAAATGTTCTGTAGATGTCTGCTAAATCAAAATGTTGGATTCTTAGGTTTAAATTTAAAATTTCTTTGCTCAGCTTCTCATTGGAGGATCTATCCAACACTGCCAAAGGAGTGTTGAAATCTCCGACTATTATGGAGCTGTAGGAAATCAAGTTGCTGATGTTTGTTAGAGTCTCTCTTATAAATTGAGGAGCATTCTGGTTGGGTGCATAAATATTCATATTTGAAATCTCATCATATTGAGTATTACCCTTAACAAATATGAAGAGACCATTCTTATCCTTCCTTACTTTTGTTGGTTTAAAGCCTATTGTATCTGCAAATAGAATTGCAACACCTGATTTTTTTCCGATTACCATTTCCCTGAAATATGGATGACCATCCTTTTAACCTGAGTCTATATTTATCTATTAAGGTAAGATGTGATTCTTCTATGTAGCAAATATATGGCCTGAGTTTTTGTATCCAGTCAGCCAACCTGTGCCTCTTTATAGGAAAATTAAAGCTGTTCACATTAATGGAGAATATTGGTAAGTCTGGTAAAATTTTGGGTATCGAGTTTTTCAAAAGTCCAGTGGACATTTTTAATCCTTTCACCGCTATGGAAGTTGGAGTTTGATCAAATGTTTCTGAGTGAGTTTACCTTTGTGGTAGAGGATTGGGCTGGTCATTGGGGAGAATAGGTCTGAGAATATCCTGAAAAGCTGGTTTTGTTATGGCAAAGTTCTTCAACATGTGAATGTGATTAAATTATTGATTTTCTTCATCATAAATGAAACTCAGTTTAGCTAGGTACAGAATCCGGGTTGAAAGTTATTTTGTTTAAGGAGATTAAAGTCGATGAGCACCCTCTTCTGGCTTGAAAAGTTTCTGAAGAGAGATCTGATCTGCATTCATTCTAATATTCTTCCCTTTGTACATAATGGTTTTCTTACATCTGGCTGCTTTCAGATATTTCTCCTTCATATTAACTTTAGTGAAGTTAAGTATGATGTGCTTGGGGGATGTCTTATTCGGGTTGAGTCACGTTGGGGTCTGAAACTGTCTACTACCTGAATTTCAGAATTTCTTCGCATGTCTGGAAAGTTCTCCTTCATAATCTCATGGAGAAGGGCCTCTGAGCTTTGTGAAGCAACTTCGTCACCAGGAATCCTTATAAGCGAATATTAGTTGTCTTTGAATTAACCCATAGCTCTCTGAGAGAATGGTTCATTTTTGGTATCCATTTCTCTTCCTCTTTGAGAGTTTGAGAGCATTCAAAAGCTTTGTGTTCAATGTCACAAATTGTTTCTTCTGCTTGCTCCACTTTGTTACCGAGGGATTCTACTGTATTTTTCAGATCTTTGAGAATGACAAATTCTAGGTTCAATGTATCAAAATTTTTGGTGGATTTGTCTTTAAATTTGTTGAATTCTTGAGACAACTTTTGAATTTCTCCTCGAATTTCTACTTCCAAATTTTGAATTTCTCCTTGAATTTCTAATTCCAAATTTTCTTCCATTCTATTGATCTTGTTTGTGATCCAAATTCTGAATTCTATTTCTGACGTCTCAGCCATCTGTTTATGAATGGGATCTTCAGTTACATATGCCATATCTTTCCTTGGAGGTGGGGGTTGCTTTACTCTGGTTACTCATGTTACCAGAGTTTTTACATGATTCTTCCCCATGATTATTTTACACTGTTTGACTTTTCTCCTGGAGCTTTGCTGAGGACCTGTACAGTGCTACAGTTGAGAAACTGGGGACCTGTTTGGTGTGGTGGGGCTGAATGGCTCGGTCTTGTTTTCAGCTGGTCTTTGTCCGACCCTAGTGAAACAGTTAATCTGGGTTGAAGTCTCAGCTGTGGAGAAATACCAGTGATTGAGTAACCCCGACCCCCACAGGCAACAATTAGAAAAGGAAAATCAAACCTTCCTACAACCACACACCCAGTGCACCACTTGGATAGTTCTCAGGCTGTTGGCTCAGTTCAAAAGGTCCAAATCAATTGTCTCAGTCAGCACCTGTCTCAGGTGGAATATTTTAAAAGATCTCTGGCAACTAGATCACAGGGGTCTGCTGACAACTTAAATATGACTTGCTCTGTTGCTCCGTGAGGTCAGTAGGACCCACCCAGGAAATAGATAAGTCTAGGAAGATTGATGCCTCCTTCCCCACATTGCACCTCTGTCACACCCAGTCATTGATAACCGCACAGGCCTTGATCCAGTTGCCTCCAATGAGCAGCTACTCCAGGGGGTTGCACCTGCCTGAATCGCAAGGAAATCTATGTCTCCTCAGTCAGGCCGCTGCTCTCTGCCTATATCCAGCAGGGGGAAGTGAGGCCTGACAATCTTGGGCACTTGATGGAGGCTGGGGATGTTCACTCAGTTCCAGTCCTGCCCCTGATTGATGTTACTGACAGAACAGAACAACTTTATTGAATTTGTTTCTGTCCCTACTAAATTCCCCTGCAGACAAGAAGCTGTGTTGAGTTCATAGAACCTGCACCTCAGGCCCTGTCTTTGCTGCTGCAGGTTTGTATTCGCAGCATAGTTAGCTGTCAGTTCTAGCCTCCTGCCCTCCTTTTTCTAGGCTGATGATCCCCTGAGGGCTGGGTGCATCTTAGGCTCAGTAAAGTGGTCTTCTGGGTCAGCCCCACCCTTGGAGTCAGCCAGCAGTGCGCGTGCATTTTCTAGTCCCTGTGCTCCACCCAGGCCAGTACTGCCTCAGGCACACCCTTTCCTTATAGGGCCTGTGTTTCCATCGCAGATCTGTTCCACTGGTGCTTGCCACCTGAGAAGATGCCCGGCCTCCTCTGGTTGCCCAGAGAGACAGGAGGTGTGACTCCAGAATATCCAGGGGTGAGCCCTATTGTTGCCAAAAACAGCTGCTGCTCTGTGTCTTGGGGCACAGCTGCTCCTTGTGTGGTTCCCTCTCAGCTGACCATCCTGTCCTCACTCCTGTGCCGCAGAATCAGTACTGACCAGCAGCTGTCCAGGCCCTGTTCACACCCCTTGAGAAATCAGCCAAGAATCTGGACTCCTGGGGGACAGGCCTCCAGACCTCAGAGTGAGAGTGGAGGGGAGTGCTGGGAGCTCAGAATTTCAGGTATAGAAAATATACAGTTTCACTCAGTTTCATGCCTGGCTGGAGAGTGCCATGGCACCCTGTAGGATAAGTAGGTCCAGTTTTTAGAGGGTCTCTCCCATGGCGTATAATGGGAGGACTTTTGAACCCTGCTCATTTGTTTATGGGGTACTCTGAGCCATTCTCATGGGGGAGGGGACTCCCATCCACTTGGTGATAGATTTTGTACCTTTTGTTTGTATTCTTGGGGTCATAGCTTGCCTCAGCAGGGTTGATGTGCGTTCTTCAATCTTCTCTCTTAGCACAGCTTTAATCCACCAGATTACTTGCTTAATTTCTGTCCTTTAACTCTCCATTCTGGATGGGAGCCTTCCTCAGAGCTTGACACGTTCAGTACACAGGCTGCTTAGAATCTCACGTGTTTCGGACTCCAGGTCTTTTCAGACCAGCCACCTGACGTGTTCCCAAAAAAACACGCACCAGATGGCGGAGACACGTGCTGGCTGGTGTCCAGGTTCCAATCCTTCTTCTGTGGCCTTCCAGCAGTCTGGTTTTGAGGATCCCGTTCAAGATGACAAAATGTTATGGTAGATTTATAAGAGAAAGACTTATTTCTAAATACCAAGCACATGGGAGGAGCCACAGAATGATTTGCTCATCTCTCCCAAATTTGACCTCAGTGGGAGGTCCATGGAGCCACCATCACAGTCAGCGATGGTACTGCCACTGTTAGGGTTGGTGTCTGGTCTGGAGTGCTGCTGTGTAATGGGTCGCAGGAGTGAGCAGTGCTCCCACTGCTGCCACCACTCGCAGGGCTCAGGGGTGCTGGTGGGCAGTGAAGCTGCAGCATGGGTTATAGGAGCAGGTGGGTGCTGGTGCATGGTGCCACCTTTGCTGCCACGCCTGGGTCCCACCGTCTTATATTCTTACCAACAGTACAGAAGGGTTCCAATCTATGCACTTCCCTGCCAACGTTGTTCATTTTCTCATTTTGGTTTTTGGTTTCTTTTTTTTCTTTTTTTTTTTTTTTTTACTTTTTTGATAGCAGTAATCTTATTGTGTGTGAGATGGAATATCACTGTGGTTTTCATTTTGAGGATGATTAATGAGGTTGAGCATCTTTTCATTGTTAGGCATTTGTATATCTGGACAAATATATTCAAGTCTCCTTTTAAAAACATTTTTTTGCGAAACTTGGTAAATGTAGAATGTAAATGTTTTGGCACAGTAACTGAGATAACACCGGAAAGGCTATGTTAACCACTGTGATAAAAATGGTTTGTCAAATGTCAAATGGTTTATGAAGCGAGTGTATGATGCCCCATGATCATATCAATGTATACAGTTATGATTTAATAAAAAAAAAGAAAAGAAAAAAAACATTTTTTTCATGGGATTCTTTGCTTTTTTGAAGTTGTAGGAATTCTTTATATATTCTGGATATTAACTCCTTTACAAAATATGATTTTCAAAAATTATCTTCCAGTCTATAAGTTGTCTTTTTGCTCTGTTGATTGTGTCCTTTGATGAAATTTTTAGTTTTTATGTACAGGTGACCCTTTATCTGTGAGTTCCACCTCCATGGGTTGAACTAACCATGGATGAAAAATATTTGCAAAGTTTGGGTATATATAAAGAGAAAAAAAAAAGAAGAATAAAAAAGCATGTTTGCATCTGTACTGAACATAAACAGACTTTTCCCCTTTGTCTTTCTCTAAACAATACAGTATAACAACTCTTTACATATCATTTACGTTGTATTAGTTATTATATTCTAGAGATGATTTAAAGCACATGTGAAGATGTGTGTAGGTTATATACAACTACTATGCTTTTTATATAATGAACATGAGCATCAACAGATTTTTGTATCCACAGGGGATCCTGGATCCAGTATTCCAAAGGTATCAAAGATAGTTATAATCTAGTTTATCTACTTTTTCCACTGTTACCTTTTTTTTTTTGTTGTTGTTGTTTTGATACAGAATCTCACTGTGTCACTTGCCTGCAGTATGGTGGCATCATCATAGCTCACTGCAGTCTCCAACTCCTGGGCTCAAGTGACCCTCCTCTCTCAGCCTTCCAAGTATTGGACTACAGGCACCAACATACCTGGGTAATTTTTCTGTTTAGTAGAGATGAGGTCTTGTTCTTTCTCAGGCTGATCTCAAACACCTGGTCTCAAGCAATCCTCCTTCTTTGGCTTCCCCAAATGCTAGGATTATAGGTGCAGCCATCACTCCTGCCCAGTTACTTGTTTTTGATGTTATATCCTAGAAATCATTGTCAAACCCAATGTCACAAAATTGTTTTTCTATGTTTTATTCTAAGAATTTTATATTATATTTGTAAGACTTACATTTAGGTCATTGATTAATTTGAATTCATTTTTGAAACAGTGTGAAGCAGGGGTGGGGAGCCTGTAGCCTTAAGCCTGCACCTGACCTTCTAGGTCCTTAAGTGCAACTTTTTGACTGAATCCAAATTATATGGAACAAATACCTTTATTTTTAATTATACATTTTTGTTTATCTTTTATCTGTTTCTTTTATCCTTTAAAATGAATGTATTGAGGGATGGTGAATGGTGGGATCATATCTATGGTGCATAATGCAAGGGTGCATGTTGGATCTATTAGTATACAGTATAAATATCTTAACACAATAACTAAGTAAATGAGATGAGGTATATGTTAACCAGTGTGATGTAAGTGTTCCTAATTCTATATGAAGTCAGCACATTGTACCCCATAAATGCAGTAATGTATACATGAAAAAATATAAAATGAATGTATTAAAACTACCAAAGAATAAAATAAATTTCAATGAAATAAAAAAGTATAAAATTTAGTAGTGTTAACTATATTAACATTGTTGTGCAACAGCTCTACAAAACTTTTTCATATTGCAAAACTGAAACTCTATACCCATTAATAAAAACTCTTCTTTCCCCCACCACTACCATCTGGTAACCAGTGTTTTTAAGTGCACACACATGAATGAAGACATTAAATAAAGTAAGACAAAGTGTTAAAATTGTTAAATCTAAATTATATGTATGTAGGGTATATTGTACTATTCTTTCAACTTTTCTGTGTTTGGAAATTTTCTAAATAAAAAGATAAATCAAAAGTACTAAAGTGATCAGGCAAGAAAACAAAAAGTTAGAAAAGGACATTTTCAGTCAAACAAAAACTGAGAGATATTGCCACCAGAAGATGGAACTAAAGGAAATTCGAAAAAGTGTTCTGTGACCAGGTGTGGTGGCTCATGCTGGTAATCCTAGCACTCTGGGAGGCTGATAAGGGAGGATACCTTGAGCTCAGAAGATTGAGACCGTGGGCGGTGCCTGTGGCTCAGTGGCCAGGGCCATATACCGAGGGTGGTGGATTCAAACCTGGCCCGGCCAAACCTGGCCCGGATTCAAACCTTGGCCCGGCCAACGCCCAAAAAAATAGCTGGGCGTTGTGGCAGGTGCCTTTAGTCTCAGCTACTTGGGAGGCTGAGGCAAAGAAATTGCCTAAGCCCAGGAGTTGGAGGTTTCTGTGAGCTGTGTGACGCCATGGCACTCTACTGTGGGCGATAAAGTGAAATTCTGTCAGAAGAAGTAGAAGAAGAAAGAAGAAGAAGGAAGAAGAAGGAGAAGGAAGAAGAAGGAAGAAGAAGGAAGAAGAAGAAGAAGGAAGAGAAGGAAGAAGAAGGAAGAAGAAGGAAGGAGAAGGAAGAAGAAGGAAGAAGAAGGAAGGAGAAGGAAGAAGAAGGAAGAAGAAGAAGAAGAACTTGTTTGAGACCAGCCTGGGAAAAAGATAGACCCTGCTTCTACTAAAAATAGAAAAAATTAACCACACATGGTAATGCAAGTCTGTAGTACCAGCTAATAAGAAGCTAAGACAGGAGGATCCCTTGAGCCCAGGAGTTTGAGATTTCTGTGAGTTAGGCTGATGCCATGGCACCCTAGCCTCGGTGAGTGAGAGTGAGACTCACTGTGAGTCTCACTCTCACAATAGAGTGAGACTCTGTCTTAAAAAATTTATTTTTACAGTTAAAAAAACTGTTCTAGGGCCAGACATGGTGGCTCACGCCTGTAATCCTTTCACTCTTGGAAGCCAAGGAGGGTAGTTTGCCCTGAGATCACAGTTTCCACACCAGCCTGAGCAAGAGTGTGACCCTATTTCTAAAAATAGCCAGGCATTGTGGCAGTGCCTGTAGTCCCAGCTACTTGGAAAGCTAAGGCAAGAAAAGCACCTGAGCCCAAGATTTTGAAGTTGCTGTGAGCTATGATGCCATAGCACTCTACCAACAGTGACAAAGTGAGATTCTGTCTCAAAAAAAAAAAAATTAGTGTTCTAGGCCTGGGAAGGTAATTTATGCCTGTAATTCTAGCACTCTGGGAGGCCGAGGAGCTCAGGTGGATTGCTTGGGATCAGGAGTTCAAGACCAGCCTGAGCCAGAGCAAGAACCTGTGTCTACTAAAAATAGTGTAGTGTTGTGGTGGGTGCCTGTAGTCCCAGCTACTTGGGAGACTGAGCCAAGAGAATCACTTGAGCCCAAGAGTTTGAGGTTCCTGTGAGCTATGATGCCATAGCACTACCAAGCATAACAAAGTGAGACTCTGAGAGAAAAAAAAAGTGTTCTGTAGAAAGAGGAAAAATAACTTCAGATGTAAAGTCAGAGATGTAGGGAGGAGATGCAGCAAAATTTGTGTGTGCTATTGCGGAAATAATAGTGTCCTTGACTTTAGAGATAAGAATGATGTATTGTTTGAGGGTAGTGATGACTTAGTTCTTAATGCAGTGAATGTCTAAGATGAAGGAATTTCTCCACATGCCAGTGGTCCTGAAGAATAGTCATGCTTTAGAGGCAGAAATATTGAGGTGGGAAGAGTAACATAAGGAGGTTGAGGCAGATGGAGTCAACGGAACATTCTGCCTTAGGCAGCCCAGATGACACAAGGTAGGAATATATGTACTTTAAGCCACATAAAAACTTTCCATCAGAGTCATAAATAACCAGGGAGACTTGTGACCAGTTCTTTGTAGAAGTCTCATGACATGCAGATTACATTTTAACTTTAAATCTTAGGCTTCTGATGCTAGAAGTTGAGACATAATGGAACATATGTTCCAATCCTCTGGGCTTGAAGAAGATAGATAAGGTTAGACAGCATACATAATCACTTTAACATTTAGCTTTCAGTGGATACTGGTTTTGAGACCCTTCTCCCTGTAGGGAGAGCATTCCTAGTTACCCTTAATAAACTTTTGCTTTACTTGCCCTCTCTCTGTGTCTGTGAAGTCACTCTTTGACTTTGTAAGACAAGAACCTTGTTCAGCAATTTGGGTAACAATATTCTGAGCTATAAAACTGAAAATTAAAATAATTCAAATATAAAATAAATATGAAAGTATAGTTTAACAGTTCCTTTAAAATTAAAAGTTGAATTACAATATGAACCAGCAATTTTACCTTTGGGCATACATTCATAGAAGCATTCATTATTCACAATAGCCAGGAGGTGGAAACAATCCAAATGTCCATGGATGTGTCAATGGAAAAGAAGCCATACTCTGTAAAATAATGTAAAGAGGTTTATTCTCAGCCAAATTTGAGGAATGTGACCTGGAGCCATGCCCAAAAAACCATGAGCAAGTGGACTCATTGTGGTGGGGTTACAGTTTGCTTTCATACATTTCAGGGAGACAGGAATTACAGGTAAAGTCATAAATCAATACATGGAAGGTATACATTGGTTTTGCCCCCAAAGGTGGGATATCTCTAAAGTGGGGACCCAGAGATTATAAGTAGATTTAAAGATTCTTAGGCTGACAATTGGCTGTAAGAGTTAAGCTTAGTCTAATAGACCAAAAGTCAGAGAAAAGGAATGCTAAGGTAAGGGTCTATTAATCAGAGACAAACTACAGAACATATGCCAAGACTCAAGTGATTTGTTGTGTATATTGAGGGCCTGCAGGTATGTTTCCCATGGTTTTAGTCCTATAATGAGTCACAAAGGACATCTATAAGAAGGGAAGGGGACATGATGAGGCATGTCTGATCTACTTTCTCATAGCTAGCTGCTCAGTTTTAGGGTATCCTCTTAGCCAAGAGCATGAGTCTAGTCAGTCAGCCACTGGGGTGGGAGGAACCTTAAGATTTTATTGTAGTTCACAATTTTTACCACAATAAAAAAGAATTTTAAATAAATAAAACCCAGACTCAAAAGAAAGAAAGAAAAACCTATCCTGATTTTTATAAATTGGTTTTGTGTTAGAACTCTACTTCAATGCTAGCCAGTCCATTTATAACTCTGGCTTAGTCTTTCCTTTGTTCTAGTGTTGCAGGAAAATGGTGAATTAACACTTACACTGACAATACAGAGGAAGAAACCTTTAATTGCCAGGGAGAACTCAGATACCTCAGGCATAAAATACTGAACTCCCAGGGAACATTTTTTTCCCGAAATTATTTTATACCTTTTTTTTCTTCAGTTCAGTATCAGCTACATAGTTACGGCTACAGATATTACAAACCAGAGTATTGTTATTACTTACAGTCTTTTTGTTCTTCTTCTTTCGCTTTTCAAGGTTATTTTTAGCTCAGTGTAAAGTTTGTTCTTATCTTTAGAAGAGTAATTCTTCAGAAGCTGCCTGCTGCTTTCTCAGGATCACTAAGAAATATAAAATTTATTTCTCTTTCTTCACTGGCACAGAGCTTAAATATCAGTGGGAAGTAAAAATTTAGGGTCTTGTTTTCAAAATCACAAGTGGGTGGGGTGGCCGGGCCTGGTGGCTCACGCCTGTAATCCTAGCACTCTGGGAAGCCGAGGTGGGTGGATTACTTGATCTCATGAACTAGAGACCAGCCTGAGCAAAAGCAAGACTCTGTCTCTACTAAAATTAGGAAAACTGAGGCAAAAGGATCACTTGATCCTGAGTTGGAGGTCACTATGAGCTGTGATGCCTGGCTGTACCCAGGGCGACAGCTTGAGAGTATGACTCAAAAAAAAAAAAAAAAAAGAAAACTCACAACCATCTTATGGAAGTGGAAAAAGAAGAGCAATCTAAGCCTAAACCCAGCAGAAGGAAAGAAATATCCAAAATTAAATCAAAGATTAATGAAATTGAAAACAAAAAAAAAATCATTCAGAAAATTAATAAAACTAGCAGTTGGTTTTTTGAAAAAATAAATAAAATAGTTAACCTTTGGTCAGACTAACTGGAAATAGAAAAGTAAAATCTCTAGTAATCTCAATCAGAAATGATAAAGGGGGAATAACAACAGATGCCACAAAGATGTAAGAGATTATCTCTGAATACTACCAGAAACACTATGCCCAGAAATTTGACAATGTGAAGGAAATAGATTAATATTTGGAATCGCACCCTTTCCCTAGACTTAGCCAGGAAGAAATAGATCACCTGAACAGACTAATTTCAAGCACTGAGGTCAAAGAAACAATAAAAAATCTCCCAACATATGATGGTAAGACAGTCCTTTGCTATTGGAGGCTCTGGGAGCTCCTATATCTATGACTATGTCGATGCTACCTACCGGGAAGGCATGACTAAGGAAGAATGTCTGGAATTCACAGCCAATGCTCTCGCTTTGACCATGGAGCGAGATGGCTCCAGTGGAGGGGTGATCCGCCTGGCAGCTATTGCAGAGTCAGGGGTAGAATGACAGGTACTTTTAGGAGACCAGATACCCAAATTCACCATTGCCACTTTACCACCCCCTTGAATCCTGGGACTCTAGAATGCAATATGAGATACCCCATACTAACATAAAATTTAATAAAGTTTGTCAAAGAGAAAAAAAAAAATCTCCCAAGAGAAAAAGCCCTAGTACAGATGGCTTCACATCAGAATTCTATCAAACCTTCAAAGAAGAGATTATACCCATACTGCAGAAATTATTAGAAAAAATTTAGAAGGGATTTTTCCTGACTTTTTCTATGAAGCAAACACCACCCCAATATGAAAACCAGGAAAAGATTTAACTAAAAAGGAGAATTTCAGACTGATTTCACTAATGAATATAGATGCAAAAATCCTCAATAAAATTCTAGCCAATAGATTACAGCTACACATTAAAAAAATTATACATTAGTATCAAGTAGGTTTCATCACAGGGATCCAAGGCTGGTTTAACATATGCAGGTCCATAGACTTAATTCACCTTATTAACGGAAGCAAAAGCAAAGACCATATGATCCACTCAATAGAAAAAAGCATTTGATAAAATTCAGCATTCTTTTCTACCTCACTGCTGAATATCATAATGGTCAGCATTAAGGTACTCCCTTTGGGAAGCTATGCACTGCCACCAGTGTCTAGTCCACCCTTCAAAACAATTTTGAAAGTGTTTTTCTGGAATGGCCATCAGAGCTGTCATTGTATGAGATCTGACAATTAAGTTCATAAACTCATCCTAGAAAAAGTATTATATACCCCATCGCTGAATATCACTGTGGTCACCAGATGGCTAAGGGGAGTTCTCTAAAGTAACTGTAGGGATGTTCAGTAATGAGATGTGTAGCACTTTTCCTAGGATGAGTTTATTAACTTAATTGTTCAACCTGATATGTACACATAAGTGTCGGTCAATTAGTTCCAATTAAATAGCCAGCACATGTGGTGTTTGTTTTTTCATTTTTATTTTATTTTGCTTTTGATTTTATTTGTCTTAGAGACAGAGTCTCACTCTTTTTTCAGTCTAGAGTGCTGTGGCATCAGCCCAGCTCATGGCAACCTCAAACACCTAGGTTCAAGCAACCCTCCTGCTTCAGCCTCCTTAATAGCTGGGACTATAGGCACCCGCCAAAAAAACAGGCTATTTTTTTCTATTTTTAGTAGAGATGGGGTCTCGTTCTTTCTTGCTCAGGCTGGTCTCAAACTTCTGAACTCAAGGGATTCTCCTGCCTCTGCCTTCCAGAGTGCTAGGATTATAGGCATAAGCCACCATGCCCAGCCTATTTTTCCATTTTTTAGATATTTAGAAGAAGGGTCTCCAGTTCTAGCCAGGTTAATACAAGAGGTATTAGTTCACCTTTTTAATGGCTGAGTAGTACTCCATGGTATAAACATATCATATTTTATTAATTCACTCATGTATTGATGGGCACTTAGGTTGTTGCCACATCTTTGCAATTGTGAATTGTGCTGCTATAAACATTTGAGAGCAAATATATTTTTTATCATTTTTTTCCCTTTGGGTAAATCCCCAGTAGTGGGATTGCTGGATCAAATAGTAGGTCTAGTTTTAGGTCTTTGAGGTATCTTCATACTGCTTTTCATAGAAGTTGTACTAATTTGAGGTACCATAACAGTGTATGAATGTTCCTAATCTCTCCACATCTACACCAGAATTTGTTGATTTGGAACTTTTTGATAAAGGCCATTTTCATCGGAGGTAAGTGAAATATCATTGTAGCTTTGATTTGCATTTCTCTGATGAGTAGAGACGTTCAGCATTTTTTTTTTGTATGTTTCTTGGACATTAGTCTATCTTCTTTTGAAAAGTTTTTATTCATGTAATTTGCCCACTTTTTAATAGGGTTGTGTGTTTTTTCTTGCTAATTTGCTTGAGTTCTTTGTAGATTCTGGTTATCAATCCAGTATTAGATGTATACTATGCAAATATTCTCTACCATTCTGTAGGTTGTCTATTCACACTAGTCATTGTTTGCTTGACTGTGCAGAAGCTTTTAAACTTGATCAAGTACCATTTCCTATTTTTTTTATGTTCCTGTGATTGCTTTTAGGATCTTCTTCATAAATTCTATGCCTAGGCTGATATCTACAAGAGTGTTTACAACTTTTTATTATGGAATTCTTAGTTTCATGCCTTAGTTTTAGGCTTGTTATTCATTGTGTATTAATTATTTTTTTTTTGAGACAGAATTTCACTATGTCGCCCTCAGTAGAGTGCTGTCGCCGTCACAGCTCACAGCAACCTCCAAATATTTTTTTTTATTAAATCATAGCTGTGTACATTGATATGATCATGGGGCATCATACACTAGCTTCATAGATCGTTTGACACATTTTCATCACAATGGTTAACATAGCCTTCCTGGTATTATCTCAGTTACTGTGCCAAGACATTTACATTCCACATTTACCAAGTTTCGCATATAGCCCTGTAAGATGTACCGCAGGTGTAATCCCACCAATCCCCCTCCGTCTAACCACCACCCCCCTCCCTCCCCTCCCTTTCAACCTTCCCCCTATTCTTTGGTTCTAACTGGGTTATAGCTTTACCATTCTAAGAAGCACCGCTGATGTAATCTCACCAATCCCCTTCCATCTACCCACCTCTCCTCTCCCTCGCCTCCCTTTCCCCCTTCCCCCTATTCCTAGGTTGTAACTGGGTTATAGCTTTCATGTGAAAACCCCAAATTAGTTTCATAGTAGGGCAGAGTACATTGGATACTTTTTCTTCCATTCTTGAGATACTTTACTAAGAAGAATATGTTCCAGCTCCATCCATGTAAACATGAAAGAGGTAAAGTCTCCATCTTTCTTTAAGGCTGCATAGTATTCCATGGTGTACATATACCACAATTTATTAATCCATTTGTAGATGGATGGGCACTTGGGTTTTTTCCATGACTTAGCAATTATGAATAGGGCTGCAATAAACATTCTGCTACAAATATCTTTGTTATGATGTGATTTTTGGTCTTCTGGGTATATGCCAAGCAGAGGAACTACAGGATTGAATGGTAGATCTATTTTTAGATCTCTGAGTGTTCTCCATATATCTTTCCAAAAGGAATGCATTAATTTGCATTCCCACCAGCAGTGCAAAAGTGTTCCCTTTTCTCCACATCCACGCCAACATCTCTGGTCTTGAGATTTTGTGATATAGGCTAGTCTCACTGGAGTTAGATGATATCTCAAAGTAGTTATGATTTGCATTTCTCTGATGATTAAGGATGATGAGCATTTTTTCATATGTCTGAAGGCCTGTCTTCTTCAGAGAAGTTTCTCTTCAAATCCCTTGCCCAGCCTGTGATGGGATCCCTTGTTTTTTTCTTGCTGATGCGTTTGAGTTCTCTGTGGATTCTGGTTATTAAACCTTTGTCAGAGATATACCCTGCAAATATCTTCTCCCATTCTGAGGGCTGTTTGTTTGCTTTACTTACAGTGTTCTTAGCTGTGCAGAAGCTTTTTAGTTTGATCAAGTCCCAGTAGTGTATTTTTGAAGCTGCTTCAATTGCCTGGGGGGTGCTCCTCATAAAATACTTGCCCAGACCGATTTCTTCAAGGGCTTTCCCTGCACTCTCCTCTAGTATTTTTATAGTTTCATGTATTAAGTTTAAATATTTAATCCAATGAGAGTCTATCTTAGTTAATGGTAAAAGGTGTGGGTGCAATTTCAGTCTTCTGCAGGTTGCCGGCCAGTTCACCCAGCACCATGTGTTAAATAGGGAATCTTTTCCCCACTGAACGTTTTTAATTGGCTTGTCAAAGATCAAATAATGGTAAGTATCTGGATTCATCTCTTGGTTCTCTATTCTGTTCCAGGCATCTACTTCTCTGATTTTGTGCCAGTACCATGCTGTTTTGATCACTATCGATTTGTAGTATAGTCTGAGGTCTGGTAGCGTAATTCCTCCTGCTGTGTTTTATTTCTGCGTAATGTCTTGGCTATTCAAGGTTTTTTCTGATTCCATATAAAACGAAGTATTGTTTTTTCAAAATCTTTAAAGTATGACAGCGGAGCTTTAATAGAGATTGCACTGGAATTATATATTGCTTTGGGTAGTATAGACATTTTAACAATGTTGATTCTTTCCAGCTATGAGCATGGTATGTTTTTGCATTTGTTAACATTTTCAGCTATTTCTTTTCTTAGACTTTCATAGTTCTCTTTATAGAGATCTTTCACGTCTTTTGTTAGGTAAATTCCCAAATATTCCATCTTCTTTGGCACTACTGTGAATGGGATAGAGTCCTTAACTGCTTTTTCAACTTGACTATTGTTGGTGTATATAAAGGCTACCGATTTATGAATGTTGATTTTGTAGCCTGAGACGCTGCTGTATTACTTGATCACTTCTAGGAGTTTTGTAATAGAGTCCCTAGTGTTTTCCAGATACACAATCATATCATCTGCGAAGAGCAAAATTTGATCTCTTCTGACCCTATAAGGATACCCTTGATTGCCTTTTCTTCCCGAATTGTGGTGGCTAAAACTTCCATTACAATGTTAAAAAGCAATGGAGACAATGGGCAGCCTTGTCTGGTTCCTGATCTGAGTGGAAATGATTCCAATTTAGCTCCATTCAATATGATATTGACTGGGGGTTTGCTGTAGATGGCCTCTATCAGTTTAAGAAATGTCCCTTCTATATCAATTTTCTTAAGTGTTCTGATCATGAAGGGATGCTGGATATTATCAAAAGCTTTTTCTGCATCGATTGAGAGAATTATATGGTCTTTGTTTTTTAATTTATGTGCTGAATTACATTTATAGATTTACTTATATTGAACCTGCCTTGAGACCCTGGGATAAAACCAACTTGGTCATGACGTAATTTGTTTGATGTGTTGCTGAATTCTGTTTGTTAGGATCTTGTTGAATATTTTTGCATCTGTATTCATTAGTGATACTGGTCTATAATTTTCTTTTCTTGTTGGGTCTTTTCCTGGTTTGAGGATCATGGTGATGTTTGCTTCATAGAACATGTTGGGTAGTCTTCCTGCTTTTTCTACCTTTTGGAACAGGTTGAGTAATATAGGTAGTAAGTCCTCTTTAAAGGTTTGGTAGAATTCTGACTTAAAACCTTCTGGTCCTGGGCTTTTCTTTTTAGGGAGGTTTTGTATAGTTAATGCTATTTCCAAAATTGATATGAGCCTGTTCAGTATTTCCACTTAATTGTGGCTAAGACTTGGAAGGTGACGTGCTTCCAAGTATCGGTCAATTTCCTTCAGATTTTCATATTTCTGAGAATAAAGTTTCTTATAACATTCATTAAGGATTTTTTGGATTTCTGAGGAGTCTGTTGTTATTTCATCTTTGTCGTTTCTGATTGATGAGATTTGAGATTTTACTCTTTTTTTTTTTCTGATTAGGTTTACCAGAGGTTTATCTATTTTATTGACCTTTTCAGAAAACCAGCTTTTTGATTTATTGAACTGTTGTATTATTCTTTTGTTTTCAATTTCATTTAATTCTGCTCTAATTTTGGTTATTTCTTTTCTTCTACTGGGTTTAGGGTTGGAATGATCTTTCTTTTCCAGTTGCTTGAGATGTACCATTAAGTTGTTAACTTCCTCTCTTTCCGTTCTTTTTAGGAAAATTTGCAGTGCTATAAATTTCCCTCTTAGAACTGCCTTTGCGGTGTCCCAGAGGTTCTGATACTTTGTGTCTTCATTGTCGTTTAGTTCCAAAAATTTGGCAACTTCATTCTTAATCTCGTCTCTGATCCAGCTATCATTCAGCATAAGGTTATTTAACTTCCATGTTTTTGTATGAGTATGCAGATTCCTGTTGTTACCCAGCTTGAGTCTTATTCCATGGTGGTCCGAGAAGATGCACGGAATAATTTCTATTCCTTTAAATTTACTGAAGTTAGACTTCTGACCTAAAATGTGATCGATATTGGAGTAAGTTCCGTGGGCTGATGAGAAGTATGTGTATTCAGTTTTGTTGGGATGAAATGTTCTGTAGATGTCTGCTAAATCTAAATATTGGATGGGTAGGTTTAAAACTAAGATTTCTTTGCTCAGCTTCTTGCTGGAGGATCAATCCAACACTGCCAAAGGAGTATTGAAATCTCCGATGATTATGGAGCTGGAAGAAATCAAGTTACTCATGTCTGGTAAAATTTCTCTTATAAATTGAGGTGCATTCTGGTTGGGTGCATAGATATTAATAATTGAAATCTCATCATATTGAGTATTACCCTTAACAAATATGAAGTGACCATTCTTGTCCTTGCTTACTTTTGTTGGTTTAAAGCCTACTGTATCTGCAAATAAAATTGCAACACCTGCTTTTTTCTGATTACCATTTGCCTGAAATATGGATGACCATCCTTTCACCCTGAGTCTGCATTTGTCTTTTAAGTTAAGACGTGACTCTTGTATGCCACAAATATCTGGCTTGAGTTTTTGTATCCAGTCAGCTAACCTATGCCTCTTTAGAAGACAGTTTAAGCCTTTCACATTAATGGAGAGTATTGATAAGTCTGGTGGAATTTGGGCTATTGAGTTTTTCAAAGGTCCACTGGACATTTTTAATCCTTTCACCAGTGTGGAAGTTGGAGTTTGATCCAAAGTTTCTGAGTGAGTTTACTTTTGTGGTATAGGATTGGGTTGGTCATTATGGAGGATAGGTCTGAGGATATCCTGAAGAGCTGGTTTACTTATGGCAATTTTTTTCAACATATGAATGTCATTGAAGTATTTAATTTCTCCATCATAAATGAAACTCAGTTTAGCTGGATACAAGATCCTGGGTTGAAAGTTATTTTGCTTTAGGAGATTAAAAGTTGATGACCACCCTCTTCTGGCTTGAAAAGTTTCAGCAGAGAGATCTGCAGTTATTCTAATATTCTTTCCTTTGTACGTAACGGTTTTCTTTCACCGGGCTGCTTTGAGAACCTTGTCTTTTATATTAACTTTAGTGAAGCTAATTATGATATGCCTGGGGGATGACTTATTGGGGTTGAAACGTGCTGGGGTTCTGAAGCTGTCTGCTATCTGAATTTCAGATTCTCTAGGCATGTCTGGAAAATTTTCTTTCATAATTTCATGTAGAAGTGCCTCTGTGCCCATCGAGGCCACTTCATCATACTCAGAAATCCCAATTATTCATATATTGATTTTCTTCGAATTATCCCAGAGTTCTCTGAGTGAATGATCCGTTTTTGCTTTCCATTTCTCTTCCTCTTTGAGAGATTGGGAGCGTTCGAAGACTTTATCTTCAATGTCAGAAATCATTTCTTCTGCTTGCTCCATTCTGTTGCTGAGGGATTCTACTGTATTTTTCATATCTTTGAGGGCTGCAAATTCTTGCTTCAGTGTGTCTAAGTGTTTGGTAGTTTTGTCTTTAAATTTGTTAAATTCTTGAGACAACTTTTGAATTTCTCCTCAAATTCCTAATTCCATTTTATTAATCTTATCTCCAATCCAAATTCTGAATTTGATTTCTGACATCTCAGTCAGTTGTTTATGAATGGGATCTTCAATTACATCTGCTGTATCTTTTCTTGGGGGGGTTTGATCTATTGTGGTTATTCATGTTACCAGAGTTTTTCCCGCTGTTTCCGCCCCATGGTTATTTTACTCCCTTTGATTTTTCCCCTGGGGCTTTATCACGGGCCCGTATAGTGTTGTGGCTTGAGAAACTGGGGCCCTGTCTTGTGTGGTGGGGTGAAGTGGTTCTGTCTTGTTTTCAGCTGGTTTCTGTTCGATCCTATTGTAACATTTACTCTGGCTTGAAGTTTCAGCTGTGTGGAAAAACGAGCAATTAAGTCTCCCCGTCTGCCCACCTCTGGCACCAATTTGAAAACAAAAAAGAAAATCAAACCTTCCTACAACCGCATACCCAGGGCACCGCCTGAAAAGTCCTCAGTCTATTAGTTCAGTTCAAAAGGTCCAAATCGATTGTCTCAATCGGCAGCTGTCTCGGGTGGGAGAGTTCAAGAGGTCTCTGGGAACTGGATCATAGGGGTTGGTGACTCCTCTGATATGGCTTACTCCAGTGCTGCGTGGAGTCAGGAGGAGCCACCTAGCAAATAGATCAGTCTGGGAAGATTGATGTCTCCTTCCCCACTTTGTCCCTCTGTCGGACCCAGTCACCGTTATCTCTGCAGATGGCTAACCCAGTTGCCTGTAGTGAACAGATACTCTACGGGTTTGCACCTGCCTGAATTGCAAGGAAGTCTGCCAGGCCCCTGCAGTCTGCCGCTATCTAGCAGGAGTTGATGGGGCCTGACATCTTTGAGTGCTTGATGCAGGTGGTGGGGGTGAGGTATTCACTCAGGCTTAGCCCCATCCCTGATTGATGTTGCTAACAGAATAGAACAGACAACTTTGCAGAGTTCTTTCTCTGTTTCTGCTAAAATCGCCTGCAGAAGATGGGCTGTTCTGAGTTCAAACGTCTTTGCTTCTGGAGGTTTGTGTCTGATTACCTCTCTGAGTCGGCCCTGGAATCTTCCTGGGTTTGTGAGCAGCGTCAAGCAAATCCTTTGCTCACGGGTGGCCTCCTCTGGTTGCCCAGGGAGACACGGGGTGTGGCTTCAGAATATCCAGAAGTGAGCCATTTTGCTGTTAAAGAAAAAAGGGCTGTTGATTTGCCTCCAGGAAGTGCCGCTCTGGTGTGGGCACCCAGCCGACCGTTTTCTCCTCTGTCTCATGCCCCAGAGTCAGCACTGAGTGGCTGCAGTTTATGCTCTGTGCACACCCCTCGAGAAATCTCCCAAGAATCCGGACTCCTTGGGGGCAGGCCCCTAGACCCCCGAGTAAGAGTGGGGGGAGTGCTGGGTGCTCAGCGGGGAAGCTAGAGTTTCATTTAGTTTTATGCCTAGCTGTATTGTTGCCCGGGGAGGGCTGCTGCACCGCACCACAGGGAAGTGCTGCCAAGGTGTGACTCCCCCTCAGCCAAGTGCCCTCTCCTCACTCACTTGTCTCAGAGTCAGCGCTGACCAGTCGCGGCTCGGGCACTGTGCACTCCCCTTGAGAAATCACCCAAGGATCCTAACTCCTGGGGGACAGGCCCCCAGACCCCGAGTGAGAGTGGGGGGGAGTGCTGAGAGCTCAGCGGGGGAGCTAGAGTTTCATTCAGATTTATGCCTGGCCGTATTGTTGCCCAGGAAGGGCTGCTGCACCGCACCGCAGGGAAGTGCCGCCAAGGCGTGACTCCCCCTTAGCCGGGTGCCCTCTCCTCACTCGCGTGCCTCAGAGTCAGTGCTGACCAGTTGCAGCTTGGGGACTGTCCACTCCCCTTGAGAAATCACCCAAGAATCCAAACTCCTGGGGGACAGGCCTCCAGACCTTAGTGAGTGGGAGGGGAGTGTTGGGGGTTCAGGGTTGCCGGCAAAGGATTTTTAAAGTTTTATTCAGTTTTATGCCTGGCAGGAGAACGCCATGGCACCCTAGTAGGGGAGCTAGGTCCAGTTTTTAGAAGGTCTCTCCCGTGGAGTGTAGTGGGAGGGCCTTTAATTTCTGCCCGTTTGTTTAATTGTGGGGCTCTTGAGCCAGTCTCATGGGGGAGGGGGACTCCCGTCCGCTTGGTGGTGGATTTTGTGCCTTTTGTTTGCGTCCTTGTGATCACAGCTTGCCTCAGCGGTGTTGATGTGCGTTCTTCAACCTTCTCTCTTGGTGTGGCTCAAGTCCACCAGGATACTTACTAAATTCCCGTCCCTTAACTCCTTCTGGATGGGAGCCTCTGTGGAAAGCTGGCTTCAGTCCGCCATCTTGTCTCTCCCTGCCCCCAGCTATTTTTTGTTGCAGTTCTCATTGTTGTTTAGCTTGCCTGGGCTGGGTTCAAACCCACCAGCCTCGGTGTATGTGGCTGGCACCATAACCACTGTGCTATGGGTGCTGAGCCATTAACCACTGTGCTATGGGTACTGAGCCATTGTGCATTAATTTTTTTGAAGGGTGAGAGGTGTGGATTCTGTTACAATCTTCCACATGTGGCTATCTAATTTTCCCACCACCATTTATTGAATAGGTATTCTTTCCCCCACTGTATGTTTTTGTCTGCTTTGTCAAATATCAGGTGGCAGGATAAGGATGGTTTTATATCTGGGTTTTCTGTTCTGATCCATTGGTCTATGCCTCCATTCTTGTGCCAGTTGTTTTGGTTACTATAGCCCTTGTAGCTTGAAGTCTGGTAAATTGATGCCTCCTGATTTTTTTTGCTTAAGGTTGTTTGGCTATATTGGGTATTTTCTCGTTACATACAAAGTGTAAAATTATTTTTTCTGGGTTTGTAAGAAAATGTCACAGGTATTTTATTTTATTTATTATTATTATTTTTCTTTTTTTTTCCACCTGTTGGGGCCTGGGTTTTACCCCCGCACACGAGGCAGTGGGCGGTGAGCTGACGCCCCTGCTGGCTCTGGGCACTGCATCTCACTCCCGGCTACAGCCAAAGCTGGGGGTGATTTTCAACCAATGCCCCTGTCACAGGTATTTTAATGGGGATTGGATTGAATGTGTAGATCATTCTCAGTAGTATAGATATTTAACAATGTTGATTCTGCTGGCCCATGAGCATGATATGTTTTTCCATTTCTTTATATTCTCTGTGATTTCCCTCTTTAATGCTTTATAGTTCTCCCTGTAGAGGTCATTCATATGCTTAATTAAATATATTTCTAAAGGGTGCTGAATTTTTGATTTGGTTTTTCAGCTTGACTGTTGGTGTATATGAATGCTACAGGTTTGTGTACATTAACTAGAGACTCTGCTGAATTTATTGATCAATTCCAGGAGTCTCTTG
This sequence comes from Nycticebus coucang, assembly GCF_027406575.1. Classification (NCBI taxonomy): domain Eukaryota; kingdom Metazoa; phylum Chordata; class Mammalia; order Primates; family Lorisidae; genus Nycticebus; species Nycticebus coucang. The sequence goes on from NC_069804.1 coordinate 84,470,904, forward strand.
GCAGAATCTTTGGGGTTTTCTAGAGATAAGATTGTTATATTCTGGGTGAGTACTCCCCCAGATGTTCTATTTATTTCTTTTCTTAATGCATACAGTTCAAAAGGCTTGGCCAGGTTAGGGAAGCCTGGCAACAGGACCACTCAGTTTCTCCTTTAGCCTCTTGAAGGATTTAGGTGGCCAGATTTCTACTCAATGGGCCTATTTTCTTGTCCCTTAGTAACTTCATACCATGTTTTGGACAGTCTGTATATTTCATACAGTCTTTCAAAGAAATTCTCAGGGCTGTCAACTGGATTCTTCATGACCTCAGCCACCTTGTATATGTTTGTGACATTCTGTCTCCTTTATACTGACAGGGACGAAGTCAAAGTTGGGTTCAGTGTAAGAGAACCATTTAGGATTTACCTATAAACATTTACAAGTTCTTGATTTTGATGCTAAGGTTTATACAATGAGAACATTAGTATTCTTATTACAAACTTAGCACAGTTCTTAAGATTATGCCTAGTTTTTTTTCCCCCCAGTATTTGGCTGTGGTGGGTTTGAACCCACCACCTCTGGTATATGGGCCTGGTGCCCTTACTCCTTCAGCCACAGGCGCTGCCCAATAATATGTAGTTTTAAGAGTCTGTACAGAACTGATCCAAAGTTCTGGACAATTTAATTGAATATTCCTGAACATTAGTTGGGTGTAGGGCCACTTATGAGGCATGTCACAGTCACACCATTTACTGGGAAATTTTCATTCAGGTTCCAACTTTTTCTGAGGCATCTAAATAGGTACAGTAGATAATGTTAATACTGTGCAAACTTTCGAGTGTGGACAACAGGCAGCTTTTTTTGAGCCTTAAGACTTCAGAGTAAATATAACTACTGTATATAATTCTATACCCTTTGGCTAGTTTCTTAGCCCCATTTAACAGATTAGTTTAGTAGAACAGTTATATTTTATTGTATGAGTTGGACATTGCAGACAAGCTGCAATTATTATAGGTGGGCCACAGCCTGTTTTCTCCCTGAATCATTTTTCTCTCTTCAATTTTTCTCTTTACTAAAGACAAATTATAGCAGAACTAACTTAGTAGTTAAAATAAACTGTACCTTCATTATACTTTGTCTGATTATTTGCATAAAGTGCAGCAAGAATAATTATTAGTCATCTAGGTTTTCTGTCCTTTAAAACTGGCTTTGCTAGAACCTTTTATAAGGAACCTCAGGTTAGACTTGAAAGCCTTCTATAAGCCCAGTTTTCATCTGTGCCATTAGATACCTGTATGCATTGGTTAAGTTTCTCTTCTCTTGTGGTTGTCAAGCACATTTTGATTCCTGAACCCATTAGAATGCAATCTTTGTTACTTACCACAGATCAGGAAATGTTACTAATGGGTATTTGATCAGTTTTTCCAAAGGACTCTTTGTAAAGTAAAGTAAACCTTATAAAGTAAACCTTAATTCCTTAACACAGTCTGGACACCTCTGGAAATGCTATTCCAGCCAAAGCCTTGGTAAAATAATCAGTGTCTTCATCATGTCCTATAGAACAAAATAGATTCTTATTGAACTTATGCCAATAACTGTGTTGTCAGAAATTAAGAATACTTACAAATGGCTTCCAAATTCTGGAGAACTCAAGGAGAAAGAAAAAATAAATGTTTTAAATTTTGTCTATAAGTACATATATTGCATTGCTGAAAGCTACAAATAGCTTAAAAGACAGAAGATGGTTTTTTTGACTTCTGGCAAACAGTACACAGAAAATCAGTAATGTTTCAAACAAAAAGCCATAATAAACCAGTCCAGTTCCATGTAACTGATTTCTGTTCCATTTGAAGTTAGGTTAGCAATATTCATGGACATGTTAGATTTCTAATTAAAGGTCTAGCAGTTTGCTTTTAGCCTGAAGGTATTTAACATCTAAAGATGTCAGAAATTTGAATTTGAGAATTCATCAGCCTCTCCTAATATTTCTTTTGAAGGATAAACTTTGGACTCAGCTAGTTACAAAAAATACTCTCTGAGATGAATTAAAATTATTACTGACAATATACACTAAGACAGACCAATATTTTATAACATTGGGAAATGCATATAAACATAATTCACACAAAACTAATGACCATTTCTTTTTTAATTCTTTATTAAATCATAACTGTGTACATTAATGCACACAGTTATGTGTGCTAATTTGATATACAATGTGGAATGCTTACATCTAACTGATTAACATAACCATCTTGCTTACTTATTTGTTGTGGCAAAAACATTCGTACTCTATTCTTAATAGTATAGAAAGGTATCATTGCATTATGTACATTAGGTTGGATCCCCAAAATACCCTCCCTCTACTCTACCTCCCTCTCCCTTCCTCTCTCTTTCCTCTTCCCTCTTTTTTTTTTCTGGACTATAGTTGTGTTTTACCATTCCTATGCATGTGTAGGTGATTATATACTGATTTCATAGTAGTATTTAATACATTGGATACTTCCCCCCCCCCATTTTTGAGATACTTTTCTAAGAAGAATATGTTCCAGTGCCATCCAGGTAAACATAAAAGATGTGAAGTCACCATCTTTTTTTTTAAGGCTGCATAGTATTCCATGGTGTACATATACCACAATTTGTTAATCCATACACGGGTCTATGGGCACTTGGGTTGCTTCTATGACTTGGCAACTATGAATTGGACTGCAATAAACATTCTGGTGCAAATATGTTTATTGTAAAATGATTTATTTTTTGAGACAGAGTTTCACTTTTTCTCCTTTGGTAGAGTGCCATGGTGTCACAGCTCACAGCAAACTCAAACTCTTGGTCTTAAGTGATTCTCTTGCCTCAGGCTCCCAAGTAGCTGAGCCTACAGGCACCCGCCACAATGCCTGGCTATTTTTAAAATTTTTTGGTGGTAGTTGTCATTGTTGTTTGGAAGCCCTGGGCTGGATTCGAACCCACCAGCTCCAGTGTATGTGGCTGGTACCCTAGCCACTGAGCTATAGGCGCTGAGACAGTAAAATGGTTTTTGATTATCTGGGTAAATACCTAGTAGAGGGATTGCAGGATCAAATGGTAGGTCTACTTTTAGTTCCTTGAGTATTTTCTAAACTTCTTTCCAAAAAGGCTGTATTAGTTTGCATTCCCACCAGCAGTGTAGAAGTATTCCCTTCTCTCCACATCCATGCCAACATCTGTTTGGGATTTTGTGATGTGAACTAATCTTACTGTAGTTAGATGATACCTCAAAGTGGTTTTGATGTGCATTTCTCTAAGGATTAGAGATGTTGAGCATTTTTTCATGTGTTTGTAGATCATGTGCCTGTCTGCTTCAAAAAAGTTTTTGTTCAAGTCTCTTGCCCACATAGAAATGTGGTTATTTGTTCTTTTCTTATTAATTAGTTTGAGTTCTTTGTAGATTCTAGTTATCAGACCTTTGTCAGAAGCATAACCTGCAAATATCTTTTCTCATTCAGAAGGCTGTCTGTTTGCTTTATTTACTGTGCTCTGGGCTGTGCAAAAGCTTTTTAGTTTGATCAGATCCAAGTAATATAATTTTGGTGTTGCTTCAAGTGTCTGGGGTGGGGTGTCTTACTCATAAAATTTCTCCCAGGCCAATTTGTTCAAGTGTTTTCCCTGCATTATCTTCTTTTCTTTCTTTTTCTTTTTTTTTTTTTTTGAGACAGAATCTTACTATGTCACCCACAGTAGAGTGCTGTGGTGTCATAGATCACAGGAACCTTAAACTCTTGGGCTCAAGTGATTCTCCTGCCTCAGCCTCCAAAGTAGCTGGGACTACAGGCACCTGACACAATGCCAGGCTATTTTTTGTTGCAGTTGTTATTGTTGGTTAGCTGGCCCGACTGGGTTCAAACCCACCACCTTCTGTGCATATGGCTGGCACTATAACCATTGTGCAACAGGTGCTGAGCCCCCTGAATTATCTTCTAATATATTTATAGTTTCATATCTTAAGTTTAAATCTTTTATCCAGTGAGAATCAATCTTTGTTCATGGTCAGAGATGGGAGTCCAGTTTCATTCTTCTACAGGTCGCCAGCCAGTTCAGCCAGCACCATTTGTTAAATAGGGAATCTTTTCCCCATAGAATGTTTTTGATAGGTTTGTCAAGGATCAAATGACTATAAGTGTCTGGGTTCATCTCTTGGTTCTCTATTCCATACATCTACCTCTCTATTTTTTTTATTGTTTTAAATCCACTATTTTAATTGTTTTTAGTAGATTTATTTTTCAAATCTATTTTCCAATAGATTTCTTTTTTTTTTTTATTAAATACCTCTCTATTTTTGTGCCAGTACCAGGCTGTTTTGATCACTGTAGATTTATAGTGTAGCCTGAGGTCTGGTAATATGATACCTCTTAATCTGTTTTTATTTCTGAGTGATGTATTTGCTATTTCAGTTTTTTTCTGTTTATATATAAAATGAAGCACTATTTTTTCAAGCTCTTTAAAGTATGATGATGGTGCCTTAATAGGAATGGCATTAAATCTGTAGTTTGGGTAGTATTGACATTTTAACAATGTGATTCTTCCTAGCCATGAACATGGTATGTTCTTACATTTGTTAACATCTTCAGCTATTTCTTTTCTCAGAGTTTCATAATTCTCTTTAGAGAGATAATTCATGTCCTTTGTCAGATAAATTCCAAGGTATTTAATTTTCTTTGACACTACTATAAAAGTAATAGGGTCCTTGACTACATTTTAAGCTTGACTATTGTTGGCATATATGTAAAAGCTACTGATTTGTAAATACTGATTTTGTATCCTGAGCTGCTGCTATATTCCTTGATAACTTCTTAGAGTTTTGTAGTTGAGTTCCTGGGGTTTTCCAGGTGTAAGATCATATCATCTGCAAAGAGTAAGAGTTTGATCTCCTCTGAGCCCATTTGAATACCCTTGATCCACTTCTCTAGCCATTGCAATGCTAGAACATCCATTGCTATGTTGAATAGCAATGGAGACAATGGACATCCATCCTCAGTTCCAGATCTGAGTGGAAATGTTTTCAATTTTATTCCATTCTGTATGATATTGGCTATGAGTTTGCTGTAAATGGCCTCTATCAGTTTCAGAAATGACCTTTCTAAGCCTATTTTCTTGAGAGTTCTGATCATGAAAGGGTGCTGGATATTATCCAAAGCTTTTTCTGCATCAGTTGAGAGAATCATGTGGTCTTTGTTTTTTTATTTTATTTATGTGATGTATTACATTAATGGGTTTATGTATGTTGAACCATCCTTATAACCCTGGGATAAAACCAACTTGATCATGGTGTGGTTTTTTTTTTGCAGTTTTTGGCCAGGGCTTGAAACCACCACCTCCGGCATATGGGGCTGGTGCCCTATTCCTTTGAGCCACAGGTGCTGCCCTTGATCATGGTGTATATTTGTTTTGATGTGTTGTTGAATTCTGTTTGCTAGGATTTTATTGAATATTTTTTGCATCAATCAATACTCATTAATAATATTGGTCTATAGTTTTCTTTTTTGCTGTTGTTGTTGTTGGGTCTTTTCCTAGTTTGTGATCAGGGTGATATTTGATTCATAGAATGTGTTGGGGAGCATTCCTTCTTTTTTTATGTTTAGGAAAAGGTTATATAATATAGATACTAGTTCCCCTCTGAAGGTTTGGTAGAATTCTGATGTGAAGCCATCTGGTCCTGGACTTTTCTTTTTTGAGAGATGTTTTATTGTTGATGCTATTTCAGTGCTTGATATAGGTCTATTCAACATTTCCAATTGATTCTGGATGACTCTAGGAAGATGATGTACTTCCAGTTATTAGTCTATTTTCTTCATATTTTCATATTTCTGAGAATAGAGTTTTTTATAGTAATCATTGAGGATTTTTTGGAATTCTGAGGGGTCTGTTCTTATTTCTCCTTTATCATTTCTAATTGATAATATTAGAGATTTTCCTTTTCTGTTTCTGGTTAGATTAGCCAAAGTTTTACCAATTTTATTGGTCTTTTCAAAAAAACAACTTTTTGTTTTGTTGATCTTCTGAATGATTCTTTTGTTTTCAATTTCATTTAATTCTGCTCTAATTTTGGTTATTTCCTTTCTTCTTCTGGGATTTGGGTTGGAATGTTCTTCCTTTTCCAGTTGCTTGAAAAGTCCCATTAAGTTGTTGACTTCCTTTTCTTCCGCTTTCTTGATGAAGGCTTCCAATGCTATAAATTTCCCTCTTAGGACTTCGTTTGCAGTATCACACAGGTTTTAATAATTTGTGTCTTCAGTATCATTTTGTTCCCAAAATTTGGTAATTTCCCTTTTTTTTTACTTATCTAGAACTTTTAATGAAACAAGACTTTTGAAAGTACACATATGAACATTATCTAACTCAAACCTTATAATCTTAAGAGATATGTATTGTTATTCTCATTGTACAGATAAGGAAACTGAGGAACAGAGTTAAGCCACTTGCAGAAGATGACACAGATAGCAAGTAGAGCAGGATTTGAACTTAGGCTATTTTTTAAAAAATTAAATCATAGCTGTGTACATTAATGCAATTATGGGGTACAATGTGCTGGTTTTATATACAATTTGAAATACTTTAATCAAACTGGTTAACATAGCCTTCAATGCATTTTCTTAGTTATTGTGCTAAGACATTTATATTCTACACTTAGTAGATTGTAAAATGTATCATAGGTGTAGTCCCACCAATTACTCTCCCTCCACCCATCCTCTCCCCTCCCTTCCTCTCCCCTCCTCTTTCCCCTTCATCTTGGTCTGTACTTGAGTTACAGCTTTCGTGTGGAAGTGTGGCTGCTTATATATTGGTTTCATAGTAGAGCTGAATACATTGGATACTTTTTCTTCCATTCTTGAGATACTTTACTAAGAAGAATATGTTCCAGCTTCATTCATGTAAACATAAACATAAACATAAAATACCATGCGTATTCATGCAGAGTTTGTGTCTCTGTCCCAGCTATACTCTGCTGCTGGCTAGGAGTATTTTGAGCTCACAGAGGCTCCGACTGCCACCTGGCTCCCTCCAGTTGCCAAGAGAAATGGGAAGTTTTTCTCCAAATTCCTCCCTCTCTGGTAGTGTGCTGCCACCATGCGTACTCTGGTGGAGTCTGTGTCTCTGTCCTATCTGTGCTCCACCACATGGCACTGGGTGTATTTTGACCTCACAGAGGCTGAGCCTGTGTTCCAGACCTGTCCCCCTGTGGGCAAGTGCCACAGTGGTGTGTACTCTCGTGGTGTCTCCATCTCAGTCCCAGCCATGTCCTACCTAGGCAGGTACAACTACAGGTGCACCCCTTTCTCATGGAGCCTGTGTTTCTGTCCCAGTTCTGCTCTATCCATGGCTGTCCCCAAGGTTGAGGCCTGGCTACCTCCAGTTGCCAAAAGAAATTGGAAGTGTTTCTCCAAAATCCAACCTGGGGTATAAGCCCTGCCATTGCCACAGCCTCTGCACTCTGCCGTGGGCCACGTTACTCCCTCTCCCACTTGACTCCCTTGCTCCACAATCCCCACTTTACATCCATGCCACTGTTTCAGGATAGACTTGTAGCAGCCCATGCCATGTTCATAGCTCTCAAGGAACTGGCAAACATTTTGGACTCTACAGTGGACAGGCTTCCAGACCGTGGGATGGGGGTGGAGATGTGGACTGGTAGTTCAGAATTGCGGGTAGAATATTTGCTCAATTTTATGCCTGGCAGGAGAATTCCTAAGCTCACAGGTGGGATCTCTCTAGAGAAAGAGTTTTGGTTTATAGTGGCTCTCTCCCATGGGATAAAATAAGAGGAGATCTGAACTCTGCTGGCTTGTTTGTAGAAAGCACACAGGAAGGCACTCTTTGGGGGAGGAGATTTTTTCCCTCTTGGTGATGGGTTTTGTACCTATAGTTTTTTTCCTTCTGTCCTTTATCTCCCCTTCTGGACAGAAGCCTCTGTGGAAAGGTACCAGTCAGCCATCTTGCTCCCTCCCCTCCACCATTTCATATTTGACAATGTCTCCTATACATTTTTAATACACCAAATAAGCCTAATATGTCTTTTTCAGACTTTTAGTGGTCTTAATATTTCAAAAAGACTAAATTTAGAATTTTTATTTTTAAAACATTTGTTCAAACAAGATCACAAGTTAAAAGATTCTAAAGGCAATACATAGTCAATTGGATAACATGTAAATTTCTTCACAAATTCCCTTTTATGAACCTTATTTAATTCTACACAATTTATAAACATTTTAAACTTTCTGGAATACTTTGCCTATTACTTTTTAAAATAATCATTCTGTTTCAGGATAAAATTTACCACACAAGATTCTTTCCTTACACAATGCCACTTTCCTTTCTGTATAATTTCTCTTATTTTTAAAAATCCACTTTTCACAAAACAGGATCCCAGTTTACTATGAAGTTAATTATTCACTTGGCTAAACTGATAATTAGAAGGTTGAAAAGGCAAGAATCTTATTCTTTGACAAAGACTCAATTTTTCAAACAATTTAAACAACCAAATGATTATATTTTACAAATGAGATATTTTATGGAATATAACATTGATACAGGATTTTCCCATTCAGAGCTAGACAGGTAATCCCCAGTCTTCAGGCTAAGGAGAGCTCAGAACTTAGACTCCCATGTCTAGGCACAAACAGGCTGCACCCTGTAGGCCACACCCTCTGAACTTCAGCAAGGCCATGAGTAAAGCAGTCTGAAACATCTCTGTGAAGTTTTACTTTGAGTAGGGAGCACATACTTTAAGCCTTTCTCCCAGAAAGATGCAAAGACCTTGCTTCAGGGGAGGGATTGCATTTATACATTTTTTTAAAGTATTCATTTAGCTTGTAAAAGTGTTTTCCCATTTACTAAGTCCTGGCTAAAATTTCTCTTAGGGCTAATATTTATTTCTAGACAAAAGATCTATACAGGAGACCTCTGAGTCTGGACTCCTCTTCCCCGCCAGAATCTCTGGTGCTCTTGATTCTCTCTGCATGCTCTCTGTTCAATAAAATTTCACTTTATCACTGATCTGTGGTCTCTGGGTTCACTTCTCAAGTCTCCGAGACCAAGGACTTAGTCAAGAAGAAAGTTTAGTAGCAACATGAGTTTAAGGTTTTAAGTCACCAAAAATGTTCTAAAACCAAACATAGGAATTATTTTTTTTATGTCTTTTCATTGTCCCCCTAAATTTCACACGGTCATGTGGCATTAAAGATAGCCACAAAGGACAGGACTTGTATTTTTAATTCACTTATCAGGTGCAGAGTTTAAGGCAGAAAGCAGGAAACTAGGACATCCAGTTTTTCTTAGAATAGCTGGGGGTAAAGTTGGAGTAGAGAAGAAATAACTATGCGGGCTAGACTGTGCCTTGCAGCTGCTGGCCTAAGTAAGGGAGGGACATGCCATCAGTTCTCACAGAATTCAGAGGACTCACAGAATTTAGAGGCTTAAAAATTAAAAACATAGTTAGGTACTTACATAAATTGTTACATTATTTTTCTTATGTAATACCTTTGTTTGTTTATGTGGCTCAAATATATTCTTTCCTTAAAAAAATTAAAAACATAAGTTTACAGTTGAATCTAGCAAACTTAGAAATATTACAGAGGTGGCAGTTTCATAATCTTTGTACATTTGAACTTTAATAATATGTTAAAAACTAATTTTATCTCAAAGGATACCACAATCTCATGAATAACAAGGTATTTGAGTTATTTCTGTTCACACAAAGTTCTCAATCTTTCTGGAGACATAGTTACTGTATATTATCCTATACCCTTTTTTAAAATGCTAAAAGCACAGTTCCCAAAGGGGTGGGCTTCCCCATGTGTTTCTCTCTCTCTCTTTCTTTTTTTCCTCAGACAAATTACAAACATGTTACAGATATAGTAAAAACAGGAATACAGACAGGAGCCATTCACACCAGGGGCTATTCACACCATCATTTTGCCTTGTGAAGGGAGGGAACTGGGGCCCTGCCTATTGTTCAAAAGATTTTCTGTGGGATCAGAGACAAGTAATTGAGAATAGAGGGAAGTATAAGGTGGGAGGGGGTTTAAGGTGAAGATGGATCTTAACTTCTGCTTTAATTCAGATTTCTGTTCATCAGTTTTTTGGGGGAGTTTTTAAGGCTAGCCACAACACTGATTTTTTTTTTTCAATTTTATCTTCCCACAAATATAAATAAGGCAATTGCTTAAGATGAGAGCTCTCTAAAACTTTTTTTAAATTAAAGAGTTTTTCTAGTTAATAGGATTCATCTTTTGGCCACTTAATCACAACAGTATATTTGTTCCAAAAGCGACCTAATTTCATTGCTTTTATATAAGACCCAATGCCTCTTCATAGAAAAAGGCTATTTCAAAGATTCCCAAAAATTCACTTTCAGAAATAGATTTACATTAGAAAAGACAATGATAAAAGACTCACTCTTCTCAGAGCTTGATACATTCAGTACACACAGTGTGCTGCTTAGAATCTTGTGTCTCAGACTCACGGTCTTTTCAGACTGGCTGCCTGAAATGCTTCTGACAAAACATGCCCTCTGGAGGAGACTGCAGAGAGAATTCCCACTTAGTCACAAAGTCAAGCTCAGAGATACAGAACAGGGCATGAGGGAAACCTCATATGGTTTTTGTCTCAGGGACCAGCAACAAAGTTCATCTTAAAAGACACCAGACTGCCAGGAATCATATAATTGCTGGTATGCAGGGCCTGTTTGAACATTGGGATCGTGGGAGGGGGCTAGGCCTAAGTTCCACCCTATGGTAATTCACTTTAGACAAATGACACAGAAAGATAAGCAACAAGACAAAAAAATACGCAATAACAATAATGACAATGAAAGTTATTTCTGAGAGGAGATGGAATCAAACAATATGAATATTCATACACCACAAAGTACCTAAAAATATACCAGTACCAGAGTCACTTACAAGACTAGTCACCAACAAAAACGTTTTTCTTATTAATTTTAAATATGCAAAGAACAAAGATCTTTTACCATCTGCTCAACCAGAGCCCACAGAGAGGAAGTCTGAGCGCCCAACTGGTACCCTGTTTCCCTGAAAATAAGATAGTGTCTTATTTTCAAGTGTGCTCCCAAAGATGCACTAGGTCTTATTTTCAGGGGACGTCTTATCTTTCCTGTAAGTAGGTCTTATTTTCGGAGGATGTCTTATTTTTGGGGAAACGGGGTAAGTAAAATATCTCACCACGTGCTACCTGGTGTTGGGGCTTCAATCTTCCTGCTGTGGCTTTCTGGAGAATAGACTGGCTTTGGGGATCCTGCCAACTACACTGAACTGAAAGGGAATCTTAGGGAAACTTTCCCTTTTCCCTTAGTTTGGTTTGCTGAAAAGATCAACTCACAGTAGATTAATAAGAGAAAGGTTTATTTCCAAATACCATGGGCATGGGGGAACCACAAGAATGATTTCCCAAAGTTTCAGTGATAGTCAGTAGCTTTTAAAGATGTCTTTTAGAAGGGAGCGGGGAGAGAAACTGGAAAGTATATGTGTAGCAAGGGCTGCTAGAGGGAAATGAATAGATGGAGGGAAACAGATTAATTAGTAAATTAACCTGAGAGACAGGTATTGTGCTTCAAATAACCTCAGGGCCAGGTCTACCAGCATGTGATAAGGAGCCTAGCAGCCCTTAAGATTTTAGGTAGAAAGAGTTTTCTGATTATGAATAACCTTTAATTCAAAATAATTTTTATACCAAGAAATCATATTTTGGGGTGAAATTTTCTTAGCTCCTTCAGTCTATTAGCATGTGATAAGGAGACCAGCAGCCTTTTCTGATTCTAAATCAGGTTACTCAGGTTTTAGAGAGAGGCCAGTGCTTTCTTATCAAAAATGGCCTTTAATTTAATATATTCTTTATAAAAATATTGCAGGAAGACAAGGCCCAATGGAGAGAAAGAGCATCCAAATACCATGTTTATAAGAGGAAGGGCTTTATTCACCAGCTGGGAGCTTACAACATAAAAGAATTCCAAATGGCTGCACTCCCTGACTGGCTTGGTCTTTCTCTTTTTATCAACAGTCAAAAAGTTCCAACCCACAGGTACCCTTCTCTTTGGCCAGTTTGAATCAAGCGAGAGATACTATTCCAGCCCCCACATGATTACAGGATTTCATAGAAGTGGAAATTTCCAAGTTCCAGGAAGTTAAGTTTACAAATTCCCAAGAGCTGAGTCACCATGGAGAGGACCCTGCAGGTGTATCCTTGTCGTCTGCTGGAGAAGACCTGTTCTGCTAGACCTCAATCTTCTCACATGTCCTCTCTCATTTCCCCCTTTTGACACTCCAATAAATTTTAATTTGGGGTCTTAATATCAGTTTGCTTCTGCAGGGGCCAATATTAATCACTTTTTAGCACTTAGATTTTAGGGACTGTGACTTCTCTTGAGTTCTCTACTCAGGCCTTAATAGTACTGTAGTGGTGGGCTAATATACATACAAGTTTTTACTTTTTCCTGTGTAATATTCCTCTCCCCCTCTTTTCCCAAATTTCAAAGTCCAATTAAGACAAGTCCCTCAAGGAGTTTCCTTAGGCTTCAGTCATACATTGACTAGCCAGCTCCCAATATGTGGCTGGAGCAGGGCATGTTGACCATTTTAAAAGTTACATTTACTTCCCAAGGGGCAGTGAAGATCTATTTAGCTCCATGACTCCAGGTGAAGATGAAAATTCCTTTCACCTTCACTGCCATCTTTGTAGTCAGGATGATGATATAAAGTTGTTTTTTTTTTTTACCTTGGTTTGAGTGGGACCAGGTTCTGATCCTGGACCTAGACTTGGTCCCCTTGATCCTCCAGAGAGAAAAGATGTACAGACACAAAAGATTAAACAGAACATGTTTAATTACCCAAGTGAAGATCTTCCTTGGTACTCTTTCTAGGGTTTTTTTGTATTCAATTCAGTCTTTCTCAGTTCTTTTAGGAGGTCCTGCTAAATTGCAGAGGATTCATGGAGGCCTCTTTGAACAACACCATTGGCAAAGCCTGTAGCCAATTAAGCTTTGCTTCCTGGGAGAGTTTAATGATTCCCGCTCTTATAGCCCTGTTCGTGCACTTTACTCTGTCCAAGTATTGAGGCCTATAAGTTACATATAGTTTTCAGGTGATATCCAAGCGTTAGCTATTATTTGCACTATTTCTGTTATGAAGGCTAGCCAATTGTCAAATTTAAACTAGAGTGGCAACCTAAACCATGGGATGATTTTTCTGGGCAACACTTTTACTACTTTAGGAGTTATTTTTATCCTGGTGGGGAAGGTTTTACCTATTCCAAGTATGTGCAGACCATCACCACCAAGTACTTGTTCCCTCTACACCTGGGCATTTCAGAAAAGTCTACCTGGAAGTCCTTGAAGGGCATTGCTCTATATGACTGGATTCCTGAAGGTACTGTCAGTCCTTGGTGAGCATTGAACTGGCTCCAGGTGACACACCATTGATCGATGGTTTTGGCCAGGGCTTCCAGGTGGGATATGTAGAAGTACCAGCCCAGCAACTGCATCAAAGATTCCTGTCACCATGGTGGCTCCTAGAAGTTGGGGAACTGCTACTTGTTCATCTGGCATCTTTATTCATCCTCCCTCCATTTCCTGGCTCCTCTCCACTGCCAACTATTCCCTTTCTTCCTGGGAATAGATAGGTGAGACCTCTGGAACCCAGGGGATTAGGGGAGCTACCCATGACACTTGATACAGCTTGGATACAGCTCTTTTTGCCTTGGTATTGGCCCTAGTGTTTCCTTTAGTGATGGTGGAAGCATCTCATTGATGTGCACAACAGTACATCACTGCCACCATCTAGGGTTTCTGCACTGCCTCTAGCAACTGAAGTATCTTCTGCTGATACTTAATGTCTTTTCTCCCAGAATTTAATAGTCTTTTCTCCTTGTACAGTGCCCCATGTACTTGGAGAGTCAGAAAAGCATACTTGGAGTCTGTGTAGATAGTCACACTTTTCCCTTGATCTAGTTCTAAGGCTCAACTCAAGGCAATTAACTCAGCCTTCTGAGTTGATGTTTCTTTGGGTAGGGACTTAGCCTCTACAGTCTCTGTTAAGGTAAACAATGAATACCCAAACTGCCACTCACCTTGTGCCATCATGTAACTGCTTCAGTCTACATACAAGTCCCAGTCTGTGTCTGTGCAAGGCTGGTCACGCAAGCCGGATCTGCTAAAATACACATTATCTATAACTTCCGTACAGTCATGCTCAGTCTCTCTTCCACTGACTGGAAGAAGCATGGCTGGGCTCAGAGTGTTCTTGCATTAGAGAGCCAAAAATGTTTCTTAGTGTCCATTAAAGTGAACACAGAGGTGGGTATTTCCACTCTGAGATTCTACCCTAGAGTCAGCTTATCAGCTTCTTGCACAAGGAGAGCAGTAGTGGCTAGAGCCCATAAGCATGGTGGCCATCCTTTTGCCACTTGATCCTACTGTTTAGAGAGGTAAGCTACAGGCCTTGGTCAGTATCCAACCACCTGGGTTAACACACCCACAGCCATCTTATCTCTGTCTCTGAGACATACAGAGTGAAGGGCTTTGCCAAGCCTGGTAGCCCCAATGCAGGTGTAGTCATCTGGGAGAAAGCACATTCTTGTTCTTCTCCCTATTATAAAGGTTCTCTTTCCTCTTCTTTAGTTGTCTCACACAAGGGTTTGGCCAAGACAATAAAGTTGGGAATCCAGAGGTGACAGAAGCCTGCTATGCCTAACAATTCCTGAACTTGCTTTTGGCTTGTGGGGGTGGGGAGGCAATTAATGACTTGCCTCCATTCCATGCCTATATTCCCCTCTCCCTGCTGGATGGTAAATCCTAGATTATGTACTTGCTGCTGGCAAATCTGGGCCTTCCGTTCAGTTACTTTATAGTCACATACCTCTAGATGTCGTAAAAGACAGTTTGTGCTTCGGGTGTGGCTCTCTAGGGTAGGGTGCCCTAAGAGGAGGTCATCAACATACTGGAGCAGTACACACCCTAATTCCTCAGCTGTGAATTTCTGGAGGTCACGAGCCAGTGCTTCTCCAAAAATCGTGGGTGAGTTTTTGAACTACTGTGGTAACTGGCTCCATGTGTACTGGATTACAGTCCCTGTCTCTGGTCTCTCCTACTGGAAAGCAAACAGCCTCTGGCTTTCCAAAGCCAGCCTTAAACTGCAAAAGGCATCTTTTAAGTCCAGGCAAGTGAACCACTTGACTTCGGCTGGCAGCAAACTCAGCAGAGTGTACATATTAGGCAAAGTAGGGATTCATCTCTTGGGTCTCTATTCTGTTCCAGACATCTACTTCTCTGTTTTTGTGCCAGTACCATGCTGTTTTGATCACTATCGATTTGTAGTATAGTCTGAGGTCTCGTAGCGTAATTCCTCCTGCTTTGTTTTTATTTTTGAGTAATATCTTGGCTATTCGAGGTTTTTTCTGATTCCATATAAAACAAAGTATTGTTTTTTCAAGATCTTTAAAGTACGATAGTGGAGCTTTAATGGGGATTGCGTTGAAATTATATATTGCTTTGGGTAGTACGGACATTTTAACAACGTTGATTCTTCCCAACCCTGAGCATGGTATATTTTTCCATTTGTTAACTTTCTCAGCTATCTCTTTTCTTAGAGTTTCATAGTTCTGTTTATATAGATCTTTCACGTCCTTTGTTAGATAAACTCCCAAGTATTTCATCTTCTTTGGCACTACTGTGAATGGGATAGAGTCCTTAATTGTTTTTTCAACTTGACTATTCTTGGTATACATAAAGACTACCGATTTATGAATGTCGATTTTGTAACCTGAGACGCTGCTGTATTACTTGATCACTTCTAAGAGTTTTGTAGTAGAGTCCATAGTATTTTCCAGATATACAATCATATCATCTGCGAGGAGCAAAAGTTCGATCTCTTCTGACCCTATGTGGATACCCTTGATTGCCTTTTCTTCTCTAATTGCGGTGGCTAAAACTTCCATTACAATGTTAAAGAGCAATGGAGACAATGGGCAGCCTTGTCTGGTTCCTGATCTGAGTGGAAATGATTCCAATTTAACTCCATTCAATATGATATTGGCTGTGGGTTTGCTGTAGATGGCCTCTATCAGTTTCAGAAATGTCCCTTCTATACTAATTTTCTTTTTTTTTTATTGTTGGGGATTCATTGAGGGTACAATAAGCCAGGTTACACTGATTGCAATTGTTAGGTAAAGTCCCTCTTGCAATAATGTCTTGCTCCCATAAAGTGTGACACACACAAAGGACCCACACCCCTCCCTCCGTCCCTTTTTCTGCTTCCACCCCATAATCTTAATTGCCATTAATTGTCCTCATATCAAAATTGAGTACATAGGATTCATGCTTCTCCATTCTTGTGATGCTTTACTAAGAATAAGGTCTTCCACTTCCATCCAGGTTAATACAAAGGATGTAAAGTCCCCCTTTTTTTAATGGCTGAATAGTATTCCATGGTATACATGTACCACAGCTTGTTAATCCATTCCTGGGTTCGTGGGCATTTAGGCTGTTTCCACATTTTGGCGATTGTAAATTGAGCGGCAATAAACAGTCTAGTACAAGTGTCCTTATGATAAAAGGATTTTTTTCCTTCTGGGTAGATGCCCAGTAATGGGATTGAGGATCAAATGGGAGGTCTAGCTTGACTGCTTTGAGGTTTCTCCATACTTCCTTCCAGAAAGGTTGTACTAGTTTGCAGTCCCACCAGCTGTGTAAAAGTATTCCCTTCTCTCCACATCCACGCCAGTGTCGGCAGTTTTGAGATTTTATGATGTGGGCCATTCTCACTGGGGTTAGATGATATCTAAGGGTTGTTTTGATTTGCATTTCTCTAATATATAGAGATGCTGAACATTTTTTCCTGTGTTTCTTAGCCATTCATCTGTCATCTTTAGAAGAAGTTCTATTCATGTCTCTTGCCCATTGATATATGGGATTGTTGGCTTTTTTCATGTGGATTATTTGAGTTCTCTGATTCTTTTGTTTTCAATTTCATTGATCTCTGATATGATTTTGGAGATTTCTTTTCTTCTACTGAGTTTAGGCTTAGATTGTTCTTCTTTTTCCAATTCCATAAGATGGCTTGTGAGATTGTTGATGAGGTCTCTTTCTGTTTTTCGAATGTAGGCATCTAAAGCGATGAATATTCCTCTCAAAACTGCTTTTGCAATATCCCACAGGTTTTGGTGGCTTGTGTTTCATTGCTGTTATGCTCAAGGAAGTTAATGATTTCCTGTTTTATTTCTTCCTGCACCCATCTGTTATTCAACAGAAGATTGTTTAATTTCCATGCCCTTGCGTGGGGTGGAGCGTTTTTGTCAGAGTTGAGTTCCACCTTTAGTGCCTTATGGTCTGAGAAGATACAAGGTAAAATTTTAATTCTTTTGATTCTGTTGATATTTGTTTTGTGTCCCAGGATATGATCAATTTTGGAGAATGTTCCAGGGGGTGATGAGAAGAATGTATATTCTTTATCTTTGGGATGGAGTGTTCTATATGCGTCTATCAAGCACAGTTGTTCTAGGGTCTCATTTAAATCTCTTATATCTTTGTTTAATTTCTGTTTAGAGGATCTGTCCAGCTCTGTAAGAGGATTGTTAAAGTCCCCTGTTATGATGGTATTATCAGATATCATATTTCTCAGACTGAGCAAGGTCTGTTTCAAGAATCTGGGAGCATTTAAATTGGGTGCATAAATATTTAGAATTGAAACATCTTCTTGTTGTATTTTTCCCTTGACCAATATAAAGTGACCATCTTTGTCTTTTTTGACTTTAGTTGCTTTAAATCCATATGTATCTGAAAATAAGATTGCAACTCCTCTTTTCTTCTGAATTCCACTTGCCTGAAAAATTGTCTTCCAACCCTTGACTCGGAGCTTTAATTTGTCTTTTGAAGCCAGGTGTGTTTCTTGCAGACAGCAAATGGATGGCTTGTGTTTTTTAATCCAGTCAGCCAATCTATGTCTCTTCAGTAGGGAATTCAAGCCATTTACATTTAATGAGATAATTGATAGGTGTGGTAGTATTCTATTCATCTTATTTTGTGACAGTCCACTGGTTAGTTTTATCTTTTGCATCAGTGTGGAGGTTAGGTTCTGTCCTTTAATTTCTGAGTTCTTACTTTGGTGCTGATCCATTGTGGTGGTCAGTGTGCAGAACAAGTTGAAGTATTTCCTGTAGAGCTGGTCTTGTTGTGGCGAATTTCCTCAATGTTTGTATATCCGTAAATGATTTGATTTCTCCGTCAATTTTGAAGCTTAGCTTAGCAGGGTACTGAATTTTGGGCTGGAAATCGTTCTGTTTAAGTAGATTAAAGGTAGATGACCATTGCCTTCTTGCTTGGAAAGTTTCCTTAGAGAAGTCTGCGGTCACTCTGATGGATTTGCCCCTGTAGGTCAACTGGCGCTTACTCCTGGCAGCTTGCAGAATCTTTTCTTTTGTCTTGACTTTGGACAGGTTCATCACGATGTGTCTTGGAGAAGCTCGGTTAGAGTTGAGGCGACCTGGGGTCCAATATCCCTCTGAAAGCAGTGTGTCAGAATCTTTGGTGATATTTGGGAAATTTTCTGTTATAATATTCTCTAGTATGGCTTCCATTCCTCTGGGGCATTCTTCTTACCCTCTGGGCTTCCTAGAACTCGTATTTTGGCACGCTTCATAAACTCCCATAATTATGACAGTGAATGTTCTGCTTTCTCTCTCTTCTTTTCTGCCTCTTTTACTATCTGAGTTATCTCAAGAACTTTGTCTTCTACCTCTGAAATTCTTTCTTCTGCATGGTCTAACCTGTTGCCGATACTTTCCATTGCATCTTTAAGTTCCCTAATTGACTGTTTCAGTTCCTTCAGCTCTGCAATATCCTTTTTATATTCTTCATATCGTTCAACTCTTATTTGATTCTGTTTTTGGATTTCCTTTTGGTTATTTTCCACTTTATTAGCAGTTTCCTACATTGTTTCCATCATTTCTTTCATTGTTTTCATCATGTGTATTTTAAATTCCCTTTCTGTAATTCCTAACATTTCTTTATAGGTGGAATCCTCTGCAGTAGCTACCTCATGGTCACTTGGTGGGGTTGTTCTGGACTGGTTCTTCATGTTGCCTGGGGTTTTCTGCTTATTCTTCCTCATGAGTGATTTCTTTTATCTGTTTCCTTGCCCTAATTTTCCTTTCACTTCCTCTTGCTCTTTAGGTTCTCGTGCCTGTGGACTAAGGGTGAGATGAGTCCTTTTGGTACAGGACCAGAAGGGTGAGAAGGTTGAAGAGCAAGAAAGGGATGAAAGAAAGGAGGACCGAGTGAAAAAAAAATAGAGAAAGGAGAGGGGGTGGGTAAAAGGAATATTGACAAAAAGAAGAGAGGCACAGAAAGAGGGAGACAGAGGAATATAGGTGTACAGTAGGGTACTTTGACACAACCTTAACAACCCCCACCTTCTGAGGTTGCCCAGTTGATGGTTCCCTTGAGGTCAGCAGCTCATTGATAACCTGATCAGACACAGTACCCCACCTTCTCCAAGCAGAGAGGAAAGACAAAAATGCTATAAATCAAACCAAAACAAGCAAACAGAAAACTTTACTGGATAATATTGGGTGAAAAACCAAATAATAGCGGTAGAAACACTAGGAAAAATGAAGCTGTAGTTTTTGAAAAAGGTAGCAATGGGAAATTATAATTAAACTAGAAAAATTGAGTAAGAAAAAGATCTGTACAGAAAAGGTTGAAATTGAAAAACAAAACAACATCAACAACATTAAAATAAAGAAAAAAACAACCAAACCAAAAAAAAAAAAAAAAAACCCATCCAAAAACAAAGCAGTATGTATATGTTGTTGAATATTGTCTAGGCAACACGTGGTCTTCTGGGGTATGAGATGTTAATCCCAGTTCTGATACGACTGGAGGCTGCTGATCTCAAACCCCAGCAGGTAGACACCCTAAATCTCTCTTCAGCCCACTTAAAAGGCACTTTGAACTTGTAAACTTGCTGAGCAGAAGCATTCCCAGGAAAGTGCTTGTCGCTGGAATCACTGCTGAAGTGGCTATCCACTTACCCAGAGTGCCAAAACTGGTCTCACTCTGCCCCTGAGGGTTAGGGCTCCAAGGCGGCTCAGACCACCCTTAGGCTACTGGGTTACTGGGTTACCAGCTCCCACCCGATTCTAGCTCTGCGACCCTGTGGGCAGAGCTTGCCGGGGCAGATCGCTCAGAATGGCTCCCTGTGGCCCACAGCCAAACACTATTAGCTCCGTCTGGCTCACCGGCTCAGACTAGATCCCTAGACAACAGCCAAAGTTCTCGGCATTCCCACTCAGGCTCTCGCCAAGGCAGTTCAATTGAGTGCCAAGACCAAAGACACCAAAACAGTTCACAGGTAAGGCCTTTCCTGTTTGCAGTCTCGCTGCTACTGAACTTACAGTTGCGGGTGGGTTTAGACCAATTGAACACACGGGACCACTTGCTGGTTTTCCACTGTTTTAGTCCTCCTCTTGGGGTCCAGAAGTCTCTCACTGACTCTCTGTATCCTCACGAGGGTGATGATAGGCAGATCCCACCAGCCAGAGATGCCTGGAGTCCTATCTCCCCGGACTCACGGTGCCCAGATGCAAGGAAGCTGTTACTCGGCAGCCATCTTGCTCTCTCTGTACCAATTTTCTTAAGTTTTCTGATCATGAAGGGATGTTGGATATTATCAAAAGCTTTTTCTGCATCGATTGAGAGAATCATATGGTCTTTGTTTTTTAATTTGTTTATGTGCTGAATTACATTTATAGATTTACGTATATTGAACCAGCCTTGACACCCTGGGATAAAACCAACTTGGTCATGATATATGATTTGTTTCATATGTTGCTGGATTCTGTTTGTAAGAATCTTGTTGAATATTTTTGCATCTATATTCATCAGTGATATTGGTCTGTAATTTTGTTTTCTTGTTGGGTCTTTTCCTGGTTTGGGGATCAGGGTGATGTTTGCTTCATAGAACGTATTGGGTAGTCTTCCTTCTTTTTCTACCTTTTGGAACAGGTTGAGTAATATAGGTACTAATTCCTCTTTAAAGGTTTGGTAGAATTCTGACGTAAAACCATCTGGTCCCGGGCTTTTCTTTTTGGGGAGATTTTGTATGGTTGATGTTATTTCCGAACTTGATATGGGCCTGTTCAACATTTCCACTTGATTTTGGTTAAGTCTTGGAAGGTGACGTGCTTCCAAGTAACCATCAATTTCCTTCGGATTTTCGTATTTCTTAGAGTAAAGTTTCTTGTAACATTCATTAAGGATTTTTTGGATTTCTGAGGACTCTGTTGTTATTTCGTCTTTGTTATTTCTGATTGATGAGATTAGAGATTTTACTCTTTTTTTCTGATTAGGTTGGCCAAAGGTTTATCTATTTTGTTGACCTTTTCAAAAAACTAGCTGTTTGATTTATTGATCTGTTGTATAATTCTTTTGTTTTCAATTTCATTCAGTGCTGCTCCGATTTTGATTATTTCTTTTCTTCTACTGGATTTGGGGTTGGAGTTTTCTTCCATTTGCAGTCTCTTGAGATGTCCCATTAAGTTGCTTACTTCCTCTCTTTCTGGTCTCCTGAGGAAGGCTTGCACTGATATAAATTTCCCTTTTAGAACTGCCTTTGCGGTGTCCTAGAGGTTCTGGTAGTTCTGTCTTCCTTGTCGTTTTGTTCCAAAAATTTGGCAATTTCCTTCTTGATCTCATCTCTGACCCAGCTATCATTCAGCATAAGGTTATTTAACTTCCATGTTTTTGTACGAGTATGCAGATTCCTGTTGTTACTCAAGTTTTATTCCATGATGTTCCGAGAAGATGCATGGAATAATTTCTATTCCTTTAAATTTACTGAGGTTAGACTTCTGACCTACGATGTGACTGATTTTGGAGTAAGTTCCGTGGGCTGATGAGAAGTATGTGTATTCAGTTTTGTTGGGATGAAATGTTCTGTAGATGTCTGCTAAATCTAAATGCTGGATGGTTAGATTTAAATCTAGAATTTCTTTACTCAGGTTTTTTTTGGAGGATCGATCCATCACTGCCAAAGGAGTGTTAAAATCTCCGACTATTATATAGTTTGAGGAAATCAAGTTGCTCATGTCTGTTAGAGTTTCTCTTATAAATTGAGGTTCATTCTGATTGGGTACATAAATATTAATAATTGAAATCTCATCATATTGAGTCTTACCCTTAACATATATGAAGTGACCATTTTTGTCCTTCCTTAGTTTTGTTGGTTTAAAACCTATTGTATCTGCAAATAAAATTGCAACACCTGCTTTTTTCAGGTTACCATTGGCCTGAAATATGGATGACCATCCTTTTACTCTGAGTCTGTATTTGTCTTTTAAGTTAAGACGTGACTCTTGTATGCAACAAATGTCTGGCCTGAGTTTTTGTATCCAGTCAGCTAACCTATTTCTCTTTAGAGGGCAGTTTAAGCCATTCACTTTAATGGAGAGTATTGAGAAGTTTGGTGAAATTTTGGGTATTGAGCTTTTTGAAAGTCCAGTGGGCATTTTTAATCCTTTTGCCATTTTGGAAGTTGGAGTTTGATCAGAGATTTCTGAGTGAGTTTACTTTTGTAGTAGAGGATTGGGTTGGTTATTATGGAGGATAGGTCTGAGAATATCCTGAGAGCTGGTTTGGTTATGGCAAATTTCTTTATCATGTGAATGTCATTAAAGTATTTAATTTCTCCATCATAGATGAAACTCAGCTTAGCTGGGTACAAGATCCGGGGTTGAAAGTTATTTTGCTTGAGGAGATTAAACGTTGATGACCAAACTCTTCTGGCTTGAAAAGTTTCAGCAGAGAGATCTGCAGTCATTCTGATGTTCTTCCCTTTAAAGGTAATAGTTTTCTTTCGCCTGGCTGCTTTGAGAATTTTCTCTTTCATATTAACTTTAGTGAAGTTAATTATGATATGCCTGGGGAATGTCTTACTAGGGTTGAGTCTTACTGGGGTTCTGAAGTTAACTGCTATCTGAATTTCAGGTTCTCTAGGCATGTCTGGAAAATTCTCTTTCATAATTTTATGCAGAAGGGCCTCTGTGTCCAGTGAGGCCACTTCATCTGTTTCAGGAATTCCTATGAGTCGGATATTTGCCTTCTTTGCGTTATCCCAGAGCTCTCTGATAGAGTGATCCATTTTTGTTCTCCATTTGTCTTCCTCTTTAAGAGTTTGAGAGCGTTCAAAGGCTTTATCTTCAATGTTGGAGATCCTTTCTTCTGCTTGGTCCATTCTGTTGGGAAGGGATTCTACTATATTTTTCATATCTTTGAGAGCTGCAAATTCTTGCTTCAGTGTGTCTAAGTCTTTGGTGGTTTTGTCTTTAAATTCGTTAAATTCTTGAGACAGCTTTTGAATTTCTCCACGAATTCCTAGTTCCGTTTTGTTAATCTTGTTTGCCTTCCAAATTCCGAATTTGATTTCTGACATCTCAGCCAGTTTTTTGTGAATGGGATCTTCAATTACATCTGCCGTATCTTTCCTTGGGGGCATTGATCTATTCTGGTTATTCATGTTACCAGAGTTTTTCTGCTGATTCCGCCCCATGATTGTTTTACTCCCTTTGATTTCTCCCCTGGTGTTTTGTCGAGGACCTGTACAGTGCTGTGGCCTGAGAAACTGGGGCCCTGTTTGGTGTAGAGGGGCTAAGTGGTTCTGTCTTGTTTTTGGCTGGTTTCTATTTGAACCTCGTGAAACAGTTACTCTGGGTTGAAGTCTCAGCTGTGGAGAAATACCAGCAATTAAGTCACCCCACTCACCACAGACAACAAATGGAAAAGAAAAATCAAACCTTCCTACAACCACACACCCAGGGCACCACCTAAATAGTCCCCAGGTGAGTGGCTCAGTTCAAAAGATCCAAACCAATTGTCTCAGTCAGCAGCTGCCTTGGGTGGGATAGTTCAAAGGTCCCTGGGAACTGGATCACAGGGGTCTGGTGACTGCTCTAATATGGCTTGCTCCACTGCTGCGTGGAGTCAGGAAGAGCCACCCAATAAATAGATCAGTCTGGGAAGATTGATGTCTCCTTCCCCACCTTGCAGCTCTGTCACACCTAGTCGTTGCTAGCCCCACAGGGCTGTGACCCAGTCAGTTGTCTGCAGTAAGCAGATACTCCAGGGGTTTGCACCTGCCTAAGTCATGGGGTAGTCTGTGTCTGCCCATCTAGGCCGCTACTCTCTGTCTTTATCCAGCAGGGGGTGGTGTGGCCTGTCAACTTCGGGCACTTGATGGAGGCTGGAGGTGTTCACTCAGTTCCAGCCCTACCCTTAGTTCATGTTACTGGGTGAACGGAACAACCCTGTGGGAGTTTGTTTCTGACCTTGCCAGATTCCTCTGCAGAGGAGAGGCTGATTTGAGTTCCCAGAACCTGTACCTCAGGCCCTGTCTTTAGTCCTGCAGGTTTGTATTTGCAGCACGATTAGTTGTTGGCTGTAGCCTCTTGGCCTCTTTTGCCTATAGGCTGGTGATCCCCTGAGGGCCAGGTGCGTTTTAGGCTCAGTAAAGTGGTCCTCTGGATCAACCCCACCCTGGGAGTTTCCCGGCTCTGCGGGTGTGTTTTCTAGTCCCTGTGTTCCACGCAGGTCAGTGCTTCCTCACGCAAACCCTTTACTCACGGGGCCTGTATTTCAGTCCCAGGTCTGTTCCATGGTAGTTGCCATCTGAGAAGATGCTCGGCCTCATCTGGTTGCCCAGGAAGACAGGAGGAGAGGCTATGGGATATCTGGGAGTGGGCCTTGTTATTGCTGGAGACGGATGGCTGTTGCTCTGCACCTTGGGGCACCATCGTTCCAGTGTAGTTCCCTCTTAGCCGACCATCGTCTTCTCGCTCCTTTGCTACAGAGTCAACACTGGCCAACTGCAGTCCGGGTCCTGTCTACACCTCTCAAGAGTTCACCCACGAATCTGGACTCCTGGGGGGGCAGGTCTCCGGATCACAGAGTGAGAGTGGAGGGGAGTGTTAGGAGCTCATAGTTGCAGGTTGTAACACCAAGCTCATTAAGACCAAATGAACAAATAAACAGATACAAAGGTTACCAGGCACATGGGCCCATAGATACAGAGACAGACGGAAACACATAGACATACAGGTAACAGCCACGACAACAGCAATATAAGAACAACTGCAATAAAAATAGTGATAATCTTAAAATAATTGAAAGAAAGGAAAAAAAAGAGAAAAAAGTGGTGTTAGCAGGAATTTTAAATGAGAAGAAAGAAGAAATTAAAATTAGAAGACATAGAAATAAAAAATATATCTATATAAAGAGTAATAATAAAAAATTATCAAAATCTCCTCTAAGAAAATGGTGAGGAAAAAACAGACAAAAACAAAACAAACAGAAAAAAACCACGAAAACCAAAAAAAAATACAAAAGAAAACAAAACAAAAGGCACCAACTACAAGAATATTCTTGCGTGTAGAAATATACCTATATACATCTATATGTCTGCTATAGGGATCAACTTTCATAGGAATATATTCATACTGCAATATACTTTCTGGAGACCAGGTGGTGCTGTGAGTGGTTCTGAGACTTATACCTGATTTACAGTTTATACTCTTACCATGGTATCCACCTTCCATGGCTGATCACCATTTTGGAATTTCTGTAAAAGTTTGTCGCCTAAGAATTGTGTAACCTTGGCTGTTCTTTTCCAGACAGCACTTGCGACCGACCTTCCCAGCCAGTGCAGGTGTCCACGCTTCTTAAGTCTTTCCACTCTGTTCCCAGGTTCTCCTGCAAGCTTGCAACTGCAATCGGCTGTAGGGGGAGTGGTCCTGAGTTCCCGCGGTCATTGGTGGCCTTCCAGTTTTATCTGCTGTAGCTGGCTCCTGGGGCTGAAGCCAAGTCCGTGGCTTCAGTAGCTTCGCGGCTTTAGCAGCTAAAGCCGGGTCCATGGCTTCAAGCCAGTTCCCATGGTTGGAGCATTCGGGGGACTTATTCTGAGTTTTATGGTTCAGAATTTCCCTTTTGGATGGGCACCTGCCAGTTCACCGTGCAGCCTGAACCGCCAGCCCCCTCCAACACCTGGGGGAAAGGTGCCCACCCTTTTGGGTAGTTCAAAATGTCTGTTTCCCAGGCAGGATCCCTTCCCTTCAATTGTCTAACAGTTTGCCCAGCTCCCCGTGGTTTTGAGTGGCTCTCCTTTCGGATGCCTCCCTCAGTTCAGGAATAATTATTTGTCAATTGGGTTTTGTCAGCATTTACAAGCTGCTGATCTCTGTAGGGGAGGGGCCTGCTGGCCGGCACAGCCAAGCAGGGAAGAATCTCTACAACAGAGTCTGTGATTTTAAATTACCCCTCATATATAGCAATCCAGCAGTTTGCTGGGCGTCTCCAGCTGTCTGTCCACTCCAATAATCCACACACTGGAAAGGTCCAGACTGCCTTTCCTCTCACCTGATGGCTTGGGAGAGGTGGGCTACACGTCCGTCCTGTCTGCCATTATGCTCCGCCCCCTCATCATCAGCCTTTCTTAATGTTTCTTTTCTTTCTTGTTTTCTTTTCTTTTCTTTTTATTTATTTTTTTTAGGACAAACTTTGGACTAAGGCAGCTACCCCACTTTTTAAAAAGATGAATTAAAATTATTATCGACAATATATGTTAGGAGAGACCAATGTCTTATATCTGAGGACAGACCAATGCTTTATAATATTGGAATATACATATAACCATGACTCACACAAAATTAATCACCATTTCACATTTGACAATGTTTTCTATACATTTTTAATAAATCAAATAAATCTAATTTGTTTTTCTCAGGTTTTCATTGGTCTTAATATTTCAAAAAGACCAAATTTAGAGTTGTGTTTTTTTATTGTTGTTGTTTAGTTTGCCCAGGCCAAGTTTGAACCCACCAGCCTTGATGCATGTGGCCAGTGCCAAAACCACTGTGCTACAGGCGCCAAGCCATAAATTTAGAGTTTTGATTCTGGAAGTTTTGTCAAATATCAAAGGCTTAAAAGATTTGTTCAAACAAAATTAGAAGTGAAAAGATTTTAAAGGCAATACATAGTCAACTGGATTATGTGTAAACTCCTTCACAAATTCCCTTTTATGACCTGCATTTAACCTGCACAATCTACAAACATTCTAAACTTTCTTAAACTTTTGCCCTGTCTTTCACTTTCTTAAACAACCATTCTGTTTCAGAACAAAATTTATTACACAAGATACTTTTTTTACACAATGCCATTTTCCTTTCTGTCTAATTTCCCTTACTCCCAAAAACACACTTCCCACAAAACAGAATCACAATTTACTATGAAGTCTATCGTTCACTCAGCCAAACTGGTAATTAGAAAGTTAAAAAGGCAAGAATCTTCTTCTTTGACAAAGACTTAGTTTTTCCAATAATTTAAACAACCACATTTTTACAAATGAGAGACATTTTATGAGATATAACACTGATATGGGATTTTCCCACTCAGGGCTGGACAGGGAATCCCCATTTTTCAGGTTCAGGTGAGCTCAGACATCATACTCCATCTCTAAGCACAAACATGTTGCAGGCTATACCATCTGAGCCCTAGCAAGGTCATGAACAAAGCTGCCCCAAACATTTTGAATGGCTCCACCCTGACTAGGGAGCACACACCCTAATTCCCTCCCCAGACAAAAACTGCAGCAAAGACCTGATGAACTTGCCCAAGGTGAGGTGCTGCATTCATTCATGTGCTAGAACACCCATTCAGTTTGTAAAGGTATTTTTCCATTTACCAAGTCCTGGTGAAAATATCTCTCAGGGCCAATTATTTACTCCTAGACAAAGGACCCATGCAGGATACCTCCAACCTGGGCCTCCTCCCCCCTTCCAGAGGCTTTCACCTTGGAGACCTGCTGTAGATATGGGTACAGCCCTGCCTACCATGAGATTTACACTTTATTCCCCAGATTTTCAAGGGCCATCCAGAGTTCACTGGACTGCCCAAACTGTAACACTTTCTAAGGCATGGCCCCTCCAGCAATAGCTCTGGCACTCTCCACTCCCTCTGCATGCCCCTCAGTCCAACAAAATCCCATTTTATCACTGATTTGTGGCCCATGGGCTCATTTCTCAAATTCCTGAGACCAAGGACTCACTGAAGAAATTCCAGTAACAAAACCACAACACAGTCATTCTTTCTAATGGCTTTTCATTTTCCTCCAAGTCCCACATGGCAACTCATACAAGCATTTCACCCTGTGAAGGGGGGGAACCTCACCCATTGTTACCTGTCTCAGTCATTCTCCAAGCACTCACATGCACACAATTCAAACCCATTTCTTAACCTGGGCAGCCTCAATTTCCCACTTGAGCTGCCACTTAGCCATAACAGGCAAACCAACCCTCCTCTAGGCCCTGTGAAGGGAGGTCCAACTCCACCCTCAGAGTTCTCTCAGTTACACCACATCGACACACTCTGATGCACCTCTCAACAGACCTGCCAGTGATCTAATGCCCAGAGAGTTGATCAGGCTCCTTTTTCCAATAAAACTGTACTGGGCCCCAATAAGTCCTTCACACACCTCCCACCTGCCGGCACCCAAGAAGCTGATCAGGTTCTTTCTTTCACTAAAACTGTAGTGGGACCCCCAGATTGATCATACCTTGCCTTAGACCAGGGGTCCTCAAACTTTTTAAACAGGGGGCCAGTTCACTGTCCCTCAGACCATTGGAGGGCCAGACTATAGTTAAAAAAAAAAAACAAAAACTATGAACAAATTCCTATGCACATATCTTATTTTGAAGTAAAAAAAAAAAAAGGGAACAAATACAATATTTAAAATGAAGAACAAGTAAAGTTAAATCAACAAACTTACCATTATTTCAGTGGGAACTATGGCCTACTTTTGGCTAATGAGATGGTTAATGTCCGGTTCTATAGACATTATATCCGGTCATAACAAGTGATGCAAGTGTGCATCAGTTAATCTACATCTGGTTGGAGATTTCAGATGTTTCATTCTGGAAAAAGTCTGTCCACAGATATAAGTGCTGCCAAAGATGATTGCCATTTTGAGTGCATGATTCCTGAGATTAGGATATGTCTCAGAGGGGAGAGATGTAAAGAAATTAGGAAGGCTGCTTGACTTGAATGCGTCTTTCAGAGAGTCACAATTCTGCAGTTCAGCCAGTTCCATTTGGTAAATTGTATCCACATTTTCAATGTCAATAGAAAATGGGTCATGGAAAAGCTGTATGTCCTGTTCATGGAGATGAAGCTCCTTAAATCTAAATTGGAACTCCTCTTGCAACTTTTCCAGTGAATCCACACGTGTTTTATTTGGGAATGCAACCAATGGATTTTCTGCTAACAGATTTTGAGTTGTGGGGAGATGGCAGAAATTTTCTTCCTTCACTTGTTTGATGAGGAGGCCTAATTTTACTTCAAATGCTTTCACATGTGATTGCATATCACAGATGAGCTTCCCCTTTCCTTGAAGTTGCACATTGAAACTGTTGAGTAGCTCTGTTACATCTGTCAGAAAGGCAAGGTGCCATTTCCATTCTGCAGCATTGAGCTCTGCTACTTCTTTATTTTTTTGAAAGCAGAAAAGCTGTAATCTGTGGAAGTAAGTCTAGAAATGTTTCAAAACTCTCCCTCGACTCAACCAATGGACTTCTGTGTGGTACGGAATATCTTCAGAGGCAACATTTAGCTCAGACAGAAATTCCTGACATTGTCTGTGGTTTAGTGCCTTACCTCTATTGAAGTTAACACAAGATACCACAGTTTCCATAACAGAGTCCCACTTCAGTGATTTACTACACAGTGCTTGTTGATGGATGAGACAGTATATGGCTATTGGATGAGAATGGTTATGTTTGTCCATCTCTTGGTTAATGCGATCAATTACTCCTTTCTTAGACCCCACCATGCTAGGAGCACCATCAGTTGTCACACTGGCTAGTTTTTCCCTGTCCAGCTCCAAACTATTCACAGTTTGGCAAACCTTTTCATAGATATCCTCTCCTGTAGTTGTTCCTTTGATGCTTTGCAGTGCAGCAAGCTCTTCTGTGACTTCAAAATAGTGATTTGTCCCACAAATAAAAATTAGAAGTTGTGCAGAATCACGAACATCATTACTTTCATTGAGTGCCAAGGAAAAACAGAAAAGTTTTTTTGTGGAGTTTTGCAAATGCTGATGCAAATTGTCTCCCATTTCTTTGATTTTTCGTGTAATTGAGGGTCCTGAAAGACTCCCTGTACTAAATAAATCAGCCTTCTCTGGACACATCTCTTTGGCAACAGAAAGAAGGCATTCTTTAACAAATTCTCCCTCCACAAATGGTCTGCCAGTGCACGCTATTACCTTGGCAACTTGAAAACTTGCTCACAGTGATGAAGTATTTAGCTGTTTCTGCTTCACAAAAGTATTTTGTTGAGTTGTCAGCAAAATACTTTTATATTAAAACTGTATATTTCAGTTTTAATATTTTATCTTTTCTCACTTCTCTGTCCAAACAATCATATTTATCTTCATGTTGAGTTTGATAGTATTGATGCAAATTGTATTCTTTGAACACAGACACTATATTCTGGCATATCAAACACACAGCTCTTTCCTTGTACTGCATGAAAACGTAATCATAAGTCCACTGTTCTTTGAATATCCTACACTCTGAGTCAATTTTTTCTTTCTTGATATCATTGATTCCAAGGGATTCCAAATTGCTATTAGTAAAATACCGATATATATATATACAGCACTCCAAAAACAATATACCAGCAATAACTTTACCCACACAGAGACATATAGACTGCACTGCCCATCAATGCAGTCTGATCAGTGCCCATCAATGCAGCCTTGCCAGTCCACATCATTTCAGCCTCGCCGGTGCCCATATGGTGGAACTTCACTTTTACATCAGGTTCACACTGGTGCAGTGAGAGAACAGGCACAATTATAGATCTGTTTCCTCCACCACCTTTCCAGTTCACACTACCCTTTGCGAACTGCACTGAGATCTGTGAACTCACAAAGGAATCTGATCACATGGGTCTTCTCACTTGCCATCTCTGAGCAGTGCAAGTTCAGCCATATGCTTGTATGGCTGAACTCACATTAGATTTGGAAGAAAAAAGGCATACATGCCTTCTTTTTTCTTGCAGTGGAATCTGATTGCATGGGTGAGAAGGCATGTATGCCTTTTTTCTTCCAAATCTTATGTGAGTTCAGCCATACAAGCATATGGTTGAACTCGCACTGCTCAGAGATCGCAACAGTGTGAACCAAGGCTTACACAGCACACAACATACAACATCATACACAACTGAACAGCAATCAGAATATAAATGCACTTACTGTCAATTAAATTGGATTTCCTACTCCTCAGTTGTCTGAAGAGCCAAATTAAGTTCCCATGGGGCCCAAGGCAGATTACCAGTTTGGGGCCCCCAGGCGATAACACTGAGCACTGACCATTTGCATTAACACTGACCACTGACCATTTGCAATAACACTGACTGCTGACAATTTGCACTAATACTGAGTGCTAACAATTTGCATTAACACTGAGCACTTACAATTATCATCACCACTGAACACTGACTATTTGCATTACCTCTGAGCACTGACAATTTGCTTTAGCACTGAGGGCTGACTATTTGTGTTATCACTGTGATGCAACCCCCCTAGAAACCACCCGCAACCAACTAACCAACTTAAAAAAATGGCTCTTCTAACTTCAAAAGAAAAGGTGCCCCCATCTGCAAAAAAAAAGACCTTCTAATTTCAGAAAAAAGTCCCCCCTTAACCACAAAAAAGGCCCTACTAACTGCAAAATTAAAAAAAAAATAGACCTCCTAACTTCAAAAAAAAAAAATCCTAACTTGTTCTTACCTCGGTCCTTAGGCAGCAGCAGGCTCTGCACAGGCAACCTGGTGACTCCTCCAATTACACCAGAGACTGAGAGGAGGAGTTGAGAGACAGGAAGGAGGGGAGTTGGAGACTTGGCACATGTTCCACACATGCACACTGCAGTCTGGGACAAGTGGGCTGCTAAGCAGGACAGCAAAAACACCCGGTGGGGAGAGACAGAGAGAAGGAGCAGAGGGGAGAGACAGAAGGAGTGGAGCGGAGAGTTGGCGCACATTCCACACATGCGCACTGTGGCCCGGGACAAGTCAGCTGCTAAGCAGGACAGGCAGGGCGGCAGAAAAACCTGGCGGGCTGGATAAATGTCCTTGGCAGGCCGCATGTGGCCCCAGGCCATAGTTTGAGGACCCCTGCCTTAGACGTATCTCTGTGTAGGTACCTGTTCTTGCATGCCAGTTCCTCCCAGTGTCTGACTCCTTGAAGATCTGCCCAGGGGTTCCTTTCTCAGCCCAGTTGAGGCATCCAAACAGGGAGGCCAAACTGCCTCCCTGGTGCACTTAGTTGTTCACATCATCCAGGCCAATTAGGAGCTCCCACGGGGGTGTCCAGAGGATTGGTGGCAACTGCCAGGTGCATGTTCTCTCCAAGAATGATCTCGCTTCCCAGTCATGGAACCAAAATTGTTGCAGGAATTCGAGGCCCAGTGGAGAGATAGAGCACCCAGACACTGGGCGCTTACAACATAGAAGAATTCCAAATGGCCTTGTTCTTCGACTGGCTTGGTCTTTCCCTTTTTATAGACAATCAAAAAGTTCCAACCCATAGGTACCCTTCTCATTGGCCAGTTTGAATCAAGCAAGAGATACTATTCCAGCCCCCACAGGACTACAGGATTTCATAGATGTGGAAATTTTCAAGTTCTGGGAAATTATGTTTACAAATTCCCAAGAGCTAAGTCACCATGGAGAGGACCCTGCAGGTCTATCCTTGTGGTTTCTTTGAGAAGACCTGTTCTCCTAGACCTCACCCTTCTCAGGTATCCTCTTTCATCCAAGAAATCATACTTTGTCATGAAATTTCCTTAGCTCCTTCAGTGCTAAAGGTTAAAAATATTCATCTTCATGAGCACACATTTATAGGTAACCCAAAGAAGTTATTGAAAGTGTACCTCATGTTTTATGCATAAAGTTATTTGTCATGCTGTTGTTTATAATGGAAAAATATCTGAAATCAGGTAAACAGCCAAGAAGAAGAAAATAGTCCATGCTGTGAATTATGACATGGCCACGTGATGGAATGTCATGCATCTATTAAAAATATTATGTTTTCAGGGAAACCAAATTTAATCTAAGCTTACTGAGGAATGTTGAAGGATATGTTAACCATGTGAACTATTAAAAAAACACAGAGTTCACACCTACGGTGCATCTTAGAATGGGTACAGGCGAAACTTACTAAATGCAGAATACAAATGTCTATATAACTATAAAACAAATGTCTATATAATAACTTAGAAAATGTCATGAAGGCTATGTTGAACAGTTTGATGAGAATATTTCAGATTGTATATGAAACCAGCACAGTGTACCCCTTGATTGCACTAATGTACACAGCTATGATTTAACAATAATTAAAAAAAAAAACAAAAACACAGAGTTAGGGCAGTGCCTATAGCTCAGTAGGTAGGGTGCCAGCCACATACACCAAGGCTGGTGGGTTCAAATCCAACCCGGGCCCGCTAAAAAAACAATAGCAACAACAACAAAATATCTAGGTATTGTGGCTGGCTCCTGTAGTCTCAGCTATTTGGGAGGCTGAGGGAAGAGAATTGCTTAAGCCCAAGAGTTGGAGGCTGCTATGAGCTGTGAAAAAAAAGAAACAGAAAAAAAAAAAGAAAAGAAAATCAGAGTTAGACAGTTAATGCAATAAAAACAAATTTTATTCAGAAAATATTGCAATAGAGAAAATGAAACCTCAATATAGAAGTAGGCTCATTTCTGAATACAAGAAAAAGTGTGTATTTAAAGTAGGGTGGGTAAGGAAACTTGGTGTTTGAAAGAACTTAAGGGTAGGGACAATTCTTGCTAAACTTACCTACCATATTTACTGCTGAAGACAGGCCAGGGTGACCAGATATGGGTGGGGGGGGTGGATTGTCTCTTTAAACTGAATTAGCAGGATTCTTGCTAAAATTGGGCAATACTGACCTCACAAGGATGGACACTGAAGCCCAAAGTTGAGACATAGTTGAGAAGAACACTTAGAGGAGACTGACTAAAATTTTGTCAAGCATAGTATCTTTGTCAATCCCTCTTCTTGTTTAAGAAAAAAGAGACACTTTTCTTTCATTTGAACAAAATAAGTATACTTCGTGTTTGGTTGCCTTTTGTTCATTAAGGTCAAGCTGAACCATCTGCTGAGACTTGGTGGTATAGAATATTTGATGGATGGTCTGAATCATCAGACATTTAAGTATGGGAGAATTTCTCTGAGAAAAACAAAACAAAACAGAAATACAAAGATTAATGGGTGGAACAGACTCAAGTTAGTTTCTGTGACCAGAAGGCATCCAGTTGAGATTTCTAGATGTTTATCTCAAAGCATCTTTAGATTGTAAAATAAAGACAACAGTGGCAATCTGAGGATTTCCTGGTTTGCAGTTTAAATGTCTTTGGTGATGGCCCAGACATCAGTATCACAGTCATGGTTATTTCCTGGAGCAGAGCATGGAAGCGTCCAACTTCAATTTATAGGGCTTCTTTAGATAGTCCTAATAAAGGTCTAGGCAGTCGACTTTTAGTTCTCAGTCATACCAAGTTAGGAGAGTGGGGGGAAAAATGGAAATATTAATTTGGAAAGCTGTAGTCAGACCTATCCGGCAACTAAAACTGGTGGGGTGAGACCAGATCTGGAGGCTCCAGGAAATGGAGCTTACCACTCCTTCCCCAATGGGCTGGTGCTTGTGTTTGTGGCCTATTCCCCACACTATCTGGAAGCTTCCGTTCAGGGCTGCAGCCTGAGAGTCTCTGAGGGCAGGCCTTGCTTAGATTGTGCAAACTGATTCTGTCCTGGTGTCAGCCTGTCTTTCACGCAGTTTAAAGGAGCCACTGTATTTTGCTGGAGTTCCTGCTGTAAAAGATTGCTACAGCTGCAGACGGCAGCTAGTGACAACTGGAGGAGGGGAATTCAGGGATAGATCCACTATTTCTGCCCTCACAGCGCCAAAACCCCTCAGGCAAACAAATTCAAATTAGCTGCAAACCTGTGGCCCTTGCCAGCTGTGGCGGGAGGAGGGGAAACCGTCAACAGAGCTGAGAGTTACAACTGTCCACTCTGGTGGTTCCAGGTCTGGGGCACAAACATATGTTGCGCAAACAAGTTCAGAGAAGCCATGATCTTTCCCCCCTGGATTCATAGTTCGGACTGGATTAAATGCAGCCATCACCCACAGCATGGGAGGGGACTTGGTTCCTGTTTTTTTCCAGGGCGGGTCACCTGAAGCTAGGTCTCTCTCTCTCCAAGTTGTTAGGAGAGGGGTCGGGGGTTGCCAGGCAGAGTTATCAGGGCAGGGCCTCTCCAGAGGGCAGGGGAAAGGTCCCCCTTAGCAGGAGGGAGAGCTAAGAGAGACCATGCCATGCCAAAGTTAGTGCTACTGTTCCACATTTTTCTCTCACAGCAGGGGGTGGGCACACTGAGATCAGCGTCCACATAATGCAGTGGTCTCCTAGAGATCTCACCAAACACAGGGGCCTTTGCAGGAGTCAATCCATCATGCAACTAGAGACGGTGGGCTGTGGGCTCAGGACTGCAGAGAGAAAATTTGTTTACTCTTGCGCCAGGCAGGAGAGGGACTCAGAGGTGGAAATTTCCAGGTGCCTAAGAACACGGACCTCTTGGCTTTCTACCATGGGGTGAGATGAGAGGTCCTTTGTTCCCTGCTGGCCTGCAGAAACCCCATGGTGGGCCTGCAGTTGGGGGAGGGGTCTTCTTTCCCTTTAGGCACAGGTAACTTCAGTCTAGTCACTTAGAACCTGATTTCTGTTCTTTGTCTTCCCCTTTCTCGCCCTCACATTTTGTCTCAGCAGGGATGATATGCACATTAATTTCTTCTCCTTGTGTCCAATTTTGACTTCTCCAAGTTTAATTCAATCCAACTTTTCTCCTTCTGGATAAGAGCTTCTGACCAAAGCTGCCTCTAGTCAGCCATCTTGCCCCTCCCTTAAAAACTGTTCCACGTTTTCTTTACTTATGAATTGATGGGCACTTGGATTGCTTCAATTTAAAGCACTTAGGTTCTTCGCAATTGTGTATTGTTTTACACATTTTTTTTTAATTTGCCACCAATCTTAAAGTAAATATCTACACTAATAGTGAACATGCATTTGGGTCTGCCATGGTATGGGACAAATATAGAATAATTGAGGCTTTTTAACTTCAATGTGAACTAAAATATTACATGGGAAACTAAATACTGATTTGTTAAAGTCATCCCAACCTCTCCAACAGATTTCTGAAATTCATTATACAGCTTACACCAGACACAAAGATAAACTATCTAAAGGAACTGAATTTGCACACTGAGCCATGAAAAAGGTTACTGTTGTTTGGATTGGGAAAATTAAAGCCACATTACTTCTATCTAGGGACTCCTGTTCACAATTTCAGAAATATACAATTCAACAAGATTTGGAAAATAGGAAACTCAGGGGATCTAAGAACAGAATAGGAATATGAGAACTGTACAATAGGATTATTCCTGTACCATAATTGTATACTTTGATGGCTTTTACATGCTACCAAAACATTCATTTAAACAAAAGGGGTATTCTGAATTCCTTGGAATCTTACCATACTTGGTATAAGGATCAAATTTTTAAAATTTCTTTTATTGTTTGTTTTTATTGTCTGGGATTCCTTGAGGGTACTTAGAATTATTACGTTACAATGGTTGCATTTGTTAGATAAAGACTCTCTTATAATTGTGTCCTGCCCACAAGAGGTGTGCCATGCTACATGACCCCATCCTGCTCCCTCCTTTTCTCTCTCCACTTGCTCATTCCCCTAACCCCTCCTTGTATTAGCTCAAGTACTGCCTTCATATTAGAATAGCATACATTGAATTCTTGCTTCTCCATTCTTGTAATGCTTTACTAAGAAGAATGTGCTCCACCTCCATCCAGGTTAATACAAAGTCTCCATCTTTTTTATGGCTGAATGGTATTCCATGGTATACATACACCACAGCTTATAAATCCATTCCTGGGTTGGTGGACATTTAGGCTATTTCTACAATTTGGCAATTGTAAATTGAGCTGCAATAAACAGTCTACTGCAAATGTCCTTATGATAAAAGGAATTTTTTTCTTCTGGGTTGATGCCTAGTAATGGGATTTCAGGATCAAATGGGAGGTCTAATTTGAGTTCTTTGAGGATTCTCCATACTTCCTCCCAAAAAGGTCGTATTAGTTTGCAGTCCCACTACCACTGTAAAAGTGTTCCTTTGTCTTGACATCCACACCAGCATTTGCAGCTTTGAGACTTTGTGATGTGGGCCATTCTCACTGGGGTTAGGTGATATCTCAGGATGGTTTTGATTTGCATTTCTCTGATGATCTGGGGTGATGAGCATTTTTTCAAATGTTTATTAGCCATTCATCTGTCTTCCTCAGAGAAGGTTCTGTTCATATCTCTTACCTAGTGGTAGATGGGATTGTTGAGTCTTTTATTTTCTTCATTAATTTGAGTTCTTTATAGATTTTAGCTATCAAGTTTTTGTTTGATTCATAATACACATATATCTTTTCCCATTCTGAAGGTTATCTATTTCCTTTGGTTGTTGTTTCCTTAGATGTACAGAAGCATTTCAGTTTAATTAACTCTCATTTGTTTATTTTTGTTGTTGTTGCAATTGCCATGGAGAGCTTCTTCATAAACTCTTTTCCCAGGTTGATATCTTCAAGTGTTTTCCCTACGCTTTCTTTGAGGATTTTTATTATTTAATGCCTTAGATTTAAATCTTTTA
The DNA here is from genome assembly GCF_027406575.1 of Nycticebus coucang. Lineage (NCBI taxonomy): Eukaryota > Metazoa > Chordata > Mammalia > Primates > Lorisidae > Nycticebus > Nycticebus coucang. Next base: position 84,508,758 of record NC_069804.1, read on the forward strand.
TTTACCCTGAATCAAATTTTGTAAGTGGTGAGAGGTGTGGGTACAGTTTCAGTCTTTTACACGTGGTTATCCGGTTCTCCCAGCACCATTTATTAAATAGGGATTCTTTCCCCCAGTTTATGTTCTTGTTTGATTTATCAAAGATCAGGTAGCTGTAAGATGTTAGTTTCATCTCATGGTTTTCCATTCCATTCCAAATGTCAATGTCCCTATTTTTGTGCCAATATCATGCTGTTTTGATCACTATGGCCTTATAGTATAGCCAAAAGTCTTGTAGGGTGATACCCCTGCCTTTGTTGTTATTACTAAGAATTGCCTTGGCTGTATGGGTTATCTTCTGGTTCCATATAAAATGAAGAATTATGTTTTCTGAATCTTGAATGTATGATGATGCTATTTTGATGGGGATTGCATTGAATCTGTAGATTACTTTGGGTAGTATAGACATTTTGAAAATGTTGATTCTTCCCAGCCATGAGCTTGGTATGTTCTTCTATTTGTTATATTTTCTGCTATTTCTTTTATTAGGGTTTTGCAAGTTTCTTTGTAGAGGTCTTTCACCTCTTTTGTTAGATATAGTCCTAGTATTTCATTTTTGTTGAAGCTACTGTGAAGGGAATTGTGTCCCGGATTAATTTCTCATCTTGGCTATTATTGGCATATACAAAGGCTACTGATTGGTGAACATTGCTTCTTTTATCCTGAGATGTTGCTGTATGTTTTGATCACTTCCAGGAGTCTTATGGTTGATTCTTTGGGGTTCTCTAAGTATAAGATCATATCATCAGGAAAGAGGTAGAGTTTGACCTCCTCTGCCCCCATTTTGATGCCCTTTATTTTCTTCTTTTGCCTGATTGTATTGGCTAGAACTTTCTGCACTATGTTGAATAGTAGTGGAGATAGAGGACATCCTTGTCTGGTTCCAGTTCTAAGTAGAAAAACTTACAGTTTTAGTTCATTCAGTATAAAATTAGATGTGGGTTTGTCATTGATGGCTTTGATCAGAATAAGAAATGTGCCACCTATGCCTAAATTCCTAAGTGTTCTACTTAGAAAAGGATGCTGTATTTTATCAAATGCTTTTTCTGCATCTATTAAGATCATATGGTCTTTGTTTTTGTTTCTGTTGATATGGTGAATTATGTTTATAGACTTGTGTATATTAAACCAGCCTTTCATCCCTGAGATGAAACCTATTTCATTGTGATGAATGATTTTTTTTTTTTGAGACAGAGTCTCACTATGTCTCCCTTGATACAGTGCTGTAGTGTCACAGCTCACAGCAATCTCTAACTCTTGGGCTTAAGCGATTCTCTTGCCCCAGCCTCCCAAGTAGCTGGGCCTACAGGCACCTGCCACAACACCCAGCTATTTTTGGTTGTGGTTATCATTGTTGTTTGGCAGGCCCAGGCTGGATTCAAACCCACCAGCTCTGATGTATGTGGTTGGTGCCCTAGTCACTTGAGCTACAAGCACCAAGCCATTTTTATTGAGAATTTTTGCATCTGTATTCATTAGTGAAATTGGTCATAAATTCTCCTTTTTAGTTGTGTCTTTTCCTGGTTTTAGTATCAGGATGATGTGTGCTTCCTAGAACATGTTGGGGGAAGATTCCTTCCTTCTCAAAATTTTTGAATAACTTCTGAAGTATGAGAATAAGTTCTTCTTCAAATGTTTGATAGAATTCTGGTGTGAAGCCATATAGACCAGGGCTTTTTTTGTTTGTTGATTTTTTATTTTTTTGATCCCAGTTCTAGAAATCAGTCTATTCAAGAGATCTAGTTTTTTCTTAATTAACTCTAGGGAGAGGATGTGATTCCAGGTATTTATTAATTTTGTTCACATTGTCAAATTTCTGGACATAGAGTTTCTTGTAGTACTCAGAGATGATCTCTTGTATCTCTATGGCATCTGTTGTTATTTCCCCTTTATAGTTTCTGATTGAGGTTAATGGAGATTTTACTTTTCTCTTTCTAGTTAATCTGGTCAAAGGTTTATTGATTTTATTTATTTTTTTGAAAAACCAACTTTCTGTTTCCTTAATATTCTGAGTGATTTTTTCTTTCAGTTTTATTAGTGTCTCGTTTAAGTTTGGTTATTTCTTTTCTTCTGCTGGGTTTGGGATTAGATTGTTCTTCTTTTCCAATTCCATAAGATGGTTCATGAGTGTGTCAATGTGATCTCTTTCCAATGTAGGCATCTAGCACAATAAATTTTCCTCTCAGCACTGCTTTTGCTGTATCCCAGAGATTTTGGTAACTTGTATCTTCATTGTTGTTATGTTGGAGGAATTTAATGATTTTTTTCTTTTATCTCTTCCTGAACCCAACTATCATTCAGCATAAGGTTTTTTAACTTCCAAGTCTTTGTGTGGGGATGAATGTTTTTGTTACAGTTGAGTTCCACCTTTATTGCCTTATGGTCTGAGATGATATGAGGTATAATTTCTATTCTTTTAACTTTGCTGAGGTTTTATTTGTATCCTAGGATGTGATCTATTTTGGAGTATGTGCCATGAGCTGATGAGAAAAAAGTATATTCTTTTGCTTTGGGATGGTGTGGTCTGTATATGTCTATTAATCCCATTTGTTCCAGGGTCACATTTAAGTTCTTTGCATCCTTGGTTAGTTTCTGTTTAGAGGATCCATCCAGTTCTGGCAGAGGGGTGTTGAAATCCCTGACTATTAAGGAGTTATGGGATATCATATTTCTCAGTCTCCACAAGGTCTGTTTCATAAATCTGGGAGCATTTAAATTGAGTGTCTAAATATTTAAAACTGAGATGTCTTCTTGTTATATTGTTCCTTTGACCAGCATAAAGTGTCCATCTTTGTCTTTCTTAACTAATGTTGCTTTGAATCCTCTTGTATCTGAGAATATGTATGTGTGTGTGTACATATATATGTATGTATATGTTTAGTTTTTCATTTTGTTTCTTTTTTTCTTTTTGTTAATACTTTTTTTCCCTTTTTTTTTTTGGCTCTTTCATTTATTTGTTACTGAGGTTGCTTAGTTTTAGTTATTTAGAGTTTTATGATATTTTGTATTGATGTGTTTCGTTTCTTGCTTATTTGTATGCTTGGTTCTTTTCTTAACTTCTATTTTTACTTTCCTCAAGAGCAAGGGCTCCTGTATTTTTTGGTTACAGTATTTTAGCCTCATTTCTCTCTCCATTTTTTACTACAATACAAACTCTCTTTAAACACAGACTCTTATATCTTTCTCATCTCTCCCACAATAATAGGCTCTTCAACAGCTAAATTATCCCCTCCCCTTTTCTTGTCTTTTTCCTTTCTTTCTTTACTGCAGCTCCCTTCCTCTCCTCTATTAGATACAATGCTATTTTTAATTTCCTTTATCCATTCTTACTGTAATTTTCTTTCTTTTCTTTTCTTTCTTTCTTTCTTTCTTGCTTGCTTGCTTGCTAAGAGCTGGGAGCTCACAGCTGTGGTCTGGTAGGTAGGCCACAGCAGCGATTGGGCCAAGGGGGACTAAGAGAGCCTTCTACCTCTGGACCTAGAAAGATAGTATTGGCAAGACCATGCTGCAGAACTTTTTTATTTAGTTTTCACTCTTACTTAATTATTCCTTAGTGTTTTTTGTTTTTGCTTTTTTCCTTCCCTTTATAGTTTTTGGAGAGGAAAAGTCTAGCTCTTCTCAGGCTGGTAAGGACCACATGATTTCAAGGAAATCTCCTAGTCCAACACCATCAAAACCCTTGAGTTACAAGCATGGCCTTAGAACTGTCCTGATCAATACCATTTCTTCCATCTCTCTCAGCCTCTCTTCCTGACCTACTCTCTCCTGTTCTCAAAGTATTTTTTCTTCTGTCATTCCTTCTTTCTTTTTTTCCTTTTCTTCCTTTTCTTTTTTTATTTTTTCATTCTTTTTTACTCTTTCCTTTTTCCCCCCTGTTTCTCCGTACCTGCTCACTACCTTTCTCCTCATTTTTGCCTCACACCAAGAGGTCTCTTCAACACATAAACTCTGAGACGAGGTAATTTGAAGCCAAGGAAGAACTAAGAAGGAAAAAGGTGCACAAAGCGGTGAGCAAGAAGAAAGCAAAAATGAGGAGGAATGAATAGAAAAATTCAGGCACACAAAAAACAAAATAGAGCAACTCCTACAAGAGACTGGAGGCAATTTTTAAAGAAGACTCCTCCTATAAAAAATTAATGGATCTGACAGAAAGGGAATTTATAATATGGATGATTAAGATAATAAAGGGAATGGATGAGAAAAGAGCAAGACAGAACCAAAAGTCAGATGAGAACTATGTAGAATACAAAAAAGACATGGGTGAGCATAAGGAAATGAAGGGGATAATCAGGGAATATAAAGAGAGAGTACTGACCCCATATACTAGGGTTGGCGGGTTCAAGACCGGACCTGGCCAAAACTGAAAAAAAAAAAAAAAAAAAAGAGGGAGTGGAAAGTATAAAAAACAGATTACAGCACAGAGAATAAAGAACTTCACAGTTAGAGGATAAACTTTTTGAGTTAGCAAAGGTAGTTACAGAGTCAGAAAAGAAGAGAGAGAAAGCATAGCAGGCACTTAGAAAATTACAAGCTGCCATGAAGAGTTTAAATATATGACTAATAGGAATCCCTGAAGGGGAAGAACATTGTCCCAAAGATATGGAAGTCCTACTGGAGATTATCATAAATGAAAATTTCCCAAGTGTTACTAAAGATCCTGACACAAAGCTTTCAAATGGATATTGAACCCTGGGTCATGTCAACTCTAACAGAGCCTCTCTAAGACACATTGTAATGAACCTGTCCAAAGTCAAGATGAAGAAGAAAATGCTGAAAGCAGGTAGGAGTAAATGCCAATTGACCTACAAGGGTAGAGCCATTAGGATGACAGCAAACTTTTCAACTGAAACTTTCCAAGCCAGAAGACCATGGTCATCCACCTTCAGCATCCTTAAACAAAATAATTTTCAGCCCAGAATCCTGTATCCTGCTAAACTTGGCTTGAAAATTGATGGAAAAAATATCAAATCATTTGCAGATATGCAAGCACTGAGGAAATTCAGCACAACAAGACCAGCTCTATGGGAAATACTTAGACTTATTGTCAATACTGAACACCTGGCTAGGTGCCCATAGCTCAGTAAGTGGGGCACTGGCCACATACACCAAGGCTGGTGCATTCAAACTTGCCCAGGTCTGCTAAATAACAATGACAACTGCAACTTAAAAAAAAAATAGCTGGGCATTGTGATGGGCAACTGTAGTCCCAGCTACTTGGGAGGCTGAGGCAAGAGAATCTCTTAAGCCCAAGAGTTTGAGGTTGCTGTGAGGTGTGGCACCATGGCACTCTACTGAAGGAGACATAGTGACACACTGTCTCAAAAAAAAAAAATACTGAACACCAAAATGGACCACCACTAAAGTAAACACCTAGTAGTCAAGGCCAGAGCTTAGCTTCCACAATGGCACAAAGGATAAAACAATGCAAAAAAACTATCTCATAATAAGAGGAATAAAATTCCACCACACTTATCGATACTGTCAATAAATGTCAATGGATTGAATTCCCTGCTAAAGAGGCACAGGCTGTTTGATTACATGAAAAAACACAAGTCACCCTTATGCTGTCTTTAAGAGACACACCTAGCCCTGAAGGACAAATCAGGACTCAGTGTTAAGGGATGGAAAACAGTATTTCAAGCAAATGGAAATCAGAAGAAAGGAGGGATTGCAATCTTATTCTTAGATACAAGCAGATTCAAAGCAATGCTAGTTAAGAAAGAGAAAGATGGACATTATATACTGGTCAAAGAAATAATACAAGAAGACATCTCAGTTTTAAACATTTATGCACCTAACTTAAATGCTCCCAGATTTGTGAAGCAGACCTTCAGGGGTCTGAGCAATATGATATTCCATAACACCTTAATAGTCAGTGACTTCAACACCCCTCTGACAGAACTGGACAGATCCTCAAAACAGAAACTAAACAAGAATATAAAGGACTTAAATGTGACCCAAGTACCAATGGGATTAATAGAAATGTACAGAATACACCATACCAAAGCAAAAGAATATAATTTTTTTTTTCTCATCAGCTTATGGCACATACTCCAAAATAGATCACATTCTAGGATACAGATGAGACCTTGGCAAAAATAAAGGAATAGAAATTTTACCGTGTCTCTTCTCAGACCACAAGGCTATAAAGGTGAAGCTCAATTCCAACAAAAATGTTTATCCCCACGCAAAGATTTGGAAACTAAACAACTTTATGCTGAATGATAGTTGGGTTCAGGAAGAGACAAAAGAGGAATTTGTTAATTTCTTCAAACATAACAACAATGAAGAAACTTTGTTGAAATTACCAAAACTTTTGGATACAGCAAAAGCAATCCTGAGAGAAAAATTTAGGTGCTAGATGACTACATTCAAAAAACAGAAAGTGAATGCACACTCAGAAGCCACCTTACAGAATTGGAAAAAAAAAAGAATAATCTAACCATAAATTCAGCAGAAGAAAAGAAATTCCAAAATTAAATCAGAGATTAACAAAATTGAAAACAAAAATCATTCAGAAAATTAATGAAACAAAAAGTTGTTTTTTTAAAAAAGTGAATAAAATAGATAAACCTTTAGCCAGACTAACTAGAAACAGAAAAGAAAAATATCTGGTAACCTCGATCAGAAATGATAAAGATGAAATAACAACTGATGCCACAGAGATACAAGAGATTACCTCTGAATACTACAAGAAACTCTAGGTCCAGAAATTGGCAATGTGGAGGAAATGGATCAATACTTGGAATCACACTCTCTCCTGAGAAGAAATAAATCTCCCAAACAGATCAATGTAAGGAACTGAGATTGAATAAACAATACAAAATATCCCAACAAAAAATGCTCTGTTACAGATGGCTTCATACCAGAATTCCAGCAAACCTTCAAAAAAGAGCTTATACCCATAATACAGAAATTATTTCAAAAAATTGAGAAGGAAAGAATTTTCTCCAACACATTTCTATGAAGCAAAAATCAACATCAATTGCTGTTTCTCTGGCCTCATTACACCATTGCATGACTAGGTGCTGAAAAAAATCCCTCTGAGGAAGTGTGTCATTGATATTGACCAGGAAACAATGCCTACATTAAAGTGTTACAGCAACAAACTGTATTGTTACCATTGTTACATAAATAAGCTAAATAGTGCCTCTATATTGCTGCTTCCTTACAGCAAACTAGTAACATTAGCTCAAAACCTTATAGGTGCCAAAATGAAAATTTTATGCATCTAATTGTTTTAAATATATGGCAACTAAAGCAGATTTTAGCTATAGCCAGACTGCTTTATATACCCTACAAAACTATACTCAATATCTACTAGACCTAAATAAGAAACTGCAACAATAAAAAAAAAAAGCTGATGCTGACCTTTGATGCTCTCTGACCTAGAGACTGCCCGGTGTGCTGCTGAGTGATATAACCTACACAAATAAGCCCAGTATCTAATTCAGCTCCTCCCTTGGAGTTCTCTTGCCCTCTTCTCCTTCTGTGCAATGATCTGGCACAGCTGTCTCTAGACGTTTTCCTGCTGCGAGGGACTTCTCCACTCAAGTAACTTGTTCAAGTGCCACCCAAATGAAGCATGTTATGTCCTACTGTAATCTTATGGCCAAGTCCTTTTTTAAAAATCAACCTCAAAATTCTAGAAATAACTGCAAGTTGTTCTGTAGATCCTGATGATGATCAAGCAATTAACCATTTTAGGACAATCAATTGGCATATTGGTCTTGAAAGACCTTTAAGTAACTGGAACTCAAAATTTGAAATAGCTCAACATCAGTTTGACATGGCATTTCTTCTTGCTGTATTTGGTTCTATATTTTTTGTGATCTTCCCCTATACCTCCTTACCCTGTCTAAGTAGTAGTGTCAGTATTTAAGTGAATCCAGACCATCAGAACTGACTTTTGGGGTTGGAAGTGCCAAGCTGCTTGGGAAAGATCAGCTTGTTCACCTGGTTGCCTCACTAGGAAGATACTAGAAGTTACTTGTGAGATCCATGGTCCTGAATGGGAAAAAGAAGAGTGCATGCTTATGGGTCAAGGGTGAGTTGCTTCTGATCCCATAATTAGCTTGGCTGGTGATTTGAGGCACTCTGCAATGAGAAATGTTCTTGTCATTGGGGAACACTATAGTAGACAAAGGTACTAATAAGATAGAGACATCAGATTTAGGTTGATCTCTTAAACACAGTTGGGGGAAATGCCTTTTCAAGCAGCTAGCATGTTTCTGCTGTTGTGACATACTCAAATATGCTATTGCAGATGTTGTCATTCTATCCCATTCTTGGAAGGATATTAAGATTCCAACCCTTTGGCTGAGCTGGCCAAAGTATTTCTTAAAGTGGCTCAATGCAAGGAAATTTATACCTCTGCTTATGACAGTGACCACTTTGGATTCCTGAGAGGAGCAGAAGTACAAATTTGTTTTCCAAATAAGATGTATTCTGGACCTTGTTCTAGGAAGCTTCTTATTAACATGCCGCATATACAGTTAACAGGAGCCTAAAATCCCTGGGGAGAAGCCTAGGGAAGAGAACTAGTGCCTTACAGAAGAAAAGGCAGCACAGTGTCACCATAATGGTAACTGGGAAAATTTGCCCTTTGTTTTGCTGGTAACCAGTTGGGAAATAATAGAAACAGAACAGATAAAAGGGAAGGACCAAGATGGAGGTTCTGGATCTCAACTGGTGGAGGAGACACATCCTTGTGTCTCACCCTGAAGTTCAGTCTCTTCTTAAGGACCTAGCCCAGGAACTGAATTAAGAAGAAAAAAAAAAAAAAAGCTGCCTTGCTATTTGTAAATAGAATGTACCCAGCAAGGATCTAGCTCCACTTAAAGGGGACTGACATTAAATAATTGGCTGCTATCGAATGAGATGGGAAAATTGTTTTCCTATTAAAGATCCTGGATAATGTGTGTGAAACATTGTAATGACTCCCAGAGGAGGCTTTCAACCTCGGCCCAAATATACCTTCTTTTATTTATTCATTTATTTTTACTTTTTACTTTATATTAATATGAGGACATATGTGATTAGGTTACATTGTTTTCATTTGTTAAATAAAGTCTTGGTTGTACCTGATCCCTTCATCCAGGAGGTGTGCCATATATCCCTACATTGTGTCCATTAGGTGAGAGCTTACTAAACATCCTCCCTCCAAATTACCTTCTTGTTGTGGATTTTTATGGCTCGGAAGACTGCCCATGCTATAGGCCTTATGGACAGCTCAGGCTACTGTCAATGGAAAATGTTAACCAAGACCAGTGATCTCTTCTAGCAGTTGGGGATGTTAGAGTGGGCTTATCAGGCACCATGATGACTTGTTAAGTTCAGAGGAGGTTGAATTGAATCCTGAATCTACCTAGTTGTTTTCCAGAAAGGCTTTTAACAAATATATGTCCTCTTTACTGGCAATTATGGATAATGCTAAAACATTAAAGAGGCCATAGATGCTGTGGATTTAATAGAAACTTATGAAAGACAAACTTAGAGCCAAGTGTTACCTGTTAATTCTACAACTATACACCCCACCTCACCTAAATTAGAATCATTGTCAACAGTGATGTCACTTTCCTCCTAGACCAAACAAACCATCAATATCTAGGGCCCCACTTAAGTGGAATCAACAAGAATGGCCATATTGTACCCTAAGGAACAAGAAAAATTGGTTCCAAATTGGATGATCTTTGGTAAACTGGTATAACAATCACAATATTTACTAGAGTTAGATTACAACCTATTTCAGGCTTCCCCTTTGGAGGCTGTTTTGCCTTCCATACATATTTCTGATCTCTGCCAGAAGTAGGGATTTATACAGGAATCCAGTGGTTGTGGAAGAGGATCCCTTCGGAAAGAAAACCATTCTTTACTACGTTAACTGTGATTTCAGCTCCAAGCAATAAACAGTGCTGGCTGCTTATATTGGACATGGGTATCCAAATCTCTCTAATCCCCCCCCAAATACTTATGTTTTAAAGGGTCCCCTACCCCCACTGAGTAGGTGGAAGAATGATTAAAGGGGAAATTACTTGCTTAACTATTAAAATTGGCCCAGTGTTTTGCCAAAAGATGCTTCTGTCCTAGTTGTTCTTCACCTTTCACCTCCATACTATCTCTTTACCAATTAATAGAATAGACCTCCTTAGTCAGCAGGAAATGTGAAAGGCTTTACAGTATTGGCAGGTGCTGTCCTGTGGGAAGCAGTTAACCTTCCCCTACTGGTGTAGAAGTTAAATATGCCACAATATTGGCTATGGCAAGGAAGTATGGCTAAGGCAAGGCACTAAACAGTTATGGACTCTCACAGCTTGCTTAGTTCATGAAGGAGTACTGATTTCTACCATCCTTGCCTTTCAATTCTGCAGTATGGCCTATGCTTAAAGCCACTACTAATGAATGGGGGTTAACTATAGACTGTTAACAATGTTTTTTCCTTTATTAGAGCACCTCTACCAGATATTGTAGCCTTAATGAATAGCATTCAAAACAACATGGGTAAATGGTATATAGTTGTAGACTTGTCCACTATGATTATTCAGTAAAAGGTTCACAGGAGAATTAATCACAATTTACCTTCATTTTTGAAGGTCAACAGTACACCTTTTCCCAGTTGCCAAAGGGAAACTCAAATAGCCCTGCTACTGCACGGAGTCTACAAACAGGACCTAAATGCTTTTCCTGAATTTCCACAAGAAACTAAGCTTTGGTATTATATAATGGCATCCTCCTCAGTGGACATGGCCAAGTATCATAGACCATCACAACATGAGCAAACACCTCCCTGAGAGAGGATGGGCAATTGTCTTGCATAAAGTACAAGGCCATCACAGTCTATTAAATGTTGAGACTATCTTTAGAACTTAGAAGGAATAACTATTCCAAATCTGATGAAAGATAAGAACCTAACCTTCCAACCTCCCACATTATTAGGGGATGTATAACATTTGGTAGAAATATTTGGATTTTAGTGCTAATACATTTCTCACCCTCAGTAATTGATGGTCCCTACATATTGAAAGGCCTATAGTCTTTCATTTTTCAGTAGGGACCTGAGCAACAACAGATACTAGTTACACAGAAGGAGGGTATTTGGCAGTCCCACCAGTGCCTTGAGAATAGGACATACAATTAGAAATTTTGGCAATGTCTCAGTCCATTTTATGCAGCTATAACAAAATAACAAAGACTGGGCAATTTATAAAGAAAATTAAAATTTTGAGTGGGTTAACAGTTTATTATGATTTATAAGTATTATGTTATTTTTATTATTTTTCTTTTCTTTTTTTTTTTTTTGCAGTTTCTGGCCGGGGCTGGGTTTCAACCCACCACCTCTGGCATATGGGGCTGGTGCCCTACTTCTTTGAGCCACAGGCACCGCCCTATTTTTATTTTTTTAATTTAATTTTTATTAAATCATAACTGTATACATTTGGGGGTACAATGTGATGATTTGATATACAATGTGGAATTCTTATATCAAACCAATTAACCTAACCATCACCTCACTTACTTTTTTTTGTGGTAAGAGATTTATAATATATTCTTAGTTGTTTTAAAATGTACACTTGCATTGTGCACATTAGGTAAGGTCCCATAAAACATCCTCCCTCCACTTGCCCTCCGCCCTCCTTCCCTCTCCCTTCCTCCCCTTCTTTCTTTCTGGACTAATTTGTGTTTTATCATTTATATGAATGTGTAAGTGATTATATACTGGTTTCATAACAGTATTGAGTACATTGAATACTTTTTCTTCCATTCTTCAGATACTTTATTAAGAAGAATATGTTCCGGGGCGGTGCCTGTGGCTCAGTCGGTAAGGCGCCGGCCCCATATACCGAGGGTGGCGGGTTCAAACCCAGCCCCGGCCAAACTGCAACCAAAAAAAATAGCCGGGCGTTGTGGCGGGTGCCTGTAGTCCCAGCTACTCGGGAGGCTGAGGCAAGAGAATCGCTTAAGCCCAGGAGTTGGAGGTTGCTGTGAGCTGTGTGAGGCCACGGCACTCTACCGAGGGCCATAAAGTGAGACTCTGTCTCTAAAAAAAAAAAAAAAAAAAAAAAAAGAAAAGAAGAATATGTTCCAAGTAACATTAAAGATGTAGTCTCCATCTCTTTAAATGGTTGCATAGTATTCTGTGACGTACATCTATCACAATTTGTTAATCCATTCATGGGTTGATGGGTATTTGGGCTGCTTCCACTACTTGGCAATTATGAATTGGGCTGCAATAAACATTCTGCTGCAAATGTCTTTTTTGTAAAATGATTTTTGTTCATCTGAGTAGATACCTAATAATGGAATTGCAGGATCAAATGTTGGGTCAAATTTTAGTTCCTTGAGAATTCTCCATATTTTTTTCCAAAAAGGCTGTATTAGTTTGCAGTCCCACCAGCAGTATAGAACTGTTCCCTTCTCTCCACATCCACACCAACATCTGCAGTTTTCAAATTTTGTGATATGGGCTAATATTGCTGGAGTTGGGTGATATCTCAAAGTGGTTTAGATTTGCATTCTCTGATGATTAAAGATGATGACCATTTTTAAAGGATTGTTGGCCATTTTCCTGTCATCTTCAGAGAAGTTTCTGTTCAAGTCTCTTGCCCACAGATAAATGGGGTTGTTTGTTATTTCCTTATTGATTAATTTGAGTTCTCTGTCAATTCTAGTTATCAGACCTTTGTTGGAATCATAACCTGCAAAAATATTTTTTCATTTGGAAGGCTATCCGTTTGCTTTACTTGCAGTGTCCTTAGCTATGCCATAACTCTTTAGCTTGATCATATCCCAGTAATATATTTTGGGTGTTGCTTGAATTGCTGGGGGGGGGGTGGTCCTTATAAAATATTTTCTCAGACAAATATCTTTAAGTCTTTTCCTTTCAAACTTTTCTAGTATTTTTATAGTTTCAGATCTTAAATTTAAAACTTTTATCCATTGAGTATATTTTTGTTAGTAGTGAAAGGTAAGGGTCCAGTTTCAGTCTTCTACAGGTCACTCGCCAGTTCTCCCAGCACCATTTGTTAAATAGGGAATCATTTTACCAATGTATGTTTTTGTTAGGCTTATTGAAAATCAAATGACAATATGTAGCTGTGTTCATCTCTAGATTCTCTATTCTATTCCACATATCTACATCTCCATTTTTGTGCAAGTACCATGCTGTTTTGATCACTATAGATTTGTAGTATAACCTGAAGTCTGGTAACATGATGCCTCCAGATTTGGTTTTCTTTCTATGTATTTTCTATTTGAGTTTTTTTCTGATTCCATATAAAATGACGTACTATTTTTTCAAGTTCTTTAAAGTATGACATTGGTGCTTTGATTGGGATTGCATTAAATCTGTAGATTGCTTTGGGGCAGTGGCTCTCAACATGTGGGTCACAACCCACAGGAACAGTATTAAAGGGTTGTGGCATTAAGAAGGTTGAGAACCACTGCTTTGGGGAGTATGGACATTTTTAGCAATGTTGATTCTTCCTAGCTACAGCATGGTATGTTTTTCCATTTGTTAACACTTTCTGATATTTCTTTCCTCAGGGTTTCATAATTCTCTTTATAGAGATCTTTCACATTCTTTGTTAGATAAATTCCCAGGTATTTCATCTTCTTTGGTACTACTGTAAAAGGAATAGAGTCCTTGACTATGTTTTCCACTTAACTATTGTTGGTATATATAAAAAGCTACTGATTTGTAAGTATTGCTTTTGTATCCTGAGATATTGCTTTATTCCTTGATCACTTCTAAGAGCTTTATAGTTGAGTCCCTGGGGTTTTCCAGGTATAAGATCATGTCAAATGTGAAGAGTGAGAGTTTGATCTCCTCTGACCCCATTTGAATACCCTTGATCCCCTTCCTTTACCTAATTGCGATGGTTAGGACTTCCAGTACTATGTTGAATAGCAATGGTGACAATAGGCATCCTTGCCTAGTTCCAGATCTGGGTAGAAATGTTTTTAATTTTACTCCATTCAGTATGATATTGGCTGTTGGTTTGCTGTAGATGGCATCTACCAGTTTAAGAATTGCCCCATCTAAGCCTATTTTCTTAAGTGTTCTAATCATGAAAGGATGCTGGATATTATCAAAAGCCTTTTCTGCATCAACTGATAGAATCATATGGCCTTTTTTAAAATTTTATTTATGTGATATACTATATTTATAGATTTACATGTGTTGAACTAACCTTGTAACCCTGGGATAAAACTAAGTTGATAATTGTGCATAATTGTTTTGATGTGTCATTGAATTCGGTTTGCTAGGATCTTACCAAATATTTTTGCATTGATATTCATTAATAAGATTGGTCTATAGTCTTTTTTCTTTCTTGGGTCCTTTCCTGGTTTGGGGATCAAGGTGATATTTGCTTCATAGAAGGTGTTTGGGAGGATTCCTTCTTTTTCTATATTTTGGAAAAGGTTATGTAATATTGGTAGTATAGTTCCTCCTTGTAGGAACAAAGGAGGGTTGATAGAATTCTGATGTGAAGCTATCTGCTCCCGGACTTTTCTTTTTTGGGAGATTTTGTATAGCTGATGCTATTTCAGTGCTTGATATAGGTCTATTAAAAATTTCTAATTCTTTCTGATTGAGTTTAGGAAAGTGGCATGCTTCCAGATATTGGTCCATTTCCTCTAGATTTTCTTATTTCTGAGAATAGAGGTTTTTGTACTAATCATTGAGGATTATTTGAATTTCTATGATATGTGTTTTTATTTCCCCTTTATCATTTCTGATTGACATTATTAGAGATTTTAATGTTCTGTTTCTGGTTAGGCTAGCCAAAGGTTTATCAATTTTATTTATCTTTTCGAAGAACCAACTTTTTGTTTTGTTGATCTTCAGAATAATTATTTTCTTTTATTTATTTTTTTTTGTTAGTTTGGCCGGGGCTGGGTTTGAACCCGCCACCCTTAGCATATGGGGCCGGCGCCCTACTCACTGAGCTACAGGCGCCGCCTAATTATTTTATTTTCAATTTCATTTAATTCTGCTTTAATTTTGGTGATTTCTTTTCTTCTCCTCAGTTTGGGGCTTGATTGATTTTACTTTTCCAGTTGTTTGAGATGACCCATTAGGTTGTTGACTTTCTCTCTTTCTGTTTTCTTGATGAATGCTTCTAATGCTACAAATTTCCTTCTGAGGACTGTCTTTGCAGTATCCCACAGGTTTTAATTATTTGTGTCTTTGTTATCATTTTGTTCTAAAAATGTGATGATTTCCTTCTTAATCTCATCTTTCATTCATCTATCATTCAGCCTAAGGTTATTTAGTTTCCATGACTTTGAGCATGAAGATTTCTTATTCTTTTTTTTTTAATCATTTTTATTAGCTAAGTTTCCATTGGTTCTCTAACTCAATTTATCACATGGTTAATGATTTTCAACTTCTGTTTCCAATTTTGGCCAGGGCTGGGTTTGAACCCTCCATCTCCAGCATATGGGGCTGGTGCCATTCCTTTGAACCACGGGCACCACCCCAGCATGAAGATTTCTTTTGCTGTTGAGTTCAACTTTTATTCTTAATGGTCCAAGAAGATACGAGGAATAATTTCTACTCTTTTAAATTTGCTGATGATAGACTTGTGTCCTAAGATATGATCAATTTTGGAGGATGATCCATGGGCTGATGAAAAGAATGTGTATTCCGTTTTATTAGGATAAAATGTTGTGCAGATGTCTGTTAAATTCATTTGTTCCAGGGTCAAGTTTAAGTACATTATTTCTTTGTTTAGTTTCTTCTTGGAGGTCTATCCAGAATTACAAAAAGAGTACTAAAATCTCCAATATTATAGTGCAGGAATTTATCAAATTGTTCATATCCGTTAGGGTTTCCTTTATAAATTAAGGAACACTCAGATAGTGCACATAAATTTTAATTATTGAAATCTGTTCACATGGAGTGTTTCTTTTTCTTTTTTCTTTCTTCATGTTGAATGTTTCTCTTGAGAAATACATTGTGTCCAACATTGTCTTTCCTTATCTTTGTTAGTATAAATCCTATTATATCTGCAAATAAGACTGCAACCCCTGAGAAAGGAAGCAAGATGGCAGCCATGTAACAGCTTCTTTGCAACTGGGTGCAGTGAGATGGGGGAGAGAAGACTTCAGGCATCTCCGGCTTGTGGGATCTGCCCAGAAACATCCCTTTGGGTCACAGAAAGATAGAGAATTCTGGATCCAAGGAGGAGGATAAAGGCAGGGGAGAACTGGCAAGTGTTTGCATGGGTTTGTTTGGTCTGAGGCCGTGGCTGCCACAACTGTAATCACAACAGCAATGAGACTGCAAACAGGGAAGGCCTTCCTTGTGGGCTATTTTGATATTTTGGACTTGGGCCATCATTTGAACTACCTTTGGAGAGCTTGGTAGAGAGTTTGGATGACTTTAACTGTTATCGAGGGCCCTGGACTGAGCTGCTAAGCCAGAACGGAGCTAATATTGTTCGTCTGTGGGCTGTGTGCAGCCAATGTGGGAGAACTGCACATGCAGGTTCTGCCCTCAGGGTCACAGAGCGAGACTCGGGCTGGGAGACCTAGGGCGAGTGATCTAGTGACTGAACAGTGTCAAAGACCTCTGGGGAAGGGCAGAGATTTCAGTGTTTGGCAGTAGCAAGACCACCTGGCAGTCTCTGTCCTCAGGGTCCTGGAGTGAGACCAGTTTTAGTGCACTGGATAAGTGGGCAGCCACTGCAGGAGAGACCCCAGTGACAAGTGCCTTCCTGGGAATGCTTCTGCTTAGCCAAGGTTATCTGTTTAAAGTATCGATTAAGCAAGCTGAGGAGAAATTTAGGTTCTGAAACCTGCAGGGTTTCAGAAATCAGCAGAGGCCTCCAGTCTCCATCTCATACAGCTGTATCAGCATTGTGACTAACATCTCATACCCCAGAAGATCACCTGTTGCCCAAACAATTTTCAGCAAAATATATATACTGCTTTATTTTTATTTTTCTTGCTCTTTTTTTTCATTTTTCAACATTTTCCCTCCAAATCATTCTTTCTTTCTTTCTTTCTTTCTTTCTTTCTTTCTTTCTTTCTTTCTTTCTTTCTTTCTTTCTTTCTTTCTTTCTTTCTTTCTTTCTTTCTTTCTTTCTTTTTTTTCTATTTTAAATATAATTTTCCATTGTTTCCTTCTTTAATAATAAGAACATCATTTTTTGCTGGTGTTTCTGTCCCTATTATTTGTTTTTTTTCCCCCAATTATATCCAGTAAGGTTTTCTGAGTGTTTGTTTTGGTTGGCTTTATAGTATTTTTGTCTTTCATCTCTATTTGGTGGAGGTGGGGGTACTGTGTCAGAACAGGTTTGGCAAAGACCTGCTGATGTCAAGGGAACCACGCAATCCAGAACCCCTGGAGGTTGGGAGTTTTTAAGGTTGGCTCAAAGTATCCTACTGTATACCTTTATTACTGCTGTCTTCTTCTCTTCTTTTTGTCAATATTCCCTTTTACTCACCCCCTCTCCTTTCTATTCTTTCTTTTTTAAAAAATCTTTTTTTTCCATTTTTGCTCCTCAATCTTCTCATCCTTCTGGTCCTGTACCAAAAGAAATCATAGAACCCTTAGGCCAGAGGCGGAGCATGATGGCGGATGGGACAGACATGTAGTCCACCTCTCCCAGGTCATCAGGTGAGAGGAAGGGGGGTCTGGACCTTTTCCCCACTTGGATTGTTGGTGTGGACAGACAGCTGGAGATGCTCGGCAAATTGGCAGATTGCTGTATATGAGGTGTAATTTAAAACCACGGTCTCTGTTGTAGAGATTTTCTCTGCATGGCTGTGATGGCCGGCAGGGCCCTCCCTCACGGAGGACAGCAGCTTGCAATTCCTGGCAAAACCCAATTGATGAAAATTTATTCCTGAGACGAGTTTAATGACCTGAAAGGGGTCCTGCTCAGAGCCACAAGGGAATAGGCACCCTGATGGAAAATTGAAGGGACGGGATCCTGCCCGGAAAACAGACATTATGAATTGTCCGAAATGGCAGACACCTTCCCCCAGGAAAACAGGAGTGATTAAATAGATGGGACCATTCCTGGTGGGGAATACTGGTGTGGGCTGGCAGTTCAGGTGGTGCGGTGAACTGGCAGGTGGCTGGACTCAAAAGTCCAGATTCAAAAGTGAGACTCTGAGCCACAAAAACTGAGTATAAGTTCTCCATGTGCTGCAGCCATGGGAGCTGGCAGCAGCTAAAGCTGGTGGCAGCCAGCACCCTGCCCCACAGCCGATTGCAGTTGCCAGTTTACAGGAGAACCTGGGAGCAGAGTGGAAATATTTGTGAAGCGTGAACTTTTGCACTGAGTTAGGAGGATGAATAGAAGTGCTGTCTGGAACAGAGCAACTAAGGTTGGACAATAATTAGGTAATAAACTTTTACAGAAACTCCAAAATGGCGATCGGCCAGGTAGGGTGGTTACCATCCTAACAGTGTAAACTGTGAACCAAGTATAAGTCTGGGAACCACCACAGCGCCACCTTGTGTACAGAAACTATATTGCATTATAAATATATTCCTACGAAAGTTGATCCCTACATCATACATATAGATGTATATTTATACATATATGCAAGAATAATATTTTTGTTGGTGGTGCCTTTTTTTTATTTTCCTCATCACTTTCTTGGAGGAGCTATTGTTGATTTTATTATTTTTTTAATATATATTTATTTTTATTTTTAATTTTCTTTTTTAATTTTTCTATTTTTAATTTATATTTCTAATTTTTTCTTTCTTCTTTTATAACTTTTTTATGAACACCACTTTCTTTTCTCCTTTTTCCTTTCTCTCTTCCTCTTCTTCCCTTCTTATGGTTTCTGAGAGTGCTTACATCACATTTTTAGAGGTTGTTTTGTTTGTTTGTTTCGTTTGTTTTTACCTTTTTTTCAATTATCTTAAAATTATCATTATTTTTATTGCAGTTTTTTGTTGTTGTTGTTTGTATGTCTATGTAATTCTGATTGTTTGTGCATGTGTGTGCTTGTGTGTCTGGTAGCCTTTTTATCTGTGTATTTGTTCATTTGGCCTCAATGACTTTGGTGTTTTGCTAAATCCTCAGGCTGGCTATTTTCCCTAACTCCAATTTTCACATTCAACAAGAACAAGCGGGAGGATAGAGCTGACAGCTAACCGTGCTGTGAATACAAACCTGCAGGAGTAAAGACAGGGCCCGAGGCACAGGTTCTGGGAACTCAAACAGCTTCTCTTCTGCAGGGGAATTTAGCAGGGACAGAAACAAATTCCCACAAAGTTGTTCTGTTCTGTCAGTAACATCAATCAGGGGTGGGGCTGGAACTGAATGGACAGCCCCCAGCCTCTATCCACCACCCGAGGTTGTCAGGCTTCACCTCTCTCTGCTGGATAGAGACAGAGAGCAGTGGCCTGGCTGAGCAGATATAGATTTTCTTGTGATTCAGGCAAGTGAAAACCCCTGGAGTATCTGCTCACAGGAGGCAACTGGGTGACAGACCTGCGGGGCTATAAGTGACTGGGTTTGGCAGAGCTACAAGGTGGGGAAAGAGGCATCAAACTTCCCAGACTAATCTATTTGCTGGGTGGGTACTCCAGACTTCATGGGGAACTGGTGCAAGTCATATTTGAGTTGACAAAAGACCCATGTAATACAGTTGCCAGAGACCTGTTAAGCTCTTGCACCTGAGACAAGTGATGACTGTGACAATTGATTTGGACCTTTTGAATTGAGCCAGTCGCCTGAGGACTATTCAAGTGGTGCCTGGGGTGTGTGGTTGTAGGAAGGTTTGACTTTCCTTTTCCAATTGTTGCCTGTGCAGGGTGGGGTGACTCAATTGCTGGTATTTCTCCACAGCTGAGACTTCAACGAGAGTAACTGTTTCACTAGGGTCAGACAGAGACAAGCTGAAAACAAGGCAGAGACACGTAGCCCCACCACACAAAGCAAGGCCCCAGTTTCTCAGGCCATAGCACTGTACGGGTCCTTGACAAACCTCCAGGGGAAATGTTAAATGGTGTAAAATAATCATGGTGTGGAATCAGCAGAAAAACTCTGGTAACATGAATAACCAGAATAGAACAACCCACACAAGGAAAGATATGGCAGATGTAACTGAAGATCCCATTCATAAACAGCTAGCCAAGATGTCAGAAATTAAATTCAGAATTTGGATTGCAAACAAGATTAATAGAATAGAGGAAAAATTGGTATTAGAAATACAAAGAGCAATTCAAAAGTCAGAATTAGAAATTCGAGGAGAAATTCAAAATTTGTCTCAAGAATTTAACAAATTTCAAGACAAAAATGACCAAAGATTTTGATGCACTGAAGCAAGAATTTGCAGCCCTCAAAGATCTGAAAAATACAGTAGAATCCCACAGTAACAGAGTGGAGCAAGCAGAAGAAAGGGTCTTTGAAATTGAAGACAAAGCTTTTGAATGCTCCCAAACTCTCAAAGAGGAAGATAAATGGAGAAGAAAAATGGATCATTCTCGCAGAGAGCTCTGGGATAATTCGAAGAAGGCTAATGTCTGCCTCATTAAAATCCCTGAAAGTGATGAAGTGGCCTCGCAAGGCACAGAGGCCCTTCTCCATGAAATTATAAAAGGGAATTTTCCAGACATGCCAAGAGATTCTGAAATTCAGATAGCAGACAGTTTCAGAACCCCAGCATGACTCAATCCAAATAAGACATCCCCCAGGCATATCATAATTAACTTCACTAAAGTTAATATGAAGGAGAAAATTCTCAAAACAGCCAGACATCAGAAATCCATTACCTACCAAGGGAAGAATATTAGAATGACTGCAGATCTCTCTGCTGAAACCCTTCAACCCAGAAGAGGATGGTTATTGAATTTTAATCTCCTAAAGCAAAATAACTTTCAACACCAGATCCTGTATCAGGCTAAACTGAGTTTCGTTTATGATGGAGAAATTAAATACTTTAATGACATTCATATGTTCAAGAAATTTGCCATAACCAAACCAGCTCTTCAGGATATTCTCAGACCTATCCTCCATAATGACGACCCCAATCCTTTACCACAAAATTAAACTGACTCAGAAACTTTTGATCAAACTCCAACTTCCACAATGGTGAAAGGATTAAAAATGTCCACTGGACTTTCGAAAAACTTGATACTCAAAATATTACAAGGTTTATCAATACTCTTAATGTGAATGGCTTAAATTGTCATTTAAAGAGGCACAGGATGGCTGACTGAATACATTCCTTGCATCTTCTCAGTACATCATGGAATAAAAGTTGAATTTAGTAACAACAGGAATCTGCATACTCATAAAAAAATGGAAGTTAAATAACCTTATGTTGAGTGATAACTGGCTCAGAGATGAGATTAAGAAGAAAATTGCCAAATTTCTTGAAGAAAACGACAATGAAGACACGAATTACCATAACCTCTGGGATTCCACAAAGGCAGTCTTAAGAGGGAAATTTATAGCACTGCAAGCCTTCCTAAAGAGAACCCAAAGAGAAGAAGTTAACATCTTAATAGGACATCTCAAGCAACAGAATAAGGAAGAACACTCCAACCCCTAACCCAATAGAAGAAAAGAAATAACCAAAATTAGAGCAGATTTAAATGAAATTGTAAACAAAAGAATTATACAACAGATCAATAAATCAAAAAGCTGGTTTTTGAAAAGGTCAATAAAATAAATAAACCTCTGTCTAACCTAATCAGAAAAAGAGTAAAATCTCTAATTTCATCAATCAGAAACGACAAAGAGGAAATAACAACAGACTCCTCAGAAATTCAAAAAATCCTTAATGAATATTACAAGAAAATTTATTCTCAGAAATATGAAAATCTGAAGTAAATTGACCAATACTTGGAAGGACTTTACCTTCCAAGACTTAGCCAAAATCAAGCAGAAATGTTGAACAGGCCTATATCAAGTTCTGAAATAGCATCAACCATACAAAATCTTCTAAAAAGAAAAGCCCAGGACCAGATGACTTCACATCAGAATTCTACCAAACCTCTAAAGAGGAACTAGTACCTGTATTACTCAACCTGTTCCAAAATGTAGAAAAAGACGGAAGACTACCCAACACGTTCTATGAAGCAAACATCACCCTGATCCTCAAACAAGGAAAAGACCCAATAAGAAAAGAAAATTATAGACCAATATCACTAATGAATATTGATACAAAAATATTCAACAAGATCCTAAGAAACAGAATCCAGCAACATATCAAACAAATTATACATCATGACCAAGTCGGTTTTATCCCAGGGTCTCAAGGCTGGTTCAACATACGTAAATATATAAGTATAATTCAGCACATACACAAATTAAAAAACAAAGACCATATGATTATCTCAATTGATGCAGAAAAAGCTTTTGATAATATCCAGCATCCCTTCATGATCAGAACACTTAAGAAAATTGGTATAGAAGGGACATTTCTTAAACTGATAGCGTTCATCTACACCAAACCAACAGCCAATATCGTATTGAATGGAGTTAAATTGAAATCATTTCCACTCAGATCAGGAACCAGACAAGGCTGCCCATTGTCTCCACTGCTCTTTAAGATTGTAATTGCAGTTTTAGCCATCAGAATTAGTGAAGTAAAGGTGATCAAGGGTATCCATATAGGGTCAGAAGAGATCAAACTTTCGCTCTTCGCAGATGATATGATTGTATATCTGGAAAACACCAGGGATTCTACTACAAAACTCTTAGAAGTGATCAAGCAATACAATAGCATCTCAGGTTACAAAATCAACATTCATAAATGGTAGCCTTTATATATACAAACAATAGTCAAGCTGAAAAAACATTTAAGGACACTATTCCATTCACAGTAGTGCCAAAGAAGATGAAATATTTGGGAGTTTATCTAACAAAGGATGCAAAAGGTCTCTATAAAAAGGACTATAAAACTCTAAGAAAAGAAATAGCTGAAAATGTTAACAAATGGAAAAACATACAGTGCTCATGTATGGGAAGAATCAACATTGTTAAAATGTCTATACTACCTAAAGAAATATATAATTTTAATGCAATCCCTATTAAAGCTCTACTGTCATACTTTATAGATCTTGAAAAAATAATAGTTCATTTTATATGGAATCAGAAAAAACCTCGAATAGCCAAGACATTAGTCAGAAATAAAAACAAATAGGAGGAATCACACTACCTGACCTCAGACTATACTATAAATCGATAGTGACCAAAACAGAATGGTACTGGCATGAAAACAGAGAAGTAGATGTCTGGAACAGAAAAGAGAACCAAGAGGTGTCCAGCTACTTACTGTTATTCAATCTTTGACCAGCCAATTAAAAAAATTTAATAGGGAAATTAAACCCTATTTAATAAATGGTGCTGGGTGAACTGTCTGGCAACCTGTAGAAGATTAAAACTGGACCCACACCTTTCACCATTAACTAAGATAGACTCTCACTGGATTAAACATTCAAATTTAAGACATGAAACTATAAAAATACTAGAAGAGAGTGTAGGCAAATTCCTTGAAGAAATCAGTTGGGTGAGTACTTCTTGAGGTGGATCCCCCGGACAATTGAAGCAGCTTCAAAAATACACTACTGGGACATGATTAAACTAAAAAGCTTCTGCACAACCAAGAACACAGTAAATAAAGCAAGCAAACAGCCCTCAGAATGGGACAAGATATTTGCAGGTTATGTCTCTGACAAAGGTTTAATAACCAGAATCGACAAAGAACTCAAGGGTATAAGCAAGAAAAGAACAAGTGAACCCACCGCAGGCTGGGAAAGGGACTTGAAGAACAACTTTTCTGAAGAATACAGGTGCACGGCCTACAGACATATGACAAAATGCTCAACATCTTTTTTTTTTTGCATCAATGCATACAGTTATGATTTAATAAAAGAATTAAAAAAGAATGAAGACATCTAATCATAAAAAAACTTTATGACAATTCAAATAAAATTCTATTTAATTTTCACAAGTCACAAAATATTAGGTCTTTACATTTTTTCAAATCATTTAAATTGCAAAAAACATTCAAAGCTCACAGGGAAAGAGCCAGATCTGGCCCACAGAACAGTTTGCTAACACCTGTTCTAGAGGATTGTTATACTTTTCCATCTCTGAACTTCTAGGTGCTTCTCCAAGTGTAGTTTGTTCCTTCAAATTATCCCTGTATCTGCTCCCATGTCTGTTCCTAAGAGAGGACTTTCTTAAAATCCATTACCTTTTTTCTCTTTGCATTCTTGTGCTTTTAATTATTTACTTTTTTACTCACACAGCTATGATCATGATCAACATCTTTAATCATCAGGGAAATGCAAATCAAAACTTCCTTGAGATACCATCTAACTCCAGTAAGATTAGCCCATATCACAAAATCCCAAGACCAGAGATGTTGGCGTGGATGTGGAGAAAAGGGATCACTTCTACACTGCTGGTGGGAATGCAAATTAATACATTCCTTTTGGAAAGATGTTTGGAGAACATTTAGAGATCTAAAAGTAGATCTGCCATTCAATCCTATAATTCCTCTACTAGGTATATACCCAGAAGACCAATAATCAATCATAACAAAGATATTTGTACCCGAATGTTTATTGCAGCCCAATTCATAATTGCTAAGTCATGGAAAAAGCCCAAGTGCCCATTGCTCCACGAATGGATTAATAAATTCTGGTGTATGTTCACCATGGAATATTATGCTGCCTTCAAGAAAGATGGAGACTTTACCTCTTTCATGTTTATATGGATCAGCTGGAACATATTCTTCTTAGTAAAGTATCTCAAGAATGGAAGAAAAATTATCCAATGTACTCAGCCCTACTATGAAACTAATTTATGGCTTTCATATGACAGCTATAACCCGGTTATAACCTAAGAATATGGGGAGGGGGGAGAGGGTTGGGTGGGAGTGGTGAGGATGTGCAGAGGGAGGGTGATTGGTGGGATTACACCTTAGTGCATATTACAAGGGTAAATGTGAAATTTAGTAAATGTAAAATATAAATGTCTTAAAGCAATAACTAAGATAATGCCAGGAATGCTATGTTAACCTGTGTGATTAAAATGTGTCAAACTGGGGGAGGTGGAGCAAGATGGCAGCCGAGAATATTGTCTGGGCAACACGTGATCTCCTGAGGTATGGGATGTTAATCACAATGTTGATACAGGTGTACAAGATGGAGACTAGAGGTCTCTGCTGATTTCTCAGACCCCACAGGCTTGGGAGCCCAAATGTCTCCTCAGCCCACTTAAAAGACACTCCAAACTGTGAACCTTGGCTAAAGAGAAGCTTTCTGAGATAAGGATGTAAAGTCTTCTTCTGGACTTTGGTGATGCTTATTCTTCTCTTGATATCCTGTAACTTAAATGGTGTAATGAAAACTTTTTTTTTTTTGAGACGGAGTCTCAAGCTGTCACCATGGGTAGAGAGCCATGGCATCACAGCTCACAGCAACCTCAAACTCTTGGGCTTAAGCGATTCTCTTGCCCCAGCCTCCCAAGTAGCTGGGAATACAGGTGCCCACCATAATGACCGGCTATTTTGTTGTTGTTGTTGCAGTTGTCATTGTTGTTTTAGCAGGCCTGGGCTAGGAAGCATCATATAGTACACAAATATCGTCACATTCTTTGTCCATTAAGAGAAGTCTATCCACATAACAGTTCCCCAGACTTTTTTTGTCACCAATTTTCCAATCATGTTTGTTCCAAGTCCCAGACCATTGATCTAGAGCATTGTGCCCACAGCCCATAAAATTGATGAACGTTTATGTTTAGGGGGACACTTCTCATGTAACTTGTGTCTTCCTCATGTAGCTTCCTCATGTAACTTGTGTCTTCAGGGTCTTCTCAAGCCCATCCTTGTATATACCACTCCTTTTGCTGTGTGTGGCCAAATTTATGGCTTGGTGGGCCAGATAACACCTATTTCATGATGAGAAGCTTGGGTTGTGTGGTAAGTTGGCGACACATGATTAAATGTTAGTCTCTACTAAGGTCCAATAGGAAGCCAAAAGCTGTTTCTCAAAAATGAAGCACTTATCCAGAGATGATGGCAGCATTTTCCTTTAAAACCCTAAGGCCTGCACTTGATTCACATATGGGTCCTGGAAAAGGCTTCAAACAGCATCTTTATCTGTAAGTAACCTTTCAAGAACCATTAGATTGGCTGAATCAAGGAGCCCAAGTAACGGAGTAACTTTCATGGCAATCTGAACCTGTTGTGGAGCCTTCTCTTGACCTCACTCCAAACCAAGCTCTTTTACATTTTGCACAGTCCAAATAGGTGAGTTGAATCGGATGTAGTAGAAACCACTACTATGCATCTTTCAAGTCCTTGGCAGTGGTTCTAATCTCTGTCCTCCAGGAATGTGTAATTGTTTTTAGCTTACTATGTTCCTACATGGGGACAGCTCTCATGGTTTTCACTTGGTCTTTTCTATTGTTATATCCCTCAATCCACAATCAGGGAACAAATGTGTCAGTTCTGTCAATTGCCAAGTACATCTATTTCATTTATTAAATTAATAGGGAAATAACCACAGAATGGGTTTGGAGATACAATAGACCCTCCATGAGATACATCTGAGCTACAACTATCCTGATCACCTAACTTTCATAAGCCCTTACTCTAATTGGTGGATCACAATGATATTTTGTGTCACCTGGAACTGAACGGCAGATTTGAGTCCTTCAACCCTAGATTCATCCCCTTTATTCACATTTTCATTTTCCAGATGTAAGATGTGACTCTACAATGAAAGGAAGTTGCAGGCCCTCCAAAGGGTATATTTGAAGATAAGGTCAGAAAGACCCTCTCAAATTGAAATTACTAAGAATCAACAGATAATGGAAATTAGTAAAAAGAGGCCAACCTGGAGAGATGGCTTATGCTTGTAATATTGTTATCTGAGTGTTTTCCACTTTTCTATAAAGGAAATTATGTCTTCTAAACATAATCAATAATATCAGGGCTTCATAAGTTCAATCAGGCTGATCTTAAGTAGAAACAACTGGAATGGAATTCATTGGTAGAGGTTGGGTGTGTGAGAGAGAGTTATCTCTCTGGTTCCACTGTAGCAAGGATGAAGTAACTGTTGTGTTGTCATAACAAAAGGAAAGTTTGCACTGAGTCTTGAAAAGTAGGGCCTAAACCCAAGAATCTGTTGGTGCTCATCAGCAATGTGCAAGGAGGAGAGCATTTTATGGAGCAGATATATTGTTTCTAAGGAGGTATATTCTACTATAGAGTGAGAAAATTTCCCAGGTTCCTTCATGCTCTGCAACAAGTATCTGCAAAGATTAGCCGATTCCTTTTGCTTAGAGTCCAGCTGCACACAGCCTCTTCTGATTTACATAATAATAGATCATATTTTTGTGAGTGTTTATTATGTGACAGGCTTAGTTATACCTTGGTTTGAGTCAACACACTAAACAGGTTGCTTTATTTCACTACTTTAATTTCCCCTTGTGTTTAGATCAAAATAGGGACCAGTCACTGATGAAGCCAAGTACTTTAGAGCTTATTTTCAGACACATGCCCTCTGGTTCTGAAGAAAAACTGCTTGGTCCCTGGGTGAGCCCCTTTTGGAGTGACTGTGCACTTCAGGTGTTCTCTTAAAATATCCCCCATTTCCCACTTCCTGTCTCACAGGGAGAAAAGCAGCCTTTAAATGCCCTATGAAGACTCAGATGGCTTTCCACTTGGAGTCACCCCTTCTACTGCTGGAGGTTATGTTCACCCTCTTTTGAGTATCAGTCTTTCTATCAAACTTTCCCTTCAATAAACCCTGTCCTGTTGCTTATCCACATGGTCTGTGATTTCAGTCTTCAAACCCTGAGACCGAGGACTTGGCATAGAGAGAAGTTCTGGCAACATGTTTGAGGGCTTACTGGGATTTGAGATCTTCTGTGATAAGTGATAGTATCATTGCTTCACTATATAGTCATGATAATGGAGACTGAAAATTTAAGTACCTGCCAGTCATTACACACTAATAGCATGGCTGCTGACCATGAAGTCATGGGTGACTGGGGCCTGGGCCTTTGAATTCCCCTCAACAACAGCAAAGGCTGCAGCCCCTGAAGGGGCCATGGCTCACCCTGCAAGTTGATCAGAGCAAAGGAGAGTGAGAGAATGTTGGAAGGCTTCTAGACCCATTTTGTTTCCAATATCTTTCTCTGGTTGAGAGTCAAAGAGTGAGCAGAACCATTAGTCAGAGGTCCTAGAGTCCTCTGAAGTGATCCCATGTCACTGACAAACCTTCTGGCAAAATTCCTCTTTGAACACCACTCTCCCAGCACTTTTACTGTCAGCTCATGTTTCTTGGGTCCCAAGCCTATTTTGCTTCTTATCTCTATAGTCTATCTCTAAGCTCTCTCTTCCAGTCTGGAAAAGGGAGGGTTTACCTCTGTAAGATATTTTTCTTGTGGTTTGTGCATGTGCTTTGCTTAGTAATGATTGCATGTTGGTAAGGGACTGATATGTGTGTTTATTTAAGCTTGTGTTGACTCTTCTAGTGTTTCTCAGCTGCTTTGAGTGTATTTTAAAGGGTACTCTTTATTGCCTTTCTTTCTAAATTTTATTTCAATTGGCTTTCTTACACAATTGCAACAGAGGCTGAACTGTGTTACAATTAGACAATAAGAGACCAAAACACTTGACTCCAAAGGGAAGGGGCATTTCACTCCTCCCAGAAGGCTTCCTTGCGTGACCAGGAACCCATGTGGGAGTAGTCTGGGGTGACGCCCAAAGGCAAGAGTTATCCCATAGGGAACCTCCCCCAAATTAATTAAAGTATGGCTTACCCAAGAAATGCACGTAAGAGCTGATCTGTGTTTTGAGCCCTCTTGGAAGTTTTAGACTTCCAGAGAGAGATTATAGTTCAGCTCCTTCTTCAAAAGATGGTAAAGAAAAAGCCTTCTCAAAATGAAGAAAGGTAAAGAAAATGACCCTCGGCACCCTATTTTTTTCTCTCATCTATTGGTATAAATGTAATAGTTCAAAGGCATGCTAAATTTTTCTAAGACTTCAGCTAGTTGTGACTAACTTGGTACAAAGCTTTTGACTGAAGAAAGTGTTTAACCTACTGGTATGGTATTAAAATGCTTGT
The DNA here is from genome assembly GCF_027406575.1 of Nycticebus coucang. Taxonomy (NCBI): domain Eukaryota; kingdom Metazoa; phylum Chordata; class Mammalia; order Primates; family Lorisidae; genus Nycticebus; species Nycticebus coucang. The sequence continues at coordinate 84,537,865 of NC_069804.1, forward strand.
TCAAACCACCACTATAGTGTTAAAATGTCTCTAAATGGCCAACTTGCCACTATAATGTTAAAGGTCTCTCAAAGCCATTTTCTTCAGCTTTGATTTTACTGAGCTTGGCTATTGTTACCTTGCAAGGAAGAAAGGAGGGTGTAAAACATGGCACTTATCTGTCTTCCTGGGGTGGTAAGAAGAGAAAAGGGAGTTGAAACATGGCACTAGTAGTATTAAAAGGCTTATTCATAATGGGGTATTGAAAAGGGACATTCCAAGGAACTCTTCACTGGAATGCCTCCTCAACAATTTCAATGGCTAAAATCAACAATCCAAGCCCAGAGTTTACTGGGAAATTAGGAAAAAGACTATACAGCAGTGCAATGAGACTGGGGAAAAATGGATAAAAAAGTTGTTCTCTGTAACTTGAACAGAGACTCAGTTCCAATAAGTTCCAAGAAGCATCAGTAGAGCCACTAAGTCTGGCCAAATCTGCTCTTTCCTCCTGTGGCTTGTGGAATAGATAAACCTAGTGGGTAAAAATCAGTATGCCAGTAAACTTGAATAAATCTGGGCAAGTGACTTACTGTGGGGGTCATGCACCTCAGTGAACTCTTCCAGCACATGAAGGGACATCTCTATTGTTGGAACAAGAGGGCTCTTTCAATGTATAGAGAGATGCCTCCATGGTTGGAGTCAATGGACTCCTGCAGCCCACAGGGGAAATGCTCTGTGGCTGGAGAAAGTGGGGCCTTGTAGCCCATGGAGAGGATCTCTAGGTCTTAATCCAGGTCAGTTTTTTTGGCCATATCTCTAGTTGTCAGTCTGGGTCAGAGCTCCAGCATGCTTGTGCCTCTATCCAGATCTCTAGTTATTCTCTGTGGCTGGAGGAAGGAGAAAGGGGAAGATGACAAGGCACAGATCTTTGGCTGCCATTGAGTCATCTCCTTAAATACTGTCTTTTGTCTTCTCTCATAAATGGAGAATTTCTTCTGAACTGTTAGCACCCCATGAGGAAACTAAGATGTATTTTACTAGTATTGGAACCCTAAGAAAGGAATGCTTAATTTTTCTGTATACTAAAGCTCAGTGATAATCCAGTTCCCTCGAGGCAAGCAACAATTGCTGGAAGACACCTTGAGCTATATCATAGGTTATCTTATTTTGTTAAAATAAACTAGCCCTTCTAGCTGAAATGGTCTCTACAACTAGTCAGAAATTCCCAAGAAAGACACTTCCACCTTATTTTGATTTGCTGATGACACCTTCCCTGCCTTCTCCAGCACCTTTAGGGCAGCAAGAGAATTAGCCTAAGAAAAAAAGCCAGTCCCAGACACTTCCTATGACTCTGCAGGCATGGTAATATAAAAACTCCTTGAATGTGTACTCGTTTTGCTTTAATTAAAGAAAACAAGTTAAAAGTGGTTTGGAAAACTTTTCCTATAATTCTGGTAAGTATGTAAATGTCTTACGAAAGTTAAGATTTTGACCTCTCCTGGAGAAGTGTAAGATTGTTGATTAAAAAACCTTAATGAAAATAACTTTACTTTCCCCCCAAAAGTTTGCTAAAAGATTGACCCACAATTGGGACAGATTAATCAGGACTTTGTTTCCAAATGCCATGCCTGTGGAAAGAATCATACAAACGACTGCCCACTGTCTGAATGATAGATACCTTTCTACCTGCCTTTTAGAAATGAGGGAGGAAAATATGGATTATAGGTTACTAGAAAGTATAAATGAATAAGGGGAAACAGATTTATAAATTAACCTAAAAGAATTATTAAGAAAATAATTATTAAGAAATTATATATAAACCAGCACATTGTACCCCATAAATACATTAATGTATACAGTTATGATTTAATAAAAATAAAAAAGGAAAAAAATAAAATAAAAAGAAAATATTATGTTTTAAATAATTTTGGCCAATGGGGGGTGGAGCAAGATGGTGCACTAGAGACAGCTTCTCTGCAGCTGGGCGTAGTAAGATTAGGGAGAGAAGATTCCAGGCACCTCTGGCTTGTGGGCTGTGCTGAAACACATCCTTTCAGGGTCACAGGGAGGCAGCAGGAGACTTCAAGACCCCAAGAGGAGGATGAAAGCAGTGGAGTAGCGGTGAGTGTTTGCATTTTAGCAGAGGGTGGTTGGCTGTGGCAGTGAGAGTTTGCAGAGTACTTGGGCACTTGGTGGAGTTACTTTGGGAGAGCTTGGGCAAGCAAGCAAGTGACTTTGAACAGAACCCAGAGGCCAGGACTGAGCCGCTGAGGTGGAGCAGAGCTTTTGCTATTCAGCAGCATGCTGGGCACAACCATTGTGGGAGAGCTACCTTGTAGGCTTGGCCATTGGGGTCTTAGAGTGAGGCTCATTCTGGCATGTGTGGTAAGTGGGCAGCCACTTCTGCCCACTTATCAGTCAGACAGCATAGTGACACATGTTTTCTTGGAAAAGTCACTGTGTAGCCAAGGGACATGGTTTGGATTGGTCAAGGGGTGTCTATTAACTGGGCTGAGGAGAGCTTCAGGCTCCCCAATCCTGTGGACTTTGAGGGCAAAGAAGTCAGCAGAGGCTTCCAGTCTTCATCTTATACAGCTGTATCAGCATTGTGATTAGTACTTCCTATCCCAGAAGACTATATAATATCAGAGTCACTATATATATATATATATATATATATACATATATATACTCAGAGGCAGAGTATATCAGAGGCACGGTAACTTCAAGAGCAGGAGGAAGGGAAAGGAAAAAGTAGGGCAATGAAACAGACAAAAACAAAACACTCATTAGGAAGAAACAGCAGAAAAATCCAGGCAACATGAAAAACCAGAACAGAACCAACCTCCCAAGGGATCGTGAGGTAGTTACTGCAGAGGATTCCACTTATAAAGAAATGTTAGAAATGACAGAAAGGGAATTTAAAATATGAATGGGAAAAACAATGAAGGAGAGGCAGAGCATGATGGCAGATGGGAAAGATGTTTAGCCAAGCTCTCCTGGAGCAACAGGGGAGAGAGAGAGGGATAGACCATTCTTGGCATGGAATTTTGGCATAGAGTGGTAATTTGAGGTGTGCAGTAAGGTGGTGGACTTTTGGACTTGCAGAGGCCAAGCACACCAGACAAGTTTCTGTGAGCATACCCTGACGGTGGCAGCCCCCTCATGGAGGTCCCAGAAGAACTGTCACAGTTTTAGGTTCTTGGGGGAAGCTAGGCTTGAGTGGAAAGACTGGAGACGTGTGCACCCCGAGCAGAATTTGGCGGCCAGTTTGGAGTGCTTTCTGGAGTGGTTCTGCTGTGGTTTGGCAGCGGGTGAAACGTCCGTAGGAGGAAAGTCCCCAGACAGGGGGCCACCATTGTCATAAAGGTCGCCATAAGGTTATGAGGGCGGGCCTCTTGCTGAGGGACTAAGGCGCAGTGTTCTGAGTTCTGTCTGGGGGGCAGTGGACCTACCATCGTGACAGGCCCAGGGACTCCCACACTCCAAGGGAACTGTTGTAGGGGAAATCTGAGACCTGCCTCTGAAGAATTTTTGAGAGCTGTGGAATCCCAGATCGGTAGGGCTTGAGCGCTGAGTGGGTGAACTGGCAATCACCAGGAACAACTGAGATGGGAACCAGCTCTAAGCCTGGGACCAGAGAGAGGCTAAGGGCTGTTTTGTTTGTCCGCCAAATTCACTGCTCCACCTGGTGTCCAGGAAGTATATTGCAACATAAAAACATAAATATATTCCTACTAAAGTTAGATCCCTACGTCATATATATGTGTTACATATATAAACATATATATATGTTTTAAAATTTTTTTCCTCTTCTTTCCTTCCTCTATTGGTTGGTGAGATTGCTTACATCAGGCTATTTGATTTTTTTTTTTAATCTTGTTTCAATGTGTTTCAGTTTTAGCTAAGTTGTTTGGTGGGTTCTTTTCCTAACTTGAATTTTTATCTTCAACAAAAGCAAGGGCTCCTGTATTTTTTTTTTCTTTTGGTTGTAGAATTTTAGCTTGATTTATTATCTTTCCCTACTTCACTCCTCGGCATTCTCTCAGTTGATAGAGACTCTTCTACCTTTCTCATCTCTCCCACATAAAGTGCTTCTGCATCAGCTAAGACATCCCCCCCATTTTTTATTTCTTCTTGGTTTATTGTCTTTCTTCTTTTTTCTTTATTCCTCTTCCTTCCCTCTCTGTTTTTTTATTCAACAGTACATTTAATTTCCTTTATCTATTTTTATTTTCATTTTCTCTTCTTTTTCCACCCTTTCTTTGCTGAGGATGGGTGTGATACAGTGGTGGTCTGGCACATAGACCACAGCAGTAGTCTGGATCAAGGAGGCCAGGAGAACTTTCTAACGTTGGCCCCAGGAAGAAAGAATTAGGAAGATCATGCTGCAGAACTTTTCTGTTTTTCTTTCTTTTTTCATCCTTACTCAATTTTTCCTTCTTAGTTTTAGTGTTTGCTCTTTTTCTTCCCTTCCTATTTTTGGCAGAGGAAGGAAAGGAATGCCTGATTTAGAGGAACCCACCCAGTCCAGCTCTTCAAAATCCTTGAGCTAAAGATGTGGCCATAGCACCATGCTGAACAATAACATTTCTTCTATCACTTTCATTCTACCTTCCTGTCCTTCTTCTCTCCTGTTCTTCAACTTTCTTCTGTGATTCCCCCTCCCCCTTTTTTGCTTTTCTTTCTATTGTTTTTCTTGCTTTTATCTTCCTCTTGCCTTCCTTTTCTTCTCCTTTGTTTCCCTTTTCTCTTGCTTCTCCTTGCTCACTCCAACCCTCCTTTGCCTTCTGACCTCATACAAAGAAGCCTCTTTATCACCAAAAATCTGAGACAAGGTAACTTTGAGCAAAGGAGGAAGTGAGAAGAAGAAAGGTGCACAAGAAGGTGAACAAAAAGAAAGCACACATGAGGAGGAACCAAAAGAACAATTCAGGCACCATGAATAACCAAAATAGAGCAACTTCTGTAAGGTACGAAAAGGCAATTTTTAAAGAAGACTCCTTCTATAAAGAATTAATGGATTTGACAGAAAGGGAATTTAAAACATGAATGATGAAGACAATAAAGAGATTGGATGAGAAAATGGGAAGACAGAACTAAAAGTCATATGAGAGATACATAGAATATAGAAAAGATACAGATTCCCTTAAAGAAATGAAGGAGACAATCAGGGAATGTAAAGAAACAGTAGAAAGTATCAAAAATAGATTAGATCACAGAGAAAAAAGAACATCGGAGTTAGAGGATAAAGTCTTAGAGTTAACACAGGTAGTTAAGGAATAAAACTATGTCCTACAGAAAACCTTGCGTACTACCTGTGTGAGGAAATATGTCACAACAAGACCAGTTATACAGGAAATACTTAGACTTATTCTAAATAATGACCACCACCAAAGTAAATACTTAGAAGCCAAAGGTCAGAGCTTAGCTTCCATGTTGGTACAAAGGATAAAACTACACTACAGGCTCGGTGCCTATAGCTCAGCAGTTAGGGCACCAGCCACATACACCGGGGCTCAAGGTTTTGAACCCAGCCTGGGCCTACCAAACAACAATGACAACTACAAAAACAACAAGAAAAAATTAGCCGAGCATTGTGGCAGGCACCTGTAGTCCCAGCTACTTGGGAGGCTGAGGCAAAAGAATCACTTAAGCCTAAGAGTTTGAGATTGCTGTGAGCTGTGGTGCCACAGCACTCTACTGGGGGGATATGGGGAAACTGTCTGGAAAAAAAAATTACACAAAAAACTATCACATAATAATGAAGAGTGAATAGTGAAAGGTTCTAGACTGAAAGATAAAAATCATTCCAAGGCAGGAGATGAAAGGAAGGCGAGATCCAATTTGTGCAATCAAAGTGGCTTTTATTCCACTCTCTCCAGGTGAGATTCCTGACTAGGGAGAAATCCACACGTGGGCTATTGTAGACAGGGATTTAAAGGGTTAGGGCAGTCAGGATTGGTCTGTCCACAGCTTTACCTGGGCAGGTAGGTGGGACAAGATTAGAGACGTCTGGATTGGTCAGTTCACTATTTCCTGGGAGAGATATGCTTCCCAGAAAAGGGATCCTTCCTGGGTGGGTTGGTAACTTGATTCTATCATTCTCAACTTGCTAATCTATTATAAGGCAGTGGATGATGGGCATGGCATCTCTCAGGCTGCTTCCTGCTGATGGAGGGGGCTGAGTGGACTGCCTGTAAAAAGAGAATGGGAGGGTGAAAGGAAGTGACGTTTACAGGAATACTTCTGGATTTTCAGTCAAAGCTGGTTGGTATTCAGTAAGGTGAGGTTATGAATGGTTTTGGAGTGACTGTCTGGTCAATAAATCAAGACATGAGGCAAAGAATTGCTGATCTGTAACTGAGAATGATAAGGATTATAATTAGTGACTTTATCATCAGTCGAGGTTGGTGGGTAGGAGAGAAAGGCCAGAATAGACAGGAAGGGTAGCCAGAAGGAAAAAAATATAAGGAAGAAGAGTATTGGGTGCCTTCAAGGAGAAAGTCTTGGAAGGTGCCCTGTAGCTGCAGATCTTTAAAGGCTTGAAGGAGGTCATCCCAACTTTGAACATGTGAGAGTAGCCAGGCATCCTGAAAAAAGTTATGAAGAAAAGGAAAAATTGGGGAAGGATGTTACACGTTTATTAGGAAGTGGATTCTTCAAGGATCCTACTGAGTTTAAGGTGGTGTGGGATAGTACTTGTGACTTCCAGTGATAGTGCTTCAGTGTTGGAAGTTTTTCTGTAGGACACAGTTTTGTTTGGGATTGGTGAATCCAAACTGGGGGGTTCACAAGGTAAACAGCCATGAGGGTGATGTAAAGAACCATGTGAGGGCTTGTCCAATGAGGAGATAAAGTCTTGCGAGGAAAGGAAGATTTGAAGAGAACTTGTTGCCCTGCCAATTGGTCTGTGACTTTCTATGCTGAGGGTTGGGGTTAAAGATGATTGATTGTTTTTCTAAGTTAATCTCTAGTTTCCTCAGGGAAACTGGAGAGTCTGGGGGAGGGTCAGGGTCTAGAATAATAGTTCTGCCATACATTATTTCACAAGGGCTATAAAAGAGGGGTTTGTGAGGGGTAGAGAAAATTCAGAGTAAGGAGATGGGGAAGAGCTTAATCCAATCTTGTTTTTGTTGGAGTACTAATTTTGTGAGATCTTGTTTAAGGATGCTATTCATCTTTTCTACTTTCCCTGATGATTGGGGTCTGTAAGGCACATGTAGAAGCCATTGAATTACTAGTGCTTGTGAGACTTGGGAGGTGATCTGGTTAATAAAAGCTGGGCCATTGTTGCTCTGAATAGAGCTGGGGAGATGGAATCTAGGAATAATGTGGTGACCTTTACAGTGCATAATGGAAATTTCCTTTGGAAGTGTAGCTGCATTTAGGAGGTCTTTAATAAGTGTGGCATTGATGTTAGAGGACCCTTGGGTGGTAATTAATCCCCTTTCTTGCCACATGGCTGCAAGGTGGAGTTGTAAGGCTTTAGTGAGGGCTAAAAGTTCTGCTTGTTTGTGAGGGAGTGCTGAGTAGCACAGTAACAGAGGTGATAATGTGGGAAGAAGACACAATAGCAGAACCTGCTTTGGCAATGGAGTGAGCAGTGGGCTTAAAAGAACTGTTATCAATAAACTAGATGACGTCATGATTAGTTAAGGGAAAAAGAGAAATATTGTAGTATTACAATAGGATCCACAGGGAGGTCAAATTGAGAGAATGGAGAGGTTGTTGGGGACGGGTTGGAGAGGAGCAAAATGGGTAGTGAGAGGTGGAAGCTGGCAGGAATTGTCAAGGTTGCTTGCAATTTTGAGAGAATATCTCTGCCTAGTAGGGGAACATTACATGAGGGAATAATAAGGAATGAATGTGACAAAGAGTGTCCAGAAAATGTGTATCATAAAAGTGGAGTAATGGGAGGATGGATTACATTTCCATCAATACCCATCACTGAGATCTGTCTGTTCTAAATGACCTTTATAAGCTGGAAGCATGGAAAAGATTGCCCCCATGTCTATTAAAAAAGAAATCAACTTACCTTTCACTAGCAAAATCGTTAGAGTGTAGATTTTGTAATTATCCAGGGGGCACTCTGATTCTTCAGGAACCATGAATCTTCAACATCTAGGTACAATAGGTCAGGAAATTCAGGCACATTTGAGGTGCATCTGCAAAACAGGTTCTCAGGAGAACCTGGGCAGAATTCAGCCCCATTCTAGGAGTGTCTGTGAACCAAATTCTCAGAAGAACTGGGAAGCTGGACATGATTCAGCCCCATTCTGGGAGTGTCTGTGAACCAAATTCTCAGAAGAACTTGGGCAGTTAAACTTCCTCTGCAGGCTGGACACAGTTTGTGAGGAGGGTTTGGGTTTGGCTTTGGGCATAGTTTTTCCCAGTGACCTGGCCTGCCACATTTAAAACATGGTCCCAGGGGAAATATCATTTTTTTTCAGAGTACCCTGGAGAATTTTGAGAAACTGCCAGGTTTTGTCTGATGGCAGAAGCCAATATCTGGAATTCTGAGAGCCACTGCCTCTTAAGAGCATCCTCATGATTATTAAAAACTTTAAAAGTCAGGTCAATAAGATCTTGCTGAGGGGTTTGGGTGCTCTGGGGGGATTTTTGCAGTTTTTTCTGGATGTCAGCTTCAGACTGAGAGATAAAGTGTATGTTAATAATGAATCTGCCTTCATGGCTCTCTGGCGAAAGGGTAGTACATCACTGGAGAGCTTCGTTAAGATGAGCTAAAAACTGGGCAGGATTTTCATTCTGTTTTTGGGTGATTTCTCTTAACTTACCATAATTGGCAGACTTATGGGCTGCTTTTTTTAGTCCCTCTAAGAGTCACTGGACCATGTGGTTACAGAGGTAGATCCCAGCAGCATCAGTTTGATAATTCCAATTGGGGTTCTCCTGGGGAACAACCCTAGTGCCCTCTGGCAGACTTTGATCTATTCTGTGTATGTCTTCAGCATAAATTTGGGCTTGAGTTCAGACTTGCTCTCTTTCCTCTGAGGATGATATATAAATCATGCCAGGTTAAATCATATGATTGATTTAGATATCTAAATTCTTGAGAGTATTTTGTGGGATCTATAGAGAATGAAACTAATCTTTGAGTTATGTGGGGGAGGTCTGAGATAGAGAATGGGACATGAATCCTGACAATGCCTTCTGTTCCTGTAACCTCTCAAAGAGGGTGTAGGGCTTGTGGTATGTTGGAAGTGGAGGTCTCTACCCTATACTAGGTTGCCAGACCTAGGGTAGAGAAACTGGGTCTGGCACTTTTTTTCTGTCCCACTTCTGCCATTTTTTTTTCTCTTACTGCATGTTGGGGTATTGGAGAGTGCTGGAGGGGTGGAATTTTGTGGGTAGGGAGGAAGTTGAGGGGGTGTTATCTGCAAGATCAAAAGAAGACAATGAACAGTCAGATGAGTCAGAAAAATTCAGAGGTACTCACGCAAGGAGAATTTGAGAAGATTCACAGGTTAAACACAAGGAAGGAATGTTTCAAAGTGTGAGAAATGCATGAAAGTAAGGGATCTCCAACCATTTACCTAATTTGTGACGGTAATTTTTGAGATTACTGAGAATTGAGATCTCAAAGTTGCCATGTTTAGGCTAATGTGAATCACTGAACTGAATGGCTGAAAATGATCCAGCCCCACAGTAGGGCTGGAAAGACTGGCATTAGGACATTACCCAGACACTCAACATATGACTTCAGTCAAAAGAGGACTTGGCCTCTGTACATGACATTAACCAGCCAGAGGGGCTTGGGCCCACAATAGGGCACCAGGGGGACAAGACAGGGGAGAGGAAATTCAGCCTGTTCATGTGAGCACCAGTGGGGTGGATAAAAGGAGTCAAGAGATCATATACAAATATGCAAGAGTGCAAAAAGTGGGGGGAGAGGAGGAGGTTGAGTAGGAACAGGAAGAGGAAAGAAGTGAAGAAAAAGTTTTTACATAAGGGCTCACCTTATATGAAGTGGATGAAGGTTAGGCAAGATCAGAGAGTGTGCCGTTTCTCTTTGTCTCATGGGAACAAGGGCACATTCGGTTAAGTTTGGTGGAGTGTATTTTCAGTCCCACAAAGGGGCTTTACCCCAGGGAGTCACAGGCATCATATGAAAGGTTCAGGACCCAAAGATAAAAATCATTCTGAGGCGTGAGACAAAAGGAAGGTGGAGATCCAATTCATACAATCAATCAAAGTGGCTTTTATTCCACTGGGTATAAATCCACATGTGGGCTATGGTGAACAGTGATTTAATGGTTTAAAGCAGCCAGGATTGGTCTGTCCATAGCATTACCTGGGCATGTAAAAGGGGCAAGCTTAGGGAGGTCTGGATTGGTCTGTTCACTATTTACTGGAAGGGACATGTGTCCCAGGAAAGGTATCCTTCCTAGGTGGGTCAGTAACTTGATTTTACCAAATAGAATTTTACCACACTTATTGATGCTCTCAATAAATGTCATGGATTGAATTCCCTACTGAAGAGGCACAGGCTGGGTGATTGGATAAAAAAAAACACAAGCCATTCATATGCTATTTCCAGGAGACAAACCTAGCCCTGAAAGACAAATCAAGACTCAGGATTAAGGGATGGAAAACAGTGTTTCAAGCAAATGGAAATCAGAAGAAAGGAGGGTTTGCAATCTTATTCTCAGATACAAGTGGATTCAAAGCAACTGTAGTTAAGAAAGACAAAGATGGATGCTTCATACCAAGGAACAATACAGCAAGAAGGCATCTCAATTTTAAACATTGACACACCTAACAAATGCTCTCAGATTTTTGAAATAGACCTTCAGGGGTCTGAGCAATATAATATCCCATAACACCACGATAACAGGGGACTTTAACATCCCTCTCTCAGAGCTGGACAGATCCTCTAAACTGAAACTAAACAAGGATATAAAGGACTTAAATGTGACCCTAGAACAAATTGGATTAATAGACATATACAAAACACAACATTCCAAAGCAAAAGAATATGTCTTTTTCTCATCATCTTATGGCATATACTCCAAAATAGATCACATCCTAGTATACACATCAAACCTCAACAAAATTATACCATATCTCTTCTCAGACCACAAGGCCACAATGGTGAAGCTCAACTCCAACAAAATTATTCATCCCCACTCAAAGTCTTAGGAACTAAACAATCTTATACTGAATGATAGTTGGGTTTAGGAAGGGACAAAAGAGGAATTTGTTAATTTCTTCAAAAATAACAGCAATGAAGACACAAATTACTAAAACCTGAGGGATATACCAAAAGCAGTCCTGAGAGGAAAATTTATTGCACTAGATGCCTACCTTCAAAAATCAGAAAGTGACAGAATCAACAAATTCATGAACCATCTTATGGAATTGAAAAAAGAACAATATAACCCTAAACCCAGCAGAAGAAAATAAATAATCAAAAATTAAATCAGAGATTAATGAAATTGAAAACAGAAAAATCATTCAGAAAACTAATTTTAAAAGTTGGCTTTTTGAAAAAGTAAATGAAATAGATAAAACTTTGGCTAGACTTACTAGAAACAGAAAAGTAAAACCTCTAGTAACCTCAATCAGGAATGATAAAGGGGAAATGACAACAGATGCCACAGAGATGCAAGAGATTATCTCTGAATGCTACAAGAAACGCTATGCCCAGACATTGGACAATGTGGCGGAAATGGATCAATACTTGGAATCACACCCCCCCTCCAGACTTAATCAAGAGGAAATAGATCTCCTGAACAGACCAATTTCAAGTAATGAGATAAAATAAACAATAAAATATCTACCAACAAAAAAATGCCCTGGTCCAGATGGCTTCACATCAGAATTCTATCAACCCTTCAAAGAAGAACTTATTCCCATACTGCAGAAATTATTCCAAAAAATTGAGGAGGAAAGAATCTTCCCCCAACACATTCTATGAAGCAAAAATCACCCTGATACCAAAATCACGAAAAGATCCAATTAAAAAGAGAACTACAGACCAATTTTACTAATGAATATAGATGCAAAAATTCTCAATAAAATTTGAGCCAATAGATCACAGCTTAACATTGAAAAAGTCATACATCACAATCAAGTAGAATTCATCCCAGGGATGCAAGTATTGTTTGACATAAGCAAATCCATAAACATAATTCACCATGTCAACAGAAGCAAAAACAACGACCGAATGATCTCAATACATGTAGAAAAAGCATTCTATAAAATTCAACATCCTTTTCTAATTACAACTCTGAAGAATATAAGCATTGGCGGCACATTCCTTAAGCTAATCAAAGCCATCTATGACAAACCCACAACTAATATTATACTGAATGGAGTAAAACTGAAAGATTTTCCACTCAGAAGTGAAACAAGACAAGGTTGTCCTCTATCACCACTACTATTCAACATATTGCTGGAATTTCTAGCCAATACAATCAGGCAAGAGAAGGAAATAAAGGCCATCCAAATGAGGGCAGAGTAAGTGAAATTCTCCCTCTTTGCTGATGATATGATCTTATACTTAGAGAACCCCAAAACTCAACCACAAAACTCCTGGAAGTGATCAAAAAATACAGAAGTGTCTCAGGCTATGAAATTAATGTCCAGATCGCAGCAAGATGGCGGCCGAGTAACAGCTTCCTTGCAACTGGGCACAGTGAGTCTGGGGAGACAAGACTCCAGGCATCTCTGGCTGGTGGGATCTGCCTATAATAATCCCTTTGAGGACACAGGGCGTCAGCGAGAGACTTCAGGACCCCAAGAGGAGGACAAAAGCAGTGGAAAACTGGAAAGTGGTTGCGTGTGTTCATTCGGTCTAATCCTGCCAGCAGCTGAAAGTACAGCAGCAGTGAGACTGCAAACTGGAAAGGCCTTACCTGTGAGCTGTTTTGGTATTTTTGGACATAGTACTCAGTTGAACTGCCTTGGGAGAGCTAGAGCAGGAGTGTGAAGAGCTTTAGGTGTTGTCTAGGGCCCCAGACTGAGACGCTGAGCTGGACGGAGCTAACAGTGTTTGGCTGTGGGCCACACGGAGCCATTGTGAGAGAACTGCCCCAGCAAGCTTCGCCCTCAGAGTCACAGAGCAAGGATCAGGCGGGAGCTAGTAATCTAGTGGCTGAGCAGCCTAAAGGCTGGGAGTGAGCCGCCTTACAGCCTTAGCCCTCAGGGGCAGAGTAATACCAGTTTTGGCACACTGGGTAAGTGGATAGTCACTTCAGCAGTGATCCCAGTGACAAGCGCTTTCCTGGGAAAGCTTCTGCTTAGCCATGTTTAGAAGTTTCAAGTGTCTTTTAAGAGGGCTGAGGAGAGATTAAGGGTCTCCACCCTGCGGGGCTTGAGAAATCACCAGAGGCCTCCAGTCATATCAGCATTGTGATTAACATCTCATACCCCAGAAGATCACTTGTTGCCCAGACAATATTCAGCAAGATATATATACTGCTTTGTTTTGTTTTTTTTGTTGTTGTTTTGTTTTTTAATTTCAACCTTTTCCCTATAGATTTTTCTTTTCTTTTTTTCTTTCCTTTCTTTCTCCATTTTTCTAATTTAAATACAATTTCCCAGTGTTGCTTTTTTCAATAATTAGAGCTTCATTTTTGTGATTGTTTCTACACCTATTATTTGGTTTTCCCCCCAATTTTATCCTGTAAAGTTTTCTGTTTGCTTGTTTTGGTTTGATTTATAGCATTTTTGTCTTTACTCTCTACTTGGTGGAGGTGGGGTACTGTGTTCAAACAGGCTAGCAAAGAGCTGCTGACCTCAAGGGAACCACCCAAACCGGCATCCCCAGAAGTTGGGAGGTTTTCTAAGGTTGGGTCAAAGTACCCTATTATAAACCTTTATTGCTGTCTACATCTTTCTGTGCCTCTCTTCTTTTTGTCAATATTCCCTTTTACCAACCCCATCTCCTTTCTCTTTTTTATTTTCTTTCTTTCTTTCTTTATTCTTTCTTTTATCCCTTCTTGCTCTTCAACCTTCTCATCATTATGATCCTGTACCAAAGGAACTCATCAAAACCCTGGTCCACAGGCACGAAATCTTGCAGAGCAAGAGGAACTGAAAGAAAAATTAGGGCAAGGAAACAGATAAAATAAATCACTCATGAAGAAGAATAAGCAGAAAACTCCTGGCAACATGAAGAACCAATCCAGAGCAACACCTCCAAGGGACCATGAGGTAGCTACTGCAGAGGATTCCACCTATAAAGAAATGTTAGAAATGATAGAAAAAGAATTTAGAATATACATGATGAAAACAATGAAGGAAATGATGGAAACAATGAAGGAAACTGCTGATAAAGTGGAAAATAACCAAAAGGAAATTCAAAAACAGAATCAAATAAGAGATGAACGATATGAAGAATATAGAAAAGATATAGCAGAGCTAAAGGATCTGAAGCAGTCAATTAGGGAACTTAAAGATGAAATAGAAAGTATCAGCAACAGATTAGACCATGCAGAAGAAAAACTCTCAGAGGTAGAGGACAAAGCTCTTGAAATAACTCAGATAGTTAAAGAGGCAGAAAAGAATACAGAGAAAGCAGAACATTCGCTGACAGAATTATGGGACTTTATGAAGCATTCAAACATACAAGTGATAAGTATCCCAGAAGGGGAAGATGAATGTCCCAGGGGAATGGAAGCCATACTAAGGAATAGTATGTCTATAAATGAAAATTTCCCAAATATCATAAAACAGTCTGACACACTCCTTTCAGAGGCATATAGGACCCCAGGTTGCCTCAACTCTAACTGAGCTTCTCCAAGACACATTGTGATGAACCTGTCCAAAGTCAAGACAAAAGAAAAGTTTCTTCAAGCTGCCAAGAGTAAGCGCCAGTTGACCTACAGGGGCAAATCTATCATGGTGACTGTAGACTTCTCTAATGAAACTTTCCAACCAAGAAGACAATGGTCATCTACCTTTAATCTACTTAAACAAAACAATTTCCAGCCCAGAATTCTATATCCTGCTAAGCTAAGCTTTAAAATTGACAGAGAAATCAAATCATTTACTGACATACAAACATTGAGGAACTTTGCCACAACAACACCATCTCTACAGGAGATACTTCAACCTGTTCTACACACTGATCATCACAATGGATCAGCAACAAAGTAAGAACTCAGAAACTAAAGCACAGAACCTAACTTCCACACTGATGCAGAACTAAAACCAAGCAATGGACTCTCACAAAATAAGATAAATAGAACACTACCACACTTATCAATTATCTCAAAAAATGTTAATGGCTTGAATTCCCCACTGAAAAGGCATAGATTGGCTGACTGGATGAAAAAACACAAGCCAACCGTTTGCTGTCTGCAGGAAACATACCTAGCTTAAAAACACAAATTAAAACTCTAAGTTAAGGGTTGGAAGACAATTTTTCAGGCAAATGAAATTCAGAAGAAAAGAGGAGTTGCAATCTTATTTTCAGATACATGTGGATATAAAGCAACTAAAGTAAAAAAGACAAAGATGGTCACTTTATATTGCTCAAGGGAAAAAATACAACAAGAGGATGTTTCAATTCTAAATATTTATGAACCCAATTTAAATGCTCACAGATTCTTGAAACAGACCTTACTAAGTTTGATCAATATGACATCCGATAATAACATAATAGCAGGGGACTTTAACACTCCTCTTAAAGAGCTGGAAAGATTCCTAAACAGAAATTAAACAAAGATATAAGAGATTTAACTGAGACTCTAGAACAACTGTGCTTGATAGACACATATAGAACACTACAACCCAAATATAAAGAATATACATTCTTCTCATCACCTCATGGAACATTTACCGAAATTGATCATATCCTAGGCCACAAAACAAACTTCAACAGAATCAAAAGAATTGAAATTTTACCTTGTATCTTCTCAGACCATAAGGCACTAAAGGTGGAACTCAACTCTAGCATAAACCTTCAACCCCAGACCAAGGCATGGAAATTAAACAACCTTCTGTTGAATGACAGTTGGGTGCAGGAAGAAATAAAACATGAAATTATTAACTTCCTTGAGCATAACAACAATGAAGACACAAGCTACCAAAACCTGTGGGATACTTCAAAAGCAGTTTTGAGAGGAAAATTCATCCCGTTAGATGCCTACATTTGAAAAACAAAAAGAGATCACATCAAAAACTCACAAGCCGTCTTATGGAATTGGCAAAAGAA
This sequence comes from Nycticebus coucang, assembly GCF_027406575.1. Classification (NCBI taxonomy): domain Eukaryota; kingdom Metazoa; phylum Chordata; class Mammalia; order Primates; family Lorisidae; genus Nycticebus; species Nycticebus coucang. The sequence goes on from NC_069804.1 coordinate 84,554,030, forward strand.
GAACAATATAACCCTAAACCCAGTAGAAGAAAAGAAATATCCAAAATTAAATCCGAGGTCAATGAATTTGAAAAAAGAATCATTCAGAAAGTTCATGAAACAAGGAGTTGTTTTTTTGAAAAAATAAATGAAATAGATAAACCTTTGTCCAGAAAAACTAGAAATAGAAAAGTAAAATCTCTAGTAAGCTCAATCAGAAATGATAAAGGGGAAATAACAACTGATGCTCCAGAGATACAAGAGATCATCTCTGACTAAAGAAACTCTATGCCCAGAAATTTGACAATGTGAAGGAAATGGATCAATATTTGGAATCACATCCTCTCCCTAGACTTAGCCAGGAAGAAATAGAGCTCCTGAACAGACCAATTTCAAGCACTGAGATTAAAGAATCAATTAAAAAGCTTCCAACAAAAAAATGCCCTGGTCCAGATGGCTTCACACCATCAAACCTTCAAGGAAAAGCTTATTCCCATACTGCAGAAATTATTTCAAAACATTGAGGAGGAAGGAATCTTCCCCAACACATTCTATGAAGCAAACATCACCCTGATACCAAAACCAGGAAAAGACCTAAATAAAAGGAGAATTTCAGGCCAATTTCACTAATGAATATAGATGCAAAAATTCTCAACATAATCCTAGCCAATAGATTACAGCTTATGATCAAAAAAGTCATACATCATGATCAAGTAGGTTTCATCCCAGGGATGTAAGGCTGGTTTAATATACACAAGTCCATAAACGTTATCCACCATATTAACAGAAACAAAAATAAAGACTATATGATCCTCTCGATAGATGGAGGAAAAGCATTCAATAAAATCCAGCATCCTTTTCTAGTTAGAACACTGAAGAGTATAGGCATAGGTGGCACATTTCTGAAACTGACTGAAGCTATTTATGACAAACCCACAGCTAATATTCTACTGAATGGAGTAAAACTGATAGCTTTTCCTCTTATAACTGGAACTAGAACAGGTTGTCCTCTGTCACCTTCACTATTCAACATAGTGCTGGAAGTTCCAACCAATACAATTAGGCAAGACAAGAAACTAAAGGGAATCCAAATGGGAGCAGAGGAGGTCAAACTCTCCCTCTTTGCTGACGACATGATTTTATACTTAGAGAATCACAAAGACTCAACCACAAGACTTGTGAAAGTCATCAAAAAAATACAGTAATATCTCCAGATATAAAATCAATGTCCACAAGTCAGTAACTGTGTATACACCAATAACAGTCAAGATGAGAAGCTAATTAAGGACACAACTCCCTTCACCATAGTTTCAAAGAAAATAAAATACCTAGGAATATACCTAACAAAGGAGGTGAAGGACCTCTATAAAGAAAATCATGAAATCCTTAGAAAGGAAATAGCAGAGGATATCAACGAATGGAAGAACATACCATGCTCATGTCTGGGAAGATGAACATTCTTAAAATGTCTATACTTCCCAAAGCAATCTACCTATTCAATGCCATTCCTATTAAAATACCAACATCATACTTTCAAGATTTGGAAAAAAACTAAGCCAGTTTTTAGTAATAAAACTAATTCTGGGGGCATCACCATACCAGATTTTAGGCTGTACTACAAAGCCATAGTGGTCAAGAGAGCATGGTACTGGCACAAAAATAGAAACATAGATTTTTTTTTTATTGTTGGGGATTCATTGAGGGTACAATAAGCCAGGTTACAATTAAGGTTATGGGGGGGAGCAGAAAAAAACATAGATATTTGATATCGAATAGAAAACCAGGAAATGAAACTAACATCTTACAACCACCCAATCTTCAATAAACCAAACAAGAACATACCTTGGGGGAAAGACTCCATATTCAATAAATGGTGCTGGGAGAACTGGATATCCACATGTAAAAGACTGAAACTGGACCCACACCTTTCCCCATTCACAAAAATTGATTCAAGATGGATAAAGGACTTAAATTTAAGGCATGAAATAATAAAAATCCTCAAAGAAAGCATATGAGAAACACTGGAAGATATTGGCCTGGGTAAAGACTTTATGAAGAAGACTGCCATGGCAATTGCAACAACAACAAAAATAAACAAATGGGATTTACACTGAAAAGCTTTTGTACAGCTAAGGAGACAACAACCAAAGCAAATAGACAACCTACACAATGGGAAAAGGTATTTGCATATTTTCAATAAGACAAAAGCTTGATAACTAGGATCTATAGAGAACTCAAATTAATCCACATGAAAAAGCCAACAATCCCATATATCAATGGGCAAGAGACATGAATAGAACCTTCTCTAAAGAAGACAGTCTAATGGCTAACAAACATGAAAAAATGTTCATCATCCCCATCTATTAGAGAAATGCAAATCAAAACCACCCTGAGATACCATCTAACCCCAGAGAGAATGGCCCCCATCACAAAATCTCAAAACTGCAGATGCTGGCATGGATGTGGAGAGAAGGGAACACGTTTACACTGCTGGTGGGACTGCAAACTAGTACAACATTTCTGGAAGGAAGTATGGAGAAACCTCAAAGCACTCAAGCTAGACCTCCCATTTGATCCTGCAATCCCATTTCTGGGCATCTACCCAGAAGGAAAAAAATCCTTTTATCATAAGGACACTTTTACCAGATTGTTTATTGCAGCTCAATTTACAATTGCCAAAATGTGGAAACAGCCTAAATGCCCACCAACCCAGGAATGAATTAACAAGCTGTGGTATATGTACACCATGGAATACTATTCAGCCATTAAAAAATGTAAATTTTACATCCTTTGTATTAACCTGGATGGAAGTGGAAGACATTATTCTTAGTGAAGCATCATAAGAATGGAGAAGCATGAATCTTATGTACTCAATTTTTATATGAGGACAATTAATGACAATTAAGGTCATGGTGGGTGTGGGGAAGGGGACAGCAGAGACAGAAAAAGGAGGGAGGGGTGGAGAAATCAGTGTAACCTGGTTCATTGTACCCTCAATGCATCCCCAACAATAAAAAAAAAATAAAAGAAACTGCCATACATGGTTGTCTGTGAGGTCTCTCGGTGGGACTACCATGCAGCCCTTGTTTTATTTCCTGTTCTATGTCAACTTAATAACTAGTCTAAAAGAATGCCTAAAGTTAGTTATTGCAGAGATAGTTTTCCATATTTGTTCTCTAGATCCCTAATCTGATGTGTCTTCCCCTTCTCAACATAAATACATGATTAAATATTGAGTTAATAGATGTGGTCCTCTAGCTACTCTTAAAGAATTCTCATTTTCAGTCTCACTTTTCTCTTCCACTGCCCCTTTATCCCTTAATTCCATGGTATCTCTCTTTCTAATCTCATCATCATTATGTTGAACTTTGGCTTGCAAAATGAGCTTTTGGTGTCTTGACTACCAAGATTATTTTAGCTGCAAACTTCATGTAGGGAAAAAATAAATTGAAACTTCAAATTCCAGGGTGGGGCCTGTGGCTCAATGGAGTAGGGCGCCGGCCCAATATGCCAGAGGTGGTGGGTTCAAACTCAGCCCTGGCCAAGAAACTGCAAAAAAAAAAAAAAAACCCTTCAAATTCCATTTCCTTCAGGTAACATTGTACTCATTTTTTCTTTTTAGATTATTTGGTTTACTTTTCCCTCCTGAATAGTACTATATTTTGCTTTAAGTGCTGCCCCTCTGTGGCACACTGTCATGTGATTAGGAAGAGCATGATTTAAACTGTGTGCTCAGTTGGCAGAGTCCATTCCCTGTTTATAATGGTGGATTCCACATGGAGCACATGGTCCAATTTGTAACATTATTACATGAGATAATGTTTTCTGGTGCTTTAGAAATAGAAGGTTCTTCTCTCTTTTGGAGATATTGGAAAGAATATTGTCACTCACTCAGAAACAGGAGTATGGAAACACAAAGTCAGAAATTATGTTGCTACTATTGTCCTCATGAAGTCATATTATAGATGAAATTATAAAAAGAATTGCAAACAAATCAGAAGACCCCGAATTTGGGCTCACTTACACAAGACAATGAATCTCTTTGCTTGTCTATTTACTTGGTAAATCATTTACTTGTTAAATCTAGTTTGAGTTATAAATCATTTGGGTGAAAATACTTTAAGCTCTGCAGATTTAAGCAAGAAACAAAATATTTAGTAATTCTGACTCTCAAAAGTCAGCCAGCTGTTTCTCATGCTCAAATATCATTGTTAAGTACTTCTTGTGACTTTGTTTGAAAAAAAATTCTGAATATATGTTCTCAGACTTTTGCCAATGCTTCACAAGTCTGACTGCTTCTATTATTCTTTCCATTGTCTCTCAACACCTCTTTAAATCCTTTGCTTTCTGACATACGTTTTGGTCAACATAAATAAATACATTCTATTACCCATGTCTCCAGAGGACTCCATTCGAACACCTGTAATATATGGATTTATTTTATATTTTTAACATATGAATATGAAGTTTAGAATATAATTTATGTTTGATAGCTGAGAAAATATATGGAGGGGAAATAAGCTCACAATTTCATGTGTTTCATAATTTGCTTTTTAAAATAAATATGGAATAAAAATAATGTAACATCCACGTACATATTGGGAAGTATAAAATGCAATAACATTCTGTTCTATTTTTTGTTTTTAGCTCTCATTGCTTCTCACATCCCAAGTCTTGCTTCTTGATTTTCTTTCCCATTTTTTCTAAAATAACTCTCACCATTTCATCATTTCTTTTAACAATGATATATATGAATGTTACACTTTTTATACATTAACTAAAACATATTTCATTGTACCCTTGCTCTTGCAATATAGTTTACCTGGGTAGAAAAAAGTTCCATGTGGTGGTTAGATTTTCAGTTACCTTTGAAAATAACAGTTTGTTGTATCTTGCCTCATTGAGAAAATAACTGTTATTTTTAATTTTGGAATGTTTTTCTTAGATAATTTTAAAAGCAACCAGTGAGAAAGAATATATATTGTCTTACACCTTGCAGTTTTACCATCCTATATCTTGAGATTTAAAAAAAATTGCTTGGGCCATGTTTCTACACCTGAAGATTCATATATTTCATTAGTATGAGAAAACCATGATCTATTAGACTCAAAATAATCATGATTATATTATTCACCCACTATAAAATTCCATTTTATTTATAATGTCTGACCTTTTCATTCTTTCTTCCATTTCTTTTAACAATGCATTTATTTTTTTCTACCTTTTATTTCACACCATTATATTGAGTATAATTTACTTAAATATACATCCAAGTTTATTATTTTTATCTTCAGCTGGGTCTTTTCTGGGGCTTATTTTTGTGCATTTAATCTTTACTTTCAGTAAATTATTTGCCTTTAAAAAAAGAAATGTACAATTGCATCATACACCTTAGGTGAGGTCCCCCAAATACCCTCCCTCCTCCTGGCTCCCCTTCCCTCTCTCTTCTCTTCCCTCCTACTTTCTGTACTACAGTTATGTTTTACCATTCATATGAATGTGTAGGTGCTTATATATTGATTTCATAGTAGCATTGAGTACATTGGATACTTTTTTTTTCCATTCTTGAGATACTTTGTTAAGAAGAATATGTTCCAACTCCATCCATGTAAACATAAAAGATGTGAAGTCACCATCTTTTTGTGTGTGTGTGCAGTTTTGGCTGGGGCTGGTTTTGAACCCACCACCTCCAGCATATGGGGCCAGCGCCCTACTCCTTTGAGCCACAGGAGCCACCCAAAAAGTCACCATTTTTCATGGCTGCATAGTATTTCATGGTGTACATATACCACAATTTGTTAATTCATTCATGGGTTGATGGGCACTGAGGCTGTTTCTGTGTCTTGGCAGTTATGAATTGGGCTGCAATAAACATTCTGGTGCAAATGTCTTTGTGGTAAAATTATTTTTGGTCATCTGGGTATATACCTAGTAGAAGAATTGTAAGATCGAATGGTAGATCTACTTTTAGTTCCTTAAGTGTTACCCAAACTTCTTTCCAAAAAGGTCGTATTAGCTTGCATTCCCACCAGAGAAGTGCTCCCTTCTCTCCACATCCACGCCAACATCTGTAGTTTTGGGAATTTGTGATATGAGATAATCTTACTGGAGTTAGATGATATCTCAAAGTGGTTTTGATTTGCATTTCTCTGTTGATTAAAGATGATGGGCATTTTTCATGTGTTTATAGGCTATGAGCCTATCTTCTTCAGAGAAGTTTCTGTTCATGTCTCTTACCCACATAGGAATGGGGTTATCTGTTCTTTTCTTATTGATTAGTTTGAGTTCTCTGTGGATTCTAGTTATCAGACCTTTGTTGGAAGCATAACCTGCAAAAATCTTCTCCCATTCTGAGGGTTATCTGTTTGCTTTATGTACTGTGCTCTTGGTTGTGCAAAAGCTTTTTAATTTGATCAGATTCCAGTAATGTATTTTTGGTGTTGCTTCAATTGCCCAGGGTGTCCTCCTCATAAAGTATTCTACCAGGCCAATTTCTTCAAGTGTTTTTCCTGCACTCTCTTCTAGTATTTTTAGTTTCATGTCTTAAGTTTAAATATTTTATCTAGTGAGAATCAATTTTTGTTAATGGTGAAAGGTAGGGATCCAGTTTCAGTCTTCTACAGGTCGCCAGCCAGTTCACCCGGCACCATTTGTTAAATAGGGAGTCTTTCCCCCACTGAATGTTTTTGATAGGTTTTCAAAGATCAAATGATGATAAGTAGCTGGGTTCATCTCTTGGTTCTCTATTCTGTTCCATAAATCTACTGCTCTGTTTTTGTGCCAGTACCATGGCATTTTGATCACTATAGATTTATAGTATAGCTTGAAGTCTGGTAATGTGATGCCTCCAGATTTGTTTTTATTTTTGAGTAATGTATTGGCTATTTGAGTTTTTTTCTGATTCCATATAAAATGAAGCACTGCTTCTTCAAACTTTTTTTTATTGTTGGGGATTCATTGAGGGTACAATAAGCCAAGTTGCACTGATTGCATTTGTTAGGTAAAGTCCCTCTTGCCCCCAGAAGGTGTGGCACGTTTTTCAAGCTTTTTAAGGTATGATAGTAGTACTTTTTTTTTTTTGATAGTAGTAGTTTTATAGAGATTGCAATAAATCTGTAGATTGCATTGGGCAGTATGGACATTTTAACAATGTTGATTCTACCCAGCCAAGAGCATGGTATATTTTTTCATTTGTTAACATCTTCAGCTATTTCTTTCCTCAGAGTTTCATAATTCTCTTTATAGAGATCTTTCATGTTCATTGTTAGGTAAATTCCCAGATATTTCATCTTCTTTGGCACTACTGTAAAAGGAATAATGTCCTTGACTATATTTTGAGCTTGACTATTGTTGGCATATATAAATGCTCCTAATTTGTAAGTATTGATTTTGTATCCTGAGATGCTATTGTATTCCTTGGTTGCTTCTAAGAGTTTTGTAGTTGGATCCCTGGGATTTTCCAGGTATAGGATCATATCATCAGGGAAGAGTGAGACTTTGATCTCCTCTGACTCTTTTTGGATATCCTTTATCGCCTTCTCTTGCCTGATTGCAATGGCTAAGACTTCCATAACTATGTTGAATAGCAGTGGAGACAGTGGGCATCCTTCCCTAGTTCTTGATCTGAGTGGAAATGTTTTTAATTTTACTTCATTCAATATATTGGCTGTGGGTTTGTTGTTGATGGCCTATATAAGTTTAAGAAATGTCCCTTCTATGCCTATTTTCTTAGGTGTTCTGATCATGAAAGGATGCTGGATATTAACAAAAGGTTTTTCTGCATCAACTGAGAGAATCATATGGTCTTTGTTTTTTATTGTATTTATGTGATGTATAATATTTATAAATTTGAATATGTTGGACCAACCCTGTAACCCTGGCATAAAACCAACTTAATCATGGTCTATAATTTTTTTTTGATGCATTGTTAAATTCTGTTTTCTGAGATCTTATTGATTATTTTTGGTTGATATTCATTGATGATATTGGTCTATAATTTTCCTTCTCTGTTGGATCCTTTCCTGGTTTGGGTATCAGGGTGATATTTGCTTCATATAATGTGTTGGGAAGTATTCCTTCTTTTTCTATGGTTTGGAAATGGTTTTATAATATAGGTACTAGTTATTGTTTAAAGGTTTGATACAATTTGAATGTGAAGGCATCTGGTCCTGGACTTTTCTTTTTTGGGATATTTTGTATACTTGAAGCTATTTCAGTGATTAATATGTCTATTCATGATTTCTAATTCTTACTGATTGAGTCTAGGAAGGTGGCATGCTTCCAGGTGTTGGTCCATTTCCTTCAGATTTTTATATTTCTGATAATAGAGTTTTAGTAGTAATCATTGAGGATTTTTACAATTTCTATGGTGTCTGTTGTTATTTCTTCTTTATTGTTTCTGATAGATGATATTAGAAATTTTACTTTTCTATTTCTGGTTAGGTTGGCCAAAGGTTTATCAGTTTTGTTAATCTTTTCAAAAAAACTCAACTTTTTGTTTCATTAATCTTCTGAATGATTTTTGTTTGTTTGTTTTCAATTTCATTTAATTCTGCCCTAAGTTTGACTATTTCTTTTCTTCTGTTGGGTTTGAGGTTAGAATATTCTTTCTTTTCCAGTTGCTTGAGATGACTCATTAAATAGTTGGCTTCCTCTCTTTCTGTTTTCTTGATGAAGGCTTCCAATGCTACAAATTTCCCTCTTAGGACTGCCTTTGCAGTATCCCACAGGTTTTGATAATTTGTGTCTTCATTATAATTTTGTTCCCAAAAATTGGTGATTTACTTCTTCATCTCATCTTTGACCCAGCTATAAATTAGCCTAAGATTATTTAGTTTCCATGAATTTACTTGAGTATGGAGATTCCCATTGCTGTTGAGTTCAACTTTTATTCTATAGTGGTCCAAGAAGATACAAGCAATAATTCCTATTCTTTTAAATTTTCTGAGGTTAGACTTGTGTCCTAAGATATGATCAATTTTGGAGGATGATCCATGGGCTGATTAGAAGAATGTATATTCAGTTTTATTAGAATGAAATGTTCTGTAGAGGTCTGTAAAGTCCATTTGTTCTAGGGTCAGGTTTATGTATAATATTTCTTTGTTTAGTTTCTTCTTGGAGGATCTTTCAAAACTGTCAAAGGTGTGTTAATATATCCCACTATTGAGTTGTTCATATCCATTAGGGTTTGTTTTAAATAAAATTGAGGAACATTCTGATAGGTGCATAAATGTTAATTATTGAAATCTCTTTATATTGGGTGTTTCCTTTGACAAATAGGTATGGACTATCTTTCGTTATCTTTGTTGGTAAAGTCAATTGCATCTGCAAATAAAATTGCAACCCCTGCTTTTTTTCTGCTTTTCATTTGCCTGTAATATATATGTCCATCCCTTCACCTTGAGTCTATTTTTATCCTTTAAGGTAAGATGGGATTCTTATATGCAGCAGATATCTGGTCTGAGTTTATGTATTCAGTCAGCCAACCTGTGCCTGTTTAGAGTACAATTTCAACCATTCACATTAATTGAGAGGATTGATAGTCATGGTAACATTTTAGTGTCATGTTTTTCAAAGGTCCAGTTGACATTTTTAATCCTTTCACCATTGCGGGAGTTTGGTTTTGTTCAATAATTTCCGGGTGAGTTTACTTTGGTGGTATACCACTGTGCTGGTCATTATATAAAATGAGTCTGAGAATAATCTGGAGAGCTGGTTTAGTTATGACAAATTTCCTCAACATGTGTATGTCAGTGAAGTATTTCATTTCTCCATCAGAAATGAAACTCTGTTTAGCTGGATACAGAATCCTGGGCTGAAATTTGTATTGTTTTTGGAGATTAAAGGTTGCAGACCATATTCTTCTGGCTTAAATTGTTTCAGCTGAGAGATCTACAATCATTCTTCTTTTTTTCCCTTTGTAAGTAATGCTTTGCTTACGTCTGGCTGCTTGCAGAATTTTCTCCTTCATCTTAACTTTGGCAAAGTTAATTGCAATGTTTTGATTACTTTTATTTGGATTGAGATGCTTTATTTGGATTGAACCTTGCTGGGGTTCTGAAACTATGTACTATCTCAATTTCTGTATCTCTTGCCATGCTTGGGAAATTCTCTTCTAAATCTTGGAGTATAGCTTCTGTGCCTTTAGGACCATCTTCTTCTCCTTCAGGAATTCCTATAAGACAAATGTTTGCTTTTTTGGAGTGGTCCCATAGCTCTCTCAGGGAATCATCCATTTTTGCTCTCGACTTCTCTTCCTCTTTGAGCACTTGGGAGCATTCAAAATCTTTATCTTCAACTTATTCTGACTGCTCCACTCTATTACTGAGTGATTCTATGTATTACAAAGCTCCTTGAATAACTTTCTCATTTCCTTAAGCTCTGCTGTTTCTTTCCTCATTATGTCCATATCCTTGGAGATTTTGTTTTTGAATTCATTGATTTATTGAGACAACTTTTGAACTGCTCTTTGAATTTTAATTTCTAACTTTTATTCCATTCCATTGATCTTATTTGCCATCTATATTCTGAATTCTATTTCTCACATTTTAGCCATTTGTCTATGAATGGCATCTTTTGTTTTATCTCCTTTCTTATTCCTTGGGGGATTTGATCTAATCTGATTATTCACGTTGCCAGAGTTCTTCCTCTGGTTCCACCTCATGAGTATTTTCTGCTGTTTGGCTATTTAAAGTGATAGTGTAAGATTGTGTTGTGGCCCCTAGGAAGTAGAGTTAATCTTCCCTTAACCAATGAGCTGGGGCTTTTGACTGTGGGTTTTCCCCTACAGCCTTACAAAAGTCCCTTTCATAGCTGTAGCCTAAGATTCTGAAGACCTGCCCAGTAAGAGACACAAGATGGCTCTGACATGAAATCAGGCACCTCTACCCAATCTTAAGGAGTCAAGGTATTAGGCTAGAAGCTCATCTGGAGAGAGATACAAGCATCTGTGATGTCCTGCACCCAGCCAGTGACAGCTGGTGAAGGAGATTCAGTCCTTTCCCACTTTGAAACAGTTGGCACTCAACCTCAGAGGGACCTTAGGTGGACAGTCCAGGTCTAGAGTTCTAAGCAGATTGAACCAGATGGTACAGTCACTGCTTAATAAGGAGAGCTCAAAGGGTCTCCAATATCCCAGTAGTGGAAATCTACAGACTGTTCCAACCAGTAAACACAAGGGGATGGGACCTGGTCTCCTCTGGTGCACCACCAATTCAGGAAAGATCACTAGCCACAGTCAGGAAAAAGGCATTATCACCTCCACCCTTATAAGTCCTAACTAGACCTCAGTTTACCCACCCTTGGAAGTCCAAACTTGGCATCAGTGGCCACCCCTTGAAAGTCCAAACCAGGCACCAGTGGCTCCACCCTTGAAAGTCTAAACCAGGTGTCAGCAGCTCCGCCCTTTAAAGTCAGAACCAAGGGTCAGCACCCAGCCTTGAAAGTCCAAGCCAGGCTCCCTGGGCTCCACCCCTGAAAATCCAAGCAGATGACCCCAGCTCCACCCTTGAAATTCCAAACCAGGCACCAGGGCTCCACCCTTGGAAGTCTGAACTGAGAATCAGCGGCTCTGCCATTTAAAGTCCAAACCAGGAGACCGTTGCTCCACCCTTGGAAGTGGGAACAGCAGTCATGCCCCACCCATTAAAGTCCCAACCGTTTGTAGTGGCTCCGCCCCCCAAATCCCAATAGGAATGAGCTCACCTGCCTGCAGCAGCTCTAACCTGGCCTCAGAGGCCCCTCACTTGAAAGTCCTAAGGAGAGGGTCTGTGCTGCCACCAGCAGGGCAATGTCCCTGGTTTTCCTCTCTTTCAAAGTCTCTCTCTTCCTGTGCCCCCTGCCTCCACTTGAGTCACTGTTTCTGCACTTCTATCCATACAATGCCCAGTAACCCTAGGGAATGTCACAAAACACTCTGGATTCTGCAAAGGGTAGACCTTCAGACTGCCAGGCAAGGGAGAAAGGGTGTGCTGAAAGTTCAGTATTGCGGGGAGAGTATTTGTTCAGCTTTATGCTGGGCAGGATGATCCCTAGGCTCACAGGTGGGACCTCTCTGGGGGAGGATGCCCAGTATTTTATGGTTCTCACCCTTGAGAGGTCTTTTGTCTACTGCTTGCTTGCAGAGGGCTTGCAGTGAGCCTCCTGCTTGGAGGAGGGGTCTCATCCTCATGGCACTGGGCTTTGTACATGGAATTTGTTCACTAGGATCTTATTTCTTCAAGTCATAGGTTGCCACAGCCCAGATGATGTGTACTTGTCTATATTCTTTCCTAGCTCAGCTCCCCTCCTTCAGTTTCAGAGGCCAAATCTGTCCAGAATCTCTCTTTCTGGTTAGAAGCCTCTGGTTAAAGTTGCCTCTTATAGGCCATCTTCTTCCTTCCCTGTCACCTATCAAGATTTATATGGGTGGGGACTAGTGATATAGACCAAGAAAAAAGTTTTATTTTATGTCTGTTTTAAAACAGTTATACCTGGAGAAGATTATGTAAAGTTCTCAAGATATTCTGCTTCCTGTGTCAATTTAACTAATAGCTTACTCCAACGTCATAAGACAACTACCATTTCTTATGCCAATATATTTAAGGAATTTCACAGGTTGCCCTTTCTAGGTGGATTCTGTATCTTATTCTGTATCTTTTATTGTATGGGCTACAGGTTTGTTCTTATATTCCAGCTAATGTCACTGGAGAGCCGTGTTCTCTAAGGAGATTAGTATCTTTCTTACACAGGGCACAAGACCTAAATAATACTGGAACTAAAAAGACCCAATAGGCCTGGGATTTTAATCTCCCAAAAGAGGCCCAAACTGATGGTCACCTATTCAGTCTGGCTGAGTATATTTCCTTGCCTTTATTTATAATGCCAATTATGGTAATTATGGTAATTAAGATGGGTCAGCTAGCTTCTGCCACAGTAAAAGCCTTAAATGCCACCTCACAAGCAATTAGCACCCTAAACATAGAACTTAGACAAGTTTAAGAGTTTGTCTTAGAAGTCCAAGCAGCTACTATTTACTTTTAGACATAATCATAGATAAACAAAATTTAAACAAAATATACTGTTTCAACTTATTGTTCACTTAGTTACCTAATTCAAGTTAGTTGAGAGCTTAAGTTATTAAGCTCTTTTTTAAGCATATTGTTCAGTAAAGTATTAAGTTATGTTTTTGAATCCAATGTACCCCACGTTTTATGTCCCACTGTAACAGTTGTTATCCTAGCTGTCATAAGATTAACTACTGGGGACCATAATCTATCTAGATTTCTATTAGCCACGGACTTCTACATTATCCTCTTCCACGAAACCTCTAACTGCCCCCTTTTATCATCTTCCATCTTCAACAGAAAGCAGTTTAGAATGGTCAGTGCCCTTTTCCCTCTAATCACAGTGAGAACTTCTATTCAGAGAGGGAGGATTGATACAGTGTTCCCTCACTCAGGGCTGGATAGGGACCCGCCATTTTCTAGGCATGGGTGAGCTGAGAAATCAGTCTCATCATCTGATCCCCATCTCTAAGCACAAACAGGTTACCTTTTCTAGGTGGTCCCTCTGTGAGTAGGGAACACACATCCTAATTCCTTGCCTGGGGCAAGGACTGCATGGACCATATTCAGTTCCTTCTGGAGTAAGGAGCACAGACCCGGATCCCTTGCCTGAGGCAAAAGTGCAGTCAAGGACTGCATTTCTGTGCTAATTTTAGGATTATTTTCTGTACATAGATCTCTAGCCAATTGTGACATGTTTTCCAAAGATCCCCATCAGAAGGATAGGAAAAGCAACCTTTAAACTTCCTATACTGAAGACTTTGGGGGGGGGAACTTCCTACTTTGATACCCCCTTCTGCTGCTGAAGATTCTGTTCCTCCTTTTTTGCTTGTCTATCTTTCTTTCAGTCTTTCCCTGTTAATAAACTCTGTCTTGTCACTTATCCACGTGGTCTGTGGTTTCATTCTTTGAACCTCAAGACCAAAGACTTGGCATAGAGGGAGATTCATTGATATGTCATTGTAGTTTACATTTGGATTCCCTCAGTAACTATGCTGAGCATCATTTCATGTGCTTTTTTATCACTCATTTATCTTCTTGGGAAAGTGCTACATCGAATCATTTGCTCAATATTTTTTCTTGAGTTCTTTATATTGTGCGAGTACTTAATACAATTTTTAAAATAGTAGTAAAAACATATAACATTAAATTTACCATTTTGACCATTTTTAAGCATATTGTTCAGTAATGTTAATTATATTCACATTGTTGTGCAACAAATTTCCACAACTTTTTCATCTTGCAAAGGTAAAATGCTATACCTATTTAACATTAATTCTCCCGCTCTCCAGTCACAGGCAACCACCTTTCTACTTTCTGTTTCTATGATTTGGAGTACTTTAGGCACTTTATGTGAGTGGAACCATGTGATATTTGTATTTTTGTGACTGGCTTATATCCCTCAGCAATAATGTCCTTAAGGTTCCTCCATGTTGTAGAACATGACAAGATTTCCCTCATTTTTAAGGCTGAATAATATCCCATTGTACATCTGTGCCACATTTTATTTATTCGTTCATCTATCAGTGGATATTTGGATTGCTTTCACTACTTAACTTTTGTGAATAATGCTGCATTGAACATAAGTGTACAAATATCTCTTCTAGATCCTGCTTTCAGTTGTTTTGGATATATGCTCAGAAGTGGGATTCCTGGATCATATGGAACTTGATTTTTACTTATTTTATTTCATTTATTCATCTGTTTGAAACAGAGTGTCATTTTGTCACCCCCTGGTAGAGTGCCATGGCATCATAGCTCACAGCAACCTCAAACTCTTGGGCTCAAGCAATTCTCTTGCCTCAGCTTCCTGAATAGTTGGGGCTACAGACACCCACCACAACACCTGGCTATTTTTAGAGATGCGGTCTCATTCTAGCTCAGGCTGGTCCTGACCCTTTGAGCTCAGGTGATCTCCTCACCTCCCAGAGTGCTGGGATCACAGGCTTGAGCCACCATGCGCAGCAGAATTCGATTTTTAATTTTTTAAGATCAGTCCATACTGTTCTGCACAGCAACTGCACCATTTTACATTCTTATCGACAGTGCACAAAGTTACATACATGTTTACCATTTGTATATCTTCTTGGAGAAATGTCTATTCAATTTTCTTGCTGAAGATCACTACAGTCACCAAATGGCCACCAGGAGTACTTCAAATATGACCATGGAGATATTCAGCAATGAGGTATGCAGCACTTTTTTCTAGGATGATTTCATGAACTTAATTGTCTGACCTTGTGTGCTATGCGGAGAATCCCTTATCAAATATGTGATTTGCAGATATTTTCTTCCATTGTGTAAGTTCCCTTTTCTCTCTCTTGATTGTTACCTTTGATATGCAAAAGTTTAAAAATTGATATACAAGTGACCAACAGGCATCTGAAATATGCTCAAAATCACTAATCATTAGAAAATGCAAATCACATGCAACAGGATGACTAGTATGTAAAACAAGAACAAAAGAGAAAATTACATATGTTGGTGAGGAGGTAGAGGAATTGTAACCTTGCACCCTGTTGGTGGGAATATAAAATTGTCAAGCATCTATAGAAAACAGTATGGAAGTTCCTCAAAAAATAAAAAAAATTACCATATGGTCCAGCCATCACTCTTCTAATATATATTCAAAATAATTGAAAACAGGATCTTGAGTTAATTTGTGTATTTGTTGTAAGGTAAGGGACCAACTTCATTCTTTCACAGATGGGTATCAAGTTTTTTCAGGACCATTTATTGAAGAGATTGTATAATGAGTGATTTTTTAAATT
Organism: Nycticebus coucang; assembly: GCF_027406575.1. Taxonomy (NCBI): domain Eukaryota; kingdom Metazoa; phylum Chordata; class Mammalia; order Primates; family Lorisidae; genus Nycticebus; species Nycticebus coucang. The sequence continues at coordinate 84,569,823 of NC_069804.1, forward strand.
AAAACTATAGATTTTCATATTATGTTATAGAGATTCTGTATCTTATTTTTTATTTTTATCTTTTTTTTGAGACAGAGTCTCACTTTATCTCCATTTATAGAGTGCTATGGTGTCATAGCTTATAGCATCCTCAAACTCTTGGACTCAAGTGGTCCTCTTGCCTCAGCCTCCAAAGTATCTGAGACTACAGGCACCCACCACAACACCCAGCTATTTTTTAAAGACGGAGTCTCACTCTTGCTCAGGCTTGTCTCAAACTCGTGAGCTTAAGCAGCCCACCTATCTCGGCCTCCCGGAGTGCTGAGATTACTGGCAGGAGCCACCAAGCCTAGTCTTCTGTATTTTATTTAAACCATCTGTTTTACCTCACTTTCACGAACACTGCTCCATCTAGAGAAGCAGAGGCACTGCCTCATTTCTGCCAGTTGAAATTAGAAGTTTGGGTTCCCCACTTAGCCTCTACTGACATCTAAAGAGGGCATTTATTACTTTGGGGTGGAGGTAGGTGTTCCAGGTCTCTAGTAACCCAGAGGGTGACTTATAACTCACCAGTGGGAGTGAAAATCTTGGGCTTCTCTATTGCCATCATACTCAGGGTTTTGGGAGTACCTCATTACAACTTCATAGGAGAAGTCTAGGCTCCCTGCTCCTCCTTTGCTGGCATAGGTAAGCCTGGGGCTACAATTATTTTTTTGGGGGGGGTAGTTTGACTGGAATAGAGTAGTTACAAAAGTTTTCCCTTTCTAAGTTAGCCCTTTCTTTATCTTTGACTAGAGAAGAGTAGGCTTTTGTTGGAGCATTTTTGTCTGCTCCATTTTGACATTTCTGAGTTGCTGGACTCTTGAGTCCCAAATATGGAATATGTGTGGCAAAAAGGAAATCCTGAGTATTCTGCCTGTTCCTTAGGCTCCAAGATTCCCCCCAAACTGCTATGTTTTTTCTACCTTTTAGAGCAGTGGTTCTCAACCTTCGTAATGCCGTGAACCTTTAATATAGTCCAAAGGGATCGTGACCCACAGGTTGAGAACTGCTATTATAGAGTCTTCTTTTATATATGATATCCATGATTTTTAGTTGTACTTAGAGGAATAGGGAAAAGTACATCTGACTCCATCTTTATGAACACAATAGACTTTTATTTTCATATATAGGATCTTTCTCCATTGCCCAGGCTAGAGTGTCATGGTATCATCATAGCTCACTGCAACCTTGGACTCCTGGGCTCAAATGATTTTCAGCTTTCCAAGTAGCCAGGACTACAGGCTCCTGCCACCACATCTGACTAATTTTTCTATTTTTTTGTATAAATGAGGGGTCTCACTCTTGCTCAAGCTGGTCTTGAGCTCCTGGCCTCAAGCAGTCCTCCCACCTCAGTCTCCTAAAATTCTAGGATTACAGGCATGAGACACTGCACCTGGCCACAATGTACTTTTATGGTTTTAAACTTTTTGTTAAAAGAGAAGATAGTGTAATGAATACACATCATCCGGCTTACACATTTTGTACTCTTATTTTCTTATATCTTACCTTCTGCTTATCTTATTTAGCTATATTTTAAAGTAAAAATGATCCATCATATCATTTCACTCATAAACATTTTAGTATTTAACTAAAGGGAAGGACATTAAAAATATATAAAGCCATAATACCATCATTATGCATAACAAAATTAAAAATAAATTCTTGCCCAATATTTGTTTATTCATTTGTTTGTTTATTTGTTTATTTTAACAGAATCTTACTCTGTTACCCTGGGACAGAGTGCAGTGGCGTAATAATAACTGATTCCAACTTCAAACTCCCGGGCCCAAGTGATCCTTCTCCCTTAATCTCCCAAGTAGCTGGGACTACAGGCCTGTGCCACCAAGCCCAGCTAATTTTTTAGTTGTTTTGTACAGACAGGTCTTGCTATTGCTTAGGCTGTTCTTAAAGCTTGGCCTCAAGCAATCCTTGCACCTTTGCTTCCCAGAGTGTTAGGATTACAGATGTGAGCCACTGTGTTTGGTCTTACCCAATATTTAAATAAAATCCTTTTCTGACTAGAGCAGACAGAGTTGGTTCCTGTTGATTATTACTAAGAACTCTTCTAGATACAGCCACCATCAGGTAATTAAATGTGCTAATGGATGTGGTGTGAAAATAAATGGCATTTCATCACAGCAACGTGGTAACCAAAGTTTTCTGACAATCTGGATAGATGATCACTAAGATCCTATACACCTCAAAATTATTTCTATGTACTATTATTAGTGTTTTCCCGCCCAAGCTGTGAGCATGTGATATGAGTGTTAAAATCAGAATGACCTTTATTTTATGTAACTAATTAAGAATTTGGACACTAGAACCATACTGCCTGGTTGAATTCTGGCTTTGCATTCACTACTTGTGTAATTTTGTGCAAGTTAACTTCTTTGTGCCATGACTTCTTCATTTGCAAAATGGGGACAAATTTTATATACTACTCATGGAGTTGTTGCAATGATCAAAGGAGGTGTTCTAAGTGTTCAGTAAATGGTAGCTTACTATTGGTTTCATTATACCACACACTACTTATAATTATATATTATTAATATTATTATTATTCCAAGATGCCCCTTCAATTCATAATTTCCTTCAGGTTTAGGCTAATTGCTTCTATGCCTTGAGATTGTCAGTAATTTCTCCTACAGTGATGAATTAATGGACTCATGGAAATTGGAAAAAGAAGGTACAAACCATGGTTATTAATATTTACATTACTAGACTGTCAGAACCTTATCTTTCCTCTTCCTTTCAGAGAAGACAGACTTTTCAGTGTATCTGAAGTTCTCTTTGCTTCAGCATACTTGAGTCCTCAAGATATTGATTCTCATGCTGAAATGTTCTAAAGAAAGGACAAGACATTTATTTTCTTTCTACTTTTTGGACTACAGGAGTCTTTGCTTGTCTAACTACTTCAGAGCCCAGAAATATGACAGATGAAACAAAAAAAAAATTGTCCTCAAATGCTACCCAATCATTCTACAGTAGGAAAATAATGTACTGGTAAATCAGGTAGTATAAGAAAGTCTATTTCTTTCTTTCTTTCTTTTTCTTTTCTTTTCTTTTTCTTTTTTTTAGACAGAGTCTCACTTTGTCACCCTTGCTAGTGTGCCATGCTATCATAGCTGACAGCAACCTCAGACTCGTGGGCTCAAGTGATTCTCTTGCCTCAGCCTCCCGAGTAGCTGGGACTACAGGCACCCACCACAACACCCAGCTATTTTTTTTCTTTTAGAGATGGGGTCTTGCTTTTGTTTGGGCTGGTCTCAAACCTGTGAGATCAGACAATCCACTCCCCTTGGCCTCCCAGAGTGCTAGGATTACAGGTGTGACCCACCAAGCCTGGCCTAAGAAAGCCTATTTCATCCTAGCAATAAGATAACAATGAAATCCTGAAGGGGCAGAACAGAGATCTTTGGTGTCTGTTATGTGTCCAAACCTGTGTTAAAGCTACAAGGTAGAGGAGCCTTTCTGTATGAACAAAATCCCTTCTCCAAGGAGCTTACACTAACATGTAATGTACACACTAACAGTCATGCACACACAATCTACCAGACCAAATGTCACTGGCTCAATATCCTCCTGCCAAGTACTAGAAGGGTTTTAATCTCATCTAAATTATCCTCTAACACTGTGGTTTTCAACTGGTGTGCCCGTGAGAATATCTTAGGTGTGTCACAAATATTTTTAAAGGTCCTTAATTAAATTACTTTCAAAAGAAGTTCAAAGTACAGTAAGTATACACTTTTTTTCTCTTTTAAAAATCAATTTCAGTGTGTAACATAAGTTTAACTATAGCTTCAAGTATACTGTGGGATAAAAAAGTTGAAAAACACTACTCTAAGGTATTCCAAAAAGGTCATCTCCATGCCCCCAGAAGGAAGTTTGCCAGCATATTATATAGCGTCTTCCCTTACTACTGTAATTAGTCAATTACCAAATCATCCAGAGTTTGTTCCTATTTATTATTACTAAGAATTCTCTCAGATATAGCCACCATCAGGCAACTGATGTGCTGATGGATGCAGTGTGAAAGTAGAGGGTCTTTCATCATAACAATATGGTTAACTGTGGTGTTCTGGCAATCAGATTAGATGATCACTCAGATCCCTTATACATCAAAATTCCCTCTTATTTAGGAATTCATTTGTCATAGTGTACAAAGCCATATTGAGCTGCCTCACTATTGCCATGGTTCATTTTGAGATCACAATGGCTATTCCAAGAGTATTGCCTTTTATGTTACCAATCCCAGCTGGTGTAAGTGTGTGTCTGTTCTAGGGTACAGGGTTAGTGTAAGCGCAGGGATTCTTCTCTCAGTAATGTGTCATGCTTTGTTGCCTGAGACATTGCAAGAGTTCTTATGTCTATGGTCTTATAGAATCCTTGAACAATTGCATTAACAACTGCCTCTAAGACTCTCTGTAGTGAATCTAGAACTAGTAGGTGGAGGTGATGAGTAGAGAAGATATTCTATCACCCTAAGCTCTGTTTATTCCTTTGCTTCAACAAATCTTCCTCTTTCCTATTCAATGACAAAAGCTCTCAGCAATATGAATGGAGACTAAAAGGGAAGATGCATTCTCTGTTCTAGCAGCAACATCCAGCTTAAAGAAAGACAAGTTGTACACAAAATGCTATAAGACTACTTAAGTGATAAATATGAGGACTCAGCGTTAATAGGAAAGAAAAATGGTTTTAGTGTAGGTGGTCAGAAAATAAATCCCAGAGGAAGTAAAACTTGAGGTATAATGTGAAGCATAGGCACGAATTAAACCAGGGGTCACAAACTCAAATGCCCACAAGGTTCAGATAGGTCATGCAAATAAACATAGTTGACCAAGTATAAAATAATTAGAATGGCACAGACATGGAAAATTGGCAAATGCATGACCTATGTAAATGGGGCAGGTGATAATTTAGCATCACCAAAAAGGGGTCAAATTGGTTTTAGGTACCCTTTAATGTATACACACTGAGAAAGACGAAGACCACCTATGTAGCATTTGTCCCCAAAGGCTAACTTGAATTGAATCATCAGTAGGTAATCAGGCAAGTTCAGACATATTGTGAAATAATTAGTCTGGACTCTTCAAAAATTTTATTATTGAGAAAGACAATGTTTGAGGTCAAGTTTCTAGACCCAAGGTAACTCTCTGATAAAACAAAAAGTCACTCTTCAGAGAAGCATAGCATAGTCTAGAGTTTCTATGTAACTCATGATACTTAGTATCAAAAAACAATCATTGATATGCAAAGAAACAGCAAAATTTGACACATAATCAAGGAAAAAGGCAATAAAAACATATGTGGAGATAACCTAAATATTGAAATAATTAAACAAGAAATTAATTTTTTAAATTTTTTTAATTAATTATTTTTTATTAAATCATAACTTTGTACATTGATGCATTTATGGGGTTCAGGGTACTGCTTCAATATACAATGTGAAATGTTTACATTGAACTAAGTAACACATCCATCACAATTATACTTATTTCTTAATAGTTTTGAAATGTACCATTGCATCATGCACATTAGGTGAAGTCCCCACAAATACCCTTCCTCCTCCCATATCCCCCTCCCCTTCCCTCTCTCTTCTCTTCCCTTCTACTTTCTGGACTATAGTTATGTTTTGCCATTCTTATGAGTGTTTAGGTGGTTATATATTGATTTCATAGTAGTATTGAGTACATTGGATACTTTTTTTTTCCATTCTTGAGATAATTTACTAAGAAGAATATGTTCCAGCTCCATCCAAATAAACATAAAAGATGTTACGTCTCCATCTTTTTTATGGCTACATGGTATTCCATGGTTCACATATACCACAACTTGTTAATCCATTCATGGGTCAATGGACACTTGGGCTGTTTCCATGTCTTGGATATTATGAATTGGGCTGCAATAAACATTCTGGTTCAAATGTCTGTTTTGTAAAACAATTTTTGATCATCTGGGTATATACCTAGTAAAGGAATTGAAGGATCGAATGGTAAGTCTATTTTTACTTCCTTGAGTGTTCTCCAAACTTCTTTCCAAAAAGGTCATATTAGATTGCATTCTCATGAGTGTAGAAGTGTTCCCTTCTCTCCACATCCACGCCAACATCTGTAGTTTGGGGATTTTGTGATGTGGGCTAATCTTACTGGAGTTAGATGATATCTAAAAGTGGGCTTTGATTTGCATTTCTCTGATGATTAAGGATGATGAGCATTTTTTTATGTGTTTGTAGGCCATGCACCTATCTTCATCAGAGAAATTTCTGTTCAAGTCTCTTGCCCACATAGAAATGGGGTTATTTATTCTTTTCTTATTGATTAGTTTGAGTTCTGTGTGGATTCTAATTATCAGACCTTTTTCAGAAGCATAACCTGCAAAAATTTTCTCCCATTCTGAAGATTGTCTGTTTGCTTTATTTACTGTGCTCTTGGTTGTGCAAAAGCTTTTTAGCTTGATCAGATCCCAGTAATGGATTTTTGGTGTTACTTCAGTTGCCCAGGGGGTCAGCCTCATAAAATATTCTCCCAGGCCAATTTCTTCAAGTGTTTCCCCTACACTCTCTTCTAGGATTTTTATAGTTTCATGTCTTAAGTTTAAATCTTTTACCCAGTGAGAATCAATTTTTGTTAATGGTGAAAGGCGGGGATCCAGTTTCAGTCTTCTACAGGTCACCAGCCAGTTCACCCAGCACCATTTGTTAGAGAGTCTTTCCCCCACTGAATATTTTATAGGCTTGTCGAAGATCAAATGATGATAAGCAGCTGGGTTCATCTCTTGGTTCTCTATTCTGTTCCATAAATCTACTGCTCTGTTTTTGTGCCAGTACCATGCTGTTTTGATCGCTATAGATTTACAGTATAGCCTAAAGTCTGGTAATGTGATGCCTCCTGATTTGTTCTTATTTCTGAGTAATGTATTTGCTATTCAAGTTTTTTTCTGATTCCATATAAAATGAAGTACTATTTTTTCAAGTTCTTTAAAGTATAACAATGGTGCTTTAATAGAGATTGTATTAAATCTGTAAGACTGCTTTGGGTAGTATGGACATTTTAATAATGTTGTTTCTACCCAGACATGAGCATGGTATGTTTTTCCATTTGTTAACATCTTCAGCTATTTCTTTTCTCAGAGTTTCACAGTTCTCTTTATAGAGATCTTTCATGTCTTTTGTTAGGTCAATTCCCAGATATTTCATCTTCTTTGGCACTATTGTAAAAGGAATAAAATCCTTGATACTGCTGTATTCCTTGATCACTTCTAAGAGTTTCGAAGTTGAGTCCCTGGGATTTTCCAGGTATAGAATCATGTCATCAGTGAAGAGTGAGAGTTTGATTTCCTCTGATCCCATTTGGATACCCTTGCAAGAGAAGGCAATAGCTAAGACTTCCATTACTATGTTAAATAGCAGGGGAGACAGTGGGCGTCCTTGTCTCATTCCTGATCTGAGTGGAAATGTTTTCAATTTTACACAATTCAATATGATATTTGCTGTGGGTTTGCTGTAAATGGCCTCTGTCAGTTTAAGAAATGTCCTTCTATGCCTATTTTCTTAAGAATTCTGATCATGAAAGGATGCTGGATATTATCAAAGGCTTTTTCTGTGTCAATTGAGAGAATCATATGGTCTTTGTTTTTTATTTTATTGATGTGATGTATTATATTTATAGATTAGTGTATGTTGAACCAACCCTGTAACCCTGGAATAAAACCAACTTGATAATGATGTGTAATTTTTTAGATGTGTTGTTGAATCCTGTTTGCTAAGATCTTATTGAATATTTTTGCATCAATATTCATGAATGATATTGGTCTATAATTTTCTTTCTTTGTTGGATCCTTTACTGTTTTGGGTATCAGGGTGATATTTGCTTCATAGAATGTGTTGGGAAGTATTCCTTCCTTTTCCATGCTTTGGAAAACGTTGTATAATATAGGTACTAATTCTTCTTGAAAGGTTTGATAGAATTCGAATGTGAATCCATCTGGTCCTGGAATTTTCTTTTTAGGGAGATTTTATAATAATGATGCTATTTCAGTGGTTGATATAGGTTCTATTCAAGATTTTTAATTCTTGGGTGGCACCTGTGGCTCAAAGAAGTAGGGCGCCGGCTCCATATGCCGGAGGTGGCGGGTTCGAACCCAGCCCTGGCCAAAAACTGCAAAAAAAAAGTTTGTTTTTTTTTTAATTCTTTCCGGTTGAGTCTAGGAAGGTGCTGTGCTTTCAAGTATTGGTCCATTTACTTCAGGTTTTCATATTTCTGGGAAGAGAGATTTTTGTAGTAATCATTGAGGATTTTTTGAATTTCTGAAGTATCTGTTGTTATTCCTCCTTTATCATTTCTCACAGATGATATTAGAGATTTTATTTTCCTATTTCTGGTTAGGTTGGCCAAAAGTTTATCAGTTTTGTTAATTTTTTCAAAAAACCGACTTTTTGTTTTCTTGATCTTGTGAATGATCCTTTTGTTTTCAATTTCATTTAATTCTGCCCTAAGTTTGGTTATTTCTTTTCTTCTACCGAGTTTGGAGTTTGAATGTTTTTCCTTTTCTAGTTGTTTGAGATGATCCATTAAGTTGTTGGCTTCCTCTCTTTCTTTTTTCTTGATGAAGGCTTTCAATGCTATAAATTTACCTCTTAGGACTGCCTTTGCATTATCCCACAGGTTCTGTTAATTTGTGTCTTCATTATCATTTAGTTCCAAAAATTTGGTGATTTTCTTCTTAATCTCGTCTTTGACCCAGCTATCAGCCAGCCTAAGATTATTTAGCTTCCATGACTTTTTTTTTTAAGTATGGAGATTCCCATTGCTGTTGAGTTCAACTTTTAATCCATGGTGGTCCAAGAAGATACAAGGAATAATTTCTATACTTTTAAATTTTCTGAGGTTAGACTTGTGTCCTAGGATATGGTCAATTTTGGAGGATGACCCGTGGGCTGATGAGAAGAATGTATATTCAGTTTTATAAGGTGAATTGTTCTGTAGAGGTCTGTAAAGTCCATTTGTTCTCAGGTCAGGTTTATGTCTAATATTTCTTTGTTTAGTTTCTTCTTGGAGGATCTATCCAAAACTGTCAAAGGTGTGTTAAAATCTCCAACTATTAAAGTGCACAAATATATCAAGTTGTTCATATCCATTAGGGTCTGCTTTATAAATTGAGGAGCATTCTGGTAGGTTGCATAAATGTTAATTATCAAAATCTCTTTATGGTGGGTGTTTCCCTTGACAAATATGTAGTGACCTTCCTCATCTTTCTTTATCTTTGTTGGTTTAAAGACAATTGTATCTGCTACTAAAATTGCAACCCTTGCTTTTTTCTGGTTTCCATTTGCCTGTATTATACAAGTCCATCCCTTCACACGGAGTCTATTTTTATCCTTTAAGGTAAGGTGTGATTCTTGTATACAGCAGATATCTGATCTGAGTTTATGTATCCAGTCAGCCAGCCTGTGCCTCTTTAGAGGACAATTTAAACTGTTCACATTAATTGAAAGAATTGATAAGCCTTGTTGTGTTTTGGGTGTCATAATTTTTGGATGTCCAGTGGACAATTTTGATCCTTTCACCACTGTGGAAGTTGGGTTTTGTTCAAAAAATTCTGGGTGAGTTTACTTTGGAGGCAGAGTATTGCTCTGGTTGTTGTGAAGAATGGGTCTGAGAAGATCCAGGAGAGCTGGTTTAGTTAGGGCAAATTTCTTCAACATGTCTATGTCATTAAAGTATTTGATTTCTCCATTACAAATGAAACCCACTTTAGCTGGATAGAGGATCCTGAACTGGAAGCTGTTTTGTTTTCAGAGATTGAAGGTTGATGACCATCTTCTTCTGGCTTTAAACGTTTTGGCTGAGAGATCTGCAGTTATTCTGGTATTTCTCCCTTTGTAAGTGATGCTTTTTTTTTTTTTTTTTTTTCTTTTCTTTTTTTTTTATTGTTGGGGATTCATTGAGGGTACAATAAGCCAGTTACACTGATTGCAATTGCTAGGTAAAGTCCCTCTTGCAATCATGTCCTGCCCCCATAAAGTGTGACACACACTAAGGCCCCACCCCACTCCCTCCCTCTCTCTTTCTGCTTCCCCCCCCCATAACCTTAATTGTCATTAATTGTCCTCATATCAAGATTGAGTACATAGGATTCATGCTTCTCCATTCTTGTGATGCTTTACTAAGAATAATGTCTTCCACTTCCATCCAGGTTAATACGAAGGATGTAAAGTCTCCATTTTTTTTAATGGCTGAATAGTATTCCATGGTATACATATACCACAGCTTGTTAATCCATTCCTGGGTTGGTGGGCATTTAGGCTGTTTCCACATTTTGGCGATTGTAAATTGAGCTGCAATAAACAGTCTAGTACAAGTGTCCTTATGATAAAAGGATTTTTTTCCTTCTGGGTAGATGCCCAGTAATGGGATTGCAGGATCGAATGGGAGGTCTAGGTTGAGTGCTTTGAGGTTTCTCCATACTTCCTTCCAGAAAGGTTGTACTAGTTTGCAGTCCCACCAGCAGTGTAAAAGTGTTCCCTTCTCTCCACATCCACGCCAGCATCTGCAGTTTTGAGATTTTGTGATGTGGGCCATTCTCTCTGGGGTTAGATGATATCTCAGGGATGTTTTGATTTGCATTTCTCTAATATATAGAGATGATGAACATTTTTTCATGTGTTTGTTAGCCATTCGTCTGTCGTCTTTAGAGAAAGTTCTATTCATGTCTCTTGCCCATTGATATAAGGGATTGTTGGCTTTTTTCATGTGGATTAATTTGAGTTCTCTATAGATCCTGGTTATCAAGCTTTTGTCTGATTGAAAATATGCAAATATCCTTTCCCATTGTGTGGGTTGTCTCTTTGCTTTGGTTATCGTCACCTTAGCTGTACAGAAGCTTTTCAGTTTAATGAAGTCCCATTTGTTTATTTTTGTTGTTGTTGCAATTGCCATGGCAGTCTTCTTCATGAAGTCTTCCCCCAGGCCAATATCTTCCAGTGTTTTTCCTATGCTTTCTTTGAGGATTTTTATTGTTTCGTGCCTTAAATTTAAGTCCTTTATCCATCTTGAATCAATTTTTGTGAGTGGGGAAAGGTGTGGGTCCAGTTTCAGTCTTTTACACGCAGACATCCAATTCTCCCAACACCATTTATTGAATAGGGAGTCTTTCCCCCAAGGTAAGTTCTTGTTTGGTTTATCGAAGATTAGGTGGTTGTAAGATGTTAGTTTCATTTCTTGGTGTTCAATTCGATTCCAAGTGTCTATGTCTCTGTTTTTGTGCCAGTACCAAGCTGTCTTGAGCACTATGGCTTTGTAGTACAGACTAAAATCTGGTATGCTGATGCCCCCAGCTTTATTTTTGTTACTAAGAACTGCCTTAGCTATACGGGGTTTTTTCCGGTTCCATACAAAACGCAGAATCATTTTTTCCAAATCTTGAAAGTACGATGTAGGTACTTTGATAGGAATGGCATTGAATAGGTAGATTGCTTTGGGAAGTATAGACATTTTAACAATGTTGATTCTTCCCATCCATGAGCATGGTATGTTCTTCCATTTGTTAATATCCTCTGCTATTTCCTTTCTGAGGAGTTCATAGTTTTCTTTATAGAGGTCCTTCACCTCCTTCGTTAGGTATATTCCTAGGTATTTCATTTTCTTTGAAACTATGGTGAAGGGAGTTGTGTCCTTAATTAGCTTCTCCTCTTGACTGTTATTGGTGTATACAAAGGCTACTGACTTGTGGACATTGATTTTATATCCTGAAACATTACTGTATTTTTTGATGACTTCTAGGAGTCTTGTGGTTGAGTCTTTGGGGTTCTCTAAGTATAAGATCATGTCGTCAGCAAAGAGGGAGAGTTTGACCTCCTCTGCTCCCATTTGGATTCCCTTTATTTCCTTGTCTTGCCTAATTTTATTGGCTAGAACTTCCAGCACTATGTTGAATAGTAAAGGTGACAGAGGACAACCTTGTCTGGTTCCAGTTCTAAGAGGAAAAGCTTTCAGTTTTACTCCATTCAGTAAAATATTGGCTGTGGGTTTGTCATAGATAGCTTCAATCAGTTTTAGAAATGTGCCACCTATGCCTATACTCTTCAGTGTTCTAATTAGAAAAGGATGCTGGATTTTATCAAATGCTTTTTCTGCATCTATTGAGAGGATCATGTGATCTTTATTTTTGCCTCTGTTAATATGGTGGATAACGTTTATGGACTTGCGTATGTTGAACCAGCCTTGCATCCCTGGGATGAAGCTTCCTTGATCATGATGAATGACTTTTTTGATGATAAGCTGTAATCTATTGGCTAGGATTTTGTTGAGAATTTTTCCATCTATATTCATGAGTGAGATTGGTCTGAAATTCTCCTTTTTGTTTGGGTCTTTTCCTGGTTTTGGTATCAGGGTGATGTTTGCTTCATAGAATGTGTTGGGGAAGATTCCTTCTTCCTCAATTTTTTGGAATAATTTCTGCAGTACAGGAATAAGCTCTTCCTTGAAGGTTTAATAGAATTCTGGAGTGAAGCCATCTGGACCAGGGCATTTTTTAGTTGGAAGCTTTTTTATTGTTTCTTTGATCTCAGTGCTTGAAATTGGTCTGTTCAGGAGGTCTATTTCTTCCTGGCCAAGTCTAGGGAGAGGGTGTGATTCCAAATATTGATCCATTTCCTTCACATTGTCAAATTTCTGGGCATACAGTTTCTGGTAGTATTCAGAGATGATCTCTTGTATCTCTGTGGGATCAGTTGTTATTTCCCCTTTATCATTTCTGATTGAGGTTACTAGAGATTTTACTTTTCTATTTCTAGTTAGTCTGGCCAATGGTTTATCTATTTTATTTATTTTTTCAAAAAACCAACTCCTTGTTTCATTAATTTTCTGAATGATTCTTTTTTTTCAATTTCATTGATCTCTGATTTGATTTTGGAGATTTCTTTTCTTCTACTGAGTTTAGGCTTAGATTGTTCTTCTTTTTCCAATTCCATAAGGTCTCTTGTGAGATTGTTGATGTGCTCTCTGTCTGTTTTTCGAATGTAGGCATCTAAAGTGATGAATTTTCCTCTCAAAACTGCTTTTGCAGTATCCCACAGGTTTTGGTAGCTTGTGTCTTCATTGTTGTTATGCTTAAGGAAGTTAGTGATTTCCTGTTTGATTTCTTCCTTCACCCATCTGTTATTCAACAGAAGATTGTTTAATTTCCATGCCTTTGGATGGGGTTGAGCATTTTTGTTAGAGTTGAGTTCCACCTTTAGTACCTTATGGTCTGAAAAGATACAAGGTAAAATTTCAATTCTTTTGATTCTGTTGATATTTGTTTTGTGTCCCAGGATATGATCAATTTTGGAGAATGTTCCATGGGGTGATGAGAAGAATGTATATTCTTTATCTTTGGGGTGGAGTGTTCTATATGCGTCTATCAAGCATAATTGTTCTAGGGTCTCATTTAAATCTCTTATATCTTTGTTTAATTTCTGATTAGAGGATCTGTCCAGCTCTGTAAGAGGTGTGTTAAAGTCCCCTGTTATGATGGTATTATCAGATATCATATTGCTCAGACTGAGTAAGGTCTGTTTCAAGAATCTGGGAGCATTTAAATTGGGTGCATAGATATTTAGAATTGAAATGTCTTCTCGTTGTAGTTTTCCCTTGACCAATATAAAGTGACCATCTTTGTCTTTTTTGACTTTAGTTGCTTTAAATCCACATGTATCTGAAAATAAGATTGCAACTCCTCTTTTCTTCTGAATTCCATTTGCCTGAAAAATTGTCTTCCAACCCTTGACTTGGAGCTTTAATTTGTCTTTTGAAGCCAGGTGTGTTTCTTGCAGACAGCAAATGGATGGCTTGTGTTTTTTAATCCAGTCAGCCAATCTATGTCTCTTCAGTGGGGAATTCAAGCCATTAACATTTATGGAGATAATTGATAAGTGTGGTAGTATTCTATTCGTCTTATTTGGTGAGAGTCCATTGCTTAGTTTTATCTTTTGCATCAGTGTGGAGGTTAGGTTCTGTCCTTTGATTTCTGAGTTCTTACTTTGCTGCTGATCCATTGTGGTGGTCAGTGTGCAGAACAGGTTGAAGTATTCCCTGTAGAGCTGGTCTTGTTGTGGTGAATTTCCTCAATGTTTGTATATCCGTAAATGATTTGATTTCTCCATCAATTTTGAAGCTTAGCTTAGCAGGGTACAGAATTCTGGGCTGAAAATTGTTCTGTTTAAGTAGATTAAAGGTAGATGACCATTGTCTTCTTGCTTGGAAAGTTTCATTAGAGAAGTCTGAGGTCACTCTGATGGATTTGCCCCTGTAGGTCAACTGGCGCTTACTCCTGGCAGCTTGCAGAATCTTTTCTTTTGTCTTGACTTTGGACAGGTTCATTACAATGTGTCTTGGAGAAGCTCGGTTAGAGTTGAGGCGACCTGGGGTCCGATAGCCCTCTGAAAGCAGTGTGTCAGAATCTTTGGTGATGTTTGGGAAATTTTCTTTTATAATATTCTCTAGTATGGCTTCCATTCCTCTGGGGCATTCTTCTTCCCCTTCTGGAATTCCTATAACTCGTATGTTGGAACGTTTCATAAAGTCCCATAATTCTGACAGTGAACGTTCTGCTTTCTCTCTCTTCTTTTCTGCCTCTTTTACTATCTGAGTTATCTCAAAAACTTTGTCTTTTACCTCTGAAATTCTTTCTTCTGCATGGTCTAACCTGTTGCTGATACTTTCCATTGCATCTTTAAGTTCCCTGATTGACTGTTTCATTTCCTTCAGCTCTGCTATATCCTTTTTATATTCTTCATATCGTTCATCTCTGATTTGATTCTGTTTTTGGATTTCCTTTTGGTTATTTTCCACTTTATTAGCAGTTTCCTTCATTGTTTCCATCATTTCTTTCATTGTTTTCAACATGTGTATTCTAAATTCCCTTTCTGTCATTCCTAACATTTCTGTATAGGTGGAATCCTCTGCAGTAGCTACCTCATGGTCCCTTGGCGGGGTTGTTCTGGACTGGTTCTTCATGTTGCCTGGAGTTTTCTGCTGATTCTTCCTCATGAGTGATTTCTTTTATCTGTTTCCTTGCCCTAATTTTCCTTTCACTTCCTCTTGCTCTTTAAGTTCTTGTGCCTGTGGACGGAGCCTCTTTTCTCCCCCAACTCCCAGCTTCGCCTGCCTCACCTAGCGGGCTGAACAAGATCAAGTGATGCTTTTTTTTATGTCTGGCTGCTTGCAGAATTTTGTCTTTCATCTTAACTTTGGCAAAGTTAATCACAATGTGTCTAGGAGACACATTTATTTGGATTGAGTCTTGCTGGGGTTCTGAAACTGTCTGCTATCTGAAGTTCTATATCTCTTGCAATGTTTGGGAAATTCTCCTCCAAAATCTCTTGGAGGAGAGCATCTATACCTTTAGGACCATCCTCTTCTCCTTCAGGAATTTGTATAAGATGAATGTTTGATCTTTTGGAGTGATCCCACAACTCTCTCAGGAAATGATCAGTTTTTGCTCTCCATTTGTCTGTCTCTTTGAGTGTTTCGGAATATTCAAAAGCTTTGTCCTCAGTTTCAGAGATCCTTTCTTCTGGCTGGTCAACTCTGTTACTGAGGGATTCTACTTTATTTTGGAGCTCCTCAACTAACTTTTTCATTTCCCTGAGCTCTGCTATCTCTTTTCTCATTATGTCTATATCTTTGGTGACATGGACTTCGAGTTCATTAATTTCTTGAGACAACTTTAGAACTACTCTTTGGGATTCAATTTCCATATTTTCTTCCATTCTATTTATCTTATTTGCAATCCATATTCTGAATTTGATTTCTGACATTGCTCCCATTTGTCTATGTATGGCATCTTCAGTTGTATCTCCTTTGTCATTTCTTGGGGGGGAGGGGTTGATCTACTCTTGTTATTCATATTGCCAGAGTTCTTCTGTTGGGTCTGCACCATTTTTATTTTCCACTGTTTGGTTATTAGAACTGGTAGTTTGAGATTGAATTGGTGTTCCCAGGTAGTAGTGATAGCCTCTTACCAAAGCTCTAGGCTTTGTAATTGTGGCTTATCTCCTACAACCTTACAAAGGCCCCTTTCAGAATTTTGGCTGGAGACTCCGAGTACCTACTTGGTGAGATAGTGCAGGCTAGCTCTGTTTTGATATCAGCCAACCTCTACCCTATCCTAAGAAACCACACTGTTAGATTTAAATATCAACTGTGAAGAGATACAACAGCAGTGGTGCCCAGCCCCCATCCTTCAGTTCTTTTCCACTACAGAACTTCAAGGGTCAACCTCAGAATGTCTCAGAGTGGACATCCCCAGGCATGGGTTACAACCAAATTGTCTCTGGCAGTGAAAACCCTGCCCAACAGAGAGGGATTCAAGGACAATTTAAAGCAGTGGGATTCAAAGCACAATTGGAACCAAGGTTCCACACTCCCACCCACCAGACACAGTCCACACTGTTGTCTGCTTCTCTGCTGACAGGCCCAGCTGGAGCCAGGGGCAACACCCCTGCCCAATGGTCTCAGTCCACACACAGCTAGCCTCTGGAGTAGGGTCTGGAGTGTGCTTGTGAGACCAGTTCAAGTCAGGGACCACGCCCTCCCTTGCCAGTCTCAGTTCACTGCCTGAGAAACCTCTGTCTGCAGGCTCTGTTAGAATCAGGGCACCACACTCTGCCCACTGGTCTCAGTCCTCACCTGGTAAGCCTGTGCTCACCAGCCCCATTGGAGGCAGTGGAGCATGCCCTAGCCCTCGAGTCTTAGTTCGTACCCAGTAAGCCACTGCTCCAGGGTTCTGTTGAAATCAGGAGACCACTCCCTTGCTCTCAGGTTGCAGTCCATGCCTAACAAGCCTCTGCTCGCAGGCCTAGCAGGGACTGCCCCTCTGCCAAACTCAGTCCACACTGAAACAACCTGAACCAAGGGTCAACACTACCACTGGCTGGGCATAGTCATTACCAGGGGACTGCTCCTCCTCCCCCCAAGTGTCCCTTTCTTCCCACACCCTCTTTCTTCCCCATTAGTCACAGATTCTCTCCTGATGATTGGTAGTCCACACTATGCCCAGGTTTTTCAGGACAAGACTAAACACTCTATGCTTTGCAGGGGGCAGAACTTCAGACCGATATGAGGGGAAAGGTTGGTCTGGGAGTTTGGACTTACGGAGAAAAATATCTGTTCAATGTTATGCCTGGTGGGGTGGTGTCTAGGTTGATACCAGAATCTTGCTCTTCAGTAGGTCCTTGGTCTCAGGGATTTGAAGAATGAACCCATGGACCACAGATCAGTGGTAAGATAGGACTTTTATTAGACGTTAGAAAGGAATACAGAAAAGCACCAGAGCTTCTGGAAAAGGGAAAGAACTGAAGAACTCTCTTAGGAGTCTCCACACGGGCTCTTTTATCTAGGGGTCTTAGGTCTAGAGGATTACACATGGCTGGCAGTTGGTCCTTTACAGTCTTTGTCCCTGAGAAGGATTAGAGTGTGTGCTCCTACCCAAGGTGGAACCACCCAAAAAACCCTGACAGGCTGCTCTGTTCATGACTTTATCAGAGCCCAGAGGGTGTGTCCTGAAAAAGGCGGTCTGCTTGTACCTGGAAATGGGGATCTGACTTCTGAGCTCACCTGGGCCTAGAGAATGGGGGAGCTCCATGTCTATCCCTGAGTGATGGAGTCCTGTATCAGGTTTATAAGTGGAACCTCCCTGGAGAAACATACCTGGACTTTAGTGGCTCTCTCCAGCAAGGTAAAATGAGAGGTCTTTTGTTCCCTGCTTGTTTGCAGATAGCCTTCAGTGGCCCTCCTGCTTGCAGGAGGGGTCTTCCATCATCTAGTCAATAGGGTTTATACCTGTAATTTGTTTTCTTGAATGCTCTTTCTTGGAGTTACAGCTTGCCAAACTTCTTTCTTGGCTCAGCTCCCCATCTTTGGCTTTGTAGAGTCTGATTTTGTCCAGTTTTACTTCCTCTGCTCTGGAGCCTCTGACAAGGGTTGCTACCAGTCCTCAACAAAAAATTTAAAGGAGATATTATAAATATTTTCAAGAACTTAGTGAAACAAATATGACTCATGAATGAGAAAGAGAGAAATAGAATATATGAGGAAAAATTGATTAAAATTCCAGAGCTAAAAACCTATAAAACTAAAATAATTTTAAAAAATGACTAGATAACCTTACAAACATATTGGAAATAGCAAAAAAAGAAGATTAACTTAAAGCCAAACCAATGGAAATTATCCAATTTGAAGAATATAAGAAAAAAATGAAGTAAAATGAACAGATCCTCAGCACCTATGGGCCAGTAGTAAACACTCTAATATACTAATATGTACAAGCCCCAGAAGAAAAGGAAAGTAAAGGAGAGAAAAGGGCAGAAAAAATATTTGAAGACATAATGACCCCAAATTCTCCAAATTTGGTGAAAGAAAGAAATAAACAGATCTAACAAACGCAACAAACCCTATGAAAAGATTATACACACATATATTTGAATATACACACATATACAGTAGTGCTGAAAAATGTATATACATTTTAAGAGATCTTAATGGAAATAAAAGTGATCCTTCCTGAAAAGTGTACAAGTTACAGATAAAATCTATGTGCATAGAGTGTCTAGGTACTTGACCAGTAATGATACCTTCAATTCAACTTCAAAAAGTAATACATAGATAATATCTCTTAAAATGTGTATATACTTTTTGCCACCCTCTGTACATATGTATATACCAAACACCTAGTCACATCAGGGCCAAAGTGCTAAAACCCAAAAAGAAAGAGAAAAATATGTGAAAACAGCCAAAGGGAGAAAAACACATTTATATGGGAGAACAATGATGCACATACCCACTAATTTCTCATCACAAAGAGTGGCAGCCAGAAATTAATGGAACAGTTGCTTTAACCTATAGAAAAGAAAATATTGTCAGCCAAGATTTCTGTAAACATTTCTATTGTTCAAAAATGAAGATGAAAGAAAAGCATTTTAAGATAAAGGAATACTATAAGAATTTGCTGCTGTTGCAATTGCCACGGAAGTCTTCATACAGTCTTTTCCCAGGCCAATACCTTCAAGTGCTTTTCCCCCACTATCTTCAAGTACTTTTATTGTTTCATGTCTTAGATTTAGATCTTTTATCTAACTTAAATCAATTTTAGTGAGTGGCAATAGGTGCGGGTCCAGTCTCTCTCTCCAGAACTCTTATTCAGTTCTCCCAACACCATTTACTGAATAGGGATTCTATCCCCCAGTGTATGTTCTTATTTGGTTTATCAAAGATTAGGTGGCTGTAAGATGTTTTATTTATTTATTTATTCATTTATTTTTATTAAATCATAGCTGTGTACATTAGTCTGATCATGAGGTACCATATACTTGGTTCATAGACTGTTTGACACATTTTCATCACACTAGTAAATATAGCCTTCCTGGCATTTTCTTAGTTATTTTGCTAAGACCTTTACATTCCACATTTACTAAGATTCACATATACCCTTGTAAGATGCACCGCAGGTGTAATCCCATTAATCCTCCTCCCTCCACCTACCTCCCCGCTCCCTCCCCTCCCTTTCCCCTTCTCCCTATTCTTAGGTTGTAACTGGGTTATAGCTTTCATGTGAAGGTCCTAGATTAGTTTCATAATAAGGGTGAGTATAAGATGTTTTAATTAAACTGAATAGCTTTTGTACAGCTAAGGAGACAACAACCAAAGCAAATAGACAGCCATCAGAATGGGAAAAGATATTTGTATATTACGAATCAGACAATAGTCTGATAACTAGGATCTACAGAGGACTCAAACTAAGCAACATAAAAAGAGCCAACAATCCCTTAAATCAATGGGCAAGAGAGATGAATAGAACTTTCTCTAAAGAAGACAGACAAATGGCTAACAAACATATGAAAAATGCTCATTGTCCCTAATTGTCAGAGAAATGCAAATCAAAACCATCCTGAGATATCAACTAACCCCAGTGAGAATGGCCCATATCACAAAGTCTCAAAGCTGCAGATGCTGGCATGGATGTGGAGAGAAGGGAACACTTTTATATTGCTGGTGGGAATGTAAAGTCATACAATCTTTTTGGAAGGAAGTATAGAGAATCCTCAAAGAACTCAAACTAGACCTTCTATTTGTTCCTGCAATTCCATTACTGGGCATCTAACCAAAAGAAAAAAAAATCCTTTTACCATATGGACATTTGCACCAGACTGTTTATGGCAGTTTAATTTACAATCACCAAATTGTGGAAACAGTCTAAATTCCCACCAATCCAGGAATGGATTAACAAGCACTGGTTTATGTATACCATGGAATATTATTCAGCCACTAAAAAAGATGGAGACTATACATCTTTTGTATTAACTTGGATGGATGTGGAACACATTATTCTTAGTAAAGCAATACAAGAATGGAGAAGCAAGAATTCAGTGTACTCAATTTTGATATGAGGACAATTGATGCTAGTACATGGTGGGGGGTGGGAAAATGGAGGAGCAGAGAGAGGGAAGGAGGGAACGGAGTGGGTGGTCATGGTGTTTGGCACAACTCTTGGGGGAGGAACATATTTGTAAGAGGGACTTTGCCTGACAAATGCAATTAATGTAACCTGTAATTCTTTGTACCCTCAATGAATCACCAATAATTAAAAAATAAATAAAAGAATTCCAATAGCAAACCTTCATTAAAGAAAATACTAAAATACCTTTTTTCAAGTGAAAAGAAATTAATAGCAGGTAGATACTCAGATCCATGTAAAGCCATAAAGCATGTTAGAAATTGTAAATTATCTGGAGAAAAGCAAAAGACAATCATTTTGCTTTATATCTTTTAAAAATTTTTATAATACATTTAAATGTTTAAAGCAAAATGTATAACTCTGTGGTGTTTTGTTTGTTTGTTTGTTTGTTTTGGGCCAGGGCTGGGTTTGAACCCTCCATCTCTGGCACATGGGGCTGGCGTCCTACTCCTTTGAACTACAGGCACCACCTGTGTGTGTTTTGTAACATATGTAGATGTAATAATACATATCACAACTGTAGCATAAAGGATGTATGGGTTATGGGTTTATATGGTTACAAGGTTTCTACCCTTTTTTTGCAGTTTTTGGCTGGGGCTGGGTTTAAACCCACCACCTCTGGCATATGGGGCTGTTGCCCTACTCCTTTGAGCCACAGGTGCTGCCCAAGTTTTCTACCTTTTAAAAAAAATTTAGGCAGGTTTTCTTATTTTTAAAAGTCCACCTGCTATACTTTGGATGTTTGTCTTCCTAAACCTAATGTTGAAATTTGATCCTCAATGTTGGAGGTAGGGCCTAATGGTAGGTGGTCTGATCCTGGGGGCAGATTCCTGGTGAAGCCTTGGTTATGAGTGGTTCTCATTTCACAGGTTCCCTTTTGTGCAGAGGCTTTTTAGTCTGATGTAGTAACTCTTGTCCATTTTTGTATTTGTTGCCTTTGTGCTTGTTGTCTGTGATCCAAGATGTCATTGCTAAGATAATGTCAAAAACTTTTCCCCTATGTTTCCTTCTAGGGGTTTTACAGTTTCAGGCCTTAGACTTAAGTCTAATTCATTTTTACTTAATTTTTGTGTATGGTATAAGCTAAAGGTCCAATTTTATTCTTCTTGTGTGGATATCTAGTTTTTCCAACATCACTTATTGAAAATACTATCTTTCTCCATTGTGTATTTTTTTTTATTAAATCATAACTGTATACATTGATATGATCATGGGGCATCATACACTCGCTTCATAAACCATTTGACACATTTTTATCACAGTGGTTAACATAGCCTTTCGGGCGTTATCTCAGTTACTGTGCCAAAACATTTACATTCTACATTTACCAAGTTTCGCAAATACCCCTGTAATATGCACCACAGGTGTGATCCCACCGATCCCCCTCCCTCTACCCACCCCCCTCTTTCCCACTTCCCCCTATTGTTAAGTTGTAGCTGGGTTATAGCTTTCATGTGAGAGTCCCAAATTAGTTTCATAGTAGGGCTGTGTACATTGGGTACTTTTTCTTCCATTCTTGGGATACTTTACTAAGAAGAATATGTTCCAGCTCCATCCATGTAAACATGAAAGAGGTAAAGTCTCCATCTTTCTTTAAGGCTGCATAGTATTCCATGGTATACATATACCACAATTTATTAATCCATTCGTGGATCGATGGGCACTTGGGCTTTTTCCATGACTTAGCAATTATGAATTGGGCTGCAATAAACATTCTGGTACAAATATCTTTGTTATGTTGAGAAATGCAAATCAAAACTACTTTGAGATATCATCTAACTCCAATGAGACTAGCCTATATCACAAAATCTCAAGACCAGAGATGTTGGCGTGGATGTGGAGAAAAGGGAACACTTCTGCACTGCTGG
Organism: Nycticebus coucang; assembly: GCF_027406575.1. Taxonomy (NCBI): domain Eukaryota; kingdom Metazoa; phylum Chordata; class Mammalia; order Primates; family Lorisidae; genus Nycticebus; species Nycticebus coucang. Next base: position 84,592,208 of record NC_069804.1, read on the forward strand.
TGGGAATGCAAATTAATACATTCCTTTTGGAAAGATATATGGAGAACACTCAGAGATCTAAAAATAGATCTGCCATTCAATCCTGTAATTCCTCTGCTGGGCATATACCCAGAAGACCAAAAATTCCATTGTGTATTTTTGATACCCTTTACTGAATATCAGTTGACTGTGTATATATGAGTTTATTTTTGCGCTATGTATATTCTGTTCCATTGGTCTATGTATGTTTTTATGCAAGTATCATACTGTTTTGATTACTATAGCTGATTTTAAAATCAGGAAATATGATGGTTCCAGCTTTGTTCTTGCTCAAAATTGCTTTCACAATTCTAGATCTTTTGTGGTTTCATATAAATTTTAGAATTTTCATTGTTACCTGTAGCTCAGTGTGTAGGCCACAAGCCACATACACCCAGGCTGGCGGGTTCAGACCCAGCCCAATCCAGCTACACAACAATGACAATTGCAACAAACAATAGCCAGGTGTTGTGGCGGGCGCCTGTAGTCCCAGCTACTTAGGAGGCTAAGGCAAGAGAATCACTTAAGCCTGAGAGTTTGAGGTTGCTTTAAGCTGTGATGCCATGGCACTCTACCCAGGGTGACATACTGAGACTCTGTCTCAAAAAAAAAAAGAAAAGAAAAATTGCCATTGATTTTTTTATGGGGATTTCAGAATCTGTAGATTGCTTTGAGTAATATGGACATTTTTTAATCCATAAGCAAAGGATGTCTTTACACTTATTTGTGTATGCTTTAACTTCTTTCATCAGTATTTTTATAGTTTTCAGTGTACACATCCTTGGTTAAGTATTTGCTAATTATTCCTAAGTATTTTTTTCTTTGATTCAATTATAATTGTATTGTTTTCTTAATTTTCTTTTTGGATAGTTTGTACTTATGCAACAGATTTTGTATGTTGATTTCATATCCTGCAACTTTAATGAATTCATTCTTTATTTCTAATCATTTCTGTGTGTGTAGTCTAGTAGAGTTTTCTACATATACAATCATGCCATCTACAGAGAAATTTCTTCCATTTTTATTTAGATGCCTTTTATTTCTTTTTCTTGCCAAGTAGCCCTGGCTAGGACTTCCAATTCTATATGAAATGGAAATTGAGAGAATGGGCATCCTTGCCTTCTTCCTGAACTTAGAGAAAAAGTTTTCAGTCTTTTACCATTGAGTTCGACATTGCCTGTGGATTTGTCATAAATGGCTGTTATTATGTTCAGATAGTTTCTTTTTATTCTTAGTTTGTTGAGTATTTTTATCATGAAATTATGATGAATCTTACCAAATACTTTTTCTGCATCAATTGAGATGATATGTGATCTTTGTCTTTCATTCTGTTAATGTGGCATATAATATTTATTTATTTGCACATGTTGAACCATCCATACATCCCAGGGAAAAATCCTACTTGATCATGGTGAATGATCTTTTCATTTTGCTGTTAAATTTGGTTTGTTAGTATTTTGTAGAGAATTTTTAAATCAATGAGAAGTGTTGACTTATAGGTTTTTTGTGTAGTCCTTTTTTTTATTTATTTTTATCTTACAAGGGTATATGTGAATCCTAGTAAATGTGGAATGTAAAGGTCTTAGTCCTTTTGTTTGGATTGTGTATCAATATAATGCTGGCTTTTAAAAAATGAGTTTGGAAGTATTCCCTCTGCTTCAACTTTTGGAAGTGTTTAATGAAGATTGATCTTAATTCTTTTTTGGTAGAATTCTCCAGTGAAGCCATGTGGTCCTAAGGTGTTGTGTTTTTTTTTTGTTTGTTTGTTTGTTTTTGTTGTTCTTTTGTTTTGTTTTGTTTTTGAGACTAAGTCTCACTCTGTTCCCCAGGCTTGAGTGGGTAGAGTGCATGGTGTCATCAAAGCTCACAGCAACCTCAACCTCATGGGCTAAAGCAATCCTCTTGCCTCAGCCTCCTGAGTAGCTCGGACAATAGGCAAGCACCACCATGCTCATCTACTTTTTATACTTTTGGTAAAGATAAGGTCTTGCTCATGCTCAGGCAAGTCTCAAACTCCCGAGCTCAAACAATCCTCCCTCCTCAGCCGCCCAGAGTGCTAGGATTACAAGCAAGAGCTACCACTCCTGGACTTCTTTGGAGGTGTTTCATTACTCTTTTAATATCCTTACTAGTTATTGATATATTCAGATTTTTCTATTTTTCATTATTCAGTTTTGGTATGTTTTGTGTTTTTAAGAATTTGTGCATTTCTTCTAAGTTATTCAATTTGTTGGTGTGCAATTATTCATAGTGTTTTCTTATTATCCCTTTTATTTCTATGGCATCAGCTGTAATGTTCCATTTTTTACTTCTAATTTTAATTATTTGAGTCTTCTCTCTTAGAGTTTGTCAGTTTTGTTAATGTTCTATTCTCTATTTCCTTTCTAATATTCATTTCCTTTTCCTTCCTTCTGCTAGTTTTGTATTAGTTAATTTTTTTCTAGTTCCTTGAGGAGTAAAGTAAGGTTGATTTGAGATCTTTCTTCATTTTATAATGTACATGTTTACAGCTATAAACTTCCCTCTGGGTACTGATTTTTCTGCATCCATAAGTTTGGTACATTGTATTCTCATGTTCATTTGTCTCAAGGTATTTTCTAATTCTCTTTGTGACTTCTTCCGTGACCCATTGATTGTTTAAGCATGTGCTGTTTCAATTCCACATATTTATGAATTTTAGTTTTCCTTCTACTGATTTCTAGTTTCATTTCATTTAGCTACAATTTTCCATTTTCCTAATGTATGGCAACTTTAGAGGATTGTTGGGACATGACTATCTATATTATGTTCTTGTTGGGTGAAATATTCTGTATGTATGTTGAATGCAATAGGTCTATAGTGTTGTTCAAGTCCTCTATTTCCTTCTTTAATTTCTTTCAATAATGCTTTATAGTTTTGAATTTAAAAGTCTTTTGACTTCTTGGTTAAGTTTATTCTTAAGTATTTTTTCTTTTTGAAACTATCTTAAGTGGAATTGTTTCTTTAATTTTCTTTTCAGAATATTCATTGTTATTGTATAGAAACAAAATTTTCGCATACTGAATTTGGATCCTACAACTTTGCCAAATTTGTTTATTACTTCTAAAAAGTGGTTTATATAATTTTCGGAATTTTCTATATATAAGATCATGCAACAGATAATTTTACTTTTTTTTTTTTTACAACTTTCATGCCTTTTTTCTTCCCTAATTGTTCTATATGGAATTTTCGATAATATATTGAAGAGAAGTGGAAAAATTTGGAATCTTCTCTTATGCCTGATGTTAGAGAAAAACCTTTCAGGCTTTCACCACTAAATATATATAATGTTAGCTGTGGGTGCTCAAATAGTTTTTCTTTTAAATTTTTAGCATTTTCTATATATAGAATCATGTCATCTCTCAATAAAGGTAATTTCAATCCTTTTCCAATTGGTTACCTTTAATTTTTTCCTTGCTTCTTTAGTCTGCCTAGAACTTCTAATACAATGTTTGCTAAAATGTTTTTTCTAAGCTGGGCATGGTGGCTCATGACTGTAATTCTAGCACTCTGGGAGGAGGCTGAAACAGATGGATTGTTTGAGCTCAGGAGTTCAAGACCAGCCTGAGCAAAAGTGATACCCTGTCTCTACTAAAAATAGAAAAACTGAGGCAAGAGAATTTTTGAGCCCGAGTTGGAGTTGCTGTGAGTTAGGATGCCATGGCACTCTACTCAGGGTGACAGCTTGAGATTCTGTCTCAAAAAAAAAGAAAAGTGTCTTGGGTGGCGCAAAGGAGTAGGGTGCCAGCCCCATATACCGGAGGTGGCCGGTTCAAACCCAGCTCTGGCCAAAATCTGCAAAAAATGTTACATTGGATGTGTTTGTTTTTTTTTTTTCCATAATGTCCTTAATCATGTTGAGGAAGTTTCCTTTTATTCCTAGTTCGTTGAATGTTTTATCACGAAATGATGTTGGGCTTTGTCAAATGATTTTTCTGTATAAATTGAGGTAATCATGTGTGTGTTTTCTTTTTTATTAAGGTAGTATATGGCATAGATTCATGCTCATCCTTGAATTCCTGGAATAAACTTCACTTGCTTGTAATATATAATCTTCTTAATATGCTTTGGATTCAGTTTGCTAGTATTTTGTTGAGGATTTTTTTTTTTTAATTTTTTTGTAGAGATGGGGTGTCACTCCTGCTCAGGCTGGTCTCTAACACCTGAACTCAAGCAATGTGCCCACCTCAGCCTCCCAGAATGCTGGGATTATAGATATGACCCACAGTGCCTGGCTGATTGTTGAGGATTATTTAATCTGTATACTTAAAGGATATTGATTGATAGTTCCCTTTTCTTGTGATTTCTTTACCTGGCTTTGTTTAACGGTAAATCTGGCCTCAAAGATTGAGTTAGGAAGTGGTGCCTTCTCTTCTATTTTTGGAAGAGATTGAGAATTATTACTATAAATTCCTCTTTAAGTGTTTTATATACTACACTTAATGATAGCCCAAAGGCTGAGAAGCAATAAAATGCTTGATATAATTCAGTAGTAATAATATCTTAATTGATCTTAATCGAGAGGTTTTTTTTTTTAATTTTTTTTCAGACACAGTCTCATTTTGTCTTCCTTGGTAGAATGCTGTTCATCACAGCTCACAGCAACCTCAAACTCTTGGGCTCAAGGGATCCTCTTGCCTCAGCCTCCCAAGTAGCTGGGACTACAGGCACCACCACAACACCTGGCTATTTTTAGAGACGGGGTCTGGTCTTGTTCTGGCTCAGACTGGTCTCAAACATGTGAGCTCAGGCAATCCACTACCCTCAACCTCCCAGTGTGTCGGTCGTAATTGTAGGCATGAGCCACTGCACATAGTCTTGAGTCAGCTTTAGTAGTTTATTATTTATAGGAATTCATCCATTTCATCTAGGTTTTTTCATTTATTGGTAGATAGTTGTTCATAGTATTCTGTTATACATTTTATTTTATTTTATTATTTTTTGAGACAGGGTCTTGCTCTGTCCTCAGGCTGGAATGCAGTGGCATGATCATACTTAGGGCAGCCTTCAACTCCTTGGCTCAAGCAAACCTCCTGCTTCAACATCCTGAGTAGCTGGGACTACAAGTGTAAGCCACCATGTCCAACCCTGTTTAAGAGGTTGTTAGTGATGTCCCCAATTTCATAGATGATTGTAGTAATTTAATTTTTTTTCATGGGGCATTTAGCTAATGATTTATCAATCTTGTTGATATTTTTCAAGAAGCAGCTTTAGGTTTCATTGATTTTCTCTTTTGATTTTCCATTCTCTATATTATTTATTTTTACTATCATCTTAACTATTTCCTCCTTTGATAGCTTTGGGTTTGGATTGCTCTTATTTCCTAATTCTTTAAGATTTGGAAACAGTTTATTTTAATATAAGTATTTACATTTACAAATTTCCTTTTGATCAGTACTTTCACTGCATCCCATAGGTTCTCCTATGTTGAACTTTTGTTTTCATTTGCATCAAACTGTTTTTAAGTTTCGCTTGTAATTTCTCCTTTGACCTTTTGACTATATTAATTTTGAGTAAAAATCAGTATTTTGAGATGAACAGTCTGCCATTTTCCCTCCTTTGCTGACAAATTAGTAAATTTCCCGTTGCTTTTTCTAAAAAATAAAGAATTCATTTATTTTCACATTTTTTTATTAAGTCATAAACACATAGATCATGGATATCCAGTTCTCCCAGAACCATTTATTGAATAGGGAGTCTTTCTCCCAGTGTACATTCTTGTTTCGTTTATCGAAGATTAGGTGGTTGTAAGTTGTTGGTTTCATTTCCTGGTTTTCTATTCAATTCCAAATGTCTATGTCTCTATTTTTGTGCCAGTACCATGCTTTCTTGACCACTATGGCCTTATAGTACAGCTTAAAATATGGTATGGTAATGCCCCCGGCTTTGTTTTTATTACTAAGAACTGCCTTAGCTATATGGCATTTTTCTCTCCTGCATAAAAAATACAGGATCATTTTTTCCAAGTCTTGAAAATAGGATGTTGGTATTTTAATAGGGATGACATTGAATTGGTAGATTGCTCTGGGAAGTATAAACATTTTAACAATGTTAATTCTTTCCAGCCATGAGCATGGTATATTCTTCCATTTGTTAAAGTCCTGTGCTATTTCCTTTCTTGGGGTTTCATAATTTTTTTTTATAGAGGTCCTTCACCTCTTTTGTTAGATATATTCCTAAATATTTTATTTTCTTTGGGGTTATGGTGAAGGAATTTGTGTCCTTAATTACCCTCTCATCCTGGCTGTTATTAGCGTATACAAAGGCAACTGGCTTCTGGACACTGATTTTATATCCTGAGACATTACTGTATTTTTTGATGACTTCCAAGAGTCTTGTGTTTGAGTCTTTGGGTTTCTCTAAGTATAAGATCATAACATCAGCAAAGAGGGAGAGTTTGACCTCCTCTGCTCCCATTTGGATGCCCTTTATTTTCTTGTCTTGCCTAATTGTATTGGCTGGAACTTCCAGCACTATGTTAAATAGTAATGGAGACAGAGGACAACCTTGTCTGGTTCCAGTTCTAAATGGAACAGCTTTCAGTTTAACTCTATTCAGTAAAATATTAGCTGTGGGTTTGTCATAGATAGCTTCAATCAGTTGAAGAAATGTACCACCTGTGCATAAACTCTTCAGTGTTCTAATTAGAAAATGATGCTGGATTTTATCAAATGCTTTTTCTGCATCTATTGAGGGGATCATAGGCTTTGTTTTTGCATCTGTTGACATAGTGAATAACATTTATGGATTTACATATATTAATCCAGCCTTGAATCCCCTGGGATGAAACCTACTCGATCATGATGTATGACTTTTTATCTTTTAACATTTGCACCAAAATGTTTATTGTAGCCCAATTAATGATTGCCAAGTCGTGGAAGCAACTCTAATGCCTGTCAACCTGTGAATGGATTAACAAATTTGGTATATGTACACCATAGAATACTATGCAGCCATAAAAATATGGAGACTTTACATCTTTAATATTTACCTGGATGGAGTTGGCATCTTCTTCTTAGTAAAGTATCTCAAGAATGGGAAAAAATATTTTCCAATATACTCAATACTATTATAAAACACACTCATACAAATAATAAAACACAAATATAGTCTAGCAAAGGGGAGAAGAAAAGGGGGAGGGTTATTGGTGGGAGTAGGGAGAGCACTTGATGGGATCATACCTACCAAGCAAAATTTAAGGGTATATTCCAAAATAACTAAATTTTAAATGTCTTACCACAAAAAATATGGTGATAGCAATGTTAATCAGTTTGATTTAAGCATTCCACATTGTATATCAAATCATCACATTGTACCCCATAAAGGTATACAGTTATGTTTTAATTCAAAATTAACTAAAAGAAAAAAAAAAGTTTTAGGCTGGTGCTGTGGCCAAGGCAGGAGGATTGCTTGGGGCCAGGAGGTCAATACAAGCCTGGAAAACACAAAAAGACCTTGCTTCTACAAAGAATTTTTTTTTTTTTTTTAATTAGCAGGGCATGGTGTGCACCTGTAGCTTTAGCTACTTGGGAGGCTGAGACAGAAAGATCACTTGAGCCCAGGAACTCAAGGCAGCAGTGACCTATGATCACACCACTGCAGAGAGCAAGAGCCTGACTCAGATATATTACTTTTTTGATGATAAGCTGTAATCTATTGGCTAGGATTTTGTTGAGAATTTTTGCATTTATATTCATTAGTGAAATTGATCTAATGTTCTCCTTTTTAGTTGGGTCTTTTCCTGGTTTTGGTATCAAGGTGATGTTTGCTTCATAGAACATGTTGGGGGAAGATTTCTTCCTCCTTAATTTTTTGGAATAATTTCTGCGGTACAGGAATAAGCTCTTCTTTGAAAGTTTGATAGAATTCTGCTGTGAAGCCATCCAGACCAGGGCATTTTTTTTGTTGGGAGACTTTTTATTGTTCCTTTCATTTCAGTGCTTGAAATTGGTCTGTTCAGGAGATCTATTTCATCTGGGTGAAGTCTAGGGAGAGGGTGTGATTTCAAATACTGATCTATTTCCTTCACATTGTCAAATTTCCGGGCATAAAGTTCTGGCAGTATTAAGAGATAATCTCTTGTATCTCCGTGGCATTAGCTGTTATTTTCCCTTTATCATTTTCTGATTGAGGTTACTATAGAACTGGATATACACATGTAAAAGACTAAAACTAGACCCATATCTTTTTCCACTCACAAAAATTGATTCAAGATGAATAAAGGACTTAATTTTAAGGCATGAAATTATAAAAATCCTAAAAGAAAGCATAGGAAAAACACTGGAAGATATCGGCCAATGGAAAGACTTTATGAAGAAGACTGCCATGGCAATAGCAACAACAGCAATAATAAACAAGTTTAATTAAATTGAAAAGCTTCTGTAAATCCAAAGAGACAACAGCCAAAGCAAATAGACAACCTACCCAATGGGAAAGGATATTTGCATATTTTAAATCAGACAAAAGCTTAATACAGAACTTAAATTAATCTATACAGAACTTAAATTAATCCACAAGAAAAAAACCAACAATCCCATATGTCAGTGGAGTAAAGAGATGAACAGAACCTTCTCTAAACAAGACAGACAAATGTTTGAGGGCTGTAAATTCTTGCTTCAGTGTGTCTAAGTCTTTGGTGGTTTTGTCTTTAAATTCGTTAAATTCTTGAGACAACTTTTGAATTTCTCCTCGAATTCCTAATTCCATTTTATTAATCTTGTCTGCAATCCAAATTCCGAATTCGATTTCTGACATCTCAGCCAGTTGTTTATGAATGGGATCTTCAATTACATCTGCCGTATCTTTTCTTGGGGGGTTGATCTATTCTGGTTATTCATGTTACCAGAGTTTTTCCGCTGATTCCACCCCATGGTTATTTTACTCCCTTTGATTTTTCCCCCGGGGCTTTATCGAGGGCCCGTACAGTGTTGTGGCCTGAGAAACTGGGGCCCTGTCTTGTGTGGTGGGGCTAAGTGCTTCTGTCTTGTTTTCAGCTGGTTTCTGTTTGATCCTATTGTAATATTTACTCTGGCTTGAAGTCTCAGCTGTGTGGAAAAGCCAGCAATTAAGTCACCCTGCCCGCCCACCTCTGGCACCAATTGGAAAAGGAAAATCAAACCTTCCTACAACCGCGTAACCAGGGCAAGACCTCAGACTTTACTACAAATCGATAGTGATCAAAACAGCATGGTATTGGCACAAAAACAGAGAAGTAGATATCTGGAACAGAATAGAGAACCAAGAGATGAATCCAGCTACTTACCATTATTTGATCTTTGACAAGCCAATTAAAAACATTCAGTGGGAAAAGGATTCCCTATTTAACAAATGGTGCTGGGTGAACTGGCTGGCAACCTGCAGAAGACTGAAATTGGACCCACACCTTTCACCATTAACTAAGATAGACTCTCATTGGATTAAATATTTAAACTTAATACATGAAACTATAAAAATACTAGAGGAGAATGCAGGGAAAACCCTTGAAGAAATCGGTCTGGGTGAGTATTTCATGAGAAGAACCCCCCCGGGCAATTGAAGCAGCTTCAAAAATACACTACTGGAACTTGATCAAACTAAAAAGCTTCTGCACAGCTAAGAACACTGTAAGTAAAGCAAACAAACAGCCCTCAGAATGGGAGAAGATATTTGCAGGGTATATCTCTGACAAAGGTTTAATAACCAGAATCCACAGAGAACTCAAACGCATCAGCAAGAAAAAAACAAGGGATCCCATCACAGGCTGGGCAAGGGATTTGAAGAGAAACTTCTCTGAAGAAGACAGGCCTTCAGACATATGAAAAAATGCTCATCATCCTTAATCATCAGAGAAATGCAAATCATAACTACTTTGAGATATCATCTAACTCCAGTGAGACTAGCCTATATCACAAAATCTCAAGACCAGAGATGTTGGTGTGGATGTGGAGAAAAGGGAACACTTTTGCACTGCTGGTGGGAATGCAAATTAATACATTCCTTTTGGAAAGATATATGGAGAACACTCAGAGATCTAAAAATAGATCTGCCATTCAATCCTGTAATTCCTCTGCTGGGCATATACCCAGAAGACCAAAAATCACAACATAACAAAGATATTTGTACCAGAATGTTTATTGCAGCCCAATTCATAATAGCTAAGTCATGGAAAAAGCCCAAGTGCCCATCGATCCACGAATGGATTAATAAATTGTGGTATATGTATACCATGGAATACTATGCAGCCTTAAAGAAAAATGGAGACTTTACCTCTTTCATGTTTACATGGATGGAGCTGGAACATATTCTTCTTAGTAAAGTGTCTCAAGAATGGAAGAAAAAGTACCCAATGTACTCAGCCCTACTATGAAACTAATTTGGGGCTTTCACATGAAAGCTATAACCCAGTTACAACCTAACAATAGGGGGAAGTGTGAAAGGGAGCGGGGAGGGGGGTGGTGGGTTAAGGGAGGGGGATTGGTGGGATTATACCTGTGGTGCATCTTACAGGGGTATTTGCAAAACTTGGTAAATGTAGAATGTAAATGTCTTGGCACAGTAACTGAGATAATGCCAGGAAGGCTATGTTAACCATTGTGATGAAAATGTGTCAAATGGTCTATGAAGCGAGTGTATGATGCCCCATGATCATATCAATGTACACAGCTATGATTTAATAAAAAAATAAAAAAAAGACAGACAAATGGCTAGCAAACACATGAAAAAATGCTCTTCATCCCTAATTATTAGAGAAATGCAAATTAAAACCACCCTGAGATATCATCTAACCCCAGTGAGAATGGCCCATATCACAAAATCTCAAAACTGCAGATGCTGGCATGGATGTGGAGAGAAAGGAACAGTTTTACACTGCTGGTAGGACTGCAAACTGATACAACCTTTTTGGAAGAAAGTATGGAGGAACCTCAAAGAACTCATCCTAGACCTCCCATTTGATCCTGCAATCCCATTACTGGGCATCTATCCAGAAGGAAAAAAATACCTTTTATCATAAAGACACTTGTACTAGACTGTTTATCGCAGCTCAATTTACAATCGCTAAAATGTGGAAACAGCCTAAATGCCCCTCAACCCAGGAATGGATTGGCAAGCTGTGATATATGTAAACCGTGGAATACTATTCAGCCATTAAAAATGAAGATTTTGCAGAATTTGTATTAACGTGGATGGAGGTAGAACACATTATTCTTAGTGAAGCATCACAGGAAGGGAGAAGCATGAATCCTATGTATTAAACTTTGATATGAGGACAATTAATAACACAGTGGGGCACGGGGGAAGGGGAGAGCAGACAGAGAGAGGAGGGAGGAGGTGAGGGAAAGGAAAAGAAAACAAAAAGGAAGTAAAATAGTGACTAATTCTCACATAAATTGGATTTAATTTTGACCAAAGTGCATTACTTGAATATTAATCTTTACTTCAAAATGTTAATATGTTGTTTAGGATATTGCATTCTCATTGATAAGTGAAATACGTTTCTAATTTCCCTTTATAATAATAATTTTTTTCAACTTTAATGTCAGGTGTGTCCAGATGAAGTAGAATGATTTTGAAGTATTTCTTCTTTTTCTAATGTCTATAAGATTTGGCATGGTCTGTTTTTTGAAATTATCTTTTATTTTTATTTATAAATATTAGTTGTCTATTTTTTGACCCTTCAGAAAAAAATAATAAGAAGTTAAATGACGACTCCATACTGAACCTCTGAGTCAAAGCATTCTATGATAGATATACTCTTAGCTGACAATGTGAATGCTACTTTTCTTGCATTATTATTATTATTGCTCACTATTTCGTTGCAGCAATCATCTGATTTCTTTTCTGGGTGTATTTATCTTCATTCGTTCTTTATGAGGTTTTTGTTTCTAGTCCTTACCTTGAACATTGTTATTGTTATTAAATTTTAAGCCTTTTTAATTTTGTGAAGGCAAAAAGTGGGAAACAAATAAACACATGTGTATGTATAGAGAAAATTTAAAAAACCCACATAGATCATGTATACATTAATGCATTTATGGGGTACAATGTGCTGATTTTAAATACAATTTGGAATGCTTACATCAAACTAGTTAATATAGCCTTCACCTCATTTTCTTAATTATTGTGTTAAGACATTTATACTCTATATTTAATAGATTTGACATGTACCCTTGCAATATGCACCATAGGTATGGTCCCACAATTTACCCTCCCTCCATCAAAACTTCCCCCTCCCCTACCATCCCCCTCCTCTTCCATCCTTCATCCTGGGCTATAGTTGTGATTTATCTTTCATATGAAAGTGTGAGTGATTATAAATTGGTTTCATAATAGTATTGAGAACGTTGGATACTTTTTCTTACATTCTTGAGATATTTTACTAAGTAGAGTATGTTCCAGCTCCATCCATCTAAATATAAAAGAGGTAATGTTTCCATCTTTTTTAAGGCTGCATGGTATTCCATGGTATGCATATACCACAATTTATTTTATTGTATTTTGTTATTAAGTATTTCGTACATAGATCATAAATACAATTATGCCATTTTTGATGTGTTGATTATTTGTACAAATTGGAGTGCTTACATCATACTAATCAACATAGCTTTCACCTCATTTACCCAATTACAGCATTAGGACATTTGTGTTCTACACATGATAGATCCAACTTGTACTTGAAATGTGCTCCATAGGTGTGTTCCCCCTACTATGCCCTACTATCCCTCCTACCCCTCACCTCACCTCTCTCTTTCCTTCCATCTTTCAACCTAGGATAAAGTTGTGTTTCATTTTTTACATACAAGTGTGGGTTATTATAAATTGGTTTCACAGTAGTACTGAGTACATTGGACACTTTTTTTTACATTCCTGAGATACTTTACTAAGAAGAATATTTTCCAGCTCCATCCATGTAAACATAAAAGAGGTAACGTCTCCATTTTTTTACCACTGCATAGTATTCCATGGTATTCATATACCACAATTTATTAATCCATTCATGGGTCGATAGGCACTTGGGCTTTTTCCATGACTTGGCAATTATGAATTGAGCTGCAATGAAGAATCTTGTGCAAATATCTTTATTGGCAAATAATTTTTAGTTTTTTGGATATACACCTAGAAGAGGAATTTCAGGGTCAAACGGCAGGTCTACATTTAAATCCCTGAGTGTTCTCCAAACTACCTTCCAAAAGGAACGTACTAGCTTGCATTACCAACAGCAGTGCAGAAGTGTTCCCTTTTCTCCACATCCGCACCAACAACTTTTGTTTTGGGATTTTGTGACGTGGGCTACTCTTACTGGAGTTAGATGGTATTGGAGTACTTTTGGTTTGCATTTCTCTGATGATTAAAGATGACGAGCACTTTTTCCTGTGTCTGTGGGCCATGCGCCTGTCTTCTTCAGAGAAACTTCTGTTCATGTCTCTTGCCCACAATGAAATTTCATTGTGGGCAAGAGCTTGTTTTTTGCTTAGTTTGAGTTCTCTGTGGATTCTGGTTATTAGACCTTTGTCGGAAGTACAACTTGCAAAAATCTTCTCCCATTCTAAGGGCTGTCTATTTGTTTTACTTAGTGTGTTCTTGACAGTGCAGAAGCTTTTTAATTTTATCAGATCCCAGCAATGTATTTTTGATGTTGCTTCAATTACTCGGGGTGTCTTCCTCATGAAGTATTCTCTCAGGCTAATGTTTTCAAGCATTTCCCCTGCACTCTCTCTAAGAATATTTATAGTTTCATGTCTTAAGTTTAAGTCCTTTAACCAGTAAGAGTCAATTTTTGTTAGAGGAGAAAGGTGTGGGTCCAGTTTCAGTCTTCTTCAATTTGCCAGCCAATTCATCCAGCACCATTTATTGCATAAGGAATCTTTCCCCCATTTTATATTTTTAATATGCTTATCAAAAATCAAATGATGATAAGTGTCTGGGTTCAGCTCTTGGTCTTCAATTCTGTTCCATACATCTACATCTCTATTTTTGTGCCAGTACCGTGCTGTTTTGATCACTATGGATTTATAATAAAGTCTGAGGTCTGGAAGCATGATTCCTCCCAATTTGTTTTTGCTTCTGAATAATGTCTTGGCTATTTGAGGATTTTTCTGTTTCCATATAAAATGAGGTACTAATTTTTCCAGGTCTTTAAAATATGACAGAGGTGCTTTAATAGCAATTGCATTAAATCTGTAGATTTTTTAGGTAGTATAGACATTTTAACAATGTTGATTCTTCCCAGCCATGAGCATAGTATATTTTTCCATTTGTTAACATCTTCAGCTATTTCTTTTCTCAGAGTTGATAGAGTTCTTTCACGTCCTTAGTTAGATACACTCCCAGATATTTCATCTTCTTTGGGACTATTATAAAGGAAATAGAGTCCTTAATTGTTTTTTCCCCTTGACTATTGTTGGTGTATATAAAGGCTACAAATTTATGAGTGTTAATTTTGTATCCTGAGACATTATTATATTCCTTGATCACTTCTAGGAGTTTTGTAGTTGATTCCCCGGGATTTTCCGTATATATGATCATATCGTCTGCAAAGAGTGACAGTTTGATCTCCTCTGGTGCAATTTGGATCCCCTTGATTGTCTTCTCTTGCCTGATTGCGGTGGCTATGACTTCCCTTACAATGTTATAAAGCAGTGGAAACAGTGGACATCCTTGCCTGGTTCCTGATCTGAGTGGAAATGATTTGAATTTTACTCCCTTCACTATGATATTGGCTGTGTGTTAAACTGATGGCCTCTATCAGTTTAAGAAGTGTTCCTTCTGGGTGGTGCCTGTGGCTCAGTGAGTAGGGCGCCGGCCCCATATATCGAGGGTGGTGGGTTCAAACCCAGCCCCGGCTGAACTGCAACCAAAAAATAGCCGGGCGTTGTGGTGGGTGCCTGTAGTTCCAGCTGCTTGGGAGGCTGAGGCAGGAGAATCGCTGAAGCCCAAGAGCTAGAGGTTGCTGTGAGTCCTGTGACATCATGGCACTCTACTGAAGGTGGTAAAGTGCGACTCTGTCTCTACAAAAAAAAAGAAAGAAAGAAATGTTCCTTCTATGCCTATTTTCTTTAGCTTTCTAATCAAGAAAGGATGCTGGATATTGTCAAAAGCTTTTTCTGCATCAATTGAGAGAATCATATGGTCTTTGTTTTTTAATTTGTTTATCTGATGTATTATATTTATGGATTTACATATATTGAACCATCCTTGGGACCCTGGTATGAAACCCACCTGTTCATGGTGTATAATTTGTTTGATGTGTTATTAGAGTCTGTTTTCTAAGATCTTATTGAATATTTTTGCATCAATATTCTTTAGAGATACTGGTCTGTAATTTTCTTTTCTTGTTGGGTCTTTTCCTGGTTTGGGGATCAGGGTGATATTTGCTTCATAGAATGAGTTGGGAAGTATTCCTTATTTTTCTATGTTTTGGAAAAGATTAAGTTATATAGGTACTAGTTCCTCTTTAAAGGTTTGGTAGAATTCTGATGTGAAGCCATCTGGTCCTGGGTTTTTCTATTTGAGAAGATTTCTTATAGTCGATGCTATTTCAGTGCTTGTTTATAGGCTTGTTCAACATTTCCACTTTTTTTCTGGTTATGTCTAGGAGGGTGGCATGTTTCTAAGTATTGATCTATTTCTTTCAGATTTTCACATTTCTGAGAGTAGAGTTTTATTTAGTATTCATTAAGAATTTTTGAATTTCTGTGGAATCCATTGTTATTTGGCCTTTATCATTTCTGATTGATGAAATTTGGGACTTTACTCTTCTACTTCTGGTTAGGTTAGCCCAAGGTTTATCTATTTTATTTACCTTTTCAAAAAACCAACTCTTTGGTTGATCTGTTGTATGATTCTTTTGTTTTCAATTTCATTTAGTTCTGCTCTAATTTTAGTTATTTCTTTTCTTCTGCTGGGTTTAGGGTTGGAAAGTTCTTCCTTTTCCAATTGCTTGAGATGTCCCATTAAGTCATTGACTTCCTCTCTTTCTGTTCTCTTGAGGAAGGCTTGCAATGCTATAAATTTTCC
Source organism: Nycticebus coucang (assembly GCF_027406575.1). Classification (NCBI taxonomy): domain Eukaryota; kingdom Metazoa; phylum Chordata; class Mammalia; order Primates; family Lorisidae; genus Nycticebus; species Nycticebus coucang. The sequence goes on from NC_069804.1 coordinate 84,608,237, forward strand.
TCTTAGGACTGCCTTTCCAGTATCACAGAGGTTCTAATAGTTCATTTCTTCGTTATTGTTTTGTTCCAGCAATTTGGTAATTTCCTTCTTAATCTCGTCTATGACCCAGCTATCATTCAGCATGAGGTTATTTAGTTTTCATATTTTTGTATGCGTGTGGAGACTCCTGTTGTTACTGAGTTCAACTTTTATTTCATGATGGTCCTAGAAAATACAAGGAATGATTTTTATTCTTTTAAATTTTCTGAGGTTAGACTTTTGACCTAAGATGTGATCAATTTTGGAGGATGATCCATGGGCTGATGAGAAGAATGTGTATTCAGTTTTATTAGGATGAAATGTTCTGTAGATGTCTATTAGATGTAAATGTTGAATGGTTAAGTTTAGTTCTAAAAGTTTTTGCTTAGCTTCTTTTTTGAGGATCTATCCAACACTGCCAGAGGAGTGTTAAAGTCTCCAACAATTATGGTGCTGGGGGAAATCAAATTGCTCATGTCAGTTAGAGTTTCTCTTATAAATTGAGTCGCATTCTGGTTGGGTGCATAGATGTTGATAATTGAAATCTCATCATGTTGAGTGTTGCCCTTAACAAATAAGAAGTGACCATCATTGTCTTTTCTTACTTTGATTGGGTTAAAGCCTATTGTATCTGTGAATAAAATTGCAACACCTGCTTTTTTCTGATTTCTATTTGCCTGAATTATAGATGACCATCCCTTCACCCTGAGTCTATGTTTATCTTTTAAGGTAAGGTTAGATTCTTGAATGAAGCACATGTCTGGCTTGAATTTTTGTATCCAGTCAGCCAACCTGTGTATCCTTAGAGGGCAATTTAAGCCATTCACATTAATTGAGAGTAATGATAAGTCAGGCAGAGTTCGGGGTATCGAGTTTTTTGAAAGTCTAGTGGACATTTCTAATCCTTTCACCACTATGAAAGTTAGAATTTGATCAAAAGTTCCTGAGTGAGTTTACTTTGGTGGTGGAGGATTGTGTTGTTCATTGTGTAGGATAGGTCTGAGAATATCCTGAAGAGCTGGGTTAGTTATGGCAAATTTCTTCAGCATTTGAATGTCATTAATGTATTTAATTTCTTCATCATAGATGAAACTCAGTTTAGCTGAATACAGGATCCTGGGTTGAAAGTTATTTTGTTTCAAGAGATTAAAAGTCGATGACCACCCTCTTCTAACTTGAAAGGTTTCAGTAGAGAGATGTGCAGTCATTCTAATGTTCTTCCCCTTTTATGTTAGGGTTTTCTTACATCTTACAGCTTGCAGAATTTTCTCCTTCATATTAACTTTAGCAAAATTAATTTTAATGTGTCTATGAGAATTTTTATTTGGGCTGAGTAGTGCAAGCATTCTAAAACTGTCTGCTATCTGAATTTCAGGATCTCTGGGCATGTCTGAAAATTTCTCTTTAATTGTTTCGTGAAGCAAAGCATCTGTATCCTTTGCAGCAACCTTATCATTTTCAGGTATTCCTATAAGGTGAATATTAGATCTCTTCAAATTATCCCAGAGCTCTCTGAGCAAATGATCCATTTTTGTTCTCCACTTTTTTTCCTCTTTGAGTGTTTGGGAGCGTTCAAAAGCTTTGTCTTCAATGTCAGAGATCCTTTCTTCTGCCTGCTCCATTCTGCTACTGAGGGATTCTACTGTATTTTTTAGATCTTTGAGGGCTGCAAATTCTTGCTTCGATGTGTCAAAATCGTTCGTCATTTTGGCTTTAAACTTGTTGAATTCTTGAGACATCTTTTGAATTTCTGCTTTGATTTCTAATTTCATCATTTCCTCCATTTTGTTGATCTTATTTGCTATCCAAACTCTGAACTCAATTTCTGACATCTCAGCCATTTGTTTCTGAATGGGATCTTGTGCTGTGTCTGCTTTATCATTTCTTGGCAAAGTTGATCTACTCTGATTGTTCATGTTGCCAGAGTTTTTCTGCTGATTCCACCTCATGATTGTTTTTCACTTTTGGCTAGGTGGTCAGGTAAGGTGAAATTGGATTGGGGATTCCTGGAGTTGTGGTTAACCAGCCCTTTGTTAAGGACCTGGGACTGATGACTGTAGCTTTTTCCCCTTTAGCTTTGCAAAGGACCTGTACAGTATTACAGTGTGAAGCTGGGGAAACCTGCTTGGGCTGGTGGAGTTAGGTGGCTCAGTCTTATATTCAGCTGGTTCTTGTCTGATCCTGGTGTATCATTGACTCTGGTGAAGTCTTAGCTGAAGATTGTTGTATTGGAATCGCAGCTTGCCTCAGCAGGTGTGACCTGCAGTTATCTCACTTCTCTCTCAGCTGGGCTTCTTGTCTTCAGCTTAATTGGGTACTTTCTGGGCATTATCCTTCTCTCTGGACAGGAGTTGCTGTCGGAGACTGCTTTCATTCAGCCATCTTGCCCCCTCCCTCTGATTTCCATCTTTTAATATCAAGACTTTTTAGTGGTCTATTATATGTTCTGTCCTAGAGAATATTCCATGTGTGCCTGAAAAAAATGTGTATGCTGCTGTTTTTTAATTTTTTTACTTATTTTTTTTCCAGGAGTGTTATATATATCTTAGGTATAGCTTTATTAATAGTGTTAGCCAAATTCTAACAAAATTTGTAGATCAAATTTTGATCTTCTGTCTAGTTGTTCTATCAAACGTTGAGAGTGGGATTTTTTGTTTGTTTGTTTTGAGATAGGGTCTCAGAATATTGCCCAGGCTGGTCTGGAATTCCTGGCTTCAAGGTACCCTCCCATCTCAGCCTCCCAAGTAGCTGGGATTATAAACATGAACCACTGCACCCAGTAAGGGTGGGAGGTTGTTGTTTCCAGATATAATCGAAGAAATATATGTTTTCCCCTTTAAGTTGTTATATTTTTTGCCTCATATATTTTGGGGCTCTGTTCTTAGGTGTTTTAATAAATGCTATATTGAAGAGTTTGGTGGAATGAGACTTCAAGCAATACATAATGTCTATCTTTGTCTCTCACAAAATATTTTGGCTTGAATTACATATTTCTGATATTAGTTTATCTATCTTAGTTCTCTTTTAATTACTATTTGGATAGAGTATCTTTTTTCTGTCCTTTGGTTTTCACTTTTATTGTGTCTTTGAATATAATATTAGTCTCTTCTTAATTTTTATTATAAATTAATATGAATGTACAGATATTTAGGTTACATTGTTTTTAATATTCAGATAAAGTTCAAGTTGTAGTCGAGCCCTTTACCCAGGGGGCGTACTGAACACTCTCACCTTGTGTAGCATGAGATCCCACCAATTGCCCTCCATCTTTCTCCCTGTTGTCTTCCCCTGCTTCTCTCCTTCCTCTTTTCCCTCCTTTTTTCTCCCTCGTCTCTCCTCCCCCAGCTAGACTATATTTTTTGTTTTTCTTTCATGTGGGCGTGTAGTTGTTTACATATCAGTATCAGAATAGTATTGAGTCATTGGATATTTTCTTTTACAAGTCTTAAGATACTTTACTAAGAAGAATGTGTTTCAACTCCGTTCAGGTAAACACAAAATATGTAAAGTTTCCATCTTTTCTTATGGATCAATAGTACTCCATTGTATACATATACCACAGTTTGTTAATCTACTAATGGGTAGATGGGCACTTGGGTTGATCCCATATCTTGGCAATTATAAATTGAGCTGCAATAAACATTTTGGCTCGAATGGTAAAATTTTTTTTTTGTTTGTTTTTCTGGGTAGATATCTAGTATGGAATTGCAGGGTCAAATGGAAGGATGATTTTTAGTTCTTTGAGAATTTTTCTTTTTTTTTTTTTCCTTGAATTTTGCTCACTAATTTATTTATTTATTTATTTATTTTTATTAAATCATAGCTGTGTACATTAGTATGATCGTGGGGCACCATACACTTGGTTCATAGATCGTTTGACACTTTTTCATCACATTAGTTAACATAGCTTTTGTAGCATTTTCTTAGTTATTTTGCTAAGACCTTTACATTCCACATTTACTAGGATTCACATATACCCTTGTAAGATGCACCGCAGGTTCTTCCCATAAAGTTTGTATTTGTTGGCAGTCCCACCAGAAGTTTAAAAGTGTTCCCTTGTCTCTGCATTTCCACCACTATATGCAGATTTGGGATTTTTTGTATAAGCTAGTCTCACTGGAGTTAGGTAATACCTCAGGAGTGGTTTTGATTTGCATTTTTCCTATGATTAGGGATGATGAGCATTTTTTCATGTATATTTTGGCCATTCATCTGTAATCTTCAGAGAAGTTTTCACTCAAGTCTCTTGTTCGCTTGTAAATGGAGTTGTTTGTTCTTTTCTTGATTAACTTGTGTTCTCTGTAGATTCTAGCTATCAGTCCTTTGTCAGACTTGTAACATACAAATATCTTCTCCCATTCTAAAGGCTATTTATTTGCTTCAGTTTTGCTACCCCATGCAGAAATTTTTAGATTGGTCATGTCCCATTTATTTATATTTGGTATTGATGCAATTTCCGGGGGTGGGTGTCTTCTTATACAATCTTTTCCTAGGCCACTTTTGTCAAGCATTTTTCCCCACACTCTCTTCTGGAATTTTTATTGTTTTGTGTCTTAAATTTAAATCTATTATCCAGCAAGAGTTGATTTTTGTCAGTGATGAGATGTGTGGGTCCAGTTTCAGTCTTCTACATGTAGCTAACCAGTTCTCTCAGTACCATTTATTAAATAGGGGTTATTTTCCCTAGTGGGTGGAAATATGTGGCTGGTTTAATCTCTAGGTACTTTAGTCTATTCCACAGATCTATACCTTTGTTTTTGTGGCAGTATCATGCTGTTTTGAAACACTATAGACTTTTAGTGTAACCTGAAATCTGGTAACATGATGCCTCCATATTTGTTTTTATTCTTAAAAATCGTATTGGGTATTTGGTTTTTTTCTGGTTCCATATGAAACAAAGTACTATTTTTCAAGTTCTTCAAAGTATAATGTTGGTGCTTTAGTGGGGACTGCATTAAGTCTGTAGATTGCTTTGCTTAGTGCGGACATTTTAACGACGTTGATGCTTCCCAGCCATGAGTATGGTATGTTCTTCCTTTTGTTGATGTCTTCTGCTACTTCTTTTATGAGGGTTTCACTGTTCTCCTTATAGAGAAACTTCACATCCTTTTTTAGATATATTGCCAGGTATTTCATCTTCTTTGGAGCTTTTGTGTCTTTGATTTTATTCTCAGCTTGACTGTTATGAGCATATTTGAAGGCTATTGATTTGTGAATACTGATTTTGTGTCCTGAGGCATTACTTTATTCCTTGATCACTTCTAAGAGCTTTGTAGTTGAGTTCCTAGTGTATAAGATCATGTCACCTGCAAAGAGTGAGTATTTGACCTCCTCTCTCTCCATTTGAATACTCTTGATCTATGTCTCTTGCCTGTAAAATGAGTCTTTTATAGACAGTTTATATTTGGATCATTTTTTATCTGTTTTTCCAATTTTGCCTTTTTATTGGACAGTTTAATCCATTTATGTTTAAAGTAGTTACTGACAAGGAAGAACTTAACTCTTCCATGTTGCTGTTGGTTTACTATCTGTCTTGTTATGGACTGAATTGTGTTCCTTCAACATTTACTTGTTGAAATCTTAATTCCTGATACCTCAGAATTTGACTATATTTGCAAAGGTCCTTTCTAGGGAATAATTAAGTAAAAATGAAGCTATTTAGGTTGGTTCTACTTTAATATGACTGATGTACTTGTAAGAGGAGGAGATTAGGACATATTAAAAGACACCAGGATGTGGATGCATAGAGAAAAGACTATATGAGGACATAAACAGAAGGGGGCTATCAATAAGTCAAGAAGAGAGGCCTTAGGTGAAAGTAAACCTGCAACACCTTGATCTTGGACTTCAAGTCTCCTGAAGTCTGAGAAAATACAATTCTGTTGTTTAAGTTACCCAGTATTTGATATTTTGTTATGGCAGCATTATCAAACTAATACATATCTTACACCATTTTATTCCTTGTTTCCTTCATTTGTGCCTTCTTTTGTGATTAATTGATTTTTTTGTTGGCATGCCATTTGGTTCCCTATTTTTTTCCTTTCTATATACTTTTTAGTTTTCCATTTATTGGTTACCCCAGGGATTACAATTAACATATTAGCTTTACAACACTCAACTTTGAATTGATAACAACTTAGTTTCAATAGTATTCAAAACCTGTGGTCCTTTCCAGCTCTGTGCTCTTTTCTGTCATTATTGTCACCAATTACATCTTTATACATTGTGTGACAATTAACATAGCTTTAAAATTATTATTTTATGCATTTGTGTTTAAAATTCTTTAAGGAAAGAAGTTTACAAACCAAATATGCAATATCAGTTCCTTGCTTTTCTGAATGGTGAGTCCAGGCTATTTTTCATCTGGTCAATTGTCTTTGGTAAAGAAAGTAAAGAAATACAAAATAGGGTGAAATTCAAAGTAAGCCTTGTGGCACAGTGGATAAGGATAAGGGTGTAGTCAAATAAATCTGGAGTCAATTTCCAGGTCTGCCTGTTTTTCATGATGTGACCCTTGACATTTTGGAAGTCAGTTTTATGTATAATGGAGGCAATTACATAACTGACTTTATCAGTCACTGGGGAAGATTAAATGAGATATTATCGGTAATGTATATAGCAAGAACATAAAAAGGGACCAATAAATTGTAAACATTATTAGATTAGATTAAATTAGAATCGTACTATCAGCTCTCAATTGTTCATGTATGGATCAGATGCTGGGAATTAGTGGTAGCAGAAGCTTCACTCAGAATGGTTTCTTTTTTTTTTTTTAAGACAAGATCTCACTATGTCACATGGGCTACAGTGCAGTGCCATCACCATAGTTCACTGCAGCCTCAAACTTCTGGGCTCAAATGATCTTCCTGAATTAGCTGCTAGCTGCCCAAGTAGCTGGGCGTGCAGGCACATACCATCATACCCACCTAATATTTCTTTCTTCTCCTTTTTCTTTATATATAAAAAAATAGAAACAGGGTCTCCCTCTTGCTCAGGATAGTCTTGAACTTCTGGCCCCAAGAAATTCTTCTGCCTCAGACTACCAAAGTACTGGGATTATAAGTATGAGACACCATACCCAGTCTAGATCCCAGAAAATGACCCAGCATATGATCCAGTCCTGAATGTCTTTCTCAATTTTGAAAAAGTAGGATTTACTGTTTAGAGCAATTTTAGATTTACAGCAAAATTGAGTAGAAAGTACAGAAAGATCCCATGTACCTCCTTTCTACATACATGCATAGTCTCCCCCATCATTAACATCCCATGCCAGAGTGGTACATGTATTTCAGTTGATGAACCAATCTTGACACATCATTATCACACTAAGTCCATAGGTTGCATTAGGGTTCACTCTTGGTATTGTACATTCAATGGATTTTGACAAATGTATCCCATGCTATGGTGTCACAGTGAATAGTTGTTAGGTTTTCTCAAATACTTTTTCTGCATCTATTGATATGATTGTGAAATTTTTCTTCTTTAGCTTCTTGTGATGGATTACATTAACTGATTTTCAAATTGAACTAGCCTTGCATATCTAGAATAAGTTCCACTTGGTCATGGTGTATAATTATTTTTGTGTATTATGGATTCTATGTTCTAATATTTTATTGAAGATTTTTACATCTATATTCATGAGAGATGTTGGTTTGTGGTTTTCTTTTCTTGCATATCTTTATCTGGTTTTGGTGTTAGGATAATGGTGGTTTCATAGAATACGCTGGGAATTGTTCTTCTTGCTTTTATCTCCTGGAAGAGACTGTAGAAAATTGATATAATTTCTTCCTTAAATGTTTTGATAGAATTTACTAGTAAACCTACATGGCCCTGGTGCTGTCTGTTTTGAAAAGTTATTAATCAATGATTCAATTTTTTAATAAATTTAGGTCTATTCAGATTATCTGTTTCTTCCTGCATGAGTTTTGGCAGATTGTGCTTTACAAGAAATTGGTCTGTTTCATTTATGTTATTAAATTTGAGGGCATGGAGTTGCTCATAATATTCCTTTATTATCCTTTTAATGTCCAGGGATCTGCAGTGATATCCTCTCTTTTATTTCTGGTATTAGAAATTTGTATATTCTTTCTTTATTTTCTTACTTAGCCTGACTAGAAGCCTGTTGATCTTGTTGCTCTTTTTACATGTCGGATCTATTAAGTATATAGGATAAATATCTTAACGTAATAATTAAGTAAATGAGATGAGGTATATATATTAACCAGTGTGAGGTAAGCGTTCCTAATTCTATATTAAGTCAGCACACTGTAACCATAAATGCATTAATATATACATGAGCTATGTGTTTATGATTTAATAAAAAAAAGAAGAATCAGCTTTTGGTTTCTATGATAATCTCATTTGGTTTCCTATTTTTTTTTTTTTTTTGAGACAGGGTCTCACTATGTTGCCCTTGCTAGAGTGTCGTGGCATCACAAGTCACAGCAACCTCCAACTCCTGGGATTAGGTGATACTCTTGGCTCAGCCTCCTGAGTAGCTGGAACCACAGGCACCCACCACAACACCTGGCTATTTTTTGTTGCAGTTTGACCAAGGTTGGGTTTGAACCTACCATCCTGGGTGTATGGGGCCGGCGCTCTACTCACTGAGCCACAGGCATGCCCCTGGTTTCCTATTTTTAATTTCATTGATTTCTGCTCTAATGTTTTATAATTTCTTTTCTTTTGCTTATTTTAGATTTAATTTGTTCTTCTTCTAGCTTCTTAAAATGAACATTCAAATGATTGATTTTAGATCTTTCTTCTTTTTTAGGGTATGCATTCAATAATATAAGATTCCTTGTATACACTGCTTTTGATGCCCCCACAAATTTTGGTAAGCTATATTTTCATTGTCACTTTTTTGTGTTTAAACACCAATATTAAAATATAATTCGCATAGCATATAATTAACACACTTAAATATTTTAGTATAATCATAAGATTGTGCAAACATCATTCAAAACTAATTTGAGAATATTTTTATCTTTCCTAAAAGAAACCCAGTGTCCATTAGTGATCATCTTCATTCCTCCGTTAAGCCCTCTCCCAATGCTAATATACTCACTGCCATCATAAATATTCTTATTCTGGACATTTACTATAAATGGCAACACATAACATGTAGTCTCTTCAATCTTTTTACTTAGCATATTTTTAAGGAACATCAGTGTCATAGTATGTATCAGAACTTCATTATCTTTTATATGGCCAAATAATACTTCAAATTTTATTTATCCATTCATCAGTTGATGCATATTTGGATGTTTCCTACTTTTTGACTATTCTTAATAATATATCCATGAATATTTGTGTACAAGTTTTAATGTGGGTATGTGTTTTGTTCCTCTGGCATACACACCCAAGAGTAGAATTTCTGGGTCATATGATAAGCTTATGTTTAATTTTTGAGAAATTGCTAAATTGTTTGCAAAAGCAATTGCTGTGTGTATGTTCCTACCAGAAAAGTGAGGGTTACAATTTCTCCACATCCTCACCAACATTTGTTCTTGTCTCTCTGTTTTCTTTCTTTTTTTTTTATTGTTGGGGATTCATTGAGGGTACAATAAGCCAGGTTACAATGATTGCAATTGTTAGGTAAAGTCCCTCTTGCAATCATGTCTTGCCCCCATAAAGTGTGACGCACACCAAGGCCCAACCCCCCTCCCTCTGTCCCTCTTTCTCCTTTCCCCCCATAACCTTAATTGTCATTAATTGTCCTCATATCAAGATTGAGTACATAGGATTCATGCTTCTCCATTCTTGTGATGCTTTACTAAGAATAATGTCTTCCACTTCCATCCAGGTTAATACGAAGGATGTAAAGTCTCCATTTTTTTTAATGGCTGAATAGTATTCCATGGTGTACATATACCACAGCTTGTTAATCCATTCCTGGGTTGGTGGGCATTTAGGCTGTTTCCACATTTTGCTGATTGTAAATTGAGCTGCAATAAACAGTCTAGTACAAGTGTCCTTATGATGAAAGGATTTTATTCCTTCTGGGTAGATGCCCAGTAATGGGATTGCAGGATCCAATGGGAGGTCTAGCTTGACTGCTTTGAGGTTTTTCCAGACTTCCTTCCAAAAAGGTTGTACTACTTTGCAGTCCCACCAGCAGTGTAAAAGTGTTCCCTTCTCTCCACATCCACGCCAGCATCTGTAGTTTTGAGATTTTGTGATGTGGGCCATTCTTACTGGGGTTAGATGATATCTCAGGGTTGTTTTGATTTGCATTTCTCTAATATATAGAAATAGAAATATATATATATATATAGATGAACATTTTTTCATGTTTGTTAGCCATTCGTCTGTCATCTTTAGAGAAGGTTCTATTCATGTCTCTTGCCCATTGATATATGGGATTGTTGGCTTTTTTATGTGGATTAATTTGAGTTCTCTATAGATCCTAGTTATCAAGCTTCTGTCTGATTGAAAATATGCAAATATCCTTTCCCATTGTGTAGGTTGTCTCTTTGCTTTGGTTATTGTTTCCTTAGCTGTACAGAAGCTTTTCAGTTTAATGAAGTCCCATTTGTTTATTTTTGTTGTTGTTGCAATTGCCAAGACAGTCTTCTTCATGAAGTCTTTCCCCAGGCCAATATCTTCCAGTGATTTTCCTATGCTTTCTTGGAGGATTTTTATTGTTTCATGCCTTAAATTTAAGTCCTTTATCCATCTTGAATCAATTTTTGTGAGTGGGGAAAGGTGTGGGTCTAGTTTCAGTCTTTTACATGTAGACATCCAGTTCTCCCAACACCATTTATTGAATAGGGAGTCTTTCTCCCAAGGTAAGTTCTTGTTTGGTTTATCGAAGATTAGGTGGCTGTAAGATGTTAGTTTCATTTCTTGGTTTTCAATTCGATTCCAAGTGTCTATGTCTCTGTTTTTGTGCCAGTACCATGCTGTCTTGAGCACTATGGCTTTGTAGTACAGACTAAAATGTGGTATGCTGATGCCCCCAGCTTTATTTTTGTTACTAAGAACTGCCTTAGCTATACGGGGTTTTTTCTGGTTCCATACAAAACGCAGAATCATTTTTTCCAAATCTTGAAAGTACGATGTTGGTATTTTGATAGGAATGGCATTGAATAGGTAGATTGCTTTGGGAAGTATAGACATTTTAACAATGTTGATTCTTCCCATCCATGAGCATGGTGTGTTCTTCCATTTGTTAATATCCTCTGCTATTTCCTTTCTGAGGATTTCATAGTTTTCTTTATAGAGGTCCTTCACCTCCTTCCTTAGGTATATTCCCAGGTATTTAATTTTCTTTGAAACTGTGGTGAAGGGAGTTGTGTCCTTAATTAGCTTCTCATCTTGACTGTTATTGGTGTATACAAAGGCTACTGACTTGTGGACATTGATTTTATATCCTGAAACATTACTGTATTTTTTGATGACTTCTAGGAGTCTCGTGGTTGAGTCTTTGGGGTTCTCTAAGTATAAGATCATGTCGGCAGCAAAGAGGGAGAGTTTGACCTCCTCTGCTCCCATTTGGATTCCCTTTATTTCCTTGTCTTGCCTAATTGCATTGGCTAGAACTTCCAGCACTACGTTGAATAGTAAAGGTGACAGAGGACAACCTTGTCTGGTTCCAGTTCTAAGAGGAAAAGCTTTCAGTTTAACTCCATTCAGTAAAATATTGGCTGTGGGTTTGTCATAGATAGCTTCAATCAGTTTTAGAAATGTGCCACCTATGCCTATACTCTTCAGTGTTCTAATTAGAAAAGGATGCTGGATTTTATCAAATGCTTTTTCTGCATCTATTGAGAGGATCATGTGATCTTTATACTTGCCTCTGTTAATATGGTGGATAACGTTTATGGACTTGCGTATGTTAAACCAGCCTTGCATCCCTGGGATGAAGCCTACTTGATCATGATGAATGACTTTTTTGATGATAAGCTGTAATCTATTGGCTAGTATTTTGTTGAGAATTATTGGATCTATATTCATGAGTGAGATTGGTCTGAAATTCTCCTTTTTGTTTGGGTCTTTTCCTGGTTTTTGTATCAGGGTGATGTTTGATTCATAGAATATGTTGGGGAAGATTCTTTCTTCCTCGATTTTGTGGAATAATTTCTGCAGTACAGGAATAAGCTCTTCCTTGAAGGTTTGATAGAATTCTGGAGTGAAGCCATCTGGACCAGGGCATTTTTTGGTTGGAAGATTTTTTATTGTTTCTTTGATCTCAGTGCTTCAAATTGGTCTGTTCAGGAACTCTATTTCTTCCTGGCTAAGTCTAGGGAGAGGGTGAGATTCCATTTATCCATTTCCTTCACATTGTCAAATTTCTGGGCTTAGAGTTTCTGGTAGTATTAAGAGATGATCTCTTGTGTCTCTGTGGGATCAGTTGTTATTTCAACTTTATCATTTCTGATTGAGGTTACTAGAGATTTTACTTTTCTATTCCTCGTTAGTCTGGCCAATGGTTTATTTATTTTATTTATTTTTTCAAATAAACAACTTCTTGTTTCATTAATTTTCTGAATGATTCTTTTGTTTTCAATTTCATTGATCTCTGATTTGATTTTGGATATTTCTTTTCTTCTACTGAGTTTAGGCTTAGATTTTTCTTCTTTTTCCAATTCCATAAGATCTCTTGTGAGATTGCTGATGCGCTCTCTTTCTGTTTTTCGAATGTAGGCACCTAAAGCGATGAATTTTCCTCTCAAAACTGCTTTTGCAGTATCCCACAAGTTTTGGTAGCTTGTGTCTTCATTGTTGTTATGCTCAAGGAAGTTAATGATTTCCTGTTTTATTTCTTCCTGCACCCATCTGTTATTCAACAGAAGATTGTTTAATTTCCATGCCTTTGGGCGGGGTCAAGCATTTTTGTTAGAGTTGATTTCCACCTTTAGTGCCTTATGGTCTGAGAAGATACAAGGTAAAATTTCAATTCTTCTGATTCTGTTGATATTTGTTTTCTGTCCCAGGATATGATCAATTTTGAAGAATGTTCCATGGGGTGATGAGAAGAATGTATATTCTTTATCTTTGGGGTGGAGTGTTCTATATGCGTCTATCAAGCACAGTTGTTCTAAGGTCTCATTTAAATCTCTTATATCTCTGTTTAATTTCTGTTGAGAGGATCTGTCCAGCTCTGTAAGAGGAGTGTTAAAGTCCCCTGTTATGATGGTATTATCAGATATCATATTGCTCAGACTGAGTAAGGTCTGTTTCAAGAATCTGGGAGCATTTAAATTGGGTGCATAAATATTTAGAATTGAAATGTCTTCTTGTTGTATTTTTCCCTTGACCAACATAAAGTGACCATCTTTGTCTTTTTTGACTTTAGTTGCTTTAAATCCACATATATCTGAAAATAAGATTGCAACTCCTCTTTTCTTCTGAATTCCATTTGCCTGAAAAATTGTCTTCCAACCCTTGACTCGGAGCTTTAATTTGTCTTTTGAAGCCAGGTGTGTTTTTTGCAGACAGCAAATGGATGGCTTGTGTTTTTTAATCCAGTCAGCCAATCTATGTCTCTTCAGTGGGGAATTCAAGCCATTAACATTTATTGAGATAATTGACAAGTGTGGTCGTATTCTCTTCGTCTTATTTGGTGAGAGTCCATTGCTTAGTTTTATCTTTTGCATCAGTGTGGAGGTTGGGTTCTGTCCTTTAATTTCTGAGTTCTTACTTTGCTGCTGATCCATTGTGGTGGTCAGTGTGCAGGACAAGTTGAAGTATTTCCTGTAGAGCTGGTCTTGTTGTGGCGAATTTCCTCAATGTTTGTATATCCGTAAATGATTTGATTTCTCCATCAATTTTGAAGCTTAGCTTAGCAGGGTACAGAATTCTGGGCTGGAAATTGTTCTGTTTAAGTAGATTAAAGGTAGATGACAATTGTCTTCTTGCTTGGAAAGTTTCATTAGAGAAGTCTGCGGTCACTCTGATGGATTTGCCCCTGTAGGTCAATTGGCTCTTACTCCTGGCAGCTTGCAGAATCTTTTCTTTTGTCTTGACTTTGGACAGGTTCATCACAATGTGTCTTGGAGAAGCTCGGTTAGAGTTGAGGCGACCTGGGATCCGATATCCCTCTGAAATCAATGTGTCAGAATCTTTGGTGATATTTGGGAAATTTTCTTTTATAATATTCTCTAGTATGGCTTCCATTCCTCTGGGGCATTCTTCTTCTCCTTCTGGAATTCCTATAACTCGTATGTTGGAGCGCTTCATAAAGTCCCATAATTCTGACAGTGAACGTTCTGCTTTCTCTCTCTTCTTTTCTGCCTCTTTTACTATCTGAGTTATCTCAAGAACTTTGTCTTCTACCTCTGAAATTCTTTCTTCTGCATGGTCTAACCTGTTGCTGATACTTTCCATTGCATCTTTTAGTTCCCTTGTTGACTGTTTCAGTTCCTTCAACTCTGCTATATCCTTTTTATATTCTTCATATAGTTCATATCTTATTTGATTCTGTTTTTGGATTTCCTTTTGCTTATTTTCCCCTTTATTAGCATTTTCCTTCATTGTTTCCATAATTTCTTTCATTGTTTTCAATATGTGTATTCTAAATTCCCTTTCTGTCATTCTTAAGGTTTCTTTATAGGTGGAATCATCTGCAGTAGCTCCCTCATGGTCCCCTGGCGGGGTTGTTTTGGACTGGTTATTCATGTTGCCTGGAGTTTTCTGCTGATTCTTCCTCATGAGTGATTTCTTTTATCTGTTTCCTTGCCCTAATTTTCCTTTCACCTCCTCTTGCTCTTTAAGTTCTCATGCCTGTTGACTAAGGGTTACAGGACCAGAAGTGTGAGAAGGTTGAAGAGCAAAAAAGGGATGAAAGAAAGGAGGACCGAGTGATATGAAAAAAAAAGAAAAATAGAGAAAGGAGTGGGGTTGGGTAAAAGGAATATTGACAAAAAGAAGAGAGGCACAGAAAGAGGGAGACAGAGCAATATATGTGTACAATAGGATACTTTGACACAACCTTAAAAAAACCCCTCCTTCTGGGGGTGCCCAGTTGGGTGGTTCCCTTGAGGTCAGCAGCTCTTTGCTAACCTGATCAGTCACAGTACCCCACCTCCACCAAGTAGAGAGGAAAGACAAAAATGCTATAAATCAAACCAAAACAAGCAAACAGAAAACTTTACATGATAAAATTGGGTGAAAAACCAAATAATAGCAGTAGAAACACTAGCAAAAATGAAGTTCTAATTATTTAAAAAGACAGCAATGGGAAATTATGATTAAACTAGAAATATTGAGAAAGAAAATGGATCTGTATGGAAAAGGTTGAACTTAAAAAACAAAATAACATCAACAACATCAAAATAAACAACAAAAAAAACAACCATTCCAAAAAAAAGAAAAAAAACCACAACCGAAAACAAAACAGTATGTATATGTTTTTTCATATTTTCTGGGCAACACGTGGTCTTCTGGGGTATGAGATGTTAATCACAGTTCTGATACGACTAGAGGCTGCTGATTTCTCAAAACCCTGATTTAGGTAGACACCCTAAATCTCTCTTCAGCCCACTTAAAAGGCACTTTGAACTTGTGAACTTGCTGAGCAAAAGTTTTCCCAGGGAAGTACTTGTCGCTGGAATCACTGCTGAAGTCGCTATCCACTTACCCAGTGTGCCAATACTGGTCTCTCTCTGCCCCTGAGGGTTAGGGCTGCAAGGCTGCTCAGACCCCGCCCTTAGGCTACTTGGTCGCTGGGTTACCAGCTCCCACCCAATTCTAGCTCTGCGACCCTGAGGGGCTTGCCGGGGCAGATCGCTCACAATGGCTTCCTGTGACCCACAGCCAAACACTATTAGCTCCGTCTGGCTCAGCGGCTCAGACTGGGGCCCTAGACAATGGCCAAAGTTCTCCGCACTCCCATTCAGGCTCTCCCCAAGGCAGTTCAACTGAGTGCCAAGTCCAAAGACACCAAAGCAGTTCACAGGTAAGGCCTTTCTGGTTTGCAGTCTCGCTGCTACCGAACTTACAGTTGCAGGCGGGTTTAGACGTATTGAACACACGCGACCACTTGCCAGTTTTCCACTGTTTTAGTCCTCCTCTTGGGGTCCAGAAGTCTCTCGCTGACTCACTGTGTCCTTGCAGGGGTGATGATAGGCAGATTCCACCAGCCAGAGATGCCTGGAGTCCTATCTCCCCAGACTCACGGTGCCCAGATGCAAGGAAGCTGTTACACGGCCGCCATCTTGCTCCGCCTCCTCTATATTATCCTCAAGCTTGCTGATTCCTCTGCCGTCTGCCTCCACACCAAAACGGCCAAGGCGGAAGTGGCAGGTCCTCTAGCTCAGCTCGGCATCTCTTGCCCCACCATGCAGAAGTATACTCTGCCAGTTTCAGGAAAGTGTGGTCCAGACTTGCTATCTTCAGAATTCCTTCTTTTCAGTTAGACTGTTGGTTGAAGTTCCCTGAATTTGCATTCCCATTTGTTGCACTTCTCCACTGTTTGTCCTCCTCCTGGGGTCCAGAAGTCTCTTGCTCGTCTCTCTGTTTTCTGACAGCCATACTAGCATGTGTAAAGAGATTATGTTCTGTGATTTTTATTAACATTTTCCTAATGGCAAATGATGCTGATCATCTTTTCATGTGCTTATTGGCCATTTATACATATTCTTTAGAGAAATGACTGTTCAAGTTTTTTACTCATTTTTTAGTTGGGTTACCTGTTTTATTATTGAATCAAATATATGATTTGCAGATATTATTCCCATTCCATGAGTTATTTTTCATTTTATTGATGTTTTACTTGAAGTAAAACAGTTTCTAATTCTACTATAGTCCAGTTTATCTCTTTTTCTTCAGTTTTTTGTGCTTCCAAAGTTAAATCTAAGAAATCATTTCCTAACACAAGTTCATGAAAATTTACTCCTACACTTTCTTCTAGAAGTTTTAGAACTTTAATTCTTACACTTAGGCCTTTGATACATTTTTTAAAAATTTCAGATTGATATGAGGGTACAAATGTTTAGGTCACATTATTTTCATTTCTAAGGCAAATTAAAGCTATAATTAAGCAATTTACCCAGGGGCATGCTAAACACCCTCGCAGTGTGGACATTAGGTGAGATCCAACCAATCACCCTGCCTCCTCCCTCCTCTCCTGTCCCACTTCTCCCCTTCCTCTGACTAGAATATACTTGTTTCATTTTTCTTTCATGTAGGCATATAGCTGTTTATATATTGGTTTTATAATAATACTGAGTACATTGGATACTTTTCTCCCCTCATTCTTAAGATACTTTACTAAGAAGAGTATGTTCCAACTCCATCCAGGTAAACAGAAAAGATGTGTTTCTTATGGATGACTAGTACTTCATGGTATGCATATTTAATCCATTTATGGGTAGATGGGGACATGGGTTGATTCAACATCTTGTCAATTGTAAATTAAGCTGCAATATCTAGTGCAAATTTACTTGTGGTAAAATAGTGTTTTTCTTCTGAGTAAATACCTAGTAATGGGATTGTGGGAATCTCACCTAATGCACACAATGTTAGGGTGTTTAGCATGCTCCTGAGTGAAGGGGATGGTTGGCTTTTAGTTTTTTGAGAATTCTCCATACTTCTTTCCATAAAGATTTTATTAGTTTACAATACCATGATCAATGTAAAAGTATTTCCTTTTCTTCACGTCCATGCCAGCATCTGCCAATTCAGGATTTTTTGATGTGGGTGAAACTTACTGGAGTTAGGCAACATGTCAGAGTGGTTTTGGTTTCCATTTCTCTGATGATTAGGGATGGCGAGCATTTTTCTTGTGTTTTTGGTCATTCATCTGTCACCTTCAGAGAAGTTTTTGGTGAAGTCTCTTGCCCATTTATTAATGGGGTCATTTGTTCTTTTCTTGTTGACTAACTTCAGTTCTCTATACTTTCTAGTTATTAGCCTTTTCTCAGATTTGTACTGTGCAAATATCCTCTTCCATTCTGAAGGCTGTTTGCTTTAGTTGTGGTACCCTTAGCTGTGCAGAAACATTTTAGGTTGATCATGTCCCACTTATTTATATTCGGTGATGATGCAATTGCCAAAGGGGTCTTCATAAAATCTTTTCCCAGGTCAGTTTTGTCAAGAATTTTTCCCACACTTTTTTTTTTATTAAATCATAGCTGTGTACATTAATATGATCATGGGGCACCATATGCTTGGTTCATAGGCGGTTTGACACATTTTCATCACACTGGTTAACATAGACTTCCTGGCATTTTCTTATTTATTTTGCTAAGACATTTACAATCCACATTTACTAAGTTTCACATATACCCTTGTAAGATGCACCGCAGGTGTAATCATATCAATCCCACTCCCTCTACCCACCTCCCCTACCTCCCTACTCTTTCCCCCTTCCACCTATTCTTAGGTTGTAACTGCGTTATAGCTTGCATGTGAAGGTCCTAAATTAGTTTCATAGTAGGGGTGAGTACATTGGGTACTTTTTCTTCCATTCTTGAGACATTTTACTAAGAAGAACATGTTCCAGCTCCATCCATGTCAACATGAAAGAGGCAAAATCTCCATCTTTTTTAAGGCAGCATAGTATTCCACAGTGTACATATACCACAATTAATTAATCCATTCGTGGATCGATGGGCATTTGGGCTTTTTCCATGACTTAGCAATTATGAATAGGGCTGCAATAAACATTCTGGTACAAATATCATTGTTATGATTTGATTTTTGGTCTTCTGGGTATATGCCCAGGAGAGGAATTACAGGATTGAATGACAGGTCTATTTTTAGATCTCTAAGTGTTCTCCATATCTCTTTCCAAAAGGAATGTATTAATTTGCACTCCCACCAGCAGTACAAAAGAGTTACCTTATGTCCACATCCACACCAACATCTCTGGTCTTGGGATTTTGTGACATAGGCTAGTCTCACTGGAGTTAGATGATATCTCAAAGTAGTTTTGATTTGCATTTTTCTGATGATTAAAGATGATGAGCATTTTTTCATATGTCTAAAGGCCGCTCACCTGTCTTCTTCAGAGAAGTTTTTCTTCAAATCCCTTGCCCAGCCTGCAATGGGATCCCTTGTTTTTTTTTTTTTTTTTGCTAATACATTTGAGTTCTCTGTGGATTCTAGTTATTAAACCTTTGTCGGAGAGATAACCTGCAAATATCTTCTCCCATTCTGAGGGCTGTTTGCTTGCTTTACTTACTGTGTTCTTAGCTGTGCAGAAGCTTTTTAGTTTGATCAAGTCCCAATAGTGTATTTTTGAAGCAGCTTCAATTGCCCGGGGGGTCTTCCTCATAAAAAACTCACCGAACCCGATTTCTTCAAGGGTTTTCCCTGCACTCTCTTCTAGGATTTTTATAGTTTTATGTCTGAAGTTGAAATCATTAATCCAGTGAGAGTCTATCTTGGTTAATGGTCAAAGGTGTGGGTCCAGTTTCAGTCTTCTACAGGTTGCCAGCAAGTTCACCCAGCACCATTTGTTAAATAGGGAATCGTTTCCCCATTGAATGTTTTTAATTGGCTTGTCAAAGATTAAATAACAGTAAGTAGCTAGATTCATCTCTTGGTTTTCTATTCTGTTCCAGACATCTACTTTTCTGTTTTTATGCCAGTACCATGCTGCTTTGATCACTATCGTTTTGTAGTATAGTCTGAGGTCTGGTAGCGTGATTCCTCCTACTTTTTTCTTATTTTTGAGTAATGCCTTAGCTATTCGAGTTTTTTTCTGATTCCATATAAAAAGAAGTATTGTTTTTTCAAGATATTTAAAGTATGACAGTGGAGCTTTAATGGGGATTGCGTTGAAATTATATATTGCTTTGGATAGTATGGACATTTTAACAATGTTGATTCTTCCCAGCCATGAGCTTGGTATGTTTTTCCATTTGTTAACATTCTCAGCTATCTCTTTTCTTAGAGTTTCATAGTTGTCTTTATGAAGATCTTTCACATCCTTTGTTAGATAAACTACCAAATATTTCATCTTCTTTGGCACTACTGTGAATGGGATAGAGTCCCTAATTGTTTTTTCAACTTGACTATTGTTGGTATATATAAAGGCTACCGATTTATGAATGTTAATTTTGTAACCAGAGATGCTGCTGTATTCCTTGATCACTTCTAAGAGTTTTGTAGTAGAGTCCCTAGTGTTTTCCAGATATACAATCATATCATCTGCGAAGAGCAAAAGTTTGATCTCTTCTGACCCTATATGGATACCCTTGATCGCCTTTTCTTCCCTAATTGCAGTGGCTAAAACTTCCATTACAATGTTAAAAAGCAATGGAGACAATGGGCAGCCTTGACTGGCTCCTGATCTGAGTGGAAATGATTTCAATTTAACTCCATTCAATATGATATTGGCTGTCAGTTTGCTGTAGATGGCCAATATCAGTTTAAGAAATGTCCCTTCTATACCAATTTTCCTAAGTTTTCTGATCATGAAAAGATGTTGGATGTTATCAAAAGCTTTTTCTGCATCGATTGAGAGAATCACATGGTCTTTGTGTTTTAATTTGTTTATGTGCTGAATTACATTTATAGATACTTTTTTTTATAATATTTTTATTTTTTATTAAATTATAGCTGTGTACATTGATATGATCATGGGGCATCATACACTAGTTTCATAGATCGGTTGACACATTTTCATCACACTGGTTAACATAGCCTTCCCGGGAATTTCTTAGATATTGTGCTAAGACATTTACATTACACATTTACTAAGTTTCACATATACCCTTATAAGATGCACCACAAGTTTATTCTCACCAATCTCCCTCCCTATACCCACCTCCTCCCACACTCCCTCCCCTCCCTTTGCACCTTCCCCCTATACTTAGGTTGTAGCTAGGTTATAGCATTCATGTGAAAGCCCTAAATTAGTTTCATAGTAGGGCTGAGTACATTGGATAATTTTTCTTCCATTCTTGAGATACTTTACTAAGACAAATATGTTCCAGGTCCATCCATGTAAACATAAAGGAGGTAAAGTCTCCATCTTTCTTTAAGGCTGCATAATATTCCATGGTGTACATATACCACAATTTATTAAACCATTCGTCGATCAATGGGCACTTGGTTTTTTTCCATGACTTGGCAATTATGAATAGGGCTGCAATAAACATTCTGGTACAAATATCTTTGTTATGATATGATTTTTGGTCTTCTGGGTATATGCCCAGTAGAGGAATTACAGGATTGAATGGCAGATCTATTTTTAGATCTTTAAGTGTTCTGCATACATCTTTCCAAAAGGAATGTATTAATTTGCATTCCCACCAGCAGTGCAAAAGTGTTCCCTTTTCTCCACATCCACGCCAACATTTCTGGTCTTGGGATTTTGTCATATACGCTAGTCTCACTGGAGTTAGATGATATGTCAAAGTAGTTTTGATTTCCATTTCTCTGATGATTAAAGATGATGAGCATTTTTTCATATGTCTGAAGGGCGTGCGCCTGTCTTCTTCAGAGAATTTTCACTTCAAATACCTTGCCCAGCCTGCGATGGGATCCCTTGTTCTATTCTTGCTAATGCGTTTGAGTTCTCTGTGGATTCTAGTTATTAAACCTTTGTCGGAGAGATAACCTGCAAATATCTTCTCCCATTCTGAGGGCTGTTTGCTTGCTTTACTTACTGTGTTCTTGGCTGTGCAGAAGCTTTTTAGTTTGATGAAGTCAAAGTAGTGTATTTTTGAAGCTGCTTCAATTACCTGGGGGGTCCTCCTCATAAAATACTCGCCCAGACCGATTTCTTCAAGGGTTTTTCCTGCACTATCCTCTAGTATTTTTATAGTTTCATGTCTTAAGTTTAAATCTTTAATCCAGTGAGAGTCTATCTTAGTTGATGGTGAAAGGTGTGGGTCCAGTTTCAGTCCTCTGCAGGTTGCCAGCCAGTTCACCCAGCACCATTTGTTATATAGGGAATCTTTTCCCCACTGAATATTTTTAATTGGCTTGTCAAAGATTAAATAACAGTAAGTAGCTGGATTCATCTCTTGGTTCTCTGTTCTGTTCCAGACATCTACTTCTCTGCTTTTGTGTGAATACCATGCTGTTACGATCACTATCGATTTGTAGTATAGTCTGAGGTCTGGTAGCATGATTCCTCCTGCTTTGTTTTTATTTTTGAGTAATGTCATGGGTATTTGGGGCTACTTCTGATTCCATATAAAACAAAGTATTGTTTTTTTCAAGTTCTTTAAAGTATGACAATGGAGCTTTAATAGGGATTGAGGTGAAATTATATATTTCTTTGGGTAGTATGGACATTTTAACAATGCTGATTCTTCCCAGCCATGAGCATGGTATGTTTTTCCATTTGTTAACATTTTCAGCTATTTCTTTTCTTAGAGTTTCCTAGTTCTCTTTATAGAGATCTTTCACGTCCTTTTGTAGATAAATTCCCAAATATTTCATCTTCTTTGGTACAATTGTGAATGGGATAGAGTCCTTAACTGTTTTTTTCAACTTGACTATTATTGTTATATATAAAGGCTACTGATTTATTAGTGTAGGTTTTGTAACCTGAGATGCTGCTGTATTTCTTGATCACTTCTAAGAGTTTTGTAGTAGAGTCCCTAGTGTTTTCCAGATATACAATGATATCATCTGCGAAGAGCAAAAGTTTGATCTCTTCTGACACTATATGGATACCCTTGATCGCCTTTTCTTCCCTGACTGCGGTGGCTAAAACTTCCATGACAATTTTGAAAAGTAGTGGGGACAATGGGCAGCCTTGTCTGGTTCCTGATCTGAGTGGAAATGATTTCAATTTAACTCCATTCAATACGATATTGGCTGTGGGTTTGCTGTAGATGGCCTCTATCAGTTTAAGAAATGACCCATCTATACCAATTTTGTTAAGAGTTCTGATCATGAAGGGAAGCTGGATATCATCAAAAGCTTTTTCTGCATCGATTAAGAGAATCATATGGTCTTTGTTTTTTAATTTGTTTATGTGCTGAATTACATTTATAGATTTTCGTATATTGAACCAGCCTTGAGATCCTGGGATAAAACCGACTTGGTCATGATGTATAATTTGTTTGATGTGTTGCTGGATTCTGTTTGTTAGGATCTTGTTAAATATATTTTTGCATCTATATTCATTAGTGATATTGGTCTATAATTTTCTTTTCTTGTTGGGTCTTTTCCTGGTTTGGGGATCAGGGTGATGTTTGCTTCATAGAATGTGTTGGGTAGTCTTCCTTCTTTATCTACCTTTTGGAACAGGTTGAGTAGTATAGGTACTAGTTCCTATTTAAAGGTTTGGTAGAATTCTGACGTGAAACCATCTGGTCCTGGGCTTTTCTTTTTAGGGAGGTTTTGTATGGTTGATCCTATTTCAGAACTTGAATTGGCCTGTTCAATATTTCCACTTTATTCTGGTTAAGTCTTGGAAGGTGCCGTGCTTCCAAGTATTGGTCAACTTTCTTCAGATTTTCATATTTCTGAGAATAGAGTTTCTTGTCATATTCATCAAGGATTTTTTTAATTTCTGAGGAGTCTGTTGTTATTTCGTCTTTATCGTTTCTGATCGATGAGATTGGAGATTTCACTCTTTTTTTCCTGATTAGGTTGACCAAAGGTTTATCTATTTTTTTGACCTTTTCAAAAAACCAGCTTTTTGATTTATTGATCTGTTGTATTATTCTTTTTTTTTTTTTCAATTTCATTTGATTCTGCTCTAATTTTGGTTATTTCTTTTCTTCTACTGGGTTTGGGGTTGAAATGTTCTTCCTTTTCCAGTTACTTGAGATGTCCCATTAAGATGTTAACTTACTCTTTTTCCCTTCTCTTGGGGAAGGCTTACAGTGTTATAAATTTCCCTCTTGGAACTGCCTTTGTGGTGCCCCGGAAGTTTTGATAGGTCATGTCTTCATTGTTGTTTTGTTTCAAAAAATAGGCAATTTCTTTCTTAATCTCCTCTCTGACCCAGTTATCATTCAGCATAAGGTTATTTAACTTCCATGTTTTTGTATGAGTATGCGGATTCATGTTGTTACCCAGCTTGAGTCTTATTCCATGGTGGTCCGAGAAGATGCATGGAATAATTTCCACTCCTTTAAATTTACTGAGGTTAGACTTGTGATCTAAAATGTGATCGATATTGGAGTAAGTTCCGTGGGCTGCTGAGAAGTATGTGTATTCAGTTTTTTTTGGGATGAAATGTTCTGTAGATGTCTTCTAAATCCAAATGTTCAATGGTTAGGTTTAAATCTAAAATTTCCTTACTCAGCTTCCTGTTGGAGGATCAATCCAACACTGCCGAAGCAGTGTTGAAATCTCTGACTATTATGGAGCTGGAGGAAATCAAGTTGCTCATGTCTGTTAGAGTTTCTTTTATAAATTTAGGTGCATTCTGGTTGGTTTCATAGATATTAATAATTGAAATCTCATCATATTAAGTATTACCCTTATCTAATATGAAGTGAGCATTCTTGTCCTTCCTTATTTTTGTTGCTTTAAAGCCTATTGTATCTGCAAATAAAATTGCAACACCTGCTTTTTTTCTGATTACCATTTGCCTGGAATTTGGATCACCATCCTTTCACCCTGATTCTGTATTTGTCTTTTAAGTTAAGATGTGACTCTTGTATGCAACAAATATCTGGCCTGAGTTTTTGTATCCAGTCAGCTAACCTATACCTCTTTAGAGGACAATTTAAGGCATTCACATTAATGGAGAATATTGATAAGTCTGGTGAAATTTTGGGTATCGAGTTTTTCAAAAGTCCAGTGGACATTTTTAATCCTTTTGCCAGTGTGGAAATTGGAGTTTGATCCGATGTTTCTGAGTGAGTTTACTTTTGTGGTATAGGATTGCATTGGTCATTATGGAGGATGGGTCTGAGAATATCCTGAAGAGCTGGTTTGGTTATGGCAAATTTCTTCAACATATGAATGTCATTAAAATATTTAATTTCTCCATCATAAATGAAACTCAGTTTAGCTGGATACAAGATCCGGGGTTGAAAGTTATTTTGCTTTAGGAGATTAAAAGTCGGTGATCCCCCTCTTCTGGCTTGAATTGTTTCAGCACAGAGATCTGCAGTCATTCTAATGTTCTTCCCTTTGAAGGTAATAGTTTTCTTTCGCCTGGCCACTTTGAGAATTTTCTCCTTCATATTAACTTCAGTGAAGTTAATTATGATATGCCTGGGGGATGTCTTACTGGGGTTGAGTCATGCTGGGGTTCTAAAGCTGTCTGCTGTCTGAATTTCAATTTCTCTAGGTATGTCTGGAAAATTCTCTTTCATAATTTCATGCAGAAGGGCCTCTGTGCCCATTGAGGCCACTTCATCAGTTTCAGGAATTCCTATGAGTCAGATATTTGCCTTCTTCGAGTTATCACAGAGGTCTCTGAGAGAATGATCTGTTTTGCTCTCCATTTCTCTTCCTCTTTGAGAATTTGAAAGCGTTCAAAGGCTTTATCTACAATGTCAGAAATCCTTTCTTCTGCTTGCTCCATTCTGTTGCTGAGGGATTCTACTGTATTTTTCATATCTTTGAGGGCTGAAAATTCTTGCTTCAGTGTGTCTAAGTCTTTGGTGGTTTTTTCTTTAAATTGTTAAATTCTTGAGACAACTTTTGAATTTTTCCTCGGATTCCTAATTCCATTTTATTAATCTCCTCTGCAATCCAAATTCTGAATTCGATTTCTGACATGTCAGTTAGTTGTTTATGAATGGGATCTTCAATTACATCCACCGTATCTTCCCTTTGGGGGGGGTTGATCTATTTTGGTTATTCATGTTACCAGAGTTTTTCCGCTGATTCCTCCCCATGGTTGTTTTACTCCCTTTGAGTTTTCCCTGGGGCTCTGTTAAGGGCCCATACAGCATTGTGGCCTGAGAGACTGGGGCCCTGTGTGGTTGGTTGGGCTAAGTGGTTCTGTCTTATTTTCAGCTGGTTTCTGTTTGACCCCAGTGAAGCACTTACTCTGGGTCGAAGTCTCAGCTCTCTGAGTCGGCCCCACCTTGGAAGCTTCCCGGGTCCGTGAGTCGCTTTGGGCAAATCCTTTACTCATGGTTGGCCTCCTCTGGTTACCCAGGGAGACGGTGGGTGTGGCTTCTGCCACGTCAGGGAACTACCGCTCTGGTGTGGGTCTCTCCCAACCTCACTCCCGCTCCCCAGAGTCAGCACTGACCAGCCGCAGATTGGGCACTGTCCACGCCCCAATAAGTCCCCCAAGAATCTGGACTCCCGGGGGACAGGCCTCCAGATCTCAGAGTGAGGGCAGAGGGGAGTGCTGGGAGCCCAGAGCCGCCAGCAGTGAGCGCACACAGTTTCACTCAGTTTTATGCCCAGCCTCACTGCCATTGCTTAGGCCTCCAGAGCTCAGAGTGAGTGCAAGTGGGTGGAGTGCTGGGAGTCCAGAGCCACCGGTAGCGAGCACACTCAGTTCCACTCAGTTTTATGCCCGGCACACCGCTGCCATTCCGGCCTCCAGATCTCAGAGTGTGGGCAGGGTGGGGGGAGCGCTGTGAGCCCAGAGCCACCGGCAGTGAGCTCGCACAGTTCCACTCAGTTTTATGCCTGTTTATATTGCTGCCCAAGGAGGCCTGGGAGTTCAGAGTTGTGGGAAAAGGCTATTTACAGATTTATACAATTTTATGCCTGGCAGGAGAACGCCTTGGCACCCTAGTAGGGGAGATAGGTCCAGATTTCAGTAGGTCTCTCCCATGGAGTGTAGTGGGAGGGCCTTTGATTTCTGCCCGTTTGTTTGTGGGGCTCTTAAGCCAATCGGATGGGGGAGGGGGGACTCCCGTCCGTCTGTTTGCTGATGGGTTTTGTACCTTTTGTTTGCATCCTTGTGGTCGCAGCTCTCCTCAGCTGGGTTGATGTGCATTCTTCAACTTTCTCTCTTTGTGCTGCTCAAATCCATCAGGTTACTTGCTAAATTTTCATCCCTTAACTCTCCTTTAGGACGGGAGCCTCAGTGGAAAGCTGGCTTCAGTTGGCCATCTTGTCTCCTCAAGCCTATATTTAATATTTATAACATGGTTAGAATGTATATATCATTATCTCTTGTTTGATAAATGAAGTCTTAAAGGTGCTGGGACATGAATGGTTTGACCAAGATTGCATCGTTTGTCAATTACAAGCAGGAAGGGGCCCCACACTTTTTTTCTAAAATTTTTGTTTCATGTCTTTTTTTTTTTTTTTTTTTTTTTGTAGAGACAGAGTCTCACTTTATGGCCCTCGGTAGAGTGCCATGGCTTCACACAGCTCACAGCAACCTCCAACTCCTGGGCTTAAGTGATTCTCTTGCCTCAGCCTCCCGAGTAGCTGGGACTACAGGCGCCCGCCACAACGCCCGGCTATTTTTTGGTTGCAGTTTGGCCGGGGCCGGGTTTGAACCCGCCACCCTCGGTATATGGGGCCGGCACCTTACCGACTGAGCCACAGGCACCGCCCTGTTTCATGTCTTAAATTTAAATCTTTTATTCAGAAAGAGTTGATTGTTATTAATGTTGAGAAGTGTGGGTCCAATTTCAGTCTTCTGCATGTGCTAACCAGTTCTCCCAGCACCACATACTACATACGGATTCTTTTCCCCTGTGTGTGCATTTGTTTGATTTGTCAAAGATCATATGGTGATATGTGGTTGGGTTCATTATTTTATTCCATAGATCTATATTTCTAGTTTTTGTGGCAGTACCATGCTGTTTTGATCACTATGGACTTTTAGTGTAACCAATAAGCTGGTAACATGATGCCTTCATATTTTTTTTTTATTTATGAGAATTGTATTGGTCATTCTGGGTTGTTTTCTGCTTGTATGTGGAATGAAGTACTAGTTTTTAAAGTTCTTCAAAGTATGACCCTGATGATTGATGGGGATTGCATTAAATTTCTTTGGGTAGTATGGAGATTTTAACAATGTTGATTATTCCCAGCTATAAGCACAGTACGTTTTTCCATTTGTTAATGTCTTCTACTATTTACTTTCCCAGGCTTTCATAATTCTCTTTATAGAGATCATTCACTTCCTGTGTTAGATATGTTTTTGGTATTTTATTTTTTTTAGAGCTACTGTGAAGGATATAATATCATTAATTTGATTATCATCTTAACTATTATTGGCATATATGAAGGCTACTGACTTGTGGACATTGATTTTTAATCCCAAGACATTACTTTATGTCTTGATCAATTCCACAAGCCTTGTGGTTTAGACCTTGGGGTTTTCTATGTATAAGACCATGTCATTTACAAAGAGCAAGAGTTTGACTCCCTTTATCCCCATTTAAATATCCTTGTTCTCCTTCTCTTTCCTGATTAGATTGGCTAGGACTTCCAGTCCTATGTTGAATAGCAGTGGCAATAGTGGGCATCCTTGTGTGATTCCAATTTAAGTGGAAATGCTTTCAGCTTTATTCTATTCAATATGATATTGGCTGTGGCTTTATTGTAAATGGCTTCTATCAGTTTAAGAAACATTCCCCCCATGCCTATTTTCATTAGTGTTCTTATCAGAATAGGATGCTGTATTTTGTCAAATGCCTTTTATGCATCAATTGAGAGAATCATATGGTCTTTGTCTTTGATATTAGTTATGTGGTGAATTACATTTGTGGATTGGCATGTATTGAACCAACCTGGCATCCCTGGAATAAAACCATTCGACCATGATGTACAATTTTCTTAGTATCTAGCTGTATCCTATTCACTAGGATCTTATTGAATATTTTTGCATCAGTATTCATTAATGATGTTGTCCTATAGTTTTCCATTTTTGTTTAGTCCTTTCCTGGTTTTTCAACTAGGGTAATATTTGCTTCATAGAACATATTAGGAAGAACTCACTTCCTTATGTTTTAGAATAGGTTATGCAATATAAGTACTAATTCCTCTTTGAATGCATAGTATAATTCTGGTGTGAAACCATCTGGTCCACGGGTTTCCTTTTTTCTTTTTGGAAGATTTTGTATTGTAGATGCGATTTCAGTACTTGGTATAGTTCTATTCAAAATTTGTAATAATTTCTGGTTGAGTTCAGGAAGGTGGTGTGTTTCCAGGTATTGGTATATTTTCTCTACATTTTCAAAGTTCTGGGCATAGAGTTTTTTGTAGTAATCGTTGAGGATATTTTATTTATCAGTAGTATCTGTTGTTATTTCCCTTTTTCATTTCTGATTGAAGTTATTGGAGATCTTACTTTTCTGTTTCTGGTTAGTCCAGCCACAGGTTTATTAATTTTATAAATCTTTTCAAGGAATCACCTTTTTGTTTTACTTATCTTCAAAATGATTCTCATGTTCTCAATTTCATTTAATTCTGATCTGAGTTCATTTCTTTTCTTCCGCTATGTTTGGTGTTGGATTGTTTATCCTTTTCCAATTACTTGAAATGGTCCATTTTGCTCTTGACTTACTCTTTTTAAGTTTTTTGGATTAAGGCATACAACGCTAAAAATTTTCCTCTTAGAGCTACCTTTGCAGTATCCCACAGGTCTTGATACCTTGTGGTTTCATTATCGTTTTGTTCTAGAAACCTAATAATTTCTTTCTTAATCTCATTCTTAGCCCAACTGTCATTCAGCATCAGGTTATTTAGTTTCCATGATTTGATATGGCTTTGAAGATTTCTGTTGGTATTGAATTCAACTTTTATTCCATGATGGTCTGAGAAGATACAAGGAATAATTTCTATTCTTTTAAATTTGTTGAGGTTAAGTTTGTGATCTAAGATATGATCATCTTTGGAGGATGACCCATGGGTTGATGAGAAGAATGTTTACTCAGTTTTATTAGGATGAAATGTTCTGTATATGTATGTTAAGTCCACTTGTTCTTATGTCCTGTTTAAGTCCATTGCTTCTTTGTTATTTTATCCCTGCAAGATCTGTTCACACTGTCAGAGGAGTGTTGAAATCTCCAACTGTTTAGGATATGGAAGATATCATGTTGGTCCGATCATTCAGGTTCATTTTATGTATCTAGAACTCTTTAAGTTGGGTGGATAAATGTTAACAATTGAAATATCTTCATGTTGTATGCTTCCCTTGACCAGTATGTAGCATCTGTCCTTGTATTTCAGTATTTTTATTGGCTTAAATCCAATTGTATCTGCAAATAAGATTGCAACCCCTGCTTTTTTTCTGATTTCCATTTGCCTGGAATGTTGTTTTCCCTTCACCCTGAATCTTGTTTTATCCTTAGAAGTTAGGTGTGTTTCTTGGAGATATCATATATTGAGTTTGAGCTTTTGTATCCAGTCAGACAGCCTGTGCCAGTTTAGTGGGAAATTCAAGCCATTCATGTTTATTGAGAGAATCAATAGGTAGAGTGCAGTTTTTGTTTGTCTTGTTTTGTGCAGATTCAGTGCTTAGTTTTATCCCCTGCCCTATGGTGGAAGCTGTACCGTGTTCTTTAATTTGAGGCTGTGTTTACTTTGTGATGGCCTTCATGCTGGTCAGTATAAACATTTGCATGTCAGTAAAATATTTGATTTCTCCATCACAAATGAAACTGAGTTTAGCAGGATACAGGATCTTGGGCTGAAAATTGTTTTGTTTTAGAAGGTGAAAATCTGATGAGATACTCTCTAGTTAGAAAAGTTCCAGATGAAAGGTCTGTGGTCATCCTGATATATTTTCTCCTTATAGGTAAGATTTTTTTATGCTTTGCTTCTTGAAATATTTTCTCTTTTGCATTGACATTAGCAAAGTTAATTAGAATGTGTCTAGAAAATTGCTTTGAATTGAGTCATGCTGGGCTTCTGAAATTATCTACTATCTGAATTTTGCTGTCTCTCACAATGGTTGGGAAATTATCCACCATGGTGTCGTGACATAGAGCTTCATTGCTTTTAGAGTCATCCTCTTCTCCTTCAGAAATTCCTAGAATTTGGATGTTCAAAATTTTGGAGTAATCCCATAAACTCTCTTAGGGAATATTCTGGCTTTGTTCTCTTTGTTTTCTTTTCTTTTTTCTTTTTTTTCTCTGCTTCTTTAAATGATTGAGTTAGTTCAAAATTCTAGTCTTCTATGTTTGGAATTCCTTCTTTCCCATGTTCTACTCTGTTACTGAAGCTCTATACTGTATACTGTGTTTTGAAGCTCCTCAAATGCCTCTTTAAATTACTTAAGCACTTCTATATCTTTCCTTAATTATGCCTAGATCCTTGCCTATTTTATCTTTAATTTTACTCATTTCTTGACACAATTTTTGGATAACTTTTGGTTTTCTTTTTCTATCTTCCCAATTCTATCCATTTTATTTGCCATCCATATTCTGAATTCTATTTCTGACATTTCAACAATTTCTCTATGGGTGGTATTTTCTACTGTATCTCCCTTGTAATCTTTTCAGGGAGTTGATCTGCTCTCATTTTTCATGTTGCCAGAATTCTGCTGGTTTGTGCCATGTATATTTTCAGCTTATTTTTTGCATTAATTATAATTTTTTTAACTGAAATGTTAGGCTGTCCCTAAATATTTATTGAGAGATAATCTAATTTGGGACCTTTAGACAGCACCCTAAAGACCTGTTTGATAATGAAAACTAAAGGTTGTGGGCTGAAATCAGTTCTGGAGGTCCCAGGATATGGGTCTAAACATCTCTTAACTTCTGACTGTTGAAACGAGTTAGAGTTTATATCTGTGGCTCTTCCCACATACAGCTTTCTGAAGCTCCCTTTCAGGGCTGCAGCATGAGATTCTCTGAGGGGTTGTCTTGCTCTCTCCATGTTTGGTAGGGTAGCACTTTGGGCAGACCACCAGGTGTTCCTATATGGGGATAACTCTCAGCTGACAATCTGCTTTTAGTATCACCCTGTCCTCAGCTCAGTTTAAAGGAGCTTAGGAATTTTCCAAAGTCCCTGCTATAAAAGAGTGAATCATGGAAGCTCCACTCTCCCCCAACAATTGGGGATGAAGAAGCTTCAGGACAGCAAATTGCTCTCCCGCAATATTCTGCCCTGCCACAGTAAGAACACCACTCATGCAAATAAATTCTAAGTGTCTGAGGTTTTCAGTGGAGTCCTAGCTGCACCTAACTGGATAAACTGCGATGTTCACTGGTGTCTGGGAGAGGAGAACCATGGCCTGCCATCGGATTCCTGGACTTTCCTAGGGCAGGTTTGCCTGAGTCTAAGCCTCCTTTAAGTTGGCTGGGGGGAGCCAGGCTGAACCACCCCAGTGGCCCACCAGGTACAGATGCTGGACAGAGCCATTCCAGAGGGCAGGGAAAAGGTCTCTCTTAGCAGAAGGAACACACAGGAAGGACTCCAATTTATAAAAGTCAGTGCAGCCAAGCTACAATTTATTCTCCTTGTAGGGGGGTGGAGCATACTCAGTTCACTAGAATACATGACGTATGGGAGACTTAGAGATCCCCTAGGACACAGTAGGAGGGCAGGACCTGCCTCCCTTAACCTGTGACCAGTTAATGATTTGCCTGATTGTGGTGAGGGAAAAAATGGCCTCTATTATCCTTGGTTCTCCAGTGGGTCCAGTTGGAATTCGTTAACCTTTCTGGTGCCTAGGGGTGGGGCAGGCCATCTAGACTACCTGGGCCAGCTAGGCTAGCACTCCAATTGCTGAGCACTGAGAGGCTGACATCTGCGTGGGGCAGTCTGTCAAGTGTCCAAAAGTGGAGGTGGGCTGTGGACACAAGGTGGTAGAGACAAAGTTTGTTCACTTGTCTGTTAGGTGGGATGGAGACCCAGGGGTTAGAAAATCCAAGGGGCAGGAAAATTGGAGTTTTGTGGCTATCTCTCATGGGATGAGAAATCCTGTGTTTGCTACTCTGCAGGAAGAGTCCATGGAAAGCCCCCAAAAGTGGGGAGGGGCCCCCTCACCCCTTTGTTCAATACCGGGCTGCAGCATCAGATTCTCTGAGGGGTTGTCTTGCTTCAGTTCCTTCACTTTGTAGCTATTCTCTGTTCTCTCCCTTGCTATTTCACATTTTCATTCTGCAGGGATGCTGAACCCCTTGATTTTGTCTCCTCATGTTTGATCCCTCAACTCCAACTGCTCCAAATTTGCCTCAGTTTACTTTTTCTCCTTCTAAACTGGAATTTCTGGTGAAAGCTGTCTTTAGTTGACCATCTTCTTCATTTTCCTTCATTTCAAAATATTTTTAAAATTTATCTTTGAGACTTCTTTAATCGATGTGTAATTTACAATTTTGTTGTTTACTCTGCAAGTATTTAGAGGATTTTTTATCCATCTTCTTGTTATTGATTTCTTATTTAATACTACATACAATGGTATTGGAGCAGGCATTGCATTTTAAATTTGTTAAGTGTGTTTTATTGCCAAGAATATGGTCTGTCTTGGTGAATGTCCCACATGAATTTGAGAAGAATGTGTATTCTGCTGTTGTTGGATGAAGTAATCTATAGGTGTCAACTGGATTCATTTGATTGATGGTGCTTTCATTCAAGTTTGTACTTACTGATTTTGGGCCTGCTGTATCTGTCTGTTACTGATAGAAGGACATTAAAGTCTGTAAGTATAGTAGTAGATCCATCCATTTCTCCTTGCTTCACCTATTTTGATTTTCTGTTGTTAAGTGTATTCCCATTAAAGACTGCTATATGTATTTGGAGAACTCATCCCTTTATTATCATTATGTAATGCCTCTTCTTATCCCTGGTAAGGTCCCTTGCTTTGACATTTGCTGTGTCTGAAGTTAATGTATAGCTAATCCAGATTTATTTTTATCAGTTTCAGCATGGTATGTCTTTCTCAGTTATTTTACTTTGGATTTATCTGTCTTTATATTTAAATTGAATTTCTTATAGACAACATATAGTTGGTTCTTTTTTAAGAATTCACTCTGGCAATCTGTCTTTTAATTGGTATGTTTAGACCATTGTTATGATGTTATGATGATTAAAATAAATTTTGTGTAGAGATGTGGTCCTACTATTTTTTCCAGACTGGAGTACAGTGGCTAATCACAGGCACAGTTTTACTACTAATCAGCACAAGAGTTTGGACCTGCTCCAGTTCTGACCTCAGCCATTTCAATTTCGCTTCCCCTTAGGCAAACTGGTGACTCTCCTACTCCTAGGAGGTAACCATATTGATGCCAAAGTTAGTGCAAACACTGACTCAGCATAGTGTACTATAGCCTAAAACTCCTGGGTTCAAGTGATCCTCTTGGCTCAGCCTCCCAAGTAGCTGGGACTATATGTATAAACTATGATACCTGGCTACTATGATGATTAAAGTGATTATTGTTATAGTTGGACCAATATCTATGATATTTGTTACTGTTTTGTGTTTGTTATCCTTGTTCTTTGTGTCTGATTTTGTATTCCTCTCTTTTTCTGCCTTTGATAGTTTCAGTTGAGCATTTTATATGATTCCATGTTTTCTCCTTTCTTAGTATATCAATTATATGTTTTTTTTTTTACATTTTTAATGGTTGTCCTAGAATTTGCAATATACACTTACAACTTATCCAAGAATCCAAGTTTTTGTTCAAATAATACTATACTACTTTATGGGTAGTGCAAATACCTTATAAACAGGATTCCTAAGGATGGGTGTAGTGGCTCATGCCTGTAATCCTAGCACTGTGGGAGGTGGAGGTGGGCAGATTGTTTGAGCTCAAGAGTTTGAGACCAGCCTGAGCAAGAGCAAGACCAAATCTCTGCTAAAAATAGAAAAATTAGTTGAGTGTTGTGGTGGGCACAGCTACTTGGGAGGCTGAGACAAGAAGATTTCTGAAGCCCAAGAGTTTGAGGTTGCTGTGACCTTATAATGACATCATGGCATTCTACCCAGGGTGTCAGAGTGAGACCCTGTCTCAAAAAAAATTCCTAATTCCTCCCTTTCATCCCTTGCACCATTTCTGTCATTCATTTCACTTATGCATAATGTCTGAATACTGAATGTATTTTTACTATAATTAATAATGTTTTGAATAAAGTTTTATGTTAGATCAATGAAGAATATAAAACACAAAGGTTTTTATTTTAGCATCACTTGTTTCTTCTCTAACACTTTCCCTATATTTATGTAGATACAAGTTTCTGACATTGATCATTTTCTTTCTTTCTAAAGAACTTCATCTACATTTTTTCAAAGGAAGGCTTACAGGCAACAAATTTCTTCAATTTTTGTATGTCTGAGAAAGTTTTATTTCTCTTTCTATTTTAAAGGATAATTTCACTGGGTACAGAATTTGAGGTTGGTGAGATTTTTCTCCCAATCCTTTAAATATTTCACCAACTTTCTTCTTGCTTGCTTGATTTGTGAAGAGACATCTGATATAATTCTCATCTCTGCTCCTCTATAGATAAGGAGTTTTTCAAAAATATTTTTTCTATCTTAGATTTGCTGCAGTTTAAATGTTATATGCCTAGGTGTAGTTTTTGTCATTATTCTGACATGGCATTCTCTGAGCTTCCTGGCTCTATGTTTTGGTGTCTTACATTAATCTGAGGAAATTGTTAGTCACTATTACTTCAGATATTGCTCACTACTTCTTTCTCTCTTTCTTCTCCTTTTGGTATTTCCAATGTGTATATATACACCCTTTATGGTTGCCCCATAGTTCTTGGATATTCTGTTCTGTGCCAGTTTTTCCCCAGCATTTTTTTCTCTTTGTTTTTTAGTTTGGAAAATTTCAATTGACACGTCCTTAAGTTCACTGACTTTTCTCAGCCATGTCCAGTCTACTACTAAGCCGATCATTTATACAATAGTATTTTTTTGTTTCTAGCATTTATTGTTTATATATTCTTAGATTTTTTCATTTCTTTGCTTATATTACTCACCTGTTTTTACATGTTTACTTTTTCCATCTAAGCCCTTAGCATATTACTCATAGTTATTTTAAATTATATACCATGTATGACTCTGGTTCTGATGCTTGCTCTGTCTCTTCAAATTATGGGTTTTATTTGCCTTTTTGTATGATTCGTAATTTTTTATTAGAATCTGGACATGCTGTACTGTGTAAAAGGAACTGGGGTAAATAGAGAAGACCTTTATTGATGTGGTGGTAAGGTGAGAGAGGGTAATAATCCTATAGATATATGATTAGGTTTATTAGTTTTTTACTATCTGTACGAAAGGCCAGAGGCATAGAGTATTGGGTATTTTTCTCACCCCAAGCCAGTTAAGTTCTTATTGAGCCACGGTAGGTTAGATTCTGGTAAAATTATCTCTCTTTAGGCAGAATTTGTTATGAACAACATGCTGTGAGTATATTTCAAAATGGCTAATTTCTCCTTCCCATACCAGAACATGGGATTTTTCTCCAATTTTCACCAGAACCAGGTAAAGATCCTTAAAATAAGACTAACAAAAGTATGGGGTCCCCCTAGCTTGGACCATCTTGGAATTTTTAACTCTGACTTGTCCACATTGATTCTTCAGCAAATCATCAATTACAGTTTAGGTTTTTCTATTCATGGATGCTGGTTCCCAGGCATAGAGGTTTCTGTGTGAGACTTCCTTGTCCAATAAAATAATTCTCTGTATCTCCCTGTCTCCAATTTTGGGGGCAGTATATTGCCCTATAACCTCAATTCTTTGGTGGATCTAAGAAGAATTATTGGTTTTTAGTTTGTTTAGTGTTTTAATTGTTAGTAGAATGGGGTGACAACTTCTAATCTTTACATTCCAGACTGAAAATTTTTCTGTTTTTTGAAGGATAGTTTTCCTGATACAGAATTCATAGTAAGTAGGGTTTTTTCTTCCATGACTTTAAATATTTTACCTCACTGCCTCCTGGCCTTTATGATCTCTGATGAGAAATTGGCTGTTAATCTAATGGAGGATCACTTATACATGCTGACTCATATTTCTTCTTTTTTTTTTTCTGGGGATGGTTTTACTTTAATTCACAGCTGAGGTAGGAAAGGGTAAGTAAAAACAGCTAAAGAGATGATGAGCCACTGTATAGCTATTTTTTTTTTAACAAAAGTTTGTTCTTAAATGTACAATAGTCTCTAAGGCAACACTTCATTTTAGCAATAGGTGGCAAAAGATGTTATGGCAGGGAATACAAATGTTTAAATAGAAATCAAGGGTCATCCTCATCTCAGGCACAAGGAGCAGCTTACTTTTTGCCAGATTTCTTAATTCCACCTATGGTGAGGGGGCCCTTCCCCATCGCCTTTGCATTTAGTTCCTTGAGTTTCTTCTGCTCCTCTTTCTGTTTCTGTTTGAAAGCCTTATCTTCTTCATCCAGCTCCTTGGCCTGCTTCTTAGCTGTTTCAGGGGCTTTTTCTTGCCACCTTTGTGGTTGGACATGGCGCTGCCACCCCATCCCCAGACCCAGCCACCAGAACTTCTCTTCCTTTTTCTTTCACTTCTTTTCCCTTAAGCCTCCTCCTCCTCCTCCTCCTCCCCTTTCACTTTCCCCCTCCTCCTTCTCTTTTTTAAAATTAAGTCATAAACACATAGGTCAAGTATACATTAATGCCTTCATGGGGTACAATGTGCTAATTTTATATACAATTTGGAATGCTTAAATAAAACTAGTTAATATAGCCTTCAACTCATTTACTTAATTATTGTGTTAAGACATTTATACTCTATACTTAATAGATTTGACATGTACCCTTGCAATATGAACCATACAAATGGTCCTACCATTTACTCTCCTTCCTTCTAGTCTCCTCCCTTTCCTCCCCCTCCCTCTTCTTCCCTCCTTCATTCTGGGCTATAGTTGAGATTTATCTTTCATATGAAAGTGTGAGTGATTATAAATTGGTTTCATAATAGTATTGAGTACATTGGATATTTTTCTTCCATTCTTGAGATACTTTACTAAGAAGAATATGTTCCAGCTTCATCCATGTAAACAGAAAAGAGGTAAAGTCTCCGTCTTTTTAAAGGCTGCATAGTATTCCATGGTATGCATATACCACAATTTATTAATCCATTCATGAGTAGATGGGCACTTGAGCTTCTTCCATGACTTGACTATTATGAATTGAGCTGCAATGAACAATCTGGTGCGAATATCATTGTTTCAAAGTGATTTTTGGTCTTTTGGATCTACTCCTAGTAGAGGAATTGCAGGGTTGAATGGCAGCTCTACATTTAGATCCCTGAGTGTTCTCCAAACTTCTTTCCAAAAGGAACGTATTAGTTTGCATTCCCACCAGCAGTGCAGAAGTGTTTCCTTTTCTCCTCATCCATGCCAACATCTGTAATTTTGGAATTTTGTTAATGCGGGCTACTCTTACTGGAGTTAGATGATATCTCAAAGTGGTTTTTATTTGCATTTCTCTGATGATTAAAGATTATGAGTATTTTTTGCAGTTTTTGGCCAGGGCTGGGTTTGAACCCACAACCACTGGCATACGGGGCTGGCGCCTTCCTCCTTTGAAGCACAGGGCTGCCCAGATTATGTGTATTTTTTCGTGTGTCTGTAGACCATGTGCCTCTCTTCTTCAGAGAAGCTTTTGTTCACATCTCTTGCCCACAATGAAATGGGATCACTTGTTCTTTTCTTATTGATATGTTTGAGTTCTCTGTGGATTCTGGTTATCAAACCTTTGTCAGAAACACAACCTGCAAATATCCTCTCCCATTCTGAGGGCTTTCTGCTTGCTTTACTTACTGTGTTTTTGGCTGTGCAGCAGCTTTTTAGTTTTTATCAGATCCCACTAATGTATTTCTGGTGTTGCTTCAATTGCGTGTGGGGTCCTCCTCATAAATTATTCTCCCAGGCTAATTTCTTGAAGTGTTTCCCCTGCACTCTCTCCAAGGATCTTTGTAGTTTTATGTCTTAAGTTTAAGTTTTTAATCAGTGAGAGTCAATTTTTGTTAATGGTGAAAAGTATGGGTCCAGTTTCAGTCTTCTACAAGTCTCCAGCCAATTCTCCCAGCACCATTTGTTAAATAGGGAATCTTTCCCCCAATTTATATTCTTCATAGGCTTGTCAAAGATAAAATGACAATAAGTGTCTGGGTTCAACTCTTCGTTTTCTATTCTGTTCCATACATTTACCTCTCTGTTTTTGTGCCACTACTGTGCTGTTTTAATCACCATAGATTTATAGTATAGTTTGACCTCTGGTGGCCTGATTTCTCCTGATTTGTTTTTATTTCTGAGCAATGCCTTGGCTATTTGAGGTTTTTTTCTGTTTACATATAAACAGATGTACAAATTTGTTCAGATCTATAAAGTATGACAGTTGTGCTTTAATAGGGATTGTATTCAATGTGTATATTGCTTTGGGTAGTATGGACATTTTAACAATGTTGATTCTTCCCAGCCATGAGCATGGTATGTTTTTCCATTTGTTAACATCTTCAGCTATTTCTTTTCTCAGAGTTTCATAGTTCTCTTTATAGAGATCTTTCACATCCTTTGTTAGGTAAACTCTCAAATATTTCATCTTCTTTGGCATCTTCCTTTTTCCTACTGTAAAAGCCATAGAGTTCTTAACTATTTTTTTAGCTTGACTATTATTGGTATATATAAAGGCTACTGATTTGTGAGTATTGATTTTGTATCTTTAGATGCTGCTTTATTCCTTGATCACTACTAAGAGTTTTGTAGTTGAGTCCCTGTGGTTTTCCAGATATACAATCATGTCATCTGCAAAGAGTGAAAGTTTATCTCCTCTGATCCTATTTGGAGACCATACATTACCTTCCCTTGACTGATTGTGAGGGCTAAGACTTTCATTACAATGTTAAGGAGCAGTGGAGACAATGGGAAACTTTGCCTGGTTCCTGATCTGAGTGGAAATATTGTCAGTTTTACTCTATTTTATGGTTAAATTAGACAAAGGTTTATCATTTTTATTAAACTTTTCAAAAAACAACTTTTTGATCCATCGATCTTTTGAATATTTTTTTTATTTCATTTAATTCTGCTCTAATTTTGGTTATTTCTTTGCTTCTGCTGGGTTTGGGGTTGGAATGGTCTTCCTTTTCCAGTTGCTTGAGATGTCCCATTAAGTTGTTGACTTCCTATCTTTTGATTCTCTTGAGGAAGGCTTGCAACTCTGTAAATTTTCCTCTTAGGACTCATTTGCAGTATCCCATAGGTTCTGATAATTCATGTCTTCACTATAGTTTTGTTCCAAAAAATTGGTAATTTCCTTCTTATTTTTTCTCATTTTTAAGAGTTCTTACTATTTTTCTTTGTTTTCCTTTTATTAAGTCATATACACATAGATCATGAATACATTTATGCATTTGTGGGGTACAATGTGTTGAGTTTTTATACAATTTGGAGTGCTTACATCAACTAATTAATATAGCTTTCACCTCATTTAATTGATTATTGTGTTAATTAACTTATGTTCTATACTCGATAGATTTGATTTGTACCTTGCAATATGTTCCATAGGTGTGGTCCCACCATTTACCCTCCATCAAACCTCCCTACGCCCCTCCCTTCCAACTCCATTTCTCTCCTTTACCCTGAGCTATCTATCTTTCATAAGAAAGTGTGAGTAAATATAAATTGGTTTCATAAAAGTATTGAGTACATTGGATACTTTTTCTTCCATTCTTGAGATACTTTACTAAGAAGAATATTTTCCAGCTCCATCCATGTAAACAGAAAAGAGGTAAAGTCTCCATCATTTTTAGGGCTGCATACTATTCCATGGTATACATATACTGCAATTTATTAATCTATTCATGGGTCAATGGGCACTTGGGCTTCTTCCATGACTTGACTATTATGAACTGAGCTGAAATGAATAATCTGGTGCACATATCTTTCTTGCAGAGTGATTTTTGGTCTTTTGGATATACTTTTAGTAGAGAAATTGCAGGATCAAACGGTAGGTCTATTTCTTGAACCCTGAGTTTTCTCCAAACTTCTTTCCAAAAGGAACATATTAGATAGCATTCCCACATTCCCACCAGCAGTACAGAAGTGTTCCCTTTTCTCCACATCCACGCTAACGTCTGTAATTTTGGGAATTTGTTATGCGGGCTACTCTTACTGGAGTTAGATGATATCTCGAAGTGGTTTTTTTTACATTTCTCTGATGATTAAAGATTGTGATCATTTTTTCATGTGTCTGTAGACCATGTGCCTGTCTTCTTCAGAGAAGCGTTTGTTCACATCTCTTGCCCACAATGAAATGGGATTACCTGTTCTTTTCTTATTAATAAGTTTGAATTCTCTGTGGATTCTGGTTATCAAACCTTTTTCCAGAAGCATAACCTACAAATATCCTCTCCCATTCTGAGGGCAGTCTATTTGCTTTACTTCCTGTGTTCTTGGCAGTGCTGAATGATTTTAGTTTGATTAGATCCCACTAATGAATTTTTGGTATTGCTTCGATTGCCTGGGGGTCCTCTTCATAAAGTTTTCTCCCGGGACAATTTCTTAAAGTGTTTCCCATGCACTCTCTCCAAGAGTCCTTACAGTTTCATGTCTTATGTTTAAATATTTTATCCAGTGACATTCAATTTTTGTTATAGATGAAAGAGGTGAATCCAGTTTCTGTCCTCTACAAGTTGTCGACCAGTTCACACAGCACCATTTGTTAAATAGCCATTTATATGTACACCATTTATATTTTTGACAGGCTTATCAAAGATCAAATGACCATAAGTGTCTGGATTCATCTCTTGGTTCTCAATTCTGTTCCATACATCTATCTCTCAATTTTTGTGCCAATACCATGCTATTTTGATCATTATAGATTTATAGTATGGTTTGAAGTCTGGTAGCATGATTCCACCTGATTTATTTTTATTTCTGAGTAATGCCTTGGCTATTTGAGGTTTTTTCTGTTTCCAGATAAAATGAAGTACTGGCTTTACCAGATCTATAAAGTATGACAGAAGTGCTTTAGTAGGGATTGCATGAAATCTGTAGATTGCTTTGGGTAGTATGGACATTTTAACAATGTTGATTCTTCCCTGCCATGAGCATGGTATGTTTTTCAATTTGTTAACATCTTCAGCTATTTCTTTTCTCAGAGTTTCCTAGTTGTCTTTGTAGACATCTTTCATATCATTTGTTAGTTACACTCCCAGTTATTTTATTTTCTTTGGCACTACTCTAAAAGGAATAGAGTCCTTCACTTTTTTTTTTCAGCTTGACTCTTGTTAGTATATATGAATGCTACTGATTTGTGAGTATTGATTTTGTAGCCTGAGACACTGCTGTATTCCTTGATCACTTCTAAGAGTTTTGTGGTTGAGTCCCTGTGGTTTTCCAGGTATCCAATCATATCATCCATGAAGAGTGACAGTTTGATCTCCTCTGATGCTATATGGATACCTTTGATCACCTTATCTTGCTTGACTGCAATGGCTAAGACTTCCATTACAATATCAAAAAGCAGTGGAGACAGTGGGCATGCTTGCCTGGTTCCTGATCTGAGTGGAAATTATTTCAATTTTATTGCATTCAATATAATATTGGCTGTGGGTTTGCTGTAGATGGCCACTATTAGTTTAAGAAATGTCCCTTCTATACCTATTTTCTTAAATGTTCTAATCATGAAAGGATGCTGAATATTATCAAAAGCTTATTCTGCATCAATTGAGAGAATCATATGGTCTTTGTTTTTTCATTTGTTTATGGGATGTATTATATTTATAGATTTACATATATTGAACCAACCTTGAGACCCCAAAATAAAACACACTTGGTCATGGTCTATAATTTGTTTGATGTGTTACTGGATTCAATGCTAGAATCTTGTTGAATATTTTTGCATCAATATTCATTAGAAATATTGGTCTATAATTTTCTTCTCTTGTTGAATCTTTTCCTGGTTTGGGGATCAAGTGATATCTGCTTCATAGAATGTGTTGAGAAGTATTCCTTCTTTTTCTGTTTGGAAAATGTTAAGTAATGTAGGTACTACTTCCTCTTTAAAGGTTTGGTAAACTTCTGATGTGAAGCTATCTGGTCCTGGAATTTTCTTTTTGGGGAGATTTTGTATATTTGATTCTACTTCAGAACTTGATATAGGCCTGTTCAAAATTTCCACTTCTTCCTGGCTAAGTCTAGGAAGTGGCATGTTTCCAAGTATTGACTTATTTCCTTTAGATTTTCATATTTCTGAGAATAGAGTTTTTTGTAATATTCATTAAGGTTTTTTTTTAATGTCTGGAGGAGTTTGCTGTTATCTCGTCTCTGTCATATCTGATTGATGAAATTAGAAATTTTACTCTTATTTCTGGTTAGGTTAGCCAATGTTTTTATCTATTTTATTGATCTTTTCCAAAAGAAGAATGTTTTTGATTCATTGATCTGTCGTATAATTATTTTACTTTCAATTTCATTTAATTCTGCT
Source organism: Nycticebus coucang (assembly GCF_027406575.1). Lineage (NCBI taxonomy): Eukaryota > Metazoa > Chordata > Mammalia > Primates > Lorisidae > Nycticebus > Nycticebus coucang. The sequence goes on from NC_069804.1 coordinate 84,651,392, forward strand.
CTAATTTTGGTTATTTATTTTCTTGTGCTGAGTTTGGGGTTGAAATGTCCTTCTTTTCCTAGTTCCTTGAGATGTGCTGTTACGTTGTTGTCTTACTCTCTTTCTGTTCTCTTGAGGAAAGCTTGCATCTTTATAAATTTCCCTCTTAGGACTGCCTTTGCAGTATCCCACAGGTTCTGGAAGTTCCTATCTTCCTTATCATTTTGTTCCAAAAATGTGGTAATGTCTCTCTTATTCTCATCTATGGCCCAGCTATCATTCACCATAAGATAATTTAGTTTCCATGTCTTTGTGTGAGTTTGAAGATTCCTTTTGTTACTGAGTTCAACTTTGATTCCTTGATGGTCCGAGAAGATAACAGGAATAAGTTCTATTTTTTAATTTTGCTGAGTTTAGACTTGTGAACTAAGATGTGATCCTCCCCAATTTTGTAGGATGTTCCATTGACTGATAAGAAGAATGTGTATTCAGTTTTGTTAGGATGAAGTGTTCTGTAGATATTTGTTAAATCCAATTTTTGAATGGCTAAGTTTAAGTGTAAAATTTCTTTGCTTTGTTTTTTATTGGAGGATCTATCCAACACTGTCAAAGGGGTGTTAAAATCTCTGACTATTATGGTGCTGGAGGAAATCAAGTTGCTTATGTCAGTTAGAGTCTCTCTTACAAATTGAGGAGCATTCTGGTTGGGTGCATAAATGTTAATAATTGAAATCTCATCACGTTGAGTGTTGCACTTAACAAATATGAAGTGACCATCCTTATCTTTCCTTACTTTTGTTGGTTTAAAGCCTATTGCATCTGAGAATAAAATTGCAACACCTGCTTTTTCTGAATTCCATTTGACTTAATTGAAGATGACCATCTCTTCACCCTGAGTCTATATTTATCTTTTAAGGTAAGGTGAGATTCTTGTATGCAGCAGATATTTGGCCTGAGTTTTTTTATCCATTCAGCCAAACTGCCTCTTTAGAGGACAATTTAAGCCATTCACATTAATTGAGAGTATTGATAAGCCTGGTAATACTTTTGGTGTCAAGTTGTTCGAGAGACCAGTGGATGTTTTTAATCCTTTCATCACTGTGGAAGTTGGGTTTCGATCAAACATTTTCTGAGTGAGTTTACTTTGGTGGTAGAGCATTGTGCTGCTCGCTGTGGAGGATGGGTCTGAGAACATCCTGAAGTTTAGTGATGGCAAATTTCTTCACCATGTATATGTCCTTAAAGTATTTGATTTCTCCAACATAAACAAAACTCAGTTTAGCTGGATACAGGATCCTGGGCTGAAAATTGTTTTGTTTTAGGAGATTGAAGATCTATGGCCATGCTCTTCTGTCCTGAGAATTTTCAACAGAAAGATCTGCAGTCATCCTAATATTCTTCCCCTTCTATGTTATGATTTTTATGTGTGGCTGCTTGCAGAATTTTCTCCTTCATATTAACTTTGGCAAAGTTAATTACAATGTGACTAGGAAATGCTTTATTTGGGTTGAGTCATGCTGGGGTTCTGAAACTCTGCTATCTGAATTTTGGTATCTCTTTTCAAAAAAATTTTTTTAAATTTTTTTATTAAGTCATATATACATAGATCATTAATACATTTATGCCTTTATGGGATTCAGTGTGTTGATTATTTGTACAAATTGGAGTGCTTACATCTTACTAATTAACATAGCTTTCACCTCATATACTTAATCACAGTGTTAAGATATTTGTGTTCAATACTTGATAGATTTGACTTGTACCCTTAAAATATGCTTCATAAGTGTGTGCTTTATATGCTACCATTAACCCTCCCTCTATTGAACCCCCCCATGCCTTCCCATCCTCCTCCCCTTCCCTCCTGCATCCTGGGATATAGTTGTGATTCATTTCTCATATGAAAGTGTGAGTGATTATAAATTGGTTTTATAGTAATACTGAGTAAATTGGATATTTTTTTTCCATTCCTGAAATACTTTACTAGGAAAATATTTTCCAGTTCCATCCAAGTAAACAGAAAAGAGGTAACTCTTTATCTTTTTTTAATGCTGCATAGTATTCCATGGCATACATATACCACAATTTATTAATCCATTCATGGATCGATGGGCACTTCAGTGTCTTCCATGACTTGGCTATAATGAATTGAGTGGCAATGAACAATCTAGTGCAAATATATTTCTTATAAAGTGATTTTTGGTCTTTTGGATATACACCTAGTAGAGGAATTGCAGGATCAAACGGCAGGTCTACTTTTAGATACTTAACTATTCTCCATACTTCTTTCCAAAAGGGATGTATTAGCTTGCACTCCCATCAGCAGTGCAGAAGTGTTCTCTTTTCTCCACATCCAGCCAACATCTGTAGTTTTGGGATTATGTGATGTGGGCTATTCTTACGGGAGTTAGATGATATCTCAAAGTGGTTTTGATTTGCATTTCTCTGATGATTAAAGGTGATGAACATTTTTTCATGTGTCTGTAGACCATGTGCCTGTCTTCTGCAGAGAAGCTTCTGTTCATGTCTCTTGCCCAGAATTAAGTGGGATCACTTGTTCTTTTGTTATTAATAAGTTTGAGTTCTCTGTGAATTCTGGTTATTAGACATTTGTCAAAAATATAACCTGCAAAAATCCTCTCCCATTCTGAGGGCTGTCTACTTGCTTTACTTACCCTGTTCTTGGCAGTGCTGAAGATTTTTAGTTTGATCTGATCTCAGTAATGTATTTTTGATGTTGCTTCAATTGCCCAGGGTGTCCTCCTCATAAAGTATTCTCCTAGGCCAATTTCATCGTGTTTTCCCTGCACTGTCTCCAAGAATTTTTATAGTTTCATGTCTTAAGTTTAAGTCTTTTAACCAATGACAGTCAATTTTTGTTAGAGGAGAAAGGTGTGGGTCCAGTTTCAGTCTTCTACAAGTCATGAGCAAAATTCACCCAGCACCATTTGTTAAATAAGGAATCTTTCACCCAATTTATGTTTTTGACAAATTTATCAAAGACCAAATGATATGTGTTTCGGTTCGTCTCTTGGTTTTCAAATCTGTCTCTACATCTATTAGATGTAGAGACATCTGTCTCTCTATTTCTGTGCCAGTACCATGCTGTATTGATCACTATAGATTTATAGTATAATCTGAAGCCAGGTAGTGGGATACCTCCTGATTTGTTTTTATTTCTGAGTAATGTCTTGACTATTCAAGATTTTTACTGTTTCCATATTAAACAAAGTACTAATTTTTCCACATGTTTAAAGTATGACAGAGGTACTTTAGTAGGGATTGCATTAAATCTCTAGAGTGCTTTGGGAAGTATAGACATTTTAACAATGCTGATTCTTACTACCCACTAACATGGTATATTTTTCCATTTGTTAACATCTTCAGGTATCTCATTTTTCAGAGTTTCATAGTTCTCTTTATAGAGATGATTCACATTCTTTGTTAGATACACTCACATTCATTTTATCTTTTTTGGCAGTACTGTAAATGGAATAGAGTCCTTGACTGTTTTTTTAGCTTTGCTATTGTCGATATATATAAAGGCTACTGATTTGTGAGTATTGATTTTGTATCCTGAGACACTCCTGTCTTCCTTTACCAGGAGTTTTATAGTTGAGTTCCTGTGGATTTCCATGTGTACAACCATATCATCTAGAAAGAGTGACAGTTTGATCTCCTCCGATCCTATTTTGATACCCTTGATTGCCTTCTCATGCCTGATGGCAATGGCTAAGACTTCCATTACAATGTTAAAAAGCAGTGGAGACAGTGGGCAAACTTTTGTTTTCTGATCTGTGTGGAAATGATTGCAATTTTACTCCATTCAACACGATATTGGTTGTGGGTTTGGTGTAGATGGCATCTATCAGTTTAAGAAATGTTCCTTCTATCCCTATTTTTTTTTTATGCGTTCTGTTCAAGATGCTGGATATTATCAAAAGCTTTTTCCACATCATTTGAGAGAATCATATGGTCTTGTACCTTCCTTCTATCCTGGGAAGAAACCCACTTGATCATGATGTATAATTTGTTTGATGTATTGCTGGATTGTATTTGCGAGGATCTTACTGAATCTTTTTGCATTAATATTCACTAGAAATATTGGTCTGTAATTTTCTTTTCTTGTTGGGTCTTTTCCAGCTTTGGGGATCGGGTGATATTTGCTTCATAGAATGTGTTGGGGAGTATTCCTTCTTTTTCTATGTTTTGGGAAAGGTTAAGTAATATAGGTACTAGTTCCTCTTTAAAAGTTTGGTAGAATTCTGACGTGAAGCCATCTGGTCACGGGCTTCTCTTTTGGGGGAGATTTCTTATAACTGATGCTATTTCAGAACTTGATATAAGCTTGCTCAAAATTTCCATGTGTTTCTAGCTAAGATTAGTAAGATGGCATGTTTCCAAGTATTGTTCTATTTCCTACAGATTTTCATACTTCTAAGAATATAGTTTTTTCTAATATTCATTAAGGATTTTTTGAATTTCTGAGAAGCCTGTCGTTATTTGGCCATTATCATTTGTGATTGGTGAAAATAAGGATTTTACTCTTTTGTTTCTTGTTAGGTTGGCTAAGGATTTATCTGTTTTATTGACGTTTTCAAAAAAACAACTTTTTGATCATTGATCTGTTGTATAATCCTTTTGTTTTCAATTTCATTTAATTCTGCTCTAATTTTAGTTATTTTTTCTTTTCTCCTGAGTTTAGAGTTGAAATGTTCTTCCTTTTCCAGTTGCTTGAGATGTCCCTTTAAGTTGTTGACTTCCTATCTTTCTGTTCTTTTGAGGAAGGATTGCAATGCTATAAATTTCCCTCTTAGGACTGCCTTTGCAGTATCCAACAGGTTTTGCTAATTTGTGTCTTCATTATAGTTTTGTTCCAAAAATTTGGTAATTTCCTTCTTAATCTCATATATGACCCAGCTATCATCCAGGATGAGGTTATTTAGTTTGAATGATTTTTTTTATTAATATTAAATCATAGCTGTGTATATTAATGCGATCATGGGGCACCAAAAATTGATTTTATAAACAGTTTGACACATTTTCATCACACTGGTTAACTTAGCCTTCCTGGCATTTTCTTAATTATTGTCTTAAGATAATAATATTATACTTTTACTAAGTTTCACATGTACCCTTGTAAGATGCACCACAGGTGTAATCCCACCTATCACCCTCCATTCGTCCATCCTCTCCCCACCCTCTTCTCCCTCTCCCCATTTTCCACATCCGTAGGTTATAACTGGGTTGTAGCTTTCATATAAAAGCGTAAAATTAGTTTCATAGTAGGGCTGAGTACATTGGATACTTTTTCTTCCATTCTTGAGATACTTTACTAAGAAGAATATGTTCCAGCTCCATCCATGTAAACATGAATGAGGTAAAGTCTCCATCTTTCTTTAAGGCTGCATAATATTCCCAGGTATACATATACCACAGTTTATTAAATCCATTCGTGAATTGATGGGCACTTGGGCTTTTTCCATGACTTAGCAATTGTGAATTGGGCTGCAATAAACATTCTGGTGCAAATATCTTTGTTATGATGTGATTTTTGATCTTCTGGGTATATACATAGTAGAGGAATTATAGGATTGAATGCCAGGTCTATTTTTAGATCACTAAGTGTCCTCCAAACATCTTTCCAAAACGAATGTATTAATTTGCATTTCCACCAGCAGTGCAAAGGCGTTCCATTTTGTCCACATCCACGCCAACATCTCTGATCTTGGGGTTTTGTGATATTGGCCAATCTTACTGGAGTTAGATGGTATCTCAAGGTAGTTTGATTTCCATTTCTCTGATGATTAAAGATGATGAGCATTTTTTCATATGTCTATAGGTCGTACGCCTGTCTTTTTCAGATAAGTTTCTCTTCAAGTCCCTTGCCCAGCCTGCGATGGGATCACTTGTTCTTTTTTCGCTTATATGTTTGAGTTCTCTGTGGATTCTGGTTATTAAACCATTGTCAGAGACATAACCTGCAAATATCTTCTCCCATTCTGAGGGTTGTTTGCTTGCTTTACTTACTGTGTTCTTGGCCGTGCAGAAGCTTTTTAGTTTGATCAGGTCCCAGTAGTGTATTTTTGAAGCTGCTTCAATTGCCCGGGGGGGTCCTCCTCATAAAATATTTGTCCAGACCGATTTCTTCAAGAGTTTCCCCAGCACTTTCTTCTAGTATTTTCATAGTTTCATGTCTTAAGTTTAAATCTTTAATCCAGTGAGAGTCTATCTTAGTTAATGGTGAAAGTTGTGGGTCCAGTTTCAGTCTTCTACAGGTCGCCAGCCAGTTTACCTAGCACCATTTGTCAAATAGGGAATCTTTTTCCCACTGAAATTTTTTTTTTTTTTTTTTTTTGTAGAGACAGAGTCTCACTTTATGGCCCTTGGTAGAGTGCTGTGGCCTCACACAGCTCACAGCAACCTCCAACTCCTGGGCTTAAGCGATTCTCTTGCCTCAGCCTCCCAAGTAGCTGGGACTACAGGCGCCCGCGACAGCGCCCGGCTATTTTTTGGTTGCAGTTTGGCCGGGGCCAGGTTTGAACCCTCCACCCTTGGTATATGGGGCCGGCGCCTTACCGACTGAGCCATAGGCGCCGCCCTTCCCACTGAATTTTTTAATTTGCTTATCAAAGATCAAATAATGATAAGTAGCTGGGTTCATCTCTTGGTTCTCTATTTTGTTCCATACATCTACCTCTCTGTTTTTGTGCCAGTACCATGCTGTTTTGATCACTATCAATTTATAGTATAGTATGAGGTCTGGTAGCAGAATTCCATCTGCTTTGTTTTTATTTTTATTTCTGAGTAAAGTCTTGGCTATTCAAAATTTTTTTTGATTCCATATAAAACTAAGTATTATTTTTTCAAGATCTTTAAAGTATGACAGTGGGGATTTAATAGGATTGCATTAAAATTGTATATTGCTTTGGGTAATATCGACATTTTAACAATGTTGATTCTTCCCAGCCATGAGCTTGGTATGATTTTCCATTTGTTAACATTTTCAGCTATTTCCCTTCTTAGAGTTTCATAGTTGTCTTTATAGAGATCTTTCGCATCTTTTGTTAGATCAAGTCCCAAATATTTCATCTTCTTTGGCACTACTATGAATAGAATAGAGTCCTAAGCTGTTTTTTCAGCTTGACTATTGTTAGTATATATAAAGTCTACCGATTTATGAATGTTGATTTTGTAACCTGAGACGCTGCTGCATTCCTTGATCACTTCTAAAAGTTTTGTAGTGGAATCCCTGATGTTTTCCAGATATACAATCATATCATCTGTTAAGAGTGAAAGTTTGATCTCTTCTGACCCTATATGGATACCCTTGATCGCCTTTTCTTCCCTAATTGTGATGGCTAAAACTTCCAATCAATGTTAAAGACCAGTGGAGACAATGGACAGCCTTGTCTGGTTCCTGATATGAGTGGAAATGATTTCAGTTTAACTCCATTTAATACGATATTGTCTGTGGGTTTGCTATAGATGGACTCTATCACTTTACGAAATGTCCTTTCTATACCAATTTTCTTAAGTGTTCTGATGATGAAGTATGCTGGATATTATCAAAAGCTTTTTCTGTGTCAATTGAGAGAATCATATGGTCTTTGTTTTTTAATTTATGTAAGTGCTGAATTATTCTTATGGATTTATGTATATTAAACAAGGCTTGAGACCCTGGGATAAAACTGACTTGGTCGTGATGTATAATTTCTTTGATATGTTGCTGGATTCTGTTTGTTATGATCTTGTTGAATATTTTTGCATCTATATTCATTAGTGATATTGGTCTATAATTTTCTTTTTTTGTTGGGTCTTTTCCTGGTGTGGGGATCAGGGTGATGTTTGCTTCATAGAATGTGTTGGGTAGTCTTCCTACTTTTTCTACGTTTTGGAACAGGTTGAGTAATATAGGTACTAGTTCCTCTTTAAAGGTTTGGTAGAATTTTGACGTGAAGCCATCTGGTCCTGGGCTTTTCTTTTTAGGCAGATCTCGTATGGTTGATGCTATATCAGTGCTTGATATTGGCATGTTCAACATTTCCACTTGATTCTGCTAAGTCTTGGAAGGTGACGTGCTTCCAAGTATTGGTCCGTTTCCTTCAGATTTTCATATTTCTGAGAATAAAGTTTCTTATAAAATTCATTAAGGATTTTTTGAATTTCTGAGGAACCTGTTTTTATTTTGTCTTTGTCATTTCTGATTGATGAAATTAGAGATTTTACTCCTTTTTTCCTGGTTAGGTTCGCCAAAGGTTTATCTATTTTATTGACCTTTTCATAAAACCAACTGTTTTATTTATTGATCTGTTGTATTATAATTATGAAGTGTGGTGCATTCTTATGGGGCACATAAATGTTAATAATTTAAATCTATCATGTTGAGTGTTACCCTTAACAAACATGAAATGACCATCCTTATATTTCCTTACTTTTGTTGGTTTAAAGCCTATTGTATCTACAAATAAATTTGCAACACCTGCTTTTTTACTGAATTCCGTTTGCCTGAATTATAGATGACCATCCCTTAACCTGAGTCTATATTTATCCTTTAAGGTAAGATGAGATTCTTACATGCAGCAGATATCTGGCCTGAGGTTTTTTATCCATTTAGCCAGGCTATACCTCTTTAGAGGAAAATTTAAGCCATTCACATTAATTGAGAGTGTTGATAAGCCTGGTAGTACTGGAATTGAACCTGCCACCTCTAGCATATGGGGCCAGTGCCCTACTCCTTTGAGCCACAGGCACCACCTGGGTATCAAGTTTTTCAAAATTCCAGTGGACATTTTTAATCCTTTCACCACTGTGGAAGTTGGAGTTTGATCAAAAGTTTCTGAGTGAGTTTACTTTGGTGGTGGAGGATTGTGCTGGTCATTATGGGGGATAGGTCTGAAAACATCTTGGAGGGGTGGTTTAGTTATGGCAAATTTCTTCAACATGTGAATGTCATTAAAGTATTTAATTTCTCCATCATAAATCAAACTCAATTTATCTGGGTTTGAATCCAGGATCCTGGATTCAAAGTTCCTTTGTTTTGCAAGATTAAAGGTTAATGACCACCCTCTTCTAGCTTGAAAGTATTCAGTAGAGAGATCTTTAGTCATCCTAAATATTCTTCCCCTTGTAGGTTATGGTTTTCTTTCATCTGGCTGCTTGCCCAATTTTCTCCTTCATATTTACTTTGGTGAAGTTAATTATAATGAAGTTAATTATAATGTGTCCTATAATTATAATTAGGAGATGTTTCATTTGGCTTGAGTCATGCTGTGGTTGTGAAACTGTCTGCTTTCTGAATTTCAGAATCTCTTGCATTGTTTGGGAAGTTCTTGTCGATTATTTCTTATAGTAGAGTATCTGTACCTTTTGAAGCAACCTTGTTGCTTTCAGGAATTCCTATAAGGTGAATGTAAGTTTTCTTTGAATTATCACAGAGCTCTCTGAGAGAATTATCCATGTTTGCTATCCACTTCTCTTCCTCTTCGAGCATTTGCGAGCTTTCAAAAGCTTTATCTTCAATGTCAGATCTCCTTTCTTCTGCCTGCTCTATTTTCTTACTGAGTTATTCTACTGTATTTTTCAGAATTTTGAGGGCTGCATGTTCTTTCCTCAATGTGTAAAAGTCTTTTTTCTTTGAATATATTGAATTCTTGAGACAACTTTTCAATTACACTTTGAAATTCGAATTCCATCTTTACCTCCATTCTGTTGATCTTATTTGCCATCCAAATTCTGAACTCGATTTCTGACATCTCAGCCATATTTTTATGAATGGGATCATCTGGTGTGTCTGTTTTATCATTTCTCAGAGGAGTTGATCTACTCTGATTATTCATGTTGCCAGAGTTTTTCTGCTGATTTCTCCCCATGATTCTTTTTCACCATATGGCTAGATGGTCAGGTAAGGTGAAATTGGATCGGGGGCTCCTGTAGTTGTGATTAACCAGCCCTTTGCCAAGGATTTGGGATTGGCGACTGTAGCTTTATACCCTACACCTTTACAAAGGACCCATACGGTATTATATACTGAGGCTCTGGGGACCTACTTTGTGTGGTGGGGGTAGGTGGCTCTGTCTTGTATTCAGCTGGTCTTTTTCTGATCCTAGTGGACTAGTGACTCTGGGTTGAAATCTCAGCTGTGGAAAAACACAAACAACTAAGACACCCTGTTTTTCATGGGTAACAACTGGGAGAGGAAAATCAACCCTTCTCATTGCCATGCAATCAGGGTACCACCGAAGAGGATTCTTTGGTGATTGGCCCAGGTTAGGAGTTCTAAACCAATTGACCCAGTCAGTACCAACTCTCAAGTGGAAGAGTTCAAAAAGTCTCCAGCAACTAGACAGCAGGGGACTACTGGCTGTTCAAATGTGGCTCACTCCGGTGCTCTGTGGAGTCAGAAAGACCCACCCAGTAGCAGAGTTGGACCAGGGGCTGCCTATCTCTTTCCCCACCTTGCACATCTTTCATGCCCAGTCACTAGTAACCCCACAAGGCTGTGATCCTTTTCCCTCCAATAAGCAGATGTGCCTGGGCTTTGCATCTTTCAGAGTCAAAGAAAGTCAATCCCCTCTCACCTCAGCCACCACCCTCTGCTGGCTGGGGGTAGGTGAGTCCTGCCTATCTCAGGTACTCACTGGCAACTGGAGATTGATCCACCTAAGCTCAGTCTGAACCTGAGGAAAACAAGTCAGCAAATGATTTTCTCCCTCAGCCACTGTGCCCTTGTCCCAGCCATTCTGCAGCACCGGTATCCCTACAGGGCAAGGTCTTGCTTCCTCTGGCATTCCTCAGAGTTGGAGAGGTGTCTCACTAAGATTAGATCCCAGTGGGATCACTCTATTGTTGCTGGATCTTCATGGGATGTGTCCCTGCACAGCTCCCAGGTGTCTCCCATGGCCAGGTAAATGGCTGTAGCAGCCGATCTGAGAGCACAGGTTGCATGCCTCCAGCAGCAGGTCAAGGCATGTGGCATGCAGTTCTGGCAGGGTAGGGTACCCAGTGGCTCTGGCAGGGCAGGGCGTGCGATGAGAGGCTCTGGCTGGGTGGGGCATAGGGCTGAATGGCCCTGGCTGGGTGGGACATGAGGCTCTGGCAGGGTGAAGCATGGTGTGATCCATTCTGGCAGGGTGTGGTGTGAGGCTCGCAATCCTCCTCCTGCAACTTATTTGCACTTTCACAGAGCCAAGCCCAACAGCCTCCCCCACCCCCCTTTGTCTGCACTACTGCTGGGGTCACTGCTACCATGTAGCTTTTCTACCATGGCCCTTGCAGTGCCCAGACCAGGTAATGAACCACAGACACTCCGGTCTCAGCAGGGCTTAGGCTTCTGGACCATCAGGTGAGGGAGGAAGGGTGGATTGGAAGTTCAAAATGGCAGGGTAAACTTAGGTCAACTTTCTTGCCTGGCAAGAGAGTGCTCAGGTTCACAGCAGTGTCCCTCTGGATAAGTAGTCCCCACTTTTTGCAACTCTCTCCCATGGGGTGAGAAAATTGGTCCTCAGTTTACTGCTCACCTGTAGAAAACTTACAGCAAGCCAAAAAGAAGAAAAAAAACACACACTTGGGGCAGGGAGGTTGATACTTTGCCTTTGGGATGAGTTTTGTACCTGAAATTTGCTTTCTTGGAGTTGCAGCTTGCCTCAGTAGAGATGACATGCAGTTATCACTCTTCTCTCTCAGCTCAGCTTCCAGGCTTCAACATTGTTGGGTACTTTCTGGTCATAATCCTTCCCTCTGCACGGGAGCTTCTGTCAAAAGCTGGCTCCAGTCAACCATCTTGCCTCTCCTCTCTGAATTTCAGTATCTCTTGCCATGTTTGGGATGTTCTCCTCAATTATCTCTTCCAGTGGAGCATCTGTGCCTTTTGGAACATCCTCTTCTTCAGTAATTCCTATAAGGCGAGTGTTTGCTTTTTTGGTGTGGTCCCACCACTCTCCCAGGGAATGATCCATTTTTTCTCTCCACTTCTCTTCATCTGGAGCGTTGGGAGCATTCAAAAGCTTTGTCTTCAATATCAGAGATCATTTCTTCAGCCTACTACATTCTCTTACTGAGGGATTCTAAGATCTTTGAGGAATGAAAATTCTTGCCTCAATGTGTCAAAATCTTTGGTGACATTGTCTTTGAATTTATTGAATTCTTGAGACAATTTTTGAATTATTCCTTGAATTTCTAATTCCAACTTTACTTCTATGCTGTTAATCTTATTTGCCATCCAAATTCTGAACTCTATTTCTGACATCTCAGCCATTTGTTTATGAATGGGATCTTCTGTTGTAGCTTCCTTGTCATACCTTGGGGGAGTTGATCTACTCTGATTATTCATGTTGCCAGAGTTTTCCCGCTGATTCCACCTCATGATTATTTTTCACCATTTGGCTAGAGAAGCTGATAAGGTGAAATTGAATTGAAGGTTTCTGGAGTTGAAATGCCTCTTTTCACCCTTGCCCTTCTCCAAACCACTTTCCACCCTGGGGCTAGTGTACTGTGGCTTTTTAAAAATACAAGTGAGATCAGCACCACCCTCCACCTTAAAGCCCTTTAATGATTCCTGTTGTTGTGAGGATAAAAATAAAACTTCTATGGCTTACTAAAATATCATGATCTTCAATCTTGTCCTCCTGTCATTCCCTATATTACAGCCATGCTTGCTCTGGCCTCTGTCATTTCCTCAAAATATTTTTCATCTTGGAACGTTTGTCCTAGAAAATTCCTAGAATACACTTTTCTGGAATTTTTTTTTCATGACAAGCTCCTTCTTATTCTTTAGGTCTTTATTTACATATTGTTTTCTCAGAGAGGCTGTCTTGGTTATTCTTACTTTTCAAATTTATTTTTATTTGTATATATTCATGGGGCACAAGTATAATTTTTGGTATATTGATAGACTGTATTATGATAAAAATTAGGGCTTTCAATGCATCCATCCCTGGAGAAGCACATTGCATCCACCAAGCAACATCCTCCTCCATCCCCCATCTCTCACCCGTCTCAATCTCCATAGTCCCTCATTCCACATTCTTCTTTTAAGTACACATTATTTAGCTCCCACTTATAAGTGAGAATTTCAGTATTTGTAACTGACCTGTTTCACTTAAGATAATGATTTCCCATTCTATCTATGCTGCTTCAAAAGACATGATTTCTCTTTTATGGCTGTATAGTATTCCATTGTGTATATATACCCTTCTTTCCCCGAAAATAAGTCAGTGTTTATTTTAAGGTGTGCTCCCAAAGATGCGCTAGGTCTTATTTTCAGGGGATGTCTTATCTTTCCTGTAAGTAGGTCTTATTTTCGGAGGATGTCTTATTTTCAGGGAAACAGGGTACCATATTCTCTTTATCTAATCATTCATTGATGAACACCTAGTTTGGTTACATATCTTAGCTATCATGAATAATGCAGTGATAAACATAGGAATATATATATCTTTCAGTAGATAGATACCCAGTGGTAGAATTTCTAGATTGTATGGTAGCTCTATTTTTAGTCCTTTGAGGAATCTTCATACCATTTTTCACAGAGGTTGTACTAATTTACATTCCCACCAACAGTGTATGAGAGTTCCTTTCTTCCACATCCTCATGAACATCTGTTACTTTCTTTTTCATAGTAGCCATACTGATTGGTTTAAGATAGTATTTCATTCCAGGTTTGATTTACATTTCTGTGATGATTAGTGATATTGAAAATTTTTATCCTTGGGGGGCATTTATTTGGCTTCTTTTGAAAAATATCTGCATATCTCAAGTTCACTTTTCAATGAGGTTTGGACTTTCTTGTTGAATTGAGTTCCTTGTAAAATCTGGATATTAGTCTCCTGCTGTATGTATAATTTGTAAATATTTTCTTCCATTCTGTAGGTTATCTGTTAACTGTGCTGATAATTTATTGCTGTGAAGAAATTTCATAGTATTGTTTAGCTCCATTTGTCTATTTTTATTTTTGTTGCCTGTGCTTTTGAGGTCTTAGTCATGAAGTCTTTAACTGATCAATTTCCAAAAGAGTTTTCCTAGGTTTTCTTCTAGTATTTTTTATAGTATCAGTTCTTATATTCAAGTCTTTAATACATATTGAGTTGATTTTTATATATGGTGAGAGATAGAAATCCAATTTCATTTTTCTGTATATGACAAACCAATTTTTCAAGCACGATTTTTTGCAAAGGTTCCAAGGCATGTCCTTGTTGACTTTGTCAAAGATTTCTTGGTTGTGGGTATGTGGCTATATTTTGGGGTTCACTGTTTCATACCATTTATGTATTTGTCTCTTTTATATTTTTATACCATATTGTTTTGGTTACTGCAGCTTTAGTATCATTAAAAGTCAGGCAATGTGACGCTTCCAAGCTTTACTCTTTTTACTCAAGATTGCTTTGAGTATTTTGGATCTTTTTTTGGTTCCACATGAATTTTAGGGGCATTTTTTCTAATTCTGTGAAAAATGGCATTGATATTTTGGTAGGGGTTGCATTGAGCCTGTATAATGCTGTAGGTAGTATGGTCATCTCAATAATATTAATTATACAAATTAATAATGAGATGTTTTTCCATACGTGCCATCTTCAATTTCTTTTTTTTTATTGTGGGGATTCATTGAGGGTACAAGAAACGGGATTACACTGATTTCATTTGTTAGGTAAAGTCCCTCTTACAATTGTCCCTTGCCCCCAAAGGGTGTGTCACACACCAAGACCCCACCCAATCCCTCCTTCCCTAACTCTGCTCTTCCTTTGTCCCATTACCTCCCCACTTCTCTCTCTCTCTCTTCTCTCCCATTCCCCCAACACACGCCCATGTCATTAATTGTAATTAATTGTCCTAATATCAAAATTCAATACATAAGATTCATGCATATCCATTCTTTTTTATTAGTATTAATTTTTTATTGTTGGGGATTCATTGAGGGTACAATAAGCCAGGTTACACTGATTGCAATTGTTAGGTAAAGTCCCTCTTGCAATCATGTCTTGCCCCCATAAAGTGTGACACACACCAAGGCCCCACCCACCACCCTCCGTCCCTCTTTCTGCTTCCCCCCCATAAACTTAATTGTCATTAATTGTCCTCATATCAAAATTGAGTACATAGGATTCATGTTTTTCCATTCTTGTGATGCTTTACTGAGAATAATGTCTTCCACTTCCATCCAGGTTAATACGAAGGATGAAAAGTCTCCATTTTTTTTTAATGGCTGAATAGTATTCCATGGTATACATATACCACAGCTTGTTAATCCATTCCTGGGTTGGTGGGCATTTAGGCTGTTTCCACATTTTGGCGATTGTAAATTGAGCTGCAATAAACAGTCTAGTACAAGAGTCCTTATGATAAAAGGAATTTTTTCCTTCTGGGTAGATGCCCAGTAATGGGATTGCAGGATCAAATGGGAGGTCTAGGTTGAGTGCTTTGAGGTTTCTCCATACTTCCTACCAGAAAGGTTGTACTAGTTTGCAGTCCCACCAGCACTGTAAAAGTGTACCCTTCCCTCCACATCCACGCCAGCATCTGAAGATTTGGGATTTTGTGATGTGGGCCATTCTCACTGGGGTTAGATGATAACTCAGGGTTGTTTTGATTTGCATTTCTCTAATATATAGAGATGATGAACATTTTTCCATGTGTTTGTTAGCTATTTGTCTGACATCTTTAGAGAAAGTTCTATTCATGTCTCTTGCCCATTGATATAAGGGATTGTTGGCTTTTTTCATGTGGATTAATTTGAGTTCTCTATAGATCCTAGTTATCAAGCTTTTGTCTGATTGAAAATATGCAAATATCCTTTCGCATTGTGTAGGTTGTCTCTTTGCTTTGGTTATTGTCTCCTTAGCTGTACAGAAGCTTTTCAGTTTAATGAAGTCCCATTTGTTTATTTTTGTTGTTGTAATTGCCATGCCAGTCTTCTTCATGAAGTCTTTCCCTAGGCCAATATCTTCCAGTGTTTTTCCTATGCTTTCTTGGAGGGCTTTTATTGTTTCATGCCTTAAATATAAGTCCTTTATCCATCTTGAATCAATTTTTGTGAGTGGGGAAAGGTGTGGGTCCAGTTTCAGTCTTTTACATGTAGACAACCAGTTCTCCCAACACCATCTTTGAATAGGGAGTCTTTCTCCCAATGTATGTTCTTCTTTGGTTTATCAAAGATTAGGTGGTTGTAAGATGTTAGTTTCATTTCGTGGTTTTCAATTCGAGTCCACGTGTCTATGTCTCTGTTTTTGTGCCAGTACCATGCTGTCTTGAGCACTATGGCTTTGTAGTACAGACTAAAATCTGGTATGCTGATGCCCCCAGCTTTATTTTTATTACTAACAACTGCCTTAGCTATACGGGTTTTTTTCCGGTTCCATACAAAACACAGAATCATTTTTTCCAAATCTTGAAAGTACGATGTTGGTATTTTGATAGGACTGGCATTGAATAGGTAGATTGCTTTGGGAAGTATAGACATTTTAAAAATGTTGATTCTTCCCATCCGTGAATATGGCATGTTCTTCCATTTGTTAATATCCTCTGCTATTTCCTTTCTGAGGATTTCATAATTTTCTTTATAGCGTTCCTTCACCTCCGTCATTAGGTATATTCCTAGGTATTTCATTTTCTTTGAAACTATGGTGAAGGAAGTTGTGTCCTTAATTAGCTTCTCATCTTGACTGTTATTGGTGTATACAAAGGCTACTGACTTGTGGACATTGATTTTATATCCTGAAACATTACTGTATTTGTTGATGACTTCTAGGAGTCTTGTGGTTGAGTCTTTGGGGTTCTCTAAGTATAAGATCATGTCGTCAGTAAAGAGGGAGAGTTTGACCTCCTCTGCTCCCATTTGAATTCTCTTTATTTCCTTGTCTTGCCTAATTGTATTGGCTAGAACTTCCAGCACTATGTTGAATAGTAAAGGTGACAGAGGACAACCTTGTCTGGTTCCAGTTCTAAGAGGAAAAGCTTTCAGTTTTACTCCATTCAGTAAAATATTGGCTGTGGGTTTGTCATAGATAGCCTCAATCAGTTTTAGAAATGTGCCACCTATGCCTATACTCTTCAGTGTTCTAATTAGAAAAGGATGCTAGATTTTATCAAATGCTTTTTCTGCATCTATTGAGAGGATCATGTGATCTTTATTTTTGCCTCTGTTAATATGGTGGATAACGTTTATGGACTTGCGTATGTTAAACCAGCCTTGCATCCCTGGGATGAAGCCTACTTGATCATGATGAATGACTTTTTTGATGATAAGCTGTAATCTATTGGCTAGGATTTTGTTGAGAATTTTTGCATCTATATTCATGATTGAGATTGGTCTGAAATTCTCCTTTTTGTTTGGGTCTTTTCCTGGTTTTCGTATCAGGTTGATGTATGCTTCATAGAATGTGTTGGGGAAGATTCCTTCTTCCTCAATTTTTTGGAATAATTTCTGCATACAGGAATAAGCTCTTCCTTGAAGGTTTGATAGAATTCTGGAGTGAAGCCATCTGGACCAGGGCATTTTTTGGTTGGAAGCTTTTTTATTGTTTCTTTGATCTCAGTGCTTGAAATTGGTCTGTTCAGGAGCTCTATTTCTTTCTGGCTGAGTCTAGGGAGAGGGTGTGATTCCAAATATTTATCCATTTCCTTCACATTGTCAAATTTTTGGGCATAGAGTTACTGGTTGTATTCAGAGATGATCTCTTGTAACTCTGTGGGATCAGTTCTTATTTCCCCTTTATGATTTCTGATTGAGGTTACTAGAAATTTTACTTTTCTATTCCTCGTTAGTCTGGCCAATGGTTTATCTATTGTATTTATTGTTTCTAAAAACCAACTCCTTGTTTCATTAATTTTCTGAATGATTCTTTTGTTTTCAATTTCATTGATCTCTGACTTGATTTTGGATATTTCTTTTCTTCTAGTGAGATTAGGCTTAGATTGTTCTTCTTTTTCCAATTCCATAAGATCTCTTGTGAGATTGTTGATGTGCTCTCTTTCTGTTTTTCGAATGTAGGCATCTAAAGCGATGAATTGTCCTCTCAAAACTGCTTTTTCAGTATCCCACAGGTTTGGGTAGCTTGTGTCTTCTTTGGTATTACGCTCAAGGAAGTTAATGATTTCCTGTTTTATTTCTTCCTTCACCCATCTGTTATTCAACAGAAGATTGTTTAATTTCCATGCCTTTGGGTGGGGTCGAGCGTATTTTTACAGTTGAGTTCCACCTTTCGTGCCTTCTGGACTGAGAAGATACAAAGTTAAATTTCAGTTCTTTTGATTCTGTTGATATTTGTTCTGTGTCCCAGGATATGATCAATTTTGGAGAATGTTCCATGGGGTGATGAGAAGAATGTATATTCTTTATCATGGGATGGAGTGTTCTTTATGCGTCTATCAATCATAGTTGTTCTAGGGTCTCATTTAAATCTCTTATGTCTTTGTTTAATTTCTGTTGAGAGGATCTGTCCAGCTCTGTAAGAGGAGTGTTAAGGTCCCCTGTTATTATTGTATTATCAGATATCATATTGCTCAGACTGAATAAGGTCTGTTTCAAGAATCTGGGAGCATTTAAATAGGGTGCATAAATATTTTGAATTGAAATGTCTTCTTGTTGTATTTTTCCCTTGACCAACATAAAGTGACCATCTTTGTCTTTTTTGACTTTAGTTGCTTTAAATCCACATGTATCTGAAAATAAGATTGCAACTCCTCTTTTCTTCTGAATTCCATTTGCCTGAAAAATTGTTTTCCACCCCTTGACTCGGAGTTTTAATTTGTCTTTTGAAGCCAGGTGTGTTTCTTGCAGACATCAAATGGATGGCTTGTGTTTTTTAATCCAGTCAGCCAATCTATGTCTCTTCAGTGGGGAATTCAAGCCATTAACATTTATTGAGATATTTGATAAGTGTGGTAGTATTCTATTCATCTTATTTTTGAGAGTCCATTGCTTAGTTTTATCTTTTGCATCAGTGTGGAGTTTGGGTTCTGTCCTTTAATTTCTGAGTTCTTACTTTGCTGGTGATCCATTGTGGTGGTCAGTGTGCAGAACAGGTTGAAGTATTTCCTGTAGAGCTGGTCTTGTTGTGGCAAATTTCCTCAATGTTTGTATATCCGTAAATGATTTGATTTCTCTGTCAATTTTGAAGCTTAGCTTAGCAGGGTACAGAATTCTGGGCTGGAAATTGTTCTGTTTAAGTAGATTAAAGGTAGATGACCATTGTCTTCTTGCTTGGAAAGTTTCATTAGAGAAGTCTGCGGTCACTCTGATGGATTTGCCCCATAGGTCAACTGGCGCTTACTCCTGGCAGCTTGCAGAATCTTTTCTTTTGTCTTGACTTTGGACATGTTCATCACAATGTGTCTTAGAGAAGCTCGGTTAGAGTTGAGGCGACCTGGGGTCCAATATCCCTCTGAAAGCAGTGTGTCAGAATCTTTTGTGATATTTGGGAAATTTTCTTTTATACTATTCTCTAGTATGGCTTCCATTCCTCTGCGGCATTCTTCTTCCCCTTCTGAAATTCCTATAACTCATATGTTGGAATGCTTTATAAAGTCCCATAATTCTGACAGTGAACGTTCTGCTTTCTCTCTCTTCTTTTCTGCCTCTTTTACTATCTGAGTTATCTCAAGAACTTTGTCTTCTACCTCTGAAATTCTTTCTTCTGCATGGTCTAACCTGTTGCTGATACTTTCCATTGCATCTTTAAGTTCCCTAATTGACTGTTTCAGTTCCTTCATCTCTGCTATATCCTTTTTATATTCTTCATATCATTCATCTCTTATTTGATTCTGTTTTTGGATTTCCTTTTCGTTATTTTCCACTTTATTAGCATTTTCCTTCATTGTTTCCATCATTTCTTTCATTGTTTTCAACATGTGTATTCTAAATTCCCTTTCTGTCATTCCTAACATTTCTTTATAGGCGGAATCATCTGCAGTAGCTACCTCATGGTCCCTTGGTGGGGTTGTTCTGGACTGGTTCTTCATGTTTCCTGGAGTTTTCTGCTGATTCTTCCTCATGTGTGATTTCTTTTATCTGTTTCCTTGCCCTAATTTTCCTTTCACTTCCCCTTGCTCTTTAAGTTCTTGTGCCTGTGGACTAAGGGTTTCAGGATCAGAAAGTTGAGAAGGTTGAAGAGCAAAAAAGGATGAAAGATAGGAGGACCGAGTGATAAGAAAAAAAAAGAAAAATAGAAAAAGGAGAGTGGGTGGGTATAAGGAATATTGACAAAAAGAAGAGAATAACAGAAAGAGGGAGACAGAGCAATATAGGTGTACAGTAGGGTACTTTGATACAACCTTAAAAAAAAACCCACCTTCTGGGGGTGCCCAGTTGGGTGGTTCCCTTGAGGTCAGCAGCTCTTTGCTAACCTGATCAGACACAGTACCCCACCTCCACCAAGTAGAGAGGAAAGACAAAAATGCTATAAATCAAACCAAAACAAACAAACAGAAAACTTTATGGGATAAAATTGAGTGAAAAACCAAATAATAGCGGTAGAAACACTACCAAAAATGAAGTTCTAGTTATTGAAAAAGCAGCAATGGGAAATTATAATTAAACTAGGAAAATTGAGAAAGAAAATGTATCTGTATGGAAAAGGTTGAAATTGATAAACAAAACAACATCAACAACATGAAAATAAACAAAAACAAAAAGAAAAAAAAAACCAAAAAAAAAAAAAACACAACCAAAATCAAAGCAGTATGTATATGTTATTGAATATTTTCTGGGCAACAGGTGGTCTTCTGGGGTATGAGATGTTAATCACATTTCTGATACGACTAGAGGCTGCTGATTTCTCAAACCCCTGATTTAGGTAGACACCCTAAATCTCTCTTCAGCCCACTTAAAAGGCACTTTGAACTTGTTCACTTGCTGAGCAGAAGCTTTCCCAGGAAAGTGCTTGTCGCTGGAATCACTGTTGAAGTGGCTATCCACTTTCCCAGTGTGCCAAAACTGGTCTCACTCTGCCCCTGAGGGTTAGGGCTGCAAGGTGGCTCAGACCCTATCCTTAGGCTACTTGGTCGCTGGGTTACCAGCCCCCACCCGATTCTAGCTCTGCAACCCTGAGGGCAGAGCCTGCCGGGGCAGATCGCTCACAATGGCTCCCTGTGACCCACAGCCAAACACTATTAGCTCCGTCTGGCTCAGCAGCTCTGACTGGGGCCCTAGACAATGGCCAAAGTTCTCCGCACTCCCACTCAGGCTCTCCCCAAGGCAGCTCAACTGAGTGCCAAGTCCAAAGACACCAAAGCAGTTCACAGGTAAGGCCTTTCTGGTTTGCAGTCTCGCTGCTACTGAACTTACAGTTGCGGGTGGGTTTAGACGGATTGAGCACACGCGACCACTTGTTGTTTTTCCACTGTTTTAGCCCTCCTCTTGGGGTCCAGAAGTCTCTCGCTGACTCCCTGTATCCTCACAGTGGTGATGATAGGCAGATCCCACCAGCCAGAGATGCCTGGAGTCCTGTCTCCCCAGACTCACAGTGCACAGATGCAAGGAAGCTGTTACTCAGCCGCCATCTTGCTCCACCTCTGCATATCCATTCTTGTGGTGCTTTACTAAGAATAATGTGTTCCACTTCCATCCAAGTTAATACAAAGGATGTAAAGTCTCCACTTTTTTAAATTGCCGAATGGTATTCCATGGTACACCTAGACCACAGCTTATTAATACATTTTAGGGTTGGGGGACATTTAGGCTATTTCCACATTTTGGCAATTATAAATTGAGCTGCAATAAACAGTCTAGTGCATCTCTCCTTATGATAAAATATTTTTTTTTCCCTTCGGGGTAGACACCCAGTAATGGGATTGCAGGATCAAATGGGAGGTCTAGCTTGAGTGCTTTGAGGTTTCTCCATACTTCCTTACAAAAAAGTTGTATTAGTTTGCAGTACCACCAGCGGTGTAAAAGTGTCCTTTCTCTCCACATCCACACCAGCATCTGCAGTTTTGAGATTTTATGATGTGGCCCATTCTTGCTGGGATTAGATGCTATCTCAGGGTGGTTGTGATTTGCATTTCTATAATAATTAGGCACGATGAGCATTTTTTCATATGTTTGCTAGCCATTCATCTGTCTTCTTTAGAGAAGGTTCTATTAATCTCTCTTGCACATTGATATATAGGATTGTTGGCTTTTTTCATGTGGATTAATTCGAGTTCTCTATAGATCCTAGTTATCAAGCTTTTGTCTGATTCAAAATATGCAAATATCCTTTTCCATTTTGTAGGTTGTCTCTTTGCTTTGGTTGTTGTCTCCTTAGCTGTACAGAAGCTTTTCACTTTAATTAAGTCCCATTTGTGCATTTTTATTGTTGTTGCAATTGCCATGGCAGTTTTCTTCATAAAGTCTTTCCCCAGGCTGATATCTTCCACTGTTTTTCCTATGCTTTTTTGGAGGATTTTTATTGTTTCATTCCTTAAATTTAAGTATTTTATCCATCTTAAATCGATTTATATGAGTGGATAAAGTTTCATCTCCTGGTATTCTATTTGATTTTAAAAGCATGTGTCTCTATTTTTGTGCCAATATCATGCAGTCTTGACCACTACGGACTTGTAGTACAGTCTGAAATCCGGTATGCTGATGCCCTGACTTTGTTTTTATTACTAAGAAGTGCCTTAGCTATATGGGTTTTTTTCTGGTTCCATACAAAACACGGACTAATTTTTTCCAAGTCTTGAAAGTATGATGTTGGTATTTTAATAGGGATGGCATTGAATCAATAGATTGCTTTGAGAAGTATAGACATTTTGACAGTGTTGATTTTTCCCAGCCATAAGGATGGTATGTGCTTCCATTCATTAATATCCTCTGCTATTTTCTTTCTTAGTGTGTTTCATAATTTTCTTTATAGAGGCCTTCACCTCTTTTGTTAGGTATATTCCTAAGTATTTTATTTTATTTGGGACTATGGTGAAAGGAGTTGTGTCCTTAATTAGCCTCTCATCTTGGCTATTATTGGTGTATAGAAAGGCAACTTACTTGTGAACATGATTTTATATCCTGAGACATTACTGTATTTTTTCAAGACTTCCAAGAGTCTTGTGGTTGAGTCTTTGGGGTTCTCTAAGTTTAAGATCATATCATCAGCAAAGAGGGACAGTTTGACCTCCTCTGCTCCCATTTGGATGCCTTTTATTTTCTTGTCTTGCCTAATTGTATTGGCAATTAGAACTTCCAGCACTATGCTGAACAGTAATCGTGATAGAGGGCAACCTTGTCTGGTTCCAGTTCTAAGTGGAAAATCTTTCAATTTTACTCCGTTCAGTAAGATATTAGCTGTGGGATTGTCATAGATAGTTTCAATCAGTTTAAGAAATGTCCCATGTATGCCTGTATTCTTCAGTGTTCTAATTAGAAAAGGATGCTGCTATTTACCAAATGTTATCTGCATATATTGAGAGGATCATATGGTCTTTGTTTTTGCTTCTGTTGGTATGGTGAATAACATTTATGGACTTGTGTATGTTAAACCAGCCTTGCATCCCTGGGATGAAACCTACTTGTTCATGATGTATGACTTTTTGATGATAAGCTGTAATCTATTGAATAGGATTTTTTTGAGAATTTTTGCACCTATATTCATTAGTGCAACTGGTCTAAAGTTCTCCTTTTTCGTTGGGTCTTTTCCTGGTTTTGGTATCAGGGTGATATTTGCTTCATAGAATGTGTTGGGGAAGATTCCTTCCTCATCCATTGTTTTGGAATAATTTCTGCAGTATGGGAATAACCTCTTCTTTGAAGGTTTCATAGAATTCTGGTGTGAAGCCATCCGGACCAGGGCAATTTTTTGTGGGAAGCTTTTTTATTGTTTCTTTGATCTCAGTGCTTGAAATTGGTCTTTTCAGGAGCTCTGTTTCTTTCTGGCTGAGTCTAGTGAGAGAGTGTGATTCCAAATATTGATCTATTTCCTTCACATTGTCAAATTTGGGGGCAGAGAGTTTCTGATAGTATTCAGAGATAATCTCTTGTATCTCTGTGGCATCGGTTGTTGTTTCCCCTTTATCATTTCTGGTTGAGGTTAGTGGAGATTTTATTTTTCTATTTCTCATTAGTCTGGCCAAAGTTTTATCTATTTCATTCATTTTTTCAAAAAACCAACTCCTTTTTTCATTAATTTTCTGAATGTTTTTTTGTTCTTAATTTCTTTAATCTCTGATTTAATTTTGGATATATATTTTTCTTCTGCTGAGTTTTGGCTTAGATTGTTCTTCTTTTTCCAATTCAATAAGACAGCTTGTGAATTTCTTGATGTGTTCTTTTTCTGTTTTCAGAATGTAGGCTTCTAAAGCAATAAATTTTCCTCTCAGGACTGTTTTTGCCGTATCCCACAGGTTTTTGGTAGCTTGTGTCTTCATTGTTGTTGTGTTCAAGGAAATTAATGATTTCCTCTTTTATTTCTTCCTGGACCCAACAGTCATTCAGTACAAAGTTGTTTAATTTCTATGCCTTTCTGTGGGGTTGAACATTTTTTTGGAGTTGAGTTCCACCTTTAGTGTCTTGTGGTCTGAGAAGATACAAGGTAAAATTTCAATTCTTTTGATTCTATTGAGGTTTGTTTTATGTTCTAGGATATGATCAATTTTGGAAATTATTCTATGGGGCAACGAGACGAATGTATATTCTTTATTTTTAGGATGGAGTGGTCTACATATGTCTATCAAGCACGGTTATTCTAGGCTCTCATTTAATTCCCTTGTATTTTTGTTTAATTTCTGTTTAGAGGATCTTTCTATCGCTTTAAGAGGTGTATTAAAGTCCCCTGTTATTATGGTGTTATTGGCTATCATATTTCTGAGACTACGTAGGTCTGTTTTAAGAATCTGGGAGCATTTAAATTGGGTGCATAAATATTTAGAATTGAAAATTCTTCTTGTTGTATTTTTCCCTTGACCAATATGAAGTGACCATCATTGTGTTTTTTGACTTTAATTGTTTTAAATCCACATGTATCTGAAAATAACATTTCAACTCCTTTTTTGTCTGGATCTGTTTGCCTGAAAAATTGACTTCCAAACCTTAACTCTGAGTTTTAATGTGTCTTTTGAGGCTAGGTGTGTTTCCTGAAAACAGCAAATGGATGGGGTTTGTTTTTAATCCAATCAACCAATCCATGCCTCTTCAGTGGGGAATTCAAGCCATTAACTTTTTTTGAGATAATTGATAAGGGTGGTAGTGTTCTATTCATTTTATTTTGTGTACGTCCATTGCTTAGTTTTGTTTATTGCATCATTGTGGAAGCTAGGTTCTGTCCTTTAATTTTTGGGTGCTTACTTTGCTGGTGATCCATTATGATGGTCAGTGTGTGGAGAAGGTTGAAGTATTCCCTGTAGAGCTGGTCTTGTGGCAAATTTCCTCAAAGAGTGCATATCAGTAAAATATTTGATTTCTCCATCAATTTTAAAGCTTAGCTTAGCAGGATATAGAATTCTAGGCTGGAAATTGTTCTGTTTAAGGAGAGTCAAGTTAGATGACCATTGTTTTCTGGCTTGAAAAGTTTCATTACAGAAGTCTGCAATCACCCTGATGGATTTACCCCTGTAGATCGATTGGCACTTACTCCTGGCAGCTTGCAAAATCATTTTTTTTGTATTGACTTTGGAAAGGTTCATTACAATGCATCTTGGAGAAGCTCTATTTGAGTTGAGGTTACCTGGGGTCCGATATCCCTCAAAGGAGTGTGTCAGAATCTTTGGTGATATTTGGGAAATTTTCATTTATAATATCCTCTGGAATGTCTTCCATTCCTCTGGGACATTCTTCTTCCCCTTCTTGGATACCTATAATTCATATGTTTGAATGGTTCATAAAGTCCCATAATTCTGTCAGTGAACTTTCTGCCTTCTCTCTCTTCTTTTCTGCCTCTTTAACTATCTGAGTATACCAGGAACCAACTTAGCCAAGTTATTAGGAAAACCTTGGAGTAGACCAGTGCAGGATAGAAAAAAGAGACACAGAAAATAGCGGGGTCAGGAGGACCTTTCCTCAATAGGACAAGGCAACTTCTGCTTTATTGCAAGCTTTTATATACAGTAGCTCGAAAGCATGATTTTGCCATAATTGCATAACTTGATTAAAAGCAGCCTAAAAGTACAATAGCATTCTCAGCAGTCTGAGATGACCAATAGGACATGTCTCCTTTCTAATCTGGTTCAGGAACCAGCCATAACAGGAAAAAGCTGGGGCTAGGATGCATTTAGTCTTTGACTCAGATGTGGTTCCTCAAAACTGGGGAAACTTGCCTCCCAGGAGGTCAGCTCCCAAAATGAGTATCTCAAGAGCTTTGTCCTCTACCTCTGAGATTCTTTCTTCTGCACGATCTAATCTGTTGTTGATACTTTCTATTGCATCTATAAGTTCTCTAATTAACTCCTTCAATTCCTTAAGTTCTGCTATATCCTTTCTATGTTCTTCATATTTTTCATATCTTATTTGATTTGGTTTTTAGATTTCCTTTTGGTTATTTTCCACTTTCGCAACAATTTCCTTCATTGTTTTTTGGTTATTTTTCACTTTCTCATCAATTTCCTTCATTATGTTTTGGTTATTTTACACTTTTTCAGCAATTTCCTTCATTGTTTTCATCATCTGTATTTTAAATTCTCCTTCTGTAATTTCTAACATTTCTTTATAGGTGGAATTCTCTGCAGTGGCTACCTCATGGTCCTTGGAGGGGGGTGCTCTGGACTGATTTTTCATGTTGCCAGGATTTTTTTGCTGATTCTGCCTCATGAGTGTATTCTTTTATCTGTGTCCTTGCCATAAATTTCCTTTCACCTCCTCTTGCTCCTTGATTCACTGTGCCACAGACCTAAGGTTTTGAAGGGTTCTTTTCATACAGGTACAGAAAGATGAGAAGATTGAAGAGCTAGAAGGGAAAAAAGATTTTAAAAAGAGAGAGAGAAAGGAGAGGGGGTGAGTAAAAGGGAATATTGACAAAAACAAGAGAGGCACAGAAAGAGTGAGACAGGAGTAATAAAGGTGTACAATATGGTACTTTGAACCAACCTTAAAAAAATAAAAAACAACCTCTAGGGGTGCTGGGTTGGGTGGTTCCTTTAAGGTCAGTAGCTCTTTGCCAGCCTGATCAGACACAGTACCCCACCTCCACCAAGTAGACAGGAAAAACAAAAATACTATAAACGAAACCAAAACAAACAAACAAAAAACCTTATGGGATAAAATTGGGGGGAAAACTGAATAATAAGGGCAGAAACATTGCAAAAAACTACAAAACACTGCAAAAACGAAGTTCTAATTGTTAAAGAAGGCAACAATGGAAAATTATATTTAAACTAGAAAAATGAAGAAAGAAAAGAAATAAAAATAAAAAGATGAGAAAAAGAAAAATCTAGAGGGAAAATTTTGGGAAAAAAAGGCAAAACCAAAAACAAAGCAATGTATATATCTTGCTGAATTTTGTCTAGGCAGCAGGTGATCTGCTGGGGTATGAGATGTTATTCACAATTCTCATACAGCTGTACAAGCTGGAGACTGGAGGCCTCTGATGATTTCTCAAACCCCACAGGGTTGAGAACCATAATATCTCCTCAGTCTGCTTAAAAGACACTTTAAACTGTTAACCTTGGCTAAGCAGAAGCTTTCTGAGGAAAGCACTTGTCACTGGGATCTCTCTTGAAGTGCCTGCCCAGTTATCCAGTATGCCAAAACCAGTCTCACTTTATGCCCTTAAGAGTCAAGACTGTAATCTTCCAAACAATGAAATCTCCACATCTCAATTCCTGCCTTTGGGCTGCTCAGACACTAGATTACTGGACCAAGGTCTCCCAGCCTGCAGGGGCAGTTCTCCCACAATGGCTGCCCATGTTCTGTGACCCTGAAGGCATAGCCTGCAGGGGCAGTTCTCCCACTCTGGCTGTGTAGGTGACCCACAACTGAACAATATTAGTTCCGTTCTGGCTGAGCGGCTCAGTCCAGGACCCTAGACAACAGTTAGTCATGTGAACGCTTACCCAAGTTCTCCCAAGTTAGCTCAAGCGAGAGCCCAAGTCTAAAAAAAACAAAACGGCCCACAGGTAAGGCCTTTCCTGCTTGTAATCTCACTGTTGCTGTAGTTACAGCTGTAGACAGCCTCTAACTGAATGTATGCATGCTACCACTTAACAGTTCTCCCCTGCTTTGGTTCTCCTCGTGGAGTCTTGAAGTCTCTCATTGTCTCCCTGTGTCCCCAAAGGGATGTTTCTGGGCAGATCCCACCAGCCTGAGATGCCTGGAGTCTTCTCTCCCCAATCTCACTGCACCATGTTGCAAGGAAGCTGTTACTTGGCTGCCATCTTGCTCCTCCCCACTCTCCAATTTCTTTTTTTTAAATTTCAAATTAGCATGATGATACAAATGATTAGGTAACAATGTTTGCATTTTTTAGGTAGTGTCCCTGTTGCAGTTGTATTCCTCACCCAGGATGATTGCCATATATCCTTATATTGTGCCCATTTGGTGAGAGCATACCAATCCACCTTCCTCCTCCCCTCTATCCCTCCCTTTTCCCCTCTCTGTCCTCCCTCCTCTCCCTTCAGCCAAACTTGAATTAAATTGAGTTTTTCTCTTACATGGGCATGTTTTAGTCAATCAATTGGCTACATATTAGTATTTAATACATTGGACACTTGCTTTTCTAATTTTGTGATACTTTACTAAAGACCATTTTCTCTAACTCTATTCCTTGTTAGTACAAAAAATGTAAAGTCTCCATATTTTTATGGCTGAAGAATACTCCATGGTATACACATACTACAGTATATTAATCCAGTCATGGGTTGAGGGGGGTTGGGTTGATTTCACATCTTGGTGACCGTGAATTGAGCTTCAATAAACATTTTTGTACAAGTGTCCTTATGATAAAATGATTTTTTTTCCTTTGGGGTAGATACCGAGTAATGGGATTGTGGGATCAAATAGAACATCTATTTTGAGTTCTTTGAGGATTCTCCATACATCTTTCCAAAATGACTGTATTAGTTTGCAATTTCACCAACAGTGCAAAAAGATTCTCTTCCGTCCACAGCCACACTAGCATCTGTAGCTATAGGACACTGCAATGTGGGCCATTCTTACTTGGGTCAGGTAATATCAATAAGATGGTTTTGAATTTCATTTCTCTGATAATTAGGGACAATGAGCATTTTTATATGTGTTTTTTTTGCCATTTATTTGTCTTGTTTGGAGAAAATCCTCTTCATCTCTCTTGCCCAGTGATAGATGGGATTGTTTTCTCTTTCTTATTGATTAATTTGAGTTCTCTGTAGATTCTAATTACCAATCCTTTGTCAGATTTGTAACATGGAAACATATTCTATTCTGAATGTTCTGTTTGCTATGATTGTTTTGACCTTAGCTGTGTAGAAGGATTTTAGCTTGATTAAGTCCCATTAATTTATTTTTTGTTGTTGTTGCAATTGGTGATGGAGTCTTCATAAAATATTTCCCCAGGCCAATATCATCTAGAATTTTCCCCATGCTTTCTGCTGGACTTTAATTTTCTTATGTCTCAGGTTTAAATCTTTTATTCATCATGAGTCAATTTTTGTAGGTGGGAACATGAGAAGGTCCAGTTTCAATCTTTTACATGTGGTTATTCAGTTTACCCAGCAATATTTATTGAATAGGAATTCTTTACCCTAGTGTATTCTTTCCTTTGTTTTATTGAAAGTGAGATGGTGGTAAGATTGATAAGAGCCTGGTTTCTTCTCTAGGTTTTCTATTATGTTCCATAAATCTATGTCTCTATTTATGTCAATACCATGCTGTTTTTTGCGAGTGTGGACTTGTGATGTAACTGGAAGTCTGTAGAGTGGTACCTCTGGGTTTTTTTATTATTAAGAATTGCCTTGGCTATATGAGGTTTCTATCTAGTTCCATACCAAAAAAAAAAAAAAAGAACTAAGAACTATTTTTTCAAGTTCTTCAAAGTGTATTGTTGGTATTTTAATGGGAATTCACTAAATCTGTAGATTATTTTGGGTATTATAGACAGCCAAGAGCATGGCATGTTCTTTCATTTGTTAATGTTTCTGCTGTTTCTTTTCTTAGGGTTTTATAATTTTATTTAGAGATCCTTCACCTCCTTTGTTAGATATATTCTCCGGTATTTTCTTTTTAATTAAGTCAAATGCACATAGATCATAAATACATTCATGCATATGTGAGATACAATGTGCTGATTTTTATTTTATACAATCTGACATAGTTAAGTTTGATCTATTTCATTTTCTTTGAAGCTACTGTGAAGGGTATTGTGTCCTTGGTTTGCTTCTCAGTTTGATTTTTATTGGCATATATAAAGGCTACTGATTTACGGACACTGATTTTGTACCCCACAAGGTCATGGAATTTCTTGATCACTTCCATAAATCTTGTGGTTGAGTCTCTGGGATTTTCTAAGTCTTAAGATCATATCATCAGCAAAGAGTGAGAGCTTGACCTCCTCTGATGCCATTTGAATGCCCTTAATATCATTCTCTTGCCTGAGTGTGTTGGCTAGACTTCCAGGACTATATTGAATAATAGTAACAACAGTGGGCATCCTTGTCCGGTTCTGGTTCTAAGTAGGAATGCTTTCAGTTTTAGTACATTCAGCATGATATTGACTCTGGGTTTGTTGTCAATGGCTTCAATCGGTTTAAGAAATGTCCTATCAATGGCTAATTTTTTGCCTGTCCTTATCAAAAAAGAATGCTAGGCTCGGTGCCCATATCTCAATGGTTATGGCACTGGCCACATACACTAGGACTGTAGGGTTCAAACCAGCTCAGGCTGGCTAAACAACGACAACTACAACTACAACTACAACAAAATAGCTGGGCATTATGGCAGGTGCCTGTAGTCCCAGCTACTTGGGTGGCTGAGGCAAGACAATCACTTAAGCCCAAGAGTTTGAGGTTGCTGTGAGCTGTGACATCACAGCACTCTACCAAGTGTGACATAGTGAGACTCTGTGTCAAAAAAAAATGCTGAATTTTGTCAAATGCTTTTTCTCCGTCTATTGAGTATTGAGAGGATATATGGTCTTTGTTTTAATTCTATTAATATGTTGAATTATATTTATAAATTTGCATACATTAAAGCAGCCTTGTTTTTCTGGGATTAAAGCCACCTGGTAATGATGTATAATTTTTTTCATATGTAGCTGTACTCTATTCACTAGGCTTTTATTGAGTATCTTTGCATCAATATTCAGTAGTGTAATTTGTCTGTAGTTTTCCTTTTTCATTTGGCCCTTTCCTGATTTTGGTATCAGGGTGATGTTTGCTTCGTAGAACATGTTGAGGAGGCTTACCCTCTTCTCAGTGTTTTGGAATAGTTCCTGAATTATAAGTACCAGCTCTTCCTTGAATGTTTGATAGAATTCTGGTGTGAAGCCATCCATCTGGTCCAGGGCTTTTGTTGTTGTTGTTCTTGGGAACATTTTATTGTTTCTTGAATCTCGGTGCTTGATATTGGTCTTTTCAGGAGATCTACTTCTTTCTGATTAAATCTAGGGAGGATGTGTGATTCCAGGTATTGGTCCATTTCCTTCATATTGTCAAATTTCTGGGCATAGAGTTTTTTGTAGTAATCAGAGATGATCTCTTGTATCTCTGTGGTGTCTGTTGTTATTTCCCCTTTTTTGTTTCTCATTGAGAATATCAGAGAGCTCATTTCTCTGTTTCTAGTTAATCTGGCCCAAGTTTGTCAATTTTATTTATATTCTTGAAGAACCAGCTTTCTGTTTTATTAATTTTCTAAATGATTCTTTTTTTTTCCATTTTGTTTTTTTTTATTTAATTTTGGTTATTTCTTTTTTTCTGTTAGGTTTGGGATTTGTTGCTCTTCCTTTTCCAGTTCCTTGAGGTGGTTTATTAGGTTGTTTATTTGTACTCTTTCTGTTTTTTGAAGTGGGCATCTAGTACAAAAGATTTCCCTCTAAGGACGCTTTTGCTGTATTTCACAGGTTTTTGTAGCTTGTGGCTTCATTGTTTTTATGTTTGAGAAATCTAGTGATTTCCTTCTTTTTACTTTCTTCTTGAGTTACTGGTCGTTCAGCATAAGGTTATTAATTTCCATGACTTTGTGTAGGGATGAATGTTTTTTTGGAGTTGAGTTCTATCTTTATTCCCTTGTAGTCTGAAAAGATGCAAGGTAAAATTTCCATTCTTTTAATTTTGTTCAGGTTTTATTTGTGCCCTAGGGTGTGATCTATTTTGGAGTATGATATGTGAGCTGATGAGAAGAACATATACTCATTAACTTTGGTTTTGTATGTTCTGTATATGTATATTAAGTTCAATTGTTTTAGGGTTTCATTTAAGTCCATTATTCCTTTGTTTAGTTTTTGTTTAGAGGATCTGTACAGTCCTGTCAAAGGGTTATTGAAGTCACCAGTAACATGGTGTTGTAGGATGTTATATTGTTCTGACCAGTTAGGTTTCACTTAACAAATCTAGTAGCATTTAAGTTGGGTGCATAAATATTTAGAGTGGAAATGTCCTCTTGTTGTGTTGTTTCCTTGACCAGTATATAGTGAGTATCCTTGTCCTCTTTTACTTTTGTTGCTTTAAATCCACTTATATCTGAAAATACAATAGCAACCCCTCTTTTTCTCTTATTTCCATTTGCCTGAAATGTTATTTTCCAATACTTCACCCTGAGCCTTGTTTTGTTCTTAGAGGTTAGGTGTGTGTTCTAAGACACAATATAAATGTCTTGTGCTTTTTCATACAGTCATCCATCCTGTGCGTCTTCAGTGGAGAATTCAAGCCATTCACATTTATTGAGAGAATTGATAAATATGGTGGAGTTCTGTTCATTTTATTTTGTGTATGTTCATTGCTTAATTGTATCCCTTGTGCCTTTATGGAAGCTAAGTTTTGTCCATAACTTTCTGTGTATCTTTACTTTTCTGGTAGTATATGTGCTGATCAGTGTGAAGAATGGGTCTGAGTACTTTCTTCAGAGATGGTCTTTTTATGGCAAATTTTCTCAAACTTTGCATGTCAGTAAAAGATTTGATTTATCTATCAAATATGAAACTTAGTTTGTCCAGATACAGAATCCTGGGCTCAAAGTTGTTTTGTTTAAGAAGGTTAAAGAGTACCACCCTCTTCTGGCTTCAAAAGTTTCAGATGAAACGTCCGCTGTCATCCTGATAGATCTGCCTTATAGGTCATTTGTGCTTACTCCTGGCTGCTTGAAGAATTTTCTCTTTCATTTTGACCTTGGCCAGGTTTATTACAATATGTCTAGGAGAAGCTCTGTTCAAATTGAGATGAAACAGTGTTAAATATCCCATCTGAAAGGAGTGTGTCTGAATCTTTGGTGATGCTTGGGAATTTTCCTTTATGAGATTGTCTAGTAGAGCTTCCATGCCTTTCGGTCTCTCTTCTTCTTCAGCAATAACTATAATTTGTATGTTTGTACACTTTGTGAGGTTCCATAATTCTAAGGGATTTTTCTACTTTTACTCTCTTTTTGCCTCTTTAAGTGCCTGAGTTAGCTCAAGAACCTTATCTTCTAGTTTGGAGATTATTTCTTCTCCATGGTTCAATCTGTCATTGATACTTTATACTGCATCTTTAACTTCTGTGAATGACTCCTTCAATTCCTTAAGCTCTGATATAGCTTTTCTAATTTCAATATGTCTTTCATTTGTTTCTTGGGTCAATTTTTGGATTTCCTTTTGGTTGTTGTCCACTTTACCTTCAATTTGCTTCATTGTTTTTGCCATCCATACTCTAAATTCCCTTTATGTCACTTCCATAATTTCTTTGCAGGTGAGACCATTTATGGTAGCTGCCTTGTGGTCCCTAGGGGAAGTTGATATGTTCTGTTTTTCATGTTGCCAGAATTTTTTTGTCAGGCCCTTCTCATCTATGTTCTCTTGTTGTTTACTTCCTTCCCCTACTTATTCTTCTCAATTTCTTCTTAATTTTCCTTGTCACTGTACCTGGGTGCTGAAGTGTTCTTTTTGTACAGGAATGAAAGGGAAAGAAGAGAGTGAGATGGGAGGAAAGAGAGAATTAAAAACAAAAAAGAAAAGAAAGAAACAAAAATCAAAACAGAAAAGGGAGAGGGGAAAGATGGAAAGAGAAAAATGGTTCTAATAATTGTGTTCAGCAGAGTGTGGTGACCAAAGCTCACAATCACAGTACTCTGGGGGGCAGGGATGAAGGATCCCCTGAGGTCAGGTGATCCTCACTGTTCTGATCAAGAGCAAGATCCTGCCACAACTAAATATGGAAAAGAGGAAAGAAATAAAACTCAGCCTGTGATGAAAAGACCAAATTCCACCACTGAGAGATCACCAGACACACATGCAAAAAACAAAAGAGTGACTTTATTCAAGCATGCTCAGGCCATACCTATGGCAGAACTCTGCTCAGAGGGGACGACCCCCAGGTAGAAATGATGGCAGGTTTTATATTCTTTGGCGTGATGTATTTTGGGTTGCAACAAAATGCCGGGGGAAATTTCCCGGGGGAAACCGGGACCAAGTTGGGGCAGTTGGTCAGTGCAGGGACTGAGGTAACTTAGGAGGTTTAAGATTGGCTGGCTCTATCTGGGACTGGCTCTACCTGGAGGCTGTGAGAACAAAGGAGTGCATGTTGGATTGGCTGGCTCTATCTGGAACTGACCCCGCCTGGAGGCTGTGAGACTCAGAAGGGCAGGCCCTCACTGATTGTGGCTGGGGCACAAAGGCTAACTTTCACTCAGGGGGTGGCTGCTGAGAATCTCTCAGCCCCTGGTGAAAGATTGACTCTGCCCCCACTGCCTCACCCTGCCAACTAGCCTTTTTACCTTCTCTCTCTCTTATATCCCCTATGTCTCCCATTGTCCTGAACATCTCTGGGTGGGAGTTAGTTAACATTGTAGTATTGCAGTCAAAACCCTCTCTTTCTAGCAATTAAAGAGTTACTACAAGGTTTGTTAAAAACTATTTTTTCTGGCTGCAAAAAAACCCTGTGATTGCTATGTTACAAGTAGTCTTGAGGTAAGGTGCTGGCATTCTGCACAAGACCCAAGGTCAATTACTCATTTAGAATTACAGAAAAAAAATGTCTTTTAAAACTGTAGCTGGTTTCCACCCACCCCGCCCCACTGCAGGGGGTTGGGATTCACCACTGGGCCCTTCAGTGACATGACGGGGGCCTGAATTTGCAGTCCCTGGGTAAATTAAAGCAGGGAAGGATACCTTAAACCAAGGTTTTGGGGCTTCTGAGAGTGAGGCTAATGCCACAGCATCCCAGCCTGAGCAGCAGAACAAGACTGCCACAGAAATAGAAAACAGGATGAAACTGGACAAAACAGACCAGAAAAGAAAGGAAAAACAAAATCAAACAAACAATAGAAAAAGAAAAAAAATTATGATTGTCACTTAAGGAATTTATAAAGGTAAGATGAGAAAAAAATAGAAAAAAAATCTGTAATAAGGTGAAAGAAATGAGGAGGTAAATGACAACAAAACAAAGAAACAAAATTGGCAGGAAAGTTTGTATAAAAAATAGGAGTGTTAAAATTAAAAATAAACAGTAAAAACAAACCAAACCCCTACAAAAACAAACAAACAAAAAAATAGAAACAAGAACAAAGGAAAAAATATATATATTCCCTGAATACCTGGTGGTGCTCCAGGGTTAGAAATTGAAAAAGTTTAAAAAGGGGGGGATATTTTCTGTTCTGTTTGTCCTGGGGGAGAACAAGTAACTAGGTCTTTGCCATGGAGACCCAGTCTTGATTTCCTGCTTTGTTTTATTTTACTCTGCACATGATTGTTGCACAAGCACTGACCTTGTGGTGGGGTCAAAGAGCCAAAACACCAAAGGTTATATACTAGGCTTTACGGGGGGGCATGACTTGAACTTCTGAACAGTTCTCTGAGGTCACAAATGTGTCTATGAGTGGGGAGGGATCAGCCCAAGTTGCCTGTGTCTCTGTGCAATTTGCCTAAGGGCGGCTGCCTAGTCCTAAGGAACCAGAGCTAGTTGCACATGCTGGGAACCCACTGGACTGCTCCCAAACAGAGCCCCAAGTGCCCACTGACTCAAAGATTGCATTTCTCTCCACCACTCCTCCCTACAGTTCTCCCTCCATGGTGGGCCTCTGGTCAGTTACTGTGCCTGCCAGAGCACTAGTAAAGGGCCAAAACCCACCCACCCAGGACCTCTGGAGATCTTTCAATGGCTTATACCTGTCCAGAAGACCTGCAAAGGTCTCATTCCCTATTCATTTCTCTCCACTACCCTCACCTGAAAGAATGAGTCTCTCCAGGGCTTAGTCTGGTCTCAATCCACTCCCTCCTGGGGCACCATGTAGGGGTTGGAGGAGACTCACCTATGTGCTTAATCCCTCTGGGATTCCAACACATTATTTTTTTTCCTCGGATGTCACATTCCCTTGCACTACTTTCCAGGCCAGCATTCTGCCTCTCCCAACATCTTGGTCTCCCGGAGTCCCTTGCTGTCTTACAGTGCCTTGGCAATGCTGTTTCTCCGCTGGATAGTAGTGGGAAGTGGCTGGAGTCCCCCTGTCCCAGATTATATGGAGAGTGGCTGGTGAGGAGATGTCTCTAGTCCATCATCTTGTAGAGTCTAATATGTCATCTTTAATATCTTTCCTTAGTGTTATGTTGCTTCCTTGTAGAGATCTTTAAGCTCCCTTGTTAAATATATTTCTATATATTTAGTTTTTGGTAAGTATTGCAAATGAGATTGTCTTCTTGATTTGGTTCTCAGCTAGATAATTATTGATGTATAGGAATGCTAATTATTTCTGTACCTTGATTTTGTATTCTGAAGTTTCAATGAATTCATTTATCAAATCTAAGAATTCTTTTTTGTAGAATCTTTAGAATTTTCTAGATATATGATCATATGATTAGTGAACAGGGATAAATTGACTCTCCAATTTAGATGGCTTTTGTTTTCCTATCACCTGATTGCCCTGATGAGGACTTCCAGTAATACATTAAATAAGAGTGGTAAAGTAGATGTCCTTGTCTTATTCCAGTTTTTAGGGGGAACTCTTTCAACTTTTCCCTATTAAGTATGATGTTAGCTGTGGGTTTGTCATATATGGCCTTTATTGTTTTGAGGTATGTTCCTTTTCTGCCTATTTTGTTGAGAGTTTTTATCATGAAGGGATAATTAATTTTATCATATACTTTCCTGACTCTTTTAGATAATCAAATGGTTTTTGTCCTTTCTGTTTATATTCTGTATTACATTTATTGATTTATGTATGTTAAAACACCCTTGCATCCCAAAACTAAATTATGGTGTATTTTTGTGTGTGTGTGTGTGTATTTTTTTTTTAATGCGCTGTTGTATTCAATTGGCTATTGGTTTGATGCCTGTAGCACAGTGGTTATGGCGCCAGCCGCATGCACCAAGGGTGGCAGGTTCCAACCCAGCCTGGACCAGCTAAGTAATGACAATTGCAACAAAAAAAATAGCTGGGCATTGTGGCAGGTGCCTGTACTCCCAGCTACTTGGGAGGCTGAGGCAAGAGAATAGCTTAAGCCCAAGAGTTGGAGCTTGCTGTGAGCTGAGATGCCATGGCACTCTACCAAGGGCAACATAGTAACACTCTGTCTCAAAAAAAAAAAAAAAAACTTGCTAGTATTTTGATATCAGTGTGATACTGTCCTGGTACAATCAGTTAGGAAGAGTTCTTCCTCCTAATTTTTTTTAATAGTTTCAGAAGCATTGGTATTAGTTTTCCTTGTATGTTTAATGAAATACAGCTGTGAATCCTTCTGGTCCTAGGCTTTTTTTGTTGTTCATTTTTTGTTACTATTTCTATGTCACTAATCATTATTAGTCTGTTCAGGACTTCTGTTTCTTCCTTATTTAATCTCAGGAGGCTGTAAGTTTTCAGAAATTTATCCACTTCCTCTAGGTTTCTAGTTTGTGAGTGTATAGTTGTTTGTAAAAGTCACTGATGAACTTTCATATTTCTGTGGTATGTTAATATCTTCATTTTCATTTCTGATTCTGATTATTTTAATATTCTTTATGGTTAATCATATCTTATCCATTTTTTAAAATATATATTATTTTATTTATTTATTTATTTATTTATTTATTTATTTTTGCAGTTTTTGGCCAGGGCTGGGTTTGAACCCACCATCTCTACAATATGGGGCCAGCTTCCTACTCCTTGAGCCACAGGTGCCACCCCAATTTGTTTAATATTTTTGAAGAAGCCACTTTTTGTTTCATTGATGTTTTGTATTGTCTTTTTGTTCTTTCTTTAGTTCTGTTCTGATCTTTGTTATTTCCTTTCTTCTCCTAAAATTGGTTGTTTTTATTCTTGTTTTTCTAGTTTCTTGAGGTGCAATGTTGTGCTATAAACTTCCCTCTTAGTACTACTTTTGCTTCATCCTACAGGTTTTAATATTATATCATCTGATAATGTATATGTTATTATCATATATTATATAGAATATTTTTTGAAAATATATGATAATAATATGATATTAATATCATTTTCAATTATTTCAAGTAATTTTTAAATTTCCATCTTAATTTCTTCTTTGACCCAGTGATTGTTCAGAAGCATGTTGTTTAATTTCCATGTATTTGCATAGTTTCTGAAGTTTCTCTTTGCATTGATTTCTAGCTTTATTCCAGTGTGGTCTGAGTAGATACTTGATAGCATTTCAAAATTTTTAAATTTGTTAATACTTATTTTGTGGCTTCACTTGAGGTCTGTCTTGGAGAATGTTCCATGTGCTAATGAAAATAATGTATATTCTGTAGTTGTTAGTTAAAATATTCTGTAAATGTCTGTTAAGCCCATTTGGTTTAAAGTTCAATTTGCATTCAATATTTCTTTGTTGATTTTCTGTTGCAGTGATCTTTTGAGTGCTGGGATTGGGGTGTTGAGTCTCCCAGAATTACTGTATTGTTGTCTGTCTCTTTCTTTAGGTCTAGTAACATTTGCTGTGTAAATCTGAGTGTTCTGATGTTGGGTGCATCTATATTTAGGACTGTTGTATCCTCTTGGTGAATTGATCCCTTTACCATTAGATAATGAATTTTTCTTTCTCTTTTTTACTGTTTTTGATTTAAAATCTATTTTATCTAATAGAAGTATAGCTACTCTTGCTTGCATATGGTTTCTGATTGAGTAGAATATATTTTTCCACCCCTTTACATTCAGGCTAAGTGTCTCTATGGGTAAGCAGCATATTGTTGGGTCATGATTATTTTTATACATTCTGCCAATCTATATTTTTATAACGGAACATTTGACATATTAACATTCAAAGTTAATACTGATATGTGACGCTTTATTCCTGTCATATTGTTGATTGTTTTCTAACTGTTTTGTAAATTATTTGTTTCCTTTTCTCTGTTTTTGTCCTTTTTTGATGAAATTCTGTCATGTTGCTATTTGATTCATTTCTCTTCCTCCTTTGTGTGATTGTTTTACAGGATGTCTAAGTTTTATATTTTCATGTGTTTTTGTAATGGTAAATATTAACTTTTCGTTTCCACATTTAAGACCCCTTTCGGAATTTCCTGTAGTACTGATGTCATGGTGAAGAATTCCATCAGCATTTGCTTATCTGGGAAAATTTTTATTTCTCCTTCGTTTATAATGCTTATTCTGACAGAATATAAAATTCTTCTCTGACAGATTTGCCTTTCAGCACTTTGAAAATGCCATCTCATTCTCTTTTGGCCTCTAAAATTTCTACTGAGAATTTTAAATTTAGTGTAATGGGACTTCCTTTATAAGTGACTGGATGCTTATTAATTTTAAAATTACTTCTTTCACATTGACTGTAGACATCCTAAATTTAATATACTGTGGTGAATTCCTTCTTTGCAATGTATTTTCCTGGCGATTTCTGGGCCACTTGTATGTGGATGTCTAACTCTCTTGACAGGCTTGCAAAGTTTTCATTGATTATTTCCTTGAATTTGTTTTCTAAAGTTTTCTGAATCTCTCTTTCTCCTTGGGAATGCCAATAATTCATAAGTTAAGTCACTTTATATAGTCCCAGACAGCTAAAAGACTTTCTTTATTTTTGTCTGACTAGATTATTTCAAAAGACCTATCTCAAGTACTTTCTTCTGCTTTGTCTAGTCTATTATTGAAGCTTTCTAATATATTTTATATTTCCATCAGTAAATTTTTCAGTACCAAAATTTCTGTTTTTTTTTTTAAAAGATATCTATCTCTTTAGTAAATTTCTCCTTTGTATCATGAATTGATTTTCTGAAATCTTTGTATTCACTTTCAGATTTCCCTTGAGCTTCTTTAAAATCAATACTTTAAATTCTTTATCTGGTATTTCAAGGAGTTCAGTATTATAGAGCTCTATTGCTGAATAATTGCTATTGTCCTTTGGTGGTATCATGTTTATTTGCTTTTCATGTTTTGTGTGCTATTCCATTAACTTTATCATCTGGTGTTGCTGTCACCTCTTTCAACTTTTTGAAATTGGTTTTTTGGGGGGATAGTATTTCCCCCAAAGATGTATATATGTTGTCAATTGAACAGGGCACTTTGGCTTTGGTTTTGGATGCCTGGAGTACTGTGATCTTTGTATGATTTCTTTGGTAGTATACAGGCAATGGCATCTCTGATTTTCCTCAGTGGTTTCGGGTACAGTTATTAGTTGAGGTTATAGTAAAGTTTTGCTGGAGACTCAGATGTCAACTAACCCAGCCTTCACATTCTGTTGGTGGCAGCAGTAGGCTGAGTATGCTTGTTTTTAGGCCCCAGAGCAGCTTATGCTGCCACGAGTAGCAGTGGGCATGGAAAAGAAAATTCTTGAGCCTCCAGGTGACTTGCTGAGAATCTAGTAGTAAAAGAGGTAAGCGACGTGGATGAGTGGGTTCTCAGGACCAAGGATGTGGGTGATGGCAGCAGCAGTGGTGGAGCAACCCACAGGGACCCAAGCAGTCTCTGTGGCATTGCTGGTAGCTCCAATATGTTGAGAAGGCTAGTTTCCAGTCCCACAACCATTCTCACATGTGAATGAATAATCAATTGTTCTTAGGAGATCTTGGTATACTCTGTGCCTCCATGGATAGGTGGTGGCTGTAGCTGCATCACCTTGAACTCAGCCTAAAGGCAGGGTGCAGCCCAGTGTTAAATTCTCAAAAATGGTGCTAGCTTTGGGTCTGCAACCAGAGAGGGTGGGGATCCTGTCAGGCAAACATCATGGTCAAGAAGCTGTGGGAGTACAGTCCATTTGACTCTTAGTCTCACAGGAGCCTATTGCAGGGCAGTGGATATTGCCCTAGGTATGTACAAGAAAACCTGGATTTCCCTGTCCCTCCCTAGCTCAGTGGCTACCGCAGCTGCATCAGCCCAAACTTGGCCTGAGGTCAGGATGCATCCCAGTTTTAAATACTCAAAACAGCATCTTAGTCCTGTGACCAAAGAGGGCAGGGTCCCCTAGGCAAGCAGTGTGGAAAAGAAGCTGGGGGGAGGGAGAAAGAAAAAGAAGAAGCTGTGGGGAATACAGTTCACTCATATATCAATCTCTACAGCAGCCCTCAAGAGGGCAATGAGGACCTTCTCAGGGTTGTATGGGAATTCCCAGTCTCCCCTATCCTCCTCAGAGCAGCAGAGTATCAGCATCTTCAGCTGTAGATCCCTGTTATTTATGCCCTCATAATGATGCCTAGCCAAAGCTGCTCTAAGATCAGATGCCTGTGGGATTCTGTGCAGGTGCTCTTTCTGGAGCAATGTCTCTGTACAGTCTTTAGGCAGCTCCCTGTGTTAGGCCTAAGGCCTGCATGGATTAAGGGTTTTCCTATAGCCAAGATTGTAAAAGCGCATTTCAGAATGTACAGCTGTGGGCATTACTCTCTTACTGTTTCACTTACTCCAGGAGCTTATCCTTGTTCTCTGGCAGTCCCTGGCCTGGGAAGCTACCTTTCCATCTCCTGACTCACTTTTAGTACTTCCTATCAATTCTGTGGTAAATCCAGTATTCCTTTCTAGGTGATCCTTTCAAAAGGTAAGTATCAACTTACACTCCTGTTTGTGAAGGAGGTACATAGTACCTGCATCTAGTTGGCCATCTCAATATCTCTTTATCTTTCAAGGTTCTCTCTTTGCCTTTGGGGTGTTTTTTTTTATTGAACAATAGCTGTATACATTAATGCAATCATGGAGCACCATACACTTATTTTATATACCATTTGACATATTTTCATCACATTGGTTACCATAGCCTTCCTGGTATTTTCTTAGTTATTGTGTTAAAACATATATATTCCATATTTACTAAGTTTCACATGTACCCTTGTAAGATGCACCGTAGGTGTGATCCCACCAATTACCCTCCCTCTGCCCATCCTCCCACTCTATACCTACCCTCTGCCCCTTTCTCATATTCTTAGGTTATAACTGGGTTATAGCTTTCTTATTTATTATTATTAAACCATAGCTGTGTACATTCATGGAATCATGGGGCACCATACACTGGTTTTATAGACTGTTTGAAACATTTTCATCACACTGGTTAACATAGCCTTCCTGGCATTTTCTTAGATATTGTGTTAAGAAATTTACATTCTACATTTACTAAGTTTCACATATACACTTGGAAGATGCACCACAGATGTAATCCCATCAATCACAGTCCCTCTGCCCATCCTCCCCCATCCAATGTTTCATAGTAGGGCTGAACATTGGATAATTTTTCTTCCATTCTCTTTTTTTTTATTAAATCATAGCTGTGTACATTAGTATGATCATGGGGCACCATACACTCGGTTCATAGACGGTTTGACACATTTTCATCAAACTAGTTAACATAGCTTTCCTGGCATTTTCTTAGTTATTTTGCTAAGACCTTTACGTTCCACATTTACTAAGATTGACATATACCCTTGTAAGATGCAACACAGGTGTAATCCCATTAATCCCCCTCTCTCCACCTACTTCCCCCTCCCTCCCCCCCTTTCCCCCTTCTCCCTATTCTTAGGTTGTAACTGGGTTATAGCTTTCATGTGAAGGTCCTACAGGGTTTCATAATAAGGGTGAGTACATTGGGTAATTTTTCTTCCATTTTTGGACACTTTACTAAGAAGAATATGTTCCACCTCCATCCATGTCAACATGAAAGAGGTAAAGTCTCCATCTTTCATTAAGGCTGCATAATATTCCATTGTGTACATGTACAACAATTTATTAATCCATTCGTGGATCGATGGGCACTTGGGCTTTTTCTATGACTTAGTAATTATGAATAGGGCTGCAATAAATATTCGGATACAAATATCTTTGTTATGATGTGATTTTTGGTCTTCTAGGTATATGCCCAGTAGAGGGATTACAGGATTGAATGGCAGATCTATTTTTAGATCTCTAAGTGTTCTCCATATCTCTTTCCAAAAGGAATGTATTAATTTGCATTCCCACCAGCAGTGCAAAAGTGTTCCCTTTTCTCCACATCCACGCCAACATCTCTGGTCTTGGGATTTTGTGATATAGGCTAGTGTCACTGGAGTTAGATGATATCTCAAAGTAGTTTTGATTTGCATTTCTCTGATGATTAAAGATGATGAGCATTTTTTCATATGTCTGAAGGCCGTGCGCCTGTCTTCTTCAGAGAAGTTTCTCTTCAAATCCCTTGCCCAGCGTGTGATGGGATCCCTTGTTCTTTTCTTGCTGATGCGTTTGAGTTCTATGTGGATTCTGGTTATAAAACCTTTGTCGGAGACATAACCTGCAGATATCTTTTCCCATTCTGAGGGCTGTTTGCTTGCTTTACTTACAGTGTTCTTGGCTGTGCAGAAGCTTTTTAGTTTGATCAAGACCCAATAGTGTATTTTTGAAGCAGCTTCAATTGCAGAGGGGGTCCTTCTCATAAAAAACTCGCCCAACCCAATTTCTTCAAGGGTTTTCCCTGCACTCTCTTCTAGTGTTTTTATAGTTTCATGTCTTAGGTTTAAATCTTTAATCCAGTGAGAGTCTATCTTGCTTAACGGTGAGAGGTGTGGGTCTAGTTTCAGTCTTCTACAGGTTGCCAGCCAGTTCACCCAGCACCATTTGTTAAATAGGGAATCTTTTCCCCACTGAATGGTTTTAATTGGCTTGTCAAAGATTAAATAACAGTAAATAGCTAGATTCATCTCTTGGTTCTCTATTCTGTTCCAGACATCTACTTCTCTGTTTTTGTGCCAATACCATGCTGTTTTGATCACTATTGATTTGTAGTATAGTCTGAGGTCTGGTACATAATTCCTCCTGCTTTTTTTTTTTTATTTCTGAGTAATGTCTTGGCTATTCGAGGTTTTTTCTGATTCCATATAAAACGAAGTATTGTTTTTTCAAGATCTTTAAAGTATGACAGTAG
Source organism: Nycticebus coucang (assembly GCF_027406575.1). NCBI lineage: Eukaryota > Metazoa > Chordata > Mammalia > Primates > Lorisidae > Nycticebus > Nycticebus coucang. Next base: position 84,695,671 of record NC_069804.1, read on the forward strand.
AACTTTAATGGGGATTGCGTTGAAATTATATATTGCTTTGGGTAGTATGGACATTTTAACAATGTTGATTCTTCCCATCCATGAGCATGGTATATTTTTCCATTTGTTAACATCCTCAGATATCTCTTTCCTTAGGGTTTCATAGTTCTCTTTATATAGATGTTTCACTTCCTTTGTTAGATAAACTCCCAAGTATTTCATCTTCTTTGGCACTGCTGTGAAAGGAATAGAGTCCTTGACTGTTTTTTTGGCTTGACTATTGTTGGTATATATAAAGGCTACTGATTTATGAATGTTGATTTTGTAACCTGAGACGCTGCTGTATTCCTTGATCACTTCTAAGAGTTTTGTAGTAGAGTCCCTAGTGTTTTCCAGATATACAATCATACCATCTGCGAAGAGCGAAAGTTTGATTTCTTCTGACCCTATGTGGATACCCTTGATAGCCTTTTCTTCCCTAATTGTGGTGGCTCAAACTTCCATTACAATGTTAAAAAGCAATGGAGACAATGGGCAGCCTTGTCTGGTTCCTGATCTGAGTGGAAATGCTTCCAATTTAACTCCATTCAATATGATATTGGCTGTGGGTTTCCTGTAGGTGGCCTCTATCAGTTTAAGAAATGTCCCTTCTATACCAATTTTCTTAAGTGTTCTGATCATGAAGAGATGTTGGATGTAATCAAAAGCTTTTTCTGTATTGACTGAGAGCATCAAATGGTCTTTGTGTTTTAATTTGTTTATGTGCTGAATTACATTTATAGTTTTATGTATATTGAACCAGCCTTGAGACCCTGGGATAAAACCGACTTGGTCATGATGTATGATTTGTTTCATATGTTGCTGGATTCTGTTTGTTAGGATCTTGTTGAATATTTTTGCATGTATATTCATTAGTGATATTGGTCTATAATTTTCTTTTCTTGTTGGGTCTTTTCCTGGTTTGGGGATCAGGGTGTTGTTTGCTTCATAGAAAGTGTTGGGTAGTCTTCTTTTTTTTCTACCTTTTGGAGCAGATTGAATAATATAGGTACTAATTCCTCCTTAAAGGTTTGGAAGAATTCTGATGTGAAACCATCTGGTCCCGAGCTTTTATTTTTGGGGAGATTTTGTATGGTTTATGTTATTTCCGACCTTGATATGGGCCTGTAAAACATTTCCACTTAATTTTCGTTAAGTCTTGGAAGGTGACATGCTTTCAAGTAACAGTCAATTTCCTACGGATTTTCATATTTCTGAGAGTAAAGTTTCTTGTAATATTCATTAAGGATTTTTTGGATTTCTGAGGAGTCTGTTGTTATTTCGTCTTTGTTATTTCTGACTGATGAGATTAGAGATTTTACTCTTTTTTTCCTGATTAGGTAGGCCAAAGGTTTATCTATTTTGTTGACCTTTTCAAAAAACCAGCTTTTTGATTTATTGATCTGTTGTATTATTCTTTTGTTTTCAATTTAATTTAATTCTGCTCTAATTTTGGTTATTTATTTTCTTCGACTGGATTTGCGGTTGGAGTGTTCTTCCATTTCCAGTCTCTTGAGATGTCCCATTAAGGTGCTTACTTCCTCTCTTTCCATTCTCCTGAGGAAGGCTTGCAGTGCTATAAATTTCCCTCTTAGAACTGCCTTTGCGGTGTCCCAGAGATTCTGATAGTTTGTGTCTTAATTGTGGTTTTGTTTCAAAAATTTGGCAAGTTCCTTCTTGATCTCATCTCTGAACCAGCTCTCACTCAGCATAAGGTTATTTAACTTCCATGTTTTTGTATAAGTATGCAGATTCCTGTTGTTACTCATCTCAAGTTTTTTTCCATGATGGTCCGAGAAGATGCATGGAATAATTTCTATTCCTTTAAATTTACTGAGGTTCGACTTGTGACCTAAGTTGTGATTGAATTTGGAGTAAGTTCCGTGGCCTGATGAGAAGTATGTGTATTCAGTTTTGTTGGGATGAAATGTTCTGTACATGTCTGCTAAATCTAAATTCTGGATGGTTAGATTTAAATCTAGAATTTCTTTACTCAGCTTTTTGTTGGAGTATCTATCCATCACTGCCAAAGAAGTGTTAAAATCTCTCACAATTATGGAGTTGGAGGAAATCAAGTTGCTCATGTCTCTTAGAGTTTCTCTTGTAAATTGAGGTACATTCTGGTTGGGTGCATAGATATTAATAATTGAAATCTCATCATATTTTGTCTTACCCTTAACAAATATGAAGTGAACACTTTTGTCCTTCCTTACTTTTGTTGGTTTAAAGCCTATTGTATCCGCAAATAAAATTGCAACACCTGATTTTTCAGGTTACCGTTTGCCTGAAATATGGATGACCATCCTTTCACCCTGAGTCTTTATTTGTCTTTTAAGTTAAGATGTGACTCTTGTATGCAACAAATATCGGGCCTGAGTTTTTGTATCCATTCAGCTAACCTATGTCTCTTTAGAGGGCAGTTTAAGCCATTCACATTAATGGAGAGTATTGATAAGTTTGGTGACATTTTGGGCATTGAGTTTTTCGAAAGTCCAGTGGGCATTTTCAATCCTTTTGCCATTGTGGAAGTTGGAGTTTGATCAGAAGTTTCTGAGTGAGTTTACTTTGTAGTAGAGGATTGGGTTGGTTATTATGGAGGATAGGTCTGAGAATATCCTGAAGAGCTGGTTTGGTTATGGCAAATTTGTATAGCATATGAATGTCATTAAAGTATTTAATTTATCCATCATAAATGAAACTCAGTTTAGCTGGGTAAAAGATCGGGGGTTGAAAGTTATTTTGCTTTAGGAGATTAAACATTGATGACCATCCTCTTCTGGCTTGAAAAGTTTCAGCAGAGAGATCTGCAGTCATTCTAATGTTCTTTCCTTTGAAGGTAATAGTTTTCATTCACCTGGCCTCTGTGAGAATTTTCTCCTTCATATTAACTTTAGTGAAGTTAATTATGATATGCCTGGGGGATGTCTTATTGGCGTTGAGTCATGCTGGGGTTCTGAGGCTATCTGCTATCTGAATTTCAGGTTCTCTAGGCATGTCTGGAAAATTCTCTTTCATAATTTCATGCAGAAGGGCCTCTGCGCCCAGTGAGGCCACTTCATCTGTTTCAGGAATTCCTATGAGTCGGATATTTGCCTTCTTCGTATTATCCCAGAGCTATCTGAGAGAATTATCCATTTTTTCTCTCCATTTCTCTTCCTCTTTGAGAGTTTGGGACCGTTCAAAGGCTTTATCTTCAATGTCGGAAATCCTTTCTTCTGCTTGGTCCATTCTGTTGCTAAGGGATTCTACTGTGTTTTTCATATCTTTGAGGGCTGCAAATTCTTGCTTCAGTGTTTCTAAGTCTTTGGTGCTTTGGTCTTTAAATTCCTTAAATTCTTGAGACAGCTTTTGAATTTCTCCACGAATTCCTAGTTCCATTTTGTTAATCTTGTTCACCATCCAAATTCTGAATTCGATTTCTGACATCTCAGCCACTTGGTTATGAATGGGATCTTCAATTACATCTGCCGTATCTTTCCTGGGGGGGAGGGGTTGATCTATTCTGGTTATTCATGTTACCAGAGTTTTTCCGCTGATTCCACCCCATGATTGTTTTACTCCCTTTGATTTCTCCCCTGGTGTTTTGTCGAGGACCCGTATAGTGCTGTGGCCTGAGAAATTTGGCCCCTGTTTGGTGTAGAGGGGCTAAGTGGTTCTGCCTTGTTTTCAGCTGGTTTCTATTTGACCCTAGTGAAACAGTTACTCTGGGTTGAAGTCTCAGCTGTGGAGAAATACCAGCAATTAAGTCACCCCATCCACCATAGGCAACAAATGGAAAAGGAAAATCAAACCTTCCTACAACCACACACCCAGGGTACCACCTGGATAGTCCAAGTGAGTGGCTCAGTTCAAAAGGTCTAAATCAATTGTCTCAGTCAGCAGCTGTCTTGGGTGGGAGAGTACAAGAGGTCCCTGGGAACTGGATCACAGGGATCTGGTGACTACTTTAATATGGCTTGCTCCAGTGCTGCGTAGAGTCAGGAGGAGCCACACAGTAAATTGATCAGTCTGGTAAGGTTGATGCCTCCTTCCCCACCTTGCAGCTCTGTCGCACCCAGTCACTGCTAGCCCCACAGGGCTCTGACCCAGTCAGTTGTCTGCAGTAAGCAGATACTCCAGGGGTTTGCACCTGCCTAAGTCACAGGGTAGTCTGTGTCTGCTCGTCTAGACCACTATTCTCTGTCTTTAGCCAGCAGGGGGTGGTGTGTCCTGTCCACCACAGGCACTTGATGGAGGCTGGAGGTGTTCACTCCATTCCAGCCCCACCCTTAGTTTATGTTACTGGGTGAACGGAACAACCCTGTGGGAGTTTGTTTCTGACCCTGCTAGATTCCTCTGCAGAGGAGAGGCTGATTTGTGTTCCGAGAACCTGTGCCTCAGGCCCTGTCTTTACTCCTGTGGGTTTGTATTCGCAGCACGATCAGTTGTCGGCTGTAGCCTCTTGGCCTCCTCTGTCTATAAGCTGGTGATTGCCTGAGGGCCAGGTGCGTCTTTGGCTCAGTAAAGCCGTCCTCTGGATCAGCCCCACCCTGGTAGTTTCCTGGCTCTGTGGGTGTGTTTTCTAGTCCCCGTGTTCCACCCAGGTCAGTGCCGCGTCAGGAAAACCCTTTACTCACGGGGCCTGTGTTTCTGTCCCAGGTCTGTTCCATGGTGGTTGCCATCTGAGAAGATGCTCGGCCTCATCTTTTTGCCCAGGAAGATAGGAGGAGAGGCTATGGGATATCTGGGGGTGGGCCTTATTATTGCTGAAGATGGCTGTTGCTCTGCACCTCAGGGCACCACTACTCCAGTGTAATTCCCTCATAGCTGACTGTCGTCTTCTCCCTCCTTTGCTACAGAGTCAGCACTGGCCAGCTGCAGTCCAGGTCCTGTCTACACCTCTCGATTGTTCACCCAAGAATCTGGACTCCTGGGGGTGCAGGTCTACAGATCACAGAGTGAGGGTTGAGGGGAGCGCTAGGAGCTCAGAGTTGCAGGTTGTAACACCAAGCGCATTGAGACCAAATGAACAAATAAACAGATACAAAGGTTACCAGGCACACGGGCCCATAGATACAGAGAAAGATGGAAACACATAGACCTACAGGTAACAGCCACAACAACAGCAATATAAGAACAAATGCAATAAAAATAGTGATAATCATAAAGTACTTGAAAGAAAGGAAAAAAAGAGAGAAAAATGTGGTGTTAGTAGGAATGTTAAAAGAGAAGAAAGAAGAAATTAAAATTAGAAGACATAGAAATAAAAAATATATCTATATAAAAAGTAATAATAAAAAATTATTAAAATCTCTAAGAAAATGGTGAGGAAAAAACAGACAAAAACAAAAACAAAAAATAACATGAAAGCCAGAAAGCAAAACAAAACAAAACAAAAAAAAAGGCACCAGCTACAAAAATATTCTTGCGTGTAGAAATATACCTATATATATCTATATGTCTGCTGTAGGGATCAACTTTCGTAGGAATATATTCATACTGCAATATACTTTCTGGACACCAGGTGGCGCTGTGAGTGGTTCCGAGGCTTATACCTGATTTACGGTTTATACTGTTACCATGGTAACCACCTTCCATGGCCGATGGCCATTTTGGAATTTCTGTAATAGTTTGTTGCCTAAGAACTGTGTAATCTCGACTGTTCTATTCCATACAGCACTTGAGACCGACCTTCCCACTCAGTGCACGTGTCCACGCTTCTTAAGTCTTTCCACTCTATTCCCAGGTTCTCCTGCAAAGTGGTGACTGCAATTGGCTGTAGGGGGAGTGGTGCTGAGTTCACGCTGTTGTTGGCGGGTTTGTGGTTTTAGCTGCTGTAGCTTGCTCCCAGGGCTGAAGCCAAGTTTGCAGCTTTAGCAGCTAAAGCCAGGTCCGCAGCTTCAGTAGCTGTAGCTGGTTCCCGTGGTTGGAGCGTTCGGGGGACTTATTCTGAGTTTTATGGTTCAGAGTTTCCCTTTTGGATCGGTGCCCGTCAGTTCACCACACAGCCTGTTTTTCTTTCATTCTTAAGATACTTTACTAAGAAGAATATGTTACAGCTACATCCATGTAAACATGAAAGAGGTAAAGTCTCCATCTTTCTTTAAGGCTGCGTAATATTCCATGGTGTACATATACTACAATTTATTAATCAATTCGTGGATTGATGGGCACTTGGGCTTTTTCCATGACTTACTAATTATGAACTGGGCTGGAATAAACATTCTGGTACAAATATCTTTGTTATGATGTGATTTTTGGTCTTCTGGGTATATGCCTAATAGAGGAATTATAGGATTGAATGGCAGATCTATTTTTAGATCTCTAAGTGTTCTCCAAACATCTTTCTAAAAGCAATGTATTAATTTGCATTCTCACCAGTGGTGTAGAAGTGTTCCCTTTTCTCCACATCCACACCAACATCTCTGGTCTTGGGATTTTGTGATATGGGCTAATCTTACTGGAGTTAGATGATATCTCAAAATAGTTTCGATTTGCATTTCTCTGATGATTAAAGATGATGAGCATTTTTTAATATATCTGTAGGCTGTGCCCCTGTCTTCTTCAGAGAAGTTTCTCTTCAAGTCCCTTGCCTAGCCTGCAATGGGATCACTTGTTCTTTTTTTCCTTATATGTTTAAGTTCTCTGTGGATTCTGGTTATTAAACCTTTGTCAGAGACATAACCTCCAAATATCTTCTCCCATTCTGAAGGATGTTTGCTTGCTTTACTTACTGTGTTCTTGGCCGTGCAGAAGCTTTTTAGTTTGATCAGGTCCCAGTAGACTATTTTTGAAGCTGCTTCAATTGCCTTGGGGGTCTTCCTCATAAAATATTTGCCCAGACCAATTTCTTCAAGAGTTTTCCCTGCACTTTCTTCAAGTATTTTTATAGTTTCATGTCTTAAGTTTAAATCTTTAATCCAATGAGAGTCTATCTTAGTTAATGGTGAAAGGTGTGGGTCCAGTTTCAGCCTTCTACAGTTTGCCAGCCAGTTCACCCAGCACCATTTGTTAAATAGGGAATCTTTTCCCCACTCAATATTTTTAATTGGCTTGTCAAAGATCAAATAATGGTAAATAGCTGGTTTCATCTATTGGTTCTCTATTTTGTTCCATACATCTACCTCTCTGTTTTTGTGCCAGTACCGTACTGTTTTGATCACTATCGATTTATAGTATAGTCTGAGTTCTGGTAGCGTGATTCCTCCTGATTTGTTTCTATTTCTGTTCAATGTCTTGGCTATTCAAGGTTTTTTTCTGATTCTATGTAAAACAAAGTATTATTTTTTCAAGATCTTTAAAGTATGACAGAGGAGCTTTTATAGGGATTGATTAAAAATTTATATTGCTTTGGGTAATATGGACATTTTAACAATGTTGATTCTTCCCAGCCATGAGCACGGTATATTTTTCCATTTGTTAACATTTTCAGCTATTTCTTTTCTTAGAGTTTCATAGTTCTATTTACAGAGATCTTTCAAGTAATTTGTTACATTCCCAAATGTTTCATCTTCTTTGGCACTACTGTGAATGGAATAGAGTCCTTAACTGTATTTTCAGCTTGACTATTGTTGGTAGATATAAAGGCTACCGATTTATGAATGTTGATTTTGTAACCTGAGACACTGCATTATTCCTTGATCACTTCTAAGTTTTTTGTAGTAAAACCCTGGTGTTTTCCAGATATACAATCATATTTTCTGCGAAGAGCTAATGTTTCATCTTTTCTGACCCTATAAAAATACCCTTGATTGCCTTTTCTTCCCTAATTGTGGTGGCTAAACCTTCCATTACAATGTTAAAGAGCAGAGGAGACAATGGGCAACCTTGTGTGGTTCCTGACCTGAATGGAAATAATTTAAATTTAAATCTATTCAATACAATATTGGCTGTGGATTTGCTGTAGATGGCCTCTATCAGTTTAAGAAATGTCCCTTCTATACAAATTTTCTTAAGTGTTCTGATCATGAAGGGATGCTGCATATTATCAAAAGCTTTTTCTGCATCAATTGAGAAAATCATATGGTCTTTGTTTCTTTAATTTGCTTATGTGCTGAATTATATTTATATCTTTATATGTATTGAACCAGCCTTGAGACCCTGGGATAAAACCAAATTTGTCATGATGTATAATTTGTTTGATCTGTTTCTGGATTCTGTTTGTTAGGATCTTGATGAATATTTTTGCGTCTATATTCATTAGTGATATTGGTCTATAATTTTCTTTTCTTGTTGGGTCTTTTCATGTTTTGGGGATCAGGGTGCTGTTTGCTTCATAGAACATGTTGGGTAGTATTCCTTCTTTTTTTATACTTTGTAGCATGTTGAGGAATATAGGTACTAGTTCCTCTATAAAGGTTTGGTAGAATTCTGACATAAAGCCATCTGGTCCTGGCCTTTTCTTTTTAGCAAGATTTTGTATGCTTTATGCTATTTCAGAACTTGATATGATAGAACAACATTTCCACTTGATTCTGGCTAAGTCTTGGAAGGTGATTTGATTCCATGTATTGGTCAATTTCCTTCAGATTTTCATATTTCTGAGAATAAAGTTTCTTGTAATATTCATTAAGGATTTTTTGAATTTCTGAGGAGTCTGTTGTTATTTCTTCTTTGTCATTGCAGATTGTTGAGATTAGAGATTTTACTCATTTTTTTCCTGGTTATGTTAGCCAAAGTTTTATCTATTTTATTGATCTTTTCAAAAATCCAACTTTTAGATTTATTGATCTGTTGTTTAATTCTTTTGTTTTCAATTTCATTTAATTCTGGTCTAATTTTGGTTATTACTTTTATTTTACTGTGTTTGGGGTTGGAATGTTCTTTCTTTTCTAGTTGCTTGAGATGTTCCCTTAAGTTGTTAACTTCCTCTGTTTTCTTTCTCTTGAGGAAGGGTTGCAGTGCTATAAATTTACCACTTAGGAATGCCTTTGCAGTATCCCTGAGTTTCTGATAATTCGTGTCTTCATTGTTGTTTTGTTCCAAAAATTTGGCAATTTCCTTCTTAAACTCATCTCTGACCCAGCTATCATTTAGCATAAGGTAATTTAACTTCCATGTTTTTGTATGAGTATGCAGATTTCTGTTGCTACTTAGTTCAATTTTTATTCCATGGTGTTCCAAGAAGATGCAAGGAATCATTTCTTTTCCTTTAAATTTACTGAGGTTAGCCTTGTGACCTAAGATTTGATCAATTGTAGAATATGTTCCGTGGGCTGATGAGAAGTATATGTATTCAGTTTTGTTGGGATGAAATGTTCTGTAGATGTCTGCTAAATCCAAATAGTGAATGGTTAGGTTTAAATCTAAAATTTTTTTGCTCAGCTTCTTACTGGAGGATCTATCCAACACTGCCAAAGGAGTGTTAAAATCTCTGACTATTATATAGCTGTAGGAAATCATGTTGCTCATGTCTGTTACAGTTTCTCTTGTAAATTGGGATGCATTCTGGTTGGGTGCATAAATATTAGTAATTGAAATCTCATCATATTGAGTATTACCTTTAACAAATGTGAAGTGACCCTTCTTATCTTTCCTTACTTTTGTTGGTTTAAAGCCTATTGTCTCTGCAAATAGAATTGCAATGCCTTCTTTTTTCTGATTTCCATTTGCCTGAAATATAGATGACCATCCTTTCTCCCTGAGTCTATATTTATCTTTTAAGGCAAGATGAGATTCTTGTATGCAGCAAATATCTGGCCTGAGTTTTTGTATCCAGTCAGCCAACCTGTGCCTCTTTAGAGGACAGTTTAAGCCATTCACATTAATGGAGAACATTGATAATGTAAAATTATCAATGGTAAAATTTTGGGTATTGAGGTTTTTGAAATTCCAGTGGACATTTTTAATCCTTTCACCACTGTGGAATTTGGAGTTTGATCAAAAGTTTCTGAGTGAGTTTACTTTTGTGGTAGAGGAGTAGCTCTTTCATTATGGAGGATAGGTCTGAGAATATCCTGAAGAGCTGATTTCCTTATGGCAAATTTCTTCAACATGTGAATGTCATTACAGTATTTAATTTCTCCATCATAAAAGAAACTCAGTTTAGTTGGATACAGGACCCGGGGTTGAAAGTTATTTTGTTTTAGCAGATTAAAAGTCGATGACCATCCTCTTCTGGCTTCAAATGTTTCAGCAGAGACATCTGCAGTCATTCTAATATTCTTCCCTTTGTAGGTAATAGATTTCTTACCTCTGGCTGCTTTCAGAATTTTCTCCTTCATATTAACTTTAGTGATGTTAATTATGATATGCCTGTGGGATGTCTTATTTGGATTGAGTCATGCTGGGGTTCTGAAACTGTCTGCTATCTGAATTTCAAAATCTCTTGGAATGTCTGGAAAATTCTCTTTCATAATTTCATGGAGAAGGGCCTCTGTGCCTTGCATGGCCACTTCATCACTTTCAGGGATTCCAATGAGGCAAATATTAGCCTTCTTTGAATTATTCCAGAGCTCTCTGAGAGAATGATCCATTTTTGCTCTCCATTTTTCATCCTCTTTGAGAGTTTGAGAGCGCTCAAAAGCTTTATCTTCAATGTCAGAAATCCTTTCTTCTGCTTGCTCCACTCTGTTACTGAGGAATTCTACTGTATTTTTCAGATCTTTGAGGGCTGCAAATTCTTGCTTCAATGCGTCAAAATCTTTGGTGGTTTTGTTTTTAAATTCGTTCAATTCTTAAGACATGTTTTGAATTGCTCCTCGAATTTCTAATTCCAAATTTTGAATTGCTCCTCAAATTTCTAATTCCAACTTCTCCATTCTATTAATCTTGTTTGCAATCCAAATTCTGAATTCGATTTCTGACATCTCGGACATCTGTTTATTAACGGGATCTTCAGTTACATCTGCAATATCTTTCCTTGGGGGGGTTGGTCTACTCTGGTTATTCATGTTACCAGAGTCTTTTGACTGATTCCACCCCATGATTATTTTACACCATTTGACTAAAGGAGTGGACAAAGAGAAGATGGCTTTGGGGCTCCAGGATTAGTGATTTACCAGCCCTTTGCCAAAATGCTGGGACTGGTGTCTGTACCTTTTCCCCTGAAGCTTTGCTGAGGACCCATACGGTACTATGCCCTGAGAAACTGGGGCCTGCTTGGTGTGGTGGGAGTAAGTGGCTCTGTCTTGTTTTCAGCTGTTCTCTGTCCTACTCTAGTGAAACAGTTACTCTGGCTTGAAGTCTCAGCTGTGGAGAAATACCAGCAATTAAGTCACCCCGCCACCCACAGGTAACAATTGGAAAAGGAAAATCAAACCTTCGTACAACCACACACCCAGGGCACCACTTTGATAGTCCTCGAGCGATTGGCTCAGTTCAAAAGGTCCAAATGAATTGTCTCAATCAGCACCTGTCTCAGGTGGGGGAGTTTAAAAAGGTCTCTGGCAACTAGATCACAGGGGTCTGCTGCCAACTTAAATATGACTTTCTCTGGTTCTCCTTGAGGTCGGGAGGACCCATCCAGCAAATAGATGATTGTGGGAAGGCTGATGCCTCCTTCCCCACCTTGCACCTCTGTCACACCCAGTCACTGATAACCCCACAGGGCTGTGACCCAGTTGCCTCCAATGAGCAGATATTCCAGGGGTTTGCACCTGCCTGAATCACAAGGAAATCTATGTCTCCTCAGCCAGGCCACTGCTCTCTGCCACTATCCAGCAGGGTGAGATGAGGCCTGACAAGCTTGGGCACTTGATGGAGGCTGGGCTATTCACTCAGTTCCACCCCCACCCCTGATTGATGTTACTGACAGGACAGAACAACTTTGTGGAATTTGTTTCTGTCCCGGCTAAATTACTTGGGCCTGCATTTCTGTCCCAGATCTGTTCTGCCAGTGGTTGCCACCTGATAAGATGCTTGGCCTCCTCTGGTTGCTCAGAGAAACAGGGGGTGTGTCTCCAGAATATCCACGGGTGAGCCCTATTGTTGCCAAAAATGGCTGCTGCTCTGCTCCTCGGGGCACCCCCATTCCGATGTGGTTCCCTCTCAGCTGACTGTCCTCTCCTCACTTCCATGCCACAGAATCAGCATTGGCAAGCAGCCATCCATGCCCTGTCTATACTTCTTGAGAAAACACCCAAACATCTGGACTCCTGGGGGACAGGCCTCTAGACATTTTGTTTGTATCCTTGGGGTCGCAGCTCACCTCAGCAGGGTTGATGTGTGTTCTTCAACTTTCTTTCTTGACATAGCTCTAATCCTTCCAGTTACTTGCTAAATTGCTGTACTTTAACTCTCCTTCTGTACGGGAGCCTCTGTGGAAGGCTGGCTTCAGTCAGCCTATTTTCTTTCCTTGAGTAGCTTATAAATATTTCACTATATTTTGGCATAGAATTTTTCTATGGAGAAATTTGAGGTTCCTTATACATGACAATCTTTTTGTCTGACTGCTCAAAGAAGTCTTTTTCTGGGCAGCACCTGTGACCAGGAGTAGGGCGCTTGCCCCATATGCCAGAGGTGGCTGGCTCAAACCCAGCCACGACCAAAAATCTCTCAAGGCAGCCCTCGTGTCTTATTGTGTTGGAGCGATGATGTGCCAAAGCAGGAAACTGCCAGAGATCTAATGAAAATAAAAAATGAACTCGAGATCCCAAAGAAAGTTGACACCAGCTTGTTCCTGCTACAAGTAAAATAATTTCTGATCTCCCAATTTCTTAGAATTGGCTTCCCCATTTCAGTCCATAGTCGTAAAGGCATATTCCAATGTTTTCTTCTAAAGAAAGTTTGTAAAACTTGGTTGCATGTAGATAAACACAATGACCTTCCCATGCGCACACCATTTCACTTTATCATCTTATTACAAAGGATACAGATGAAGAGACTCCCTGGCCATGGTGTGGGAGGATGGGATATCACATCCTACCTGAACTGCCACGTGTTCAGCTACCCAGCATTTTTTTTTTTTTGAGACAAAGTCTCATTCTGTCACCTGGGACTCACCTAGCTCACAGAAACCTCAAACTCCTGGACTGAAGTAGTCCTCCTGCCTCAGCCTTCTGAGTAGCTGGTATTGCAGGTGTGCACAACCATGCCTGGTTAATTTTTCTATTTTAAGTAGACATGGAGTTTGTCTTGCTTTGCTCAGGCTGGTCTTAATTCCTGACTTCAAGAAATCCTCCTGCCTTGGCTTTCCAGTGTGCTAGGATAATAGGCATGAGCCATCATGCCTGGCTTGAGTTTGCCTTTTGACAATTTTATTATAATGTGTCTTAGTGTTGATCTTTTTGAGTTTATCCTACTTGGACTTGGTCAAGTTTCTTGGATTTGTAGACTCATGCCTTTCCTCAAATTTCGGAAGTTCATGGTCATTATTTCTTCAGCTAGTCACTTTACCCCTTTCTTGTTCATGTCTTCTTTGGGGATTCCATTTATATATATTATTACCCCTGGTGGTATTTCACAGTTCCCTTAGGCTCTATTTATTTTTTTTTCATTTTTTTTCTCTTTTTGTTATTCAGACTAGATAATCTCAATTGACCTATCAAGTTAAGTGATTCTTCTGCCTGTTCCAATGTGCTGTTGAACCGCTGTAGTAAATTTTTCATTTCAGTGATTGTATTTTTCAGAGCCAAATTTGTATTTGGTTCCTTTTTATAATTTCTCCCTCTTTTTTTTTTATATTCTCTATTTGTTAAGACATAATTCTCCTGGTATCCTTCAGTTCTTTCCCCATAATTTCTTTGATCTCTTTGAGCATATTAAGAATATAGATCTAAAATTTTTTCTAGAAAACCAATGCCTAGGCTTCTCCATGGACACTTTCTATTAATTTCTACACATTGATCTTTTTGTTTGTTTGTTTGTTTTTCAAGTAACACCAACAACCAATTTTTTTTATTGTAGGGAAGAAATTACACGTTAAAGAAGACCAGGATAGGTAAGAAATAGTCATATGAAGTCAGTTTGCTAAATGTATTTCTGCAGTGAAATAACTGCCAAGGAAATGTAAAATCACACCTTGCCTTGGGATTAACTTTATCAACATTTCCTTTTTGCCTCCTTCCATCTCTCTCAACATCCTTTGATTCTCTCATCCCAGCTATCGTTAGTTTGTATGACTGGAGGTCTGGAAGTATGAGCTCTAGCGGTGCAGGCTTGTTATAAAAAATCTAAGAAAATGTCAGGAAGGCTATGTTAACCAGTGTGATGAAAATGTGTCAAACGATCTATAAAACCAGTGTATGGTGCCCAATGGTTGCACTAATGTCCACAGCTATGATTTAATTTAAAAAATTAAAAAAAAACATAAAAGCAAAACATTCACATGGCCACTTTTCAAAATGGAAGGGCCAATAAAGAAGTTATTAAAAGCGAATCATATTTGATTAAATTATCATCATGCAGTGTTTAAAATAACATTTGTTCTGTTTATCATTCTCCAGTCTTACTGCATCAGTAAAGAATTTGCCTTTAAAGACCAGAAAAACAACATGGAGATGAAGCCCAGTGTCCCCACCAAACAAAGGCTGGATCCTTGATTGTTTTTCACAGATTCTTGTTTGTTTCTTTTTTGAATGTCTCATAAATATTTCATTGAAAACTGGACACCCTGAGTATTATAAAGTGGAACTCTGGAAACCAGATTCTCCTGCTCTCCAGAGTTTGTCTCTATCAGCTATTTCAGGTTGTCATTATTTGTTTGCTTAGTTACTTTTCTGAACGACTTTTTTTGTTGTTGTTGGGGATTCATTCAGGGTACACAGAACCAGGTTACATTGATTGCTTTTGTTAGAAAAGGACCCTTTTATAATTGTGTCCCACCACAAAAGGCATACCATTCCCTCCCTCCTTCCCTTTGTCAGCTCTCCCCCCATTCCCACCATGTACTAGGACATTAATAGTCCTCATATCAGAATTGAATACCTAAGATTCTTGTTTCTCCATTCTAATGATCCTTTACTAAGAATAATGTATTCCACATCCATCCAGGTTAATACAAAAGATAATAAGTCTCCATCTTTTTCAGTGGCTGAATAGTATTCCATGGTATACATATACCACAGTTTGTTAATCTATTCCTGGATTGGTGGGAATTTATGCTATTTCCACATTTTGACAATTGCAAATTGAGCTGCAATGAAAAGTCTAGTGCAAGTGTCCATGTGGTAGAAGGATTTTTTTATTCTGGGTAGATGCCCAGCAATGGGATTACAGGATGAAATGGGAGGTCTAGCTTGAGTTCTTTGAGGGTTCTCCATACTTCCATCCAAAAAGATTGTATTAGTTTACAGTCCCACCAGCAGTGTAAAAGTGTTCCCTTCTCTCCACATCCACACAAGCATCTGCAGTTTTGAGACTGTGATGAGGGCCATTCTTTTGCATTTCTCTAATGGAAGAAGAATATTAGGGATGATGAGTATTTTTTCATATGTTTGTTAGCCATTCGTCTGTCTTCTGTAGAGAGATTCTATATATCTATCTTGCCCAGTGATATAAGGGATTGTTGGCTCTTTTTGTATTTGTTAATTTGAGTTCATTGTAGATCTTAGTTATCAAGCTTTTGTCTGATTCAAAATATGCAAATAGGGAGGCAGAGCCTAATGGTGAACAGGGAGGACGATTAGTTCAGCTCTCCTGGAATAACTAACTAGTGAGAGTGAGTGGGCTAGATCATTCCCTGCATGGAATATTGGTGTGGAGTAGCAGTTTGGGGTGTGCATCAAGGTGGTGGTTTGCTGGACTTGGAGTATAATCCACAGCTGCAGAGACTGCCAGGCAAAGGTTCTGCCCAGCAGCAGCAGCAGCAACCAGCTCCACCACAGAAGATTGCAGTTCCCAGTTTGTGGGGAAACTAGGTATTATGTGGAAAGATTGCTGAAGTGTGAACTCCCAAGCGGAATTAGGCAGCCAGAGTGTGGTGCTACCTGGTACAGCACCATGGTAGATAGGCGGTGGGAGAGACACTTAGAATGGAAAGATCCCGGATAGGAAGAGGCCATTGTTTTGGAATTTGGGAGGTGGCCGGTGCCACAGGTACCTTTCCAGGCAGGCCAGGTGCAGTGATTTGAGTCTCACCTGCAGACAGTCGTCCTACACTGGGAACTGACCCAGGACATCCCGCACTTCATGGGAATTGTTGCAGAGAGAATTTGCAAAACCTGCCTGTGAAGATTTTTTGAGATTGATGGAAGCAGCAGTTCAGCAGGGTCTGGGCGCCAAGCGGGTAATCAGGCAAGCACCAAGAACATTTAAGCTGTGAGACAAGTATAAGCCTGGGAACCACTCTCAGCGCCACCTGGTGTCCAAAAAGTATATTGCAACATAAATATATCCCTACTAAAGTTGATCCCTAAGGAATATATGTAGTCATGTATGTATATATAAATGTATATATATATATAACTTTGTTGCCTTTTTTCTTTCTTTGCTCTTTATTTTTGCTATTTTTTCTTCTTTCTTTCCTGCAGGAGTTATTGTTAAAAAATTTTTAATTATCATTATTTGTTTGTTTTTCCCTGCTTCACCCCCCACCTTTTTTTTGACAGAGTCTCACTATGTCACCCTCAGTGGAGTGCTGTGGTGTTGAAGCTCATGGCAACCTCTAACTCTCTTGGGCTGATCACTTCTCTTGCTTCAGTCTCCCAGATGGCTGGGGCTGCAGGTGCCCACCACAGTACCTGGCTGTTTTTTGGTTGTGGTTGTCATTGATGTTTGGAGAGCCCTGGGTGGGGTTGAGCCTGCCAGCTCTGGTGTGTGTGGTTGGTGCCCTTGCCACTGGACTAAGGGCGCTGAGCTGTCCTCTTCCTCTTATGGCTTCTGAGAGTGCTTATATCAGGCTATTCGAGTATTGTGTGTGTGTGTGTGTGTGTGTGTGTTTGATTGTTTGTGTGTCTGGTTTTTTTGTTTGTTTGCTCATTTTGTTTCAATGTGCCTTGTGTTCTGCTAAAACCTCATGTTGACTCTTTTCCCTAACTCCAATTTTTACATGTAAGAAGAGCAAAGAGGAGTGGGTGATGATAGCCAACTGAAGCCAACTTTCAACAGAAGCCCCCATCCAGAGGGAGAGATAACAGCCAGAAAGAATGGTTTATGAAGTGAGTATATGATGCCCCATAATCATATCATTGTATACAGTTATGATTTAATAAAAAAAAAAATAAAAATTCCAAAAAAAAAAAAAAAACTTAAGGGTGGGAGCCAAGGTGAGAGAAGAGATTCATAATTGCACATCTTCTCTGCTGAGGCAAGCTGCAACTCCAAAGAAACAAATTTCAGGTACAGAACCCACCCCAAAGAGGTCATGTGTCTGTCCCCTCCTTCAAAAGAGTCACTTGCTTGCTTGCTTGCTTTGAGATCTCTACTAGTGAGCAGTGAATCTGAAGTCCTCTTCTCTCATTCCCCGGGAGCCAATAGCTGGAAGCTGGGACTCCTACTCCAGAGAGTCCATGCTGTGAGCCTGGGCATTCTCCTGTCGGGCATGAAGGTTGAAAAAATATTTTCCCTGCCACCTTGAACTCCAAGTTCACCCTTCCCCCTGGCCTGGTGGTTTAGAAGACCAACACCTGCAGAGAAGAGAACATTCACTGTTCTTTGTTAAGACTGGGCATTGCAGAGTCTGAGGTAGCACAGCTACACTGTAACTGTGAATCTGGTAACAGTGCAGAAAGGCACAGTGGGGAAAGTGTCTGGCTTGGGTCTGAGAAAGAGTAACTCAGCAGTGGGCGGAGGCTTGGGTCTCTGCACAATGGGGGGAGGCTTTGGAACTGCTGAGGTGTGGGAACCTGAGTGTAGATACCTCCCACCTAACAGCAGCATTAATAGAGCAATCCCGCCAGGGTGAAATTTCAGAGAGACACCTCCCCAATTCTGTGGACTGCCAGAGGGAGCTAGATCTCAAATTGCAGGGATACCAGAGGAGCAGAGCAGCAGCGGCAGAGGCATGACCTCTGAGGGTGAAAAACATTTGCTGCTTTGTTAACCTCTGGTTTGGAACAAGGTCAGGTGGAACACTCCCCAGTTTCCATTGAGCATTGAGGTAATCAGATTTCAACTCCCCCAGCCAGCTGGTGGCAAAGTGTGATTCCTTGGCTGATGAGGCATTGACTTCCCTGACTCTGGCAGGCCCAAACCCCTGGTGCATTTGGTCATTGGAGAAAACTGGGCCATATCCCCATGAGGTTACCAGTGCCTGGGTGTGATGGAGGTGCAAGTTGGGGAAGGAGGCACCAGCCTCCGTGGACAATTTTTCTGGGCAGGTCTTCTGACTCCACAGAACACCGGAGTGAGTTACACCTGAGCTACCAGTGGACCCCCACTGCCTAGATGTTGAAGACCTTTTGACCTCTCCCACCTGATCAGTGTTTGTATTGACAGGGACAATTGTTTTGGAACTCTTGACCTGGGCCGATCACCCAGGGACCCACCAAGGTTGTACCTTGGTTGTGTTGTTGGGGGAGTGTGGGATTCTCCTCTTCCAGTTGTCACCTGTGGGTGTTGTCTTAGTTGCTTATATATCTCCACAGCTGAAATTTCAGCCCAAAGCCACAGATTCGCTAGGATTTGACAGAAACTAGCTGAATACTGATCAGAACCCTCTAGCTCCACCACACCAAGCAAGTCCCCAGAGTTTCAGGCTGTAATACTGAATGGGATCTTCATAAAGCTCTAGGGTAAAAGCCATAATCATCAGTTCCAGTTCTTTGGTAAAGAGATGGTTAATTACAACTCCAGGAGCCCTCAATTCAATTTCACCTTACCAGCTTCTCTACCCAAATGGTGAAAAATAATCATGGAGCAGAATCAGCGGAAAAACTCTGGCAACATGAATAATCAGGATAGATCAACTCCCCCAGGAAATGATAAAACAGACACACCAGATGATCTAATTCATAAACAAATGGCTGAGATGTCAGAAATCGAATTTGGAATTTGGATCGCAAATAAGATTAACAGAATGGAGATAAAGATGGAATTAGAAATTCAAGGACCAATTCAAAAGTTCTCTCAAGAATTCATGAATTCAAAGACTTTGACACATTGAGGCAAGAACTTGCAGCCCTCAAAGATCTGAGAAATGAAATAGAATCCCTCAGTAAAAGAATGGAGCAGGCAGAAGAAAGGATCTCTGACCCTGAAGACAAAGCTTTTGAACACTCACAAACACTCAAAGAGGAAGGGAAGTGGAGAACAAAAACAAATCATTCCCTGAGAGAACTGTGGGACCACTCCAAAAAAGCAAACATTTGCCTTATAGGAATCTCTGAAGGAGAAAAGGATGGTCCAAAAGTCACAGATACTCTACTCCAAGAGATAATTGAGGAGAAATTCCCAAGCATGCTAAGAGATACTGAAATTCTGATAGCAGACAGTTTCAGAACCCCAGCACAACTCAACCCAAATAAAGCATCTTCTGGACACATTGTAATTAACTTTGCCAAAGTTAATATGAAGGAGAAAATCCTGCAAGCAGCCAGATGTAAGAAAACTATAACCTACAAGGGGAAGATTATTAGAATGACTACAGATCTCTTTGCTGAAACTTTTCAAGACAGAAGAGGATTGTCATCGACCTTCAATCTCTTAAAATAAATCAACTTTCAGCCCAGGATCCTGTATCTAGCTAAATTGAGCTTCATGTATGACAGAGAAGGTAAATATTTTAATGACATACACATGTTAAAGAAATCTGTCATAACCAAACCAGCTCTTCAGGATATCCTCAGACCCATCTTCCATAATGATCAGCACAATGCTCTACCACCAAAATAAACTCACTCTGAAATTCATAACCAAAAGCCAATTTCCATAGTGGTAAAAATATTTAAAATATCCACTGGACTTTTGAAAAACTTGACAACCAAACTATTACCAGGCTTATCAATACTCTCAATTGATGTGAACATCTTAATTGTCCTCTTAGGAGGCACAGGTTAGACAAGATACAAAAACTCAGGCCAGATATCTGCTGATACAAGAATCTCATTTTACCTTAAGAGATAAGTATAGACTCAGGGTGAAGGGATGGACATCTGTAATCCAGGCAAATGGAAACCAGAAAAAATCAGGGGTGGAAATTTTATTTGCAGATACATTGGACTTTAAACCAACAAAAGTAAGGAAAGACAAGGATGGTCACTTCATATTTGTTAAGGGAAACACTTAACATGATGAGATGTCAATTATTAGCATTTATGCACCCAACAAGAATGCTGTACAATTTCTAAGGGTGACCCTAACAGACACAAGGAATTTAATATCTTCCAGCACCATAATAGTTGGAGATTTTAACACCCCTTAGGCAGTGTTACATAGATCCTCCAATAAGAAACTAAGCAAAGAAATTTTGGACTTAAACGTCACCATACTACAATTGAATTTAACAGACATCTACAGAATATTTCATCCTAACAAAACTGAGTACACATTCTTCTCATCAGCCCATGGAACATCCTCCAAAATTGATCACATCTTAGGTCACAAGTCTAACCTCAGCGAATTTAAAAGTATTGCAATTATTCCTTGTATTTTCTCAGATCATCATGCAATAAAAGTTGAGCTCACTAATAACAGGTATCTGCATACTCATACAAAGTCATGGAAACTAAATAACCTTATGCTGAATGATAGCTGCATCATAGATGAGATTAAGAAGGAAATTGTCAAATTTGGGAAACAAAATAATAATGAAGACACAAACTATCAGAACCTGTGGGATACTGCAAATGTAGTCCTTAGAGGGAAATTTATAGTGTTGCAAGCCTTACTCAAGAGAACAGAAAGAGAGGAAGTCAATGACTTAATGGGACATCTTAAAAGAAAGAACATTCCAACCCCAAACCCAGAAGAAGAAATGAAATGACTGAAATTAGAGCAGAATTAAATGAAAATTGAAAACAAAAGAATCATTTAAAAGATCAATGAATCAAAAAGTTGTTGTTTTAAAAAATTCAACAAAATTGATAAACCTTTGGCCAACCTAGCCAAAAATATAAAATCAAAGTCCCTAGTATCATCAATCAGAAATGACAAAGGTGAAATAACAACAGATACCTCAGAAATCCAAAGAATCCTTCATGAATACTATAAAAACTTTATTCTCAGAAATATGAAAATCTGAAAGCAATCGACCAATACTCAGAAGCACACCAACTTCCTAGAATTAATCAGAAAGAATTGGAAATGCTGAACAGACCTATATCAAGTACTGAAATAGAATCAACTATGCAAAATCTCCCAACAAAGAAGAGTCTGGGACCAGATGGCTTCACATCAGAATTCTACCAATCCTTTAAAGAGAAACTAGTACTTATATTACTTAACCTTTTCCAAAATATCAAAAAAGAAGGAATACTTCCCAACACATTCTATAAAGCAAATATCACCCTGATCCCCAAACCAGGAAAAGACCAAACAAGAAAAGAAAATTGTAGACCAATATCTTTAATGAACATAGACGCAAAATATTCAATAAGATCCTAGCAAACAGAATCCAGCAACATATCAAACGAATTATATAGCATGACCAAGTGGGTTTCATCCCAGGCTCTCAATGTTGTTTCAATATACATAAAACTATAAATATAATACATCACATAAGCAAACAAAAAACAAAGATCATATGATTCTCTCAATAGATGCAGAAAAAGCTTTTGACAACATCCAGCATCCTTTCATGATGAGAACACTTAAGAAAATAGGTATAGATGGGACATTTCTTAAACTGATAGAGTCCATCTACAGCAAACCTATGGCCAATATCATATTGAATGCAGTAAAATTGAAAATATTTTCACTCAGATCATGAACCAGGCAAGGTTGCCCATTGTCTCCACTGCTTTTTAACATTGTCATGGAAGTCTTAGCCACTGCAATCAGGCAAGAGAAGGTGATCAAGGGTATACAAATAGGGTCAGAGGAGACTAAACTTTCACTCTTCACAAATGATATGATTTTACACCTGGAAAACCCCAGGAATTCAAATACCAAACTCTTAGAAGTGATCAAGGAATATAGTAGCATCTCAGGATACAAAGTCAATATTCACAAATCTGTAGCTGTTATACTTACCAATAATAGTCAAGCTAAAATAATAGTCAAGGACTCTATTCTCTTTACAGTTGTGCCAAAGAGAATGAAATATTTGGGAATTTTCCTAATAAAGAAAGGTGAAAGATTGCTATAAAGAGAATTATGAAACTCTGAGAAAAGAAATAGCTGAAGTCATTAACAAATGGGAAAACATACCATGTTCATGGCTGGGAAGAACCAACATTCTTAAAAATGTCCGTATTACCCAAAGCAATCTACAAATTTAATGCAACCCCTATCAAAGCACCACCATCATACTTTAAAGATCTGGAAAAAGTAGTACTTTGTTTTATATGGAACCATAAAAAATCTTGAATAGCCAAGACATTGCTCAAAAATAAAAAAAAAAATAAAAAATAGGAGGAATCATGCTACCTAACTTCAAACCATGCTATAAATCTATAGTGGTCAAAACAGCATGGTATTAGCACAAAAATAGAGCAGTAGACGTATGGAACAGAATTGAGAACAAAGAAATGTACCCAGACACTTATCATCATTTGATCTTTGATAAGCCAATCAAAAATATAAATTTGGAGAAAGTTTCCCTATTTAACAAATGGTACTGGGAGAATTGGCTGTCAGCTTGTAGAAGACTGAAACTGGACCCACATCTTTCACCAAAATTGACTCACTGGACAAAAGCTTTAAACTTAAGACATGAAACTATAAAGATCCTTGGATAGAGTGCAGGGAAAACAATTGAAGAAATTGGCCTGGGAGAATACTTTATGAGGAGGACCCCCCAGGCTATTGAAGCAACACCAAAAATATATTACTTGGATCTGATCAAACTAAAAATCTTCTGCACAGCCAAGAACACAGTAAGTAAAGCAAGCAGGCAGCCCTCAGAATGAGAGAGGATATTTGTAGGTTATGCCTCTGAAAAAGGTTTGATAACCAGAATCCATGGAGAACTCAAACTTATTAATAAAAAAGAGCAAGTAATCCCATTTCATTGTGGGCAAGGGACTTGAACAAAAGCTTCTCTGAAGAAGATAGGCCCATGGCCTATAGACACATGAAAAAATGCTCATCATCTTTAACCATCAGAGAAACGCAAAGCAAAACCACTTTGAGATATCATCTAACTCCAGTAAGAGTGGATCACATAACAAAATTCCAAAACTACAGATGTTGGCTTGGATGTAGAGAAAAGGGAACACTTCTACACTGCTGGTGCGAGTGCAAGCTAATATGTCCCTTTTGGAAAGAAGTATGGAGAATACTCAGGGATCTAAAAGTAGACCTGCCACTTGATCCTGCAATTCCAATACTAGATGTATGTCCAAAAGACCAAAAATCATTTTATAACAAAGATATTTGCACCAGATTGTTCGTATTGGCAAGTCCTGGAAGAAGCCCAAGTGCCCATCGACCCATGAATGTATGAAAAAATTGTGGTACATGTATACCATGGAATATTATGCAGCCTTAAAAAAAGATGGAGACATTACTTCTTTTATGTTTATATGGAAGGAGCTGAAATATATTCTATTTAGTAAAGTATCTCAAGAATGGAAGAAAAAATATCCAATGTACTCAGTACTATTATGAAACCAATTTACAATCACTCACACATTCATATGAAGAATAGATCACAACTATGGCCTAGGATGAAGGAGGGAGGAGGGGGGCAGGATGGGAAGGGGGAAGTCAGATTGAGGAGGGTAAATGGTGGGATCACACCAAAGATGCGTAATTCAAGGGTACATGTTGGACCTATTAGTATAAAGTATAAATGTCTTAACACAATAATTAAGTAAATGAGACAAGGTATATATTAACTAATGTGATGTAATTGCTCCTAATTCTATATGAAATCAGCACATTGTACTCATAAATGCATTAATGTATACCTGATCTATGTGATAAATCATAATAATAAATCATAAATCTATTATGATTTATTAATAAAAATATGCAAATGTTCTTTCCCAATGTGTAGGTTTTATGTTTGCTTTGGTTGTTGCCTTAGCTGTACAAAAGCTTTTCAGTTTCAGTAAGCCTCATTGTTTATCTTTATTGTTGCAATTGCCATGGAAGTCTTCTTCATGAAGTCTTTCCCAGGCTGATTGGCTTCCAGTGTTTTCCCCACAGTCTCTTCGAGGATTTAATTGTTTCATGCCTTATATTTAGGGCTTTTATTCATCTTGAATCAATTTTTGTTAGTGGAGAAAGGTGCATGTCCAGTTTCAGTCTTGTACATGTGGATATCCAGTTCTCCCAGCACCATTTATTGAATAAGGATCCTTTCCCCCAGTGTATATTCTTGTTTAATTTATCAAGACTAGATGGCTATAAGATGTTTATTTCATCTCCTGGTTTTCTATTCTGTTCCCAATGTCTATGTATCTATTTGTGTGCCAATACCATGCTGTTATGATTACTATGGCCCTGTAGTACAGCCTAAATTCTGGTAGGCTGATGCCCCCTGCTTTGTTATTATTACTAAGAATTGCCTTGGCTATACAGGATTTTTTCTGATTCCGTACAAAATGAATAATTATTTTTTCTAAGTCATGAACATATGATGTTAGTATTCTAACAATGTTGATTCTTCTCAGCCATGAGCATGGTGTGTTCTTCCATATGTTAATATTGTCTGCTATTTTTTTTTCTTAGGGATTTGTAGTTTTCTTTATAAAGGTCCTTCACCTCTTTGGTGAGGTATATTCCTAGGTATTTCATTTTCTTGAAGCTACTGAGAAGGGTATTGTGTCCTTGATTCCCTTCTTGTCTTGGCTGTTCTTGGTATATACAAAGGCTAATGACTTGTGGACATTGATTTTATATCCTGAGACATTAGTGTATTTTTGATTACTTCCAGGAGTCTTGTGGTGGAGTTTTTGGGGTTCTCTAAGTATAAGATCACATCACTGTCAAAGAGGGAGAGTTTCACTTCCTATGCCCCCATTTAGATGCCTTTATTTCCTTCTCTTGCCTAATTGTGTTGGCTAGAACTTCCAGCAATATGTCGAATAGTAGTGGCAATAGAGGACAACTTGTCTGGTTCAAGTTCTAAGTAGAAAAGCTTTCAGCTTTACTACATTCAGTAAAATACTAGCTGGGGGTTTGTCATAGGTGGCTTCAATCAGTTTAAGAAATGCGCCACCTGTGCCTATATTCTTTAGTGTTCTAATTAGAAAAGGGTGCTAGATTTTATCAAATGCTTTCTCTGAATCTATTGACAGGATCATATTGTCTTTGTTTTTGCTCCTGTTGACATGGTGAATTATGTTCATGAATTTATGTATGTTAAACCAGTCCTGCATTCCTGGGATAAATTCTACTTCATCGTGATGTATGACCTTTTTAATGATAAGCCATAATGTATTGGCTAGGTTTTTTTTGAGAATTTTTTTTTTTTTTTTTTTTTGGTAGAGACAGAGTCTCACTTTATGGCCCTCAGTAGAGTGCCATGGCATCACACAGCTCACAGCAACCTCCAACTCCTGGGCTTAAGCGATTCTCTTGCCTCAGCCTCCTGAGTAGCTGGGACTACAGGTGCCCGCCACAACGCCCGGCTATTTTTTGGTTGCAGTTCAGCCGGGGCCAGGTTTGAACCCGCCACCCTCGGTATATGGGGCCGGTGCCTTACCGACTGAGCCACAGGCGCCGCCCTTTTTTGAGAATTTTTGCATCTATATTCATTAGTGAAATTGGTCTGTAGTTCCCCTTTTTAGTTGGGTCTTTTCTTGGTATTGGTATCAGGGTGATGTTTGCTTCATAGAACATGTTTGGGAAGATTCCTTTCTCAATTTTTTGAAATAATTTCTGCAGTATGGGTATAAGCTCTTCTTATAAGCTCTGAGGGTTTGATATAATTCTGGTGTGAAGCCATCTGGACCAACGTATTTTTTTGTGGGGGAGATTTTCTATTGTTTCTTTGATCTCAGTGCTTGAAATTGGTCTGTTTAGAAGGTCTATTGCAACTTGATTAAATCTAGGGGGGTGTGTGATTCCAAGTATTGATCCATTTCCTCTACATCATCAAGATTTCTGGGCATAGTTTCTTGTAGTATTCAGAGATTTCTTGCATCTCTGTGGCATCTGTTGTTATTTCTCCCTTTATCATTTCTGATTGAGGTAAATAGAGATTTTACTTTTTGTTTCTAGTAAGTCTGGCCAAGGGTTAATCTATTTTATTTACTTTTTTTAAAAACTGACTTTTTGTTTCATTAATTTTCTGAATAATTTGTTTTGTTTTCTATTTCATTAACCTCTGATTTAATTTTGGCTATTTCTTTTCTTTTGTTTGGTTTAGGGTTAGATTGTTCTTCTTTTTCCAATTCCATAAGGTGATTTGTGAGTGTGCTGATGCATTCACTTTCTGTTTTTCAAAGGTAGGCATCTAGTGTGATGAATTTCCCTTTCAGGACTGCTTTTGCTGTATCCCACAGGTTTTGGTAACTTGTGTCTTCATTGTTGTTGTGTTTGAGGAAATTACAAATTCCTCTTTAATCTCTTCCTGAACCCAGCTATCATTCAATATTAAGGTTGTTCAGTTTCCACGACTGTGTGTGGGGATGAACAATTTTGTTGGAATTGAGCTTAACCATTATGGCCTTGTGGTGTGAGATGAGACATGGTATAATTTCTATTCCTTTTATTTTGCTGGGGCTTGATTTGTATCCTAGGATGTGATCTATTTTGGAGTATGTGCCATGAACTGATGAGAAAAAAGTATATTCTTTTACTTTGGGATGGTGTGTTCTGTATATGTCTATCAATCCCATTTGTTCTAGGCTCACGTTTAAGTCCATTGTATCCTTGTTTAGTTTCAGTTTAGAGGATCTGTCCAGTTCTGTCTAAGGGGTGTTGATGTTCCTAACTATTAAGGAGTTATGGGATATCATGTTGATCAGACCCCTCAAGGTCTGTTTCATAAATCTGGGAGCATTTTAATTAGATGTGTAAATATTTAGAATTGAGATGTCTTCTTGTCTTATTGTTTTTTTTGACTAGTATGAAGTGTCCATATTTGTCTTTCTTAACTAAAGTTGCTTTGAATCTGATTGTATCTGAGAATAAGATTGCAACCTCTCCTTTCTTCTGATTACCATTTCCTTGACACACTGTTTTTCTATCCCTAAACCCTGAGTCTTGATTTTTCCTTCGGGTCTAGGTGTGTTTCCTGGAGACAACATATGAATGGCTTATGTTTTTTCATCCAATCACCTGGCCTGTGCCTCTTCAGCAGGAAATTTAATCCACTGATGTTTATTAAAATTATCAATAAGTGTTGTAGAATTCTGTTTATCTTATTTTGAGGTAGTTAGTTGTGTAGTTTTATCCTTTGTGCCATTGTGGAAGATAAATCTGGCCTTTGACTCCTAGATGCTTACTTTGGTGGTGGTTCATTGTAGTGTTCACTATTGAGAATAGGTGTAAGTATTTTCTGTAGAGCTGGTCTTATTGTGACATATTTCCTCAGTGCTTGTATATCTGCAAACAATTTGATTTCTCCCTCAATTTTGAAGCTAAGTTTTGTGGGATACAGGATTCTAGGCTGAAAAAAAAATTTTTAAGGATGTTGAAGGTGGATGACTTTGCTCTTCTGGCTTGGAAAGTTTCAGTTCAAAAGTCTTCAGTTTGGCTCAATGCCCCTAGTAGCATAGTGGTTATGAACCACAAAGGGTGGTGGGTTCAAATCTGGCCCAGGCCACCTAAAAACAACAATGACAACTGCAACAAAAAACAGCTGGTCGTTTTGGTGAGCACCTGTGGTCCTGGATGCTTGGGAGGCTGAGGCAAAAGAATCACTTAAGTCCCAGGGTTTGAGGTTGCTGTGAGCTGTGATGCCACAGCACTCTACCAAGGGGTGACATAGTGAGACTCTGTCTCAACAACAACAAAAAATAAATAAATAAATAAATAAATAAATAAATAAATAAATAAAGGAAAAGTCTGCTGTCAACCTAATGATTCTGCCCTTGTAGGTCAATTGGTGCTTATTCCTAGCTACTTGCAGGATTCTCTCCTTCATTTTTACTTTGGACAGGTTCATTACAATGTGTCTTGGAGAGGCTCTATTAGAGTTGAGATGACCCAGGGTTCAATATCCATCGGAAAGGAGTGTGTCAAGATTTTTAGTAAAACTTGGGAAGTTTTAGTTTATGATAGTCTCCAGTAGGGCTTTGATACCTTTGAGACAATCTTCTTCCCCGTCAGAGATTGCTATTATCCATATGTTTGAACACCTCATGGCATCTTGTAGCTCTCTAAGCACCTGCTCTTCTTTCTCTCTCTTATTTTCTGACTCTTTTACCACCTGTGTTAATTCAAATACTCTATCCTCTAACTTGGATGTTCTTTATTCTCCATGATCTAATCTCTTTCGATACATTCTACTGCTTCTTTACATTCCCTGATTGTCTCCTTCATTTCTTTAACCACATCCATATCTTTTCTATTCTCTACATAGCTCTTGTGTGACTTCTGGTTTTGTCTTTACATTTTCTCTTCCAATTACTTTATTGTCTTAATCATCCATATTTTAAGTTCCCTTTCTGTCAAATCCATTAATTCTTTATAGGAGGAATCTTCTTTATAAATTGCCTCTCGTCCCTTGCAGGAGTTGCTCTAATTTGGTTATTCCTGGTGCCTGAATTTTTCTTTTGGTTCCTCCTCATGTATGCTTTCTTCTTGTTCACTTCCTTGTGCATCTTTTTCCTTCTCACTCCCTCCTTTTCTTCAAGTTACCTTGGCTCAGAGTTTAGGTGATGAAGAGGCCTTTTGCTATGGGGTGAGAAGGTGAAGAAGGGTTAGAGCAAAGAAGGAGAAGCAAGAGGAAAGGAGAAAAAAAAGACGAAGAAAGGATGGGAAGAGTAGGAGAAAAGCAAAAGACAGAAAAAGAAGAGAAATAAAAGCAAAGCGGGGAGTAAGGGACACTAAGAGAAGAAACTTGAAGAACAGATGAGAGGAAGGACAGGAAAGGAGGATGAGAGTGATAGAAGAAATGTTATTGTTCAGCACAGTGTTAAGGCCACGCCTATAGCTCAAGGGTTATGAGGAGCTGAGCTGGGTGGGTTCCTCTAAATCAGGCACTCCTTACTTGTCTGTACACAGCCAGAGTCTTCCTCTGCCAAAAATAAGAAGAGAAGTAAAAAAGCAAACACAAAAACCAAGAAGGAAAAATTGAGTAAGGATTAAAAAAAAAAAAAAAAAGGAAGAAAAATAGAAAAGCTCAGCAGTGTGATCTTCCTGCTATTTTCTTCCTGGTGCCAACAGTATAAAGTTCTCCTGGCCTCCTTGAGCCAGGCTACTGCTGCAGTCTACCTCCCAAACCACCAATGTGTCACACCCATCCTCAGCAAAGAAAGGGTGGAAAAAGAAAGAAAAGAAAAGAAAAAAGAAGATAGATAGATGAAAATTAAACATACCATTAAATCAAATTAAGGATAGTGTGGGAAGAGGGATGAAGCAAGAAAGAAAAAAGGCAACAAACTAAGAAAAAAAGAAAGAAAAAAACAAGAAACGGTGGGGGGAATATCTTAGCTGATGGTGAAGCACTTTATGTGGGAGACATGAAATGAGTAGAAGAGTCTCTATCAACTGAGAGAATGCAGAAGAGTGTACTAGGGTGAGAGAATAATTCAAGCTAAAATTTTGTTCCTGGTGGTTGCCCATTCACTTCAGCACTCAGCCCCCATGGATCTGGGATTCCACAGTTCTCAACAATCCTGCAGAGACAGGTCTAACAGATTTCCCCTACAACTATTCCCATGGAGAGTGGGAGTCCCTGGGCCTGTCCTGAGTGAAGGTCAACTCCCCTCAGGCGGAACTCAGACTGCCTGCCTTAAGCCCCCAGCAAGAGGCGCACTTACACAGACTTCTGGTGCCCTTTACCACAATGGCATCTCCGTGACTGGGAACTTTCCCCATATGGATGTTTCACCTGCTGCCAAATTGCAGTAGGACCGCTCCAGACAGCATCCCAAACTGGCCTCTAAATTCCACTCAAGAATGCTCACTTCTCCAGTCTTTTCAGAGTCCCAGAGCCTGACACAGTAGAGGTCCGCTCCCCACAGGCAGAACTTAGACTGCAGCGCCTTAGGACCCCAGCAAGAGGCCCAGTTATACAAGTTACTGGCGCCCTTTACCACAATGGCTTTGCCCTATCCAGGAACTTTCCCCCTATGGATGCTTTACTGGTTGCCAGAGTCACTCCAAACAGCACCCCAATCTGGTCACCAGATTCCGCTCCAGAGAGGACCCTTCTCCAATCTTTCCACTCGATGTCTAGCTTCCTCAAAGAACCAAAAACTGCCAGAGGTTTCTTCTGGGACCTCCGTGAGGGGCTGGCAGCTGCTGCCAATGCAGCCTGGGGGTGTACAGAAACTTGCCTAAGTGTGTTATTTCACAAATGGATTAATAAAATGTGGTATATGCATCCTGTGTATCACTAGTCAGTCATAAAAACCAATGACAAGTTAGGTATCTTTTCGGACAACCCAGAGGGAACTAGAAACCAATCTTTTAAGGAATCATCTCAGGAATGAAGAAACACATCTCAGGAATGAAGAAAGAAACACATCTACTCAATACCAAATTGGAACTAATCAATCAACACTTAAGTGCACATATGGAAGTAAATTTCAATAAAAATCAAGCTGGAGAGGGGAAAGGAAAGGATGGGTAAATTCACAGCTATTGGATACAGTGCAAATTATCTGGGTGAAAGGCACATTTATGTATATAGCTTTGACTCAGTCTGTGCAAAAACAGTTTGTAAACAAAGTGTGTACTCCCTAAAATTCTGAAAATAAATAAATAAATAAATAAATCATCCTAAAACCCTGGCCTAGGTAACACACAAGGGACCCTTAATGCTAACATTCTAAGACTTTAAATCACCGTAACACAGCAAATCTTGGGTATTCCTCTGGCTTGAGGAGTAACTTGATGATTGACTCTAAGTCAGGTGATTTAAAAACCTGCCTACTTTCTTTCTTTCTTTCTTTTTCTTTTTTTTGCAGCTTTTGGTTGAGGCTGCATTTGAACCTGCCACCTCTGGCATATGGGGCTAGCAACCTACTCCTTTGAGCTACAGGCACCGCCCAGCTGCCTACTTTCTTACAATCCATTCAAGCTGCAGGACAAATCTATGAGGAGAAATTAGGAAGCCGCCATTCAAAGTTAGTTTGGTGGAGGGAGGTGCATGCAGTGTTAATAGTCTCCAGGGTCTATCTGTCCCTCCCATGCTTGAAAAGGCCACAGACATCAATGGGTATGGATGGAGCCAGTTCCAAAGCACAAATTTCCTTAACAAGCCTCAGAGTCTGTGGATTTGGTGGGTCAATGTGGGGTGGGGCGATGAGGATTAATCTAAGAACCTTTTACAGTTCTGGCTTTTACACCTGGTCAGGCCATATTCCTTCTTAAGCCTTCAAGCAGAATAATTTTTTTTTAAAGCCTCAATAATTCTGGGCCTAACCCAAAATTTAGACAAGTTTGCTTGACACCCAAGTCCTCTTAAGAATGGAGTACTGGTCATTCACTAGATTCATCTTCCCATCCTGTCCTATAGAAGAATTTAGAAGAAGATTCCCAAATAAAGAACCACTACATATATATATTTTCCTCTTTACCCCTTGCTTATGTGAGGCAAATCATGTTCCTAGAAATTATTTTTTAAGGAATCTGTCAACAGCAAGATTTCTATTTCTTGTAAAATACATTCCTTTTGTCGAAGTTTTAAGATAAAACCTATTTCTAGGATAAATTGGCTTTTCTGTGTTATTTTACGATAATTAGAAAAAAACAGCAGAATGGAAAAAATTTGAAAAATATTTTAAACTTTAACCTTTAATCTCTGTCTATATATATGTATGTATATATTACATATTATTATAGTACATATTATCTCTTTATATAGAGAGGTATATATATTTATATATATAGAGAGAGGGAGGTATATATTCTCTCTTTCTATATAATATATATTATATATGTAATATACTATAGTATAATATAGTACAATATATTATACTATATATAATATATTGTGTATTTTATATATCGTATATATTATATATAGTATTGTATATATAATATATGTTGTATATATAAAACATATATTATATGGTACATATAATATATATATAATATGTATATACAAAGGAGATACCTTAAAGAACCTAAAGGAGTCTCACTCTGTCACCTTGAGTAGAGTGCCATCGTCTCATAGCTCACAGCAACCTCCAACTCTTGGGCTCAAGCCATCTTCTTGCCTTCGCCTCCCAAGTAGATGGGACTACAGGCACCTGCCATAATGCCCAAATATTTTTAGTAGAGACAGATCTCACTCTAGCTCAGGCTATTTTCTAACCCCTCAGTTCAATCAATCCACCCATCCACCTGCCTCAGTCTCCCAGAATGTTAGGAATACAGATGTGAGCCATGACACCTGGCCTCCATACAATCTTCCATAGAGGTTACACTAGTTTGCAGTCCCACAAATAGTGTATAAGAGTTCCTCTCTCTCCACATCCACACCAGCATTTGTTGTTCTGGGACTTTTTAATAAGAGCCATTATCATTGGAGTTAGGCGATATCTCATTGTGGTTTCGATTTGCATTTCTCTAATGATTAGAGACATTGAGCATTTTTTCATGAGTTTGTTGACCATTAGTAAATCTTCATTTGAAAAGTTGCTATTCATGTCTTTTGCCCACTTTTTAATAGGGTTGTTTGGTTATTTTTGCTTATTTGCTTGAGTTCTCTGTAGATTCTGGTAATTGATAGAATCAAGTGTACCTGCCCAAATAAATTTGTCCCATCCAGCCAGGGTCAGGCTCATGACTGCCCAGGAAGGGTCAGACTCCTGTCACTCCCAGGAAATAGGAATGCCGCCAATGCTGGCAGCCCTGACCCTTTAAATCCCTGTCCACCATAGTCCAAGTGTGGATTTCTCCCCGGTCAGGAATCTTACCTCACCTGCACTCTAGGTGGAATAAAGGTCACTTTAACTGCATGAATTGGATTTTCGTTTTCCTTTTGTCTCACACTCGGAATGATTTTATTCTTGGGTCCAGAACCTTTCATATGGTGCCTGTGACTCCCTGGGGTAAAACCCCTTTGTGGGGCTGAAAATACACCCCACTGAACCTGACCAAATGGACCTTTATTCCCACGAGATGAAGAGAACTGGTGTACTCTCTGACCTTACCTAACATTCATCCACTTCATACTAAGGTGATACCTTATCTAAAACCTTTTTCTTCATTTCTTTCCTCTTCCCGGTCCTACTCTACCTCCTCCTCTCCCGCCCTCTTTTCACATTTTTTACATTTTTTTAATAATCTCTTGACTCCTTTTACACACACAGAGGCTGAATTTCCCTCTCTCCCCCTCTTACTTCATGGTGCCCTATTATTAGCCCAGGTACCTCCAGCTGGTTGAGGTAATGTACATATGTACTGCCCTCTTTTGACTGAAGTCATAAGTGGAGAGTCCAGGTAATCTCCTGGTGCCAGCCTTGTTAACCCTACTGTGGGTTTGGATGATTTTCAGTACTTCTGTCCAGTGAACCAGGTTCACTCATCTAGGATCTTCCTGGAGGACTAGATTCAACTGACAACCAAAGCAGAGGGTGCCCTCTCTGGTTGCAGTCTTGATCGTTTTATTGCAGTCTTGTTTTATTGGTCCTTAAATTCCTAAATTCCCCCTATTTTCTGCTCACAGCCTCTTAGTGTTAGCTTTATTCTCATTTACTTTCTTCCTCCAGTTTTTACTATGGGCACCACTCAGTGACAGATTCCCCCTTCTTCACCTCTAAGCTGTCTTCTAACTCACCTGGAATCTCTACGTCTCTACCCTGACCTCAAACCTTAACGTCTCATTTTTCTATGTAATACTACTTGGCCTACGTACAAACTTGGCAATGATTCACATTGGTCTAAACATGGCACCTTTGATATCTCAATTCTCACTGATCTCAAAAATTACTGTCACAAATTGGCCAAATGATTAGAGATTTCTTACATTCATGCATTTGTCACAATCCATAATATTCCTTCCCTGTGTTTGTCCTGTGAACCCTCTCAAATTCTCTTAGCGGGAATACCTCCAAATTTTGCAGACTCATCTGACTCTCCATTGTCTTCTTTCAATCCTGCAGATAACCCCCCCTTGATTTCCTCACTATGAGCAAACTTCCACCCTTCCCTCGCCCCTCCAACTTCCACCCCTCCCTCACTTCTCCAATTTCCCAACACATGGTAAGGAAGAAAGAAAATGTCATTCCTACTCCTTACCAGCAAACTGCCACCCCTTCACCACCTTCTCCAATTCCCCACATTCCTACCCTCTACCGGCAAACTTCCACCCCTCCCCACTTCTCTAATTCCCCAACACGAGGTAAGACACAAAAAATGGTGGATATGGAACAGAAAAAAACGTTCCAGACTCAGCTTCTCCACCCCATACTAGGTCTGGCAACACCTTTAGACCTCCCACTTCCTTATACCTCAAACCTTATACCCCCTCTGAGAGGTTGCAGGAATGGAAGACATTGTCAGAGTTCATGTCCCATTTTCTCTCTCAGACCTCTCCCACATAAATCAAAGATTAGGCTCATTCTCTATGGATCCCACAAAATACTCTCAAGGATTTAGATATCTAACTCAATCATATGATTTAACCTGGAATGATTTATGTCATCCTCATCTCCATTCTAACTTCAGAAGAAAGAGAGAAAGTCTGGACTCAAGCCCAAATTTATGCTGAAGACCTACGAATAAATCAAAGTCTGCCAGAGGGCACTAGGGCTATTTCGCCGGAGGACCCCAATTGGAATTACCAAACTGATGCTGTTGGAATCTGCCTCCGCAACCACATGGTCCAGTGTCTTTTAGAGGGATTAAAGAAAGCAGCCCATAAGGCTGTCAATTATGATACGTTAAAAGAAATTACCCAAAAATAGGATGAAAATCCTGCCCAGTTTTTAGCTCATCTTAACAAAGCTCTCCTGCGATATACTACCCTATTCCTGGAAAGCTAGGAGGGCAGACTCATTGTTAATGCGCATTTTGCCTCTCAGTCTGCACCTGACATCCAGAAAAGACTCAAAAAATCCCCCCAGGGCCCTCAAACCTCTCAGCGAGATCTTATTAACCTGACTTTAAAAGTTTTTAATAATCGTGAAGACATTTTTAAAAAGTAGCGGCTCCCAAAATCCCAGATATTGGCTTCTTCCATTAGACAAAACCCCGCAGTTTCTCAGAATTCTCCAGGGTACTCTAAATAAAATAAGATTTCCCCTAGAACTGTGTTTTAAATGTGGCGGGCCAGTTCACTGGGCAAAACTATGCCCAAAGCCAAACCATCCCCACAAACAGTGTCCACCCTGCAGAAGGCTTCACTGGAAGGTTAACTGGCCAAGTTCTTCTGAGAATTTGGTTCACAGACACTTCCAGAACGAGGTTAAATTCTGTCCAGGTCCTCCTGGGGACCTGGTTTGTGAACACACCCAAAACATGCCTGAATTTCCCAACCTTCTCGGCCTAGCTATTGAAGATTCACGGTTCCCAGAGGATCAGAGTGCCCCCTGGATAATTACAAAATCTAAACTCTAGAGGAATTTACTAGTGGAAGGTAAGCCAATTTCTTTTTTAATAAACATGGGAACAACCTTTTCCACACTGTCATCTTATAAAGGTCCTTAAAAACAGACGGAGATCTCAGTGAAGGGTAGTGATGGTAATGTAATCCACCCCCACCCTACTCCACCTTTATGGTGCACACTTTCTGGACACTGTTTCTCACATTCATTCCTTATTATTCCCTCACGTAATGTTTCCTTACTAGGTAGAGATATTCTCTCAAAATTGCAAGCAACCTGGATGATTCCCTCTGGTCCGCCCCCACCTCTTATTACCCATCCTACTCTTCTCCAAACCCTTCTCAACAACCCCTCCATTCTTTCAATCTGACCTCCCTGTGGATCCTGTTGTAACACTACACACTTTTCCAGATATTTCTCTTTTTCCCTTAACTAATCCTGAAGACACCTGGTTTATCGATAACAGTTCTTTTAAGCCCACAACTCACTCTATTGCCAAGGCAAGTTCTGCTATTGTGTCTTCTTCCCATATTATCACCTCTGTTACTCTGCACCCAGGCACTTCCTTGCAACAAGCAGAACTCTTAACCCTCACTAAAACCTTACAACTTCACCATGCAGCCATATGGCAGGACAAGGGAATCATTACCACCCAAGGCTCCTCTATCATCAATGTCACACTCATTAAAAACCTCTTAAATGGAGCTACACTTCCAAAGGAAATTGCCATTATTTGCTGTAAAGGTCATCACATTATTCCTAGATTTGGTCTCCCCAGCTCTCTTCAGAGTAACAATAGCCAAACTTTTATTAGCCACATCACCTCCCAAATCTCACACTCCCTAGGAATTCAGTTGCGTCTACATGTGCCTCACAGACCCCAATCATCAGGAAAATTAGAACAGGTGAATAGCATCCTTAAACAACATCTCACAAAATTAGTACTCCAAAGCAAACAAGATTAGATTAAGTGACCCCCTCACCTTACTCCGCATTCACACCCCCACAAACCCCACTTCTATAGCCCTTTTCAAATAATGTATGGCAGAACTATTATTCTAGGCCCTAGCCCTCCCCGAGATCCTACCTTAGGAGACTATTTTCCCATCCTCCAGGAAACTAGACAGGAACTTAGAAAAACAATCAATCAGCTTTTACCCCAACCCTCAGCAGAGAAAGTCACAATTGGCAGGGCAACAAGTTATCCTTAAATCTCCCTTGCCCTGCAAGACTTTATCTCCTCATTGTACAGGCCCTCACACGGTTCTTCACAGCATCCTCACAGCTGTTCACCTTGTGGACCCCCAGTTTGGATTTATCTATCCCAAATAAAATTTTGTCCTACAGAAAAACTTCCAATACTGAAGAACTCTCACTAGAAGTTGCAAGTACTGTCCCTTGTCACCTTAAACTCACCAGAATCTCTGAAGAATCCACTCCCTAATAAACGTGTAACATTCCTGCCTGATTTTTTTTTTCCTTTTCTCAGAATACCTGGATACTCTCACATGTTCAAAGTTGGAAAAACCTCCTCTGAAAATCTGTGGCTACAAGGCATCTTCCAAGACTTTCTCCCTGAAGAAACCCAATTTTCTTCTTTCTCCTTTTTCTCCTTTTTTTCCTTCTGGCTACCCCTCCTGTCATTTCTGGCCATACTCCCCTACCCATCAACCTCAACTGATGATAAAGTCACTAATTATAATCCTTCTTATTCTCAGTTACAGATCAGCAATTCTTTGCTTCATCTCTCAATTTATTGAACAGTCACCTGAAAACCGCTTATATTCTCGCCCTACTGGATAACAGCCACCTCAGACTGAAAAAAACAAAGAGTTCCTGTACACACCACTCTCCTCTCCATTTGTTTTCTCCTCCCATTCTTTTTATAGGCATCCCATGAAGCCCCTGTCCCTGCAAGAAGCCATCAAAGAGACACCACGCCCATCACCCTACCTCCCTATAATAAATTGAAGAGGCTGGTATGATCGAATCAAGTGTACTTGCACAAAAAATCTTGTCCCACCCAGGAAGGGTCAGGTTTACGGCCTGCCCAGGCAAGGTCAGGTTCATGGTCACCCAGGAAGGGTCAGACTCCTGTCCCTCCCAGGAAATAGGAATACCACCAATGCTGGCTGCCCTAACTCTTTAAATCCCTGTCTGCCATAGTCCACGTGTGGATTTCTACCTGGTCAGGAATCTCATCCCATCCACACTCTAGGTGGAATGAAGGTAACTTTAACTGTATGAATTTGATCTCCATTTTCCTTTCCTCTTGAGTCCTGGAATGATTTTCTCCTTAGGTCCAGAACCTTTCAGTAATCAGTTATTCATCAGATGTACAGCAAGTGAATATTATTTTCCCATTCTGTGTGGTGTCTACTTGCTCTTTTGATTGTGTCCTTGGCTGAGCAGAAGCTTTTTAATTTTATCAGGTCCCTTTTACTTATTTTTGTTGTTGTAATTGCTTTGGGAATCTTCTTCATGAATTCTTTGCCTCTAGGACAATATCTGTATATTTCCCCAACATTTTCCTCAAGGATTCTTTTTTTTTTTTTTTGGCCGGGGCTGGGTTTGAACCCACCACCTCCGGCATATGGGACTGGCGCATTACTCCTTGAGCCACAGGTGTCACCCTCCTCAAGGATTCTTATAGTTTCCTGCCTTAGGTTTAAGTCTTTCATCCATTGCAAG
Organism: Nycticebus coucang; assembly: GCF_027406575.1. NCBI lineage: Eukaryota > Metazoa > Chordata > Mammalia > Primates > Lorisidae > Nycticebus > Nycticebus coucang. Next base: position 84,733,956 of record NC_069804.1, read on the forward strand.
TTAATTTTTGTGAGTCATGAAAGGTGCAGATACTATTTTGGTCTTTTATGTGTAGCTTTCCAGTTTCCCAAGCACCATTTATTGAACAGGGTTTCTTTCACCCCAGTATATTTCTATATGTTTTGTCAAAAATTAGATGAGAATATGAGGATGAATTCATGTCTGCATTCGCCTTTCTAATCTATGTTCAGGTCTATGTTTCTGTTTTTGTGCTAGCACCATGCTGCTGTCTTGGTTACTATAGCCTTGTAGAATAGCTTGAAATCTGGTAAAGTGATGCCTTCTGTTTGTTCTTACTACATAAGGTTGCCTTGGCTATTTGGAGGTCTTTTCTGGTTCCACATAAAGCATAGAACTTTTTGTACTAGATCTGAAAAAATGGTATTGGCATTTCAGTGGGACTTGCATTGAATCTGTAAATCACTTTGGGTAGTATAGCCATTTTAACAATGCTGATCATGTTAATTAGAGGAGATATTTTAGCCACAGATTTCTTTCTTCTTAATAAAAGTGCAATTCTCCATTAAAGGGTAGTGCTGATAGTGGCAATGAGAGGCCCTGGGCTCAACCCTTTTCTAAAGCAATGTCTCAGAATCTTAGGGTACTGTTTCGCAAGTCTGGGGGTCCTACCCTGAATTCACATACGATTTTTATTATATCTACCAGTGAGCATGGTCATATTTATTTAATATTTTTCTTTAGGTTGACTCACTTCTTTCTTAAATAAGTTCAGCCTCATCCTCTGTAACATCACAGATTTAATACCCTAGCTATATTTCTTCTAATTCATACTAAAAATACATATATAGCTATTAAAATTTAAAATTAATTTCTGCTAATACCTAATGTCTCATGTCCTTATATCACACTTTGAAAAGTAAAGTCATGGAAGAAGCCCAAGTGCCAATCGACCCATGAATGGATTAATAAATTGTGGTATATGTATACTATGGAATACTATGCAGCCATAAAAAATGGAGACTTTACCTCCTTTATGTTTACATGGATGGATGGAGCTGGAAAATATTCTTCTTAGTAAAGTATCTCAGGAATGGGAAAAAAAAGTGTCCAATGTACTCAGTACTACTGTGAAACCAATTTATATAATAACTCACACTTACATATGAAAAACGAAATACAACTTTAGCCTAGGATGAAGGAGGGAAGGGAAGGAAGAGAAATGGGGAGGGGGTAGGAAGGATAGTAGGGGATAGTAGGGGGACCACAACTGTGGAGCACATTGCAATACAAGTTGGTTCTATCATGTGTAGAACACAAATGTCCTAATGCTACAATTGGGTAAATGAGGTTAAAGCTATGCTGATTAGTATGATGTAAGCACTCCAATTTGTACAAATAATCAACACACTGAAATTGACATAAATGTATTTATGATCTATGACAAAAGACTTAATTAAAAATAAATAAATAAATAAATAAAAGAAAAATAATACTCTATGGCATCAAAAAGCACAGTTTGGAGAGAGGAGACAAGATGGCTGACTGAAGCCGGCTTTCCACAGAGGCTCCTGTCCTGTAGGAGACTTAAAGGACAAAAACTCAGCAAGTAACCTGGTGGATTTGAGCTGCACTAAGAGAGAAGGTTGAAGAACACACATCAACCCCGCTGAGGCGAGCTGCGACCACAAGGATACAAACAAAAGGTACAAAATCCATCACCAAGTAGATGGGAGTCCCCTCCCCCATGAGAATGGCTCAGAGTGCCCCACAAACAATCGGGCAGAGTTCAAAGATCCTCCCACTACACTCCACGGGAGAGACCCTCTAAAAACTGGACCTACCTCCCCTACTAGGGTGCCACAGTGGCTTCCTGCCAGGTATAAAACTTTATAAACTGTATATAGTCTCTACCTGGAATTCTGAGCTCCCAGCGCTTCCCTCCACTCACACTGAGGTCTGGAGGCCAGTCCCCCAGGAGTTCAGAGTCTTGGGTGATTTCTCGAGGGGTGTGGATGGGGCCCTGACTGCAGCTGGTCAGTGCCAGCTCTGGGGCATGGGAGTGAGGAGAGGACGGTTGGCAGAGAGGGGACCGCACCGGAGCAGCAGTTCCCTGAGGCACAGTGTGACAGCCATCTTTTGGTGATACTACGGCCAGGCATAAAACTGTGTAAAATTGTGTGTGTTCTCTGTCCACAACCCCAGGTTCCCAGTGCTCCCTGTGCTCCCCTCTACTCTTGCTCCAAGGTCTGGAAGCCTGTACCCCAGGAATCCAGACTCTTGGGTGATTGCTCGAGGGGTGTAGAAAGTGCCGGGCTGCAGCCGGTCGGTGCAGACTCTGGGGCACGGGAGTGGAGAGAGGACGGTTGGCCGGAAGGGAGCTGCACCAGAGCAGCGGTTGCATGAAGCATAAAAGAGCAGCCCTCTTTTACTAGCAATACGGCTCACTACGAATATTCTGAAGCCACACCCCCTGTCTCCCTGGGCAACCAGAGACTCTGAGTATAGGATTTGCCTGAGGCAACTCCAACTTGCAAACCAGAGAAACTCCCAGGGTGGGGCTGACCCAGACGTCTGCTTTACTAAACCTAAGATGCACCTGGCCCTCAGGGGATCGTCAGCCTATAGACAATACAAGAGGCTGACGTATTGTATTTGGAGCTGATTTGGAACTCAATTCAGCTTCTATTATGCAGGGGAACCACAGAGTTGTTCTGTTCTGTTCTGTCAGTAACATTAATCAGGGGCGAGACTGGACCTGAGTGAAAACCCTCCAACCTTCATCAAGCACCTGAGGTTGTCAGGCCTCACCTCCTCCTGCTAGAGAGAGGCAGAGTGCAGTGGCCTGGCAGACTTCCTTGTGATTCAGGCAGGTGCAAACTCCTGGAGTACCAATTCACTACAGGCAACTGGGTCATCCAACTGCAGGGCTATCAGTGACTGGGTGTGACAGTGGTGCAAGGTGGGGAAGGAGGCAGCAACCTTCCCAGACTGATCTATTGGCTGGTTGGCTACTCCTGACTCCACACAGCACTGAAGCAAGCCACATCAGAGTAGTCACCAGACCCCTGTTATCCAGTTCCCAGAGACCTCTTAAACTCTCTCACCTGAGACAGGTGCAGATTGAGACAATTGATTTGGACCTTTTGAGCTGAACCAAGCGCCTGAGGACAAATCAGGTGGTGCCCTGGGGGCACGGTGGTAGGAAGGTTTGATTTTTCTTTTCCAATTGTTTGCCAGTGGACGGCGGGGTGACTTAATTGCTGATATTTCTCCACAGCTGAGACTTCAATGCAGAGTATCTGTTTCACTAGGGTGGAACAGAAACCAGCTGAAAACAAGACAGAACCACTTAGCCCCACCACACCAGACAGGGCCCCAGTTTCTCAGGTCACAACACTGTACAGGCCCTCAACAAAGCCCCAGGAAAAATAAATCAAAGGGAGTAAAACAATCATGGGGCGGAATCAGCGAAAAAACTCTGGTAACATGAATAACCAGAATAGATCACCCCCCCCCCCCACCAAGGAAACATATGGCAGACGTAATTGAAGATCCTATTTATAAACAACTGCCTGAGATGTCAGAAATCGAATTCAGAATTTGGATTGCAGACAAGATTAACAAAGTGGAATTAGGAATTCGAGGATAAATTCAAAAGTTGTCTCAAGAATTTAACAAATTTAAAGACAAAACGACCAAAGACTTAGACACACTGAATCAAGAATTTGCAGCCCTTAAAGATATGAAAAATACAGTAGAATCCCTCAGCAACAGAATGGAGCAAGCAGAAGAAAGGATTTCTGACATTGAAGATAAAGCCTTTGAACGCTACTAAACTCTCAAAGAGGAAGAGAAATAGAGAGCAAAAATGGATCATTCTCTCTGAAAGCTCTGGGATAATTCGAAGAAGGCGAATATCCGAATCATTGGAGTTCCAGAAACAGATGAAGTGGCCTCTGTGCCCAGCGAGGGCATGAAATTATGAAAAAGAATTTTCCAGACATGCCTAGATATTCTGAAATTCAGATAGCAGACAGTTTCAGAAACCCAGCACGACTCAACCCCAATAAGACATCCCCCAGGCATATAATTAACTTGACTAAAGTTAATATGAAGGAGAAAATACTCAAAGCTGCCAGAAAAAAGAAAACCATTACCTTCAAAGGGAAGAATATGAGAATGACTGCAGATCTCTCTGCTGAAACTTCTCAAGCCAGAAGAGGGTGGTCACTGACTTTTAATCTCCTAAAGCAAAATAACTTTCAACCCCCAATCTTGTATCCAGCTAAACTGAGTTTCATTTATCATGGAGAAATTAAATACTTTGATGACATTCGTATGTTGAAGAAATTTGACATAACCAAACCAACTCTTCAGGATATTCTCAGACCTATCCTCCATAATGACCAACCCAATCCTATACCACAAAAGTAAACTCACTCAGGAACTTCGGATCAAACTCCAATTTCCACACTGGCGAAAGGATTAAAAATGCCCACTGGACTTTTGAAAAACTCGATACCCAAAACTTCACCAGACTTATCAATATTCTCTATTAATCTGAACTGCTTAAACTGTCCTCTAAAGAGGCATATGTTAGCTGACTGGATACAAAAACTCGGGCCAGATATTCGTTGCATACAAGAGTCACATCTTAACTTAAAAGACAAATACAGACTCAGGGTGAAAGGATGGTCATCCATATTTCAGGCAAATGATAATCAGAAAAAAGGAAGTGTTGCAATTTTATTTGCAGATACAATAGGCTTTAAACCAACAAAACTAAGGAAGCACAAGAATGGTCACTTCATATTTGTTAAGGGTAATACGCAATATGATGACATCTCAATTATTAATATCTATGCATCCAACCTGAATGCACCTCAATTTATAAGAGAAACTCTAACAGACATGAGCAACTTGATTTCCTCCAGCTCCATAATAGCCGGAGACTTCAACACTCCTTTGGCAGTGTTGGATCGATCCTCCAACAAGAAGCTGAGCAAAGAAATCTTAGATTTAAACCTAACCATCCAACATTTGGATTTAGCAGACATCTACAGAGCATTTCATCCCAACAAAACTGAAAACACATACTTCTCATCATCCCATGGAACTTACTCCAAAATCGATCATATCTTAGGTCTCAAGTCTAACCTCAGTAAATTTAAAGGAATAGAAATTATTCCATGCATTTTCTCAGACCACCATGGAATAAAACTTAAGCTGACTAACAACAGGAATCTGCATACTCATACAAAAACATGGAAGTTAAATAACCTTATCCTGAATGACAGCTGGGTCAGAGATGAGATTAAGAAGGAAATAGCCAACTTTTTGGAACAAAACAACAACGAAGACACGAACTATCAGAACCTCTGGGACACCGCAAAGGCAGTTCTAAGAGGGAAATTTATAGCACTGCAAGCCTTCCTCAAGAGAACGGAAAGAGAGGAAGTTAACAACTTAATGGGACATCTCAAGCACCTGGAAAAGGAAGAACATTCCAACCCCAAACCCAGTAGAAGAAAAGAAATAACCAAAATTAGAGCAGAATTAACTGAAATTGAAAACAAAAGAATAATACAACAAATCAATGAATCAAAAAGCTGGTTTTTCTAAAAGGTCAATAAAATAGATAAACCTTTGGCCAACCTAATCAGGAATAAAAGAGTACAATCTCTAATCTCATCAATCAGAAACAACAATGACAAAATAACAACAGACTCCTCAGAAAACCAAAAAATCCTTAATGAATATTACAAGAAACTGTATTCTCAGAAATATGAAAATGTGAAGGACATTAACCGATACTTGTAAGCACATCACCTTCCAAGACTTATCCAGAATCAAGTGGAAATGTTGAACAGGCCCATATCAAGTTCTGAAATAGCATCAGCCATACAAAACCTCCCTAAAATGAAAAGCCCAGGACCAGATGGTTTCACGTCAGAATTCTACCAAACCTTTAAAGAGGAATTAGTACCTATATTACTCAATCTGTTCCAAAAGGTAGAAAAAGAAGGAAGACTACCCAACACTTTCTATGAAGCAAACATCACCCTGATCCCCAAACCAGGAAAAGACCCAGCAAGAAAATAAAATTATAGACCAATATCACTAATGAATATAGATGCAAAATTATTCAACAAGATCCTAAGAAACAGAATCCAGCAACACATCAAACAAATTATACATCATGACCAAGTCGGTTTTATCCCAGGATCTCAAGGCTGGTTCAATATACGTAAATCTATAAATGTAATCCAGCACATAAACAAATTAAAAAACAAAGACCACATAATTCTCTCAATCGATGCAGAAAAAGCTTTTGATAATACCCAGCATCCCTTCATGATCAGAACACTTAAGAAAATCGGTATAGAAGGGACATTTCTTAAACTGATAAAGACCATCTACAGCAAACCCACAGACAATGTCGTATTGAATGGAGTTAAATTGGAATGATTTCCACTCAGATCAGGAACTAGACAAGGCTGCCCATTGTCTCCATTGCTTTTTAACATTGTAATGGAAGTTTTAGTCACCACAATTAGGGAAGAAAAGGCGATCAAGGGTATCCATATAGGGTCAGAAGAGATCAAACTTTTGCTCTTTGCAGATGATATAATTGTATATCTGGAAAACACTAGGGACTCTACTACAAAACTCTTAGAAGTAATCAAGGAATACAGCAGCGTCTCAGGTTACAAAATCAACATTCATAAATCGGTAGCCTTTATATATACCAACAATAGTCAAGTTGAAAAAACAGTTGAGGACTCCATCCCATTCACAGTAGTGCCAAAGAAGATGAAATATTTGGGAATTTATCTAACAAAGGATGTGAAAGATCTCTATAAAGAGAACTATGAAACTCTAAGAAAAGAAATAGCTGAAAATAATAACAAATGGAAAAACATACCATGCTCATGGCTGGGAAGAATCAACATTGTTAAAATGTCCATACTACCCAAAGCAAAATATAATTTCAACTCAATCCCTATTAAAGCTCCACTGTCATCCTTTAAAGATCTTGAAAAAACAATACTTAGTTTTATATGGAATCAGAAAAAACCTCGAATAGCCAAGACATTACTCAGAAATAAAAAAAAAGCAGGAGGAATTACGCTACCAGACCTCAGACTATACTACAAATCAATAGTGATCAAAACAGCATGGTATTGGCACAAAAACAGAGAAGTAGATGTCTGGAACAGAATAGAGAACCAAGAGATGAATCCAGCTACTTACCATTATTTAATCTTTGACAAGCCAATTAAAAACATTCAGTGGGGAAAAGATTCCCTATTTAACAAATGGTGCTGGGTGAACTGGCTGGCAACCTGTAGAAGACTGAAACTGGACCCACTCCTTTCACCATTAACTAAGATAAACTCTCACTGGATTAAAGATTTAAACTTAAGATATGAAACTATAAAAATATTAGAGGAGAGTGCATGGAAAGCTCTTGAAGAAATCAGTCTGGGGGAGTATTTTATGAGGAGGACCCCTGGCAATTAAAGCAGCTTCAAAAATACACTACTGGGACTTGATCAAACAAAAAGCTTCTGCCCAGCCAAGAACACAGTAAGTAAAGCAAGCAAACAGCCCTCAGAATGGGAGAAGATATTTGCAAGTTATGTCTCCGAGAAAGGTTTAATAACCAGAATCCACAGAGAACTCAAACGCATCAGCAAGAATAGAACAAGGGATCCCATCACAGGCTGGGCAAGGGATTTGAAGAGAAAGTTCTCTGAAGAAGACAGGTGCACGGCCTTCAGACATATGAAAAAATGCTCATCATCTTTAATCATCAGAGAAATGCAAATCAAAACTACTTTGAGATATCATCTAACTCCAGTGAGACTAGCCTATATCACAAAATCCCAAGACCAGAGATGTTGGCGTGGATGTGGAGAAAAGGGAACACCTTTTCACTGTTGGTGGGAATGCAAATTAATACATTCCTTTTGGAAAGAGATATGGAGAACACTTAGAGATCTAAAAATAGATCTGCCATTCAATCCTGTAATCCCTCTACTGGGCATATACCCAGAAGACCAAAAATCACATCATAACAAAGATATTTGTACCAGAATGTTTATTGCAGTCCAATTCATAATTGCTAAGTCATGGAAAAAGCCCAAGTGCCCATTGATCTAGGAATGGATTAATAAATTGTGATATATGTACACCATGGAATATTATGCAGCCTTAAAGAAAGATGGAGACTTTACCTCTTTCATGTTTACATGGATGGAGCTGGAACATATTCTTCTTAGTAAAGTATCTCAAGAATGGAAGAAAAAGTATCCTATGTACTCAGCCCTACAATGAAACTAATTTAGGGTTTTCACATGAAAGCTATAACCCAGTTACAACCTAGGAATAGGGGGAAGGGGGAAAGGGAGGCGAGGGAGATGGGAGGTGGGTAGATGGAAGGGGATTGGTGAGATTACATCAGCAGTGCATCTTAGAATGGTATATGTGAAACTTGGTAAATGTGGAATGTAAGTGTCTTGGCACAGTAACTCAGAGAATGCCAGGAAGGCTATGTTAACCAGTGTGATGAAAGTGTGTCAAACGATCTGTGAAGCTAGTGAATTATGCCCCATGATCATATCAATGTACACAGCTATGATTTAATTAAAAAAAAAGCACAGTTTGGAAAGTACCCATCTTAGTTCCTTTTACTGTCAAGTAAAGGAACTAAGAGACTCAGAAAGAGTAAGGGACTTATCCAAAGTCACCCAGTCAGTGGCAGTGGCAGTGCTGTTACTTAAATCCAAGACTACTGACTCCTAGCTCTTTGATCCTTTCACTGTATCAAATTCCAAGGGCGTTAATAAAACTTTCCATCACCCAGGATTTCCTATAGGAAGAAAGGAAATATTTGTTTACTGAATTGGTAGTGGTATAGAAGCTGTAGATCAAGAGGGCCAAGGCAGATGTAAGGTGGAACGAATTCCCATGTCTCTTTGGGCCAAAGTACTTTTGAGGAACCATCTTTCAAAGGCTGGATTCATTTGCTCATATAGTCAACATGAACTTATAGATCACCTATTATGTACCTGGGGACACAGGAAAAAAAAAATGTAACTTACAATTTAGTGAGTGAAACGTCTAAGGAAACAGCTAGATTAGAGAGCTTTGAGAGCACAGAGGAAGGATTGTCAGGTTGAGGAGGGGAAAGAGAATGGACACAGGTCCCGCCCTACAGTGATTTGATTCGATCCTTCCTGCACAAAATCTGTTGTAGCATTAATTTGACAATATCAACCATTTTATGAGGTCCCTGTAATAAATGGATAGACCCAAAATAATGTATTGGCCAGATCTAAAATAATGTATTGCATGTATTCAACAACAAGCATTTTGTTCAACACATGTTTATTGATCACTTACAATGTGCATGTCACTCTGTAAGTGTGGGAGTAGAGAATGAATGGAGGAGGGGCACAAATTAAATAACATAGAGTTTGAGCCCTTGAAGAACTCCTGCCTTAGAAAAAGAGATAATTACAAAAATACAGGCCCCATGACACAAAGTTTGATTTGCTCTAACTCATACTCTAACCCAGTAGTGGGAGAAAATAGACATCCAGTAAGTGAAATAGTATAATTGAGTGCAAAGCACTGTAAGGGTTCTGAGTAAACATTTATGTAGGGGGCAGAGCAAGATGGTGGACCAGGATTCTTCAGTTGAGCTCTCCTAGTAAGACTGGGGAAAGAAAGAGAACCCAGCCATACCTGGCACAGGGACCTTATCCAGAGTTATACATGGGGTGCACAGTAAGGTGGTGGTGTACAGGAGACTGCATGTTATCCAGAGCAGTGGAGATCTGATATGCTAGGCAAGTGATTGGAAGCCTCCAGGAAGAGATGGACCTCCCATGGAGGTCTGGAAATAGGAGGAACCCTTTCTACAGTTTTCAGTTCTCAGGGGAAGCTGCACATTGAGTGAAAGCTTAGAAGAGTGGGTGGACTCAATCAATATACAGCAGCCAGATTTGAGTGCTGGTTGAAGTGGATTTACCATCAGTTTGGTAGCAGGCAGGATAGGCCTATTGGGAAGGTCCTGACTTCTAGGAGCCACCACTGTGGGACAGTCTGAGAAGCTCATGAGGGTGGGCCCCTTACAAGGGGCCTAAAGCATGGCTGTCTATGCTCTGCCTGCTGGATCAGAACCCCACTCTTGGGACAAGCTCAGTGGCTCCTGCACCCCATGAGAACTGTTGTCAGGGGGCACTGTGAGACCTGCTTCTGAAGTATTCTGGAGAGCCTTATGATCCCAACCCAGCAGGGTTTAAATGCTAAGGAAGCAATCAGGCGATCACTGAGGGCAACTAAGTTGGGAACCATGCCTGAGAGCTAGAGAGAGATTGCCAGCTGTGTTCTCCATCCCTTAAAAATGCCCACAGCGGACGTTGGGAGCAAGATGGCAGCCGAGTAACAGCTTCCTTGCATCTGGGCATGGTGAGTCTGGGGAGATAGGACTCCAGGCATCTCTGGCTGGTGGGATCTGCCTATCATCACCCCTGAAAGGATACAGGGAGTCAGCGAGAGACTTCTGGACGCCAAGAAGAGGACAAAAACAGTGAAAAACCGGCAAGTGGTCGCGTGTGTTCAATCCGTCTAAACCCGCCCGCAACTTCCACAGGCACAAGAACTTAAAGAGCAAGAGGAAGTGAAAGGAAAATTAGGGCAAGGAAACAGATAAAAGAAATCACTCATGAGGAAGAATCAGCAGAAAACTCCAGGCAACATGAAGAACCAGTCCAGAACAACCCCGCCAGGGGACCATGAGGTAGCTACTGCAGATGATTCCACCTATAAAGAAATGTTAGGAATGACAGAAAGGGAATTTAGAATACACAGGTTGAAAACAATGAAAGAAATGATGGAAACAATGAAGGAAACTGCTAATAAAGTGGAAAATAACCAAAAGGAAATTCAAAAACAGAATCAAATAAGAGATGAACGATATGAAGAATATAAAAAGGATATAGCAGAGCTGAAGGAACTGAAACAGTCAATCAGGGAACTTAAAGATGCAATGGAAAGTATCAGCAACAGGTTAGACCATGCAGAAGAAAGAATTTCAGAGGTAGAAGACAAAGTTTTTGAGATAACTCAGATAGTAAAAGAGGCAGAAAAGAAGAGAGAGAAAGCAGAACATTCACTGTCAGAATTATGGGACTTTATGAAGCGTTCCAACATACGAGTTATAGGAATTCCAGAAGGGGAAGAAGAATGCCCCAGAGGAATGGAAGCCATACTAGAGAATATTATAAAAGAAAATTTCCCAAATATCACCAAAGATTCTGACACACTGCTTTCAGAGGGATATCGGACCCCACGTCACCTCAACTCTAACCGAGCTTCTCCAAGACACATTGTGATGAACCTGCCCAAAGTCAAAAGAAAAGATTCTGCAAGCTGCCAGGAGTAAGCACCAGTTGACCTACAGGGGCAAATCCATCAGAGTGACCGCAGACTTCTCTAATGAAACTTTCCAAGCAAGAAGACAATGGTCATCTAACTTTAATCTACTTAAACAGAACAATTTCCAGCCCAGAATTCTGTACCCTGCTAAGCTAAGCTTCAAAATTGACGGAGAAATCAAATCATTTACGGATATACAAACATTGAGGAAATTCGCCATAACAAGACCACCTCTACAGGAAATACTTTAATCTGTTCTGCACACTGACCACCACAATGGATCAGCAGCAAAGTAAGATCTCAGAAATTAAAGGACAGAACCTAACCTCCACACTGATGCAAAAGATAAAACTAAGCAATGGACTCTCACAAAAGAAGATCAATAGAATACTACCACACTTATCAATTATATCAATAAATGTTAATGGCTTCAATTCCCCACTGAAGAGACATAGATTGGCTGACTGGATTAAAAAACACAAGCCATCCATTTGCTGTCTGCAAGAAACACACCTGGCTTCAAAAGACAAATTAAAGCTCCGAGTCAAGGGTTGGAAGACAGTTTTTCAGGCAAATGGATTTCAGAAGAAAAGAGGAGTTGCGATCTTATTTTCAGATACATGTGGATTTAAAGCAACTAAAGTCAAAAAAGACAAAGATGGTCACTTTATATTGGTCAAGGGAAAAATACAACAAGAAGACATTTCAATTCTAAATATCTATGCACCCAATTTAAATGCTCCCAGATTCCTGAAACAGACATTACTCAGTCCGACCAACATGATATCTGATCATACCAGAATAACAAAGGACCTTAACACTCCTCTTACAGAGCTGGACAGATCCTCTAAACAGAAATGAAACAAGGATATAAGAGACTTAAATGAGACCCTAGAACAACTGTGCTTGATAGACACATATAGAACACTCCATCCCAAAGATAAAGAATATACATTCTTCTCATCACCCCATGGAACATTCTCCGAAATTGATCATATCCTGGGAAACAAAACAAATATCAATAGAATCAAAAGAATTGAAATTTTACCTTGTATCTTCTCAGACAATAAGGCACTAAAGGTGGAACTCAACTCTAACAAAAATGCTCGACCCCACCCAAAGGCATGAAAACTAAACAATCTTCTGTTGAATAACAGATGGGTGAAGGAAGAAATAAAACAGGAAATCATTAACTTCCTTGAGCATAACAACAATGAAGACACAAGCTACCAAAACCTGTGGGATACTGCAAAAGCAGTTTTGAGAGGAAAATTCATCGCTTTAGATGCCTACATTCGAAAAACAGAAAGAGAGTCATCAACAATCTCACAAGAGATCTTATGGAATTGGAAAAAGGAGAACAATCTAAGCCTAAACTCAGTAGAACAAAAGAAATATCCAAAATCAAATCAGAGATCAATGAAATTGAAAACAAAAGAATCATTCAGAAAATCAATGAAACAAGGAGTTGGTTTTTTGAAAAAATAAATAAAATAGATCAACCATTAGCCAGACTCACGAGGAATAGAAAAGTAAAATCTCTAGTAACCTCAATCAGAAATGATAAAGGGGAAATAACAACTGATCCCACAGAGATACAAGAGATCATCTCTGAATACTACCAGAAACTCTATGCCCAGAAATTTGACAATGTGAAAGAAATGGATCAATATTTGGAATCACACCCTCTCCCTAGACTTACCCAGGAAGAAATAGAGCTCCTGAACAGACCAATTCCAAGCACTGAGATCAAAGAAACAATAAAAAATCTTCCAACCAAAAAATGCCCTGGTCCAGATGGCTTCACTCCAGAATTCTATCAAACCTTCAAGGAAGAGCTTATTCCTGTACTGCAGAAATTATTCCAAAAAATTGAGGAAGAAGGAATCTTCCCCAACACATTCTATGAAGCAAACATCACCCTGATACCAAAACCAGGAAAAGACCCAAACAAAAAGGAGAATTTCAGACCAATCTCACTCATGAATATAGATGCAAAAATCCTCAACAAATCCTAGCCAATAGATTACAGCTTATCCTCAAAAAAGTCATTCATCATGATCAAGTAGGCTTCATCCCAGGGATGCAAGGCTGGTTTAACATACGCAAGTCTATAAACGTTATCCACCATATTAACAGAGGCAAAAATAAAGATCACATGATCCTCTCAATAGATGCAGAAAAAGCATTTGATAAAATCCAGCATCCTTTTCTAATTAGAACACTGAAGAGTATAGGCATAGGTGGCACATTTCTAAAACTGATTCAAGCTATCTATGACAAACACACAGCCAATATTTTACTGAATGGAGTAAAACTCAAAGCTTTTCCTCTTAGAACTGGAACCAGACAAGGTTGTCCTCTGTCACCTTTACTATTCAACATAGTGCTGGAAGTTCTAGCCAATACAATTAGGCAAGACAAGGAAATAAAGGGAATCCAAATGGGAGCAGAGGAGGTCAAACTCTCCCTCTTTGCTGACGACATGATCTTATACTTAGAGAACCCCAAAGACTCAACCAAAAGACTCCTAGAAGTCATCAAAAAATACAGTCATGTTTCAGGATATAAAATCAATGTCCACAAGTCAGTAGCCTTTGTGTACACCAATAACAGTCAAGATGAGAAGCTAATTAAGGACACAGCTCCCTTCACCATAGTTTCAAAGAAAATGAAATACCTAGGAGTATACCTAACGAAGGAGGTGAAGGACCTCTATAAAGAAAACTATGAAATCCTCAGAAAGGAAATAGCAGAGGATATTAACAAATGGAAGAATATACCATGCTCATGGATGGGAAGAATCAACATTGTTAAAATGTCTATACTTCCCAAAGCAATCTACCTATTCAATGCCATTCCTATCAAAATACGAACATCATACTTTCAAGATTTGGAAAAAATGATTCTGCGTTTTGTATGTGCCGCGCCCACGGCATATAGCCGTAGTGAGGCAGTGCTGTCCGCGTTATAGAACGACGGGAAGGTGGTTTGTACTCCCCGGAGCTTTGCCCCCAGCGCCCCCAGTATGCACAGCATCAGAAATGTTGCCTAGCATGCTCAGTTACCCACTTAAGTTTAAAGATTGTGGCGTCTACTCATGTGTTTGTCATCCTGTACCAGAAGTCTGTTTGTTTTGATAAATTGTCAATATGTACTTTCCTAAGAATGAGCACAATACACTACTAATCCAGATAGAGTACAGCCTTGTGAGCTGCTAAACTCAGTGGCACCAACAATGAGCACATAAAGATGTTTTCCCACCAGTGAGCTAAGACGATAAGCCCAAGGACATGAAATACAAATTATCTACATAAGTTACAAAGTCACTGAAACACATCCACCCACCATAAAGTCCTGTTCAGAACATCTTGTTTCACCAATTGTCACACATAATAAAAATCAATAGGAAAAATAATACTTGTCAAGGAATTTACTCTAAATCAAAATTATAATTATCAATAACAATAAGATCAAATAGTAAATGTAAAATTAGTCAAGCATTAACATAAAGAAGATGTCAAGCTGTTCTATAAAGATAATAAGAAACTGAGATAGGAGAAAGCGGGCAGAGTTGACTAATAACCGCCACCCTCCGGAAGCGGAACGTTAAAACATAACAATACATGATAAATCACACTTGTAAACGCAAAGATAACCCGCACACGTAAGCAAAAAGATTGCATTATGTAAGCTCTGTAAAAATGTATAAATACCAACATGTGTACCCAATAAATTCACAGCTGCTTCCTTCATCACATGCTGTGTGGCAGTCTGTCATTTTTCCTGCGCCGACCTCTCAACTTTCCTCGTTCCTTCTCCCTGCACTCCCTCGGACTGAAGGCCACCGATAGGGCGGTCCGTTGCAGGTGGCGCCCGAACAGGGACCTGAAGGACAGGTAATCTTCTCTCTCTTTCTTTCTTTTTCAAGGTTGAGGGCGGCTCTCACCAGGGAGCTGCAGTCCCGCTGGTAAAGGCTGACCGGTTAAGTATGAGCAATCAGCAGGTACCATGGGACACGCATTAACCAAGGATATTAAAACATGCATAGATGCCTCACCAGCGATAGTCCAAAGTATGGCCTATGCTGCAGCAATGCAAGGACAGAAATTCAGCGCCTATATTAAAAATACCTTCAATAAGGGAGGTAAGGGGCCGAGAGCTCCTGCTGACACTTGCTACAATTGTGGCAAGCCAGGTCACATGCAGAAGGACTGTAAACAGTCCCATGCCAATAAGCCGAGGGGGGAACCGCCCGGCTTATGCCCTCGTTGTAAGAAGGGGCGACATTAGAGAAATGAATGTAAATCAAAATTTCATAAGAATGGAACCCCCTTAAATAACAAGGGAGACACTGATCCTGAGGATCAGGACGTACAGAGATCAAAAAACTAGATAAGGGGCATTCTCCCAGCCCAGGCCCCAAGGGAGAGCAGGCTGTAGCTTGTAACACACAGCCTTTATCTACATTGAATCCTCAAGCCCCTGAATTTACTATTCATGACCTTTCACGGGGCACTCCTGAAAGTGCAGGTTTAAATTTAGCAAATGAAAAGAATGTCTTATTATCCAAATGGGACGGTGTTACTTTAATCCCCACTGCAATGAAAAGGCAACTTTTACCTGGAACAGTTGGAATTACAATTAGTAGAAGTTCAAATTATACTAAAAACTTTGAAGTTATTCCAGGAGTAGTTAACTCAGATTCAAAAAAAACAACGCAGAAGGAGGCGCCAGCAGCTGCTGCAAGATCTCACCCGCCGCTTGAAGAAAATGAAAGTACACTCGCCGATAGCAAACAAAACCACCAGGCGCATTTCCACTGGCTCCAAGACAGCTGAAAAAGCCCAGCAGAGAAGGAAGCTGGGGGCCCCCCTGCCCTTCGTGGGGCGGGCCTGCCTCCCAAGTGTTACAGCCCCCAGACAGCAGCACTGACAGAATCCCAAGGGTGAGATTTAGAACCTTTATTATTGGCCCTTTGCCACTAGTAATTTGTATAAATAAGAAAAATATTTTTACAAACTGAATCTTTGTCAACGAATAAAATTCTTACCTTTTAAACCTTCTAATTATCAGTTTAGCTGAGTGAATAAGTGACTTCATAGTAAACTAGAATCCTGTTTAGTGGAAAGTAAGTTTTTGAGAGTAAGAGAAATTAAACAGAAAGGAGAATGGCATTGTATAAAGAAAGAATCTTGTGTGATAAATTTTGTCCTGAAACAGAATAGTTATGTAAGAAAGTAAAAGGCAGGGCAAAAGTTCAAGAAAGTTTAGAATGTTTGTAGATGGTCTGTGCAAGTTAAATAAAACTCATAAAAGAGAATTTATGAAAGAATTTACATGTGATCCAGTTAACTATGTATTTCCTTTAAAAACTTTTAACTTGTAAAAATAACTAATTGTATTGCGTCCTTTAATATTCAACATAATAAACAAGTAAATGTTATGTTAATTATAAAAAAACCTTCTTATGTGATGTTACCTGTAAATCTACAAAGCAATCCATAGTATGATAATACAGCATTACAAGTGTTAAAAACACTTAATGAATTAATTAGACCTAAGAAATTTGTGACAGCTTTAATTTTAGACATTGCAACGTTAATTTCTATAATCACCACCTTTGCTGTAGCTACTACAACTTTAGTGCAACAAATACATACAGCATACTATGTCAATACTCTTAGCAATAATATAACTTTAACATTAATGACACAAGCTAATATGGATAATAAACTTAAAACTAAATTAAATGTGTTAAAAAGGGTAATCTTAACTTTAGGTCAGAACATTAAGTACATACAACAGAAACTACAAACAAAATGTCACTCAACATTTCAAGCCATTTGCATTACACCTTTACCATATAATGTATCTAACTCATGGAACAAAGTACAAACACATATTCAAGGTGTCTAGAGAGACAATAATATAACACATAATTTACACAGCTTACAACAAGATATTACAGCCATGAGTCAAGCTCATTTACCAATAACTTCTCTTAACACATTAGCTCAATCTTTAACTAATGGATTTAGAACACTCAATCCTCTTCACTGGATCCAGTATATTGTCCTCATAACCATTATTAGTTATTTGTCATTTTGTGTTGTGTTGTTGTTACCATGTCTCATACAGTATCTGTTTTCCTCTATTAACTCTATACGCCAAGAAGTCTTTCAACTACGGTTTAAAAACAAAAAAGGGGGAAATGCCGCGCCCACGGCATATAGCCGTAGTGAGGCAGTGCTGTCCGCGTTATAGAACGACGGGAAGGTGGTTTGTACTCCCCGGAGCTTTGCCCCCAGCGCCCCCAGTATGCACAGCATCAGAAATGTTGCCTAGCATGCTCAGTTACCCACTTAAGTTTAAAGATTGTGGCGTCTACTCATGTGTTTGTCATCCTGTACCAGAAGTCTGTTTGTTCTGATAAATTGTCAATATGTACTTTCCTAAGAATGAGCACAATACACTACTAATCCAGATAGAGCACAGCCTTGTGAGCTGCTAAACTCAGTGGCACCAACAATGAGCACATAAAGATGTTTTCCCACCAGTGAGCTAAGACGATAAGCCCAAGGACATGAAATACAAATTATCTACATAAGTTACAAAATCACTGAAACACATCCACCCACCATAAAGTCCTGTTCAGAACATCTTGTTTCACCAATTGTCACACATAATAAAAATCAATAGGAAAAATAATACTTGTCAAGGAATTTACTCTAAATCAAAATTATAATTATCAATAACAATAAGATCAAATAGTAAATGTAAAATTAGTCAAGCATTAACATAAAGAAGATGTCAAGCTGTTCTAAAAAGATAATAAGAAACTGAGATAGGAGAAAGCGGGCAGAGTTGACTAATAACCGCCACCCTCCGGAAGCGGAACGTTAAAACATAACAATACATGATAAATCACACTTGTAAACGCAAAGATAACCCGCACACGTAAGCAAAAAGATTGCATTATGTAAGCTCTGTAAAAATGTATAAATACCAACATGTGTACCCAATAAATTCACAGCTGCTTCCTTCATCACATGCTGTGTGGCAGTCTGTCATTTTTCCTGCGCCGACCTCTCAACTTTCCTCGTTCCTTCTCCCTGCACTCCCTCGGACTGAAGGCCACCGACAGGGCGGTCCGTTGCAGTATGGAACTGGAAAAAACCCCGTATAGCTAAGGCAGTTCTCTGTAACAGAAATAAAGCTGGGGGCATCAGCATACCAGATTTTAGTCTGTACTACAAAGCCATAGTGGTCAAGACAGCACGGTACTGGCACAAAAACAGAGACATAGACACTTGGAATCGAAATGAAAACCAAGAAATGAAACTAACACTTTACAACCACCTAATCTTTGATAAACCAAACAAGAACATACCTTGGGGGAAAGACTCCCTATTCAATAAATAGTGTTGGGAGAACTGGATGTCTACATGTAAAAGACTGAAACTGGACCCACACCTTTCCCCACTCACAAAAATTGATTCAAGATGGATAAAGGACTTAAACTTAAGGCATGAAACAATAAAAATCCTCAAAGAAAGCATAGGAAAAACACTGGAAGATATTGGCCTGGGGAAAGACTTCATGAAGAAGACTGCCGTGGCAATTGCAACAAGAAGAAAAATAAACAAATGGGACTTCATTAAACTGAAAAGCTTCTGTACAGCTAAGGAGACAGTAACCAAAGCAAAGAGACAACCTACACAATGGGAAAGGATATTTGCATATTTTCAATCAGACAAAAGCTCGATAACTAGGATCTATAGAGAACTCAAATTAATCCACATGAAAAAGCCAACAATCCCTTTTATCAATGGGCAAGAGACATGAATAGAACTTTCTCTAAAGACGACAGACGAATGGCTAACAAACACATGAAAAAATGTTCATCATCTCTATATATTAGAGAAATGCAAATCAAAACAACCCTGAGATATCATCTAACCCCAGTGAGAATGGCCCACATCACAAAATCTAAAAACTGCAGATGCTGGCGTGGATGTGGAGAGAAGGGAACACTTTTACACTGCTGGTGGGACTGCAAACTAGTACAACCTTTCTGGAAGGAAGTATGGAGAAACCTCAAAGCACTCAAGCTAGACCTCCCATTTGATCCTGCAATCCCATTACTGGGCATCTACCCAGAAGGAAAGAAATCCTTTTATCATAAGGACACCTGTACTAGACTGTTTATTGCAGCTCAATTTACAATCACCAAAATGTGGAAACAGCCTAAATGCCCACCAACGCAGGAATGGTTTAACAAGCTGTGGTATATGTATACCGTGGAATACTATTCAGCCATTAAAAAAAATGGAGACTTTACATCCTTCGTATTAACCTGGATGGTCGTGGAAGACATTATTCTTAGTAAAGCATCACAAGAATGGAGAAGCATGAATCCTATGTACTCAATTTTGATATGAGGACAATTAATGACAATTATGGTTATGGGGGGGAAACAGAAAGAGGGAAGGAGGGAGGTGGGTGGGGCCTTGGTGTGTGTTACACTTTATGGGGGCAAGACATGATTGCAAGAGTGACTTTGCCTAACAATTGCAATCAGTGTAACCTGGCTTATTGTACCCTCAATGAATCCCCAACAATAAAAAAAAAAAAAAAGCCCACAGCACCACCTGGTGTCACTGCAATTTATTGCAACATGTATATATTCCTATTAAAGTTGGTATATATATATATGTATTTTTTATGAAAATTTTTAATTTAAACTTTTAACTAATTTAAAACTTTTAACTATATATATGTACATATATAAATTTATACGTATATATAATGTTTTTATCATTTTTTTCCTTCTTCTCTTTGTTGCTGATGTTGCTGCTATTTTGGCTATTTGAGCTTTTTTTGTTGTGTTTAATTGCATTTTGGTTTTTTGCTAATTTGGTTGGTTCTATTCTTAACTTCCATTTTTACTTTCGTCAAGAACAAGGGTTCTGTATTTTTGGTTATAGTATTTTAGCCTCATTTATTTTCTTTCTCTCTATTTCACTCCTGTCCATTCTCTCTTTTGACAGAGACTCTTCAATTTTTCTCATCTTTCTCACATAAATTTCTCATGCAACAGCTATGATATTCCCTCCTATTTTACAGAATCTTTTTTTCTTTGTTTCTTTTTTCCTCTTTCCTCTCTCTCTTTCATTTTACACACTGTATTTTTAATTTCCTCTAAATAGCCTTATTTTATTTTGGTATTTTTTTCTTTTATTCTTTTTTTGCTGAGAGCTGGGATGACACACATGTGCTATGGCAAGAAAGTTACAGCAGTAGTCTGGCTTAAGGAGGCCAAGATGTCATGGTCCAGGGAGCCCTTCCAACTTTGGCCCTGGGAAAATAGTATTGGCAAGTCCACACAGCAGAATTTATCTATTACTTTTTAATTCTTATTTAATTTTTCCTTCCTGTTTTTAGTTTTTACTCTTCTCTTTCTCTTCCTATTTCTGGCAGAGGTAGAGTTTGGCTTTGCCCAGGCTTGGAAGTAGCTCCTGATTTCAAAGAATCCACCTAGCTCAGCCCCTCAAAATCCTAAATGTGTGGCATTAGCACTGTGCCAAAAAATTCAATTTTTTCTATCACTCTCACTCTCTTCCTGCTCTCCTTATCTCTTGTTCATTAAGTTTTTTTTTTTCTTTTACCCACTTCCTTTTTTCTTTTGTTTTCCTTTTCTCTATGTCTTTCTTTTCCTCTTCTTTCTCCTTGCTCACTCTTTACCCTTCCCTTCCTTTTGACCTTATACCAAGAGGCCACTTCAACACCTAAGATCTGAGACAAGGTAATTTGAAGCAAAGGAGGAAGTGAGAGAGGAAAAGGAGGATGAGAATATGAACAAGAAGAGAGCACACATGATGAGGAACCAACAGAAAAATTTGGGCAACGTGAAAAACCAAAACAGAGCAACTCCTCCAAGGGACCATGAGGCACTTACTACAGAAATCATAAATGAAAAATCCACCTATAAAGAATTAATGAATGTGACAGAAAGGGAATTTAAAATACAGATGATGAAGAAAATAAAGGGAATGGACAAGAAAATGGAAATTCACAACCAAAAGATGGATGAGACATGTAGAATATAGAAAGGATATGGTGGAACTTAAGGAAATGAAGAAGGCAATCAGGAAATGTAAAAAGTAGAAAGTATCAAAAATGTAATGTAGTAGAAAATGTCGAAAACAGATTAGACAATGGAGAAGAAAGAATCTAAGAGCTAAAAAATAAAGTTTTCAAGTTAACCCAGCTAGTTAAAGAGGCAGAAATGAAGAGAAAGAAAGCAAAAGAATTTGTGGATGTGGCAGAAAGGGAATTTAAAATATGAATGATAAAGACAATAAAGGGAATTGATGAGAAAATGGAAATTCAGAACCAAAAGATGGACAAGAGATATATAGAATAGAAAGGATATGGTGGAACTTAATGAAATGAAGGAGGCAATCAGGAAATGTAAAAAGTAGAAACTATCAAAAATAGATAAGACTATGGAGAAGAAAAAAATCTAAGAGCTAGAAAATAAAGTTTTCAACTTAACACAGATAGTTAAAGAGGCAAAAATGAAGAGAAAGAAAGCAGAACTGTCACATAGAGAACTACGCAACTTCATGAAGCCTTCAAATGCACAAATAATAGGGATCCCTGAAGGGGAAGAATATTGTCCCAAAGAAATGGAAGCCCTACTGGAGACTATCAAAAATGAAAACTTCCCAAGTTTTACTAAAGATCCCGACACACTCCCTTTAGATGAATATCAAAACCACACATATCAATTCTCTCAAGAAATGTGAATGGATGGAATTCCCCACTGAAGAGGCACAAGATGGTTGATTGGAGATATAAATACACACTATCCACATGCTATCTCCAGGAAAGACACCTAGCCTTGAAGGACAAATCAATACTCAAGATTCAGGGAAAAACACTATTTCAAGCAAATGGAAATCAGAAGAAAGGAGGGGTCACAATCTTATGCTCAGATACAAGCAGATTTAAAGCAACTAAAATCAAGAAAGACAAAGATGAAAACTTCACACTGGTCAAGGGGACAACACAACAAGAAGTCACTTCAATTTTAAATATTTATGCACCCTACTTAAATGCTCCCAGATTTGTGAAACAGACCCTGATTGATCTGAACAATATGATATCCCATAGCACCATAATAGCCAGGTATTTAACACCCCTCTAACAGAACTTGACAGATCCTCTAAACAGAAACTAATAAAAGATACAAAGGACTTAAATGTGACCCTAGGGGGGAAAATGGGATTAATAGACATATACAGAACATACCATCCCAAAGCTAAAGAATATCGATTTTTCTCATCAGCCCATGGAACATACTTCAAAAGAGATTTCTTCAAAAGAGAGTATCACATCCTAGGATACAAATCAAACCTCAGCAAAATTAAAATAATTTAAATTATACTTTGTATCTTCTCAGACCACAAAGCAATAAAGGTGGAATAACGCCGGAAAGGCTATGTTAACCACTGGGATAAAAATGTGTCAAATGGTTTATGAAGTGAGTGTATGATGCCCCATAATCATATCATTGTATACACTTATGATTTAATAAAAAAATTAAAAAAAAAAAATAAAATAAAAAATAAAAAACAGTTCACACAAAGGCATGGAAAGTAAACAACCTTATGCTGAATGATACTTGGGTTCAGGAAGAGATAAAAGTGGAAATTGTTAAATTTCTCAAACAACAACAATAAAGACACAAGTTACCAAAACCTGTGGGATACAGCAAGACAATCTTTAGAAGGAAATTTATCACATTAGATTCCTACATTCAAAAAATAGAAAGAGAAAGAATCAACAAATTCATGAACCATCTTATGGAATTGGGAAAAAAGAACAATCTAACCCTAAACCAAACAGAAGAAAAGAAATAGCCAAAATTAAATCAGAGATTAATGAAAGTGAAAAAGAAAATTCAGAAAATTAATGAAACAAAAAGTCAGTTTTTTCAAAAAGTAAATAAAATAGATAAACTTTTGGACAGACTAACTAGAAATAGAAAAGTAAAATCTCTAGTAACCTCAATCAGAAATGGTAAAGGGGAAATATCAACAGATGCCATAGAGATACAAGAGATTATCTCTGAATACTACAAGAAACTCTATGCCCAGACATTTGACAACGTGGAGGAAATGGATCAATACTTGGAATCACACCCCTCCCTGAATTTAGCCAGGAAGAAATATATCTCCTGAACAGGCCAATTTCAAGCACTGAGATCAAAGAAAAAATAAAAAATCTCCCAACAAAAAAATGCCCTGGTCCAGATGGCTTCATACCAGAATTCTATCAAACCTTCAAATAAGAGCTTATATCCGTACTGCAGAAATTATTCCAAAAAATTGAGGAATAAGGAATCTTCCCCCAACAAGTTCTATGAAGTAAACATCACCCTGATACCAAAACCAGGAAAAGATCCAATTAAAAAACAACTACAGACCAATTTCACTAATGAATATAGATGCAAAAAGTCTCATTAAAATCCTAGCCAATAGATTACAGATTATTATTTAAAAAGTCATACATCATGATCAAGTAGGATTCATCCCAGGGATACAAGGCTGGTTTAACATAGGCAAATCCATAAATATAATTCGCCATACCAACAGAAGCGAACACAAAGACCATATGATCCTCTAATTAGATGCAGAAAAATCACTCAATAAAATTCAACATCCTTTTCAAATTAGAACTCTGAAGAATAGAGACATTGGCAGCACATTTCTTAAACTGATCAAAGCCATCTGTGACAAACCCACAGCTAATAGTTCACTGAATAGAGTAAAACTGAAAGTTTTTCCACTCAGAACTGGAACAAGAGAAGGTTGTCTTCTATCACCACTACTATTCAACATAGTGCTGGAAGTTCTAGCCAATACAATCAGGCAAGAGAAGGAAATAAAAGGCATCCAAATGGGGGCAGAGGAGGTCAAACTCTCATTCTTTGCTGATATGATTTTCTTTTTGAGACAGACCTCATCTGTCACCCTCAGTAGAGTGCCATAGCTTCACAGCTCACAGCAACCTCAAATCCTTGGGCTTAAGTGATTCTCTTGCCTCAGCCTCCCAAGTAGCTGGAACTACAGGCACCCATCACAACCCCAGGCCATTTTTTGTTGCAGATGTCATTGCTGTTTAGCTGGCCCAGGCTGGGCTCAAACCTGCCAGCCTCGGTGTATGTGGCTGGCGCCATAATCACTGCTATGGGTGCTAAGCCTGATGATATGATTTTGTACTTAGAGAACCCCAAAGACTCAACCATAAGACTTCAGGAAGGGATCAAAAACTACAATGTCTCAGGATATAAAATCGATGTCCAAAAATAAAAAGCCTGTGTATACACAAATAACAGCCAAGATGAGAAGCTAATCAAGAACACAATTCCCTTCACAGTAGCTCCAAAACAACACAAAACAAAAAATACCTAGGAACATACGTAACAAAAGAGGTGAAAGACTTCTACAAAGAAAATTATGAAACCCTAATAAAATAAATAGCAGAAAATATTAACAAATGGAAGAACATACCATGTTCATGGCTAGAAAGAATCAACATTATTATAATGTCTATACTTCCCAAAGCAATCTTCAGATTCAATGCAATCCCAATTAAAATAGCAACATCATACTTTCAAGATTTGAAAAATAAAAATTCTTCATTTTGTATGAAACCAGAAAAAACCCTGTATAGCCAAGGCAATTCTTAGTAAAAAAAAAAAAAAAAAGCCAGGGGCACCATCCTAACAGATTTTTGGTGATACCACAAGGCCATAGTGATCATCATAGCATAGTTTTGGCACAAAAATAGAGACCTAGATATTTGGACCTGAATAGAAAACCATGATATGAAACTAACATCTCGCATCTTTGATAAATCAAACAAGAGCACACACTGGAGAAAAGACTTCATTTATTTATTCAATAAATGGTTCTGGGAGAACTGGATATACACATGTCAAAGACTGAAACTTGACCCACACCTTTCACCACTCACTAACATGGATTCAAGATGAATAAAAGATTTAAATCTAAGGCATGAAACAATAAAAATACTTGAAGAAAGTGTGGGAGGAAGTCTTGAAGATGTCAGCCCAGGGTAAGATTTTATGAAGGAGACTTCCATGGCAGTTGCAACAGGAGCAAAAATAAATAAATGGAACTTAATTAAACTGAAAAACTTCTGTACAGCTAAGAAGACAACAAACAAAGGAAATAGACAACCATCAGAATGTGAAAAGATATTTGCATACTATGAATTGGACAAAAGTTTGATAACTAGGGCGGCACCTGTGGCTCAGTGAGCAGGGCGCCGGCCCCATATGCCGAGGGTGGCAGTTCAAACCCAGCCCTGGCCAAAATGCAAAAAAAAAAAAAAAAAAAAAAAAAAGTTTGATAACTAGAATCTACAGAGAACTCAAATTAAGCAATAACAACAAAAAGCCAGCAATCCCCTATTTCAATGGGCAAGTGAGATAAACAGAACCTTCTCTAAAGAAGACAGATGAATGGCTGACAAACATATGAAAAAGTGCTCATCATCCCTAATTATTAGAGAAATGCAAACCAAAACAACCCTGAGATATCACCTAACCACCATGAGAATGGTCCACATAACAGTGTCTCAAAGGTGCAGATGTGGAGTAAAGGGAACACTTTTACACTGTTGGTGGGACTGCCAACTAATACAACCTTTTTGGAAGGAAGTATGGAGAATCTTCAAAGAACTTAAATTAGACCTCCTATTTGATTCTGCAATCCCATTACTGGGCATCTACCCAGAAGAAAGAAAATCTTTTTATCATAAGGACATTTGTACTAGATTGTTTTTGGCAGCTCGATTTACAATTTCCAAAATGTGGAAAGAATCTAAATGCCCACCAACTTAGGAATGAGTTAACAAGCTCTGGTGTATATATACCATGGAATATTGTTCAGCCATTTAAAAAGATAGAAACTCTACATTTTTTGTATTAACTTGGATTGAGGTGGAATGCATTCTTCTTAGTAAAGCATCATAAGACTGGAGAAGCAATAATCCAATGTACACAATTCTAATAGGAAGGCAGTAGATGACTTAATACATGGTGGGAGCAGGGGAATGAGGGACTGGGGAGAAGATAGGAAGGAGAAGGTTGAAAGGTCATGGTGTATGGCACACCTCTGGGGGAAGGACACAATTATAAAAGGGACTTTACCTAACAAATGCAATCAGTGTGACCTAATTCTTTGTCCCCTTAATAAATCCCAAACAATAAAAAAAAAATTATATGGCCTTGCATTTGGGGACAGCTTTGCTAACAAGGTGACATTAATGCTGGGCCTTGAAGGTGGAATAGATTTTTAGTAAGTAAAAAGGGAGGTGAATCACCCACCATAATAGGATGATAATTTCAAGAGGATAAGTAAAAGTTTGATAAACATACGAAAAGGTACTCAACTTTTTAATCAGGGAAATGCACCGTCATTTGCCACCAGAATTCATAAAATGAAAGAGGCATGCAATACCAAGTTTTATTGAGAATGTAGAACAACTACTAGTGAGAGTGAAATAATTACTTCAGAAAACTGACAACATCTACTAAAATGCAAAGATATGCATGTCTATGACCTAGTAGTTCTAAGTAAAAGAGCTAACAACAAAAATGTAGGAAAGAAAAGCTATCTAATGGGGAAATGGAAATCTTCTCAACAAATAGTAGAAGAGTAATTGGATATCCATATGGAAAAAAATGAATCTCCACTCTTACCTTACACCATACACAAAGATTAATTTGAGATCGATCAAAAGCCCAAATAGTAGAATATAACTTGGGCATAGGTGAACATTTCTAAATAAGTCACAGAAAGCAAAGCCCAAACACAACATCAAAAGGATCAAATTAGACTTCATCAGAATTTAAAGTTGCTGATCAAAAGACATTGTCAAGAAAATTAGTATTCAACTTAAGAGTTCTTTATATATTCTAGATAGGAATTCTTCGTAGATACATGGTTTATAAATTGTGTATTATCTCTCACCCATATAATTTTACTCATGTTATTTTCATGGCTTATGTTGCTTTCTATAATGTATTGTAATATGAAATATGTTTTTTTTAAAAAGGAAAATCAATAGGCAAATAATAGACTAGGAGAAAATAGACATATATGGCAAAGGGCTGGTATCTAGGGTATGTACAACTCAATAATAAAAAAAAGTCCAATTTAAAATTACACAAGCTTGGATCCCATAGCTCAGTGGTTAGGCCACTGGCCACATGCACCAGGGCTGGTGGGTTCAAACCCAGCCAGGGCCTATTAAAATAACAACAATGACAACAATAACAAAAAAATAGCCAGGCATTGTGGTGGGTACCTGTAGTCCCAACTACTTGGAAGGCTGAGGCAAGAGAATCGCTTAAGCCCAAGAGTTTGAGGTTGCTGTGAGCTGTGACATGATGAAACTCTATTCAATGTGACATAGTAGACTGTCAAAAAAAAAAAAAAAAACAAACAAAATATTTAAATAGACACTTCACAAAAGATATATGAATGGCCATTAAGGACATGAAAAAAATACTACCATTAGTCATCAGGAAACTGCAAGTTCAAATCACTATAAACCTATTAGAATGACAAGGTAAATTCATTTTTAAAAATGAAGATACCAAGCATTTGATGAGGATGTGGAGTAACTGGAACTCTTATATATTTCTGATGGGAGTGTAAAATGGAGCAACTTCTCTTGAAACAATTCTGGCAGTTTCTTACGCAGTTAACCCATGACTTGATAGTTTCAGTTTTAGGTATCTGCTCCTCCCAAATGACAATATTGCCATGAAAAGACTTGCATACAAATGTTCTTAGCAGTTTTATTCAAAATAGGTCCAAACTAAAAACAATCCAAAAACCCATCAACTGGTGAATGGATAAACAAATGCAATGGAATTCTCAACACAACATGGCTGAATCTCAAAACCAATATGTTGTGAAAGATGTCAAACTCAAAAGGCTGCATATTGTATGACTCAATTTATATGAAGCTCTAGAACAGACACAACATATCTTTGGTGGCTCTGGAGTGGGGGTGAATTTGACTGAGAAGGGGCATGAGGGAAATTTCTGGGGATGATTGTAATATTCTCTATCTTATAGGAAATTGGGTCACACAGTTGTGCGCATTTTTCAAAATTCAGCAAATTTTCCTTTAAGAGTTTTGTATTTTTTGCATGTAAATTTTAACTCAAAAGAAAAAACTGTAAAAATTGAATTCTGATTAATAATATGGACACAGAAGTATTGAGGGGATATGTACTGTTACCTTTAATTTACTTTGAAATGCATAAAAATAAAATGGATTGATGGAGAGTTGGCTAAATGGACAAAGAAAACATAGGAAAAATGGTAGAATCCAGGGGTGGGTATACAGTGCTCACTGTAAAATTCTTTCAATTTGTTGTGGGGGGGGGATCAGGAAAAAGGAGATAAGGGCATTCAGGGGCAGTGATTTGGGAGAGAGCTCCGCAAGACTTGAGCTTAAATCTCACTGTGAGAAGTGGTCCGGGAAACAATTGGAGAGTTTAACAGGCTCAGAATAATGATGGGCCTAAGGTGGCATGCTCAGGAGTTTGTACTTTATTAGGCAGTGAGGAATTATCTCAGATTTTTAAACCATCAAATGACATAATAGGAGGTAGTGTGGCATGGAAGAACATCTGTGGCTAGGAGCTAAGACACAAAGGGTCCTGGTCTCATTTACAGTATGACCTTGGGCAAGTCAATTAACATCTCCAAGTCTGAGAAAGTTTCAACAAAATGACTTCCTTTTCCTTTGCCTCCTCCTTCATCCAAAAAGAAGCCCTGGGAAAATGGAGTTTAATCAGGCCCAGAAGGAACTTTGTAAATATGTACTGAAGGAGAGAAATAAACAGCCTCCTTCTTGTCTTTACTCTCCACCCAATTCCCTTGCCTCTGCCCCTTGCACCCTTGCCCCTGTTCCATTTGAATGATTTTTCCTACCCTTTAACTGGCTTTCTTCTTCTGCAGGTTCAGTAAGTTGAACCTGAAATTTGGCCCTTGGACCAGAGCATACTAGTTACTCTGCTTCAACTCAGTTGCTGACACCTGATTCTGGCCCCAAATCACACCACTGTTTCATCCTCCTATCTCTTGCTCTCTAGAAACTTGCTATGTAAGAGCCTTGGGGTTTCTAAGGCCCTAGGTCTGTGGCTATCTTGGAGTCTGAAAAGTCACCCTTAAGGAGGTAGACCAGGCAATGTCAGAGAACACAGACATGCAAAGTCCACTTCCAGCCTTCCCTTGGTTACCCTGACCCCCACCATGCCCCACCCCAGGTTTGCCTCATCTTGCTGTCCTATAGCCTCTTCAGTAGTTACTGTCTCTACCAATGACCTGTCACCAGGGGAGTTCTTTCTGTATGCATGTATGACTGATCTTTTTATCTAAACTGAATTCTTAGAGAGCCAAAAGAGAGAGGGACAAGCAAAAGGGTATTACAAGGCCAGAACACTTCCTAAATTGATAAAACAAAATTAAAACAAAAACCCTACCAGATGCAATACCCCAAAGCCTTTACTAAAAGGAGCTTCTCCAGATGGTGAGAAACTCCCAGATATTATCATGTCTTTGACACTTCACTTTCTCCCCAGAATTTCTTGCCAGTTATTCTACATTAACAGCCTGACCCGAGTATGGGCACAGAACCTAATATTGCATAGAACAGATGAGACTAAGCTAAAATGTTCAAGAAGACATTAGTAAAGGGAAGGAAATAACAAAAGGAAATGAACAACAGCAGCACCACAGAGCTAGATAATTTGACTTAAAGACTACCCTTCGGGGCTAGCAAGTCCTGGTGTATAATAGTTGTTCAATAAATATTTGTTGAATAAATGCATATCTACAGTGGAAGTCAGACATTGTTCCTACCATCAAAGAATTTAAGTTCTAATGGGGAGACATGTAAAATGGGTCATTTTAATATAATTTTATTAGTGCTCTGATAGAGAAGTGTAGTGGTTAAAATCACTCTGAAATGCAATAGTGTGAATCATAGGTATTTAGGCAAATTATTTAATCTTTCTCTGTGTCAATTCCTCTATTTGTAAAATGATGCCCCATGCCTCATATGTATGTATATCATATCACCTTCCACAATGGTTTGAGGTAATTTGTAAGAAAAGCTTAATTTAGATGTTACCTTTTCCCTCTTTAGTTTTCCCATCTGCAAAATGAGGAGATTCCAATCAAAGCAATCTTCAAACCATCTTAATGCTAACATTTATTGAGCACCTACTACATACTAGGTGCTTTCCATAATTTATTTTTGAATCCTCAGAACAAACCTGAAAGATAGGCCTTATCCCTAGTATTTACATATGAAAAAGCTAAGGCTTTGTTAAAAGTATGAAAATTTACTAATTTACATATCTACTTATCGCGTACCTTCTTTGTATAAGACATTGTATTAAATACTAAAGACAAGAAAACACTATTGCTGATACTGTGCCCAAGGTCAAGCTACAAGAAGAGATTGAGATGTAACAAGGGCAAAGCCCATCCTTATATTGTATCGTAACCATGTACCTGAGACACCTGTTCCAGTCCTGCAAGGGTTCTACTTTTCAGGATGGGAAACTTCTTAGGGTCTAGCACAATATTTAGCACTAGTAGGCTTTCAATACATATCTTATAAATGAATAAAAAAATGAATTAATAAAAGGCTAAAATAAAACTTGCTCCACATTCCTCCCTTGGATAGGATCAAGAAACCAATCCATTTCACCTTTTCTCTCACTTTAAGCTTTGGCCTTTTACGCCAGCCCTCAAAGGGTTAAGTATTAATGCTCTCTTTTCCACAACACTACTGCTGTTTCTGTCTTCTTTCCCCTCTATGCCTACTTTAATAATAGAAAAACTATTGATTAGGTTGTTTCCTTGGCATTCAGGAAGCAGGTTCCATGCGTATGGCCAATTGATTTGTTTTAAATGCACCTATCATTATGAATAGCCCTCTGGTTCAATCTGAAATCAGGCTATATCCAAAATCTTTTCCCTTCCTTGCTTCCACTTTGGCTATCAGAAGGTGTTAACATTCAAATCCATTTCCCAAGGCTGAATACTCTGGGAGGCTGAGATGAGAGGATTGCTTGAGCTGAGGAGTTCAAGACCAGCCTGAGCAAGAGCAAGATTCAATTTCTACTAAAAATAGAAAAATTAAAAAAATGCTAATAAAAATAGAAAAATTAGTTGGGCAGTGTGGTGGGCAACTGTAGTCCCAGCTACTCAGGAGGCTGAGGCAGGAAGACCACTTGAGCCCAGGAGTTTGAGGTTCCTATGAGTTAGGCTGACACTATGGCACTCTAGCCTGGGCAACAAAGTGAGACTCTATCTAAAGAAAAAAAAACAAAAAGCCCCAAACAACCCAAACCACAAATCCATTTCCCAGTACTCTTCTTGATTACGGACAATAAAACCAAAGTCTTCTCTGCCTTTGGACTTCTTTTGCCACTACTAAAGCACTCTGGCTCCTTTTCACAATCAATCCCACTTGGTTCTCAAGTCCAAGGTGATGCTATATCATCAAAACTCTTAACTTACTCTCATAAAGATAAAGGAAGAAAAGTGAGTGAAAGAGGAGGAAACTATGTATTCACCTTCTTGAAAATGCTCTCAATACATCATCCATTTTCAAGTAGTTGGGGTGATTTGGGCACAGGGCAGGGAATGATGCAAATGACCTAGTGAAGTTAATTCTAGTCAAAAAATTTTATTAGCAAACAGGAAACGTCCAAGGCAACGGTGTGCCTTTAGCTTAAAATAAAGAACTTTAGGGATAAAAGGGATTTTCAAAGGTCATCTAGTCCAGGAAACCCCAAGCGATAATTTACATACCCATGACAGTTAGTGACATTTTCATCAGTCTATTGACACATGAGAAAAATTGTTGCCAATTGAAATCTCTTGAGAAAGATTTCCCTTAGTTAAAGACTATGTTCTTTTACATTTTCTAGAATTTGGTGTTAGAATATCATTTCATTAATGACATGATAGTGATAATACATGTCTTCACATGACAACATTAAAAGTTTATATCTTCATGTTGGTCCTCAAAGTTTTAGGGAGATTTTGTAGAAATTTTACTAGTATTTGAGATTCAACTCTTGGGGAATTATTGTTTTGGTCTAGTAGTTTCCAAACCTGGCAATGCATTAATATTATTAGAGGCCTAGTTAAAACTAGACATTTATGGCCCCCACTCCCAGATATTCTGATTCAGCAAGTGTGGAGTGGGACCCTGGAGTCAGTAGTTTTAGAAAACTCTTTAAGGGATTTTGATGTGCAACCAGTTTAGGGAAGCATTGCTCTGTTTCGCCCCCTAAAATGAATGATGAAGGGCATAAGTAATTGCAATGATTCCATTGCAGGTTCCTTCCTATTAGGAACAGAAGAAAAGCACAGTCTCTCACTTGCAGTATAAACCAAAGCCTATACTCAGAAAAGTCAAATTTAAAGAGCTACATGGGCCACACCTCACTCACTTCTTGTGAGCATGATCCAAGCTGCTGAATCTATACATAGTAGGTGTTCACTAAAGATCTGTTGCTGTTGCTGATGTTTGTTGATCAAGTCTGAATTTAGAGACTTGTAAACTATCCATCTCAAGACCCTTGCCCTATTTCTATCACCTTACTCTCAACCTTGTTTCTTGTTTTGATATTCTTCTCTTCTCCTCAGTATCAAAATCCCTTCCCCCAATTTACAGGAGTCAGATTCAATAAATGGTAGTCATTATTAATATTTTCGACTAGAATGAAAACTTCATGAGGACAAGGACCATTGTGTGTCCACAGTACCTAATATAGTGAATGGTATACACTAGCTGCTTGATAACTGAGCCCATAAATCATGAACAGTAAGAAATCCCATGTGTTTGGAGCCTGGTGTGAATGGGAGAAAAGGATGGAGAGAAAATAACAGACAGTAGTGTTAGAGAGGTTGAATATGAGCACTTTAGAAATAGGCACCAGAGGGTAGTGCCTGTAGCTCAGTGAGTAGGACACCGTCCCCATATACGGAGGGTGGTGGGTTCAAACCCAGCGTCGGCCAAACTGCAACAAAAAAATAGCTGGGCATTGTGGCGGGCGCCTGTAGTCCCAGCTACTCAGGAGGCTGAGGCAAGAGAATCGTGTAAGCCCAAGAGCTGGAGGTTACTGCGAGCCATGTGGCAGTTGCTTTACCGCCAAGGCACCCTACCAAGGGCGGTAAATTGAGACTCTGTCTCTACAAAAAAAAAAAGGAAGAAATAGGCACCAGGTCTTTTATTTCTGTGTCCTTCATATGTAGTACAGAGCCTGGCATATAGAAGCTCTCAGTAAATGTTTGATGGATGAATGAATGAATGAACAAACAAATGAGCCTGATCCCAAATCATAAAGGACCTTTTATGCCAGCCTGAAGAATTTTTTTTTAGGGGCAGAGGCATGTGCGATTCTCTTGTCTCAGTCTCTCGAGTAGCTGAGACTACAAGCACCCACCACAACGCCTGGCTATTTTTTGGTTGCAGTTGTCACTGTTGTTTAGCAGGCCTGGGCCAGGCTTGAACTTGCCATCTTTGATGTATGTGGCCGGTGCCCTACTCACTGAGCTATAGGCGCTGAGCCTTGCCTGAAGAATTTAAACTTAAAAGTCAAATGAAGAATCATTTAAGATTTGGGGGGAGATGAGACAGGAAGCTGCAGGCACCTCAGACCTGATTCAGCTCTTAATATCTAATCTCCATTAACACTATTGCCATCCTTTCCTTCACCCAACCAAGAAATGTCACCTTCTTTCCTTTCCCTCACTACCCAAATGTGTTTTATCAACTCCACCGTAACAATGGTTCATGGAGCCATCCCTTTGTCTCCATCCTGATAGTGCCCTATTTCGGATCATCAATATTGTTTTACTTGGTCCACTACTTGCTTAGTTTCCTTACTTCTTTTCCAAG
This sequence comes from Nycticebus coucang, assembly GCF_027406575.1. Lineage (NCBI taxonomy): Eukaryota > Metazoa > Chordata > Mammalia > Primates > Lorisidae > Nycticebus > Nycticebus coucang. Next base: position 84,768,411 of record NC_069804.1, read on the forward strand.
CCATTCTCCACACTGTCACTACAGTTTTCTAAGATGCAGTTCTGATGTTACTCTTCTACTCAAAAATCTTTAGTGGCAATCTTGCGTATCCAAAATAAAACTTATACCACTCAGCAAGTCATTTAATAACTCTGGTAATTAAGTATTGATTCTATTTTGCAGATAAAGGAACTGAGGCTCAAAAAGGGAAAACAAATTGTTCAGATCATACAAGCATAAAATGGTAGAACTAAGGTTAGAATCCAGGTACCCTGATTCTAGTGCTCTGGCCACTATTAAAGTACCTTCAAAAAAAGGGAGAAATGATAGCTACTGCACACATTGCTAGAATGTAGGATGGCAGTTACAAAATCCCGTCCTCTGAGCAAGTCATATACTTTGAAACTCACACAAATGTTTGCAGACTTAAAAGAATGTCAACCTCTTGGAGCCTCTGTTTCCTCCTTTATAAAATGACAAAAATCATCCCAACCTATAGTGTTATTATGATTATATGAGATCTTATATGTGAAGGGCCTACCCTAGCTCACAGGAGATTCTCACTGAGTGTCATCACCCACCCATACCCCCAATCCATTGATCTAAAACCCTATTTAAAGAATAAAGGAAGTAGAATTTAGATAGATTTAGATGGGGTGCAAGATTCCAGGGTTTATTCCTAGTTCTGGTGTTGAAAATAATTTCTCTTAAGGTCTCAATCAGGTTCCCTGCAAGTGAATACCAAGCTATTGGGGCAACAGCTGGTCACGTTTATGGTGAGATGCCTGACAAAAAAGCAAATCTTAAGTCCTAGTGCCAATAATGTCCATGGCTGTGTGCTGAAGCATTATGTATTTTTATTAAAATGTAAACATTTCCTGGGAGATGCACCATACATATTAACCTTTAAGCCTTATTAGCTTTAATTCTCTTTTTCTATGAGTAGAGTCCTTCTACTTGAGCTCAGGGCAAGTTCTGAGTCAGAGGACCACTCTGACCCCTAGCCTGTTAAAATGCTACTGGACATTTAAGGCCCATCTTGGATACCACCTCCTCCAGAAGCCTAGTGTGATATCTTAGCCAGATCCTGCCTTCCTCCCAGTCTCCTCAGCTGGGGAATCACCAAATCCTAGCGTCCTGTGATGAAGCACCAGATGCATGAGACTTTGCTGTATGGAGACCTGCTTTGAATTCTAGCTTGTCTTTGACTTTCTCCATGGCCTAAGGCTAATAAATGCTTTGAACTCGTTGAGCCTCAGTTTTCATTCCTGTAAAAAAGCAGGTAAAAACACTTAACCTCAGGGCACCCAGAGACATCCTCTATTCCCTCGACCCTGTGATTTGTAAATTTGGCTGGTTCTCAGGCCAACGCAAGCCCCTCAGGACCTTCTACTCTCCCACCCAGATCAGCCAGTCCTCACGTGCTTAATGACTGTTCTGTTGGCATTCAGTGCAGTCAGACAGCTTGGGTCTGCATTTCCACTGGCCCTTCAGTCTTTCACCTAGCAGGGAGGTTGAGATGCTGGGTAGAAAGGCCCTGGCACTCACCCACTCGCTGAAGAGCCGGGTCTCTTAGTTAACAGTATCATAATTACTTCACTAGATGCAAAAACCTTGAGTAAGGGAGACAGAGCTTCCTGGGAATGCCAAGGACTGCTCGATGGCTGAAACGGGGCCCCCCTGGCCTCCCTCAGGACAGATCCTCTCTTTCCCTCACCCGAGTCCTGTGCAATCTGTTGGAGAACAAGCTCTCCTTTACCCTCAGCAGGGCTGGGGCCTGAGTCTGGGACATTCAGTGTGACTCCCACGTCTGCATGCACGAGGTGGGTGGACGGGAAGGGGTGCTGGGTGCTGGGAAGACATCTCTCCACTTGTGGCTTTTCTGAATCCTGAGCAATTGAAAAGCCTTGGACGAGGCCCAAAGGACCAGCCCAGCCGGGATGTCGGAGGGCGGGGCAGCCCGAACCAAAACCGGTGGTTGTACCGGGCCAGGACTCTTACCTCCCCAACCCTGGACGAGCTGGAGGAGCTAGAACTGAGCTCCGGCTCATGCTCTGGTCTGGGCCCAGCCCCCTTTAGTGCCACGGTACCTCCCTCCCTTCCTGGCCCAGCCCCTGGCCCAGCCCCGGCCCTCGGCGGCTCCTCTGGGCTCCAGGTTGGCGCAAACAAAGCCCCGATTGATTGCCCAGAGAGGCGGGCCCTAGCTGACGAGCCTCCTCCTCCCCTCTGGGCCCGGCAGGGATTTGCCGGGAAGAGTGGGGGCAGGGGGGACTCGGGGGTACGCAGGCCTGTGGGCTGGGGGATGTGTCCAGAGTCTTCAGAAGATTGTGTCTGCCCTTTGTCCATAACCCAGGCTGTCCTCTACAGGTCACCCCTTCAAGCCCACCCGGGGGACATACGGACCCCCGCTAGTAAAGTGGGGGTCCCTCAAGGGTCAGCTCTTCTCTTGGGGTTCCCGAAGCCACCCCAGGAGCAAGCTGTTTGTGAGGAAAAAGGGAATGGGAGCTAAGAACAGGAGGGGTCTTCTCTGGAGACTCGAGGTTGATCGATGCGGTCTTTGGAGCCTGCAGGGAGGAGAGGGCAGGAGAAGCGGATAATCTGTGCCTTCCTTTTTTTTTTTAATTACCCGTTTTAACTCTTCCTGTACTGGAAATTTAGACAAGGAAGACAGGATTCAGTAGTTTGGAAAGGGAGCTGGGGAAGGCAGCAGCGGCTAGAGTAGGTAATCGAGTAAGAGGAGGAAGGGCTGGGGAGAAGAGGGAGGCTGTAGCCGCTGCCTGTTGAGGGAGAAAGAGGTGGGAGGGAGGAGGAGGGGGAGGAGAGAGAGATGACATGGGGAGAGGAGGAGGGGGGTTGGAAGAGAGAGGAGGAGGAGAGGGCTCAAGGAACCATCTGTCGTGGGACGGGCTGGCCAGCTGGGGCGTTGAGCCTGGAGGAAGGAGGCAGCAGCAGCAGCAGAAGCCCTCGGAGTAGCAGCAGCCGCGACCACAGAAACAAGTTCCAGCCACACTGCGGCTCCTTGGTTCGGAGCAGCCACAGTCGCCTGCCGCGATGGCGCTGCAAAGCCTAGCGAGCGAGGAAGCCAAGGGGCCCTGGCAGGAGGCAGACCAGGAACAGAAAGAGCCAGTGGATAGCCCAGAGCGGGAGCTAGAGCCCGAGCCTGAGCCCAAGCCCAAGCCCAAGTCGGTGCCAGTGCCCCTGCCAGAGCCCCAGCGGGAACCTCAGCCCCTACCGGACCCTGAATCCCTGCGGGAGCTGGAGTTTGAGTCCGATCCGATGCACGAACCAGAGCCCGCGCTCACAGTGGAGACCCGCGGCACTGCGCGCAGCTTTCAGCCTCCGGAAGGTGGCTTTGGCTGGGTGGTGGTGTTTGCTGCCACTTGGTGCAACGGCTCCATCTTCGGCATCCATAACTCCGTTGGGATCCTCTACTCCATGCTGCTAGAGGAGGAAAAAGAGAAAAATCGCCAAGTGGAGTTCCAAGCAGGTGAGTTGTCCTCCCCGCCCCACCTGGCATTCTGGGCAAGGGTGTACGTTCCCACTGAGGCCAACCCCATACCTCCTAGTCCGAGGCACCCCTCCAACAAGCAGCTCCTACTCCTCCCCTCTCCCTAGTCCAAGGTCCTGCTAGGGTGTGGGTTGGGGGTCTTTGAGCAGGCTCTGACTGTGGAGACTAGGTGCACGTCCTGGAGGTGGGAACTGGGACATTCATTGATCACTGGCAAGCAATAAACTTTTTTGCCCCGGGACAAATCCAGACGCACCTTTCAGATTTGTTTGCCCATTTACTTTGCCCGTTCATGCTGGGAAAAAATATTTGTGGAATTGAGTGGGGGCACAGTGGAGAGGGAAGTCGTGGAGAGAGGAGAGAGCTGGAAGGCAGGGCAGGCTTTGAGAGATGCACTATGGATCTCTGCCGCTGCCCCATTCCTTCGGGGGAGCAGATATGTTTTCTATTGAGAACACTTTAGGAACCCCGGTTACTCTGAGAGAAGAGTCAAACACATGGCAGGCATGTGTGTCTGCAGGAGAGATAGGGAGTGAGGGACTCCGAGTGGGGGTGTGCGTGCACGTCTCTGCTGGTGGTGGTTATAGCGAATAAATCTCCATGCTCTCTGAACTGAGCCCCAAAGCAAGCAGGGAGGCAGTCTCCACTATCTCCTCCCAGAGCTACGTGAGGCGGCAGGCAGGCAAGGCCTTGCAGCTAAGTCTGTGCCACTGCCAACCCCAGCCTTGCTGTACCCAGCACTCGGTGCCTTTCCGCTATCCGGGGGGTGCCTAGTAAGGCCTTAAGCTGGAATGGCCAGTCATTCCTTCTTTCGCTTGAGGCTGACTTGGTCTCCTCCCCTAAGACCAATAGGGTTGGTGGCATAGCCTTTGCTCTCCAGGCCCTGGCCGCAAGACCCCAGGCGTGGGTCTCCTGTGAGCTCAAAGAAGTCAGAGGCGCTACCTGCTTTCCCCAAAAAGCTGCCAGGGAAGCCCCTCAGCAGTTCTTGTGACGGAGCGACGGAGCTACGGGATTGGGATGCCCCCTCCCGCAAGGATTGCTCCCTCTCGTGGCTTCGCAAGACAGTTCAACTCATGTCAACCTCCCCAAGTTGGCGACTCTGAATATGTGGCTATTTGCAGTGTTGCCCTGGAAATTAGGCGTTCCCTCCTCTTGTCAACCTGGAACAATTATGCTGCCATCCAATGAGACCTAGCGATTATTAGGTGAACATAGAAATCTTGAATTCTGGGGCATCCATTTGCGGATTCCTTGGGCCCTTGGAGAGCCTCTCTCACCATTTTCAAACAAGGATTTGGGATTTTAGTTCGCAGTTTCACTGGATGCCCTGTCAGAAGGGGCTTTGGGCTATTGGTGCCTCAGACCTTATGACTCATTGGTGCAGCTGCGGTGTGCAGGCCCCACTTGAAGACAACTTGAGTGTGCATTACTGATTATCAAGGGCAGTCTCACAACTACCCAGGCCACCTGATGCTGGAGTGGAAGGGTCCCTGGGATGTGTTGAACAACTTCTGGGGGGAAGGTGCTGCCACATTCACCTCTGGGATCGCTTTTTTCCTGCTTTGATGCAGTTCAGGGACTCTTGGGAAGGCAGCCAGGGTGAGGCCTCAGGGTATTATTGCCTAGGTTACCTGCAAAAGCACCTGCTGAGCATTGCCATGTGGTTGAAGGCAGGCTGTTGGCTTTTGGGATCAGAGAGTGGCAAAGTCTGGATAAACTTAATGAAAAGCAGTGGAGACTAGGCTAAAGCTAGGCCCTGGCATTTAGGTGGTATGAGCAGACTATAGCTGGGGCCTTAGTAGTGTGTATTAAAACTTGGAAAAACCACTATTTTACCAGGAAGAGACTTACTGCTGGGGAACAGACATCAAAGCATGTGATCATAGGGGACTCAGGGGGAGGGCTCGCTGGGATTTTCCGGTCAAGACCTCACACTGTAGCTGGGGGATGGGGGTGGTGCTGCAGTGGGCTGTGCTGGGGTGTGGCTGGGGCACACTCCAACATAGACCAGGTTCATTGAGGGGCTGAGGTTACTGGTTTAAATTATGGTAAGGAAGTGACAGAAAGGAAATTTGTATGTCCCTAGGGTCTCCTAATACTTTGGCTTGGGTCCTTGTTGTGGTGTATCTTGAACTCACTAAAGTTATTGTTGATACTGGACCTCTCAGGAACACCTCAGTTTTTATTTCGGAAAAGTCAGAAACACCCAACCACATACAGGAGCACCTAGAAAATCTCATCCTTATCACTGCCTTTCTTGAGCCCTCGCCTTTCCCAAGCAACATTCAGATCCTGAAATTCCAAATGTGTCTGTGCCTGGACACACTTTCTGCAGTTTACTGAAAATGTTTTGGCTTCCTGTGTCATAGCCCTGGTGTCTCAAAGGGATAGAAGCTAGTAGAGGTTTACTGTCTTCTCTGTTGGCCAGCATTTGTCCAATACTCACACTGGGGAAATGGAGAACATATACTGCCACACTCAAGGAGGTTGGTGCATTGTACATTTCTATTATTGTGGTGATTTTTCCATTTCTATTAATATCTGACATAACTTTGATCTCTAAAAGTCTATGAATTGTATTTGGAGGCATCCTGCAACTCAAATTCTCTTTGGCTAGGGCTAACATCTTTAAAGCCTTAAAGCTGTGCTGATTGGCTTAATGGGTCAAAGGTTCTGCAGATGATTGGGATTGTCATGAGGAAGTATCAGAGAAAGGTAGTTTTGATCTTTGAGGGTTAGCTTCCACATCAGGGGGTCTCTGGGCATAGGGAAAAGCCACAGGAGGTAAAAAGGAAGTGTAATTCAGGCTATACTAGAGCATGTAATAAGCAGTCTTTAAGACTTCTGTGATGTGTACCTGCAGTGTCACCAGCATTATATCTTGTCCCCTTTTTTTCACCTGTTTTAGAGGGAAGCCAACTTTCCTTGTTCCTGGGCCTGCTTTCTGAGAGGGAAGCAAGGTCAAGTTGAGTGATAAAAGGGAAAAGATCAGGAGAGAAAATAGCTAAACTTTTTGCAGAGATTGTGGAAAATTTGGGAGTTTCCTCATCTGGACCAAGCAGCAGACAAGATAGGAGGCAACCAGACAATTCTGTGGGAAGTATAAGCTTTGCATACCTTCTGGGATGAGAAGGGAGCCTTTTTGAGGAAAGGAGGGAAAGGTGAGCAAGGTGGCATTGGTTGTAGGCTCTAGATCACTACTGGAACCCTAAGTGAGTTGGAGCTCAGGTGGGGTTAGGGTTGAGGGATCAATAAGGGGTCAAGGCAGAAGCCAAAGTCGCTAACATTGGCTCCAAGCTTAAATATTTTTCAAACTGCTTCAGAGTAAACTTACTGCTGTGCACTCACCACCTTGATTGCCAGTCTAGCACTGAGAACACAAAATATAATGAGAGGTAATTTTTATTGGGTAGTATATAAGCATGGCCCTTGTGAGCTCTTAGGGGCAGAGCTGAAGTTCTCACCATCAGGGAAAGGGACGATGGTCAGGAAGTTTCACTATTGTGTACAAAATGGTTCAGTTTGATGGGCCACTCTGATAAAGACAGAATTTTCTAGTCATGGGGTAGAGTAGTACATTCTGCCATTGAGTGAACTGAGAGTCCCAAGGATGGGTGGAGTCAGGGCAGAATAAGTTATCTTTTTCCTCCCCATTTTATGGATGCTCATGGCTTGGTTCCATGTCTCATTGGACTGTAACACTAAATTGCTGATTTGAGAGCAAGATATCTTTTGAGCAAATCTGCCATTCCCTTGACTTTGGGTAAAAGTTTTTGACTACTGTTCAGCAGAGCTAGATCAGGTTGGCTTAGATCCTGCTATGGAGCTTCAGGCCACAGGGCCATTAGTCAGACATCTTTTTATTATTATTATTAAATCATAGCTGTGTACATTAATGCAATCATGGGGCACCATACACTGGTTTTATATATCATTTGACATATTTTCATCATACTGGTTAACATAGCCTTTCTGGCATTTTCTTAGTTATTGTGTTGAGACATTTACATTCTACATTTAGTAAGTTTCACATTTACCCTTGTAAGATTCACCGTAGGTGTGGTCCCACCAATCACCCTCCCTCCACCCATTCTCCTTCCTCCCCTACCTTTCCCCCTTCCCCATATTATTAGGTTATAATTGGGTTATAGCTTTCATGTGAAAGCTATAAATTAGTTTCATAGTAGGGATGAGTATATTGGATACTTTTTCTTCCATTCTTGAGATACTTTACTAAGAAGAATATGTTCCAGCTCCATTCATGTAAACATGAGAGCGGTAAAGTCTCCATCTTTCTTTAAGGCTGCATAATATTACATGGTGTACATATACCACAATTTATTAATCCATTCGTGGATCTATGGGCACTTGGGCTTTTTCCATGACTTAGCAATTATGAATTGGGCTGCAATAAACATTCTGATACAAATTTTTTTTTATAATGTGATTTTTGGTCTTCTGGGTATATACCTAGTAGAGGAATTGTAGGATTGAATGGCAGGTCTATTTTTAGATCTCTAAGTGTTCTCCAAACATCTTTCCAAAAGGAATGTATTAATTTGCATTCCCACCAGCAGTGTAAAAGTGTTACGTTTTCTCCACATCCACGCCAACATCTCTGGTCTTGGGATTTTGTGATATGGGCTAATCTTACTGGAGTTAGATGATATCTCAAAGTAGTTTTCATTTGCATTTCTCTGATGATTAAGGATGATGAGCATTTTTTCATATGTCTGTAGGCCGTACGCCTATCTTCTTCAGAGAGGTTTCTCTTCAAATCCCTTGCCCACCCTGAGATGGGATCACTTGTTCTTTTCTTGCTGGTATGTTTGAGTTCTCTGTGGATTCTGGTTATTAAACCTTTGTTGGAGACATAACCTGCAAATATCTTCCCCCAAGCAGTAGCCCTTAGTCAGACATCTTTCAAGTCATTTTCCTGCCTTCGTTCCAACCAAACTGAATCCCAAACTGTGACAGTTATTCATCGTGAAAGGGATGAGAATGAGGGGTTGGGGCATTTGGATGCCACCCAGGGGCGTGCTTGTTTGAGCTGAGGTAGCTGGCTAAGGCTAGATGCCTGGCTCAGTGTCCAGTGGCCTCATATCCTCATTCTAAGTCTACAAAAGTGACAACCAAGGCCAAATCTGGGGTCCCAAAGGCTGGTGATCTCAGTAGTACCAGGTAGGCAGCAACTGAGTTAGATAACATGTGCCCCCAACTTGTTTCATGACTTGGAGTAGATATGTCATCTCCCTATACCTGAGTTTATCTGCTTGTAAAATGAGATGGTTTGACTACATGAACTTTTTAGCATAATTCTATACTTCTAGAATTATGTGCTGTCTTATTTCTTACCGTTACCTTGGCATAAATTTTGACTCATTCAGGCAAATAAAAATTTGTTAAGCGGCCTGAACATGTGTGTGGGAGTGGGGTGGGGGTAAGGACAGTTTGGGAAGAGATTGAGAAAGCAAGGAAAAGCCATGTAGACATCATTTTCCTATGTCATTTGTATTTAAAGACTGTGGGGCTGCCCACAGGTATAGACATGGTTAAAAGATCCAGTCTTTTTTATCTAGTATGTAAGGACAACTTGGGATGTACAGCTGCTTTCCCCAGAATTCCCTGCTCAGCATAGAGCTGGGCCTCCAAGAGAACTCTCTGGACTTGGCCTGCCACAAATGGTCTGTATGCTCTCTTTTCCAGCATATGAGCCCATTCCTCAAAACCGTTAAACTGTAAACATTTCCTTGAATCTCAGTTTGGACCACTCTCACGAAATTTAATTTCCCATAGCTCACTCTTCCTTCTCAGAAATGCATGGTCAGTGTGACCTTGGTTTGCTGTTAACCTCACTCTAGAAGAGGGAACCAACTCTTAAATGTGATGCAGAGGTTCCCTTTACAGGGCTTCAGAGAGGGCGTCTTTATGGCTAGCTCAGGGATGCTGCTGAGATCTCACTGTTCTGGAGGTGGGGAAGGCTGCTGGTTGTGATCCCTGTCTCCACTATCCCCAGCCAACTTCAGCTTAACTCAGGGCTTAGCTGAGAGTGTGCCTACTGAAACAGCTGGGTACAGAGCTCTCTCTCCTTTTCCTTGGATTTATATTTTCATGTTTAGGACAACATTTCCTCCAGTCCCATGAAGGATAGACAAGCAATTAGAGTTTCAAAATTCTCAGAAGTATGTAAAGGATGTCATCTCAACCTTTTGAACAGACTGGTTTCCTGGGAGGATGCACTGCTTTTCCTGCCAACATCTTTTTTTGTTACTGTTTTGTTTTTTTACATTTTGAAAAGAAAAAAGTCATTTACTCCTTTCAGATTGTGTGAATGATGGATTGGGATTTTCTGTCTTGAAAGAAACTGTTTCACCTGATAGTGAATGAATAAGCCCTAGAGAAAAGGCTTTCTTCTCAAAACACACACACACATGTGTACGTATGCATGCATGCATGCACTTGTGCACACACACACACACCCTCCACATACCAAGCCATGGATTATGAATACTCTACCTGAAAGAAGTCTTTTCCCAGCTGTCTATGGAATCAGTTTGAATGTACCAGAGCTTCTGTATGGGTTATTGGGGACTATTACAAAGAACTCAGACTGGGAAACTTGCTAAATGAGGGTGATAGAATATGGCCAGCCTGAGTTGTACCTTTTTTTTTTTTTTTTTTTTTTTAGACAGAACCTCAAGCTGTTGCCCTGGATAGAGTGCTGTGGCAATCACAGGTCACAGCAACCTCCAACTCCTGGGCTTAAGCAATCTCTTGCCTCAGCCTCCCAAATAGCTGGGACTACAGGCACCTACCACAATGCCCAGCTATTTTTTGGTTGTAGTTGTTTGGCAGGTCCAGGCTGGATTCGAACTCACCAGCTCTGGTGTATGTGACTGGTGCCTTAGCCACTTGAGCTACCGGGGTGGAGCCTGAGTTTTACCTCTTGACCTAGACACAATTGCAACTCTCATCAGTGGGGCTGGGAAACATTATTGCAAGTTTCTTTCTGCCTTCATCTTCCTGTATCCTTCCCAATATTCTGGTAAGAGAGTTTAGGCCACCTCAGCCTTCTCTAGCTTTAGAGGTGACCAGCGGACTAAGAGTAGGAATATTTAATCACCTCCTATGGGAGAGTGCTATGGTTGGCTCCGCCTTCTCAGTGGGGAATGTGACCTGTTTGGGTGGTTTTAGGAAGCACAGCCTCTTCACCCTGGCAGTCTTGCCCTTTCCTATCCTCTACTTTGCTCCAATTTCCTGGATTATTGGGAGAGGAAGGGATGAAATTGGCTGTTCCAGCTGCATATTTTCTCAGCTACTTCTATTTTCATGTTGCATTTTTATCACATTTGCTAGATGTGCCACCTGTTTTGTTCCCAGTATTGTTCCTTCTCTTCTCTTTTTCTTTGTTGCTCAGAGGAGCTACTGGGGCTTAGGATAATATACAGGCCCAATTCCAGCTACGGTCTCAGGCCCACTTCTACACATACCACAGAGGCCTCCCTTTCCCCTTCCCATTCTCTTCTTTCTGTCCCCTTACTCTCTACTTCCTGGGTGAAGGGTGACTTTTCATGGAGCACTCAAAGAGTGTCAAAGCCATCACCTCTGGATTTTTTGCAGCTGCTATGAAAACCTTTTTTTCATTTCCACACCTCCTCTTTTCACAGCCCTTGGACCCCAATCCAGAAGATAACACTGTAGCAAGGTCTTATAGTATTCAACAAATGTCTTGGTTACTTGCACTCCTTTTCAAATCCTCACCATTATTGTTGTCTATATCCTGGGCCAGCTGAACCGCCAGAGATTTTGGATTAGTTTTCAGTACCTTCACGGGTTCTGGTTCATTTTATTTTGAGCACCTTAGCATTTCTCTTTTTGCCAAAAATACTGCACAATTGATTTTAGAGGGGTCAGAGAAGGGAGAAAACAGACACCCAAGTCCTAAATGGAGTAAAAAGTGCCTTTAGGAAGTGTAGAGAGGGGGAGTGAAGCTCCCAAGTTAGTTGCTCTCCTGCTTCTGTGTGGCTGGAGGGAAGAAAGGAAGGAAAATGTTGCTAAACAAGCAGTTCCCACATAGTTTCTTTGCCTTACCTATCAGGTGGATCTCCTTGCCCAACTTCTTACCCAGGCTGGAAGGGTATGCACGAGCACCCATATGTCCAGACCTGTGTGTACATGTGTGTAACTGGGTGTGTGATGTCTGTCCGAGTCAGTTAGCACAGTTTCTTGGAACACAGTGCTGGTGAAACTGAAGTCATAGCTTCAGTCACTTGTTTAGATCACTGAGTTTCTCACAAAGAACTCTTCCTCTGTTCATTGCCCATGCCACTCATGTGAAATTGTCACTGATCCCAGAGGGAACTGGTAGAAAAAATGAAGATGGTTCCCTCCATGAAGATAAGACCTCCATACTACTGGGAAAAAAGTATAAAGTACACACTATTGATGGCTGCTTCAGCTGCATTCCATAGTGGGGCTTCTTTGACATTTACCTCCTTACTTCTGCCAAGCACACTAATATATGTAATCATAATAGTACTAGTAGTAGTAGCGGTATTAATCACCAATATTTATTTTACATTTAGCAGTTAACTCTGTGCAAGGAACTATACTAAATACTTTACATGTACTAATTCATTTCAATTCTCAACAACCCTATGGGGTAGATACCAGTATTTTCTCCATTTTGCAGATAAAGACAGCAACAGAAGTTAAGTAACTTGCTCAAGCTCATATAGCAAATAATAGTAGAGCCAGGATTTGAACCCAGACAGTCTGATTCTAGAACTTCTGCTTCTAGACATCGCCTAATACATAGTACAGATGTGGGGGACAGTTACCAAGGGAGATTACCACAGTTTTTCATTTCTGTAGACTTTAGGCATCCTTATGACTAAGGGATAAAAATAAATGACTGAGAAAGCGTTTAGTAAATAAACGAGCAACAATCTCGTAATATTCTTCTAACTACCCATCTCAGTCTATCCAGTGTATATATGCAAAGGGTCATAATCTTTGAGTTGAAAAGGAGCCAAAGAAACCATCTCTTAGTTCCTTAGCACTGAACAAGTCATATAACTTTTCTGGGCTTCAGTATTCTCATCTACAAAATGAGACAACCAAGTACCTATTTTGATAAGACTGTGATGAATAAAATGAGATTGTGTGTGTATGTAAAAGGTCTTTGTAAATTATGAAGTGGTTGGTGTTATTATTATTAATATTATCCTTTTCCAGCTCCTAGAAATGGAGTCATTATGACTTTCTCTAAATGTGTCTTTAAAGGTTTTCTCCCCATCTCCCCACTCCATCTCTTCCCCATTTCCCTTCTCTGTTCTTCTGCAGTTTGATACTGGTGTTTTTTATCTAAGAACTGGCTGTATTTTCTTTGTTCCTCAGTTTTCTAAGAACCCAGAGCCAGAACATAGGTCATATACATTTGAGAAAACAAGGCATGTTGAAATATTTGCAGCCTTGGCAGGAGCTCACAAACCTCCCTAGGAGTCAAGCACTGAGTTGTTTTACTATGAGTTGCTGGCGGGGGGGGGGAAGATGGTGGGGTGGAGTTAGGGTGTCACTTCCTCCCAAGGGTCTCTCACAGAGCCTATGTTCTCTTGCAGATAGTGAGGAAGAAGGAAAGGGATATTTAGGGTCAGAAGGGCTGGGCCAGGGGACATTAAGCATAGAAGGAGCCTTGCTCTTTGTATTCAGCTTTGGAGTGGGTCAGTTTCCTTGTGTTCTAAACAGGATAGCCACAGAGAACAGAGGCCACAGAAGACTGTGGCCTTCACAAAGAAAGAATGCAATAGCAATTTTGAGCAAACATTTCAATGGTCACTTAAGGAGTCTTCATTAAGAATAACCAGCAGGCAAATCAGAATGAAAATGCTTCTTTTTTGTTGTTACAAAAGCAAAACAAAATCCCAAAGCCCTTCTTTGAGACTAAGATTTCAAATATACTAGGACTCACCATCTTGATTTTCAGTTATTTAGATATCTGAGCTAGAAGGCATTTTAGGGATCACCTAATCCTATTCCTTCTGGTTTCCATCTTACTGGTAGAAAACTGAGATCTGAAAAGATGTGACCTTAATCAGCATTGCCAGTAGATGCTTGCTGTGAAAATTTGTTTGTGAGAGGGTTAGGGAATGGGCACAAGGTATGGGCTGATGGCATGCTAAGTTTTCTCCAACTCAACCACTAGCATACTAACCCCCCTTCCTTTTTCCCTGAACTTTTCCTCAGTCAATCCCTAGGACCTACTTTATAAATAAAGATAAAAATAAAATTCAGAAGATACGATAGGTAAGTCTCTCTCCCATTCCTGTTCCCCAGCCACTTTGTTTTCCTCCCTGGAGGCCAATGGTGTTATTTGGTATATCCTTCCAGAGATAGTCTATATATATATATATACAATTCTATATATATTCTCTCTATATTTATATACAGTTCTCAATATTCTATATATATGTATATACAATTTGTGTGTGTTGTGTGTGTGTGGGGTATACCTTTTAAAGTCCAAATGGTAGCCTATCATCTACCTTATCTTTTATACTTCAAAATGTATCTTGTCTATTATTACATATTAAGTCCATAAAGTCCTCATTCTTTCTTATAGCTATACCATATTCCATTATATGAGAATATCATAATTTATTTAATCAACAGCTTCCTGAAGAATATTCAAGCTATTACCAATCTTTGACTATGGGTCAAACAGTGCTAGATTCAGATTACTTACCATATGGCTGGTCTTGACAAGATTTTTTTTTTTTTTTTTTTTTTTTTGAGACAGAGCCTCAAGCTCTCTCCCTGGGTAGAGTGCCATGGCATCACAGCTCACAGCAACCTCCAATTCCTGGGCTCAAGTGATTCTCCTTCCTATGCCTCCCAAGTACCTGGGACTACAGGTGCCCACAACAATGCCCAGCTATTTTTTGTTGCAGCCATCATCGTTGTTTGGCCAGCCCCAGCTAGATTCAAACATGCCAGCTCAGATGTATGTGGCTGGCGCCTTAGCTGCTTGAGCCACAGGAGCCAAGCCAGACAAGATTTTTAAACTTTCTAGGGTCTAAGTTTTCTCATATATAAAATAGGGATAATAATAATATATATTACTACTGGTGTGGACATTAAATGAAATGAGACATGCAAAACATCCAGCATATATCCTGGCATATAATAGATGTTCAGTAAGTGTTAGTTCTCCCCCTGCTCAAAAGCCCTTTCCATATATGCTACACCTCCAATTCAATTAATCTTGGTTCTTGGTTCAGTTCAAGTCAGTACGTCTTTATTATGTACTAGGCTGGACCTTGGATGAGCCAGAGAAGGAAAAGGGTTCCTCAAGAAGTTTAAAATTTCTTTAAGAAGATATAAGATACAGATCACCACTAAGTAATAAAAAATATGTATATATTAAAGAAATGCAATTTTTGTGCAGTGATGTGGAAAGGGAGAGATGAGTGTGAGGGCCAGAGGAATCAAGGAAAGTTTACTGGTAGAGCTAGAACTTGAAATGGTGTTTAGCTAAGTAGAGAGTTGGGCAATGGCAGGTTGGGGGTTGAGAATTGGACAGTTCAGTTGTTGCTCAGATTCTGGGCCTTTGCCCTTTGGGAGCCCAGTGAGTAACTGTTCCTCATTAGGCCTTACCCAGCAGGTGGGGTAGGGTGGAGGGGCAGGCAGAGAGGAAAATACTGAGGACATTTGGAGAGAAGGGCACGGGGAGGGGGGATGTCTGGGCATTGGGCCAAAGAATGAGGTGCCTACAAGTGGCCATGGCTCAGCCTTCCCAGCCCATACCACCTGCTCTTTCATGTCATCTGCTCAGGTCCAAGGTGAAGAAGAGCATGAGTATCAGCAGCTCTCAGCCCCTCACCCTGGGATCCAACCAGGCCTCCAGATCCTGTAAGCCCCAGTAGAGGGGATACTGTTTAGTGTTAATAATCCCTTCCGTGCATGGCATATTGTTTAAGTTTATATCTTATTTTACATTGATCCTTGCAACAGAGGCAGTTGTGAAATAAAATACCCAGTTGATTATCAACATATGCCAACATCTTTGGTTATATTAAGTGCTATGTTGGGGGTTCTGGAAAATGAAAAGTCAGTGTGGTTTGTATTAGGGGAAAGTTCACTACCTGAAAGGGCTGCATAGATATTCATACTCCTATTTTACAGTTACATAAAATGGGAAGCAGATGGAGGGCAAGTGAGTGGCTTGAGGTCACACATTTAATATTTAGTAGAGCTGGGACTAGATCCCTGGGACTAGATCCCAGGCCTACCACTTCCAAATTCCATGACGGAAAAGTTCCCTGAAAGTTGGAATAGATTTTTTCCTAAACTTAGTAGCAGCATGAAGCTTAAGGGTGTGGGTAAAAATCAGTATAGTATAATGAAACAAAGAACTGAGAGTCAAAAAGTTCAGGGGCATGGAAATGGGAGCCATACAAGAAAAGATTTGGGCGTATCTAAGGCCTGCTGGCTGGGATCAAGAAAGAACACTGGACTGGGAGTCAGTAGACCTGGATTCTGGTTCTAGCTCTCTTACTAGCTATCTTCATAACCCTGCCAGGTGCCTTCCCCTTTATGGGCCTCCAATTTCTCCACTTAAGAATTAAGAAATTTGGACCTTTCAGAACTTAGTGGTACTTAGAACCAGTGGTTTATGCAAACCAAGGAGGCCTAGGGAACTTCCTGGCAAATGGGTGAGGGTGAGGTGGTAAGTGGAAGAAAACAATTTTTCTGATGAAAATGAAAAACAGATCCTCTCAAGATGAGTTTTGGAAAGGATAATTGTGCCATGGTTTCTATACTATCTCCTTGGAGACTTCCAACATAGGCGAAAAGAAAGTATGCGTATTCAAGTGAGCAAGTACCTCAATGCAAAGCTAAGATTTGGTGGGATGGATTGTGAAATGCTGAGTCAACATCCCTGGATGTCTCTCTTTATAATATCCATCTTAGCATCACTGTTCTAAGACCTTGGTTTTAGTTTTTAAAAGGAGGTTTGCCTCATGGGTGGGTACCATTGAAAATCCCCCTCTCGAGAGAGGGAAGGAGGGAGGGGGGTGGGGCCTTGGTGTGTGCCACACCTTCTGGGGGCAAGACATGATTGCAAGAGGGACTTTACCTAACAAATGCAATCAGTGTAACCTGGCTTATTTTACCCTCAATGAATCCCCAACAATAAAAAAAAAGAAAAAAAAAGAAAGAAAGAAAAATCCCCCTTTCATGGAGCCCACTTGAGTGAACACTAACCCTAGAACCAAAGTGTCTGGGAAAATACTGGCTCCACCATTCACTGTTGTTGTGTCCTTGTGCAAGGCATTTAACCTCTCTGTGCCTCTATTTGCTCATTTGTAAAAGGGGGATATCAAGAGCATTTGCTACACAGGGTTGTTATAAGAGTTGACACTCATATCTGTGTATCTCTCTCTCTCTAGCTAGCTAGCTCAGAATAGTATCTGACACAAAACAAGTGTTGGGTAAATATTTCCTGTTCTTATTATTTGCTTAATAGACTATACCTTATAAATTTATACAGTTGGGCTTCAGAGAACAAGTGTGATACCAAGTGAGCCCTAGGGAGTTCGTTATTACTCAATCAGGAAGTCAAAGTAATAGGGACGCTTTATAAAAGTACCATCTGGGCTGCTCTGATGTTAGCCATGCCCAGGACAAGATTAAGAACCTCTAAAAGAGGGCTTGGCGCCCGTAGCTTACATGCCACATACACCAGGGCTGGCGGGTTCAAACCTGGCCCAGGCCTGCTAAACAACAATGACAACAACAACAACAACAAAATAGCTGGGCATTGTGGCAGGTGCCTCTAGTCCCAGTTACTTGGGAGGCTGAAGCAAGAGAATCACTTAAGCCCAAGAGTTTGAGGTTGCTATAAGCTGTGATGCCATGGCACTCTACCAAGGGTGACATAGTGAGACTCTGTCTCAAAAAGAAAAAAGAACCTCTGAGGTTTTAAGCACTGTTTCTCTGAATGCCAAATTCTGAAACAATTCATTAAATCTATACATATTTTTCTCATTTGGGGGTGGCATTGCTTCACTGGTGGTCTAAGCTCATGTTAAGTCTGCCTGTTGGGCAATCCTGCACTGACCACAGAAGGCTGTAAGTTCCTCCCTAAGTTCTGGAGGGAACCGATGACTGTGAGTGGTTTATACACCCACAAAGAATGGTTTTGAACCCAAGAAGCTCTATCCACAGCAGAGTTCTGTATGTCTTAGCTCCTGAGAGCTTTCCCTGCCAAGCCCCATGACTGCGTTGGTGGTTGAGACCTCCCATACTGTTACTCAGAGGATGGTTTACCTTCTGGGGCCAGAAGAAGAGGAGGACAAATGCCTACAAGTACCAATAAAGCCCCCTTAAGGAAGCTGTAAATATCAGCAAGTTGAAGTTCTGGTGACAAGTTGAGATCACTGAACATTGTCATGATAGAGAAGGCGAATGGTGAGGTTCTTCTTCCTTGAGATGACTAGGAGACCAAACCCTTCCCCTGAGCCTTGACTTCTCCAAAGAATTCAAATCAGTGATTCTGGAAAATGTGGAGTCATTATTAGTATATCTATTATTCTATGCAGCTTGATCAAGTTCTAATCATCTAATGGTGAACAACAGTTCCTTGTATGTTCCAAGAGCCAAAATGTTTTTTACCTTGACCTATGGAAAGACTAGCCAAAAGCAAGTTTCCCTTAGATTTGCTGGCCAAATAGCTGGAGGGACCTGGCAGCCTGAGTAAGGGAAGTCAGCAAGACCCCAAAGAGTTTATATGCTACCTTGTCCGGGAATGGCACCTACGTTCAGGCCTAGCCATGCCTGTGCTGCCTTCCCTCCTCACCAAATATCTCAAACATAGAAGGCTCAGGGGATGCCAGTCAGACCAGATGTTGGGAGCTCAAGCTTTTAGGAAAAGAAAGATAGATCAACAGCTAGCCAGAGAGACTAGAGAGGAAACAAACTTATTGTTCTAGCTCCTAACCCCAGGAAACACCCCCAGGGGTTCCAGAGAATCACCTGCTCAAGGAGGTAATGGATCATCTGTGTCTCCTGAGTAGAGCTGGCTATAATTAAATATCTCTAGTCAGAGCCAGCAACCTGAAGGATACTTTCCAGACTGTGGCTCAACAGAGACTAACGGTGGCTTTGAAGTTCTCTTCCTTTTTATGAAATTGGTTTCAGTACTAACAGAAAAGATACCCTTGGAATGGGAAGTCATTAAGAAGACCCCAAAGTTTAGTTCTCCTTCACCTCACTGCTCCAGGTGCTGTGTATTACAGAGAAAGGCAAAGAATCTCACATCAGATAGACCAGTGTTAGAGTCCTAGCTTTGCCATTTTCCTTATCTGCAATCTTGGCCAAATGTGAACTCACTTTTCCTATGTGTAAAAAGGGGTAGTGGGAAGGTCATAAACCCTACCTCACAGTCTTATGATGAGAAGATGGATAAGAAGCTGTGTCCATTCAAAACAACTTTGAGCCTTCCATATGAAATATCATCATGTTTGCTGCATATGTAAGTTTATCTGTAGACTTACACCTGTGCTCGCACATTTATAACTGGATTGCGGCATCACCCATGATGTACACATGTGTAAGAAGCCACTTGAAATGTACAAAATTCTACACATATCTCACCTTAAGCCTGAATTCATGACATAGACACATTTAAGTACACACCCATACACATTTATCCACAATTATCCTTTTTCTCTTTCTTTCATACACATACCCATACACGTAGATGTATATCTATCTACATTTGTATGTGAATGCATATGTATGCTATACAAGTAAGCATACTGTACCCTTTATCTTTTCCCTAAACTATCAAGTTTTCTAAGGAGGATGAGAAAAGGCCCTGTTTTCTAAGGTGTATGAAAAAAGGCCCTGTTAGTCTCTATTCCCCCACTTCATACTGATAATAACTATTTTACCCTTGCTGGGGCTTCTTCCTTGCCTCTATCTTATTTGTAGATTAGCACAGCTGCTATCAAGCTGCAGCATGTGTTATCCATGCTGTGTCTGGAGAACATAGATCCTTATCTGGTTGCTCTGTGAATAGTTCTACGACTCCATCCTGCACAATATAGTTATAGTCATGTTTGCAAAGAGCTGATGGCATTTTCAGATTTTTTTTGAAAACACAGTCAATACAGTCACAAAAATAGTCACTGGCCCAAATGCCCTGAAGCTAAATGAAATTAAGCAACAGACATAATGAAAATTAGTAACAGAGCCTAAATGAAGTTGAAGTTGAATCTCTCTCTCTTTCCCTCTCTCCCCACTCTCTCTTTCTTTCTGTTCTGTTCTCCCTCCCTTTGCTACTCCCTTTTATTATTATGAGTATCTCTGAGCATAGGTCGTGTGTGTGGAGGGGGTAGTACTATGGAGTATATTTGCTTCAGAGAGAGCCAGAGTCATCAGAACCTAACATTTTGTGAGAGAGAGAGAGGAAGAGAAAGAAAAGGAAGAGAAAAATGAGAGTATTGAGAATTATAAGCAGGAGGAGCATAGCTAGGGGATTAAATGGAGTGAGACCAAAAGTAGGAGAGTTAATACTCACTTTGAGGCCAACTAGAATTTTGATGGCTAGATAACTTTTCAAACCAAATCGCAGAGGCTGGAGTGCCCCACTGGTATGTGGGTAAATTGGTTTGCTTATTTGGAAGGCTCGAACATTAAAAATAATTCCTAGTAATAGAAATGAAGATTTAAACATGGTTAGAAAGCAAGATGGTTTCCTAGGGAGCAGGCCAGACCTGATGTAATGGTCCCATTCTAGGCAGCCTAGCTATGGCCTACAATAAGGAGGGGTTTAGGTAGAGGGTAGTGTTATCATATTTATTATCCAAACTAGGACGCTTTTGAGGGTGAAAGGGGACACTGTTAATACATATTTTGCTAGGATAACCGGCATAAACTAGGATTGTCCCCAAACCAAAATGTATATTTATTCTAGGTTTAGGACAAACTACATATTGCTCCAGCTTTCCAGGAAAGGGCAGACTGTAAGAGCTCCTCACAAGAAGCCTTGAAAAATGTGTCTGTGGTGGTGGTAGGGGGGCGGAGGGTTGGGCAGTGCCGGGAGGGAAGATTCAGCCTTTTCAGCCTAGTGACTGGAAATTGTTTACTCTGAATATGAATTCCTTTTCTTGTTGCTGTCCATAAATATATAATGGAGCCCCTTCCCAAGTGTGTTTATTTCCTGATCAGCTTCAGAAGAGACTCTATGTGTGTGTGTATGAATGTGGTTTTATACATTGTGTGTATGTTTATGTCAAAGTTGTAAAAGTGTGTATGACTATAAATGGGAATATGAATATATCCAACTGTGTGTAACTATGGGCATGTATGTGTATATACGCATACGTGTAATGGAAGTATGTGTGTGTGGGTGCGTGCACACATGAGCACATGCAGGGTAGAGCCAGGCCTGACCTGTGGTTCATTGAGTTATGAACAATTTAAACTACAAAGACTACCACTTAATTTTACAAGTGATGAAACTGAGGCATGTGTAATGAAACCTACATACCTTTACTTTTTGCTTAGCACTGGTTGAGTCACAATAAAATAATCCTCATTAGGAACCAGCTGCTGATTCATGCTTTGGAGTATAAACTCAGCTATGTCTTTAAGATATCTACAAACAATGGGTGCTTGGCAAGGACAAAAAGAAACTGCCTAAGAGTGAGATTGAGGTGTGGAGGTGTCTGTAAGGCCTAGACTTGAGTGCAAGGGTAAGATTTGACAGGTGGCCTTTCCTCTATGCCTGTCTCCCTGGAGGACCGTGCCAAGCAGTAGAAACTTTCCAGGGCTTTGAATATTATTCAATCTCCCTACCCCCACTCCACAACCTACAAATAGGTTTGCCTTAGAGACAAACCTTATTCTTCATTAGAGATCTACTGGAGGCCTTCAGAGGATGTAGGCCAGACATAAGCTGAAGATGCCCCAGACTGGGCAATAAGAGACAGGAAAGCCTTTCCCCTAGGTCTCTGACCTTCCCAATACTGCCCTCAACACTTTGGGCTCTAGGGCAAGTGAAAATGACTAGAGATGCCCCAGGAGTGCTAAGATTGGGTATTGAAAGGGAATTCATGCCTTCAAGAGAAGGGTGGATGGCTATCTCATTAGCCTTGGTGTATTTTATCTGTGGCTGATGAATTGGTTATACAAGTTAAGATATCCTAGTGCTAATGTAGCCAAAACTCCAAACCATGGTTCAGTCCTCATCTGACAAAATGCAGATTGCTTGAGCCTCTGTTTAGACTATACCCATTTGTCTGATCAGTGACATGAAGGATGAGGCCAAAGAGTGTGGGGTGATGCAGCATAAATCTGAGAAAATAATCCACGTCTCATGGTTCTAGTGATATGCCTGTTCAGATTTAGCCAATATTTACTAAGCACTTACTATGTTCCTAACTTCATGCTAAACTTTTACCTGTATGAATTATGTCACTGAATCTTCACAAGAACCCTATAAAGTACGATTATTTCCATTAAGACCCCAAGAGGCTTGGCACCTGTAGTTCAGTGGCTAGGGCGCTGGCCACATATGCCAGGGCTGGTGGGTTCTAACCTGGCCTAGGCCTGCCAAAACAACAATGGCAACTGCAACAATAACAAAAATAGCCAGGTGTTGTGACAGGTACCTGTCGTCCCAGCTACTTGGGAGGCTGAGGCAAGAGAATTGCTTAAGCCCAGGAGTATGAGGTTGCTGTGACACCATGGCTCTCTACCAAGGGCTCACATAGTGAGACTCTGTCTCAAAAAAAAAAAAAAAGACACCCCAAGAGGTAAAATGGCTTGCTCAAAGTAAGATAGCTAGTAATGGAGAAGTGAGCATTCAACCACAACTTTGCTTAACTAAAAGTTATTATTGAAAGCCTACTGCATGCCAGGAGCTAATATGCTAAAAGTTTTCCATAGATTATCTTACTTAATTCTCACAATAACTCTATAAGAGGATACTCCTCCCTTTTAAAAAAAATATATAAGGGTACTAAGGAAGTGAAATATTAGGTGACTTATCCAAGGTTAAATGCTAGTACTCACAGTAGATCTAGGATTCTAATGCAGACCTATGATTCTCAAGCTTAGCGTGGCCTCTTCCTCATTCCTCTGTGGTTATATAATTTTGTATTTAGATGATTCCAAAGGCCCCTTCCAACTTTGAGATTCTAGAGGTTAGTAACTATATGACAATCCTTCCCTATGTAATCAAGCAGCCTGGGGTTACTTGGCTGAGATCCCCTGTCATTCTTTCCTACCAACTAGGGTCTCTCCATGTGTGGTGCAAAGGAAGAGTGGGCAATCAGCCCCCATCAGCTCAGGCTGAGTTGTCCTGGGACTCTGATTCACTTTCCCCACTCCTGACCCCAGGTCCCAGGTAAGGTGCTTTCTGTAACATTCAGAAGCTTCTCTGGTCTCTAGGCCTGGGCCCTGTAACCCTTTCCCACTGTGAAAAAAGAAAATATTGCCTTAAATTGGCAAATGAGAAGCTCCTACAAAAGGATCCCAGGAAAGCCACCTTCATGCCTTGTGTAATTGTACCCATGTCTGTGTTTCTCTGGGAGTTGCAAACAGAAGTCAACCTTGATTCGCACCACAGTCCTCCCTGGTAGGCTGAGATGAAAATTTCCTTTCTTGCCCACCCCTTCAGACCTTTTCTTCTGCTGATGGATTTCTCATCCAGTTCTGGACCTTAAACAAAAGAAGAAGACAGTTCAGTTCCATAGAGTCAGAGTCTGGTCAGAGTCTGGTACCCAATGTATGTGGACAGGTGTGTGCGCATGTGCACACACATGTGTGTGTGTGTTTGAGGGCAAGGGCAGTGAGAGGTGGTGGTATTAATCTGGTTCCAGCAGAGCACTACCAAGGTCTGGAATGAGCAAGTTGGTTGTAGAGACAACATCTGGGAGAGAGGCGTTTACTTGAGAGAGCCTTGAGTAGCAATTAGAAAATGATATGAGGAGAGGGGCTGTGGTTCAGATTCCAAACCTACTCCCTCTTCACTTCCCATGTCCTCATGTTCTCTGTATTTCCACTACATATTTTTTCCCTCTTTAATCTTTGTTGTCCTGGCACTATATCCTGACCCTAACTCTTCCATCCTTGCTATTCACTACCATAGGGAATCAAAAAACATGGGTTCTCCCACTGTCTGAAACTTTAACCATTATCTTCCTGTGTGACTCTGGGCAAGGCGATTTACTGTCCTGAAATCACAGTCCCCTCATTTGTAAACATTAGCTTGTTTTTAGAGGTTTGAAACAGGGTTTAAATGAACAAAAAAGTACACAAAAACATCTAGGAGATTTCTGTTGCTCATTTTAAGAATCAAATGAGAGAATGAACTAGAAATACCTGGTGAACCGTAAAGTACTATTCACACAGGAGCAGTTGCTACTGTTAATATTTGCTGTTCCCTGATTGCTCTTCCATAGACACAGCAATTCAAATTTACCAATTGGCTAACTGTTTGGTCATGTGCTCCTGCAACTCTGTATGTATGGCAGAGAATCAGAGGATTCCCAGAGGATTTTCATTCTTCTTTCACGAACAAACTTAGCGGGGCTTTTTTGCACAGAAAGGCCATCTCATCTCACTCACAAGAGCAGTGACAGCTTCAAGTCAATGCAATTTAGCAGGAGAGATCTATTTGAAAGATGTAACTTGTCTCAGAAGTTATTATTAGCCCATTATTACGGATAAGAAAACCAAAGCTCAGAGAAGTGAAGTAAAGGGCACGTAAATAGTCGCAAATTCTAAGCTATGTGTGTGTGTGTGTGTATGTGTGTGTGCGCACGCATGTTGAGATAGGTAGGAAGTTTATCTGGAAGCATATGAGAAATGAGGAATATGGATTAGCTATTCAGATAATCATCAGTCTCTAGGAATCAAACCAGTCTGCAAGCCTAATAAAAATTAGCCAGTGGACCAAAAAGATACTGACCATGCACTACTCTTCTATTTCCTCTATTTGGCTTGGGTTCCTGCAAGAAGACTCATTTCACTTCCCTATGTGAAGTCTCATGTATTTCTCTTCCATGTCTGTAAGAGCAGACACACACATCACACACCCCATGCTGGGATAAAGGGAGATCACAACAAATAATAATAACAGCCAACAACTGAGTACAATGCTTTATAAGGAGAGATATGAGAGATATAGTGATTTCAGCACCTAATACAATTCACTGTATGTAGTTAAGTGCTCCATAAATGTGTATTGAAATGAAACAAGGACCAGAGGTGGGGGAACGTGGATACATTTAAGGAAAGGCATTGAAGGCAAGAAGGGCCAAGTGGTTCATGCCATTTACTTCAGGCATGCTAGACAAAGCTGGGACTAATTTCTGACATCTTAGGCCTTATTTGAAAGGTTGCTTTAAAGATGTGATGTGTTTGGATTTGATTTCCAAATCATTGTTCTTAGCTACCAAGGCCAGAGTTTTAAGCTTTTCTTTTGATTACTAATTGTGCCCTTCTGCCTAAGAAATCCCACAGGAAGCCCCTAAGCTTCACTTTGCTCCTGGACTCTTGGCAAATGACTCTCTCATTTCCTTGCCCTGTCTATACACTCTGATTAGTTGTGGGGGCCAAGTATTATTTTCTGCTCTTGTTCCTGGAACCAGGCAGGTTCCTGAACTCCAGAGTAGAGCCACCACACTCTCACCCATCTTCTGGCCAAGTCTTGAATTTCCAAATCTGCCTCATCTGTGCTGCAGGTGTAGCTGGACAGGATGTATTTCCTACACATCTGTTCTGTACTTCCCTAGGCAGCCTGGCCTCCCCACCCTCAGTTTTCAGATCCAACCTAAGTCAATTTGATGCCTATTCCCTTTCATAAGAAAATTTGACAGAAAGAAAGGTTCTTCTCTTTCTAGCCCAGTGGAACCTTTGGATAGGACAGGCAAATAGAATGCTGAGCTCAAGTGTGTTCTGCCACATAGATTATCCAGAGATTCATGACTTAAGCTTTTCTAACTCTTATGCAAAGACCAGAGTACTGGTGTGGTAAACTTGCAGCAGAAGGTATAATTAAACTGGAAGAGAGAACTTTTCAACTTAGAATTCTGACACTGTGGCAGATACAATTCTCCGTAGGACTTTGGGTTTAGCCTCCTGCCTCTAGTCATGCTAGAGAGACGAAGGACTCTGTCTATTTTCTTACTGTCAGAAGTACAGATTTTGGCTTAAGTCCCAAGTGAAGATGAGGATGACAGAATAACAGAATTACCTGTTTTCAACAGAGAATGCATTCCTCCTACCCCATCCTGCCTCAACATGTAATTGGATATTTCTCCCTTTGCCACCCCTTAATAGGCTTTTGCCCTTCTCTTCCTAAATAAAAGTATTAAGTTATTTACTTACTTATTCAAATAAAAGATTGTCCAACTTACATGGAACCTTAGGTCTGAACACATGTCAATTTCAATCTTTGTGAGTTTTTAGAGAAGCCCACTAACTCCTTGTGTGAAAGAAATGCCCAGATTTGAGTCAAATGAAGGTAGTTGCATGATAAAAAGCATTTAGGATGGTGATGTTAATAACCATGACAACATACTTGGTCCAAATTTGCCTTAGATTCATAAAAATTCAGAGATATAAGTCCTTAGTGGTCATTAAGTCCAGTAGTTCCCAACCCTGGATGATTATCAAAGTCATCCAGGGAGTGTGTTAAAGTACAGCTTTTGGGGCTCATGATAAACCTATTGAATCAGAATTTCTGAGATGGGACCCCAAAGCCTGTACTTTAAATAATTTCATTAGGTGATTCTGAGAATAAGATGGGTTTGAGAATCATTTATCTAATTGAGTCCTTTGGTGGTGTTTTTGTTTGTTTGTTTGTTTGTTTTTTAGATAAGGAACCTGAGGTTCAGAAAGGTAGGGAGCCCTGCATCAAAGTGCTAGATAGGAAAATAAAGGCAAAGCACCTTTGCTTTAATTCTCACCATCCCCTCCTTGCATGGAACACCATATTACATTCCCTCATCCTGCCTGATCAATTACTTGCCCTTTCATACCTTCAGAACTGTGAGTACTTTGATGGTGGGACCATGTTAGATCCATATCTGAGGACTCCAAGTCCTTGAGCTTGATCCTTGAAGCCAGACTCCCAACTTGCTGGGCAAATGCACATTCTTAGACCCTATGTCTCCATTTTTCCAGTGATAAAGATTTATGACAGGAGCCATAGTGCCCACCTTCCTTCAAAAACCAGGGCAGACTGCGAGGTTTCAACTGTGTATGCTGGCAGAGATCTGTCTAGATCTGTGTGGGAGCTGGGAGGCTAGTTCTTGTGCTGAAGGAGCCAGAATGTCTAGTGGCAGCAGGTTACCTGAAGCTTGGGTTAGGGCTAAGTGTCTGTTTATCTTGAAGAATTTTGGCTTCATTGCCATCACACTATCACTGGCAGCACCCTGAAGTGCAAGGATAATGACATGCTTTGAAAAATGCCCCAATCGTCAATTACCCAGCATTGAGACAACCCCTGAGATTTGTTCTTTCATGTCCACATCATTAGCTGGCTTATCATTCTCATAGCACTATTTCACCCTGCCTAAGTCTGCAGAGCTGCCCAGAGCCTTGGCCTGCTATTCTAAAGGCCAGGATAGGAAATAGAATAAAAAGATGGCTGTGGGAGGTAAGGCAGGGCTGATTGTTTGCTACTTTGTGTTTTTGTACATTCAGATGAAGTCAGTGCCAAACTGGGGAGGGGACTGTGGAAGAAGTGCTGACAGCATTGCTCCTGGGTTCTAGCCTTATTGCCATGTTCATTTGCTGTGTGACTGTGAACTAGACCCTTCCCTCTCTAAGCTTCAGGTTCTTCACCTGTGTCTTGAGTAAGTTGGACTCACCTTTTCAGTTGTGACTGAGGGATGCTAATTCAAAAGCCAACCTGTGATACTTATTCCCTGCTCTCATAGTGCCTTATTGATCCCATATCTTGAGTCCTCTCTTGGAGAAGATATATTATTACCCTCAAAGGCCCAAGATATGACCTTCAAAGCAATTTGCATAATCTGTTTGTACCCTGCTGTGCTATCTTAAGACTGGCATTATCTCATTGCAGCCTGGTTCTACTACACTCCAGTTATTTCAGCTTCTCGAAGGCAGCCAGATGCTGCTGAAGACTGCTTTACCGACCAGATGTTGGTGCCTGAGAATATAGCTAACTCTGCTTTTTAGGATCCCCTTCACAGTCCTCCCCTGCCTTGCTCTGCAACATATATGGAGTTTTTTTAGCACAGTGACTCCCTTAGCCACACACCTCTCTAACTAGGTCACCTGCTGGCATTGGCTCAGTGCCAGAAGCCTGTGGTTTGTCTGACTGGAAAGGCCTTGATTCATCCTGTTGTAAGGAACTCTTAAATTTGGCAGCTGTTTTGTTCTGGGTATTTCTCCCCTGCCTAATCCTTCTCCTCCCAATAACGTTCACTCCCTTCTCTCCTCCACCTTCTCCTTACGCCATCCCCAAGGGAAAATGGATTGTCTTTATCTTGAAACAGGGCACTACAAACTACCAAGAAGGTCCACTCTTCCTCTACCACTAGTGATAGCAACAAAGGCTACCTTAGCATCCCCCGAAGTTATAACTAATAGATAGATAATCTAAGAAAAACTCGTGCATTTACTATGCCAGCAGGCCTGAAAACAAGTCCTCTTGTCACTTCCTTCCAAACAAATTGCTTTTCCTAAGCCTTTCCTATTGAGAAATTTTGGACTGTACCCCCTACCCCTATTATATGCCCCAGGGCCTGGCACAAGGTCTGGCTGGCGCAAATAGGTATTCAATAAATATTTGTTGAATAAATAATGACTGAACAAATGAAGACTAAACAGACCTAAAAGCTAAAGTAAATAGTACTAGCTGAGTCAGGAGACCAGAATCAGCCCCTAACCCATCTTTTAACTTTGAACATGTTACTTCCTCTCACTGAGTTTAAGCCTCTCTCTGTGTAGAATTTTGAGCTAAACTCAGCAATCACCTAGGGGTTGTCTATATTTGGTAATTCATAACTCTCTATACTGTACTCCTGTACCAAATACCACTCCGCTCCCACCCCTGCTACAAAGTAAAAGAAACCTCCATCTCATCATCAGATGGTATTGGGATCATGCTGATGGGAATAAAAAGAAGATAACTCTGGGTTTTGAACCAAGCCAATTTTGGAGAACCCACTGTTTCCCACCATACTAGTGGGAATTGCTGGTTGGGTCTCACCTCCATGACTCAAATGCACAACATTCCAAGGTCTCCTGTGCTTTGCCTCCTCTACCCTGCCTTTGATGTCCCATGAAAAGTGATTTGAGCAAATAGTATCTCTTGGGGTCTGGGAGTGGTTCAAGTTGGTAGGCTCCTAGAGATCTGGGAGTCCCGGTCATGACAGAACAAAATCCTTGTCTGCTATTAAAAGCACATACATCTTGATTATGAAAGTCTCATCCAGCTATAAATTATACATAGGCAAACCTGCCTGGAATTAAAGGGAACCAGGCAGAAAACATAGAATTTCTCTTAATTGGCCTTTCCTTTCTTACCTCTCTGTATTAAGATTCTGTGGGGTTCTGTGGGTGAAGCACATGAATTCAACTTTTTTTTTTTTTTTTTTTTTTTGAGACAGAGTCTCATTCTGTCACCCTGGCTAGAGTGCCATGGTGTCATAGTTCACAGCAACCTCAAGATCTTGGGCTTGCCTCAGCCTCCTGAATAGCTGGGACTAGAGGTATGTGCCACTAAATCTGGCCAGTTTTTCTATTTTTAGTAGAGAAACTGGTCTTGAACTCCTGAGCTCAAGCAATCCATCTGCCTCAGCCTCTCAGAGTTCTGGGATAACAGGCATGAGCCACTATGCCCAGCCAATTTAACTATTTTTTTAATTTAAATTTACCTTTAATAGACTTCCTAATCCTGGAAATACATGATTCTATGATTCCAAACATGTAACCAGTAGAAATGCGGCTTGTCTTATGTGTGTTCTTTTAGTGTGGATCGGGCTAGAACTAGGGTTGAGCAGTGACTTTGTACCTGTGTGGTGAGTTTCAGAGAGGAGGTAGAGGCTGCTGTTTGAGGACAGGAAAGCATGTTTATAAGATACAAAGAATGTATGAAGTCTAAAATGTTTTTTCAATAATTCAAAAGGCTGGTCACCTATATCTCTCTCCTTCCCTCATACAAACCATTCGGCCCCATGATCAAATATCAGATTTAAGCTAGATAACCTTTGAGGTTTGTTCTACTTCTGTTTTTTTCTCTCACTCTCTCACTCAGATTTGTAATGCACTTTTCCAATAATTCACATGTGGTTACTTTTAATGTTTTATTCTAGGCAAGGAAAAAATGACTATACAGTGGCTAAACCTTGGTAGACTTGGCTATAAAGTATCATGGAAGGTTGCTGGTTAGTCATGGAGCATGAGTTATGAAGTAGGGAGAATCATTTGGATCCCCAGAGCTCCATAGATCAAGTATGGATCATGAAGGGAGTATATGGAAGTATATAATGGGAATTGCTTATAGTGTTCTAGTGATCTACCTGTTGGCACTGAAATGTCATACCTTGGGGATCCCCTCACTTGTAATGGGGCAAATGGCTCATAGGAGAATGTGGCAGTAAATATGCTACATTGATCACTGATCATTTGGCGTGCTTGAGCCTTTCTGATGTTATAAATAGGAGGGATTGAGCCTGGATTCAAATATGTCATGCTGACAGAAAGAGAAGGGATGTGCTACCACTAGTAAGTGGCTTAGAGGATCCCATACTTGGGAGAAGGGCCAAGGAAGGCCCTCTATTTCAAGAAGAGAAAAGTTTAATGTCCCTGTCCACTGTCAGAGTATAATTTGAGCTAAATGACTAGCAGCAGGTTCGTCCTTGACTCCTTGGATCACAATGAAATGACCAGCATAGAGTTGGCAAGTCCCCCAGGCATCCTCCATACTGCACATGCATTGAGGCTGAGCAAGCCGGTTCCCACCATCATTCCAACTGCCAGTGTGCTCTCCTCCCTGGAGCATCACCAACCATTCTCAGCAGGGTAGATTTGGGAGCTTGCCTGGAGGTTGGTAGGCCTTCCCTCTTATCCTCCTGGGGGTAGTCTTACCAACTCCCATTCTAGGAAAGAGGAGTAGAGATATGCCCATAGCTCAGGTGCCATTTTGAATTAGGGGGCAAGCAATGAGCAACACAGAAAGGTGAAGGCTTAGCATATGAGGGCCTCAAAGGTTTTCTAGTACAATATTTTTCAAAATGTGCATGGTAACCCTTGACATTAATTTACATGTAGAAGGCAACAATCCGTGTTCAAAAAATAAAATGCATTAGAAAAGGTTAGAGTTTGCCATGCAGAGTAAAGATTATTGCAGTTTTGTGATATTCATTTAAATTACATATAAATATTACACATGTAATATTTTAAATATATCAGTTATATATGTACATTTTATATTATGGCACATATATGATAAATCTATATATATTAATACATTATAGAATACACAGATACATAAATATACTTCACTAATGTTCATATGACACTGTTTCAAGTGTTCTTTGTCTATACAATCCACTCTCCTCTGGGCACACTCAAGTTGGTTTAAAGAGTTGGGTCCCAGAACCACAGTACCTCCCTCCCACTGTAGTCTGCCCCAGAACAAAAGAAAACTTTTGCTGAACTTCTCCTTTGTTCTTACTAGTACATTTCGAACAACTCAGTTCAAGGTTTCTAGTAAGGTAACACCCCACAACTTGATACCTATTGAATTTAAAGTTGCCCAAAACCCCTAAGCATCTCGCATGCATGTCTCTCTGCTAAACCTTGGCTTCTTTTTTTTTTTAATTTTTTTTTTTTTAAACCTTGGCTTCTCATCCTGCTATGCTGTTTGCTTTTTAATCCTAGTATAGAAACTGTCATTTGTCTCTGTTACAGTTTACCTTTCACCTTGACACACCTTTTTTTAACCCACTTAACACATCCCATCTATGATAATCTTCATTCATATTTAAATCTGGTTTCATTGGCTCAAAGAGAGTTATATTTAAATCTCACATATCCTTTGCTCAGAAGGTCCTATTTATCTTTTTCAAGATCATTCCTTTGTAAAAAAAAAAAAAAAATGTTTATTTAGAGATGGGGTCTCACTATGTTGCCCAGGCTGAAGTGCAGTGATTATTCATAGGCATGATCATAGTGCACTATAGCCTCAAACTCCTGCTCAAGTGATCCTCCCATCTCAGCCTCCCCAGTAGCTGGGACTACAGGTGTGTTGCACTGTGCCAGATTTTAACTATTATTTTGTAATGGATACATAATAATTGTACATATTTATGAATGACATGTGATATTTTGTTACATGCATACAATGGTTAATGATCAAATCAGGATAATTAGGATATTCATGACGTCAAATATTTATCATTTCTTTGTATTGGGATCATTCTTTTTATTGCTCATCTATTCCTCCTCTATCTGACTGCCATGATGCTCCCATTCCAGCCAAGCTGATATCCTCACTATTTTTCTCCCCGTACCCCAGACATACTTCTGCCTCTGAGCTTTTGACTATATTAAGGCCTCACTTATGCTACCCTCCTTATTCTAATACATATTTTATGGCCCAATTTAAGTCATTACATGTTACATGATGCTAATTAGGCAGCTGCAGATCATATTAATCTACCTTCTAAAAATGTCTACACTCATATATATATATCATATAATATATACATATATATGAGGTTGGACAATTTAGTTCATGAACTCATCCTAGAAAAGATGCTATGAAGGGTGGACTAGGCCCTGACGTTGGTGCATACCTTCCTAATGGGAGTGCTTCAAAGGTGACCATAGTGATGTTCAGCAAAAAGGTATGTAGCAATTTTTCTAGGGTGAGTTTGCAAGCTTAATTTTCTGACCCCGTGTGTGTGTGTGTGTGTGTGTGTGTGTGTGTGTGTGTGTGTGTGTATGAATGTCTCATTATTTGCATCATAAGTGAGTAGTTGAGTGGGCACTCCAAGGCTAAGCTGTCTATGTTCCAATCCAATTCTATAATTTATGACTTGTGTATTCTTGTCTAAATTACTTAATCTCTCTGCATGTATTAGTTTCTTCAAAATCAGGATAATAACAGTACGTATTGTGTAGAGTTTCTCATTGGTTTAAGTGAATTGGTATATATGAAGTACTTAAAACAGTGCCTGGCACATGAAAACACTCAATGAATATTAACTATCTTTATGGTTATATACTATATGCCTTCATACATATAAATTTCATCTTACTTCATCCAGGAAGAGGTTAGAACAGGGATTGTTATTCCTGTTTTACAGATGAGCAGATATAGCTTGAGAGTTAAGCTGTCTTGGGAGTATGGGGGGGGTCAACTATAAAGTGAGTATAATGAGCTGTCTTGGGGTTATTTTGGGATTAACTATAAAGTAGAGTAAAAAATGACAAGGGCCATGGGAGAGGGGAACAAAAGCCCTCACCCTCCAAATTTAGAGCTCTTCTGGCTGGGAGAATAGGGAAAGCTTGCTGGTGGTAAGAGGAAGCAATGAGCAAGGGGTAAGATAGGATTGGCATTGATAAGTGTTTGCCTGGCCATTCCAGACAAAGTGGGCACAAGTGGGTGAGGGGTAGTGGAAGAGGTGAGGTGTGTCTCCTCCTACATTTTGCTTCTGGGATAGAGGGCATGGACAAAAGCAAGAGGAGAAATAACCTGAAGAGGAGACACCAGGGAATGGCAGCCACGTGGGGAACAGCCAGAGGTAGTTCCATGGCATGTTAAGGAGTATACTATGTATGTGAGAGATGGAAGAGTATAGCATGCAGTGGTGAGACAAGGCTTTGACTTATGTTCCTAATACCTACTCACAAAATTCAAGAATATTTGACTACTGCATTCATATTTTACGATCCTTGATTAATTAGCCCTGGCAACATTATCAGATGAGCAACTGTCCTTTTTGAAAAGCACCCATTGGGTGGCGCCTGTGGCTCAAGGAATAGGGTGCTGGCCCCATATACCAGAGGTAGTAGGTTCAAACCCGGCCTTGGCCAAAAAACTGAAAAAAAAAAAAAAAAAAGAAAAGAAAAGAAAGAAAGAAAAGAAAAAAGAAAAGCACCCATTGGCCACTCAGTTCTATGTTAGGCTGTGGGGGGACTGAAGAGAAGGAAGAAGCAAGGTCTCCTCCTTAAGAAGCTTCCAATCTGGGTAATTGACTATAGCTGATAATGTGTCAGTTATGGTTGTTGCATGGTAAAATTGCTATTTAATGGATTGTGTTCTGTATTCCATAAGCAGGGCTGTGGAGGACAGGCAAGAAGTGGATGAAGAAACTGACAGGTGGTGAGACAGCACTGACTAGGGAAGAAAGTGCAGAGAAGGGAGGTTAGGAGTTAGACTTGAGGTAAGAGAAAGTATTTTCTTCCTTCCCAACTGGGCAGCAAGCCAGCCTTAAAGTTCAATGTATGGGCCAAAATTCTTGGTCAAGCTTGAGCTTTGAAATTGTGAATTGAAGTATGAGTTACCATGTAAACTTCTACCTCAGCAGTCTGGGCCTTCATCTGCTCAGGGGTGATAATAGGAATAAAGGAAAGAGTAGCTGAAGTGATTTCAGCTCCTTGGGATGCTGCTGAGGACGCATTTGAGCCCCCATTATCACAGGATAGGAAAGGTGGATGTCAAATTAAGATGGTTATCCTACACTACTACTACTATTACTACTAAGAATAATAAGAATAGGCCAGGCGTGATGGCTCACACCTGTAATCTTAGCACTCTGGGAGGCCAAAGCAGGTGGATTGCCTGAGTTCATGGGTTCAAGACCAGCCTGAGCCAGAGCAAGACCCTATGTCTAAAAACAGCCAAGTTTTGTGGCAGGCATCTATAGTCCAGCTACTCAGGAGGCTGAAGCAAGAGAATCACTTGAGCCCAAGAGTTTGAGGTGGCTGTGAGCTATGACACCGTGGCACTCTACTGGGGACAACAAAGTGAAACTCTGTCTCAAAAAAATAATAATAAAATAAAAAGAATAATACAAATAATAGACATATGTGGTGCTACCAGCATTCTAAAAAGCTTATATTTGGGCACTTCCCCCTGACTCGTGGGCTCATAGTTTGGGAAAAACTGAAGACTACTCCCATGCCTTCCAATCTGGGCTCTTGGTAGATAATTCCTTTGTTGCCAGCATTCCCAGTGGGCTGGGTTAGCAGTGCTCTTATGTACTCTCTTGCAGGCCAAACCTTATCTATACAGTGGTGGCAAAGCCTCTGATTCCCTTCTGCCTGGTAAATTACTAGAATGTTGAAGAATTTGGGACCATCAAGTCTGACTCCTTTGTAGTACTGGTAGAGGCACGGGAGCTCAGAGAGAAACATGGACTTGACCAGAGTCACACAGTAAAGCAGTGGCAGAAAAGGCCCTAACCCAGGTCTCTTGCCTCATAGGTCAGTGTGCACTTTCTGCAGCATCCATCTCTCTCTACTTCCTATTCCTCTTCCTCCACCAACTTCCAATAACTTGACCTATCATCCAAGCTGGTGTCAAACTGAGCTTATGGACTTCGTCTTAGAAGCGCTAATTCTTGACAACAGTGTATCAAAATTCCCTGGGGAGCTTTAAAAAAATACTAATATCCTGGCCATACTCGTCTAGACCAACTGAATGATGATCTCTGAGGGATGAAGCAATATTATACAAAGCCCCCTAGATAATTCTAACGTATACTTAATATCAAAAGCTATGTTAACTAATGTGATGAAAATGTGTCAAATGATCTACGAACCAAGTGTATGGTGCCCCACGATCATACTAATGTACACATCTATGGTTTAATAAAAAAATTAATAAATAAAAAAATAAAGATTTTTTTCTCCATTCAAAAAAAAATAAAAAAATTAAAAAATTAAAAAAAACAAAATATCACTGTTCATAGAAAACAAGCCTGTATCTATGAGGACACCTGAAGGACAGATTCCCAATTAAGCAGACTTCCCGGCCACTGATCCACTGACTCCAGGCTACCCTGTACCACCTCAGCAATCCCCAAATCTTGATATATGGAGGGCCTAGGAGTCGATGTAGGAGTTTTAGGGTCACCGATGGCTGTCTGAAGCCACGCTGACCCTCTTGTCATTGCCTTTCCCCTCATCCTAGCTCAGAAGTATTTGATTTCCAGCCTTCTTAGTCTTTCTTTACCCATCACAAAGGGCTCTAAGAAGACTGCCTGCCTCGAATGAAAACCCAATAAGCAATTTGCCTCAGTTGCTGATATTTTCTTGGAGGTCCCAACAAGGCATTATCTTTTCTTTGGTTCCTTCCAAGGGGCTTGTGCTGAGTATCTAGAACCATTTGCTAGCCCTCCCTGGATCTTCTTGCAGTTCCCACAGAGTTTGCTTTCTAATCAGTAGACTTTTAGGGAAATCCAGAATAGATCAGGGAGAAGGGAGACACTGGACACTGGGACTCCTAATCTCCATTTAGCTCTTTGCCTGTTGTCTTGCTGCCTCTGGGACTATAGTTAATCTGTAAGCTTGACTTGCCTAAAGATGAGTAAGTAGACTGTATTTCTTTTTCTACACCACCAAGTGGTCTTTCTTTTTTTTTTTTTTTTACAAAATAAGAT
This sequence comes from Nycticebus coucang, assembly GCF_027406575.1. NCBI lineage: Eukaryota > Metazoa > Chordata > Mammalia > Primates > Lorisidae > Nycticebus > Nycticebus coucang. The sequence continues at coordinate 84,804,561 of NC_069804.1, forward strand.
TTATTGAAATATTTCACAAAATTAAATATTAGTGATGCTAAATAAAACATCCTCTTTGACATGTTACATAAATCTATGCTTATAATCAGGCGGGAAGACTTTATCAGTAATGTTTATCAACATATAGTCAGTAAATTTGTTTTCCTAAAGGGCCTTCCCACTTCCAGCTTCACTGAGGCATAATTGACAAATAAAAATTATATATATTTAATATGTACAACACAGTGATTTTATTTTTATTTTTTTTAACATGGTGATTTTACATATGTATACATTGTAAAATTTACCACCATCAAGTTAGTTAACACATCTATCACCTCACATAGTTACTATATTTTTTTGTGGTGAGAGCACTTATTATCTACACTCTCAGCAAACTAAAAATATATAATACGGTATTAACTATAGTCACCATTCTGTACATTAGATCTCCAGAATTTATTCATCTTATGACAAAAAGTTTGTATCCTTGACCAATATCTCCATTCCCCACAACTTCCAGCCTCTGGTAATTACCATTCTACTCTCTGATTCTGAGTTCAATTCTTTTAGGTTTCACATGCAGGTGAAGTCATATAGTGTTTTTCTTTCCCTGTCCGATTTATTTCTTTTAGCATATTGTCCTTGGGTTCATGTATATAGTCACAAATGGTAAGATTTCCCTTGTTTTTTAAGGCTGAATAACATCCATTGTGTGTGTGTGTGTGTGTGTGCGTGCATGTGTGTGTGTGTGTGTGTGTGACATTTTCTTTATCCATTCATTCATCAACAGACACTTAGGTTTGTTTCCATATCGTGGCTATTGTGAATAATGATGCTATGAATATGAAGTGTAGATATCTCTTTGAGATACAGATTTCAATTCCTTCAGATGTATACTGAGAATTGGAATTACTGGATCATATAGTAGTTCAGTTTTTTTAATGTTTTTTTTTTTTTAACATGAAACAGGTTTATTATTTCCAGATAGGCAGCAAGGGACAACTGAAACATAGGTTACATTTGTGAGTTACATTTGTGAGTTGGTCCTCCAAGACTCAGGGAAGCTGCCCAGGGCAGATGTAGTGTCAACTGTGTGTATCCCCTTTGACAACAGCTGAGGGAGCCCAGAAAGGAGACCACCCAAGGTTTTATACCCTAGGGTTCTATGATTCATAGGTTAAAGCACTGAAGAACATGTTCCAAGGGGAATTGGAACAGAGCCCGAGCTGTTCAGGCCACTTTCCCCTTATCTCAGCATATTTTATAAGTCACAGCACATTCTGCAGTTACTCTTAAGAACTACGAGTGAGGGGCTTCACACTCAATCCCCCTGCTGCAGAAGGTTCTGCTCTCCCTCTTTTGGCCTATCTGTCAAATTTTTCCTGTCAATAAACTCTGTCCTGTCACTTAAAAAATAAAAAAACAAAAGAACTACAAGTGAGAAAGGTAGATCCCACCGGAGAGTTCAAGGACACCAGGAGAATAATCCTGCACCCAGCACCACAGTCCAGCCAGGCTCACATACACAGCTATGGTGCCTCCAAAGAGACCTTTGTCAGGGGCCTTAGCTAAAGCACTTTCTCCCATCTGATTCTGTACTTTTTCCAGTCCCATCTTTTTCTTCTTTCTCCCCCTAGCCCACCCTCTGCATGAAAAGGGAGGAGACTTTTGTTCAGGGGCAAGGAGAGAATTCTCACTATCTGTGCGGTCCCTTAACTGTTGCCTGGGGCTGTTCCACTAGGAAAGATAGACTATCAGAGGGCCAGCCCCTCTTTTTGCCTCTTACTTTCTCTGTAGTAATAAGTAAATCAAAGCTTGATTGTTACTTTCAATTTGTCTCATTATCCTAATAGGCCGATTTGACACGTGATTATATGACACTGGGTGATGCGCTCTCACACATGTTCATTTGAGTATAATTACAATGTAAATACTATTTCATGAATTTCAAATATAACATTAAAATATTTTTAAAATGCTGTCTGGGTTTCTGACCTATAAACAGGTGTAAATAAATAAATAAATAAAATGCTGTTGGGGTCTGCTCAAAGATTCAGTGGCAGGAGGTCAAGAAGAAGCTCCAGTGCTGCAGGGATTAGGCAGGAGTGCTGAGACACACCTAAACTCCCAGCTGCTCTGCAGACTGATGCAGAATAGCTTGAGCTCAGGCACTGGAGGCAGTGAGCTGTGATGATGGATGCCCTCTAAATCCTGCAGTAGAGCAATATTCTGTCTCAAAAAAAAGAAAAAATGCTACAAGAAACATTGAAGCACTGGGGAGTTGCGGTCTGCTTCCCTTTTAGGGCTCTGGGTGGAAAGTACTTTTAAAAGTGTTCTCTTTGGGCAGCACCTGTGGCTCAAAGGGGTAGGGCGCTGGCCCCAAATGCCAGAGGTGGCAGGTACAAACCCAGCCCTGGCCAAAACTGCAAGAAAAAAAAAAAAGTGTTCTCTTCTAGGGATCTGTCACCATATATAAAACTCAAGATGGATTAAAGGCTTATATATAATTACTAGAAATAAAAATGTGATCCCTTGCAAAGGGGGAATGGGATGGATCACACCCTTGACTTTACCTAGACCTTTTCACCAGGAAGATACTATACGAGCTAGGACCTGGATAGGACTCAAAGCCAGACCTTAGGCAGCAGAGCCTTCAAGAGCTTAAAGGAGAACCTAGTCAACGAGGGAGGAATAGTTCACATGCCTTGTCCACACAAAGAAAAACAGACCACAGGCCACCTCAGCTGGAGACAGGTCAGCAGAAGCAATGAAGAAAAGGTCTGAGGGGGCGGTGCCTGTGGCTCAGTGGGTAGGGCACCAGACCCATATACTGAGGGGTGGCAGGTTCAAACCCGGGCCGCGGCCAAACTGCAACAAGAAAAAAAAAATAGCTGGATGTTGCGGTGGGCACCTATAGTCCCAGCCACTCGGGAGGCTGAGGCAAGAGAATCACCTAAGGCCAGGAGTTGGAGATTGCTATGAGCTGTGACACCACAGCACTCTACCGAGGATGATAAAGTGAGACTCTGTCTCTAAAAAATGAAATAATAATAAATAAAAAATGAAAGAAAAAGGAAAGGTCTGAGGCCCAGTGAGGAGAGACTCCTCTGGTGGTCAGCACTTGCCAATACCTCCTCCATGGCATCACCCTGCATCTTTTTTTTTTGGACAGCGTCTCACTTGTCTTCCTTGGTAGAGAGCTATGGTGTCATAGCTCACAGCAACCTCAAACTCCTGGGCTCAAGTGATCCTCTTCCCTCAGCCTCCCAAGTAGCTGGAACAGGAGCCCATAACAATACCTGACTGGTTTTTTTTTTTTTTCTTTTTTTAAGAGTTGGGGGCTCGATCTTGCTCAGGCTGGTCTCAACCCCCTGAGCTCAGGTGATCCACCCACCTTGGCCTCCCACAGTGGTAGGGTTACAGGTATTAGGCACCATACCTAGCCGATCACCCTGCATCTTGACAGCCAATTGAAAAGTTGGGGGAAAGGGAGAGATTGCCCGAGAGAAGAAACAGCCATGGCTAGATGTCGAACTTTTTTTTTTTTTTCAGTAGTCTCAAGCTGTCACCCTGGGTAGAATGCCATAGGGTCACAGCTCACAGCAACCTCAAACTCTTAGGTTTAAGCGATTCTCTTGCCTCAGCCTCCCAAGCAACTGGAACTACAGGTGCCCACCACAATGCCCAGCAATTTTTTGATTGTATTTGTCATTGTTATTTGGCGGGCCTGGGCTGGATTCGAACTCGCCAGCTCCAGTGTATGCAGCTGACACCCTAGCCGCTTGAGCTACAGGCACCAGAGCCTAGTTGTGGAACTTCTAAATAAACTAAGACTGAAGCTCATCTAAACAAATTTGATTTCCCCATAGACCATTTTACACTGACAGGACTGAGTGTACCCTCCTCCTCACTCCGTAGGAATTAAGCTCCAAAGAAACATGAGCTCAAATACAGAAATGAAGAACGCCACATTCTTTTTTGCAGTTTCTGGCCAGGGCTGGATCCGAACCCGCCACCTCCAGTATATAGGGCTGGCACCCTACTCACTGAGCCATCTGAGCTATGTAACTTTTAAGAGTCTACATGTATACGTTGTTACAAGCACACATAAAGGCAACTTAATACAGCAAGATCTGAAAGGATTCATAGCACACTGATAACAGTAGTTACCCCAGAAGAGGGAAGTGAATGAAGAATACTTCTGATTCTAGGCAGGTATATTATCCAGTTTTTTTTGTTTTTGTTTGTTTGGTTTTTTTTTTTAGGAACAGAGTTTCACTTTGTCACCCTCCTTAGGGTACCCTGGTGTCATAGCTTACAGCAACCTCCAAATCTTGGGCTCAAATGATTCTCTTGTCTCAGCCTCCCAAGTAGCTGGGACTACAGGCATCCACCAAAACGCCCAGCTATTTTTAGAGATGGGGTCTCACTCTTGCTCAGGCTGGTCTCAAACTTCTGAGCATAAGGAATCCACCCACCTCGGCCTCTCAAGTGCTAGGATTATGGGCATGAGCCACCTCGCCCAACCTATTATCCAGTTTGTATGTGAAAACATGTACCTGTTTTCTTTGTATGCTTTATAAAACTTAATATTAAGAACCTACTATGTGCTGGCATGGTGCGGAGCTCCAGAAAACAAAAGCCCAATAGGGAGAAAATTATCTGTGCATCTTCTCATGTTGCCTTAGGTGATCAGACCGGGCAAAATTCTTGCTGCATTTCATGCACCTGTAGGGCCGCTCCCCACTGTGCTTTCTCTTGTGTCTGTTGAGCTCATCTGAGCGGGGGAACCTCCATGTGCATCCTGTCACGTCACATGCGTATGGCTTCTCACCTGTGTGTTTTCGCTGATGGATTCGGAGGTGATAAGACTTTCCATAAGACTTCCCACAGTCCTGGTATGTGCAGATATAGGGCTTCTGCTTTTCTGGGAGTTGTTCTTGCATCAAATGGGAACTTGAAAAGTCCAGGAATCTTGGATATGGCAATGAGGACTGATAGAATGGGCTATAGCTCCCATATAGGGTCTGGTCAGTGTTGTAGTTTCTTGTATGTCCCCCATGAATGGCCTGATCACCACTGAAAGCCATCCTCTGGTCCCCATAGAGGGTCTGACCAGAACTAGAAGGCACTGTAGGATATTCAGTGAGGATATGGTCACCACTGAAGGTCACCATCTGATCCCCATAGGAGGTCTGGTCTGCAAATGAAGTTGTCATCTTATCCCAGTAGCAGCTCTGGTGACCAATTAAGGGTGTCTTCTGGCCCTCATTGAAGGTCTGGTCACCACTGAAGGGCATCTGGCCTCCAAAGAGAGTCTGGCCATCACTGAGGGTCTTCATCCATTCAAACCTCTGGAGGACACTGGAGTCCATCTCTTTGCTGTTGCTCAATGACTGAATTAGATCTTCATTTGGATCCATTAGATCCTCCCCAGTGGATGCGCAGTGCAGCAGCGGGACAGCGCCAATCACAGCCTTAACATTGCTCTTACCCCAACATTGCTCTTCCAGTTTTTTTAATGTTTTGAGGATGCTCCATATTGTTTTCCATAATGCCTGTGCTATCATAATTTACATTCTCACCAACAGCATACAAGGGTCCCCTCTTCTCTATAACCTCTCCAATACTTGTTATCTCTTATCTTTTTTCTTTTCTTTTCTTTTCTTTTTTTTTTTTTTTTTGCAGTTTTTGGCCGGGGCCAGGCTTGAACCCGCCACCTTTTTTGGCATATGGGGCCAGCATCCTACTCCTTTGAGCCACAGGCGCAGCCCTATCTCTTATCTTTTTGATAATAACCATCCTAACGGGTGTAAGGTGATTATCTCATTATAGTTTTAATTTGCAGTTCCCTGATAATTTATAATATTAAACATCTTTTCATATAGCTTTTGGCCATTTGCATGTCCTCTTTGCAAATATATCTATTTAGTTCTTTTGCCCACTAAAAAAAATTCAGATTAATATGAGGGTACAAATGATTAGGTTACATTGCTTGCATTTTTTAGGCAAAGTTCAAGTTGTACTTGAGCCCTTCACTCAGGGGCTGTATAACCTTACATTTTACCCATTAGGGGAGATATTACCAATTCCCTTTTCTCCTCCTTTCCTTATTTCCTCCTCTCCCTTCCCCACTTGATTTTAATTGTGCTTTTTCTTGTGTGGTCAAGTAGTTGTTTATCTATTGATCTCATATTAGTACTGAGTACATTGGATACTTGCTTTTCCATTTTTCTGATACTTTACTAAGAAGAATGTTCTTCAACTCCATTCAGGTTAACAAAAAAAAATGTAAACTCTCCATCTTTTTTTTTTCTTTTCTTTTTTGTTTTTTGGCCAGGGCTGGGTTTGAACCTGCCACCTCCAGCATATGGGGCTGGCACCCTACCCCTTTGAGCCACAGGCGCCACCCCTACTCTCCATCTTTTTTATACCTGAGTAGTATTCTATGGTATATATGTACCACAGTTAGTTAATCCATTTATGGTTTGATGGGCACTTGGGTTGATTTTACATCTTAGCAATTATGAATTGAACTGTGATAAACATTCTAGTGCAGGCTTGGCACCTGTAGCACAGTGGTTATGGCACCAGCCACATACACCGAGGGTGGCAGGTTCGAACCCAGCCCAGGCCAGCTAAAAAACGAGGACAATTGCAACAAAAAATAGCTGGTCGTTTTGGTGGGCACCTGTGGTCCTGGATGCTTGGGAGGCTGAGGCAAGAGAATCACTTAAGCCCAAGAGTTTGAGGTTGCTGTGAGCTGTGATGCCATGGCACTCTACCGAGGGCAACATGGTGAGACTCTGTCTCAAAAAAAAAAATTCTAGTGCAAATGTCTTTATGGTAACATGATTTTTCTTTTCTTTTGGGTAGATACTTAGTAATGGGATTACAGGGTCAAATGGAAGATCTACTTTTAGCTCTTTGAGGATTCCCCATACTTCTTTCCATAGGAGCTATATTAGTTTGCAGTCCCACCAGCAGTGTAAAAATGTTCCCTTCTCTCCACATCTAGGCCAGCGTCTGCAGTTTAGGAGCTTTGTGATGTGGGCTATTCTTACTGGGGTTAGGTGATATCTCAGGGTGGTTTTGAATTGCATTTCTCTGATGACTAGGTATGATGACCATTTTTTTCATGTGTTTTTTGTCCATTTGTCTTCTTCAGAGAAGGTTCTGTTCATGTCTCTTGCCATGGAACTGTTTGATCTTTTCTTTTTTTTTTTTATTGTTGGGGATTCATTGAGGGTACAATAAGCCAGGTTACACTGATTGCAATTGTTAGGTAAAGTCCCTCTTGCAATCATGTCTTTCCCCCATAAAGTGTGACACACACCAAGGCCCCATTCTTTTTGATTGGTTTAAGTCATCTGTAGTCTCTAGTAATCAGGCCTTTGTCACATTCGTAGCATGCAAATATCTTCTCCCATTCTGAAATTTGTTTGTTTGCCTTGCTTGTGGTACCTGTAGCTGTGCAGAAGCTTTTTAGCTTGATCATGTCTCATCTATTTATTTTTGATGTTGCTGCAATTGCCAGGGGAGTCTTCATAAAATCTTTTCCCAGGCTGATATCAACAAGAGTTTTTCCCACAATTTCTTCTAGAATTTGGATTGTTTCATGTCTTAAATTTAAATCTCTTATCCAGCAAGAGTCTATTTTTCAAAGTGGTGAGAGGAGTGGGTCCACTTTCAGTATTCCACATGTGGCTAACCAGTCCTCCCAGCACCATCTACTAAATAGGGATTCATTTCTCCAGTGCATGCATTTGTTTGGTTTATCAGAGATCAAATAGCAATATGTGGCTGGAATCATCTCCAGGTTCTCTATTCTATTCCATTTTGGTGCTAGTCCCATGCTGTTTTGATCCCATAGACTTATAACCTGAAGTCTGGTGATGTGATGCTTCCAGATTTGTTTTTATTTCTTAGAATTGCATTGGCTATTCAGGATTTTTTCTGGTTCCATTTGAAATGAAGTACTATTTTTTCGAATTATTCAAAGTATGATATTGGTGCTTGGATAGAAATCGTATTAAATCTGCACATCACTTTTGGCAGCATGGGCATTTTAACAATGTTGATTCTTCCCAGCCATGAGCAGGGTATGTTCTTCCATTTGTTAACATCTTCTGCTATTTCTTTTCTCAGGATTTTGTGGTTCTCCTTGTAGAGTTCCTTTATGTCATTTGTTAGGTATTTTCCCAGGTATTTCATTTTCTTTGTAGCTACTGTGAAGGGTATTGTGTCTTTGATATGAATCTCAGCATGACTATTATTGGCATATACGAAGGCTACTGATTCGTGGACATTGATTTTGTATCCTGAAATGTTACTGTATTTCTTGATCACTTCCATGAACCTTGTAGTTGAGACTATGAGGTTTTCTAAGTATAGATCATATTATACGCAAAAAGCAAGAGTTTGACCTCCTGTGCTTCCATTTGAATATCCCTGATAGCCTTCTCTTGCCTGATTATATTGGCTAGAACTTCCAGGACTATGTTGAATAGCAGTGGCAATAGAGGACAACCTTGTCTGGTTCCAGTTCTAAGTAGAACACTTTCAGTTTTACTCTAATCAGTATCACATTAGCTGTGGATTTGTTGTTAGATGGCCTCTATCAGTTTAAGAAATGTCCCATCTATACCTATTTTCTTGAGTGTTCTTGTCAAAAAAGGATGCTGAATTTTGTCAAATGGTTTTTTTGCATCTATTTCAGAGGATTGTATGGTCTTTGTTTTTTGCTTCTATTTATATGGTGAATTACGTTTATGTATTGATGTATGTTGAAGCAACCTTCCATCCCTGGGATAAAGCCCAGATCATCATGATGTATAATTTTTTTAAGCTGAATTCTGTTTGCTAGGATCTTATTGAATATTATTGCATCTATATTCATTAGTGATATCAGTCTGTAGTTTTCCTTTTTGTTGGGTCTTTTCTGGTTTTGATATCAGAGTCATATTTGCTTCATAGATGTGTTGGGGAGGGTTCCTTCCTTCTCTGTGTTTTGGAATAGCTTCTGCAATATAGGTATGAGCTCTGCTTTGAAGGTTTGGTAGAATTCTGGTGAGAAAGCATCTGGGCCAGGACTTCTCTTTTCTGGAAGATTTTTAATTGTTGTTGCAATTTTAATGCTTGATATTGACCTGTTCAAAATTTCTAATTCTTTCTGGTTGAGTTTGGGAAGGTGTTATGATCCCAGATATTGGTAAACTTCTTCTACATTTTCAAATTTCTGGGTATAGAGTTTTTTGTAGTAGTGATGATCTTTTGTATCTATGTGATATAAATTGTTATTTCCCTTTTTCGTTTCTGATTGATGTTGTTTGCATCTTACTTTCCTATTTCTAGTTACTCTGGCCAATGGTTTATCTATTTTATTAATCTTTTCAAAAAACCAACTTTTTTTTTCCTTCACATCTTTTTAAATTGGGTTATTTGAGGGTTTTTTTTTCTTTTGTCATTAAGTTGTAGGGGTTTCTCATATATTTTGAATATATAAGATTAAGTGGTTTGCAAATATTTTCTCCTACTCCATAGTAGGTTGATATGGTTGCCTTATAATTTTGACAACCAAATCAAGGCAACATAGGTTGCCTTATAATTTTGTTGACTGTTTCTTTTGCTGTGATAGAAGCTTTTGATTTTATGTAGTCTTAAAACTAGATGTTTTATGTAATTGTTTATTTTAGCTTTTATTGCCTATGCTTTTGATGTCATATGCAAAAAATCATTGTCAAATCCATTTCAAGTTGATTTTTGCATATGATGTAAGATAAGGGTCCAAATTCATTCCATTGTATGTGTATATCCAGCTTTTCCAACACCATTTATTGAACAGATTATCATTTCCCCACTGTATATTCTTGGCATCCTTGTTGAAGATTAGTTGACCATGTATGCAAGAGTTTATTTCCGGGATCTCTATTCTGTTCCATTGTTCTATGTGTCTATTTTTATGTCAGTACCATACTATTTTGAATGCTATCGCAATGTAATACAATTTAAAATCAGGAAGTGTGATGTGTCCAGCTTTGTTCTGTCTTAAGATTGCTCTGTCTATGTAGGGGTCTTTTGTGCTTACATGCAAATTTTAGGTTTTTTTTCTATATCTGTGACAAATGCTATAAGAATTTTGATAGGGACTGCATGAATCTGTAGAATACTTTGGGTAGTATGGAAATTTTAACAATATTAATTCTTCTGATTCATAAACATGAATCAGAAATGATATCTTTCCATTTATTTGTGTCTTCTTCAATTTCTTTCATCAATATCTTATAGTTTCAAATGTACAGATCTCTCACCTCCTTGGTTAAATTTATCCCTAAGTATTTTATGATCATTGATGCTATTGCAATTTAAGTAGTCTGTTGATGCCCTCCCTTGGTTAGATTTCTGCTCCTTCCTCTACCTCCCTTTACCTACGACTCAGTGCCCAGGAATTTGCTTTTTAATTCTGGACCTCTGTTCTATAAGCTTTTTAAATGTAAAATCAAAGCTAGAGCAATAAAGAAATCTCTTTTGGCCAGTGTTGTGGGAGAATAACTTATTCTGTTTAGCACTGTGGGTGGTGAGTGGACTAGAGTGCCCAGAGAGGTCAGCTGGCTCAGCTTTGCCTTTCCTGGATCTCTGTAAGCCAGTTATAAACCTCTGCTCTGGCCTCTATCTGTAACTGCACTCTGATCTGGCCTTAAACAAAAGTTTTCCCTGCCTCCTGTCAAGGCTAGAAGCTGAGAGGTATCCTGGGAAGAAGAGGCTGAGGCAGTGGCCCTTTAAGTTCTGGAGCTGGGTTAAAGTCATGGAAGTCAACAGATAGAAAGGCTTACTAGTGGTCTTCTCCAGTCGAAACAGCTTGCAGAGGGAACTGAGCCCTTATCAGTCCCCAGGATTTTTAAGAGGAAATAGTCACTGAAGGGCAAAATTTGAGTCCCCACCACTACCAGAGTTCTGGCTCCCTATAAATTTAAGTGATTCTGCCACTTAGACCTGTGCGACTGTCAACAAGTATCTTACATGGACTCTAAATTTTCTCATCTGTGAAGCAGGTACACTACTACCTATCACTGCAGCTGTGAGGAGTAAAGCAAATTAAGTATATAAAAAGGGGGCAACAAATGTTAGTTTCATAAACTTTATCCTGGTCCCAATCATGAGATCCATTTTTGGAAGAAAACTGTTGCTTCAGACACTGCCTTCAACTACCAACCCACCTCTTTGGCCATTCTCTATTTTGTTCTATATTCTTTGACTGAGTTTATCAGGAGTATAGAAAACATAAGGAGTGTCTGGAACAGGTAAGGGTCTATTAGAGTTGAGCAGCTTCGATTCCAACTATTGTGGGTAATATGAGCATATTAGCATGCAGCAGAGTAAGCATTGGGATGACAGGGCCATGGAGGGAAGGAGCCAAGCCTCAAAGTGGGTTTGACTTTAATACTTCTGAGAGAGGCTTGCCGGTCTTGATCCTCTTCTATTTTTCCTCTCTAAAGACTGAGAGCCCCAGTTGGGCCTGGGGTATGGGGAAAGCAGCTACAGCTAATCAAAGAAAAAGTACAGAAGTTAGAATTCTTTGGCATCTATGAGAATGCACTTTGAAGACCTCCAACTACAGGAAGCATAACTGACCAAAGGCCTTGGCTGATGCATTTTGAAATCTGTCCCAGCATTTGCACTGAGGTCGCTCCTGCTACACAGCAAAGATACTAAGATAGACCTATTCTTGGGAGGCATGGAATTCTTCTGACTGCTGACTGACCTGGGCTTATGAATCCCTGATGGCCTTGCCAAGCCTTTCTTAGAGTGGAGGGCAAACAAGAAGCTTCTACCCAACTGTCCTCCCATTCTCCTTCACTCAGAGTCAGACTTACATCCCAGTCTCATAGGTCTACTAGCCTTCCCAGTCTCCTCACAGTCTGTTCTAATTTCCCTTGATAAATCTTTCCACATTTACTCTAATTTTATTGTCAGCTTCTCTGAATTCCCAGACCAGCACAAATTCTGACCATTGTGAGTGAACTCAAATGTACTGGCCCGGAGTCTGGACTTGTATTTAGGGTCTTGTGCAATGAGAAGTCTTAGATCATCTTTAGGAAACATCATATTTCTAAACATTGGAGAAGTATCCCTAAGATTTGGAGATATTTTGTGAATGATCCAAATTTATTGCCCTACTTTACTTCAAATCAGTATCTCAGACAAATAAGTTTCTTTCTTTTTTAATGCTCCAACTTAATGTCTTATGTGCCTTCTTATGGAAGAAGATCTTTCTTTAACTGTAGCATTGCCTAAGAAGCACTCGTTTCCTCATGTTTTCCATTTGGAACTGAGAGCCAGAGAAATCTAGCTCCAGTTTGTCAAAGTGGACAAACTATTAGACAAATCCCTATACTGTCCATGATCTTCCTTCAGCTTTTCTTTTTTTGTGACTGCCAATTTTCTCTGTTTCTTTGGTTCCATTCTTCAGAATTTGAAGTGTTCAGGTTCTTCTAAAAAGACAACAGTGTGATGGAGAAAGAATGCGTGTGTGTGCAAGCGCACATGCATGTATGTGAAAAAAAAAACTTGGGGAGAGGGAGAGTGGGAGAGAGAGATAGAAGGAGATGGAGAGTGTGTGTGAAAGTGAGACATCTCTATGTAACTTGTTTCCAGCTTTGCTGGCACTTCCCTCACATGCAGTGCTAAGCAACACACATGGTGACCTACTTTTGCAAGAAAGCTCTTCTGGAGTTACAGTCTTCTTTGCCTTGCTTCTTTGCCTGGGATGGGTCTGGTACTAAATGAAAAATACAAATGTAAAGAACCAGAGGATCTGTGGATCTGATATCATTACCAAATTACAGAAATTGTAAGATTGAAAGGGCATTCTAGCTCTTAGGTTTGTGTTGACAGAAACATCCCATAAATTTGAAACTTAATCACTTACAGCTCCTCTGAGGAGGGATTTAGGCTTAATCTTATCTCCAGCCCTATCTGGAGAAGCCAGGATGGACTCCCCTAAAGCTATCCCTGTCCCCTCCAGTGGCCTCCACTCTCTCCTCTTTCTCCTCCTGAGGCTTTTAGCCCAGGCCAGGCCAGCTCCTTTAATAGCTACCTCTCCTCCTCCTCCCTTCCCCAAAACTCCCTCTTTCCTGCCTCCTCTTCCCTTAAGTGGTGGAAACCCCACTTCTGTTGACCTATAGTCTTTTAAGAGGGTCCTGAGATGCCCCTTTGAATTCAGGTGGAGCCCTTCCAGGCATCCAGAGAATGACTATGAATCAAGTTGTTTGTGCTTTCTGGTTCTCAGATCCTTTGAGGGCTTGAGGCTCTCTTTATTTGAGGTGGTTCTGAGGTATTTGCTTCCTAGGTAGCCTCCTGACTGCTAGTGTTTTACTCAGAGCTTTTGTTTCTGTTTTGGTGTTTTTATCCCAGCATGTACAACTTCTCTGCTGAGCCTTCTGTAGATCCCTGTAGAATGGGCTTCTCCAGAATAAAGAGAAAAGATTCACAGACTTGGAAGGTCATAACCAAAGAATAACAGGACTGAGCCGGGGAAGAAAAGTAGTTGTGTTAGGACTACTGTAGCAGTAATTCATTAGAGGCTCAAGAAATCTGTGAGGAAACTGAAGCAAAAATCTCATCAAAATAAAATCTTTTCAGAAACACGGCCCATGGGCTCAATAGGGGATCTGGTTTGGGATGCCCAAAACTCTTGGGCCACCAACATCTACTTGTGTCTTGTGAGACCAAGTGAAGATCCCTTCATCTCTTTGTGGGTCAATTTACCTATCTATAAAATGAGGGGTTAGAACTTTTAGGATAATGAGATCACAGCAAGCCTGGGAAAGATGAGATCTGCATAACTCTAGAGATTATTCAGAATTCCCCAGGCACTACCACAGAGGGAGAGGATGGGTAGGGAGAAAATAATAAGAAAAAAACTCAGTGGAGGCTCCAATAGGCTGACAAGTACCTTCATCACACCAGAGCATGTCTGCTTTTATATAATTTATACAATGCTCTTCAGTGTAAGATTGTGATTTGAAAGTGTGGGAAAGAAATCCTCAAAACTGACAGAAGTACAGCTATTTGGGAGACAAGCAGAGAAAGAAAGCAGGCTAGCAACCAAATTGCAAGATTACAGCAACCCCCTTCCCATACTCTTGTAAATTCTGATGACCCTGACAAGAGTATAGCCATCCTGGGAAGACAGCTAGTGATAAAGTGAGCAGGTCAGAGATCAAATGGCATGGTCACGGCAACCCCCTCCCCATCCTCCTGAAATGCTTTAAGGCTGGTGTTTCTGAGAAGCATCAGGATCTCCTGCCTTGGTGCTGGCTGGCACTAGAAATAAGGCCTTCAAGTAAGATTAACACCTTTTGTGGAAGGCAGTAATTCTAAAATCAGTCTCAGACACAGCATCTTTCACTCTGTAGGAAAGATGACCTCTGTCACCTCTCATAAACCCGTCCCACATTCCAACTACACTAATAAAAGTCCCTTGAAACTGTGTCAGCTGAGCTGACTTCTGGTCAGACTCCATTCTTCTCCTTAAAAATAAAGCCTATCCTTCATCCCTGGACTGGCCTCCTCTCCTTCTTGCAGACCCTGGGAGGACCCCGTCTCTAAACCTTTCAGAAAGAAAAGAGGGTTCCTTGGATTTAGCGACGTTTTAACTTCCTAACATGAGCTGCAAGTGCATCTGGAAAACTAAGCATTTAGTTTGGGTATAAAAGGTTCTGTAATGGTGGCAGAAATAGAGAATGGTGTTAGAAATGGATATTGTTATAGTTCAACAGCATCTACTACAATTAATATTTTTGTTCTACATCTAATTACATTTTTAGAGATTATTAAGGTACAATTGATGTATAGTAAACTGTACACAATATATTTAAAATATGTAATTTAGTAAATTTTGACTAATGTATATACTAATGAAATCATTACAATAATTTAGATAATGAACATCACCCCTAAAAGTTTCTATATGCCCTTTTGTAGTTCATCCCTCCCTCTACCACCATTCTCAGGCAACCACTCATCTGCTTTCTGTACCTATAAGTTAATTAGCACTTTTCAGAATTATATATAAGTAAAAATGTTCAGGAAGACAAGGCCCAATGGAGAGAAAGAGCACCCAAACACCATATTTAAGAGGAAAAAGGCTTTATTTCAGCCCATTGAACTTATGGCATAGAAGAATTCAAAATGACCACACTCTCTGCCTGGCTTGGTCTTTCCCTTTTTATCTCCAGTCAGAAAGTTCCAAACCATAGATACCTTTCTCATTGGTCAGTTTGAATCAATTGGGAGGAGCTGTTCCAGCCCCCACAGACTACAGGATTTCACAGAAGTGGAAATTTCCAGGTCCCAGGAAGTTAAATCTACAAATTCCTATGAGCTCAGTCACCATGGAGAGGACCCTGCAGGTGTATCCTTGGGGTCTCCTTGAGAAGACCTCTGTTCTCCTAGACCTCACCCTTCCCAGGTATCCTATCTCAGAATTATACAGTATTTACTCTGTGTCTAGAGATTCTTTCACTCAGCATTATTATTTTGAGAGTCAGAATAAGGTATATATCAGTATTTTGTTCTTTTGTATTGCTAAGTAGTATTCCATTGTGTTGCCATATCACAGTTTGTTTTATATATTTACCTGTTGATGGATATTAGGGTTGTTTACAAGTTAGAGTTGTTACAAATAAAGCTGTTCTAAACATTTACATACAAGTCATTTATAAGGTTTTTAAATTTTAGCTGACACCTTCTATTTTCAAAATGTTTTCAGCAGAAATGGACGTGGCAAATATATTTGTATTTCTTTTTCGCACTCAAGGCTATTTGAGGCAGTTTTGGTTGTTGGTGGTGTTTCATATCCTTTGATGTTATACACTACTTATCCTACAGTTGCACTTTCCCAAGCACTGTGAAGGGGGTTGTGAAGCCATTCAGAATTTCAGTTGAAAAAAGTTAAGACTTTATATATAAAAAAAGTTGTTGATAGGTTTGGAAGATGCTCAGTTGGTGCTGAGTGTGGGATGAGAAAAGAATTTCTCTAGACAAAAAAGGATAGAAAGAAGAGATTTATTTACTTGTCTTTATGAAAAGGGGCCAACACCAAGGAGGAAAGGAAAGGTGATTTGACCTAGAACTCCAGTTGTTCAGACTTCTTCTTTGGAAAATGAAAAAAAAATTGGGGAGGATGAACGGTGTTTCATGGCTGTAGTTAAATTAACAGGGTATGGTGAATTGCCTTGGGCTGTGTGAAATTGTTGTATCCATTTCTTTAGCAGAGATGGTTGTTACACGGTCTTGCCTTAAAGATATGATTTTTTGTAGGTTTGCTTGGAATCTGTTCCCTCTACTGTAGGTCCAGGAGTTTTTCAGGAATCACTTGGGGCTACTGGAACAAATTCTAAAAGACAATAGAGCTGGGGAAATGTAAAGAGATAGAATTTACATTTCCTTTTGGTCTGTTGGTTTCCTCAAGGGTTTGTAAAAACAGAAATCCACAGGGTTGGAGAGTTGCAGACTACAGGAAAAAAGCAGGGAGAGAGAGAGGGAGAATTTTAGGCCCTTTTGAAAAACTGAGTTAATACTAATTTTTTATTATTTCACTATAAAGACTGTCCATCCTTACAGTTCTCTTGGGGAATACTGAGAGACAAAAGTCCTCATAAATATTTTATATTTACTAAAACAAACCAATAAATATAATATCAAATAAAGATGGCATTAATTTCTCTTTTTAAACTCACTAGTCTAGACAAAGGTTGAGGCCAGTTAATGGAAACTGGAAGTCCATGAGTAGACAAAGGACACAATCTTAAAATAGTCAGTTTTAGATCTACTGAACTTCTGTGGATTCTGGCCTCCAGGGCTGGGCTAGCCTATGGGCAACAGATAGCTGTTGTTTTAGGAAAGAGGGTCAGAGAGAAACTGCATGGTGTGAAAAATGTTGATAGAATAGGTTATGATATTCATCTCATGTCTTCCTTCTAGGCCATATTTTTATTTCATTCTTACCTTACATTTTCTTAATAAAATTTAAAATGGCCCCACAGGGCTATCTAGAAAGCTAGGGTGACTCTTCAGGCCATGAGGATGCTGTGGCTTGAAGAGATTTTGCCATGGTATAGAAAGGGTCCCACTGGAATGTGGAATAAAAGCACAGAAACTTTGCCCTGGACTCCAAAGTCCCTGCACATGTCCTTGGGAATGAACTACTGAAGAAAAAGGTAAAAGTAGAAGCCTTTGGAAAGCACTGGCCTCATCAGCTGCTGTAATCCCAGGTTTTTGCTGCCCTTGCCCACTCTTTGCACTCTTCCCCTAGGCCTCAAGTTCTGCTTGAACAATAATTCACTTTTCTGGGCTGTCACAAAGGCTGGGGGTGGTGCTTAGCCCATTTTGTAGGTTGGAGACAACATTTGTGAACAAGGGCAATCCCCACTGAGAGGCAGGAAAGGGCTGGAGAGGGTTGGAGAGAGGCCCAGTGAGAAGCACACTGCGATTTTCTTCCTCAGCCAACCCCCATATTGGGGAGATAATTCCAGGGAAGTGGGATATCCTTTGCTTGCTGCTAGTCTCTGGGCAATGAACAAAGTAGTTGAATGGATGTGTGAGGGAGCAGGATAAAGATGGGGAGGGGCCAGAGGGAGGAGGTGGTAGAGGATATGAGGACTAGGAGCCCCTGGGGCTCCTAGGCCAGTGATTGGTCTGC
The DNA here is from genome assembly GCF_027406575.1 of Nycticebus coucang. NCBI lineage: Eukaryota > Metazoa > Chordata > Mammalia > Primates > Lorisidae > Nycticebus > Nycticebus coucang. Next base: position 84,822,247 of record NC_069804.1, read on the forward strand.
TCACAAACATCAGAACTTCCCCTTTCTGGTCCTCCCAGCCCCAGGGGAATGTGAACTGTTTTTGCTCTCCTATATCAGGAAGAACAAGATGTCCTTATCTGGTGGGAGAGGGCTGGTGAACACAACCTCCAAAGAGAGAAGAGAAGGGAACTAAGAAAACTGAAAACTCGGCAGGCAGCACCATTCTTGGGGAAAGCCTAGGAAGAAGGGGGCAGGTTGAATCCAGGGCCTCCCAGGGTTTTAGGAGTCCGGATGGGCGGTGGATTCATACTCCATACTCTCCCACCAATGCTTCAAAGCCCTGATTCTTGTGGCTGGTGTGATTTTTTTTTTTTTTTTTTTACTGGTATTGTCTTTACAAGCTTTTTCTAAACCTAGTTTCTAAAAAGCTATAAAAGACAAATAGCTGATCAGAGTACAGCATTATCTACCCCCATCACTATTCCTCTTACCTGGATGTGCATCTCTTGGTATCTGTGGGAGATTAGTTCCAGGACCCCTTCAGATACCAAAATCCACATATGCAGAAGTCACTTATATAAAATGGTATAGTATTTCCATATAAACTATGCACATCATCCCATATACAGTCAAACCTCCATAATTGACCACCTCCCTACAAAGTTGACCAAATTTTCATAGACCAGACATGTACCACATGTACATATTAATACAGTAGGCCTACTTCCTTATGTTGACAACCTGTGTATGCTGACCAGTTTGTTATAGACCCTTGGGTGGTTAAGTTTCAAATATACTGTATCTGCATAGCATTTACATTAATCAGCTATTATAAATAACCTAGAGATTATTTAAAGTACAATGGAACCTCTGTAAGTAGACAACCCAAGGGACTGTAACCAACTGGTCAATGTATAGATGTAGTCAACAAATGGAACTAGGAACTAGGCCTACTATACTGATATGTACATATGGTGCATGTCTGGTCTATGAAAATTAGGTCAACTTAAGGAGATGGTTAATGGAGGAAGGCGATCAACTATGCAAATCCCACTTTAGTTGTTACACTATATTGCTTAAGGAATAATAACAGAAAAACTTCTGTCCATGTTCAGTATAGATACATCCATCCATTTATTTCTCAAAAATTTTCATCTGCAGTTGGTTGAATCCACAGATGAAGAACTCACAGATAGGGAGTAACAACAGTCTTTTATCTGAAGTTGGCTATCAACCCATGCTTCTTCAAGAGATTTCCTCTTGGGGGGGTGTGGAGCAAGATGGCGGCTGAGTAACAGCTTCCCTGCAACTGGGCATGGTGAGTCTGGGGAGATAAGACTCCAGGCATCTCTGGCTGGTGGGATCTGCCTATAATCATCCCTTCGAGGATACAGGGAGTCAGCAAGGGACTTCTGGACCCCAAGAGGAGGACAAAAACAGTGGAAAACTGGCAAGTGGTTACGTGTGTTCAATCGACCTAATCCCACTGGCAACCGTAAGTACAAGCAGCAGTGAGACTGCAAACCAGAAAGGCCTTACCTGTGAACTGTTTTGGTGTTTTGGACTTGGCACTCAGTTGAACTGCCTTGGGGAGAACTTGGGAAGGAGTGCAGAGAACTTTGGGCATTGTCTGGGGCCCTAGACTGAGCTGCTGAGCTGGGCTGGGCCGTGGGGAGCCATTGTGAGAGAACTGCTCCAGCAAGCTCTGCCCTCAGTGTCCCAGAGCAAGGATTGGGCGGGAGATAGTAACCTAGTGACTGAGCAGACTAAAGGCGGGGATTGAGCTGCCTTACACCCTTACCCCTTAGGGGCAGAGTGAGACTGGTTTTGGCACACTGGAGCCTTGGGCTGTTGCCCTGGGTAGAGTGCCGTGGCGTCACAGCACATAGCAACCTCAACTCCTAGGCTTGACGCTGCCTGGACCTCCATAAGAGTGGCGCCGTGACCCCCGACCCACGACCCATGCCCGCCGGGCCTCCGCATGCCCTGACCAGGAACTGTGGGAGCCGCAAACCCCCACGACCTCCCTCCTGTATCCTCCCTGCCTCCACAATGGCACACTCGTCTGGCCACGTGCTCTCTGGAGCCCTCCCTGCCTCTGCACAGAGCCCTTTTCCTGGCCAGAAACTGCTGGAGGCTTGGGCTCTCTGTGCCAAAGTCACTGGGCACCAGACTCTCCAAGAACCATGCACACCACCTCCCGCCCTGTTGCTGGATCTGGGTGTGTCACATGACGGAGCTGCTTCCACAACCAGAAATCCCTAGCTGGGGGAGCCCCAGAGGAACTACACAGGGTCACTCCCTACAAAGATCCAGCAACAATACAGTGATCCTGCTGGGGTCTAATCTTGGAGAGACACCTCCCCAACTCTGAGCATAGCCAGAGGCAACAGAGAAAAATAATCATGAGGAGAAATCAACATAAAAACTCTGGCAATATGAATAATCAGAGCAAATCAACTCCCCCAAGGATCAATGGGGAAGACACAGCATAAGATCCCATGCACAAACAAATAGCTGAGATGTCAGAAATTGAATTCAGAATCTGGATAGCAAATAAGATTGAATTAGAATTCCAAGCAGTAACCCAAAAGATATCTCAAGAATTCAATGAATTCAAAGACCAAATGACCAAAGATTTTAATACATTGAGACAAGAAGTTGCAGCCCTCAAAGGTCTGAGAAACACAGTAGAATCGCTCAGTAACAGAATGGAGCAAGCAGAAGAAAGGATTTCTGACATTGAAGACAAAGCTTTCGAACGCTCCCAAACTCTCAAAGAGGAAAAGAAATGGAGGGCAAAAGCAGATCACTTTCTCAGAGAGCTCTGGGATAATTCAAAGAAAACCAATATTCATCTTATAGTGATCCCTGAAAGCAATGAAGTGGCTTTACAAGGCACAGAGTCTGTTCTCCATGAGATTATGAAGGAGAACTTTCCAGACATGCCAAGACATTCTGAAATTCAGATAGCAGACAGTTTCAGAACTCCAGCATGACTCAACCCAAATAAGACATCCCCCAGACACATCATAATCAATTTCACTAAAGGTAATATGAAGAAGAAAATTCTGAAAGTCGCCAGATGAAAGAAAATCATTACATACAGGGGGAAGAATATTAGAATAACTGCAGATCTCTCTGCTGAAACCTTTCAAGCTAGAAGAGGATGGTCATCGACTTTTAATCTCCTAAAATAAAATAACTTACAACCCAGGATCCTGTACCCAGCTAAACTGAGTTTCATTTATGACAGAGAAATTAAATACTTCAATGACATTCACATGTTGAAGAAATTTGCCATAACTAAACCAGCTCTCCAGGATATTCTCAGACCTATCCTCCATAAAGACCAGCATAATCCTACACTGCAAAGGCAAACCCACCCAGAAAATGTTGATCAAATTCCAACTTCCACAGTCACAAAAGGATTAAAAATGTCCCCCAAACTCTTGAAAGGCTTATCAATATTCTCAATTAATGCGAATGGTCTACTGTCCTCTAAAGAGTCACAAGTTGGCTGACTGGATACAAAAATTCAAGCCAGTTTTCTGCTGTATACAAGAATCACATCTTACATAAAAAGACAAACATACACTCACTTCATACACTCACTTCATAAACCATTTGACACATTTTTTATCACAGTGGTATGATGCCCCATAATCATATCATTGTATACAGTTATGATTTAATAAAAAAATTAAAAAAAAAAAAAAAGACAAACATAGACTCAAGTTGAAGGGATGGTCATCAATATTCCAGAAAAATGGAAAGCAGAAAAATGGAAAGCAGAAAAATGCAGGGTTTGCAATCCTGTTCACAGATGCAATAGGCTTTAAACCAACCAAAATAAGGAAGGATAAGGATGGACACTTATTTGTTAAAGTTAATAGTCAATATGATGAGATCTCAATTATTAATATATATGCACCCAACCAGAATGCACCTCAATTTATAAGAGAAACTCTAACAGACAAAAGCAACTCGATTTCCTCCAGTTCCATAGTAGTTGGAGATTTTAACACCTCTTTAGTAGTTCTGGATATAGATCATCCAAAAAGAAGCTAACCAAAGAAATTTTAGATGTAAACTCAATCATTCAACATCTGGACTTAACAGACATCTATAGAACATTTCATCCCAACAAAACTGAATACACATTCTTCTCATCAGCCCACGGAACATACTACAAAATCGACCACATCCCAGGCCACAAATCTAACCTCAGCAAATTTAAAAAAATAGAAATTATTTCTTGTATCTTCTCGACCATCATGGAATAAAAGTTGAACTCAATAACAACAGGAACCTGCATACCCGTACAAAAACATGGAAGCTAAACAACCTTATGATGAAAAATAGATGGGTTATAGATGAGATTAAGAAGGAAATCACCAAATTTTTGGAACAAAACAACAATCAAGACATAAATTACCAGAACCTCTGGGATACTGCAAAGGCAGCCCTAAGAGGGAAATTTATAGCACTGCAAGCCTTCCTCAAGAAAATGGAAAGAGAGGGAGTTAATAACTTAATGGGACATCTCAAGCAACTGGAGAAGGAAGAACACTCCAACCCCAAACCCAGCAGAAGAAAAGAAATAACCAATATCAGAGCAGAACTAAATGAAATTGAAAACAAAAGAATTATATGACAGATCAATAAATCCAAAAGTTGGTTTTTTGAAAAGATCAATAAAATAAATAAACCTTTGGCCAACCCAACCAGGAAAAAAAGAGTAAAATCTCTAATTTCATCAATCAGAAATGGTAATGATGAAATAACAACAGACCCCTTAGAAATTCAAAAAATCCTTAATGAATACTACAAGAAACTCTACTCTCAGAAATATGAAAATCTGAAAGAAATCGACCAATACCTGGAGGTATGCCACCTACCAAGACTTAGCCAGAATGAAGTGAAAATGTTGAACAGACCTATATCAAGTTCTGAAATAGCATCAACTATACAAAATCTCCCTAAAAAGAAAACCCAGGGCAGATGGCTTTACGTCAGAATTCTACCAAACCTTTAAAGAAGAACTAGTACCTATACTACTAAACCTCTTCCAAAATATTGAAAAAGAAGGAATATTACCCAACACATTCTACGAAGCAAACATCACCTTGATCCCCAAACCAGGGAAAGACCCAACAAGAAAAGAAAATTATAGATGAATATCGCTAATGAATATTGATGCTAAAATACTCAATAAGATCCTAACAGAATCCAACCACACATCAAAAAATTATACACCACGACCAAGTGGGATTTATCCCAGTGTCTCAAGGCTGGTTCAATATACGCAAATCTATGAATGTAATTCAGCACATAAACAAAGTAAAAAATAAGGACCATACGGTTCTTTCAATTGATGCAGAAAAAGTTTTTGGTAATATCCAGCATCCCTTCATGATCAGAATAGTTAAGAAAATTGGTATAGAAGAGACATTTCTTAAACTAAAAGAGGCCATCTACAGCAAACCCACAGCCAATGTCTTATTGAATTAAGTTAAATTGAAATCATTTTCACTTAGATCAGGAACCAGGCAAGGTTGCCAATTGTCTCCATTGCTCTTTAACATTGTAAAGGAAGTTTTAGCCATTGCAATTAGGGAAGAAAAGGCGATCAAGGGTATCCACATAGGGTCAGAAGAGATCAAACTTTCACTCTTCGCAGATGATATGATTGTATATCCGGAACTAGGGATTCTACTACAAAACTTTTAGAAGTGATCAAAGAATATAGCAATGTCTCAGGCTACAAAATCAACACCCACAAATCTGTAGCCTTTATATATACCAAAAATAACCAAGCTGAAAAAATAGTCAAGGACTCTATTCCTTTCACAGTAGTGCCAAAGAAGATGAAATATTTGGGAGTATACCTAACAAAGGACGTGAAAGATTTCTACAAAGAGAACTATGAAACTTTAAGAAAAGAAATAGCTGAAGATGTTAACAAATGGAAAAACATACATGCTCATGGCTGGGAAGAATCAACATTGTTAAAATGTCTATACTACCCAAAGCAATATATAATTTTAATGCAATTCCTATGAAAGCTCCATTGCCATATTTTAAAGATCTTGAAAAAATAATACTTCATTTTATATGGATCAGAAAAAAACCTCGAATAGCCAAAACATTACTCAGCAATAAAAACAAAGCAGGAGGAATCACGCTACCAGACCTGAGACTGTACTATAAATCGATAGTGATCAGAACAGCATGGTACTGGCACAAAAACGGAGAATTAGATGTCTAGAACAGAATAGAGAACCAAAAGATGAATCCAGCTACTTACCGTTATTTGATCTTTGACAAGCTGATTAAAAACATCCAGTGGGGAAAAGATTCCCTATTTAACAAATGGTGCTGGGTGAACTGGCTGGAAACCTGTAGAAGACTGAAACTGGACCCACACCTTTCACCATTAACTAAGGTAGACTCTCACTGGATAAAAGATTTAAATTTAAGACATGAAACTATAAAAATACTTGAAGAAAGTGCAGGGAAAACTCTGGAAGGAATCAGCCTGGGTGAATATTTTATGAGGAGGACTCCCCAGGCAATTGAAGCAGTATCAAAAATACATTACTGGGACCTGATCAAACTAAAAAGCTTCTGCACAGCCAAGAACATAGTACGTAAAGAAAGCAGACAGCCCTCAGAATGGGAGAAAATATTTGCAGGTTATACCTCCGATAAAGGTCTAATAACCAGAATCCACAGAGAACTCAAACGTATTAGCAAGAAAAGAACACATGACCCCATCTCAGGGTGGGCAAGGGACTTAAAGAGAAACTTCTCTAAAGAAGACAGATGCATGATCTACAAACACATGAAAAAAGCTCATCATCCTTAATCATCAGAGAAATGCAAATCAAAACTACTTTGAGATATCACCTAACCCCAGTAAGAGTAGCCCACGTAACAAAATCCCAAAACCAGAGATGTTGGCGTGGGTGTGGAGAAAAGGGCACACTTCTACACTGCTGGTGAGAATGCGCACTAATACGTTCCTTCTGGAAGGATGTTTGGAGAATACTTAGAAAACTAAAAATAGACTTGCCATTCAATCCTATAATTCCTTTACTAGGTTTATAGCCAGAAGACCAAAAATCACAATATAACAAAGACATCTGTACCAGAATGTTCATTGCAGCCCAATTCATAATTGCTAAGTCATGGAAGAAGCCCAACTGCCCATCGACCCACGAATGGACTAGAAATTGTGGTACATGTATACCATGGAATATTATGCAGTCTTAAAGAAAGATGGAGACTTTACCTCTTTCATGTTTACATGGATGGAGCTGGAACATACTCTTCTTAGGAAAGTATCTCAGGAATGGAAGAAAAGGTATCCGATGTACTCAGCTCTACTATGAAGCTAATTTATAGCTTTCACATGAAGGCTATAACCCAACTATAGCACAAGACTATGGGGAAAGGGCCAAGGAAGGGGAAGGGAAGGGGGAGGTTATGGTAGAGGGAGGGTAATGGGTGGGGCCACACCTACAGTGCATCTTAGAATGGGTACAGGCAAAACTTACTAAATGCAGAATACAAATGCCTACATACAGTGACTAAGAAAATGCCATGAGGGCTATGTTGAACAGTTTGATGAGAATATTTTAGATTGTATATGAAACCAGCACATCGTACCCCTTGATTGCACTAATGTACACAGCTATTATTTAATGATAAAAATAAATTAATTAATTAATTAAAAGAAAAAAAGGGATTTCCTCTGTGCCTTTCCCTGCCACAGAGCAGTTACCTTCTTGTGCCTACTAAGAATAAAGTTGTCCTTCCTTGAATTTATTGAACAAGATTCATCCCTGCCACAGCTACTTTTAGTACCAGTTCAGTGACATTATGGACACAATACAACACTTATCTGGTAAGAGGGATCCGAGAGCCCTGAAACCTGTGTTTTGGGTTGAGGCCATGACATTGTCCTAATCTAAGTTAGGGTTGCCGTGGTTTTAGCATGATTTGAAGCCTGTGGCTTTGTCATGATACTCAATGCTTAGTGACATGGTCCTAGGAGGATTTTAGACATTTAAGTCCAGGTTCTGTTCTCCCAACTCAGATCACATTATAACCATGGAACCAATCAAGCTAGACACTTTCCTGGCAACACTGATGGGTTTTGTTCAATTCAACAAAATTTGCCAGAGTACCCACTTTATTGTGGGGGAACAGGCAGTCCTGGAGTAGAGTAGAGTAGAGGTAAAATGGTTCTGACTAATGGTTAAGGGACCTGGGCTTCAGGTCTGATGGGACTACTTATTATGTGACATCAGACAAGTTACTTCTCCTTCTTGAGTCTCTGTTTCCTCATGAATGAGATGAAATGTTTTAGTCCTGTTAGTAGTTCTCAAATTTTTCACCCTTCAAAATATTTCTCCTCCTGAGCCATGTATTTTGTAAGATTGTTTACCAATGCATACATTGATTACATGATAATTATGTCCTCATCTTACTAGCCAAAGGCATAATGTCAGTTAGAATTTCTAATCAATAAAAGATGAGTGTACACAGCTATGAGTTAATTTAAAAAAAAAAAAAAAAAGGTGAGTGTAATAGCCAAACAGAAACTTTGGCAAATTAGTAAACTTGTGCTACATGCCACCTTGGGTCAACCTAGAATTTCTTTGAGTATTTTGGATTCACCCAAAGGCTTTTCTCCCTTCCTCCCATCCCACTTTACTACATGCTACTCCTCTTAGAAGTTGCTGAAGTGGGGCAGTGTCTGTGGCTCAGTGGGTAGGGTGCCAGCCCCATATACCGAGGGTGGCGGGTTCAAGCTCGGCCCTGGCCAAACTGCAAAAAAAAAAAAAAAAAAATAGCCTGGTGTTGTGACAGCCGCCTGTAGTCCTGGCTACTTAAGAGGCTGAGGCAAGAGAATCGCCTAAGCCCAGGAGTTGGAGGTTGCTGTGAGCTGTGTGATGCCACGGCACTCTACCGAGGGGAAAAAAAAAAAAAAAAAAAGCTCCCATCAGCCCTGCGAATGCCCCAGGAAACTCCTGCTCCATTTGCCAGCTCCACCTCACTTTCTGCCTCCAAACCTGGCTCATTGGTGGAAGCAGTAGGCTTTCTTTTCTGGGTCATTTCTCTCCAGTAATAGGGCCTCTGTGAAGTGTGAACAGAGAAGTTTTAAAGGCAGGTAAAAAGGTCTAGGGCAAGGATCTTCTCTATAGTTCGGTCAGGCCCAAGTTCCAACACCCTTTTTGTTTTCTAGCCATTTTTGTTAATGAAGGACATGCTTCCCGTTGATTTCTCTCTTGCTCAAAATGATATGCTTTTCCTGGGCAGTATGTTTTCCTGAGATTCGGGGGACACAGAGAACATTGGGAAATATGAAGTGCATTTTGAATTTGAAAGTAGAAACTCCCAGGGTCAGAGGCCAGATTAAGGAGAGCATGTTTGGTTTGGGGACAGCCCCTTACCAAGCTGAGCTAGGGGCGGCCAGATGGCTCTCATCCAGAGAGAGAGGTATAAGGTCCTTTAAGGGCCTGCTCTTCTCCTCCATCTTTCTTCTTTTCTTCATCTTTCTGTCTCTCTTCTGCTCAGTAAGGCTTCATTCCATCTAAAGAAAGCTAAGCTGGAAAGTGGTAAGGGACCTTAGAGATCATCTTTTCTGAACTCCTCATGATATAGACAAAGAAACCAAGACCTGGAAGAGTAATAAACTTGACCTAGACCACACAGTGGGTTAATTGAAGAGCTAGGAATTAGAGGCTAAGGGTGAAAGGGGAGCTTTTAAAACAAAGAAAGTATCCTAAGTTAATATCAGGAAGGGTAAGAAACATGCAGAATATACATCAAGACCCATAACCTGGATTTTGTGGCCACATTTGGAGTTTGAAGGTTACCTGGTAGGCTCCTGACACTTGCACCCAAAGGATGTCTCAGAAACAGAGATGCCACCTATAGGTAATTGTTTTGGAGCTTGAAGGCTGTGCACATTTAATTTTCCAAAAATAAAATCCTAGTATATATAGTCAAGGCCCTGTGGGAGGCACCTCAGAGAAGACAATTAAGAAAGCCCCAAGGGGCAACCTTTGTAGAGTACATAGTGCATAAAAGAGTACCAGTTAATAAAAGGTATCCTTGCTTCCTTCCATATAGTCTTACAGACTGATTGTTGTAGACATGCTCCATGGAAATCTGACTTTATCATTCCTCAGACCAGCAATCACTCATAAATCCCCATGAACTTGGTGAGACTAAATCTAAACTCCTGAGCATGCCGTTCAAGTTCCTAGGTGACTTTCCCAGGTTCATCTTCTTCCACTCAACCCCTACCTAAATCACTGACACATATGGTCTTCCTTCACCCTATCACTCACATTTCAAGTCACCAAACCATTGTTTATACTGTTCTATGAGCTTAAAATACCTTTCTCTACTTCTTCATTATTCGATTATCCTTCGGGGCTCAACTAAAAAATCATCTTCTGGGGCAGCGCCTGTAGCTCAAAGGAGTGGGGTGCTGGCCCCAAATGCTGGAAGTGACAGGTACAAACCCAGTCCTGGCCAAAAACTGCAAAAAAAAATTTTTTTTCTGTTCTATTAAGCCTTTTCTTTTGTAAACATAACAGCCTTACTAAGACAAATTTATCTGCCATAGAATTGACCCATGTAAAATGTACAGTTTAATGGTTTTTAGTAAATTCACGGAATTATACAACCACCACTACAATTTTAGGACATTGTCATTCTCCTAAAATAAATCCATATCCTTTAGCCACCACCACCCCAATCTTCCCATCTTCCTTCCTGGACCTTGGATATGGTAATCTACTGTCTATCTCTATAAATATGCATGTTCTGGACATTTTGTATAAATAGAATTATGTAATATATATATATATTTTTAACTTAACATAATGTTTTCAAAGTTCTTCTATGTCATAGCATGCATTAGTAACTAATTCCTTTTTATGGCTGAATAATATCCATTACATGTATACCCTGTACCATATTTTGTTCATTCATCAATTCATGGACATTTTGTTTATTTCTACTTTTTGGCTATTATGAATAATGCTGTTATAAACATTCATGTACAAGTTTTTAAATTGATGTATGTTTTTATTTGTTGGGTATATACCTAGCAGTAGAATTGTTGGGTTATAACTCTATGTTTAACACTTTAAGGAACTACCAAAATGTTTTCCAATGTGACTGAACCATTTTATCTTCCTACCAGAAACACATGAGGATTTCAATTGTTGTACCTCCTCACCACACTTGCTATTTTTTGTATTCTTTAAATAGCTATTCTAGTAGGATGTGCAGTGATATCTCATTTTGGTTTTGATTTGTAGTTCCTTAATGACTAAAGATGTTAGGCATCTTTTTATGTGCTCATCAGCCATTCATACATCTTTTTTTTTGTTTTTTTGAGAAATGTCTATTAAACCCTTGGCTTATTTTTTGTTTTTAAAGACAATTTTTGGCCAGGCATGGTGGCTCCCACCCAGGAGTTTTGAGGCCAGGAGTGAAAGACCAGCCTGGGCAACATAGCAAGCTCCCCAATCTCTATAAATTTTTTTTTTGAAGATTATTATTTAGGGAAGTCTTAGGTTCACATCAAAATTGAGCAAATACAGATATTTCTCACATTCTCCTGTCCCATGCACAGCTGTTTCTCACCCTTTCTAATCCAATTTTTCTGTCACCTGCATACTCCCCAGCTCTTTTTTATTTGGGGTAGGAAAGAGGTTGGTGGATTACTTGTAATTATCCTACAGTTTTATTTTTTATTTTTATTTTTATTTTTTTGAGACAGAGTCTCACCAGGCTGGCCTCGGTAGAGTATTGTGGCATAACTGCTCACAGCCACCTCAAACTCTTGGGCTTAAGCAATTCTCTTGACTCGGCCTCCCAAGTAGTTGGGACTACAGGCACCTACCACAAAGCCCAGCTATTTTTTTGTTGCTGTTGTCATTGTTGTTTAGCTGGCTTGGGCTGGGTTTGAACCTGCCAGCCCTGGTGTATGTGGCCAATGCCGTAACCACTGTGCTACGGGTGCTGAGCCGTATCCTACAGTTTTAAAAGAGAAAACCATAAAAATGAACTCTCTTGATAATTTTATTGCCTGTTTTAGGTTTTATTAAACAATTAAAGTGTTTTTATTTATTTTTATTTATTATTTATTTTAGTGTGATACTTCTTGAAGTAATCTCCTGGATGAAGTCTAGGCTTCTTCTTGCTTGACTCACAGTAGAAAATGGCTTCTCTCCTTTCACCTTTATCATTTCTTCTGCTGCAAATCATTCAATACTTATTGATACATATTTCTTTCATTTTGCATTATAAAATGGAGCTTCCCATTTAGCCCTTCCTCAGTGTCAGAAGATAATGGTCTTTCCTTCTTTCTTGAATTTCTATTCCTCACATTGTTCGCAAGCTGAGTGATGAAAGGTGTTCACAAGCTGAGTGATGAGTAAGAAAGGGGTATCTGTACTTTTTCTCCACTCTCCTTCTTATCTAATGAGTAAAGGATGTAGCTGTTCAGAACTGCAACTTCCATCATCCCGAAGAAAAATTTTTTCCAACATGTATATGACCTCCTTATAAATCCATTACATCAACAGTACTGATCGGCTCTGTCCACTTTTCCAATAAACTTTATGTATTCTAAAATAACTGTTAGTTTTTCAAACTGAAGAAGCTATTTCTTCCTATAACCAGTGATCAACTGTGTTTGAGGGTCAAAGAATGTACTTAGCATTGTCACTAACCTCTTGTCATGGAATGAGAGGGACATCATTTTCATATCACATGGATCGACACATAATTCATATTCTTGAAGTATTTTCTTTTTCAGATCACTTGGAAAATCCTTCCTAGAAGCCATAACCATTCCTGTTATGTGTATTTTCATTTTATGTAATTCACAAACAAATTGAGGTCTTATATAGAATGCAACCAAAAAGAAAAAAAAAAAGAAAAGAAAAAAAGCATGTTGATGTCTTCCAACATTGGAACAGAACAGGAAAATCATCATGTCAGACAAGTTCTAACAAAGGATTGGAAAGGTTTTTAACATCCTACACCAGAGGTTCTCAACCTGTGGGTCACAACCCACAGGAACCGTATTAAAGGTTTGCAGCATTAGGAAGGTTGAGCACCACTGTCCTACACCATAGTGATAACATTTGTTACAATTGATAAACCTACATTGACACATCATTATCACACAAAGTCCATGGCTTTTATTACATTGACTTCTGGGTGTTGTATATTCTATAAGTTTTGACAAATGTATAAAGACATGTGTCAACCATTATAGTATCAATAGAATAGTTTTACTACCCTAAAATCACCTGTACTCTACTTATTTATCTTTCCCTCTCTCTCAAAACCCCTGGTGATGACTTATCCTTTTACTATCCCCATACTTTTACCTTTTCCAGAATAAGATATACTTGGAATCACACAGTAGATAGCCTTTTGAAATTGGCTTCTTTCACTTAGTACTATGCACTTAAGATTGTTCCATGTCTTTTCATAGCCTGACAGCTTCTTTCTTTCTTTCTTTCTTTCTTTTTTGTTTTTTTAAATCTTTCTCTTTTTTTTTTCAAGCCAAACTCTATCCAGATTTATTGAAGATACTTTTCATAAACAATCATGGTATTTCAGGCAGCATAGGGGCAGACAATCATTAACAGCATACAACAACTTTTAAACTCCCTTCTTCAATGGTCCATTTAAAATCAGAAAGCCATTATAAAACCTATGGAAGTCTTCATTTTATGTTTCGAACAGGGAAAGTTTACAGTGAGGGTTGACATTTCACATTTAGCATATTGTTTAACAACTTTTCACAAGCCAAACCTGACTTTCAGGAAATGAAGTGAAAATGGCAGAATTTATCTGAAAATCCAACAATGTACAAAAGGAACCACTGTTCTTTTGAGGGATGCCATTGCAGTGGTATTATTGAAAAAGTCCAGATTCCTTGACATTCTGGTAACCAATTATTAGCGGTCAGGTCCCAAGAGGTGACTGGGTTTAAGGGAGTTAAAACTATGATGAAGGCAGAGGGAGTATAGTACATAAAAACAAATTAGTTTTTTTCCATACCATAAGGCATTAGCACCAAGGTGGCTGTGTGTCAACATAAGGAAATCAATCCTTCCTCTTGGGAGCCAAGACAAAGTCTCAAAACTAGAGGGGGAAGACATTTTCCCTCATATGAATCTAGTTTTGAAGACTTTCTATTAGTGACATATTCCCCTTCCCCACCAAAACAATGAAGTGTTCTGTGTGCTAAGAACATGGCTTTAAAAAAAGTAAAACAAAATTCTTCATTTTTATAAAACTTGATAAAGAATAGTATCTAAAATTGTACAGTCACCAGAAGTATACAGTTATCAAAAATGCACACGCTTGGCCAGGCGCAGTGGCTCACGCCTGTAATCCTAGCACTCTGGGAGGCCGAGGCAGGTAGATGGCTTGAGCTCACAAGTTTGGGGCCAGCCTGAGAAAAAGCAAGATCCTGTCTCTAATAAAAATAGAAAATCTAAGGCAAGAAGATTGCTTGAGCCCAAGAGTTGGAGGTTTCTGTGAGCTATGATACCACAGCACTCTACCCAGGGTGACAGTTTGAGACTTTGTCTCAATAAAAAAAAAAATGCACACACTTCACTTCGCATCTCTAGCACCTTCAGCTTTCTGTGCCTGGTCTGTTTTGGCATCTTCATTTTCTGCAGGTTTATTCCACTCCTCGCCAGCATCAGCTTTTCCCTTTTTCCCTTTGGGTACCTTCTCTCCCTTCTTTGCAGGGGCCTTTTTAGGCTTGGACTCTGACTTTGGAGGAGCAGGTTTAGTTGACAACCTTGTGGATCTTCTCTGTGGCTCGTATTTTGCCTTAACTTTAGCACCCCCTTCAACCTTTCTCTTGGGCATGGTGGCAACAGCAGCAGGATGTACTCACATGCAGTTTTTGGTCAGTTCAGGGGTCTCTCTCTGTCTCTTCTTTACACTACTCAAATCTTTCTTTTTTAAAAAAAATTCATATGAACATGAGGGTACAATTTTATTTCTAGGGTAAAGGTCAAGTTGTAGTTGAGCTCTTCACCCAGGGTGTGTGTTGAACATCCTCACATTGTATACATTAGGTGAGATCCCACCAATCACCCCCCCTCCTCACCTGTGCCCCCTCCCTCTCCTTCATTAGACTATACTTGTATTTCTCTTTCATGTGGGCATGTAGTTGTTTATATATTGGTTTCATATTAGTATTGAGTACAGTGGAGACTCGTTTTTCCATTCTTTTTATACATTACTAAGAAGAACGTGTTTCAAAATAAATACAAAAGACTTTAAATACAAAAGATGTAAAGTATCCATCTTTATTGATAGCTGAATAGTAGACCATGGTATACATATACCACAGTCTTTTATTCCATTCATGGGTTGACAGGGACTTAGGTTTCTTCCACATCTTGGCAATTGTGACCTGAGCTGCAATGAACATTTTAGTGCAAATTTTCTTGCAGCAAAATGATTTTTTTCTTCTTAGTAGATACCTAGTAATAGAATTGAAGGATCAAATAGAAGGTCAACTTTTAGTCCTTTGATAATTGTCCATACTTCTTTCCATAGATGTGGTATTCGTTTGCAATCCCCTAGAAGTGCAAAAGTGTTCTCTTTTCTCCAAATCCATGCCAGATTTGGGATTTTGTGCACTGAGATAATCTCACTGAGGTTAGGTTATATCTCAGAGTGGTTTTGATTTACACTTCTCTGATGATTAGAGATGATGAGCATTTTTTTTTTTTGAGACAGAGTCTCAATTTGTTACCCTTGGTAGAGTGCCATGGCATCATAGCTCACAGCAACCTCAAACTCCTGGGATTAAGTGATTCTCTTGCCTCAGCCTCTCAAGTAGCTGGGACTACAGGTACCTGCCACAAAGGGATGATCAGCATTTATTAAATGTGTTTGTTACCCATTTGGCTTTCTTCTTCAGAGAAGTTTCAGTTAAAATCTCTTCCCAATTAGAAATGGGATTGTTTGTTTTTTTCTTGTTGATTAATTTGAATTCTCTGTAGATTCTAGTTATCAGCCCTTTGTCAGATTTATAGCATGCAAATATCTTCTCCTGTTCTGAAGACTGTTTGCTTCAGTTGTGATACTCTTAGCTGTGCAGGAACTTTCTAGCTTGATCATGTCTCATTTATTTATTTTTGGTGTTGCTGCAATTGCCAAAGGGGTCTTCTTCATAAAATGAAGACCTTTTCCCAGGTCAGTGTTGTCAAATGTTTTCCCCACATTTTCTTCTATAATTTTTATTGTTTTGTGTTTTAAATTTAAACCTTTTATCCAGTGAGACTTAATTTTTGCCAATGGTGAGATGTTTAAGTACTGTTTCAGTCTTCTGCATGTGGTTAACAAGTTTTCTCAGTACCATTTATTAAATAGGGATTCTTTACCCCAGTGCATGATTTTGTTTGGTTGATCAAAGATCAAATGGCAATATGTGGCTGGGTTCATCTCTAGGTTCTTTATTCCATTTCCTATATCTATATCTCTATTTTTGTGCCAGTACCATGCTGTTTTGATCACTATAGACTTTTAGTATAACCCAAAGTCTGGTAACATGATATCTCTACATTTGTTTCTATTTCTTAGAATTGCTTTGGCTATTTGGGTTTTTATTCTGGTTCCATATGAAACGAAGTACAATTTTTTAAAGTTCTTCAAAGTATGACATGGTTGCTTTGATGGGTATTGTATTAAATCTGTAGGTCACTTTGGGTAGTATGGACATTTTAATAATATTGATTCTTTCAAGCCATGAGCATGGTATGTTCTTCCATTTGTTAAAGTCTTCTACTGTTTCCTTTCTCATGGTTTCATAGTTCTCTCTGTAGAGTTCATTCATGTTGGCCAGGCATAGTGGCTCATGCCTGTAATCTTAGCACTCTGGGAGGCCAAAGCAGATGGATTGCTTGAGCTCAGGAGTTTAAGAGCAGCTTGAGCAAGAGCAAGACCTTGAGAAAAACTAGCTGGGTGTCATGGCATGTGTCTGTAGTTCCAGCTATATCAGAAGGCTGAGACCAGAGAAGTGTTTGAACCCAAGAAAGTTCCTTCATGTTCTTTGTTATGTATATACCAAGTTATTTCATTTTCTTTGAAGCTATTGTGAAGGATATTGTGTCTTTCATTTGATTCTCAGCTATTAGTATATATGAAGGGTACTAATTTGTGGACCTTTATTTGTGTACCTTGAGATTTTACTGTATATGTTGATCACTTCCAGGAGCCTTGTGGTTGAGTCCCTGAGATTTTCTAAGTATAAGATCATATCATCAGCAAAGAGCAGGAGTTTGCCCTTTTCTGCTCCCATCTGAATGCCCTTAACATCCTTCTCTTGCCTGATTGTGTTGGCTAGAACTTCTGGACTATGTTCCATAGAAGTAGAAATGCTTTCTGTTTTACTCCGTTCAGTATGATATTGGCTGTGAGTTTGTTGTAGATAGCCTCTATCTGTTCATGAAAGGTCCACCTATGCCTATTTTTTTAAGTGTTCTTGTCAGAAAAGGATGCAAAATTTTGTCAAATGTTTTTTCTTCATCCATTAGGGATCACATGATCTTTGTTTTTGCTTTTCTCTATGTGGTGAACTATACTTATGCATATACCTATATTGAAATGACCTTGCGTCCCTGGGATAAAGCCCACATGATTATGTGTAACTTTTTAATGCATGGCTAAATTCTGTTTGCTGGGATTTTATTGAATATTTTTGTGTCAATATTCATTAATCAGAGTGATCTATAGTTTTCCTTTTTTGTTTGGTCCTTTCTTGGTTTTGTTATCAAGGTTATGTTTGCTTCATAGAACATGTTGGGGAGGATTTCTTCCTTCTCTATGTTTTAAAATAGGTTCTGCAATATAGGTACTAGTTCCTCTTTGAATATTTGGTAGAATTCTGCTGAAAAACCATCTGGTCCAGGACTTTTATTTTTTAGAAAACTTATTGTTGTTGCAATTTCAGTGCTTGATATTGGTCAGTTCATCATTCCAGTTCTTTCTGGTTGAATTTAGGGAGGTATTGTGATTCCAGGTATTGGTCCATTTCATCTGCATTTTCACATTTCTGAGCATAGAGTTTTTTTGTAGTAATCAGTGATGATCTTTTGTATCTCTGTGACATCTGTTGTTATTTCCACTTTTTCATTTCTGATGAAAGTTATTATAGATATTACTTTTCTGTTTCTAACTAAGGGCTTATCAATTTTATTAATTTTTTCAAAGAACCAACTTTTTGTTTCACTGATCTTCTGAATGGTTCTTATGTTCTAAATTTCATTTAATTCTGATCTAAGTTTAGATATTTCTTTTCTTCTGCTGTGTTTTGGATTGCATTGCTCTTCCTTTTCTAGGTCCTTGTGAGGGTTCATTAGGTTACTGATTTGTGCTCTTACTGCTTTTTGAATTTGGTCATTCAATCCAATAAATGTCCCTCATAGGATTGCCTTTGCAATATCCCATAGGTTTTTTTTTTTTTTTTCAAAGTCTCACTATGTCACCCTCCATGGAGTGTCATGGTGTCACAGCTCACAGCAACCTCCAATTATTGGGCTTAAGTGATTCTTTTGCCTCAGCCTCCCAAGTAGCTGGAACTACAGGTGCTCACCACAATGCCTGGCTATTTTTTGTTGCAGTTGTAATTGTTGTTTTAGATGGCCTGGGCTGGGTTTAAACCCACCGGCCTCAGTGTATGTGGCTGGTGCCATAACCACTGTGCTACAAGTGCCAAGCCTATCCCACAGGTTTTGATAGCTTATGGCTTCATGGTAATTTTGTTCAACAAATCTAATGTTTTACTTCTTTCTTCCTTCTTCACCCAGCTGTCATTCAGCATTAGGTTTTTTTTTTTTTTTTTTTTTGTAAAGACAGAGTCTCATTGTACCACCCTCGGTAGAGTGCCGTGGCGTCACACGGCTCACAGCAACCTCCAGCTCTTGGGCTTACGTGATTCTCTTGCCTTAGCCTCCTGAGCAGCTGGGACTACAGGCGCCCGCCACAACGCCTGGCTATTTTTTGTTGCAGTTTGGCCGAGGCTGGGTTTGAACCCGCCACCCTCGGCATATGGGGCCGGCGCCCTACTCACTGAGCCACAGGCGCCGCCCAGCATTAGGTTGTTTAGTTTCCATGATGTCTGTGGGGATGAAGGTTTTTGTTAGAGTTGAGTTCTACCATTATTCCCTTATGGTCTGAAAAAGATACAAGGTATAATTTCAATTATTTTAGTTTTGTTGAAGTTTGACTTGTATTCTGGGATATGATCAGTTTTAGAATATGAAAACTGTTTAAAATCTACCCTGTTTCCCTGAAAATAAGACAGTGTCTTATATTAATTTTTGCTCCCAAAGACGTGCTAGGTCTTATTTTCAGGGGATGTCTTGTTTTTCCATGAAGAAGAATACGGTACACATTTATTGTTAAATGAAAATAAAGGAGATTTATTACCTGTATATGGTACGGTGGTAGTTGTCAACACAAACCAGACAAACTGTGAATCCTACCTTCAGTCATCATGAGGGCGGCCGCGAGCATCAGGCAGTGTCACCAGAGACAGACTAGCACTCACCACCTTTGCCGCATCCCATTCTGATCCTTCTGTTCTTCTACAAGCATCTGTGAAAGTCTCTTCCTCTCTCCTGCCCTGTGCTCACTGCTCACTCCGACCTCCGCTCCGCCTCCACACAGCAGTGACGTCAGGACTCTGAAAAAACGTCACTGGTTGCTAGATGCCAGTCCGGGTGGCTCTAGCAACCAATTTACGGTAAATTAATTTTCATTCCGAGACAGAGCCTAGGGGGTGCCTTATTTTCGGGGCATGCCTTATATTTCACCCAGAAGGAAACCTGTAAGTAGGTCTTATTTTCAGAGGATGTTTTATTTTCGGGGAAACACGGTAGGAGCATATAAGTTTGGTATATAGATGTTTAGCATTGAAATGTCTTCTAGTTGTATTGTTCCCTTGACAATTACATAGTGTCCATCTTTGTCTTTATTTTTGTTTGTTTAAATCCAATTGTATCTGAAGATAAAACTACAATGCCTCTTTTCTTCTGATTTCCATTTGCCTGAAATATTATTTTCTATTCCTTCGTCCTCAGTCTTGTTTTGTCCTTAGAGTTTAGATGTGTTTCCTGAAGATAGTATATAGTTAGCTTTTGCTTTTTTATACATTAACTGTGCCACTTTGTTGGGGAATTGAAGCTAGTCACATTTATTGAGATAATCGATAAGTATGGTGGAGTTCTGTTCATCTTGTTTTGTGGAAATTTATTAAGTTTTTTTTTTCTGAGACAGAGTCTTACTTTGTCACCCCAGGTAGAGTGCTGTGGCATCACAGCTCACAGCAACCTCCAGCTCTTGGGCTTAGGTAATTCTCTTGCCTAAGTCTCTCAAGTAGCTGGTACTACAGGTGCCCACCACAACGCCTGGATATTTTTTGTTGCATTTTGGCCTGGGCCAGGTTTGATCCCGCCAACCTCCGCACATGGGGCCAGTGCTCCACTCACTGAGCCACAGGCGCTGCCCTAAGTTTTATCCCTTGTGCCTTTGTGGAAGCTAGTCTTTGTCCTTTAATTCTTGTCTTTGCTAGTTGTTGATTGTGCTGATCAGAGTGAAGAACGAGTCTGAGTTTTTCTTGTAGATCTGGTCTTGTTGTGGTGAATTTCCTTAATGTTTCCATACAAGTAAAATAATTTATTTCCCTGTTGAATATGGAAATAAATTTAGCAGGATACAGAATCCTGGGATGAAATTCTTTGTTGAAGAAGGTTAAAGAAAGACGACTGTCTTCTGGCTTGAAAAGTTTCAGCTGAAAAGTTGAAACTGTCACCTGATATTTTGCTCCTTGTATGTAAGAAGTTGCTTATCCCTTGCTGCTTGCAGAATTTTCTCTTTCATTTTGACTTTGGCAAAGTTAATTACAATTTGTCTAGGAGATTGATTGTTTGAATTGAGTAATGCTGGGCTTCTGAAACTAGCATTGAGATTAGTTTCTTGCAAATCTTGGGCAATTCTCTACCAAGATGTCAGGAAGTAGAGCTTCCATCCCAGTTGGACTCCCTTCTTCTTCAGAAATCCCTATGATTCGAATGTTCATTCTTTTGGTGTAGTCCATAACTCTTTCAGAGAAAGCTCTGCTTTTGTTTTCTTTTTTTCTGCCTTGTTGAATGATTGGATTAGTTAAAAAGTCTTATCTTTGATTACTGCAATTCTTTCTTTTCCATGTTCTACTTTATTGTTGAGATTCTCTACTGTGTTTTGAATCTCCTTGAATGCCTTTCAGTTTTTTTTTATTAAATCATATATACATAGGTCATAAATACATTTATGCCTTTGTAGGATTCAATGTGTTGATTGTCAGTGGTGAGAGGTGTGGGTCCAATTTCAGTCTCTACATGTGGCTAACTTGTTCTCCCAGCACCATTTACTACATGGGGATTCTTTTCCTCAGTGCCTGCTTTTGTTTACTTTATCAAAGATTGGATGGCAATACACAACTGGGTTCATCTCTAGGTTCTCTATTCTATTCCGTCAATCTATATCTCTATTTTTGTGCCAGTACCATGCTGTTTTGATCACTGTAGACTTGCAGTATATGTAACCTGATGTCTGTTCTCTGATGCCTCCAGATTTGCTTTTATTTCTTAAAATTGCATTGGCTATCTATTGTTTTTTCTGGTGCCATATGAAATGAAGTACTTTTTTTTTTTTTTTGAGACAGAGTCTCACTATGTCGCCCTCGGTAGAGTGCCATGGCGTCACAGCTCACAGCAACCTCAAACTCATGAGCTTAAGCAATTCTCTTACCTCAGCCTCTCAAGTAGCTGGGACTACAGGAGCCAGCCACAACACCTGGCTATTTTTTTGTTATAGTTGTCATTGTGGTTTAGCTGGCCCAGGCTGAATTCAAACCCTCCACCCTTGGTGTATGGGCTGGTGCTGTAACCGCTGTGCTATGGGCACCAAACCAAAGTACATTTTTTAAAGTTCTTCAAAGTATGACATTGGTACTTTGATGGAAATTGCATTAAATCTGTGGATCAGTTTGGATAGTATGGACATTTTTTAACAATATTGATTTTTCCCAGCTATGAACATGGTATGTTCTTCCATTTCTTAAAGTCTTCTGCTATTTCCTTTCTCAGGGTTTCATAGTTCTCTTTACAGTGATCTTTCATGTCCTTTATTAGATATATTCTCAGATATTTCTTTTTTTTTATCTACTATGAAGGGTATTCTGTCTTTGATTTGATATTCATTTGACCATTATTGGCATATATGAAGGCTACTGATTTGTGGACATTGATTTTGTATCCTAAGAAGTTACTGTCTTTCTTTGTCACTTCTAAGGAATTTGTAGCTGAGTCCCTGGGAATTATCAGGTATAAGACCATACCATCTGCAAAGAGTGCATGTTTGACCTCCTCTATCCCCATTTGAATACCCTTGATCTCCTCTTGACTGATTCCACTGGCTAGAATTTCCTGCACTATGTTGAATAGCAGTGGCAATAGTGGGCATCCATTTTGGGATCCAGTTCTAAGTAGAAATGCTTTCAGTTTTATTCCTTTCAATATGATATTGGCTGTGGGTTTGTTGTAAATGGCCTCTATCAGTTTAAGAAATGTCCTACCTATGCCTATTTTCTTAAGTGCTCTTGACAGAAAAGGATGCTTTATTTTGTCAAATGCTTTTTCTGTATCAATTGAGAAAATCATATGGTCTTTGTTTTTGATATTAGTTATGTGGTGAATTACATTTATGGATTGGTATATGTTGAGCAAATGTTGTATCCCTGGAATAAAACCCATTTGGGTCATGATGTATAATTTTTTTTTTTAATGTGTAGCTGTATTCTGTTTGCTAGGATTTTATGGAATATTTTTGCATCAATAATATTTATTAATGATATCAACCTGTAGTATTCCTTTTTTGTTGAGTCTTTTCCTGTTTTTGGTATCAGGGTCATATTTACTTCATAGAATGTGTTGGTGTTGATTCCTTCTTTATGTTTTGGTATAGGTTATGTAGTATAGGTATTTGTTCCTCCTTGAAGGTTTGGTAGAGTTCTGGTGTGTAACCACCACATCCAGAGCTTTTCTTTTTTCAAAGATCTTGTATTGTTGATTCAGTGTTAGTGCTTGATACAGGTCTATTCAAAATTTCTAATTCCTTCTGGTTAAGTTTAGGAAGGTGGTATGTTTCCAGGTATTAGTCCATTTCCTCTACATTTTCAAATTTCTGGGCATATTGTTTTTTTGTAGCAATTGCTGAGGATCATTTATATGGATGCGATATCTGTTGTTATTTCCCCTATTTCATTTCTGATTGAGGTTATTAGAGATCTTATTTTTCTGTTTCTGGTTAGTTTGGCCAAGGGTTTATCAATTTTATAAATATTTTCAAAGAACTTTTTGTTTTGCTTTCCTTTGAATGTTTCTTGTGTTCTTGATTTCATTTAATTCTGCTCTGATTTTGGTTATTTATTTTCTATCACTGGGTTTGGGTTTGGATTGTTCTTCCTTTTCTATTTGCTTAAGATGTTCCATTAGATTGTTGACTTGCTCTCTTTCCTTTTCATAGCACCTAATGCTATAATTTTCCCTCTGAGAACTGCCTTTGCAATATGCCATAGGTTTTGATAGATTGTGGCTTTATTAATATTTTATCCAAGAAATCTAATGATTTCTTTCTTAATCTCATTCTAATCCCTGCTGTCATTCAGTGTAAGCTTGTTTAGTTTCCATGACTTCACATGGGTACAAAGATTTCTGTTAGTGTTAAGTTCAACTTATATTCCATGATGGTCTAAGAAGATACAAGGAATAATTTCTATTATTTTAAATTTGTTGAGGTTTGATTTGTGCCCTAAGATAGGATCAATTTTGGAGGATGGTCCATGGGCTGATGAAAAGAGTGTATACTCAGTTTTGTTAGGATGAAATGTTCTATATGTATCTCTGAAGTTCATTTGTTCTAGAGTTGTGTTAAAGTCATTGCTTCTTTGTTTAGTTTCTACTTGGGGGATCTGTCCACTTCTCTCAAAGGGGTTTTTAAATCTCCAGCTATTATGGAGTTAGAGGACACAGTATTGTTCAGATCATTTAGGATTCATTTTATAATCTAGGATTGTTTTGGTTGGGTGTGTAGCTGTTGTATGTTTCTCTTGACAAATATATAGTGTCCATCCTTGTCTTTCCTTATTTTTGTCGGTTTAAATTCAATTGTACCTGCAAATAAGATTGCAACCCTTTTTTTTCCTGATTACCATTTTCCTGGAATATTATTTTCCATCCCCTCTCACTGAGTCTTGTTGTATTCTTAGTGGTTAGATGCATTTCTTAGAGCAGATACTTGGTTTGAGCTTTGTTATCCAGTCAGCCATCCTGTGCCTCTTATTGGGGAATTCAAGTTATTTACATTTATGAGAGAATCTGATGTAAGGTGGAGTTTTGCTCATCTTGTTTTGACCAGGTCTGTGGCTTTGTTTTACGCCTTGTGCCATTGTGGAAACTAAGTTTTGTTCTTTAATTTCTGGGTATGTTTACTTTAGTGATGGACCATTGTGCTTGTCAGTATGAAGAATGGGTCTGAGTACTTCCGGTAGACCTATAGACCTTGTTGTGGTAAATTTCCTCAATGTTTGCATGTCAGTAAAATATTTGATTTCTCTGTAAGATATGAAACTTAATTTAGCAGGGTACAGAATCCTGAGCTGAAAATTGTTTGTATGTTTGTTTTTTTCCAGGAAGGTTAAAGTCTGATCACCTTCCTCTGGCTTAAAATTGTCAGGTGACAGTTCCCCTGTTATCCTGATATTTTTTCCTTTGTAGTTAATACTTTCCTTACACCTGACTGCTTTCATTTTAACTTTGACAAAGTTAATCAGAATTTGTCTAGGAGATGCTTTATTTGGATCGAGTTATACTTGAGTTCT
Source organism: Nycticebus coucang (assembly GCF_027406575.1). Lineage (NCBI taxonomy): Eukaryota > Metazoa > Chordata > Mammalia > Primates > Lorisidae > Nycticebus > Nycticebus coucang. Next base: position 84,847,211 of record NC_069804.1, read on the forward strand.
GAAACTACTATCTGAATTTATGTGTCTCTTTCAATTTTGGGGAAATGCTCCACCTTGATGTCTTGAAGTACAGCTTTAGTGCTTTTTGGATCAACATTTTCTCCTTCAGGAATCCCTATATAATTTGGATGTTTTGTCTTTTGGAGTAATCTTATAAGTCTCTCTGGGAATATTATGTTTTTGTTCTCTCTTTTTTTCTGCCTCTTTGAATGATTATGTTAGTTCAAAAGTCTTGTCTTCAGTTACTGAAATTCTTCTCCATGTTCTACTCTATTGCTGAAATGCTCTACTGTGTTCTGAATCTCCTCGACTATCTCTTTCAATTTCTTATGCTCTGCAATATCTTTTCTAATTATTGCTAGATGCTTGGTAAGTTTGTCTTTAATTTAATTAATTTCTTGAGACAATTTTTGGACTACTTTTTGGATTTCATTTTCTATCTTATCAAATCCAGTCATCTTCCTTGACATCCATATTCTGAATTCAAATTCTGGCATTTCAACAATTTCTCTATGGATGGTATTTTCTGCCATATCTTCCTTGTAATCACTTGGGGATGTTGATCTGCTCTGAGTTTTCATGTTGCCTGGATTCTTCTGCTGGTTCCTCCTCATGTGTATTTTCACCTTAATTTTTATTTAATTATAATTTTTTAGCTGAAATGTTAGGTTGTCTGTAAATATTTATTGAGAGATAATATAATAGGGGACCCTTAGGTAGCACCCTAGGGACCTATTTGGCAACTAAAACTGGCGGTGTGAAGTCAGATCTGGAGGTCCCAGCAGATAGAGTTTTGCACCCTTTCACCACTCACTACTCAAGTGAGCTACAGCTTGTACTTGTGGCCTTTCTCCCACAGCTTCACAAAGCTCCCTTTTTGGAATATAGCATACAAGTCTCTGAGGGCCAGCCTTGGTTTCTCCAGGTTAGGTGTGCTAGCTCTTGGGGGGAACCACTACCTGTGGGTCCCAGGTTGGGGGAGTCTTCCAGATAGCACAAACTGACTCTGTCCTGGTGTCAGTCCATCCTCCACCCAGTTTAAAGGAGCTGTGGTAATTCCCTGGAGTCCCTGCTGTAAAAGAGTCAAACTACTGTGGCCCTCAGCTAGTGATGGCTGGAGGAGGGGAATGGGAGGACAGACTCACTTTTCCTGCTCCCTATAGCACCAAATCTCCATTGCTTAAACAAATTAAAATTAGCTGTAAACCTGCACCCACCCCCAGCCAGTAGCATCTGGAGGAGGGGAATCTGCCAACAGTTTCAAGTGTTCCTGCTTCCATAGCTCAAATGTCCCTTGTGCAAACAAGTTCAGAGAAGCCACGGTCTTTCCCCCAATGTCTTGGGTGTAGACTAGATTCAATGCAGCCATCACCCATGGCTGGGGAAGGGGACTCAGTCTAATCCTGGACCTTCTCATGGCAGGTTGCCTGAGGCTAGGCCTGTCACTCTCCATGTTAGCAGGCGGGGAGCCAGGGGTCACCAGACACAGATGCTGGGCAGGGCCTCTTCAGAGGGAAAGGGAAAGGTACTAAAAGGGATGAATGTAGGGACCCACCCAAATAGAACCTACCACTCAGGAAGAAAAGAATGTACCAATCCCTACCCCTCCAAACTTTTATGTTACCATCCACCTTAATCCATGTGCTGACTTCCTTTTTGAACTCAGCTAACTCACACCGAGTGGAATAATGGCCACGTTGCCCACACAGAACCTGGACTCTGATTTCATTTCATTCACAACTCAGAATAATTTCTCATTTTGGGTCCTTAATCTCTGATTTTGGTGCCAAGAACCCGGGATGGGGAGAAGCTCCCTTGGGCGGTGGGGGTGGGGGGGACTGAGATATATCCCAGTGGACTCAACTAGATGGACTCATTCCAATGAGGTGAAGGAAAATGGGGGGGAATACCTCTGCCTCCCACCCAAAATTCATCTATTTAATGGTGAGGCAAGCATTTGTCTAGAACCCCTTTCCAAACATTTTTAACCTCTCTACCCTTTCCTGGCTCCAACTTCTCTTTCCTTTTCCTTCCATCTCTGGGCCTCTCAAACATTCACATATGGCCCCTCTCTGAGCTTTTCTAACTTCTCTTCCCTTTCCCTACTCTGGAATGAAAGAACCCCAGTGGTCTGTGCCTCGTAAATCTGGCGCCAGTCACAGACTAACCCCAGCAACTCAGACTCACCTGTCCAGAGCCTTGCGTGTCAGGACACCTTTCAGTGGACCTGGGTCACTCTTTTCTAAATGGTTAAAGGTCATATGTGGAGGACTAGTACCCCCCCTGCAACCAGCCTCAGCCACTTCCTTCCTCCTCCACCTCATAATTTCATCATTCATCTTGTCTTTAACCTCATTTATTTTCTACCACCAGTTTCAGATATGGGGACCGCTCAGTCATGGATTCCCCCTTCTTCACCTTTAAGCAACCTTTTAACTTACCTTAAGGCCCTATGGCTCTATCCTGACCTTAAATATAAACACCTCATCTTTTTCTGTAATACTGGTTACCCTACATATAAATTAGACAATGGTTCACAATGACCTGAAAAGGGCAACTTTGATCTTTCAATCCTCACTGACCTCTACATTTACTGTTGGAGATTGGGAAAATGGTCAGAGATCCCCTACATCCAGGCCTTCCTCCTCCTCTGAAACATTCCTTCTATGTGTTTGTCTTGTGAACACTCTCAAATTTTCCTTGCATGGGCCATACCAGCCCTCCCCAAGCCCCCTTAATTTCCATTGTTTTCCTTCAACCCAGCAGACAACCCTCCCCTTTCTGCCCTTCCACAACTCCGCATCCTCAACCTCCTCCCTAACCACAGAATTCCACCCCATCCCCTCTCTTTCTACATCCCCCCACCCGCCTTCTGACAAATGGAATAAAAAAGATGGCATCCCTGGGAGGCAGGAAAGGAGCGATGACACACCCAGGCAGGGAGGGAAACATGGTGAACCCAATTTTCCACCTCATACTAGTTCTGGTCACACTTTTGCACCTTCCACTTCTGGGACACCACAACCTCGATACTCCCTCCAAAAGGTGGCAGGAACAATAGATATCGTCTGGGTTCATGTACCCTTTTCTCTCTCAGACTTGTCCCACATAAGTCAGAAACCAGGTTCGTTTCCACAGATCCCATAATAATACTCTCAAGAATTTAGATATCTAACACAATCATATGGTCTGACCTGGCATGATTTACATGTTATCCTCACCTCTACCCTACTGACATGCATTTCATTTCTCAGTCTGCACTCAATTTCAAAAAAAAAAAAAAACTCCAAAAATCCCCCCAGGTCCCTTAGACCCCCCAGCGAGATCTCATTGACCCAGCCTTCAAGGTCTTCAATAATCAAGAAGAGGCCTTTTAGCGGCAGTGCCTCTCAGAGCTCCAGTTATTGCCTTCTGCTACTAGACAAAACCTGGCTATTTCTCAAAACTCCTCTGGGACCATGTTTTCTTTTTTATTTTTTATTTTTGTAAATTTATTATTATTTTTTATTATTAAATCATAGCTGTGTATATTAATGTGATCATGGGGCACCATACACTGGTTTTATAGACAGTTTGACACATTTTCATCACACTGGTTAACATAGCCTTCCTGGAATTTTCTTAGTTATTGTGCTCAGACATTTATATTCTACATTTACTAAGTTTCACATGTACCCTTGTAAGATACACTGCAGGTATAATCCCACCAATCACCCTCCCTCCGCCCCTCCTCTCCCCTCCCTCCACTCCCTCTCCCCCTTACCCCTATTCTGAAGTTATAACTGGGTTATAGCTTTACTGGGAAACCCATAAATTAGTTTCAATAGTAGGGCTGAGTACATTGGATACTTTTTCTTCCATTCTTGAGATACTTTACTAAGAAAAATATGCTCCAGTTCCATTCATGTAAACATGAAAGAGATAAAGTCTCCATCTTTCATTAAGGCTGCATAATATTCCATGGTGTACATATACCACAATTTATTAATCCATTCGTGGATCGATGGGCACTTGGGCTTTTTCCATGACTTAGCAATTATGAATTGGGCTGCAATAAACATTCTGTTACAAATATCTTTGTTATGATGTGATTTTTTGGTCTTCTGGGTATATACCTAGTAGAGGAATTATAGGATTGAATGGCAGATCTATTTTCAGATCTCTAAGTGTTCTCGAAACATATTTCCAAAAGGAATGTATTAATTTGTATTCCCACCAGCAGTGTAGAAGTGTTCCCTTTTCTCCACATCCACGCCAACTTCTCTGGTCATGGGATTTTGTGATATGGGCAAATCTTACTGGAGTTAGATGATATCTCAAAGTAATTTTGATTTGCATTTCTCTGATGATTAAAGATGATGAGCATTTTTTCATATGTCTGTAGGCCATGCACTTGTCTTCTTCAGAGAAGTTTCTCTTCAAGTCCCTTGCCCAGCCTGTGATGGGATCACTTGTTCTTTTCTTGCTTATACGTTTGAGTTCTCCGTGGATTCTCATTATTAAACCTTTGTCGGAGACGTAACCTGCAAATATCTTCTCCCATTCTGAGGTCTGTTTGTTTGCTTTAATTACTGTGTTCTTGGCTGTGCAGGAGCTTTTTAGTTTGATCAGGTCTCAGTAGTGTATTTTTGAAGCTACTTCAATTGCCCAGGGGATCCTCCTACTAAAATACTCGCCCAGACCAATTTCTTCAAGGGTTTTCCCTGCACTCTCTTCTAGTATTGTTACAGTTTCGTATCTTAAGTTTAAATCTTTTATCCAGTGAGAGTCTATCTTAGCTAATGGTGAAAGCTGTGGGTCCAGTTTCAATCTTCTACAGGTTGCCAGCTAGTTCACCCAGCACCATTTGTTAAATAGGGAATCTTTTCCCCACTGAATGTTTTTAATTGGCTTGTCAAAGATCAAATAACATTAAGTAGCTGGATTCATCTCTTGGTTCTCTATTCTATTCCAGACATCTACGTCTCTGTTTTTGTGCCAGTACCATGCTCTTTGATCACTATCAATTTATAGTATAGTCTGAGGTCTGGTAGCGTGATTCCTCCTGCTTCGTTTTTATTTCTGAGTAATGTCTTGGCCATTCGAAGTTTTTTCTGATTCCACATAAAACGAAGTATTATTTTTTCAAGATCTTTAAGGTATGAGAGTGGAGCTTTAATAGGGATTGCATTAAAGTTGTATATTGCTTTGGGTAGTATGGACATTTTAACAATGTTGATTCTTCCCAACCAGGAGCATGGTATGTTTTTCCATTTGTGAACATTTTCAGCTATTTCTTTTCTTAGAATTTCATAGTTCTCTTTATAGAGATCTTTCATGTCCTTTGTTAGATAAACTCCCAAATATTTCATCTTCTTTGGCACTACTGTGAATGTAATAGAGTCCTTACATATTTTTTCAGCTTGACTATTGTTGGTATATATAAAGGCTACCAATTTATGAATGTTGATTTTGTAACCTGAGACGCTACTATATTCCTTGATCACTTCTAAGAGTTTTGTAGTAGAATCCCCAGTGTTTTACAGATATACAATCATATTATCAGCGAAGAGCGACAGTTTGATCTCTTCTGACCCTATATGGATACCCTTGATCTCCTTTTCTTCCCTAATTGTGATGGCTAAATCTTGCATTGCAATGTTAAAGAGCAGTGGAGACAATGGGCAGCCTTGTCTGGTTCCTGATCTGAGTGGAAATGATTTAAATTGAACTCTATTCAATACGATACTGGCTGTGGGTTTGCTGTAGATGGCATCTATCAGTTTAAGAAATGTCCCTTCTATACCAATTGTCTTAAGTGTTCTGATCATGAAGGGATGCTATATATTATCAAAAGCTTTTTCTGCATCAATTGAGAGAATCATATGGTCTTTGTTTTTTAATTTGTTTATGTGCTGAATTGTACTTATAGATTTACAGATATTGAACCAGCCTTGGGACCCTGGGATAAAACCCACTTGGTTATGATGTATAATTTGTTTGATGTGTTGCTGGATTCTGTTTGTTAGGATCTTGTTGAATATTTTTGCATCTATATTCATTAGTGATATTGGTCTATAATTTTCATTTCTTGTTGGGTCTTTTCTTGGTTTGGGGATCAGGGTGATTTTGGCTTCATCGAACATGTTGGGTAGTCTTCCTTCTTTTTCTACATTTTGGAACAGGTTGAGTAATATAGGTACTAGTTACTCTTTAAAGGTTTGGTAGAATACTGATGCGAAGCCATCTGGTCCTGGGATTTTCTTTTTTTTCTTTTTTTTTAATTTTTATTCAGCCTTTAATACTATAATTCAAAATTGTGCTTGTTTTGCTAACTGGATACTCTGGAGGAATAAATTTTTTTTTTATTTTATTTTTTTCAAATCTTCAAGTTTATTTATTTATTTATTTTTTTATTAAATCATAACTGTATCCATTGATATGATCATGAGGCATCATACACTCGCTTCATAGACCATTTGACACATTTTCATCACAATGGTTAATATAGCCTTCCTGGCATTATCTCAGTTACTGTGCCAAAACATTTACATTCTACATTTACCAAGTTTCGCAAATACCCCTGTAAGATGCACCACAGGTATGATCCCACCGATCCCCCTCCCTCTACCCATCACACCCTTCCCTCCCCTCCCTTTCCCACTTCCCCCTATTGTTAGGTTGTAACTGGGTTATAGCTTTCATGTGAGAGCGTCAAATTAGTTTCATAGTAGGGGATATTTCGTATGGTTGATGCTATTTTCGAACTTGATATAGGCCTGTTCAACATTTCCACTTGATTCTGCTAAGTCTTGGAAGGTGATGTGCTTCCAAGTATTGGTCAATTTCCTTCGGATTTTCATATTTCTGACAATAGAATTTCTTGTACTATTCATTAAGGATTTTTTGAATTTCTGAGGAGTCTGTTGTTATTTCATCTTTGTCATTTCAGATTCAAGAGATTAGATATTTTACTCTTTTTTCCTGGTTAGGTTAGCCAAAGGTTATCTATTTTATTGACATTTTCAAAAAAACAACTTTTTGATTTATTGTTATGTTGTATTATTGTTTTGTTTTCAATTTCATTTAATTCTGCTCTAATTTTGGTTATTTCTTTTCTTCTACTGGGTTTGGGGTTGGAATGTTCTTCTTTTTCCAGTTGTTTGAGATGTCCCATTAAGTTGTTAACTTTCTCTCTTTCAGTTCTCTTGAGGAAGGCTTGCAGTGCTATAAATTTCCCTCTTAGGACTGCTTTTGCAGTATTCCAGAGGGTCTGATAATTCGTGTCTTCATTGTTGTTTTGTTACAAAAATTTGGCAATTTCCTTCTTAATATCATCTCTGACTCAGCTATCATTCAGTATAAGGTTATTTAATTTCTATGTTTTTGTATGAGTATGCAGATTCCTGTTATTACTGAGTTCAACTTTTATTCCATGGTGGTCTGAGAAGATGCAAGGAATAATTTCTATTCCTTTAAATTTACTGAGGTTAGTCTTGTGACCTAAGATGTGATCGATTTTGGAGTATGTTCCGTGGGCTGATGAGAAGTATGTGTATTCAGTTTTGTTGGGATGAAATGTTCTGTAGATGTCTGCTAGATCCAAATGTTGGATGGTTAGGTTTAAATCTAAAATTTCTTTGCTCAGCTTCTTATTGGAGGATCAATCCAACACTGCCAAAGGAGTGTTGAAATCTCCAATTATTATGAAGCTGAGGAAATCAAGTTGCTCATGTCTGTTACAGTTTTTCTTATAAATTGAGGTGCATTCTGTTTGGGTGCATAAATATTAATAATTGAAATCTTATCATATTGAGTATTACCCTTAACATATATGAAGTTACCATTCTTATCCTTCCTTAATTTTGTTGGTTTAAAGTCTATTGTATCTGCAAATAAAATTGCAACATCTGTTTTTCTCTGATTACCATTTGCTTGAAATATGGACGGCCATCCTTTCACCCTGAGTCTATATTTATCTTTTAAGGTAAGATGTAACTCCTGTATACAGCAAATATTAGGTCTGAGTTTTTGTATCCATTCAGCTAACCTGTGCCTCTTTAGAGGACAGTTTAAGCCATTCACATTAATGGAGACTATTGATAAGTCTGGTAAAATTTTGGGTATCGAGTTTTTGGAAAGTCCAGTGGACATTTTTAATCCTTTCGCCAGTGTGGAAGTTGGAGTTTGATCAAAAGTTTCTGAGTGAGTTTACTTTTGTGGTAGAGGATTGGGCTGGTCATTATGGAGGATAGTTCTGAGAATATCCTGAAGAGCTGGTTTGGTTATGACAAATTTCTCCAACATATGAATGTCATTAAAGTATTTAATTTCTTCATCGTAAATGAAACTCAGTTTAGCTGGATACAGGATCCGGGGTTGAAAGTTATTTTGCTTTAGGAGGTTAAAAGTCGATGACCACCTTCTTCTGGCTTGAAAAGTTTCAGCAGAGAGATCTGCAGTCATTCTAATATTCTTCCCTTTGTAGGTAATGGATTTCTTACGTCTGGCTGCTTTGAGAATTTTCTCCTTCATATTAACTTTAGTGAAGTTAATTATGATATGCCTGGGGAATATCTTACTTGGATTGAGTCATGCTGGGGTTCTGAAAGTGTCTGCTATCTGAATTTCAGTATCTCTTGGCATGTCTGGAAAATTCTCTTTCATAATTTCACGGAGAATGGCCTCTGTGCCTTGCAAGGCCACTTCATCTCTTTCAGGGATTCCAATGAAGTGGATATTACCCTTCTTTGAATTATCCCAGAACACTCTGAGAGAATGATCCATTTTTGCTCTCCATTTCTCTTCCTCTTTGAGAGTTTGGGAGCGTCCAAAGGCTTTTTCTTCAATGTCAGAAATCCTCTCTTCTGCTTGCTTCACTCTGTTACTAAGGGATTCTACTGTATTTTTCAGATGAATTTCAGCAAATTATTGCTTCAGTGTTTCTAAATCTTTGGTGGTTTTGTCTTTAAATTCGTTAAATTCTTGAGACAACTTTTGAATTTCTGCTCGAATTTCTAATTCTGACTTTTTTTTTTTTATTAAACCATAGCTGTGTACATTAGTATGATCGTGGGGCACCATACACTTTGTTCATAGATCGTTTGACACATTTTCATCACATTAGTTAACATAGCTTTAATTCTGACTTTTGAATTGCTCCTCAAATTTCTAATTCCAAATTTTCCTCCATTCTATTAATCTAGTTTGCAATCCAAATTCTGAATTTGATTTCTGACATCTTGGCCAGCTATTTATGAAGGGATCTTCATTTACATCTGTCATATCTTTCCTTTGGGGGGGTTTGATCCATTCTGGTTATTCATGTTACCAGAGTTTTTCATCTGATTCCACCCCATGATTGTTTTACACCATTTGATTTTCCCACTGGAGCTTTGTAGAGGACCCGTACAGTGCTATGGCCTGAGAAACTGGGGCCCTCTTTGGTGTGGTGGGGCTAAGTGTTTCTGTCTTGTTTTCAGCTGGTCTCTGTTCGACCCTAGTGAAACAGTTACTCTGGGTTGAAGTCTCAGCTGTGGAGAAATATCAACAATTAAGTCACCCCACCCCACACAGGCAACAATTGGAAAAGAAAAATTAAACCTTCCTACAACCACACACCCAGGGCACCACTTGAATATTTTTCGGGCAATTGGCTCAGTTCAAAAGGTCCAAATCAATTGTCTCAGTCAGCATGTGTCTCAGGTGGGAAAGTTTAAAAGGTCTCTGGCAACTGGATCACAGGGTTCTGGTGACAACTCAGATATGGCTTGCTCCGGTGCTCCGTGGAGTCAGGAGTACCCACCCAGCAAATAGATTAGTCTGGGAAGGTTGATGCTTCTTTCCCCACTTTGCACCTCTGTCACACCTAGTCACTGATAGCCCCGTAGGGCTGTGACCCAGTTGCCTCTAGTGAACAGATACTCCAGGGGTTTGTACCTGCCTGAATCACATGGAAATCTATTTCTACTCAGCCAGGCTGCTGTGCTCTGCCTCTATCCAGCAGGGCGATGTGAGGCCTGACAATCTCGGGTGCTTGATTGAGTCTGGAGGGTGTTCACTCAGTTCCAGCCTCGCCCCTGATTGATGTTACTGACAGAACAGAACAGAACAACATTGCAGGAATTTGTTTCTGTCCCTGCTAAATTCCCCTGCAGAAGAGAAGCTGTTTTGAGTTCTCCAAGCCTGTGCCTCAGGCCCTGTCTTTGCTCCTGCAGGTTTGTATTTGGTTAGCTGTCAGTTCTAGCTTCCTGCCTTCCTTTGTCTATAGGCTGACGATCCCCTGAGGGCTGGGTGCATCTTAGGCTCAGTAAAGTGGTCCTCTGGGTCAGCCCCACCCTGGGAATTTACCGGCTGTCTGCATGTGTTTCTAATCCCTGTGCTCCACCCAGGCTAATACTGTCTCAGGCAAACCCTTTACTCCCTGGGCCTGCTTTTCTGTCCCAGATCTTTTCCACAGTGGTTGCCACCTGAAAAGATGCCCAACCTCCTCTGGTTGCCCAGGGAGACAGGGGTGTGGCTTCGAAATATCCAGGAGTAAGCCCTATTTTTGCCCAGAAAATGGCTGCTGCTCTGTGCCTCAGGGCACTGCCACTCCTGTGTGGTTCCCTCTCAGCCGACTGTCCTCTCCTCACTCCCATGCTGCAGAATCAGCCCTGACCAGCTGCAGTCTAGGCCCTGTCCACTCCCCTCGAGAAATCACCCAAGAATCTGGACTGCTGGGGGACAGGTCTCCAGACCTCAGAGTGAGAGTGGAGGGGAGTGCTGGGAGCTCAGAATTGCAGGTAGAAAATATATACAGTTTTATACAGTTTTCTGCCTGGCAGGATAACACCATGGCACCTTAGTAGGGGAGGTAGGTCCTGTTTTTAAGGGTCTCCTCCATGGAGTGTAGTGGGAGGAACTTTGAACTCTGCCCATTTGTTTGTGGGGCACTCTGAGCCACTCTCATGGGGGAGGGGACTCCTGTCCACTTGGTGATGGATTTTGTACCTTTTGTTTGTATACTTGGGGTTGCAGCTTGCCTCAGTGGGGTTGATGTGCGTTCAACCTTCTCTTTTGGTGCAGCTCTAATCTACCAGGTTACTTGCTAAATTTCTTTCCTTTAACTCTCCTTCTGGATGGGAGCCTCTGTTGAAAGCTGGCTTCAGTCAGCCATCTTGTCTGCGCCCCTACATCTGCATTTTCTGTTGGCTATAAAGGTGCTGGTAAGATTTCGTCTGGAAGCTCAATGATCTCCATATAGGATACCTATGAGATCCACCAATAGATGAATTGTAGTAAAAATGTGGCTGTCCTGAGGGATCTCTGCGCGCTCCATTGATAGCTATCTGGGATTATGTTTTAAATGCAGTAAACCTTGGCACTGGGCAAAGCAGTGCCCAAATCCAAACCCTCACCCCCAAGCCACACCCATCCTGCAGAGGTCCTCACTGGAACTCTGACTACCCTGATCCTTCTGAGGATCTGGTTCACAGCCACTCTTTGGATCTGGCTGGATTTCCTGACCTCTTGGCCCTAGCTGCTAAAGGGTGACAATCCCTGGAGAATCAGGATGCCCCCTGGACGACCACAAGAACTCAACTCCTGATATTTTTGCTAGTGGGAGGTAAGGCAATCTCTGGGGGTTTTTTTTTTGTTTTTTTTGGGGGGGTCTTTGTTTGTTTGTTTTCTTGAAACAGTCTCAGTTTGTCACCCTCGGGAGAGTGCCATGGTGTCATAGCTCAGAGCAACCTCAAACTCTTGGGCTCAAATGATTCTCTTGCCTCACCCTACTGAGTAGTTGGGACTACAAGTGCTCATCACAATGCCCAGCTATTTTTAGAGATGGAGTCTCGCTCTTGCTCATGCTGGTCTGTAACTGGTAAGCTCAGGCAATCCACCTGCCTCGACCTCCCAGAGTGCTAGGGTTACAGGTTTGAGCCACAGCGCCCAGCTCAGGGGCCACCTTCTCCATGCTGCCATCTTGTAAAAGTCCTTTAAAATAAACAGAGATCTCAGTGGTGGGTATTGACAGTAATTTTCTGCACCTTTATGCTACTCTGCCCTTGTGGTGCTCACTCTCTGGACACAATCACATACATTCCTTATTATTCCTTCATGCAGCATCCCCCTACTAGGTAGGGAAATCCTCTCAAGGATACAAGCAACCCTGACAATTCCTCCTGGCTTTTAAACACCTCCTTCTTAACCTCCCTGAACTCTTCCTCTCTTCTCTCCCCCTCAGAATGCTGGATGTGCCTTTCTCCATACCAAAATCTTGTCAACCCCATACCCATACCTGACACATATACATATTCCATTCCAGCAGAAAATAACACAGCTCTGTTTGGCCCCATGACGATGAACTTTCCATCCCTATCCTCCCCCAATTTAACCTGCTTCAATCTCACTGGTATAGGAGGCTCTGTAGGCTTTATAAAGCTTGATTTAGGTTCCCTCAATTCCCTTATCTTCTTCCTCCTGTAGCCTCTGGGAATATTTTTTTTTCTCTATGGCTGGTCTATCTATTAGTGCCTGAATGCTAACCATTCTGGTCTTTGTACCTGAGTTTTCCTCACCCAGCCAAGTCTCTTTTGTGAATGGCTCCTCCTAACTCAGGCCCTAATGCATCCCCCTACTTACCGACAAAAAAGAGACGTCATCCTCCCTATACTTCTCAGAGCAGACATAGTGGTTGGAATTGGCACAGGCATTGCAGGCATAAGTACATAAACTCATTTTACCACAAACTGTCCCTTGAATTTAATGATGACATGAAAAGAGTAGCAGACTCTTTAGTCACTCTACAATCCCAAATTAATTCTTTAGCTGCAGTAGTCCTTCAAAATCACCAAGCCTTAGATTTAATTGCAGCAGAAAGGGGGGGGCACATGTATCTTTTTGAGAGAAGAATGTTGTTTCTTTGTGAACCAATCAGGAATAATCATGGGGAAAGTAAAACAACTCTGTGAAAAAATCAAACAGAGACAAATAGATCTTGAATCATCTAATCCCTGGTCCTCATTCAATTCCTGGCCTCCTTGTTTATCTCCTATTTTAGGGTCACTAATGTTGATCTTTCCCATTCTTAGTTTCAGACCAGTAATCCTCTGCCTCATCTTCCAATTTATTGAAACTCACCTGAAAAACAGCCACTCATATCCTCACCCTACGTGGATATCAACCAGTTCAGACTAAAACCCAAGAGTGTTCCTGTAAACACCACTCCCTTCCCCCTCCCATTTTCCTTACTGATAGCCCACACTTCCCCTCAATATGCAGGAAGCAGTCAAAGAGATACCATGCCCATCACCCTGCCTCCTTATAACAGACTCAAAAGACCTGGATGAGAGGGCCGAATGTAGAGACCTGCCGAAATAGACTACCACCCAGGAAGAAATGAATGCCCCAATCCCTACCCCTCCAAACTTTTATATTCCCATCCACCTTAATCAACATGCTGACTTCCTTTTCAAACTCAGCTCACTTGCACCTGAGTGGAATAAATGTCATGTTGCCCACACAGAACCTGGACTCTGATTTCCTTTCATTCACATCTCTAAATAATTTTTCATTTTTTTGTCTTTAACCTCTCAGGTACCTCCAGCAGGAGGAAGAGCCAGGAGGGATCACACCATGCCAAAGTTAGTGCTGCAGTGCCACAATTTCCTCTTGCAGTTGGGGGGCAGAGGGCACTTGGCTCAGTGACCCACATAGCGTAGTGGTCCCTCAGAGACCACCAAACATGCTGGCCTCTGCAGGGGGGCAGTCATGTCTGGGAACCAGAGGGTAGTGTGGGCTGTGGCATCAGGGTGGTTGAGAGAAAATTTGTTCACATTTGCACCAAGCAAGATGGGGACCCAGAGGTGGAAATTCCTAGGAGAAATGGGAGTTCATGGCTCTCTCCTGTGGGGTGAGATGAGAGCTCTTCTGTTCCCTGCTTGTGGAAAGGTATGGGAAGTCCCCTTGTTGGAGTGTCTCCATTTTCTTTTGGTCCCAGGCACCCTTTTATTCCTTTTTTTCACCCTTGTAGTTTGCCTCAGAGGGGATGATGTGCACCTTGATTTCTTCTTCTTGTGTTCAACTGCTCAATTTTGACTTCTTTGAGTTCATTTCAATCCAACTTTTCTCCTTCTGGACAGAAGCTTCTGGTGAAAGTTGCCTCTAGTCAGTCATCTTGCCCTATTCCCTACCAATCTTATTTTATGGATTGTGCCTTTGCTGTTCTATATATTAATAAAATGTCATCACCCATGATCATCTAGATTTTCCATATGTTATCTTCTAGTTTTTTTTTTTTTCCTTTTCTGTTTCACATTTAGGTCTGTGATTAATTTTGAGCAAATTTTTTTTTTTCTGCTACAGAGCTTGGTTTTTATTGTTATGTATGTTTTCCCTTACCACCATAGGCCACCCAGGCCTCCAGGGAGGAGCAGGCAGCAAAGACAGCTCCAGATGGCTCTATGCTGCCACTTTGGGCCTTGGGGCTTATAAAATGAGCACTGTGGGTTCCACCTTCCAACATGAAGTGTAAACTCTATTTCACAGACTTCACCAGGAGGGAGAGATGGCTGAAGGCACTTTGAGCAGAGATCAAACCCAATGTCCAAGTTCATTTTCCTCTGGTTACTCTGATGAAGTCTGGACACGGCTCTGATAGAGAACCAGCCCTGCTGTCAGCTGGGGTTAGTGTGCTGACTGGGCAGGGCAAAGGCCCCCCTCACTGGTAGAATTTCTTGTTAGGATTGTTGGCATAGTCAATTAGCAGCTGGCATGGGGTGAACTGTTTTCCATAGGCATCCTCATACTTCCTGAGCCAGTCTGCTATCTTCTGAGCACCTTTCAGATCTGTGAATCTGAAAGGCCCTCCAAGACAAGGTGGGAAGCCGAGCCCAAAGACTGCTCCAATATCTCCCTCTGCAGGTGTGGCCAAGATCCCTTCCTGCAGGCACACGACTTCCTCATTCACAAATCTTGTCAACAGGCGGTACTGGATGTCTTCATCAGAGGAGACTTCAGACTTAGGAGGCACCTTCAGACTTGCCAAAATGCTGTCCATGTCAGAATTCAAGTTCTTATCCTTTACACTCTCCTGGTAGATGTAAAAGCCCTTCCCAGACTTACAACCCAGGAAGCCCTCGGACACCATCTGTGTCAGCAGTTCTAGGCTTCCACCTCCAAACTGCTCCCCAAAGACTTTGCCTAGATCTTCTGCCACATGTTTTGCTACATCCACACCAACTTCATCCACCAGTGTGGCAGCTCCCACAGGAAAGCCGAAGCTTGTTGTCAAGGAATCCAGCTTCTTGGGGTCAACTCCTTCCTGGAGTATTCGGATGACTTCGGACATCATGGATGCAAGACACCTGGTTGTGTAGAAGCCAGGCCCATCCTTAACCACAGTGATGACCTTCCCCTGCTTGAGACCGACTGCTACAGCTGAAGTAGTTGTGTCCTTGGATGTTTTCTCCATTGTGATAATCTCCAGCAGCTGCATCTTGTCCACAGGAGAGAAGTAGTGCATGCCAATCACCTTCTCAGGTCTTTTGCTGACAGAAGCAATTTCATGGATAGGCAGAGCAGATGTGTTACTGGCAAAGATACAATGCTCTGGAATCACCGCTTCTACTTCCTTTAGCACTTTGTGTTTGAGACTAAGGTCCTCAAAAACAACTTCAATCACCATGTCAGCCTTTTCAAAACCTTGGTAATTGAGCTGCCCAGTCAGGTTGCTAAAGATGGCATCCCTTTCGAATGATGTTAGAGGTTTCTTCTTCACTTTATCATTCAACTCTTTGAACACCTGCTGCTGTCCCCGGTCTAGCCTGGTGAGTGTGGCATCTTTAAGTACAGTTTTTAGTTCCTTATCCACGGAAACCTGGGCAATGCCAGCTCCCATGAGCCCAGCACCAAGAATAGCCAGATGCTCCACATCCTTCTGTGGAACTCCAAATTTATTCTTCTTGCATAGAACCTGACCATGGTAAAGTCCCATCAAGGCCTTTGATTCTTTGGTCATAGCAAGCTCTCCAAATTTCTGAGATTCAGAGAGATAACCAACATCATTTCCTTGTTCAATTCCAGTCTTTACTACATCAATTATTTTCAGAGGTGCAGGATAGAGGCCTTTGGTCTGCTTTCGCATTTTTTCTTCCACTTTTTTGTAAATCTGTTGCCTGACAAATAGAATAGTCATGGCGTACACAGTCAATTTTTCCACCAATCCCTTGTCTCACTTTGGAGAGATCGTCTTATCAGCTAGTCCTTTGGCAAAAGTAACTGAAACTTCTTCTAGGTATTAAATTGTTCGTTCCTCTGGAGGTTTTAATCCTGGTCCAAGGGGTTCCACCAACTGGTCAACCAGTCCCATTTTCTTTGCTCTGTCTGCACGAATGTTTCTACCAGTCAGCATAATGTCAAAAGCAGCAGGCACACCCACCATTTTGGGCAGCCTTTGTGTGCCTCTTGCTCCTGGTAAGATCCCCAGCAACACTTCAGGGGCTCCTAATACTGTTTTTCTATCTTTTATTGCTATTCTGTACTGGCATGAAATAGCAAGCTCAAGTCCTCCTCGCAAGTAGGATCCACTGATGGCAGCCACGACAGGCTTTGTGGACTTTTCCAATTTCTCAAATGTTCTCTGCGCTTCCTGCGATATCTGTGTTACTTCTTGAGAGGTCTTGCAAGCAGTTAACATGTTGATATCAGCACCTGCAATAAAGCAGCCTGGCTTTGATGAGATGAGGGTGGCACTTCTGATTTGATCAGTAGCCCAGATTTCATATTACTTCTATGAACTCTGAATGCACTTCTTTGCTCAGTGTATTTACCTTTGAATTGGGTGAGTTAATTCGAATAACTGCCACATCCCCTTTAACTCCATAATTAATGTGGGTTTTGGCCAGTAAAGCAGAAGATCCTGTAAAGTTTTGGCAAATATAACCTCGGGACCGGAGGATCCTGAAGGCAGTGAAGCGGCTGAGGCTGCCAATTGCCCAGAAGGCCACCATGATGAGCTGGAGAGGACGAGAGTGTCTGAGCAAATTTTTTGTTAAGCATATAAAGTCTGTGTCCAGGTATCTTTACTTTCTTTCGTTCTTTCTTTTTTTTTTTTTTTTTCATGTGAATGTCCAGTTGTTCTAGCATCATTTATTGAAAATACTATCTTTGCTCCATTGTATTGCCTTTGTTTCTTTGTCAAAGATCAGTTGACTGTATTTCTATGAGTCTAATTTTGAGCTCTCTATTCTGTTCCATTGATCTATTTGTTTATTCTTTCAACAGTATCACACTGTCTTGATTACTGTAACTTACTAGGAAGTCTTAAAGTCAAGTAATACAGTTTTTTAACTTTACTTTTCTCCTTCAATATTGTGTTGCCTATTCTGCATCTTTTGCTTCTCCATATAAACTTTAGAATTAGTTTGTGAATATCCACAAAATAACTTGCTGGGATTTTAATTGGTATTTCATTGATGAAGTTAGGAAGAACTTGACAATATTGAATCATCTTATGTAGGAAATTGGAACATACCTCCATTTATTTGGTTATTTGATTTCTTTCATCAGAGTTTTTTAGTTTTCCTCATACAAGTCTTGCACAATTTTTTTCATATTTATACATAAGTATTTTAGTTTGGGAGGGATGAATGTAAATGATATTATGCTTTAATTTTAAATTCCACCTTTCATTGATGGTATATAAGAAAGTGATTGACTTTTGTATATTAACCTGGTATCCTGCAACCTTGCTATAATTGCTTGTTCTAGGATTTTTTTTTTGTCTATTCTTTCAGACATTTTACATAGACAATGCTATCATCTGAGTGGGGGGGAAGTTTTACTTCTTTATTATCAATCAGGATACCTTCTGTTTTAATTTCTTGTCTTATAGCATTAGCTATGATTTCCAGGGCAGTATTAAAAGTGGTGAGGGGGGTATCCTTCTCTGTTCTGGATCATAGTGAAAAAAATATACTTTCCCTTGGGAGGCTGAGGCAAGAGAATCACTTACACCCAAGAGTTTGAGGTTACTGTGAATTGATGGAACAGAGCTCTACTGAAGATGACAAAGTGAGACTCTGTCTCAAAAAATAAATAAATAAATAAATAAAAATCTAGTTTTTTTTTTACCATTAAATAGAATGTTAGCTACAAGGTATTTCTGTAGATGTTCTCAATTAAGTACAGGAAGATACCTTCCATTCCTGGTTTGCTCACAGGAGTAGGTATTGAATTTGGTCAAATGCTTGCTCTGTTATCTATTGATATAATCATGCCACATGTTTTTCTTCTTTAACCTGTTAATGTGATGGATTACATTAATTGATGTTTGAATGTTGAACCAGCCTTTGATACCTGGAATAAATTGCACTTGGTCATGATATATAATTCTTTTTATACAATATTAGTTTCAATTTGCCAATGTAATAGAACCTCTGCAAGTTGACCACCCATGGACAACTTATCCATTTTTAATTATCCTTTTAATGTCCATGGGTAAAGTTAAGGGGACTTTAATGAACTGGTCAACATATGGAGGTGGTCATTATAAAGAAGTAGGCCTACTATACTGATAGGTATATGTGTGGCCTATAAATGAAGGTCAACTTGAGGTTGTCAACTATGAAGGTTCTACTGTATTTTGTTGAAGATTTTGTATGTCCATGAGAGACATTGGTGTGCAGTTTTATTTTCTTGTTATATCCTTGTCTGGTTTTGGATATTAGGGTAATGCTGGCTGACCTCCCAGATTCAGTTAGCAAGCATTCCTTCTGTTTCTGTCTTAAGAATATTATAGAGAACTGGTATAATTTCTTCTTTAAAAGTTTGGTAGAATTCACCAGTGAACCCAACTGAGCCTGATGCTGTTTGTTTTAGAATATATTAAGCATTGATTCAATCTCTAATAGATATAAATCTATTCAGATTATCTATTTCTTCTTGTATGAGTTTTGGCGAATTGTGTCTTTCAAAGAATTGGTCCATTTCATCTAGGATATCAAATTTGTGAGCATTGAGTTGTTGTTCATATTTTTAATTATCCTTTTAATGTCCATGGGATCTGATTTCTGGCATTAATTTGGGGGAAATTATGTTATCATTGCTTCAAGTATTTCTTCTGACCCTCTTTTTCTTCTCCTTCTGCTATTCCAATTACTTGTGTGTTAAAGTATTTCTAATTGTCCCACAGTGCTTGGATATTCTTCTCCATTTTTCCCAATCTTTTTGGTTTGCCTTTCCATTTTGAACATTTCCATTAACATATCCTCAAGCTCAAATATTCTTTCCTCAGCCATGGCTAGCCCACTAATAAACCCATAAAAGTCATTCTTCATATCTGTAACAGTGTTTTTCATCTTTAGCATTTCTTTTTCATTCTTTCTTACAATGTCCATCTCCCTACTTACTTTGGCCATCTGTTCTTGCATTTTGTCTATTTTGTTCATTAGAGTCCTTGGCATATTAATCATAGTTACTTTAAATTCCTGGTCTGAAAGCCATAAATTAGTTTCATAGTAGGGCTGAGTACATTGGATACTTTTTCTTCCATTAATGTACACAGCTATGATTTAATAAGAAAAAAAAAAAAGAAAGAAATATTTTCCATCTCAAAAAAAAAAAAAAAAAGTTCCTGGTCTGATAATTCCAACATCTCTGTCATCTCTGATTCTGGTTCTGATGTTATCTCTCTCTTCAGACAATGAGGATTTTATCTTTTAGTGTGCTTTATAATTTTTTTGTTAAAATCTAGAATTAACGTACTGGGTAAAATGAACTTCAGTATATAGGCCTTTTGTGGTGTGATAGTAAGGCATGGGGTGTGGGGGAAGGATGAGAAGCATTCATAATCTATAATTAGGTCTCAGTCTTTAGTAAACGTATTCTTCTTGCCTGTGGAATCTTATAAGGGCTTCTCAGTCATTTTCTCCCCTTTCTCCATAAGTGGGAAAGGATGGTAATAGTGGGCTGGAGTTGGTTATTTCTCTTCCCTCAGGTTAGTTAAGCTCTGATAATATCACAATAGTTTAAGTTCTTTTCTTTTTTTTTGTATTTATTTATTTTTATTTTATTATTTATTTATTTATTTATTTATTTTAATTTATTTTTATTGTTAGCTGTGTACCTTAGTGCAATCAAAGGGTACAATAGTTTCTCATGAGGTCAGACCTTGTTACAAAGAACAGAGTGTTCTAATACACATGGTATTTCAAAATGGTTACTTTCCCCCTCCTCTCCTGGGAACATGGGGGGGATTTTTCTTTTATTTACACTGTAAGATTCCAGTAGAGTTTCTAGAGGTAAAACTAACCAAAGTGTAGAGGCCCCTTTATGTGGTTGCCTTGAAGTTTTTAACTCTCTGAGTTGTGTAACCCTGAGCCTCAAGAAATTTGACAGTTACAGTTTGGATTTTCCTACCATGGTGGTGTGATCCTCTGTATTTGCCTGCCTGTTTCCATAATTTTTTGTTGCTATAGTTTGCCCCGTCACTTTATTTCTCTGATGGATCTAACAAGAGTTGTTGACTTTTTTGTTTGTTTCGCTTTTTATTTGTTGTTAAGACAGAATGACAACTCCCAAGCACCTCACATGCCAGACCAGAAAACTTTTGCTTATTTCTAAATATTGTTATTTGTTTTTATAATTGAATTATAAATTTTCTTTATATATTCTGTATACTCAATCCTTATCAGATACTATGTAAATGGTTTGAAAAAATATTTTCTTCCATCCTGTGGGTCATCTTTTCACTTTCTTGCTGGTGTCCTTTGAAACACAAACGTTTTTTGTTTTATTGTGGTAAAACATATATAACATAAAATGTACAATTTTAACCATTTTAAGAGTACCTTTCAGTAGCACTAAATACATTCACATTGTTGTACAATCATCACCACCCTCCATCTACAGAACTTTTTTATTTTCCCAAACTGAAACTCTATATCCATTAAATAACTCCACATTTTCTCTTCCACTTAGCTCCTGGAAACTACCATTCTACTTTCCACCTCTTTTGGTTCAACTATTCTAGGTACCTTATATAAGTGAAATTGTCATTTTTTTTTTAACTGAGCCTAACATCTTCAAGGTTCATCTATGTGTAGCATGTGTCAGAATTTACTTCCTTTTTAAGGCTGAATAATATTTCATTGTACATATATACTACATTTTTTTTATCCATTCATCCATCAATGGACATTTGCGTTGTTTCCATCTTTTGGCTATTGTGAATAATGCCCTTCTGAACATCAGGTCTATGCTCAGAAAAAAAAATTTTAATTTTTATGAACTCCAATTTATCTATATTACTTTCTTTTGGTGCCTGTGATTTTTGTAATCATATCTAAGAAGCCATTGCCTAACCTAAGATATACTTCTATGCTTTCTTCTATGAATTCTATAGTGTTAGTTCTTGCATTTAGATCTATGTGCCATCTTGTATGTGGTATCATTTAGGGGTCCAACTTCATTCTTTTGCATGTGAATATCCAATTGGCTCACTACCATTTGCTGAAAAGACTAATTTCCCTACATTGAATTATCTTGGTACACTTGTTAATAGTCAATTCACAATGAATGTAAAGGTTTGTTTGTTTTTTATGGACTCTCAGTTTGATTCCATTAATCTGCATGTCCATTCTTGTGCACATAACACACTGTCTTGATTACTGTACCTTTATAGTAGATTTGAAATCAGGAAGTATGAGTCTTCAAGTTTTGTGGTTTTTTTCAAGATTGTTTTAACTATTCTAGTTATCTTACATTTTCATATTAGAATAAATTTCAGAATCAATTTATCAATTTCTGAAAAGAAAATGCAGATAGGATTTTGATAGGGATAATGTTGAATCTCTAAGTAAATATAGAGAGATTCCATCTTAACAATATTAAGTCTTGTGATTTATGAAGATGACTTGTGTTTCCATTTATTTAGGGTTTTTTTTTAAATTTCTTTCAACAGTATTTTATAGCTTTCAGTGTATAAATATTATGCTTTTGTGAAATTTATTACTACCCCCAAGTAGTTTGTACTTTTCAATGCTATTATAAATGTAATTGTTTTCTTAATTTTATTTTCAGATTGTTTATTGCTAGTATATAGAAATATGATTGATTTTTGTATATTAATCTTGCATCTTACAACCCTGTTGAACTAATTTGTTAGATCTAGTAGTTATTTTTGGTAGATTTCTTGGAATTTTCTATGTGCAAGATGATACTGGTCCAAAGTGTTTTTTTTGTTTGTTTGTTTGTTTTTTTATTGTTAGGGATTCATTGAGGGTACACAGAACCAGATTACACTGATTGCTTTTGTTAGATAAGGACCCTCTTATAATTCTGTCCCACCCCCAAAAGGTAGTTTTGTGTTCTTATGAAATCTTTGGCTGATAGTGGCTTCACAAAAATGAGGTGGGATATATTCCCTCATGTTCTTGCAGAGTTTGTGAAGTGAAACTTAGTAAATGTAGAATATAATTGTCTTAATACAATAGCTAAGAAAATGCCAGGAAGGCTATGTTAACCAGTGTGATGAAAATGTGTCAAACTGTTTATAAAACCAGTGTATGGTGCCCCATGATCGCATTAATGTACACATCTATGATTTAATATTAATAAAAAAAGAATTAATATTAATTCTTTCAAAAATATTTATTAGGACTCACCACTGATGGCATTCGAGTTTGTTGGGGGTGGGAGATACAGTGTTTTAATTACTGATTCTATCTTTTTATTTGTTATGGTTCTATTCATATCTTCTGTTCTTTATATAAATTTTGGCAGTTTCTGGCTTTAGAGAAAATTTTTCTCCTTGCTTTAGGTTTAGTATGCTATTATATTTTCTAGTTTCTTTAGGCATAAAGTTAGGTTATTGATAGGAGATCTTTCTTTTTAATTTTTTTTAATTGAGAGAAAATTCACAGACCATAAAATTCACTTTTTTAAAGTGAACAATTCAGTCTTTTAAATATATTTCCAATGCTTTGCAGCTACTACCATTATCTAATTCAAGAACATTTTCATAACTTCAAAAATAAATCCTGTACCTAATAGACAGTCTCTTCCCCAGCCCCTGGCCCCCAGCTCCTGGTGACTAGTAATCTACTTTCTTTCTGTATGAATTTGCCTATTCTGGACATTTCACATAAAAACTTTTTGGTTGAGAGTTTTTTCCTTTCATTGTTCTGAATTTCTTCTATGCTTTCTGGCTTCTATTCTTTCTGATAAAAGTCACCCATTAATCTTAATGGAATTTGTCTTGTACATGATGAGGCAAATTTTTCTCTTGGTGCTTTTAAATTTTCTCTTTGTTTTTGATTTTCAACATTTTGACTGTGACATGTTGGAGGTGTCTTTCCTTGTGTTCATTCTGCATGGTATTTATAGAGTGTTTTAGATATATAGATTACAGTTTTTCTTCAAATTTGGGGAATTTTTATTATTTTTTAATGTTTTCTTTTGTCCCCTTCGCTCTCTCCTCTCTTTCTGAAATATCACTGCATATATATTGGTGTGCTCAATAGTGTCTCAAATTTCTATAAGGCTCTGTTCTTTTCTTTCATTCTATGTTCAGTCATCTTCAATTTGCATAATATGCATTGATCTATCTTTAGTATGCTAATTTTTTTCTGCTACTCCAAATCTGTTGAACTCATCTATCATTTTTTATTCAGTTATTTTTTTAACAGCAAAATTTCCATTTGATCCTTTTTTTTCTTCCCCAGAGCCCCAGAGAGAGAGTCTTACTGCATCACCCTCGGTAGAGTGCCATGGCCTCACAGCTCATAACAATCTCAAACTCTTGGGCTTAAGTGATTCTTAAGTGATTCTTAAGCCCAAGAATCACTCAGCCTCCCAAATAGCTGGGACTACAGGTGCCCTCCACAACACCCAGCTATTTTTAGAGATGCCTCTTGCTCTTGCGCAGGCTGGTCTTGAACTCATGAGCTCAGGAAATCCACCTGCTTCGGCCTCCCAGAGTTCTGGGATTACAGGCATGAGCAACTGCACCCAGCCTCTATGTCTTTGTAGATATTCTTTATTTGATGAAACGCTGTCAACATGGATTCTTTTAGTTCTTTAAGCATAATTTCTTATAGTTCTTTGAACATATTCACAATAGCTACTTGGTTTTCTGAATTCAACATCTGTCCTCTTCAAGGCAATATCTATTGCCTGATTTTTTCCTGTTAACGAGCCATTGCTTTGACATCTCATAATTTGTTGAAAATTGGATATTTCAGGTAACATAGCGAATCTAGATACTGTTAATGACTTAGCCAGAATAGTTAAATGAAGTTTATTTACAATATCTACAACCAGTGATTACTATAGTTTTAGCTGGGCTCTCTGTCTTTTTCCCTAAGATCCCTTTTTAGTTTCTGGGTGATTTGTGTCTAGTGATATCATGTCCAGCTATTAACCTCCATTACTTGCTTTTTAATTCTGCTATTTTTTAAATAATACCCTGGGATATAAATTATTTCACAATCTGATCCAATTTAAATTGGGCCTTTTGCAGGGGCAGGGTGTTACCAGTCTTGAAGGCTTGCTCAGACTCTGAAAGTGTTCTTATTTTTCCCTGTTTCTCTCTATTAAATATCTGGCAGGTCTATCATTCTGCAATTGCTACTATAATCATAGAGCTCCCAGTTTTTTCTTGATTGCTTACCACCAAGAATGTCATTGTTCCTGACAACACCCTTAAGCAAAAACTTCTCCAATCTCTTTTCCAAATAGAGGCAGTACCCATGGAGGAATAAGCTCTCCACTCTTAAAATTTGTCTCTCCTCTTGGGCAGAATCTCTGCTCTAC
The DNA here is from genome assembly GCF_027406575.1 of Nycticebus coucang. Lineage (NCBI taxonomy): Eukaryota > Metazoa > Chordata > Mammalia > Primates > Lorisidae > Nycticebus > Nycticebus coucang. Next base: position 84,871,985 of record NC_069804.1, read on the forward strand.
TACACTAGAGTTTTAGGTAGGGAGAGCAGCCTGCTTCTTCTGGAGTGACACTCATGCTCTATGAGCAGGGTACTGGATGGTAATGGTAGCCACTGTGTTTCTCCACTTGCCTTTCCTAACATGGAACCTCCACGTTATGACTGAGTTGGGGCATAGATTATCAGAGGCACAATACAGGTTGTCCCAAAAGTCACTCCTAAAGTCACTATACACAAGGAAAATGGGAAATTATAGCTAAACATATTTTTACTTACAAAATAATCACTACAAAATTTTACAAAATATTCTCTTTGTTTTGGCCACCTCTATGTAAAATTTTATAAATGAATTTTTATAAATAAAGGCACATTTAGCTACAATTTCCCATTTATGTATGGCAACTATAGGGGTGACTTTTGAGATACCCTGTATATAGTACAATATCACAACCAGGATATTGACATTGACACAGTCAAGACCAGACATTCTATCACTACAGGCATCCCTCATATTATTCTTCTACAGACATACTCACTTCCTCTCCCACTCTTATCCCCTCCTTAAACCCCAAAGACTACAAATCTTTTATCTGTTGTGTAATTTAATGATTTCAAGCATGTTATAGAAATTGTATCATATAGCATGTGACCTTTTGGGATCAACTGTTTTTCACTCATCATAATTCTTTGGAGATTCATCCAAGTTTTTCTGTGAATTGATATTTTGTTCCTTTTTATTGTTGAATAATATTCTATTGCATATTGGAACCACATGCATGTAGCACAGTTTAATTATTCATTCATTGAAGGACATCTGAGTTGTTTCCAGTTTTTGGCAAATAAACCAGTTCTAAATGTATGTGTACAGGTTTTTGTGGGACTGTAAGTATTCATTACTATGGGTACATACCCAGGAGTGCAATTGCTGGGTTGTATGGTAGCTGTTGTTTGCATGTGTACTTTTTTGAAGAAACTGACAAACTTATTTCAGGAGTGGTTGTGCCATTTCATATTCCCAACAGCAACATATGAATAATCAATTTATCTGCATTCTTGCCAAATTTGATGTTGTTGCTAATTTTTGTTTTAATATTTCTATTAGGTGTAGGTGTGTTGTGGTATCTTACAAAAAGATAGCCAACATGGAGAATATTTTGTAAATATTTTGTAAAATTTTGTAACGAATATTTTGTAAATAAAGGTACTTTTAACTACATATTCCCATTTTCCCTATATATGGTGAGTTTAGGTGTGACTTTTGGGACACACTATTATTAACCTGTCATGCTTGAAGTAAGAGAATACCCTACCAATAGGAGTTGAGTTGTGGAAGGGTTCCTCAGCCCTTTTGGCCCTACCTAAGAGGAATAAAGCTGCTACATGGAGCTTTGGAGAAAGGATGAGAGATTCCAGCATCCCAGTACTCTTAGGGTCAAACTGTTGCCCTGGAGGGGCAGTTTGACTCCTTCTCCCAGTAGGAGCTGGAAGAAGAGAGGTTCATGTTACTAGCCACATCCAACAATATAAGACTTTCATCATAGTAAGCTTGGGAGTAAGGGATGGGAGCAGTTCACGGCTAAAATGCCATAGAATCTTGTTATTCTTACCAAGATTTACTATATGTTCTTGAATCAACATTGCTTCATTTGCTGTAGGCAATTAGGACAATTTCAGAGACCTTAAATGGGTAATTTTTTATTTATTTCAGATTAATATGAAGATACAGTTGATCAGGTTACATTGTTTGTGTTTCTTAGGTAAAGTTCAAATTGTAGTTCAGCTCTTCACCCAGGGGGTATGCTACATACCCTTACACTGTCCTCATTAGGTGATAGCTTACCAATACCCTCTCCTCTCCTTTCCCTTTCCCTTCTACCCTCTCCCCTCTTCCACCACTTGAATTTAACTGTGTTTTTCTCTCATGTGGAGGTATAGTTGTCTATCTATTGGTTTCACATTAGTATTGCATACATAGGATACTTGCTTTTCCATTCTTGTTATACTTTACTAAGAAGAATGTTCTTCAACTCCATCCAGGTAAATACAAAAGATATTATATAGAGTGAAGGGAACACTTTTACACTGCTGGTAGGAATGCAAACTAATACAGCCTCTATGAAAATAAGTATGGAGAATTCTCAACGAGCTAAAAGTAAACCTTCCATTTGATCTTGCAATCCCATTACTAGGTATCTATACGAAAGAAAAAAATCATTTTACCATAAGGACATTTGCACTAAAATGTTCATTGCAACTTTTATACTGTTCAGCCATAAAAAGATGTAGACTACATCTTTTGTATCTAAATGGTTAAGTTTTAAATCAGTTTTTCCAGTTTTGGTTGTTTCTCTAGGGTACACAGGGATCCCCATACCCCTATTCTGAAGTTAGAACCATATCTGTTAAGTTTATGAACTTCCCCCAAATAGACATCTTTTCTGACTCTAACTCAAAGACCCTCCTGTGGGCCAAGGGGTCCTCACCTAAGCAAAACAATAGAAGAAGCCTGGAATCTGGGGCAGGAATTGGTTCCTGGACACTCTTAGCAAATTTTCCTATGCTGGTGAACCATTCTTTAAGAAGACTCAAGATAAGGTGGGAAGTAGAGGATCAGAGGGGAGTAAGAAAGGTCACCTCCCCACATTCCACACTCCAAGTCTGTCCCCTAAGAGATGACTAGGGAGGTACAGAGTGGAACTTACAGAGGGCAGAGGCTCTATAGCAAGGTAAATTGGAGTAGTTCCCTTGTTTCCTGTGGGAGGGAGCTATAGGGATGCTGACTTGGGTTTCACAGAACAAAGGGTACCTTTCTAAAGTTCACTTACCTTTCTAAGCGTAAAGTACAGAAACATCTCCCTTAAGAAGGAAGCTCCCTGTCATCACTGGGGTTATTATCTAAGCAAAGGGTAAAAGAGTTGTCATTCTTCTACTGCCCTTATTGACCATAAAATGCTCTGATCTGTCTTTGGAGGACAAACTTTGCCCAGTCAGGTAGTTCAGAAACACCCCAGGGACTCCATATCTTTCTTGGTGTTTTCCTAAAGAAACAGCATTAACATTCGTTACAACTCAAATCAGCAGTTTAATTGCTAGTCTTACTCTAGGACTTTATACTCAGTACGTGGTGCTTATTCACTGTCCACCCACACATTCCAGCTAAGCTTCCAAGTACTGAAGAGCTTTTGCAGAGCATCTGCATTCCACCTTCTCTCCCTCCCACTTCCAGTGAACTCAGGAAATTGGTTTTAATCCACCAGGCTCCCGTTGCTTAGCAACAAAAGCGCCTGCTCCTAGCAACCAGGAGCAACAAAGATGCTGTGGAAAGTGGGGGATGTAGGGGCCCTGCTCTTGCTCAGATACTGACTACTGGCCTCCCCAGTGCTTTTCTCATGAAGCACAGACACCCTGTCTGAGGTGCTGAGTCATGAAAAGCTGATCTCTGGGACAGATGCCTGAACTCCCTCCCCATCCCACCTGCCTGGAGCCCTTCTGAATCCTCCCACCCAGGCAGTGGTAGGCAGCTCCCAATAACAATAGGGTAACTATAGAAAATGCCCTCTCTGAACAGGTACAGAGATCACTGGCTGTATCAGTTCCTCCATTCTGGCCTGATGGGTGAGAGTGGAGTGGGCCAGGCTCCTTTCTCCCTGGATGAGAGTAATTCCTGCACAGGGTAGAGGGTGGAAGGGTGCATTTTATTCCAGCCCATCAGAGCCTAAAGGAGGGGCCATATAAGATAATATCTTCTGGAAAATCAGGAAATTGAGAATCAAAACAAGCTCAGGCCCACACAGCCCTTCAGTGACCTCTGGGTCTGAAGCAACACCAGAACCTAAGGCCTCCCAACACAGTCAGCACCCATGAGACTGCCAGAACACTGCGCAGCACCAGAGGCTTCTACCCCTTCCTCCCTAAACAATAACAAGGGCAAGTTTCTCCATCTCCTACCCCCTATCCTTGCCAAGAAGCCTCCTACCCTCTTGCCTTCTGAGATAGTCCCAGCTCAGGGTAATTCCCAGTGCATATTTTACATTCAATGAGCTGCTTCCCTGGAACTTTTTAACTTAACAAGAGTTCAGAAATGCCCAGGAGAGGCCTGTCCAGTGTTCTTACTCTGTGGACAGGCACTGATTGGTTTGACCTTTACAGGAGAAGCAGGTGCATGCATCCCCCCAACCCTTTTCTGGGCTTTCAAGCTCTGACTTCTGATCCCAGAAGTAAATCACAGAAAGTGGAGGGTGAGGGGACCAGCACCCACAAGGGACCCCATCCCATCTATCCCCCTGGGCTGGGCTCAAGGGACAAGCTTTTTGCTTCTCCCCTCCTCTTCTCCTTGCTCCCTCCCAAGAAAGGGCTTCTGGCCTCTGCCTTCCATCTCCTGGCAACGAAATCAGCATTCACAGGCTGAGAGGAGCAGCACAAATGGTGCTGCCAAATAAGAAGGTGAATTTGAAGGGGTGCAATTGCTGTCTTCAGTCACCAGCTGCCACTGGTGGTAACAAATCAGATACAAGGCTTTCCTTATGTTTGCTAGTGTTATCTCCCTATGAAAAGTCTTCCAAAGTCAGATAGATATGCCACATTTGGGGAAATACCTTCCTTCCCTGTTTCATATTTAAAACTTGTTTGTTATGGAACAAGTGGAAGAGCATAGTTAGTCCTCCTGTGCACATTATTCAGCTTCAAAGATGATCAGCTCGTGACCAGACATCACATCTTTGCATGCTTTTCAGTGTGTAGCTCTGAAAGACAACCCTTTTAAAGCACATCTATAGTATCGCCATAATACTTAAAATAATAACAATCATTTTATAATATCATCAAATACCCAGTCAGTGTCCAAACTTCAAATATCTCACGTCACACCAATATCATGGAGGGTTTTTGTTTCTGTGTGTTTTCCATTTTATTGTATTCAGGATCAATATAAAGCTCACACACTAATCCATGGGTTCTCCCTCTTGAATATACTCAAATTATGAGGAACTAGGATTGTCCTGGAAACCACTGACTGGCAAGTTTCTCCTAAGACCTCTGTGATCTTGCCATTAAGCTACAGAAAGTATTATTAGCTCCCCAATTTTGAGATAAGACTGAAATTCAAAGCAGTGAAATGAAGAGCTTAATGTCACTCAGCTACTGAGGGCCTGGCCAGATAATTAACTCTTGTCAGGAGTCCTAACTGTGTGTGCCCTGATGACCACACTTTGCCACCGCTACCTGCTTTGCCTCCAGAAAAATGAGGGAACCCTTTAGGAAAAGGGCAAGGAAGCCTTACACAACTCCTGCTCCCATTTCTTTGTCAGTCCATTTCCTGTCCAGCATCTGTCCAGACCAAAGCAATCCTATCTCTTCTGATTGCCTTGGCCAAGCTCTCTCTTCTCAAGTAAGTGCCCTTGGGAGACAACTGACTTCTTGCTTGAGTAAAGGTCCTTCTGGTGGGAGAAGGATAGAGAAAGTATGGGCTAGACTTTGGGTAGAGATTCTGGACCCCATGAAGGAGCCAGCCATCAGACACTCCAGAGTGACAGTGATACCTCTCATCATCGAGAGGAGGACAGGGAACAGACTGGGCCTTGGCATCTTCAGGACAAGGGATTTGGGATCACCCCTGTCTCCTATAGGCCATTTACCTCTCTGGGAGCCACAGGAAATCTTCATTTGTATGTGGAAAACACTACAGAGAAGCACCTGGGCTGTCCTGTCATTGAAGGAGGCCTCTCAGAGTAGTGGAAACCACTCTGGCCAGAGAGTCCTAGCAGTAGGGTTTGGTTTCTACTCTTACATTATGCAGCTCTGTGACCCTGGGCAGGCAACTTCCCCTCTGTGGGTCTCAGTTTCTTTATCTAGTCAATGAAGGGGGTACACCAGATGATCTTTAGGAGCCCATATAATTTCTAAGAAAAGGAAACCCACACATTCCTTGGTAAATGGCTCTGGTCTTAATTATTTTTACTGTCCTTTAAGGTCTTCCTGCCTGTTTCCTTCTATTTCTGAGACTTGTTTCCTCTACTTAAGGCCTGTGTATTGATTGATTAAGCATGTTGATTGTCTCAGAAGTGCCTGGGTGGGTGACAGGTATTTCCAGTACCACAATTTAAGTGACAATGGTGGGAAAGTGGAAGTGACACCCCCCCCCAGTCTCTGCTTCTGATCCCCAAGGTGTTCAGGAGACAGCAGCATTCAGGCAACACATAGATGATTGATCATAGAACAGACTGTCTCCTTGCCCTGCAACTGGCCCTACTCTCCCATCTTCCAGACAAGGAAACAGGAACTTGCCCAAGGTCACAAGAGTGAAGACAAGAAGGAACTTGGGGAAGGGAACAGCTGGGAATCACTGTCAGGAGGAATCTTTCCTGGGTAGAGGTAGGAGATGAAGAGGAGGAGAGCCAGTCACCTAAGGAGCAGAGTTGGGGTATGGACTAAAACTATATTATAAAACTTATCCTCAGGGAGCTCCTGGGTCCTCCTGGGGAAACACAATGGACACACACACACACAAAAACATACCACAGAGGAGGTCACAAGCATATATGACTACCAGGTGCCTGAGCTGGGACTCTAACTTGACCATCGCACCCAGTGGCCACTGAGTCTACTGGCAGTGTCATTAAATGAGTAGTGACTGAGTTACTGTGCACTGAACAGTGAACAAGAGGGATATGGTCCTGGCCCTCTTAGGAGCTTGCAGCCTAGCTAGGGAGACAGATTCTCAAGAGGGTATTACAACCTGAGGGGATACCCCTCCCTGAGGTAAAGTAAGCTAGAGGACTGTGGGAACCCAGAAAAGCTCATCTCAGGGACTATCCTGTGCTTCAGGCATCATCCTGGCTATGCTCATTTCTGGAGGACTCTGGTTGGTCACAGAAGGCAGCCTTGGAAAGCAATTGGTCTCCTCTCTTCAGGTCAGACAAGGAAAGTTGAAGATATGGATTACCTTCAGGCACTTTCTGTCATCTCAGTGAGAATTGGGGAGCTTCTGGGGGTTGAAGGAGAGATGGGGCTCCCCTCCCTTCTTTAGACCAAAGATTCTTCAAGTAGTGGATTGGGTTGGGGCCCCACAGCTCACTGTTGAAGTTTTAGAGGATTTTCCAAGCAGAAGTTGCCTATGAATTAAGTGGCCTCTCTCTTTCTGACTGTGGCGATGTGAAGTGTGGGCTACGGTGCCTCAAAAACTGGCATAAGGGGTGGCACCTGTAGCTCACGTGGCTAAGGCGCCAGCCACATACACCACAGTTGGTAGATTCGAATCCGGCCTGGTCCTGCCAAACAATGACAACTACAACCAAAAAATAGCCAGGCATTGTGGCTGGCACCCTTAGTCCCAGCTACTCGGGAGGCTGAGGCAAGAGAATCGCTTCAGCCCAGGAGTTGGAGGTTGCTGTGAGCTGTGCCGCCACATCACTCTACCCAGGGCTATAGTTTGAGGCTCTGTCTCAAAAAAAAAAAAAAAAATGGCATAAATTAAGTTCTGAAAAAAGTTTCCTTTCTTCTCCTGCAGATGCAGAGGTCCAAAATATTCCCTTCCTCAAACCTGTGTTTATTATTTATTTCCTATTGGCCTTGACAATTACCACAAAGGTCCCTGAGCAAGCCAGTCCCTTTTGTACATCCCTGCTGTTCTTCTCCTGTGTTTTGAGGTTTTATTTTATTTTTTATTTATTTATTTTTTATTAAATCATAGCTGTGTACATTGATATATTCATGGGGCATCATTCACTAGCTTCACAGACCGTTTACCAAGTTTCACATATACCCTTGTGAGATGCACCGCTGGTGTAATCCCACCAATCCCCTTCCGTCCACCCACCTCCCCCCTCTCTCCCCTCCCTTTCCCCCTTTCCCCTATTCTTAGGTTGTAACTGGGTTATAGCTTTCATGTGAAAACCCCAAATTAGTTTCATAGTAGGGCTGAGTACATTGGGTACTTTTTCTTCCATTCTTGAGATACTTTACTAAGAAGAATATGTTCCAGCTCCATCCATGTAAACATGAAAGAGGTTAAGTCTCTATCTTTCTTTAAGGCTGCATAATATTCCATGGTGTACATATACCACAATTTATTAATCCATTCATGGATCGATGGGCACTTGGGCTTCTTCCATGACTTAGCAATTATGAATTAGGCTGCAATAAACATTCTGGTACAAATATCTTTGTTATGATGTGATTTTTGGTCTTCTGGGTATATGCCCAGTAGAGGGATTACAGGATTGAATGGCAGATCTATTTTTAGATCTCTAAGTGTTCTCCATATCTCTTTCCAAAAGGAATATATTAATTTGCATTCCCACCAGCAGTGCAAAAGTGTTCCCTTTTCTCCACATCCGCGCCAACACCTCTGGTCTTGGGATTTTGTGATATAGGCTAGTCTCACTGGAGTTAGATGGTATCTCAAAGTAGTTTTGATTTGCATTTCTCTGATGATTAAAGATGATGAGCAATATATAATTTCAATGCAATCCCTATTAAAGCTCCACTGTCATACTTTAAAGATCTTGAAAAAACAATACTTCGTTTTATATGGAATCAGAAAAAACCTCGAATAGCCAAGAAATTACTCAGAAATAAAAACAAAGCAGGAGGAATTATGTACCAGACCTCAGACTATACTACAAATCGATAGTGATCAAAACAGCATGGTATTGGCACAAAAACAGAGAAGTAGATGTCTGGAACAGAATAGAGAACCAAGAGATGAATCCAGCTACTTACTGTTATTTAATCTTTGACAAGCCAATTAAAAACATTCAGTGGGGAAAAGATTCCCTATTTAACAAATGGTGCTGGGTGAACTGGCTGGCAACCTGTAGAAGACTGAAACTGGACCCACATCTTTCACCATTAACTAAGATAGAATCTCACTGGATCAAAGATTTAAACTTAAGACATGAAACTATAAAAATACTAGTGGAGAGTGCAGGGAAAACCCTTGAAGAAATCAGTCTGGGTGAGTATTTTATGAGGAGGACCCCCCCGGGAAATTGAAGCAGTTTCAAAAATACACTACTGTATTTGATCAAACTAAAAATTTTCTGCACAGCCAAGAACACAGTAAGTAAAGCAAGCAAACAGCCCTCAGAATGGGAGAAGATATTTGCAGGTTATGTCTCCCACAAAGGTTTAATAACCAGAATCCACAGAGAACTCAAACGCATTAGCAAGAATAGAACAAGGGATCCCATCGCAGGCTGGGCAAGGGATTTGAAGAGAAACTTCTCTGAAGAAGACAGGCGCGCAGCCTTCAGACATATGAAAAAATGCTCCTGTGTATTGAGGGTGGTAGTGGTGATGACACTGAGAGGGCGGGGGGAAAAGTATGGAAAATGTCCTGAAGATTCTGTATTTTCTGAGTCATCTCATTTTCCAGACTGGTTTTTTAATCCTGAGCTATTGAAGAGTTGTGTGTTTCCTTGGAAGAAAAGGGTATGGGCGGTTTGGTCCCTAGCATGACCCACCTCCCCCACGGCTCTCTATTTGCCTGAGGTGCTCTTTCTCAGCTGCTTCTTCTGGAGAGGAGGCGTGCCTATGGAAAATAGTGATACAGTCAGTCTCTCGTCCTTTGAGGCCCAGGGTTCCACTTCTTATCTCCCTTAAGCCACACTCCTGACTTTCACTTGGAAGAAAATACAGTCCTGGTGATATCTAGCCCCTTCTTTCTCAGAGGTGGGAATTGAAGACCAGATAACACAAGGCACTTACTCTTGTTCCAGAGAACAGAAAGCTGGAAATCCCTATTTTGTTCAATTATTAGTAATTTGAAACAGTGGGTATTGCAGGGTTATATTCTGGAATAGAATGCACAATTCCTGATGAATCTCTGAGAAAATTATCAACCTCAATGCAATTCTGAGGCTCTTCCTTGTACCCTATTTATAATACTTTATACTTCATTTCACAGATGGACAGAATACAGGGGACATTTGTATATAATTCCACAACAATACGGCAACCAATTGAAGGTTTTCTTTATTTTTTTTTATTGTTGGGGATTCATTGAGGGTACGATAAGCCAGGTTACACTGATTGCAATTGTTAGGTAAAGTCCCTCTTGCAATCATGTCTTGCCCCCATAAAGTTTGACACACACCAAGGCCCCACCCCCCCTTCCCTCTTTCTGCTTCCCCCCCCCATAACCATAATTGTCATTAATTGTCCTCATATCAAAATTGAGTACATAGGATTCAGCTTTCATAAATAGTATGAGTAGATGTTTTGGCTTATGAACATTGTCCCATGATAATTATTATTTTTTTTATTAAATCATAGCTGTGTACATTAATGCGATCATGGGGCACCATACACTGGTTTTATAGACCGTTTGACACATTTTCATCACACTGGTTAACATGGCCTTCCTGGCATTTTCTTAGTTACTGTGTTAAGACATTTACATTCTACATTTACTAAGTTTCACATATACCCGTGTAAGATGCACCACAGGTGTAATCCCACCAATCGCCCTCCCCTCCCTTTTCCCCTAACCCCTATTCTTAGGTTATAGCTGGGTTATAGCTTTCATGTGAAAGCCATAAATTAGTTTCATAGTAGTGATGAGTACATTGGATACTTTTTCTTCCATTCTTGAGATACTTTACTAAGAAGAATATGCTCCAGCTCCATCCATGTAAACATGAAAAAGGTAAAGTCTCCATCTTTCTTTAAGGCTGCATAATATTCCATGGTGCACATATACCACAATTTATTAATCAATTCGTGGATTGATGGGCACTTGGGCTTTTTCCATGACTTAGCAATTATGAATTGGGCTGCAATAAACATTCTGGTACAAATTATTAAAATTAAAATTCTCTTTCAAAACTGGCATGGTTTAGATGATAAATTATGTGTTCCCCCATTTATATGCCATTCTTCTTCATTTATATTATTTTATATAGTCCTTATAATAACCTTACAATATTTATATTTCTCCCATTTTACAGGGTAGGAAAATAAGTTTGAAGGGGTTAAATTACTTGCCTGAAGGAATATACTATGTAGAAAATAAATGGTGAAGCCAGGCTTTTGACTCAGGTCGCGTGCTGCTAGAACTGGGACTTAATTGCCATATTAGTGCTTAGTGTCTCCAGACCAAACTTTCATCAGAGAGTCCTGGGCTGTGCCTCAAACAACTCACTCACTCTTTACTTGTAACCTGTTGGACATGATTTTACCTGGGATTGGAAAATAGTACAAAGCAAACAACCTAGGATGAGAGGAGGGCAGAGAGCTACTATCCTCAGGTCTAGTGGCTAAAAAACCTTTTTAGTGGCAGCTGAATAAAACAGCACAAGCCAGTTGAGTGTGGAGAATGTAGAGGTGCAACCACATCCCTTGAGCAGGAGGGGCAAGGGGAAAACCCTGATGCTGTTACCTTTTCTAGTGAGCCCCACCTCTGTTCTGGTTCCCTTTGGTTTCAGTCTCCAGAGAATCCAACATTGTAAAACTGTCTGCCTCTAACCAGAAGGCTACTGTGGGTACTTGGTACACCCACCTTTTACCTTGCTGTCTCATTCCCTTCTCTGCATTTTTTCCTGCATGCAGCCTGGCACTGCAGGCTGCAAAAAAATTCATCCTGAAAGAGCTGTATTCTCTCCTACTAAACCCCAAACCCGTAGTTCTTTATGTGATATATTTCTTTCTAAAGGAATTTGTCTTGACATGGAGATCACCCCTTCCCAAGAGCACATGCCTCAATAAACAGTTTCTCTTTACCTTGAAGCTTGCTAGCTTACGCACTCCCACCCCCACCCAAACCTCTGGGGAATGCCATCCACATAAAAGAATGGATCAGGCTGCAGTGGAAGCAGGAAAGCCTGGCTTTTACTAATACCTGTTCGCCACCAAAACTTACCAGGTGGGTACCCTCAGCTGGAGCCCAGACCAGTCTTTGGCCCACTACATGAAAGATCTTTTGAGGTATTCTTAGCACCCAAGGCTCAGGACTGAGGATAGTGCCTCAGAGATTCTCTTCAAAGTGTTCACCCAAATTCTGTTCAACTTCCTCAGAGAAGGGAGGGCCCAAGGAACACTTCTGAGATTCTGTGTTCAAGCACTATCTGGAATGCAGGTACAGGCTTGAAATCTTGGAGTCCTTCTCAGATTTCTCCTCCCTCCTCTCCAGACAGAGTACTCTCTCTTTAAAATCCTATCATTATGTAGTAGAAAAGTACAATGTAAGTGACAGTGTGTTACTTTAAGCTCTGGCACCAACAGATTTGTGACTTTGCATGATGCACTAATAATCTCCTGGGGCCTTACTTTCTCCTGGGGCCTTACAAGGAGGTTGGTCTAAATGAGCACTAAGTGTTGTTATTTCAGATACTTGTGTATGCAATTCAGTCTTAATCTGTTTCCATTGGCAGATCCCCAGACCAGCATTCCTAATACCCTCCCACTAGCCTCATGAGTGGCAGCTTCCAATCCTGCTTCCATATCCTTAAGGCACAATGACCACAGTAATTTTTTTTTTTAGCATTCCATTTGGACCTGTATGGGCTCTCTAGTACCTAAAAATCCAAGTGCATTTCCTGACCCTGTCATTCAAAGCTCTCCATACTCATGAGTTGGAGGAAAGATGAGGACACATCCATTTTGTAAGGCTCTCTGGATATTTTAAAATAAACGTCAAAATCTGGTCTCAAAACTTGCGGTAATTTTGAAATACCTTAAACAACTAACATTGTATTATACAAATGTAATGCAATGGATGTCATTCATAAGATAATTACAGGATAAATAAGGTTTACACTGGAGACCTTTTCTGAATGAGAACTTTCACCAAACAGTCCTTCCAACCAATCTTCTCCTTCTTCTCTCCCCACTCTCTACAATGGACCTTGACAATCCACAATAATAGTTGATCCAATCCAATGCTTCCCAAACCTCACAGTGCCATCAAATTAGCCAGGTGGTACAGATGCAGCCAGTCAAGCTGGTCAACAGGCTGGCATCTGGGATCACTGAACAAGCTTTCTTGGTATGTATTAGCGTCCTTCTTGGACTGGCCAGACCTTTGGCTTGCATTGCTCCATAGCCATTATAGTCTCTTAACACCAGGCCAAAATCCTGGCAGGTTCTTAGGGCTGGTTTTATGGCCGAGGTCCAGGGTAGACATGTGTTTACAACTCTGCCTGTGCTCCTATGGTCTGTCCACCCAACTCCAGGGACATCACAGAGCCTATCCAAGAAGACACCCCGAGTTTTTAAGACCCTGACATTACCATTCCTCTTTCTCTACCCGAATTATATAATTGTTCAAACTTCTCTTGACCTATCCCTATCCCTTACCTTCTCTTCAACCACCTCACTTCTGTGTTCCCACCCAGAGGCCTCCAGAGACCCAGTTAAAAAGGAGTCAAGGAATAGACTTGGTCTTTTGTCTGATTTTCTTTTGACCCATGCTGCTTTCTTTGCACCCAGTGAGCACATACATAGGTATTCAAGGAAACCAGCCCAAACTTCACAGTTAATAACTTCGAGGAATTTCTCTGTTCCTGGTACAGCAAGGAGCTGGGGATACTCTGTTTGTCTTCTTTGCACCTTTTGTCACCTCATACAGAGGTATCATAAATAATGAAAGAATAAACTATGACCTTGCTGGAAAATGGCATGTTTACCTGATCCCTGGTTTTCCAAGCTCATGGTGACCACAGGGTTGCTGGAACATAGTAAGAATGGGTGAGAAGGGCGGCGACTGTGGCTCAGTGAGTAGGGCGCCGGCCCCATATGCCGAGGGTGGCGGGTTCAAACCCGGCCCCGGCCAAACTGCAACAACAAAAAAAATAGCCAGGCGTTGTGGCGGGCACCTGTAGTCCCAGCTGCTCAGGAGGCTGAGGCAGGAGAATCGCGTAAGCCCGAGAGTTAGAGGTTGCTGTGAGCCGTGTGACGCCACGGCACTCTACCTGAGGGTGGTACAGTGAGACTCTGTCTCTACAAAAAAAAAAAAAGAATGGGTGAGAAGGCATGCCATTGATAATGCAGTTGAGAATAAGGAAAAGAACATTAGACAAGGGGTCAGAAGACTCAAAGTTAGGCCCACTTCTGGTACTAGCCCCTCAAACTCTTTGGCCCCAAAATCTTTCTTTGCAAAACAGGGCACAAACAGTAAAGTAGCTAAAATCAAAGATTTTAAAGTTGGACATACTGGATTGGAGTGTGACCCAGTCAACTCACCAAATCTTTTTTGGTCTGTTTATTTACTTGAGAGTAAGAAGATGGAGCACTAATATTATCTAACTTATGATGCTGTTATGGCAACTAAACATGATAACATAGCTAATAGTAATAATAAGGAATTTGACATAGTGCCTATCACATAGTAAGTGCTACGTAAGTGTTAACTATTGCTGCTACGACTACTACTTCAACCAACATGAAGAAAAGGAGGATGTATGGAAGGATATTTGTTGGCCAATTTATCTCACATAGTTGCTATGAAGATCTAATGAGATAAGTACTGGAATAGGGTTTTAGAAGATAAAATAACTCTTCAAAGGTGAGGTTGGATTGGCATTAATGACAAAGGTGTTGGGACCTTCTCCCTCATTGCCAAGAGGTTATCTTCAATCTATAGACCAAGGGTCCTCAAACTGCGGCCTGCAGGCCACATGATGCGATCTGATTGTATTTGTTCCCATTTTGTTTTTTTTACTTCAAAATAAGATACGTGCAGTGTGCATAGGAATTTGTTCATAGTTTTTTTTTTTTTTTAAACTATACTCTGGCCCTCCAACGGTCTGAGGGACAGTGAACTGGCCCCCTGTTTAAAATGTTTGAGGACACCTGCTATAGACTCTGGTTTGCTTAGTGATGACATGAGTGACCATTGCCTTCTCCTCCAATCCACCTCTCTTGCCATCATGATGATTTGCTCCTCCTGGCAGATTAAATTGAGGGAAAAGGTTAGAAACTTTAACCTCCAACCTTTTATGAACTCTATTACTCCCATTTCTACTACAGAGGCACCTTTCAGATAAGTAGCCAATGCCCAGCCCAGGACCAGATTTCACTTTACATTTTCCCTACTGAGGATCTGGCTCCTAGTTACCAGAAGTGAAGCTTTCTGCTACTGTATTTCAAGTTTTGGGGTGTGCTGGAGCCCATGCTATACTGTGAGGACCCACTGCTCTGGGAAATCATTAACTTCTGTACACAAAGACATGCTGTTGCATAACAGCCTTCCACATACCAGGGCTAGCTAAAGGAGAGGTGTATGTGGGAAGGAGAATTCCCTTTAGTAGTAGCCTAAGAGGAGTGACTGTCCTCATCTGCTCACCCTAAGAATGTTTAGTTCTTACATGCCAGGTTTCTAATATCACCTCACTTAATCTTCACAAAATAAACATGTAGCTGGTATTTTTATAAGGTCCATTTTCCAGGTGAGGAAACTGAGGGTTGGAGATGTGAAGTAAGTTGCTCAAGGTCAAACAGCAAGTAAATAGATCTTGTTCTTAAACCCATGTCTGTCTGACTCCAGAGCCTGTATCCTTAACATTATAGAAATGGAAATACAGCCCAGAACCTTCCTATAGTGGTACAGGTCCCACCTTGTTTTCAGGATGGTCAAGCTGGGGCTTAAGGAAATTACCCAGTTGAAAAGCAGGTTGCCAACCACTGGTCTGAAGGAACTTTTGATTTCCCTCCTCTGCTCTTTCCTTCATTTCCTCATCTCTCTCAGAAAACATAACATGAAGGGGCAGTATTCCTGGAAAAGGCTTTTTAGGTTGAACAAGTGAGCTCCGCTTTTATTTTCCCAGTCCCTCTGCCCTCTTTCCCCTACCTCTCTACTCCTCTACTCTGACAAGGAATCCAAGAGATTGTCAGCAGATCCTTCTCAGAGGTAAGAACCCAGCCTAAGTGACCTCTTAGATTTCCTCTGGACTTAGATGCTTCACAAAGCATAGCAGCAGGATCCTAACTGTGGAGTCAACATTAATTATTAGCACAGCTCTGAGAATCAAAGCCATATTGATCTTGGCAGCCAGTTTTCTCTGGATTGATTACATTGTCATCTGCCCCAGGCAGATCATCCCAGTTTTCCTTCCTAATGCTGAACTATAGTATGAGGAGAGCTACTTCTGGAGACAGAATGGTCACTTGTTCCTTTGGGGTGCCTGCTGGAAGCATCTGCCCAAAGTGGCTACCTCCTCAGCTCAAAAGTGTCATCAAAGCTGCAGTCATGGCCTTATCCAGTTTCAGTCTCAAGGTAGAAAGGGACTCATCATTTTGGCATTTGTTTCTTGTTTTGGCTCCACAAAGACACTGATGCTTCCTGAAAGCAGAACTAAGATTGGTCGCCTGACTCCTGCTTCTCCTTCTCTGGTGATTGGACACCCCCATGTTTCCAAGGAGGATATAGAGATTTGTTAACCTAGTAAAGAGCAGCTAGTGAGCTCCAGACATCATTGCCCAGTTCTAATTACCAACTCACTCTTTTCTGATGCATGCATTCAAAGTTTATTTTCCCAACCTTTCAGGGCCTGGTCAGGATGAGGCTTCCAGCCACTACCTAGAAGTTGCAAGGCAGAGAGGCTAAAATGGCAGGAAGCCAAATGGGGGAAGGGATAGGGCATAGTGATGGAAAAAAACGGAGGCTTTATCACTACTCCTGCCATGAACTAAGTCTGTGGGCCTTGTGTCTTCATCTGTAAAACAATAGGAGGAACATTGTTTAGCCTTTGTTTAACACCTCTCAGTGCCTACTGATATGGGGCATAAAGCTTGGGAGTAGGACTGTAGAAACTCTGAAGTGGATCCAGGCTGGGAGGCACTGTCCTAGAGTCCAAGAGTGCCAAGTCCAAAGAGCCATTGCCTAACAGGTCGGGCACCCCAGAGGCAGGTGAACTTGGCTGAGAGGCAATTTCGGATTTGATTAATGTCTAAAGAGATTGAGAGAGGTCAAAATAAATGGCTCAGTAAGGCAGAGAGACAAAAGCCCAGAGGGGAAGGGGAATATCAGGGACTTTCCCATGGAACCTCAGGGGAGACAGACTGAGAAGGATGAGGGCAATGTAAGAGGACTTATGAGGAGAACAGTCTTACCAGAGGCCTGTTAGGCATCATAGTGCTGTGGAAAGAGCACTGGATTAGAAATCCAAAAATGGATTTCTGGTTCAGCAATAGATTTGCTGCGTGTCCTCCCTGAGCCTCAATTTCTTCATCTGTGTTTTTTTTGTGCATGTGTGTTGTTCCTCCAAAGCTTTATTGAGGAACAATTCATAGCCTTACAACATATATTTCAAATGTATAATATGATATGTTTTGACATATGTACATACTCAGGAAATTAGCACCACAATCATCGTAATGGATATTTGCATCACCTCCAAAAGTTTCCTCTTATCTCTTTGTATTTCCTCCCTCCCACTTCACTCCTGGCCCTTCTCTACCCCCAGAAAACTACTGATAAGCCTTCTATCATTACTGATTAGTCTGTATTTCCTAGAGTTTTACATTTGAACTTGTACAGTATGTAATTTTTGGCAGGGTCCAACTTCTTTCATTCAACATGATTATTTTGATATTCATCAATGTCATTGCACAGATCAATACTTTTTTCTCTCCTTCCTTCACTTCTTCCTTTGGGGGAGGTGGTATTGAATATTATTAACATGGAATGGTCTCTAAAATATGGCTAAAATTTAAAAGCAGATTATAAGTGGTGTTTACTTTATACACTGTCTTTGACAAAACTATAAACATCTACAAGGTCTGACAGTTAAGTTTGCAAACTCATTCTAGAAAATGGGTTTGTACTTCTAGAGTTTCCTCTCTAGAAAATGAGAGTACTTCAAAGTACTCCCCTTGGTCATCTGGTGACCATAGTGATATTCAGCAATGAGGCATGTAACACTTTTTGTGGGATGAATTCATGAATTTAATTTTCTGACCTCATACATATGTATAGAAAAATCTGCAAGATTCCTTTAGAGGGGATCTGGAAAGGAAAAAGAAAGAAAAATCTAGAAGAATACCTACCAAGGGAAACATATTTGTTTCCAAGTGATTGGAATTGTGGGGGTTTTTCCTTTCTTCTCTGTTCTCTAACCTTTCAATTGTGAAAATATATAGCTCTTTTAATAAGTAGGAAAATGTTACTATATTGTAAAAACAGTTTTATTGAAATATAGTTGACATTCAATAAATGACCTATATTTATATAAGTTTTGATATATATGTACATCATGAAGCCATCATGATAATATTCGATGAGCATATCCATTACCCCACAAAAGTCCTCTCTCCATTCACAGGTAACCACTACCCTTCTTTCTGTCACTACAGATTTATTTGTATTTTCTAGAATTTTACATAAATGTAATAAAAAGTGGGTACATTTTTAGTCTGGCCTCTTTCACTCATCATAATTTTTTTTTTTAGACAGAGTCTCACTTTGTTGCCCTTGGTAGAGAGCCATGGTGTCACAGCTCACAGAAACCTCAAACTCTTGGGCTCAAACAATCCTCTTGCTTCAGCCTCCCAAGTAGCTAGGATTACAGGCACCCACCACAATGTTCAGCTATTTTTTATAGAGACAGTATCTCACTCTTGCTCAGACTGGTCTTAAACTCATGAGCTTAAGTGATCCACCCGCCTCAGCCTCCCAGAGTGGTAGGATTACAGGTGTGAGCCACCATGCCCGGCCTACCATAATTATTTTGAGATTCATCCAAGTTGTTACATGTATCAATAGTTCATTCTTTTTTATTGTTGAGTAGCATTTCTTGGTATGGATGTACCATAATTTTTTATCCATTTATATGTTGATGGACATTTGAGTTGTTTCTAGTTTTTGACTATTATAAATAAAGCTGCTATAAACATTGATGTACAAGTCTTGATATGAATATATGAGGTCTAACAATTGTGAATTCATTATAGAAAAAGTGCTAGTATCACTATAGTCCCCTTCAAAGTACTTCCCTTAGGAAGCTATGTATGAATGTAAGTGCCTAGTCCACCCTTCAAAGCAATTTTGGAACCTTTTTTCTGAAATGACCATCAGAACTGTCATCATGTGGTACACGAAAACATGCAACAACGATAATGAATGCCGCTCAGCAACGTTAATGAATGCCATACATCAACATGAACACAGCTCTGAGACACTCATATACCAAGGTTATGAAAACTTACTGAGTAGTTTATGTAGTGCTGCCAACATAAGCGCATGGTGGCAAGTTCGTGAACATAATCGTCAGACAGCATTTAATGACAACTCTGATGGTCATTCCAGAAAAAGAGTTCCAAAATTGCTTTGAAGAGTGGACTAAGTACTAGTGTCAGTGCATAGCTTCCCAAGGGGAATACTTCAAAGGTGACCATAGTTATATTCAGCAATGAGGCATGTAGCACTTTTCCTAGGATGAGTTTTCAAACTTAATTGTTAGACCCTTCTATGCTATAACTTTGAGGGGTTGGCTGGGTCATGGTAACTCTATATTTAGCAATGTGAAGAACTGCCAAGCTGTTTTCCAAAGTGACTGCACTGTTTGATATTCCCATCAGCCACGCAACTGGGGCTGAGAGTTCTAGTTGCTCTAAATCCTCATCAACAATTGGTATGGTTGACTTCTAAAATTTTAGGTGTTCTAACAGGTGTATAGTGAAATCCCATTGGACTTTATCTTGCAATTCCCTAATGACTAATGATGTTGAACATCTTTTCTTGTATTTATTTACCATCTATGTATCTTCTTTGGTGAAGTGTCAAAAATTGGGTTGTTTCCTTTTTTTTTTTTTTTTGTTATTTCCAATTAATATGAGGGTACATAGAATTAGGCCACATTGCTTCCATTTGTAAGGCAAAGTCTAAGTTGTAGCTATGTCCCTTACACAGGAAGTGTGCCATATACTCTCACATTGTTCCTGATGGGAAGGAGCTCTCTGACCCCTCCATCTGCCCCTTATTTAATTCAATTGAGTTTTCTCTTCTATGAGTCTGCTATTGTTAATCTACATGTTTCAAATTAATATTGAGTACATGTGATACTTATATTTCCATTCTTGTGATACTTTACTCAGGAGCATGTTCTTCAAATCCATCCATGTTGTAACAAAGGATACAAAATCTCCATCTTTTCATGGCTGAATAATATTCCATAGCATACATATGCACAGTTTATTAACCCATTCATGTGCTGCAGGCATTTGGGTTGCTTCCATGTCTTTGCAATTGTAAATTGGGCTGCTATAAACATTCGAGTGCATACATCTTTATGGTAAAATGATTTTTCTTTTGGGTAGATACCTAGTAATTGGATTGTAGGATGAAATGGAAGGGAATTTTGAGAGTACACATCTATGCGTGTGCACACGATGTGATTCCTCCTTTATCAGATATGCAATTGGCAAACATTTTCACCTAGTCTCTGGCTTGTGTTTTAATTTTCTTAAAAGGGTCTTTGAAGAATACATTTTGATGTAGTCAATTTTAGGAATTCTGTACTTTATGCTGTTTTTTTTTCTTTTTCTCTTTTCTTTTCTTTTCTTTTTTTTATTAAATCATAGCTGTGTACATTGATATGATCATGGGGCATCATTCACTAGCTTCACAGACCGTTTGACACACTTTCATCACACTGGTTAACATAGCATTCCTGGCATTCTCTCAGTTACTGTGCCAAGACACTTACATTCCACATTTACCAAGTTTCACATATACCCTTGTAAGATGCACCACTGGTGTAACTTTATGCTGTTTGTGTCCTTTTAAAGAAATCTTAGCCTAACCCAAGGTCACCATGATATTCTCCTATCTTTTTAAATAAACTTTACTTTTGAAACAGTTTTAGATTTATAGAAAAATTGTGCAGAAAAAATAGACAGTACCCATGTACTCCCTGGATTCTCCCTTTTCTACAGTTTCTTTTATTATTTTTTATTGATACATATTTGTCCATACTTAGGAGGTATATGTGGTATTATCATGCATGTATTGGATGTGTAATTATCAAATCAGGGTATTTAGGATATCCATTCCCTCAAAAATTTATCATTTCTTTTTGTTGAGAACATTTCAAATCTTCTCTTCTATTTTGAAGTACATAGTATATTATTGTTAACTATAGTTACCCCATTGTGCTATTAAACACTAGAACTTATACCTTCTATCTAACTGTATGTTTGTACCCATTAACCAATCTCTCTTCACCCCCCACCCCACACATACTTTTCTTAGCCTCTGATATCTATCATTCAACTCTCTACTTCCATGAGATGAAATTTTTTAGCTCCCACATATGATTAAGAACATATGATATTTGTCTTTCTGTGCCTAGCTTACTTCACTTAATATAATGACCTCCAGTTTCATCCATGCTGCTGCAAATGAAAGAATTTCATTTTTTTAATGGGCTAAATAATATTCTACTTGTATATATATACATATATATATATACATATTACATTTTATTAAGTCCTACAACAAATATGGGAGTGCCCTTTGATATACTGACTTCCTTTCTTTTGGATAAACATTGAGTAGTGGGATTATTGAATCATATGGTAGTTTCATTTGTAGAACTACCATAGTTTTTAAGAAATCTCCCTGCTGTTTTTCATAATGGCCATACTAATTTACTTTCCCACAGTGTATTATTTCCTTCTTGTCCACATTCTTGCCAACATTTGTCCCCTCTGTTTTCTAGAAATTTTATAGTTTTAGCTCTTATACTTAAGTCTGTAAGCCATTTTGATTTAATTTTAGAATATGGTATGAAGTAGAGATTCAACTTCATTTTTTTCCATGTGGACATCAGTTGACCCAGGATCCATTGTTGAAAGTCTATTTTTATTTTTTTGAATTGTCTTGGCACTTTTGTTAAAAATCAACTAGCCATGTGTAAGTGGACCCATATCTAGACTCTCTATTCTTTTCCATTGATCTACCTATCTGCCAAATACTACATTGTCTTGATCGCTGTAACTTTATAGTAAGTCTTGAAATCAGGTAATATAAATATTCCAACTTTGCTCCCTGCCAAAATTATTTTCTCAACTCTATGTTCTTTTCATTTACACATAAATTTGCATATCAACTTGCCAAATTCTACCAAAAAAAAATCCTTGCTGGCATTTTAATTAAGGTTACATTATATCTATAGAACAACTTGGGGAGAATTGACATCTGATCTGTGAACAAGTGTATCTTCCCATTTATTTAATTCTTTAATTCCTCTTAGCAACATTTTGTAATTTTCAGTGTAGAGGTCTGACATTTTAAAATAAAATTTATTCATAAGTATTTCAAATTTTGATGACATTTCAAATGGCATTTTTATTTCTATTTTAAATTATTCCTTCCTGGTATATATATAAATACAATTGGTTGTGTGTGCTGATTTTGCATCCTGGGATCTCACTTAGTTCACTTATTAGTTCTAGTAGCATTTTTGTATAGTCCTTTAAATTTTCTAAGTAGATGATCATGTTGTCTATAAATACAGATCATTTTACTTCTTCATTTCTAATCTGTATGTTTTTTTATTTCTTCTTATTATCCTATTGCACTAACCAGAACTGTCAGCTAGAATGTTAAATATAAATGTGAGAGCATGCATCCTTGCCTTGTTTCTGACCTTAGTGTGGGAGTGTTCAATCCTTCATGATCATGTTAGCTATAGGTTTCTCATAGTTGTCTTTCATCAGGTTGTGAAAGTCCCTTCTGTTTCTAGTTTGCTGAGAGTTTTTTAAAATCTTGACTGGATATTGAATTTTGTCAAATGCTTTCTCTGTATCTATTGAGATGATTATATATATTTTTAAAATCTTTGTTATAATTTTATACTATATTGATTGATTTTTGGATGTTGAACTTATCTGGCATTTTTGGGATAAATCCTACTTGGTTATGACATTTTATTACTGTTATATATTGTTGGATTCAATTTGCCAAAATGTCATTAAGGGTTTTGGAACTGGGTTTACGAAGGACCTGCATTAGTTTTCTTGTTACATCTTTATCTTGTTTTGGTTTCAGGGTAATACTGGCTTCATAGAATGAGTTGGAAAGTGTTTTTTCCTATTTTTAGAAAAGTTTGTTTAGAACTGGTATTAACACTTCCTTAAATGTTTGGAATTCACAAATGAAGCCATGCTTGTCAGCTCCTCTATAAATAATTCCTAAGGGCCCTTTCATTTTTAACATTCTGCAGTTCTAAAGGCTGAGTTAGTGGCTCATGCCTATAATCCTAGCACTCTGGGAGGCCGAGGTAGATGGATCACTTGAGCTTAGGAGTTGGAGACCAGCCTGAGCAAGAATGAGACCTCTGTCTCTAGAAATAGCTGGACATTGTGGCAGGTACCTGTAGTCCCAGCTACTTGGGAGGCTGAGGCAGGAGAATCACTTGAGCCCAAGTGTTTGAGGTTGTTGTGAGCTGTGACTGCATGGCACTCTACTGAAGGTGACAAAGTGAGACTCTGTCTCAAAAACAAAAACAAAAACAAAAACTAAAAACATTCTGCAGTTCTAATAAGGCCCTTCTAATCAATCTTTCTGTTTTAGAAATATGTGTCTTTCCTTCTGATTCCTTATTTCTTGTCTGTCTCTGCCTCATGTGTCTTTCCCCATACCTTCTATCAGGTAAATATCTGAGTATGTAGATAGTGGGCCAGCCTTCTCAGAGAAAGAAGAGGAAACTGTTTCAATTCAGTTTCTGCCAGCACTAGTGATTTTTGGTCAAAGAACCACCTGTAATCTGCTTCAGCTACTAGAGTAAATAACTGACCATTGTCCAAAACCAGTGCATGCTAACAGTGGGCCATAGTCCTTTAAGTGTAGCCCAGGTATCACTGAAGGACTGACTGGAGCAAGAGGTAAAAGGCCTGCATTTTCAGACATGTCATGGGCATGCTTAAGTGTGGATCTCTCTGGGCCTCAGTCTGACTATCTGTAAAATTCAGAACTGGACCTCTAAATTTCCTGACTCCAAAAATAGAAGTAAAAAAAACAATAGCAGCAGAGAAAAGGAATGCAAATGACCTAATATGGGGGTAGTAATACAACATATTTTCAGTGACTATTTTGCTTTAAAAGATTTGAAACTCAAAAGTAAGTAACCCATTAAAATTGGCATGAGTTGAGACAAAGTGTATAAAGTTAAAAATGGGGTTCGTTCAGATAATGAATACTTGGAAAAGAATGATTTCCAGTATTGCTATACTACCTGGGGAAAATACCACCACATTCTAATGAAGAAAAAAAAGAAAACACTGGGAGGATCAAAGGCCAGGACAAATATTAAAGTACTTTTGGACATTTTCACTTGCTACAAGTCTGGGGTAGAATTCTAAACACAACTAGATTTATTTTTTTTATTAAATCATAAACACATAGATCATGTATACGTTAATGCATTTATGGGGTACAATGTGCTGATATTCATATAGAATTAAGAATGCTTACATATATATTCATATAGAATTAGGAATGCTTACATCACACTGATTAATATTTACCTCATCTCATTACTTATTATGTTAAAACATTTATACTCTATACTAATAGATCCAACATGTACTCTTGCATTATGTACCATAGGTGTGACCCCACCCTTCACCCTCCCTCAATCTGACCGCCCTCCTCCCCTCTCATCTCCCCCCTCCTTTATCTTGGGCCATAGTTGTGATATATTCTTCATATGAAAGTGTGAGTGATTGTAAATTGGCTTCATAATAGTACTGAGTACATTGGATATTTTTTATTCCATTCTTGAGATACTTTACTAAGTAGGATATGTGCTAGCTCCATCCATGTAAACGTAAAAGAGGTAAAGTCTCCATCTTTTTAAGGCTGCATAATATTCCATGGTATACATATACCACAATTTATTATTCCTTTCATGGGTCGATGGGCACTTGGGCTTCTTCCATGACTTAGCTATTATGAATTGAGCTGCAATGAATAATCTGGTACAAATATCTTTGTTATAAAGTGATTTTTGGTCTTTTGGATATACACCTAGTAGAGGAATTGCAGGATCAAATGGCAGGTCTACTTTTAGATCCTTGAGTGTTCGCCATACTTCTTGCACTCCCACCAGCAGTGCCGAAGTGTTCCCTTTTTTCCGCATCCACACCAACATCTGTAGTTCAGGGATTTTGTTATGTGAGCCACTCTTACTGGAGTTAGAAGATATCTTAAAGTGGTTTTGATTTGCGTTTCTCTGATGATTAAAGATGATGAGCATTTTTTCATGTGTCTTTAGGCCATGCACCTATCATCTTCAGAGAAGCTTCTGTTCAAGTCCTTGCTCACAATGAAATAGGATTACTTGTTTTCTTATTAATAAGTTTGAGTTCTCTGTGGATTCTGGTTATCAAACCTTTGTGAGAAGCATAACCTGCAAATATCCTCTCCCATTCTGAGGGCTGTCTGCTTGCTTTACTTACTGTGTTCTCAGCTGTGCAGAAGCTTTTTAGTTTGATCAGATCCCAGTAATGTATTTTTGGCATTGTAGAAAACTGAAACTGGACCCACACCTTTCACCTCTAACAAAAATTGACTCTCACTGGATAAAGGATTTAGACTTAAGACATGAAACCATAAAGATTCTTGGAGAGAGTACAGGAGAAACACTTCAAGAAATTGGCCTGGGAGAATACTTTATGAGGAGGAGCCCCTGGGCAATTGAAACAACACCACAACTAGATTTAGAATCATTACCAGGCTATAGACACTCTGAAGAGGTGTGGAGATGGGGAAGAACCAGGGTAATAGTTTTAGCAGCATAGGCTCCAATTCATGGTTCCATTCTCTCCACTTAGCATTAGGTATAGCAGTTGGATAGCTATGACTTAGAACGTGACCTCCTAATCCTATTTGCTATTCTTTCATTACACTGTGAACTTTGTCAGGAAGAGGCTCTTGAATAGAGCCATCATTCCCTCCATGCAACCCCACCTTACCTCTCTCTCCCATCTACCCTTTACCCAGATTTGGCCCTTTGGTTTTGCTCCATCATTCACTCATTTGAGCTTTTGTTAGTTTCCCATAATAATAAGAGTTTGTGAAAGCCTATAATTTATTTGGAGAGTTTGCCTCCTGGAGCACTTGGTCTCTTTCTTTCATCTCAGGAGGAGAACCCAGAGAGCTTGGTGTTTGGCAGCCAAGGAATTAAGAATCTGGTCTCATATTTGAGGTTTTTTCCAGAGAGGACTCCCTGTATTTCAAAGAGTGAGTGGTAAGAAGCCAAGGCACTAATTGAATATTTGAGTGAAAAGACTTTTATGGTGAGGAATCTTGAGGGCCAATATGACCAGGATAAAGTCAGAAAGCCAGGATTCTGAGTTTATACTTCCCAGGCCCAACAGAAGCTCAGATGGCTATGGATACTAAGAAGGGGAAAGGAGGGGGTGCTTGATGAGTACAGACATATTGTACTTAGGGAAAAAGCCTTTTGGGGCCAACTCTCTCATTTACGTGGAGATAGTGGTTGATGTTGAAAAGAACTCTGTTAGCCACTGGATGAAAGGTATGGATGGTTAGTTTATATATTGTTTATCCTCAAAGTTCAGGGCTTTGTTAGAAAGAAAATTTATTAGTCAGGAATTAGGCACTTGCTAGTATTTAGTGCAGCTGTAGGTTGAAAATAATGCTTTCTGCCTGATGGAAAGTTACAGGAGTCCATCTCTGATTTTTCCAAGTCTGTTTAGAAAGATGACTCTGTACATCTCCTATTGAAATCTACCTTTTATCCTTCCCAACTTTCCCACATCTTAGCTGCTTCACTGAAATCTCTTCGGCTTCCTCATATGAGAATGGGGATAATTATGGAGAACAATAGAAACTTCCTGGCTTTGAGTCAAAATATTTTGAGAGTTATAGAAAACCTCTACTTACTCTTTGGAAGCTGAGTACAAGAAATATAAAGGAAAACCAATAACATTTTTTATTAATATGGTCATAATTGTCATCATCATTGTTATTGTGACTATTGGCACTTCTTTTTTTATATAGTCATTGCTTGATTCTTTTCTTCACTAAATTTTCTTTGATAATCTATTCTGCTAACAATCCCTTAAGATTTCCCCATACATCATGCTATTTTTCAGTAATTAGTCTAGCTATTAGACTACCTTTCTCTCCATTAATATGACAGTTTTCTTTAATTTGGAGTATCTGACTTCTCTGAAAATTGTTAAATAGAAAAAATTTACTGTGGTCATGAACTATGGGATTCATAAGTTTTATTGCCCTATTTTAAAAAAATGTGTTCCCTACTCCACTGTGAGATCTTTGAAGTCAAGTACCATATGCCACCCATTTAGCATCCTCAATGTGGGATAGCCATGTGTTTGGGCCAGAGAGAATGCTAAATAACTATTGAACACATTAATATTGAATATAGAGAGCTTCATTTTAAAATACATATTTATTATTAAAAATTGTATCAAGGCTGGAGTGAAGGGAACACTTTTATACTGCTGGTGGGACTGCAAACTAGTACAACCTTTCTGGAAGGAAGTCTGGAGAAACCTCAAAGCACTCAAGCTAGACCTCCCATTTGATCCTGCAATCCTATTACTGGGCATCTACCCAGAAGGAAAAAAATCCTTTTATCATAAGGACACTTGTACTAGACTGTTTATTGTGGCTCAATTTATAAACGCCAAAATGTGGAAACAGCCTAAATGCCCACCAACCAGGAATGGATTAACAAGCTGTGGTATATGTACACCAGGGAATACTATTCAGCCATTAAAAAAAATAGAGACTTTACATCCTTTGCATTAACCTGGATGGAAGTGGAAGACATTTTTATTAGTAAAGCATCACGAGAATGGAGAAGCATGAATCCTATGTACTCAATTTTGATACGAGGACAATGACAATTAAGGTCATGGTGGAGGTGGGGTAAGAGGAGAGCAGAGAGAGAAAGAAGGAGGGAGGGGTGGGGAAAGGAAAAGCAGAGAAAGGGAAGGAGGGAAGGGGGTGAGGCCTTGGTGTGTGCCACACCTTTTGGGGGCAAGACACAATTGCAAGAGGGACTTTGCCCAACAAATGCAATCAGTGTAGTCTGGCTTATTGTACCCTCAGTGTATCCCCAACAATAATAATAATTAAAAAACTGTATCAAGGCACTTTTCCCTATTCCTTCCATGAGGTACAGCTAAAAATGCTGGACATTTTATATAAAGCAAATACAAGAAGACTGAAAAGTAAAGAGAAGGCAGATTGGGCGAGGGTCCTTGGGACCCAAGGCACAACATGGCAGAAAACCCGGGTTGTTTTTTGTTTCATACATCTTGGATCTGGAGCTGAAGAAGTTGACAACCAAGCAACGCCAATAGGAGCAGACAAAAAGTCTCAAGAAAAGCCTAATTTGTGTAGCTAAAAGATCAGGAAAAGGGGTAGACCAGAAAGACAGAAAACCTTTAGACAGTAATCTCTCTACTCTATCCAAACACCATGAGGAAAAATGTCCCCCACTCAATCTTTGCTAGCAAAGGCCTATTAGGAAGCTTAGACACTCACCTAGCTGTAACACAGTGCCCCATCCTGCCCCCCTCCTATGCTGAAGTGGTATCAGAGGAACCTGAATAGAGAGCCAGAGGGTTCTTTCCCTCTAAGCAATAACAAGGCCTACTCCTCTCCCATGGTGTCTGTGGAGACCATGTAGGCAGACTGAACATTCACCTTTGCCAGATTATATCCTCCACCTACCCCTCCTACCCCTAGGGATATGTCAGGATGGTATCAGTGAAGGCCAAGTAGGAAACTGGGACTTTCACCATCACTTAGTATAGTGTCAGTTGAGGTCATGTGGGAAACAGTAACAAGGGACCCATACCCCTCCAACCTGCAATGTATCATAAGAAGCCTTGCAGAAATATTGAACACCCACCAGCACTGCAATAACAACACACCCTTCCTCCCAGGGTGTCACTGGAGACTGAGCCAGGAACCTGGACTTCTGCCCCCATCTGGCAGCAATAAGGTGGTAGCAGAGGCCTACTAAAACAAAAGATTTACATGATCCAGAGTCTCATAAAATAATATCCAAAATGTCCAGGACACAATGGAAAATCACCTATCAAACCAAAGACCGACCAGGAAAATCTTGACTTCACTGAGAAAAGACCATCAACAGATAACAATGCTGATATGACACAGAAGTTATAATTATTTGGTAAGGATTTTAAAGCAGCCATCATTAAAATGCTTCAATAAGGCATGAAAATCATATTTGAAACAAATGAAAAAGCACTAAGTCACCAAATAAATAGAAGATATAAAGACAAAAGAAATAGAAATTTTTGTAACTGAAAAAAAAAATCAAAATAAAGTAAGCCTTACTGGGTGGGTCCCACAGCAGAACAGAGGGGACAGAAGGAAGAATTAGTGAACTAGAAGTCAGAACAATAAAAATAATCTAATCTGAACAACAGGGAGAAAGTAGTTGAATAAAATGAACAGAGCCTAATGGGCCTGTGAGGCTATAATAAAAGATTTAACATTCCTGTCATCAGAGGAATCCTAGAAGAAGGGGAAATAGTTGGAGCTGTAAAGGTACTCAGAAATGATTGCTGAAAACTCCCCAAATCTATCAAAAGACATAAATTTATAGTTTCAAGAAGCTAAGTAAATCCCAAAGAGGATGAACTCAAAGAAATCTATGCCAAGACACATCATAGTAAAACTTTTGAAAACTAAATACACACACACAAACATACAACAATGAGAAAGAAATGACACCTTAACTCCAGAGTGGCTGTTATTAGTATACAGAAATGCTATTTCCTTCTGTACGTTAATTTTGTAACTAGAGACTTCACTGAATTTATCAATCCTGGGAGTCTTTTGGAGGAATGAGTCTTCAGGATTTTCAGACCCCTGAGAGTGTTCAGGTGCCAGTGGTGGTAGACTAGGTTAGGTAATCACAAATTTCCAGGCCTCCAGATATTGTGCTTAAATCCTGGGGGTGAGGGCAAACACAGACTGACCTGGCAAACTTGCTCTCAAGCCTCCCTAGGTTAAGGCACTGGCTTTAATAGTGAGGAGTGGGGTGCCCTCCTGCTCCAAAAGAATGCTCAGGCAGAAGAATGGAGGCACTTTGACCCCGAAACAGTAGAGGTGGTACCCTCTTGATGAGATTAGCAGAGATGGGTACCTGTGGGACACATAAGTCACTCAGATCTCCTTGAGCTATTTTTTTCTAAATCTGGCCAAAATAAAAATATATACATCAAAAAATGAGATCTTAAATTGGCACTTTCAGCTTTCCTGACTTCTCCCCCTCTTTTTAAAATAACATCAGATTTACTGAGTTAAACTTGCATACGATAATATTCACCCTTTTTATATTCTCAGCTCTATGAATTTTGACAAAAGGATATGACCATCACAGTAAAGATATGTTAATATTCCATCACCCCCCAAAATTTCTCTCATGCTGCACTGCCGTCAATCTTCTCCCCCCATCTCCTGTTCTTTGACACCTAAGGATTTGTTTTTCTGTACCTATAGCTTTGCCTTTTCCAGAATTTCCTGTAAGTAGAAGTAAATTATTTGAATCTGGCTTCTTTCACTTAGTATAATGCCTTTGAGAATCAACCAAGTTATTGATTATATCAAGAATTCTCTCCTGTTTCTTGCTCATTTATATGCCATTGTATTAATATATACACATTTGTTTATCTGTCTATCAGGCGAAGTACAATTGGCTTGTTACCAGATTTTGGCAATTATAAAAAAGCTGGTATACCATCTAGGTACAGGTTTTTGTATGAAGATAAGTTTTTGTTTATCTTGAGTTAATACCTAGAAATGGTGTTTCAGGATCAGACGGTAGGTGTATGACTAACTTCACAAGAAGTTGCCAAATTGTTTTCCAAAGTGGCTATACCATCTTGCATTACCACCAGCAGTATATATGAGATTTCCAGTTTCTCCACATTCTCCCCAGTACTAGGTTTTGTCATTCTTTAAAAGTCTTTTTAGTTGGTGTGTATGGTATATCTCACTGAGATTTTTAAGAATATATTTCTCAACCAATTAATGATATTGCACATCTTTTCACATGTTTAATTGCCATTCAAATTGTGTGTGTGATGTTTATTCAAGCCGTTTGCCAATATTTTAAGTTACATTATTGCTTTCCGAATTTATGAAAGTCAACTCACACTTATATAATGGGTACCAGCCTACTGTCAGATATGTGTATTGCAAATATTTTTCCCAATCTATGGTTTCCTCTTTTCATTGTCATAACTATTTTTGAAGAGCAAAAGTTTTCATTTTTTTTCCTTTATGGGCCGTATTTTTTGTCAATATCTAGGAAATATTTCTCTAATCAAAGGACAGGAAAATTTTTCTCCTATACTTTTTTCTAGAAGTTTTATAGTTTTAAGTTTTACATTTAAGTCTATGATTCATTTTGCATTGATTTTTGATACAGTCTGACTAATGATATTTACAAACCTCTCTTATATATATAATTATATCTGATTATCATTAAAAAACT
The DNA here is from genome assembly GCF_027406575.1 of Nycticebus coucang. Classification (NCBI taxonomy): domain Eukaryota; kingdom Metazoa; phylum Chordata; class Mammalia; order Primates; family Lorisidae; genus Nycticebus; species Nycticebus coucang. Next base: position 84,903,432 of record NC_069804.1, read on the forward strand.
TTGAGGAAGGCACAGCAAGAATTTTTATCTTCATTTTACAGATGAGAAAATTGAGAATTGGAGAAGTGCTATGTGACTTCTCAAGGTCTTACGGATAAAATAGATAAAATTGCAAGGTAAGAAGTGAAATTGTGATAAAAGTCCAGGTCTCCTGCTGTCCTACTTTTAGAGTCAGACACTGAGGGTTCAGGATAGGGCCCAAATCAATACAAAGATTACTAATAGGGATCTGAGCAACCTATTTGGCCCTGAGGTAAGGGGAATAGGAGTTGGACTAGCCATAACCTCACTCAGATTTCATTGTTCTGGCTCACTTGGAGCTCCACAATTGAAAAGGGCCAAAAGCTGGCCCAGTACCCTGCTTAGTGACACTCAGTGAATGCTATTGATGATGATGATGAAGAGTTGGAACATGTTCAGAGGAGAGATCTGAAAGTAATCAGAGAGTTAGAAATTAATGCTAAGAGAAAAAGTTAGGGGAACCAAGATCATTTACTCTACAAAAGAAAGTCCCAAGATAAAATGTGATAACAGCTTTCAGACCAAAAAAGCTTAGGTTTTCCTTTTGAAGGCTGAACGAGGGGAAATGGGCTAGATTAGAAGAATGTAAGTAAAAGGGCAAATTTCTTCCTCCCTATTGAGGATTGCTACAGACACTTAAAAGCCTTTAAAAACAGAAGAAACTCTTGAGTTTGGAATCAGAAATTTGCCAAACATGGGCCACGATGGAGGATTTCAGTATGAGGGCTACATGACCCTCTTGCACAATAACCACAGAAACCTTTGGGTGGCCTCTGAACTTGCACCATATCCTAGTACAATTCCAGAAATCTTTTGTCTGTGGCCTTCCCTATTCCTTAGTCTTAGCATCTTTACAGGGTTTTTCTGATGACCAAGACTAAGTAGCCTAACTTAGCTCCTGAAAGCTTAGCCCCCATGCTCCTTGCCTCTGAAGTCAAGTGGCCCAGTTCCCAAGGCCAGAGATTTTGATTAGTGTTCCTAGAATGACCTGAAATGTTGGCAAGTCTGAATCTGTCCCCAGTGCTGGAATCCCCTGTTATTTTAATTTTTTTTTTTTTGCAGTTTTTGGCTGGGGCTGGGTTTGAACCCACCACCTCTGGCATATGGGGCCTGCGCCCTACTCCGTTGAGCCACAGGCGCCACCCTGGAATCCCCTGTTTTTTATCTAGCCTCTTTGTATACCTCTCCAACCATCAGGGACCAGAAAGCTGGTGATGCAGACCAATATAATGCCCACTTTGAAATGCCAGAGAGAACTGAGATACCAGCAGCAGAACCAAGTACAACATTAAGCTAACGTGTCTTTGTGTTTCTTTTCTTTGCAGCATGGGTAGGAGCTCTTGCAATGGGTATGATCTTCTTCTGTTCTCCCATTGTAAGTATATTCACTGACCGTTTGGGCTGCCGAATCACAGCAACTGCTGGGGCTGCTGTTGCTTTCATTGGTCTCCATACCAGCTCCTTCACCAGGTAAGGCTACAGGTGCTGGCCATTTCCCAAAGGCTGACAGTTGGCTTATTTATGGGCTTCAGCTATGGATACTTTTCTCACTATAGAATCCCTCATGGCCATGGCCATGTAGGGCCCTCAAAGACTCTGCTGCCAGGATTCATAGGGTCCCCAAGACACACTGTTAAGGGAATATCCTCAAATAGAATCCAAGAGTTTCAGAGTGTTGGAAGATGCCTAAGCCTGATATTTCATAAAGCTGGGCCTAAATCCAAGTTTGGCAACTGAATGGCTATGGGACAATTGATGAGTATTATTTCCTTCTCTGGGCCTCAATTTCTGTATCTGTAACCTGAGGGGATAAGACCAGATGATTATTCTATGTCTCTTCCAGTTCTGCTATTCTATTCCCCTTCAATGTGTTACACATCTCATGACCTCTCCTCCCAAGAATGTGCTTCTCAAATGAGTACATGGGAAACCTCACATTCCAGGATTACCAAAGGAAAATCATGCTGAATAAAGAGGACAGCTGAGCCCATTGATGTCTTTCAGCTATCCCTGGCTGCTGACACATATGGGATGATGTGGGACAGATATATTCATGTCTATAGACCCAGAACCCAGCTATCCAGCGAGACCTAAACTAAATTCAAACCTTAATCCCTTGGCTCAGCGCCCGTAGCACAGTGGTTATGGCACAGCCACATACACTGAGGCTGGTGGGTTCGAATCTGGCCCAGGCCACTAAAACAACTATGACAACTGCAACAAAAAATAGCCTGGCATTGTGGCAGGTGCCTGTAGTCCCAGCTACTTGGGAGGCTGAGGCAAGAGAATCGCTTAAGCCCAAGAGTTTGAGGTTGCTGTGAGCTGTGATGCCATGGCATTCTACTGAGGGGGACATAGTAAGACTGTCTCAAAAAACAAACAAACAAAACAAAACAAACAAACAAAAAAAAACCTTAGTTCCACTGTTCCCACAGGCAAAACTTGATAGTATCACACTAGGAGTAGCTGCAAGTTCATTTTCCACTTTATTTTCTGGCTGCACTATAAAAGCGTGTGTATAGAAAAGAGAGAATAAATATGCGATACCCCAATCTGAGGAATATGGAATTCCTCAATAATTCCACTGACTTTCTGCCAAAGACACTTTAGAAGCTATGGTACCTTCTATTTCCAATCTGCCTGGGCTGATGTAGAATGCCAGCCTAGAAATACAGAAGTGGCACAGTGTTATGTCTAAAACAAGGACAGAGCTAATGTGTCAGAGACTTACTTTCTGTCTTGGCTCTCCAGAGAGGGACCCTGGCTCTCTAGGCCTAAGGTTTCACTCACAGAAGAGAATGACAATTGTGTTCTGCTTCAACTGGTTCCTGTAAGGGTGAGCCAGCTTTTTTTATGCCTTTAGCATTTCTGGCAGCCCAGCTCACCCTCTAGCACAGCTTGGATTTGGCCTGCAGTGGTTTTTTGCTTTTATCCAATCCAACTGGGACAGAGAAGGGAATGATCAGATCCTGCCTAGAACCTGCTTATCCTTCCTAGTATGGCAGCTTTAAACCTTTTCAGGACCTGTCGGCTGTTCAGTCCCATTTGCCACCAGCAAGCTGGTGCCTGGCTCCCTATGAGGTGAGGAGCTAGGCCTCAAAAGTGACTCCAGTCTTAGCATTACACAGAAGTCTGTGTTATGAGACCAAGCAGAGCAAAGTGTAAACAAATTAGCAACATATGGATCCCATTTCCCTTACAACCCACATGGGTTCAGTTACAGAAGGGGAAAGAACTCAGATGTGTTTTCTTCTAGCATGCTTCTTTAGGCACATTGGAGTAGGCATTCTGTTATCCAGCCCCTAAACTCCTTCCCTACCTCTTTTGCTCTTTCTGTAAGAACATATTAAGAGCAAAGAAAGTTTCTGGATGGCTTCACATCCGGGGGAAAAATGGTTCTGCTTGTGGCTATAGCTCTAAGTCATCCTTCCTGTTGTTTCAATCAGGGTGTTAAGTTCCTTTGGGTGACAGGAAATGAAGCAAAATGCAGGCAGGGCTAGTGGGGCTTTGGAAAGCTCAACTCAAGAGACTCCTGTCCTGGGGCCAAGTTAGAAACAGATCTACTAGAGAGCACCCTAAGCTGAATCCATGTAGGGGGTGTTGTGCCCCCTACCGACTGTTTCCCTGAAGTTTTAACTCCTCTTCCTTGGACAATGACCCCAGCTGAAGACAATCCCACTAAGTACCTAGAATCTAAAGGGAACCTTCCAGGCCCCAATGAACCTGACAGAAGACAATTGCCTTAACTATGTGTTCCAAGCAGAGACAATTATTTTGAAACTAAAGCCCTTACCCACATTTAGTGAATACAAGCAGATGGAAAGCAATAGTGATGATAGCTGTCTTAGAACCACTGGTGCTAGCACCTCACTGTTGCTGCAGCATAGGCCCAGTCCTTTAGTATGAGGACTAGGTCTATCTCTTGAGAATAACTACTTGACTAAGAAGAGTGTTAGGTAATTAAGGAGCCAGATAAAATTATTGCAAAATATATGGAAGCGTTAAGAAGAAAACAAAATTCTTCACTAGGTTATGCCAATATTGTCTGGGGCATATGGCTGGCCAAACTGACCTTCCCATGACCTTTTCCCTTATGACACTTTATCTTCTGTTACAGAGGCTGATAGCCACAGCAAGGCCTAAAAGTTTTGAGCTAGGACCTGTCTTACTTGCTTAGGTCCACAACTTCTTCGAGGGTCTACTTCCTGTCAAGAAGCCAGGCTATTCCGGGCAATAAATCCATACCATAACTAGCAAGAGTAACAGGAATCTGGAAGTTAAAGGGACTCCTTACTTCAGCATTCCCATGGAGATTGTCTATGACTTAATATAAAGGGCCTTGGGATATTTAGACCTTGGGCAGGATTGGAGAAGGGGTATTCTCTCAGGAGCTCTTCAGCTATTCTCTAAAATATTAAGGTCCCTGAGCATGGAGAAAGACACTGAAGAGTCTTGTGGAGGGTCTCGACTTCCCAGGATCTTGGTTTCTTATGGACCTTTGTCGTTACTTGGGATAAAGCTTTGGCTACCAGCCTATCTTTGGTGTCTAGGAGAGCTGTAAGGTGAAACTTTTCTCTTCAAGGCATTGATTTATTCCCTGTAGCCTCTCACTGAGCCTTTGCATAGGCCGGTTTGGTCTTTGTTTTGATAATCCTCTTTGATAGGGGGCTATGATTCATGCTAGAGTCACACAGACCCGGATTCAAGTCCAAACTAATTTACCTTAGTCATATTACTTTACTTCTGAGTCTCTGCTTCCCCATCTGCAACATGGGGATCAGAAGACCTATTCCTTGTCTGTTCTGAGGGTCAGTGGCAGGTGAGGCTGTGGGTTAAATGTGGAGGAATGGAGGTCCCATGAGGCTGATGAAGGAGGTCAGATAGATTGCTGGTCAGGCTGCTGAAAACAACTCTCTCTGTCTCTCCCACAGCTCCCTAAGCCTGCGCTACTTCACCTATGGGATTCTCTTTGGCTGTGGCTGTTCCTTTGCCTTTCAACCATCCCTCGTCATCCTGGGCCACTACTTTCAACGCCGCCTGGGGCTGGCCAATGGTGTGGTATCTGCTGGGAGTAGCGTCTTCTCCATGTCCTTCCCCTTCCTCATCAAAATGCTGGGGGATAAGATCAAGCTGGCCCAAACCTTCCAGGTGCTAAGTACCTTCATGTTTGTCCTTATGCTGCTTTCACTCACCTACCGGCCCCTCCTACCCAGCTCCCAGGACACCCCAAGCAAGAGAGGTGTCCACACCCTGCACCAGCGCTTTCTGGCTCAGCTTAGGAAGTACTTCAACATGCGAGTGTTCCGCCAACGCACCTACCGTATCTGGGCCTTCGGGATTGCTGCTGCTGCCCTTGGCTACTTTGTTCCCTATGTACACCTGGTGAGGAATACCAGGGTGGGCCCATTCCACCCACCCCACTTGGCCCCAAGAAGCTGCCCTCAACTCGCCTAGAGTCCAGAAGGCAGGGGTGGATGACACTGAAAGAGTAGAGCTGAGACCTTTTAAAAAAGAAACAAAATAGTGTTTTATAAGTCCAAGCAGAGCAAAAAGAGGGGAAAAGCATAGGTTGAGGGAAGACCTCAGAGGAAAATGGGAGGAGTTACTTAGGAAAAATCCCATGGACCTTGGCTTCTCCCACAGTAAAAATTTAAATAGATTTTGAGGAGGAAATAAGCATTGCTGAAATGTAGGGGACTGGCCCAGGTGTTCCAAGACAGGGTTTTCTAAGATTGTGTTCTGTGGAATGCTGGTCTTAGTGGTCAAATGATTGTATTTAGGAAATAACATATACTAGATCTCTCGAGCTTCATAATGTGTAGTAATCTCTTAAGTAATCTCTCTGAATGGAGAGAAATCCATTCAGCTTTATTTAACCCAGCATCCACCAAACTTATATGGCCACAGAACTGGTAGTTGTAGTAGCTGTTATCCTCCACAGACCTCATGCTTCTAAAAACATGCTTGAAAGAGTTGCCTGGAAGTTGATCCTCCTCCTCTAGTAAACTGATGTTACCCCAGGCTGTCAGTTTGTGGTTAGGAAATGAGGAGATCATAGAGAAATCCTTTCATTTTCTCAGTTGTTTAGGCTGTTTTCTGTCCTGCCAGGGCATAGGAGAGGCTTGGATATACCTATTCACCTTGGCTATTGCTCAGAAGTCCAGAATCCAGAGAGCCAAGGAACAAGCAGTTTTTCAGGATGCTGAAAACAGCCAGAGAGCTTGTCCTGGAGCTAGGGTAACAGGGAAGAGAGATACAGGAGAGGCAGTTCTTATGCTGGTCCAAAGAAATAAGTAGGAAAGGGCCCTGGATATTCTAACAGTTAATCACTCAGCTCCTCTTCCTCCTCCTGTTCTCGTGGCCCTGGTGCTATTCTTTTCAGATGAAGTATGTGGAAGAGGAGTTCTTGGAAATCAAGGAAACATGGGTGCTCTTGGTGTGTATCGGGGCTACCTCAGGCCTTGGGCGTCTCGTGTCAGGCCACATCAGTGACTCCATTCCTGGACTTAAGAAGATCTACTTGCAGGTGAGCATGACTACCTGTCCACTGTGGAGAGAAACAGCCTGCCATAGATACTAGGTTATCCTTAGCCTTTGGGATAGAACGGTAGGATGTGCAACTGCAGTGCCCTGAGCCCCAGCTCTGACATAAGCTTGTTGTGTAACATGGGAAAGTCATCTAAATTCTCTGAGCCTCTGTTTCCTCTGCTTTCAAACATAGGCCATTATCATTGTTCTATCTCCTTTACCAAATGGAGTGAGGACCCAGTGAGAGCAGTGTATATGGAACCTGTTAGAACACTTGTAAAGGAAGTTTTTTTTTTTTTTAGTAACAATGTCTTTCCATCTGAAAGGGGGAAACTGAGGCCAAGAGTTAGTTGCTGCCTCCAGTAAGGACTTATCTCATCGCTACCCTACACATTCTTGAAGGGTCTTGAATATCTGTTGCATTTTGTGGCAAGTATCTCTCTCCTCTAGATCCAGGCCCAGGTCCATCATCTCTTATACTTCCAGAGCTACCTGGCATTAATTACTGGTTCTCAAATGTCATCCTATCAATGAACACCAAAAAAAAAAAAAAAAAGTACCATAAAAGGCCAGACCTCACTTTTCCTCTCTAGGCAACACTTTATTCATTTGTGCAATGAAAATAATTCTTGCCCTTCTTATCTTCCCTCATCTGTGAGGATCAAAAGAAATATAGGCATGATCAGGCTTCAGAAAGTAAAATGTCATAGCCATGCAATATTTTAATCCTTCTGACAATGACACAGATTTCCTAATCCTCCTGACAGTGACACAGATTTCCTCATATTGTGGACAGTAGCCACATGGATGCTCCAGAAGCTACTTTCCATGTGAACTAGGTGGTCTGAATTTAGGCAGCAGTCCTCCTTTTTGACCTAACTTATACTTTTTTTTTGCAGCTGAGTGTATGGAGAGGTGCCCAAGTGCAGAACCCTGAGGAAGGGCAAAGACAGTTCCAGAAAACAAGTAGTCACAAATAATCCATCAGGAAGGTGGATGAGTTCTGACTCATTTGTCTCCTGAGAAAGCCCTAAAAGCATTTCCAGGAGACCCCCTCCAACTACATTGACAGCAGATTTCTCTCTGATAGCTTGAGTGCTTTCCTAAATACCCTCAGATGTCTTAGATGAGAATATGATTAACTTACCTGTTATGTTTAACTGTGTGTTAGTTTGCAAGAGCTAGTGAACCTGCTTTGTCAGAGCTAAGGTTAACATTATGGTCCATCTAGTTCAGCCTCTCATTATACTTATGTAGAAACTGAGGGGGAAGGCTCACATAGACAGTAGTGGCAGAGCTGAACTCCTACACGGCACTCTTCTTATATTCCACCTTGCCCTAAGTGATGGATGGCAGAGCCAAGTCTCAAAGATAAGTGACTGAACCAAAGTCAAACCAAGAGATAAAATTGAATTCCTGTGCAAATATCAGCAAGTGCTTTATATGGATGGCTTTTTGGCATAGGAGTATGTGTGGTATTCCCAGTCTTTCCTACATGCCACCCCTGTGGGTCTTCCCTGCCAGTACCTGCAGCTCCAAAATGCCAAAATGTTCTGTAAGTCAGGGTAATTTGACATTGGGCCAGGACTTTATCTTGAGCAAAGGCAATAGCCACTGCCTAGCCATTTATCTCATTTGATCCTCACCACAGTCCCTAGAACAGAGGCAGGGCCCAAGCAACTTTTGCTTTCTATTATGCAGCAGGAGTTCCAAGAAGGGGGAGGTATTAGCCAGCTAAAGGACTTAGAACCCAGTGTTTCTGCTGACCAATTACCCCACCCTCCTGCCCCTTTTCCTTACTCTTACATGACCTAGCTTTATCACTTAGAATAGTAGAAAATAATCTTAGAACGTTATAGATGAAACATGTCTTCATCAACCTGTAGTCTAACTCCCTCTTTTTTTTTTTTTTTCAGTTTTTGTCCGGGGCTGGGTTTGAACCCACCACCTATGGCATATGGGGCCAGCACCCTACCCTTTTGAGCCACAGGCGCCGCCCCCAACTCCCTCATTTTACAAATTGAATGTCTCAGACTGAGAGTATAAAACAATGAATGAACTTCTCCTTTCTCTTGAGTTTCTTAAGATACTCCATCACAGGAATTTGCCTCCTTTTCTTCTCCCTGGGTCAGATTCAGGAATACAAGCCTGGGGTGGGAGAAAAGGAGTACACACAGCTTCAGGTTCAGAAAAGCCATTCTTTAGACCCTCTAGGTCCCATTATTGGTGAAGACAGGCATATGTGTCTGGCATGTAGCCCCTGGACAATCTGTTAGAAATGAAATAGTGACAACATGCAGGACAGCCTCATTTTGGGCCAATTCTTGAGGTCTAAGTCTCAGTTCCAAGAGGGATTTTTAATTTCTGAACCTTGGCATGGCCTCATAGAAGATAAGAGATAGCTAGATACAATAGTGTCTAGTAGTATTAGTAGTAATTAAAGGTTATTAAAATCAGTTAATGGGGTCCTATGTGTTATATAATGGTATTTAGTCCTGATTGCCATTATAGAAATTAAGATAAGTGGGTCTGGTTTTATCTCATAGTTGAGTATGAATCTCCTAGACGAGAACCTGGAGTACTTGAGATTTTATTCCTGGCTTCTGCCTAGCTACCTCAAAGTAGCCTGGGCAAAGTTCAAAGGGACTCCAATAAAGACATGTTCTTGGATGACATTATCCTCTCCCCAAACCAATCAATCAACCTAACAAACCCACTGCCAGCAATAAAACAAAAAATCTTTAGGGCATGAAACAGCCTTCACCCCCTCCCTCCTTTCATGTTTTCCCAGGTAAGTTGGCCTACTTGTGTGGGCTTTTGGAAAATCCTTGGGCTTGTTAAGGCCTTGATAAACAGATCAACTTTAGTCCTGTCCCTGGGATGATCTGGCTCTGCTGGCTACAAGGGGCTGGCAGTGGTGGGGAGGGTGTCCTTCCTCTGCTTGCAGCCCAGTCTGGATCACCCAGGTTAAACATAGGTTGCAAATGATTCAAATCAAAAGACCAGCTTCTGGAAAGGCAGTTTCTTTGTTTTGGAGTCATTTTTCTCAGCCCAAAGAAAGCCAAGTGGTTAGTCATTAGTACTCATGGGCTGGCTTCAGGCTGCCTAGACATGCTCCTAGTGGTTTGGTTCCCCTTAAAGGTCCCTTTGTTGACTTTTCAGGGTGCCCCAGACAAGCCAAGAGGCCCCTAGAACCATATATGTGAAATTTCTGAGATGGGTTGCATGGCCCATGTCCTATAAAGTATAAGTAACCTGATGACACTCCCATTGCTTTCCTTCATGCCAAGGTAGTTTTTAAAATTCCCACACAAAAATGGAAATTGGCTCCTTCCCCACTTCAAGAAGCTGCAACTTCCATTCCAGTACCATAGTCAACATGCAAAGCCACCCTCAATTCCTCCCTTCCCTCATCCCATACTTTACCTGGATATGAGAACACTAACATGGCTTGATCCAAGATCCTAATCCTTAAGGCTGCCAAACAGGCTCAGAAAGTAGAAGAAACAATTCCCTCTATTTCAAACTTCTTGAAGCTATGGGCTAAATCCTCTCCCACCCTTTTTTAATTGCAACACCATCACAGTTAAGTAGGGGCTCTCTTAAACACTTTGAATTCCTCTGTACAGGACTTAGAAGGGGCCTAAGTAATCATTTAGTCCACTACTCTCCCCATTAACACCCTTCCCCCCCTCCATTTTATAGATAGTAGAAATGAAGACCTGAGAAAGGAGGTGTGATTTGCTATAGGGTCTTGACTGGCCAACACAACATGACCACCTCAGGCCCTTGCTCCTCTAGGTCCTCTCCTTCCTGCTCCTGGGTCTGATGTCCATGATGATTCCTTTGTGCCGAGACTTCGCTGGCCTCATCGTCGTCTGCCTCTTCCTGGGCCTTTGTGATGGCTTCTTCATCACCATCATGGCCCCCATTGCATTTGAACTGGTGGGCCCAATGCAAGCCTCGCAAGCCATTGGCTACCTACTGGGTATGATGGCCCTACCGATGATTGCTGGGCCCCCCATTGCAGGTGAGGTTGATATTCTAGGGAGGGAATAAATCAAAGAGTCCTGTTTTCTCTGGGCACTAGGTCTCCTGAATACCTCTGCTTGAGTCCACCTTTTCTCTTTATTCTCTGTTTAAGAAGCCTTGTCAGAGTACATGATACCCCTTATTACTACTAGTGGAAGAGATTAAACACAGTATATATGCATGGATACATTTTAAGAAATGGATTTTTCATGCCTGTGTTTCTGTTTCAGTGGGGTTTTATTATAGACAGTAGAGCTCCATCCAGGAAGATGAAGAGCAAAATGGGTTTGGCCTTCTTGACCATGCTGTTGACCCAATAACTTCTCTCTCTCCACAGGCAGGTGATTATTGGCAAGGTAGTTGGGAAGAAGAGAAGAAAAAGTAAAATAAAAAATAAAACCAGAAGACCCTGGTTTTATTAAAACCTTGAGACACCCTTCTCTTCCTGCTGGCTTCTGAAATAAGCCTGTAGAAGAGATTTGTTTAAAGGTTAAGCCACTAAGGCTACCCTTCAGCAAGTAGCAGGCAAAATGTTGGCTTTCCACCTTTCAGTACTCTTAGTTTCTCCTTCCACTCTCCCAAAAGGGCATTTTTGGTACCCCTGGGAACATAAAACCAATGAAAAGAGACCATCATTTTCTTTCTATAGGATTTGTTACAAACATTGACTCATGGCTAAGCCTTTCTTAGGCTAGTTGAATGGGTTAATTCAACAAATATTCTTTGAAAATCAATTATGTACAAGGCTTTGTGAGGGTACCATGTGACAGAGCACAAGCTTTTATGTAGGCTTTTGTGCAATAGCCACATGACTATCAAGGAAGGGGCACCCTTATCAATTTCCTGATCCTTAGAGTGCCCCAGAATCCATGACTCTTTCCGTTTTGCTTAAGTCCTGTGTAATTAAAAAGCGAAGAACCTTCTTACATTTCCTGGATACGCTTTCTGGGATCTGAGGTACTATGAGATAACTCACATTTAGCTTTTGGAGGTGAACAGGGGAGGCCTTGCATCTCATGCTAAACACATCTGTAGTATTAGCATCTTGAAACAACCCAGAGGAGCCATATATATCTATAACTGAAAGGAAAACATACACATATAGACTACTCCTAGTGAAAATAGAACTTCCAAGAAAGGACACTTTTGAAAAAAATCAAATAGGAACCCAGATGACTTGTACCATGAGAACAATGTGGGAGTGGGGGTAAGAGGATGGGTAACATTACTGTGAAGAAAAACAAGACTTGGCCATCTTCTATGGAGTTCTTTTAAACTAGGTTTCTTCTTAACTCCATATAGCTAGCTAGTTGTAGTTTAATTAGCTTCTTTCATAATACACATTTACAAGTCAAGGGCCTCCAACCCCAGTACCTCAGAGAGGAACTTTCTGCCCTGGAAGTTGGGAGATCACCTGAATCAAGGCAATAGTGGCCAAGATTCTCTAGATAGGTACTGTGTTGGCCCCTAGAAGAGGCAGAAAGCATCTTTGAGCAATAGGGCAAAGCTGACCTTGACTTGTCTCTCTTGAATATTTCAGGCCTCCTCCGCAACTGTTTTGAGGACTACCATGTGGCCTTCTACTTTGCCGGTGTGCCCCCCATCATCGGGGCTATAATCCTCTTCTTCGTCCCTCTAATGCATCAAAGGATGTTCAAGAAAGAGCAGAGGGATTCCAGCAAGGATAAAATGTTGGCCTCTGATCCAGACCCCAATGGGGAGCTACTGCCAGGCTCCCTCAGCCCTGAAGAACCAATCTAATGCCTCTTTCTTGTCATTGTATGCTCTTCCCTAGCCTTTCCCCTTTATCCCACCCTGCTCAGCTTTTACATGTTTGCCACCAGCACACTTGTTTGCAAACCTGTGCACACAGCATTTCAGCCACCTGACCATCCCCTTGGAGCTAAAGCTCCAGGTGTTCCAAACTCATTAACCAAATTCTCCCCATAAATGCCTTTAAATTTGCCAGGGACCTTCTCTTCCCAGGGATCTGGGAAAGTGTGGGATCATCCCCTGACCTTTGGAAACTCTCTGTATCCTTTCTAACCTCTGGGAGAGGAGCAGAATGGGACCTTCTGCCCCAAGCTTATTAGTCACCCACTAAAATCAACTGCCAAAGGTGCTACTGTGTCCCCAGGAGCCCAGTGGGGAATACCTAAGCCTGTTTTCTGAAGAATTTATTCTGGGAGTTCATTGCCATCCATCTTTGGAAGCCACTGGTCAGGGGGAGAGAAGGGAGGCAAAATAATATAAAGACCTTTGTTTAGCCTCAGAATTTCTAAGGGCTCTGGCTTCCTAGGAACTGTGTACTGGCAGTATCCTCATCATAAAGTTGGTTAACAATCTGCTTCCCTCTTCCTTTCCTTCTTTTTTTTCCTCTACTGTCTTCTCTCCCTTCTGTTCTCCCTCTATTTCTTTTTATGACTGTCAAAAACACATGGGTGCTGGGGAAAAGGAGGGACCCATTCACAGCTTGGGCCAATCAGCCTCACCTTGGCACAGTGTAACTCTAACACTAACATAATCCCACTCATCTCAGGCTGAGCCTCATCATATTTTTTGGCTCAAGCTGACTTGAGCTGACTTGAGACAAAAGTCAGACTGGAAGAGTAGAGTATTATTTAGGGAAGGACCTTAGCTATCATGGAGTTCCATTTCCACTCACTGATTTTTACAGATTTCCCAGTCCAATGCATTAATTTAGTGGCCCTTGCAGCCCCCCATCTTTTTATCTACCTGTCAAAATGTGATGAAACCCCTTTCATCTGAGTAGACAGAAGAGGACAGGTGAAAGTAAGCTGGCATGGTGGGAGTAGGAACAGTGGTTATTGACATGGCAAAGGACCAACTTCTCCATCTCTCAGTTTTCATAAATCAATATTTCCACCTGGGTTAGGGCAGAAAAGGGACTGTTTGAGGGGAAAAAAAAAAAAAAAAAAACTATTCCTAACCTGGATCCCAAAAAGGTACAGGCAGCAGCTGTACACATAGTTGGACAACTTTGTTTCAGAAGGGGAAGCCATCTTACCCTTTACAACCCAATCTGTCTCCCATACTGGGCATCCTAGGCCACTCTGCTTGGTGGGCATTAAAGATGCCATGAAAGGTAGACTCTGGACCACCTTCATCTCTCTGAAGCATGTATCAAATTCTTCCCTATGCCCCAATTCTGGGCAACAGTCTTATTGAAGAGCATTCCCAGTGCCCTTGGCATGCAGAGGGCACTACCAGGCTGCTCACTCCATTAGGAGTTCATCCTCACTCTGCATCTTTGTGTCTTTTTGCCACTTTCTGGGCCTTTGTCTATTGTGTTCCTGTCACCCATTCTTTCATCATCTTTTTGCCAGGCATTCCTGGCTGTCACTTGGAGCCAACAATAATTTGCCTCTCCAACCCAGGGTCATCCTAGGACCAGGAGGATGAGATTGCCCTGAAAGGCTCCAAAGAAGACAACAGTCCCACCCATAAGTTTTCCGTTACAAACAGGCAGCTGGGGCATGATTGACCTCTGATGATTTGATTCAAGGCCAAAGTTCTGAGCCCCTTTTGCCGGTCCCAGTCCAGCTCATATCAATTTCCCAAAGGAAAACCCATGGGTTCTTAGCTCTGCAGGTAGAAATGGACCAAGTTACTATCCTGTCAGTTGAAACAGCAATAGAAAAGGAGAAGCTGGGTCCCAGGAGCCCTGGAACTTACAGGAGAGACCACTGAAAATACTAGTGCAACAACGCCCCTGCTCCCTGCCCTACAACCACTAAGTCAGTGGAGGGCAATTCTGCAGGGTCATCTTTGTTGCTCATGGTCAGAGAGCTCTTTAAGAACCAGGCTGCCATCTACTTCTCTCCAGATGAAGAGAAGACATTCACAGGTCCCAAATCTGCCCATTCAGGTGTCACATAACATAGCAGGGTGTCAATTTACTTCTTCCACACGTGTAGATGTCCATATGTGAGCTTTTGTGCTTTTGGAGAGAATGTTGATTGGCAAAAGCAGCACAGTATTAATATTTAGAGTAGGATGCAATCCTCTTATGCTCCACAGTTAAAACTGGAAGAATGAACAAAATTTCAGAACTTGAGATGTGCGACATTGAACTCCTCAAGGGGTTTGGAACAAAATAAACAGATCTAAAAATTTGGTTTTGGTATGTATGTTGCCTACAAGGGTGAAATAGTCTTAATCTGGTTAACAGTAGGAAGTCCGGCTTCAGAACTGAAGTCTCATTTTCAAATCAAAGCCCTGCCAGGATCTGTGCCGTCAGTACATAAATTAGAAAAGTAGCTATACAGAGATTTGGATTTAGGTAGACTCTTTGAACTTGATTTTGAAGGAAGCTCTGAAATGGAAAAATGGTTACTTTACAAATTGAGAACATGAATAATGGCTGCATTGGAGTGGAGGCACCACCATCTTGCTACAAATGTGCCATATTGAAAATTAGCAAAGATATTAGCAATAATCAAATCCCACCCTTCCTTCCTCTCTTTTATTTTATTAATGAAGAACCTGAAGGTATAGCTGGGTGACAAAGGCTGGCAGAGACAGAGCTTGGAATTGAGGGTGATGCAGAGAAAAACCTATAAGAATGACAAATTTGGGAGTAACCTTGGAGTCCCCCCTTGTCCATATTCTGCATTAAATTTAATTGGGGAAACTGAGGCCTAGAGGTAAGTAGGGACTGCTGCAGGCTCATACACAGGACAGTGACTTGCCCACTTCATTCAATAATTATGTAGCAAGGGGTGTCAGCAGAACCTGCTCTGGGCAAAAACAATGAAGTCTGACTTTTAGCATACCCCATCGTTTCACCATTACCCTCACCCACAAGCAACATACTTTTTTACTGTCTCCCAGGCAGTCTAGAGACCTTCATGCAGCTTTGACCATGGAGGTCTACTTTGATCCACTGCCCCTCCACCCCCAGCAGCCTAAGAGTTGACAAAGTCCACCTCCTTATGCCCATACTTTGGGCAGGACAGGGCAGGGTAGGGCAGGGCTGGGGCAAAGAGAAGGGAGTGATTTACTTTGGGAGAAGGTGATTTACCGCCACCCTCTTGGCTATTATCCATTCTCCCCTGACTCAGTGACACCCTGGGGCTGCAGGCTCCTTCCCACCTCCCACTGAGGCTAATTATTCTGCCCTGTTGCCAGGTCCCAGACTTTCCCATCTAAGGTCTGCTACCACCTCAGTACCTTTCTTTTCTTTTTATTGTTGGGGATTCATTGAGGGTACAATAAGCCAGGTTACAATGATTGCAATTGTTAGGTAAAGTCCCTCTTGCAATCATGTCTTGCCCCCATAAAGTGTGACACACAACAAGGCCCCACCCCCCTCCCTCCGTCCCTCTTTCTGCTTCCCCCCCATAACCTTAATTGTCATTAATTGTCCTCATATCAAAATTGAGTACATAGGATTCATGCTTCTCCATTCTTGTGACGCTTTACTAAGAATAATGTCTTCCATGTCCATCCAGGTTAATACGAAGGATGTAAAGTCTCCATTTTTTTTTAATGGCTGAATAGTATTCCATGGTATACATATACCACAGCTTGTTAATCCATTCCTGCATCGGTGGGCATTTAGGCTGTTTCCACATTTTGGTGATTGTAAATTGAGCTGCAATAAACAGTCTAGTACAAGTGTCCTTATGAGAAAAGGATGTTTTTCCTTCTGGGTAGATGCCCAGTAATGGGATTGCAGGATCAAATGGGAGGTCTAGCTTGAGTGCTTTGAGGTTTCTCCATACTTCCTTCCAAAAAGGTTGTACAAGTTTGCAGTCCCACCAGCAGTGTAAAAGTGTTCCCTTCTCTCCATATCCACACCAGCAACTGCAGTTTTGAGATTTTGTGATGTGGGCCATTCTCATTGGGGTTAGATGATATCTCAGGGTTGTTTTGATTTGCATTTCTCTAATATATAGAGATGATGAACATTTTTTCATGCGTTTGTTAGCCATTCATCTGTCTTCTTTAGAGAAGGTTCTATTCATGTCTCTTGCCCATTGATATATGGGATTGTTGGCTTTTTTCATGTTGATTAATTTGAGTTCTCTATAGATCCTAGTTATCAAGCTTTTGTCTGATTGAAAATATGCAAATATCCTTTCCCATTATGTAGGTTGTCTCTCTGCTTTGGTTATTGTCTCCTTAGCTGTACAGAACCTTTTCAGTTTAATGAAGTCCCATTTGTTTATTTTTGTTGTTGTTGCAATTGCCATGGCAGTCTTCTTCATGAAGTCTTTCCCCAGGCCAATATCTTCCAGTGTTTTTCCTATGATTTCTTTGAGGATTTTTATTGTTTCATGCCTTAAATTTAAGTTCTTTATCCATCTTGAATGAATTTTTGTGAGTGGGGAAAAGTGTGGGTCAAGTTTCAGTCTTTTACATGTAGACATCCAGTTTTCCCAACACCATTTATTGAATAGGGAGTCTTTCCCCCAAGGTATGTTCTTGTTTGGTTTATCGAAGATTAGGTGGTTGTAAGATGTTAGTTTCATATCTTGGTTTTCAATTCGATTCCAAGTGTCTATGTCTCTGTTTTTGTGCCAGTAGCATGCTGTCTTGACCACTATGGCTTTGTAGTACAGACTAAAATCTGGTATGCTGATGCCCCCAGCTTTATTTTTGTTACAAATAACTGCCTTAGCTATACGGGTTTTTTTCCAGTTCCGTATAAAACGCAGAATCATTTTTTCCAAATCTTGAAAGTACGATCTTGGTATTTTGATAGGAATGGCATTGAATAGGTAGATTGCTTTGGGAAGTATAGACATTTTAACAATGTTGATTCTTCCCCTCCATGTGCATGGTATGTTCTTCCATTTGTTAATATCCTCTGCTATTTCCTTTCTGAGGATTTCACAGTTTTCTTTATAGAGGTACTTCACCTCCTTCTTTAGGTATATTCCTAGGTATTTCATTTTCTTTGAAACTATGGAGAAGGGAGTTGTGTTCTTAATTAGCTTCTCATCTTGACTGTTATTGGTGTATACAAACGCTACTGACTTGTGGACATTGATTTTATATCCTAAAACATTACTGTGTTTTTTGATGACTTCTAGGAGTCTTGTGGTTGAGTCTTTGGGGTTCTCTAAGTACAAGATCATGTCGTCAGCAAAGAGGGAGAGTTTGACCTCCTCTGCTGCCATTTGGATTCCTTTATTTCCTTGTCTTGCCTAATTGTATTGGCTAGAACTTCCAGCACTATGTTGAATAGTAAAGGTGACAGAGGACAACCTTGTCTGGTTCCAGTTCTAAGAGGAAAAGCTTTGAGTTTTACTCCATTCAGTAAAATATTGGCTGTGTGTTTGTCATAGATAGCTTGAATCAGTTTTAGAAATGTGCCACCTATGCCTATACTCTTCAGTGTTCTAATTAGAAAAGGATGCTGGATTTTATCAAATGCTTTTTCTGCATCTATTGAGAGGATCATGTGATCTTTATTTTTGCCTCTGTGAATATGGTGGATAACATTTGTGGACTTGTGTATGTTAAACCAGCCTTGCATCCCTGGGATGAAGCCTACTTGCATGATGAATGACTTTTTTGATGATAAGCTGTAATCTATTGGCTAGGATTTTGTTGAGAATTTTTCCATCTATATTCATGAGTGAGATTGGTCTGAAATTCTCCTTTTTGTTTGGGTCTTTTCCTGGTTTTGGAATCAGGATGATGTTTGCTTCATAGAATGTGTTGGGGAAGATTCCTTCTTCCTCAATTTTTTGGAATAATTTCTGCAGTACAGGAATAAGCTCTTCCTTGAAGGTTTGATAGAATTCTGGAGTGAAGGCATCTGCACCAGGGCATTTTTTGGTTGGAAGCTTTTTTACTGTTTCTTTGATCTCAGTGCTTCAAATTGGTCTGTTCAGGAGCTCTATTTCTTCCTGGCTGAGTCTAGGGAGAGGGTGTGATTCCAAATATTGATCCATTTCCTTCACATTGTCAAATTTCTGGGCGTAGTGTTTCTGGTAGTATTCAGAGATGATCTCTTGTATCTCTGTGGGATCAGTTGTTATTTCCCCTTTATCATTTCTGATTGAGGTTACTAGAGATTTTACTTTTCTATTCCTCGTTAGTCTGGCCAATGGTTTATCTATTTTATTTATTTTTTCAAAAAACCAACTCCTTGTTTCATTGATTTTCTGAATGATTCTTTTGTTTTCAATTTCATTGATTTCTGATTTGATTTTGGAGATTTCTTTACTTCTACTGAGTTAGGCTTAGATTGTTTTTCTTTTTCCAATTCCATAAGATCTCTTGTGAGATTGTTGATGCGCTCTCTTTCTGTTTTTCGAATGTAGGCATGTAAGGCGATGAATTTTCCTCTCAAAACTGCTTTTGCAAAATCCCACAGGTTTTGGTGGCTTGTGTCTTCATTGTTGTTATGCTCAAGGAAGTTAATGATTTCCTGTTTTATTTCTTCCTGCACCCATCTGTTATTCAACAGAAAGTTGTTTAATTTCCATGCCTTTGGGTGGGGTCGAGCATTTTTTTTAGAGTTGAGTTCCACCTTTAGTGCCTTATGGTCTGAGACGATACAAGGTAAAATTTCAACTCTTTTGATTCTGTTGATATTTGTTTTGTGTCCCAGGATATGATCAATTTTGGAGAATGTTCCATGGGGTGATGAGAAGAATGTATATTCTTTATCTTTGGGATGGAGTGTTCTATATGCGTCTATCAAGCACAGTTGTTCTAGGGTCTCATTTAAATCTCTTATATCCTTGTTTAATTTCTGTTTAGAGGATCTGTCCAGCTCTGTAAGAGGAGTGTTAAGGTCCCCTGTTATTATGGTATGATCAGATATCATATTGCTCAGATTGAGTAAGGTCTGTTTCAAGAATCTGGGAGCATTTAAATTGGGTGCATAGATATTTAGAATTGAAATGTCTTCTTGTTGTATTTTTCCCTTGACCAATATAAAGTGACCATCTTTGTCTTTTTTGACTTTAGTTGCTTTAAATCCACATGTATCTCAAAATAAGTTTGCAACTCCTCTTTTCTTCTGAATTCCATTTGCCTGAAAAATTGTCTTCCAACCCTTGACTCGGAGTTTTAATTTGTCTTTTGAAGCCAGGTGTGTTTCTTGCAGACAGCAAATGGATGGCTTGTGTTTTTTAATCCCATCAACCAATGTATGTCTCTTCAGTGGGGAATTCAAGCCATTAACATTTATTGAGATAATTGATAAGTGTGGTAGTATTCTATTCATCTTCTTTTGTGAGAGTCCATTGCTTAGTTTTATCTTTTGCATCAGTGTGGCGGTTAGGTTCTGTCCTTTAATTTTTGAGTTCTTACTTTGCAGAGCAATATAGGTGTACAGTAGGGTACTTTGACACAACCTTAAACAAACCCTACCTTCTGGGGGTGCCCAGTTGGGTGGTTCCCTTGAGGTCAGCAGCTCTTTGCTAACCTGATCAGACACAGTACCCCACCTCCACCAAATAGAGAGGAAAGACAAAAATGCTATAAATCAAACCAAAACAAGCAAACAGAAAACTTTACGGGATAAAATTGGGTGAAAAACCAAATAATAGTGATAGAAACAGTAGCAAAAATGAAGTTCTAATTATTGAAAAAGGCAGCAATTGGAAATTATAATTAAATTAGAAAAATTGAGAAAGAAAAATGATCTGTCTGGGAAAGGTTGAACTTAAAAAACAAAACAACATCAACAACATCGAAATAAACAAAAAAATAAAACAAACAAGCAAACCAAAAGAAAAAAGAATACACAACCAAAAACAAAGCAGTATGTATATGTTATTGAATATTGTCTGGGCAACACGTGGTCTTCTGGGGTATGAGATGTTAATCACAGTTCTGATACGTCTGGAGGCTGCTGATTTCTCAAACCCCAGCAGGTAGACACCCTAAATCTCTCTTCAGCCCACTTGAAAGGCACTTTGAACTTGTGAACTTGCTGAGCAGAAGCTTTCCCAGGAAAGTGCTTGTCGCTGGAATCACTGCTGGAGTGGCTATCCACTTACTCAGTGTGCAAAAACTGGTCTCACTCTGCCCCTGAGGGTTAGGGCTGCAAGGCGGCTCAGACCCTGCCCTTAGGCTACTTGGTCACTGGGTTACCAGCTCCCACCCAATTCTAGCTCTGCGACCCTGAGGGCGGAGCTTGCCAGGGCAGATCGCTCACAATGGCTCCCTGTGGCCCACAGCCAAACACTATTAGCTCCGTCTGGCTCAGCGGCTCAGAATGGGGCCCTAGACAACTGCCAAAGTTCTCCGCACTCCCACTCAGGCTCTCCCCAAGGCAGTTCAACTGAGTGCCAAGTCCAAAGACACCAAAACAGTTCACAGGTAAGGCCTTTCTGCTTTGCAGTTTCGCTGCTACTGAACTTACAATTGCGGGTGGGTTTAGACGGATTGAACACACGCGACCACTTGCCGTTTTTCCACTGTTTTAGTCCTCCTCTTGGGGTCCAGAAGTCTCTCGCTGACTCCCTGTATCCTCGCAGGGGTGATGATAGGCAGATCCCACCAGCCAGAGATGCCTGAATTCCTATCTCCCCAGACTCACGGTGCCCAGATGCAAGGAAGCTGTTACTCGTCCACCATCTTGCTCTGCCTCCCCCCCAGTACCTTTCATTGCAGCCCCAAGGCTCAGTCTACGTTTGATTACTCAAGATCATTAGATTTCAAACCTGTGGAATCCCATAATTTTTATGAGCATATGCTTTTCTCCAGCACCTTTTCTTGTCTGAAAAGACAGTCAGCAGCTTCCTTCTAATTCTGCACAGTAGCAGAGTAGACCAACTGACAAAGATTACAAATCCCCAGTGTCTCACAACTGGCATCCTAGACAGGGGTGAGTGATAGAAAAAGAGCCCTTGCAGCAAGTTTGGAAATTTTAGTAAAATGATATGAAGCATTCTGCATTGACTATGGTTAAATTTAAAAAAAATGATATGAAGCAGAGAGGGCAGAGGCACAAAGAAAGGGATTAGATACTCTTGCAGAGGTTGAGGAGGGTGTGCTTGAAAGACCCTTTGATTCCTGCCTTTCAGCTCCCTTTAGTGGTCACCAGAAGCAGAGTTCCATGCCTGGTTTTCTAGTCATTTCAGCAATTTGTTCTATAGACCTGCTATGTGTCAGGCACTGGGCTAGAACCCAGGGACTTTAGGAATGAAAAGAACAGAAGTAGAGAAGACACAGAGAAGAATGCAAGGAGGAATTTATACTATCTTCAAATTATGTTTTTCTTCTCTGGCCCCCAGTGCCCTAAAGCATACTGACCTTCGCTGCAAGATCCTCTCTGGGGCCAGACAGGGACCACTGCAGCCCCCACGGGTAGCAGCAAGCATTCCGCACCCGGCTTCCATTCTTCTCCCCAAGTCCCGCCTCCCTGGGGCCAGAGTTGCCCGGAAGAGCTGCTCAGTTCAGCATTGGTTTCCTGCTGAACTCCAGCAGGATAAAATTAGCCTAAGGCTCATACTAAGAAGTGTAAGAGCCCCTGTTGAGCCAGGGAAAGGGGAGGGCAGAGCAGAGCCCGGCGCTGTCACCAGTGGGATCAGCCACTTAACTGAACCTGTCATGCTCCTCCTGACTCCAGTGGGTTCCAACCAGTGCCTGCAGGCTAGAGACCAGCGAGGCGATGGCTACTGCTACACTTTGTCAACACACCCAAATACACCTTACACTGCCCTGGCAACAACTAGGCCCTGGGATCAAGGACTGGGGGTGCTAATCCGTACCATTTTCCACCAGGCCCCCCACGCCTACCCCACATTCCGGGACAGCTCTGGGATAGAGATGGGCTGAGCAGCGCTGGGCCTGGGCTGATGCTTCTAGTCCCGCCATTGACATTGGGCCACCTTGGGCAGAAGGGTTGGGGGGTCCTGACCCCATGTGAGCCTCCATTCATTTCCCCATCTGAGAGGTGTAATAACCCAGGAGCGGCGCCACGGATAAGCATCTGACCTTGCTACTCAGATAGCAATCTGCCTGCCCAGGACAACCACTGTCGGGAAAGAAGGCGGGAGGACCCAGTCTTGGGCCCCGCCAACTGTCTGAATAGCCAGACGGATAGCAGCTTCTGTGTGTCCAGGCTCTGATCCTCCTGGATTCCCCGCCCTGCCCAGGGTCTGCAGCAGCGACCATGACCCCCTCCGCCCCACCCATTCTGCGTTTGGTCTGAGCCCTCCAGGTGATCCCTGATGGGTTGGTCCAGAACCCCTTACAACCTGTGGCTGACTCCTCTCCGCCCACCAGCCCGCTCCCCAGCATCCCAAGGGTGAGATCCAGCCGCTGCTAGCGTAAGGACCTATAGTAGGTCCAGGCTCCAGGCCCTCCAGGATGAGTAGGCTGGAGACAGAATCTGTCTCCAGGAAGCGCTCCTGCTGGGGGCAGTCATCCTCCTCCACCCTCCTCTGCAACCTCCAACCCTGGGCCGGCTCTGCGGGGTGCCTTCTTCACATGGGTCAGCCCAGCCCGGCTGTTTCTGCCAATGATTTGGCCCACTCCAGTTTCCATAAAAACTGCTCTACAACTCCTGGGGTCAACCATGCTGGCCACAGCTCCCAGCTCAGGCCAGCCCCCCACATACATGGTTACTAGTATCTCACCTAGGGAGGTGAACCCCCACCAGCTGCCTTTAGCACCATCCAGGTAAGCAAGCGGGATTTCCCAAGCTTGAGAACCCAAGTCCAAACTTGGATGGAGCCTCAGAAGGTAGGAAGGACCAGAGCGACTCCAAGAGCCGCCTTCCTCAATTCGCTCCTCTCTCTACACTCCTCCATCTTACTCTTCACCCACCTGCTCCTTCAGCACTAGCCTGATGGGGGTGGAGAGGGTGTGGCAACCCACCTGGACTCCTTCCACCACACAGTCCCTCTCATCCACCCTCCTCAAGGTGGAGCGAGGGGATGGGGGGCAGTCTGACAGATCCTTCTGCCTTAAGGCCTTGCAAAGGCAAAAGTTTCTTCCTGTCTGGGATCTTCTTGTTGTCTGCCTCTTTATTTTTCACCTTCTCCCCAACCCCATACATAAGCATAGACACTCCCTTCATCCTTTCCCCAAGCATGTCTGGACATAATGGTCTCCTCAAAATCCTTCAGAAACCCCCTTCAAAAACCTGTGAGTCAGCAAATTACTGTTCACAGGTGCTTCCATAGCCCTCATCACGCTTGACCCTCTCCCAACCCCATGAGGCAGTGGCTCTTCTGTAGGTTTTACAAATGGGGAACTGAGGTCCAGAGGGTTATTAAATGCCCAGAGGATTTTTGTTTGTTTGAGACAAGGTCTTGCTCTGTTGCCTGTGCTAGAGTGCAATGACATCATCATAGCTCACTACAGCTTCAGACTCCTGGGCTCAAGTGTTTCTTCCCTTGGCCTTCCAAGTAGCTGAGGCTACAATCCATGCCACCACACCAGACTGAGTTTTCTTTCTTTTTTTTTTGTAGATATGGGGTCTCACTCTTGCTTAGGCTGGTCCCAAACTACTGGTCTCAAGCAATCCTCTTGCCTCAGCATCCCAAAGTGCTAGGACTCCAGGTGTTAGCAGCTGTGCCCAGCCTGAATGCCCAATTTTGAACCCCTTCTCCAAGACCCTTTCCAGAAAGCAGGGACATGAGCAAAATCTCTTTTCCTTTGACTTTCAGAAAGCTGCCTTGCTGCTCTTGGAATCAGCAACTTCTTTCTCATACCCACTCTGTCCCCAGTGAAGGTTCTGGCTAGAGAGTGGTACTACAGCCCCCAGGTGGAGGCATGGAGGGCAGAAGAGTCCTTGTGCAACTCTACCCAGCTTCCCAAATGGAGGGAGTAGGGAATAGGAAGTAGAAGTCTCTGATCTGCCTTTCTCTGGTACAAGTTCCTCTCTCCTTCATAATGGAGGTAAAACTCCAAAATGAGCTTTTCTGTGCCTTGCTCCCCTAGTCCTTCTCTCATAATTCAATAAAATTATCATTACTAAGGGCTATGTCAGGGCTTTGGTTGATGCCCATTGATCTCCAAAATATCCTTTTTTCTGGTATGGTTACTTGTATGGGGAGGAAAAGGATTAAGGAGCAGCTCCTACGTGCATGAGAAAGGATTTCTGTATCTAAAAGGCCAACCCAACTACATCAGGGGCTGCCTTTCTTCTAGACTTTCAGTGCTGTGCCAAGTTCCAGAGAGGAAGCGGCAAAGAATAGCAAATATTATGCAATTAAGTATAAGGGAGCTCCCATGGTAGCACCAGAGGAAGGGAAAAGGAGAGAACATGACTAAACCCTTGGCCACACACTTCACTAAAATGGACTTGTCCTATATAAGCCTCCCAATAATTGTGTCCATAACCTTACTTCTCAACTTCCCTTCCATAGTGGAGAGATTATTTATAACCACAGGGGAGTTTGGTGTTGTCTAGCTGCCCTCACCCATCAATCCTAAATTTTTGGTGGAATCCTAAATTCCCAGATCCCAGTAAGACCTTGCCTAAGCCTTTCCTTCTAGATGGGTAGCTTCAAGCATCCAAGCCAGGTTCCTCCAAGGTTAAGAATCACCTGTCAACCACAACGGATAAGCCTGGAAAGCAGGGAGAGCTACGTTTCAGGGAAAGTCAAATTCCATGCAAAACTAGGTCCAGTTCAGTAGTTATGTAAATAGTTGTAACCAGTGAATTCTAGAATCACTTTAACATTATATTGACAAGGCACAGGAGCCTGTAACAAACATAATTATCTCTTTCTATCCAACTGAGTTCTTCACAATCCTTGGTCAACACACTTAACTGGTGAACTACCAGGAGTAGTTCAAAACCCAAAGAAGGTTGCAGGTGCTTCAGGTCCAGTTACATTCAAATTATACTCTGTGAATCTTTGGAGGACTCACAGATGTACCTTAAGGTTCACTGGATATCTGAGAAGAAGATAGCAGATTGTGAAGTACTGGGCCTTTCCCCCTTCCCTTCAATCAGAATAATAGTTTTTGTTGTTTGTTTTTGAGACAGAGTCTCACTATGTCACCCTCGGTAGAGTGCCATGGCATCACAGCTCACAGCAACCTCAAACTCTTGGGCTTAGGTGATTCTCTTGCCTCAGCCTCCCAAGAGGCTTGGACTACAGGCAACCACCACAATGTCCAGCTACTTTTTGGCTGTAGTTGTCATTGTTATTTAGCAGTCCCGGGCTGGGTTCGAACCTGCCAGCTCTGGTGTATGTGGCTGGCACCCTAGCTGCTGGGCTACAGGCGCTGAGCCAGAATAATATTTTTAACATTGAGAAAAGGGATTCTTCTATTTAAATTTTAAAACATTTTTAAAAATTTATTTCAAATCAAGACATATTCTTTCGAAAGACTAATTATATGTATTTTTCCTTATACTGCCCATAAAAAACAGCTTAAAATGCTAAATATTATATATAAAACAAAACTAAGAAGATTCCAAAAAGTGGAGAGAAGAAAGCATACCAACTAGAGATCTCAGAACTTGAGGAGTGACTCACCTGAGGTAAGTGCCCTGGGTTTTTTTTTTTTTTCCCTTATATATCTCAGACTAGGTGCTGGAGAGGGCAGCAACCCAGAAATACCAACAGGCACAGACATAAAAATCCCAATGAAATCTTGTTCTCCCTAGTCAAAGAACCAGAAAGGAAGCAGTCTGGCAAGACAGAAAACTTTTACACAATAAATAGTCTACTTCAGTCAAATACCAAGAAAAAACAGTGGTTCCACTCCCACCCCAGTCAACAAAGGTGAACTAGAGAGCCTATATCTTCACTTTCATCTTTGTGGAACAAAGCACCTTTCCTTCCCATCACCAAGGTAGTGTCACAGAAAGCCATGCAGGGAGCCTAGACTTTCCATTACAGCCAGTAACAAGGCATCTTGGCCTCTCTCAGCAGCCCAGGTGTTATCAGTGAAGGCTTAGTGGAATGCCTGAACTCACAGAGCAGTAATGAAGAACCTCTTACTACCTCGGTGTCAACAGAGGTCCAGTAGGGAACCTGGACTTTCTTTTGCCTTGACTTGGAAATAATGAGACAGTACACTTCTCTTACTGGATTGCTTTCAGAGAAGGCCTGCTAAAATAAATATTTAAATAAGATCCATAGTTTTAGCCCCGTGTGATGGCTCACGCCTGTAATCCCAGCACTCTGGGAGGCCCAGGTGGGTGAATTTGCCTGAGCTCAGTAGTTTGATACCAACCTGAGCAAGAGTGAGACTTCATCTCTAACAAAGCAAAATATCTGGGCATTGTGGTGGCCGCCTGTAGTCCCAGCTCCTTGGGAAGCTGAGGCAAGAAAATCACTCGAACTTCAGAGTCTGAGGTTGCAGTGAGCTATGACGCCATAGCACTCTACAAAGGGTAACAAAGTGAGACAATGTCTCAAACAAACAAACAACAAAAAGATACATAATTTCATTACTTACTACTCAAAATGCTCAAGTTCAATCAAAAAAATCATCATACTAAGACATCAAACCAGGTATTGATTCTTGACTGAAAAAAGACAACTAATGCCAACATGTGAGATGATGAATATGTTAGAATTAATTACCTTACAAGAAACTTAAAGTAGTCATCATAAAAATGCTTTAGTGAGTATTTATTAACATGCTTGAAATAACTGGAAAAAATGGAATGTTTTAGTAAATAATAGAAGGTATAAATAGAAGACCAAATGGAAAGTTTAAAACAAAAAATCAAATAACAAAAAAAAGAAAACCTCTAGATAGGCCCCACAGCAGAATGAAGAAGACAGAAGAAAGAACCAGAGAACTTGATGATAGAGCAGTAGGAATTATCTGATCTGAACAAAAGAAAGAAAACAGACTGAAAAAAAATGAACAAATTAACAGACTCACAGTGAATTATGAGATTTTGACAAAAGATCTAATAATCATGTCATCAGAATCTAAGAAGGAGATGAGAGATAGGTGGAACTGGGAAAGTATTTGAACGGCTGAAAACCTCCCAAATTTGGCAAAAGACATAATCCTACAGATTCAAGAAGATGAGTGAACCCCAAACAGGAAGAACTCAAAAAGATCTATCCTAAGACACATTGTAGTTAAACATCTGAAAACTAAACACAAAACAAATAAATTATCTTAAAAACAGCAAGATAGAAAAGAGACCTTAATTATAGGAGAAACAATTCAAATGAAAATGGAGTTCTCATTAGAAACCATGGAGGGAAAAAAGAAGTTACAGATGTTTCAAGTACTGAAAGAAAAGAACTGTTAATTCAGAATTGCATACCCAGTGAAAATATCCTTGAAGAAAGAAGAGAAAATCATAACATTCTCAGATGATGGAAAACTAAGAAAATTTGTCATCAGCAGACCTATTCTAAAAGACTGATAAAAGTAATTTCTCCAAACAGAAAAGAAATGACAGAAAAAAGAATCTCGTAACATTAGAAAATAAGAAAGTACATGGAAAGCAAAAATCTGGTAACTTAGGAGATGATTAGGCCATGAAGACTCTGCCTTCATGTATGGATTAGTGTCCTTAAGGGCTTCAGGAAGACAGTTTAGTTTCTTTTGAACTTACTCCCTTCCATCATGTGATGACACCTAGGTAGCATCATCTATGAGTAATGGGCTCTCATCAGACACTAAACCTGCTGGTACCTTGATTTTGAACTTCCAGCCTCCAGAGCTGTGAGAAATAAATTTCCGTTCTTTATAAATTACCTCATCTTAGGTATTTTGTTATAGCAGCACAAATGAACTAAGATATACAACACTGAAATATGTTGGACAGAGCTAAAGTAGTACTGAGAAGAAAATTTATAGCACTAAATGCTTGTAATAAAAATTAGTAATGGTCTCAAATCAACACTCAAGAAACAAGAAAAAAGGCAAAATAAATTCAAAGGAAGCTGAAGGAAAAAAATAATAAAGGACAGAAATCAATGAAATTGAAAATAGGAAAACAATAGAGGAAACCAATGAAAAAAATTATTGCTTTGGAAAAAATCAGTAAGATTTATAAACCTCTAGTAAGATGAATTAAAATGAGAGATAAATCACCAAAATATTTTTTTTAATAAATCTATAATTTTATTAAGACAAAAACTGACAGTGGCATGAAGTTGACATTTAAACAAAGTTTTCACAGAAACCTAACACATGCCTAAAAAGATTTAACAATGTAGTTCTGGTTGGCAAGTCTAGATGTCAAGAAGTGATTCAAGACAGAGCATTTGGGTATGATTAAATTCTTAGGATTTTTTAAAAAATGTTTTTGTTTGTTGTGTTTTACAGTGAACCACTGCCCCAGTATGAAAGTTTAATCTCCTGAGCCCAGGGCTTTTGAAATCATTCAACTCTTGAACTGTTTCAATGAAACTTGTGCTGTCAGTGACTGTACCCTACTACCAATGGGTTTTAGAGTTCAAAGTTCAAAAAAACTAAGAGCATGAACCCTTGTCTTCCCTACTCTCTCATCTCCTATACCAACCTTTTCCCCCAATACTTCAGCCAGTAGCTTGGATGAACAAGTTGGTATTTATAACTTCGTAACTGGAAAAGGGTCATCTTGTTTAATTTCAGGAATTAGCACCTCTAAGACAGAATGATCTCATGTATATTCTCCAATAAAAGACTTATCTCCCCTCAATCAGTTTCTATCTCCAAAATGGCAGCTTTGGTAACTTACAAGCTGGCTTAGTTCTTTGTGGGGAATAGCAATAAGCTCAGGCAAGGAACACCTTGGCTTATAGGTTTCAGGCATTCACAGCTTTTAAACAGTCTCTCACAGTCCTTATTTATGGTGCCAATGACATTTTTTTAAAAAAAGTAAAATATTATGGACATAGAAGAAAATTATTAGTTGTCTGTTTTTTCCATTATTTCACCATTTCCCCAATAAGGCCCCAAATTTTAACCAAAATGATCTACTCATCTCCCTTCTTTCCCACCCTATCCCTCCCACCCCAAATAATACACCAGTAATAGCCAAAAACTACACACATGCTATGCTGTAAAAATGCAGAATTAACACTATTGGGAAGAAGGCTGTGGGTTGTGGAGATGCTCTTTGAAGTTCTACAGTTTTTGCTTTCCCACACACCCAATTCTGCAAATTTTGTCCTTCATAGAAGGCCTTTTGCTTTTCTCAGCAAAGTGTAGAATGGGTTGCCTCGAAACACTTATTCCCCTTCCCCTCCACTGGGAGGGGTGTGCAAACTATACAGCTTGAATGGCTTTAAAGCACTTTGGGCTGCTGCAGGGCACAGAAACTATACTGGCTCTTCAAAGGACATCTTCTCAAGCCACCTCTTGAGAAGTCAAGTAAAAGCAAAATTCCTTCCCTCCCCATTTGAAACCCACAGTCAGATGTGACAGGTGCTGGTACTTCAGGAAAGTTAATTCTTGTCATCTTTTTTGTCATCATCCTCTGAGGGGTAGGAATGCCACATCAGCCTTTCCTCATAGAAGGATATGACAACCTATGGGCACTTGACATTGGCTTCCTTGGCAGGGACCAGGTCAGCCTCATCAGAGTTTTTCCATTTCATCAGGAACATGAGCTCTCCACTGGAGTCTGCGGCTCCAATAATCCGCTCTGGCTCCAAACCCCGGGCAAAGCCTCGTGGCTTTTCTGACTCTTCTTTCTTCTTTGGTTTGCTTTCTTCTCCCTTATCTTCAGAATCAGAATCAGCTTTGCACTTGCCTCCCTCTGATTTATCTGTCTGTGACTGTAAAAATTCAGCAATGAGATCAGGGCAATCCAGGTTCTCTTCTGGCTCCAATGTATTGTTCTCATCTGAGAAACCCTTCCGCTTTAGGAGGTACTCCACTTTGCCCTTTACCACTCAACGGTCAAGAACTTTTTCCACCACATATTCCTCTTCTTCCTCTTTTAGCACCTCCTCTACTTTCTTCTTGTTTTGTTTCTTCCCCATAATGCCCACCAGCTTTCTGATATATAGGGTGATGCTGCTCAGAGCAGTGCCCCAAAACTGGAGAGGAATCGGTGCCATGCTACTAGTGCATCCTGTCAGGCCAGTGGTAAAGTGGTGCTTAGGAAAACAAGTCGGGTGGCCATAGTGGAGCACCTCAGTTATGAGGCATACTGCAGGCCCCGGAGAACAAGAGGCCCTCTTCCAAATCACCAAGATCTTGAATGAAACAGGGGATATTCATATGGGCTGTGAAGCCATTAAAATGATAATAAGGGAATATTATGAACAACTTTACACTCATAAATCCACCAACTATAATAATTGGACAAATTCCTCAAAAAACACAAACTATGAGAACTCAATCAAGAGGAGAAAGATTGCCTAAGTCCCATAATCATTAAAGAAATCGAATTTGGGGGGGTCTCAGCAAGACGGTGGCCGAGTAATAGCTTCCTTGCATCTGGGCACCGTGAGTCTGGGGAGATAAGACCCCAGGTATCTCTGGCTGGTGGGATCTGCCTATAATTATCCCTTTGAGGATACAGGGAGTCAACAAGAGACTTCTGGACCCCAAGACAAGGACAAAAATAGTGGAAAACTGACAAGTGGTTGCATGTGTTCAATCGGCCTAATCCCAGCGACAGCTGTAAGTACAGTAGCAGCGAGACTGCAAACCAGAAAAGCCTTACCTGTGAACTGTTTTGGTGTTTTTGGACTTGGCACTCAGTTGAACTGCCTTGGGGAGAGCTTGAGCAGGAGTCTGGAGAACTTTGGGCGTTGTCTAGGGCCCCAGACTGAGCCGCTGAACCGGAGGGAGCTGATAGTGTTTGGCTGTGGGCCGCAGGGAGCCATTGGGAGAGAACTGCCCCAACAAGGTCTGCCCTTAGGGTTATAGAGCAAGGATCTGGCGGAAGCTAGTAACGTAGTGACTAAGCAGCCTAAAGGTGGGGACGGAGCCACCTTACAGCCCTAACCCTCAGGGGCAGAGTGAGACTGGTTTTGGCACACTGGGTATGTGGATAGCCACTTCAGTGATTCCAGCAACGAGCACTTTCCTGGGAAAGCTTCTGCACAGCAAGTTTAGAAGTTTAAACTTTTAAGAGTGTCTTTTAAGAGGGCTGAAGAGAGATTTAGGGTGTCTACCCTGTAGGGTTTGAGAAATCAGTGGAGGCCTCCAGTAGTTTCAGCATTGTGATTAACATCTCATACCCCAGAAGACCACCTGTTGCCCGTACCAAACGGTCTATGAAACTAGTATATGGTGCCCCATGATCGCATTAATGTACACACCTATGATTTATTAATAATAATGAAAAAGATATATATACTGCTTTGTTTTTGGTTGTTTTTTTTTCTTTTTGTTTGTTTGGTTTTTTGTTTATTTTGATGTTGTTGTTGTTTTCTTTTTTAATTTCAACCTTTTCCGTACAGATGTTTTTCTTTCTCAATTTTTCTAGTTTAAATACAATTTCCCATTGCTGCATTTTTCAATAACTAGAACTTCAATTTTGCTAGTGTTTCTACCCCTATTATTCAGTTTTTCACCCAATTTTATCCTGTAAAGTCTTCTGTTTGCTTGTTTTGGTTTGATTTATAGCATTTTTTCTTTCCTCTATACTTGGTGGAGGTGGGGTACAGTGTCTGATCAGGTTAGCAAACAGCTGTTAACCTCAAGGGAACCACTTAAGCGGGCACCCCCAGAGGTTGAGAGTTTTTGAAGGTTGTGTCAAAGTACCCTACTGTACACCTATATTGCTCTGTATCCCTCTTTCTGTGCCTCTCTTCTTTTTGTCAATATTCTTTTGCCCACCCCATTTCCTTTCTCTATTTTCTTTTCCTTCTTTCCTTCTTTCTTTCATCCCTTCTTGCTATTCAACATTCTCATCCTTCTGGTCCTATACCAAAAGGACTCATCGAAACCTTAGTCCACAGGCATGGGAACTTAAAGAGCAAGAGGAAGTAAAAGGAAAATTAGGGCAAGGTAACAGGTAAAAGAAATCACTCATGAGGAAGAATCAGCAGAAAACTCCAGGCAACATGAAGAACCAGTCAAGAACAACCCCTCCAAGGGACCATGAGGTAGCTACTGCAGAGGATTCCACCTATAAAGAAATGTTAGGAATGACAGAAAGGGAATTTAGAATACACATGATGAAAACAATGAAGGAAATGATGGAAACAATGAAGGAAACTGCTAATAAAGTGGAAAATAACCAAAAGGAAATCGAAGAACAGAATCAAATAAGAGGGGAATGACATGAAGAATATAGAAAGGATATAGCAGAGCTGAAGGAAGTGAAGCAGTCAATTAGAGAACTTAAAGATGCAACGGAAAGTATCAGCAACCGGTTAGACCATGCAGAAAAAAGAATTTCAGAGGTAGAAGACAAAGTTCTTGAGATAACTCAGATAGTAAAAGAGGCAGAAAAGAAGAGAGAGAAAACAGAACATTCACTGTCGGAATTATGGGACTTTATAAAGTATTCCAACGTACAAGTTATAGGAATCCCAGAAGGGGAAGAAGGATGCCCCAGAGGAATGGAACCCATATAGAGAATATTATGAAAGGAAATTTCCCAAATATCACCAAAGCTTCTGACACACTCCTTTAGAGGGATATCGGACCCCAGGTCACCTCAAATCTAACCGAGCTACTCCAAGACCCATTGTGATGAACCTGTCCAAAGTCAAGACAAAAGAAAAGATTCTGCAAACTGCCAGGAGTAAGCGCCAGTTGACCTACAGGGGCAAATCCATCAGAGTGACTTCAGACTTCTCTAATGAAACTTTCCAAACAAGAAGACAATGGTCATCTACTTTTAATCCACTTAAACAGAACAATTTCCTGCCCAGAATTCTGTACCCTGCTAAGCTAAGCTTTAAAATTGATGACGAAATCAAAACATTTATGGATATACAAACATTGAGGAAATTCGCCACAACAAGACCAGCTCTACAGGAAATACTTCAACCTGTTCAACACACTGACCACCATAATACATCAGCAGCAAAGTAAGAACTCAGAAATTAAAGGACAGAACCTAACCTCCACACTGATGCAAAAGATAAAACTAAGCAATGGACTCTCACAAAATGAGATGAATAGAATATTACCACACTTATCAATTATCTCAATAAATGTTAATGGCTTGAATTCCCCACTGAAGAGACATAGATTGGCTGACTGGATAAAAAAATACAAGCCATCCATTTGCCGTCTGCAAGAAACACACCTGGCTTCAAAAGACAAATTAAAACTCCGAGTCAAGGACTGGAAGACAATTTTTCAGGCAAATGGAATTCAGAAGAAAAGAGGAGTTGCAATCTTATTTTCAGATACATGTGG
Source organism: Nycticebus coucang (assembly GCF_027406575.1). Lineage (NCBI taxonomy): Eukaryota > Metazoa > Chordata > Mammalia > Primates > Lorisidae > Nycticebus > Nycticebus coucang. Next base: position 84,937,206 of record NC_069804.1, read on the forward strand.
ATTTAAAGCAACTAAAGTCAAAAAAGACAAAGATGGTCACTTTATATTGGTCAAGGGAAAAATACAACAAGAAGACGTTTCAATTCTAAATATTTATGTACCCAATTTAAATGCTCCCAGATTCTTGAAACAGACATTACTCAGTCTGAACAATATGATATCCGACAATACCATAATAACAGGGGACTTTAACACTCCTCTTACAGACCTGGACAGATCCTATAAAAAGAAATTAAACAAAGATATAAGAGATTTAAATGAGACCCTAGAACAACTGTGCTTGATAGACACACATACAACACTCCATTCCAAAGATAAAGAATATAAATTCTAATCATCACCCCATGGAACATTCTCCAAAATTGATCATATCCTGGAACAAAAAAAAATTATCAACAGAATCAAAAGAATTGAAATTTTACCTTGTATCTTCTCAGACCATAAGGCACTAAAGGTGGAACTCAACTCTAACAAAAATGCTCGACCCCACCCAAAGGCATGGAAATTAAACAATCTTCTGTTGAATAACAGATGGGTGCAGGAAGAAATAAAACAGGAAATCATTAACTTCCTTGAGCATAACAACAATGACGACACAAGCTACCAAAACCTGCGGGATACTGCAAAAGCAGTTTGAGAGGAAAATTTATCACTTTAGATGCCTACATTCAAAACACAGAAAGAGAGCGCATCAACAAACTGACAAGCCATCTTATGGACTTGGAAAAAGAAGAACAATCTAAGCCTAAACTCAGTAGAAGAAAAGAAATATCCAAAATCAAATCAGAGATCAATGAAATTGAAAACAAAAGAATCATTCAGAAAATTAATGAAACAAGGAGTTGGCTTTTTGAAAAAAATGAATAAAATAGATAAACTATTGGCCAGACTAATGAGAAATAGAAAAGTAAAGTCTCTAGTAACCTCAATCAGAAATGATAAAGGGGAAATAACAACTGATCCCACAGAGATACAAGAGATCATCTCTGAATACTACCAGAAACTCTATGCCCAGAAATTTGACAATGTGAAGGAAATGGATCAATATTTGGAATCACACCCTTTCCCTAGACTCAGCCAGGAAGAAATAGAGCTCCTGAACAGACCAATTTCAAGCACTGAGATCAAAGAAACAATAAAAAATCTTCCAACCAAAAAATGCCCTGGTCCAGATGGCTTCACACCAGAATTCTATCAAACCTTCAATGAAGAGCTTATTCCTGTACTGCAGAAATTATTCCAAAAAATCGAGGAAGAAGGAATCTTCCCCAACACATTCTATGAAGCAAACATCACCCTGATACCAAAACCAGGAAAAGACCCAACCAAAAAGGAGATTTCAGACCCATCTCACTCATGAATATAGATGCAAAAATTCTCAACAAAATCCTAGCCAATAGATTACAGCTTATCATCAAAAAAGTCATTCATCATGATCAAGTAGGTTTCATCCCAGGGATGCAAGGCTGGTTTAACATACGCAAGTCCATAAACGTTATCCACCATATTAACAGAGGCAAAAATAAAGATCACATGATCCTCTCAATAGATGCAGAAAAAGTATTTGATAAAATCCAGCATCCTTTTCTAATTAGAACTCTGAAGAGTATAGGCATAGGTGGCACATTTCTAAAACTGATTGAAGCTATCTATGACAAACCCACAGCCAATATCTTACTGAATGGAGTAAAACTGAAAGGTTTTCCTCTTGGAACTGGAACCAGACAACCAGGTTGTCCTCTGTCACCTTTACTATTCAACGTAGTGCTGGAAGTTCTAGCCAGTACAATTAGGCAAGACAAGGAAATAAAGGGAATCCAAATGGGAGCAGAGGAGGTCAAACTCTCCCTCTTTGCTGACGACATGATCTTATACTTAGAGAACCCCAAAGACTCAACCACAAGACTCCTAGAAGTCATCAAAAAATACAGTAATGTTTCAGGATATAAAATCAATGTCCACAAGTCAGCAGCCTTTGTGTACACCAATAACAGTCAAGATGAGAAGCTAATTAAGCACACAACTCCCTTCAGCATAGTTTCAAAGAAAATGAAATACCTAGGAATATACCTAACGAAGGAGGTGAAGAACCTCTATAAAGAAAATTATAAAATCCTCAAAAAGGAAATAACAGAGGATATTAACAAATGGAAGAATACACCATGCTCATGGATGGGAAGAATCAACATTTTTAAGATGTCTATACTTCCCAAAGCAATCTATCTATTCAATGCCATTCCTATTAAAATACGAACATCATACTTTCAAGATTTGGAAAAAATGATTCTGCATTTTGCATGGAACCAGAAAAAAAACCCGTATAGCTAAGGCAGTTCTTAGAAATAAAAATAAAGCTGGGGGCATCAGCATACCAGATTTTAGTCTGTACTACAAAGCCATAGTGGTCAAGACAGCATGGTACTGGCACAAAAATAGAGACATAGACAGTTGGAATCAAATAGAAAACCAAGAAATGAAACTAACATCTTACAATCACCTAATCTTCTATAAACCAAACAAGAACATACCTTGGGGGAAAGACTCCCTATTCAATAAATGGTGTTGGGAGAACTGGATGTCTACATGTAAAAGACTGAAACTGGACCCACACCTTTCCCCACTCACAAAAATTGATTCAAGATGGATAAAGGACTTAAATTTAGGGCATGAAACAATAAACATCCTCAAAGAAAGCATAGGAAAAACACTGGAAGATATTGGCCTGGGGAAAGACTTCATGAAGAAGACTGCCACGGCAATTGCAACAACAACAAAAATAAACAAATGGGACTTCATTAAACTGAAAAGCTTCTGTACAGCTAAGGAGACAACAATGAAAGCAAAGAGACAACCTACACAATGGGAAAGGATATTTGCATATTTTGAATCAGACAAAAGCTTGCTAACTAGGATCTATAGAGAACTCAAATTAATCCACGTAAAAAAAGCCAACAATCCCATATATCAATGGGTAAGAGACATGAATAGAACCTTCTCTAAAGAAGACAGACGAATGGCTAACAAACATATGAAAAAATGTTCATCATCCCTATATATTAGAGAAATGCAAATCAAAACCACCCTGAGATACCATCTAACCCCAGTGAGAATGGCCCACATCGCAAAATCTCAAAACTGCAGATGCTGGCGTGGATGTGGAGAGAGGGGAATACTTTTACACTGCTGGTGGGACTGAAAACTAGTACAACCTTTCTGGAAGGAAGTATGGAGAAACCTCAAAGCACTCAAGCTAGACCTCCCATTTGATCTGGCAATCCCATTACTGGGCATCTACCCAGAAGGAAAAAATTCCTTTTATCATAAGGACACTTGTACTAGACCGTTTATTGCAGCTCAATTTACAATAGCCAAAATGTGGAAACAGCCTAAATGCCCACCAACCCAGGAATGGATTAACAAGCTGTGGTATATGTATACCATGGAATACTAGTCAGCTATTAAAAAAAATGGAGACTTTACATCCTTCGTATTAACCTGGATGGATGTGGAAGACATTATTCTTAGTAAAGCATCACAAGAATGGAGAAGCATGAATCCTATGTACTCAGTTTTGATATGAGGACAATTAATGACAATTATGGTTATGGGGGGGAGGAAAAGCTGAGAGAGGGAAGGAGGGAGGGGGCGTGGCCTTGGTGCATGCCACACCTTCTGGGGGCAAGACATGATTGCAAGAGGGACTTTACCTACCAAATGCAATCAGTGTAACCTGGCTTATTGCACCCTCAATGAACCCCCAACAATAAAAATAAAATAGAAATTGAATTTGTAATTTTAGTGCTCCCCCAAAGGAATGTTCCTCCTAAAGGAAAGGAGTCACTGGAAAATTTTACCAAACATTGAAAGAGTTAACAGCAATTTTATACAATCCCTTCTAGAAAATATAAAAAGAAGAAACACATCCCAGCTAATTTTATGAGGCCAGTATTACCCTGATATCAAAACTAGACAAAGGAAGTAAGAAAAAAAAAACTATAGGCTAATATAACTTATAAATATATACAGAAAATTCTTTAAAAAATATTAGGAAGCCAAATCCAATAATGTGTAAAAGAATTATATACCTTGCCTTCCTCAAGCCCTTTTATAAGGACACTAATCCATTTATGAGGCCAGGGTCCTTATGGCTTAATCACCTCCTAAGGTACCAGATTTTTGCTTTCCATGCACTTGCTTCTTTTCTGATGTTCCAAGATTCTTTATTCTGTCATTTATTTTCTGTTTGGACTTATTGTACGTATGCAAAACTTGTTCAATATTTAAAGCTTAATCATTGCACCATATCAACAAGGTAAAGATGAGAAATCATATTATCCTAACAGTTGATGCAGAAAAAGCATTTGATCATATCCAGCACCTATTCATGATTAAAGAAAAACAATTATCATTAGAATGGAGGGAACTATTTCAACTTGATATATAAGAACATCTTGATTTAAGAGCACTTAAAAATAACCTATAGCTAACATCAAATTATAATTGCAAAAGATTTTCATGTCACCTACCAAGATGAGGAACAAAGCAACAATGCCTTCTCTTGCCACTTTTATTTAACACAGTACTTGAAATGTCATTGCAACAAGTCAAGGAAAATAAATAAATTGTATACAGATTGGAAAAGAATAAATAAACTGTCTATTTCAGATGATATAATTGTCTACATAGAAAATCCTCAGAAATCTGCCAATTGAGTTATAGAAATAATGAGTCCAGCAACATATCAGTTTAAAATATCAATACACAAAGTCAATCAAATTTCTATAAACCCAAGAATATGCACATACTGAAGTTGAAAATGCAATAGCAAACTAATACAACCTTTTTGGAATGAAGAATCCTCAAAGAACCCAAATTAGACTTCCCATTTGATCTTGCAATCCCATTACTAGTAATTTACCCAGAAGAAAAAGAATCCTTTTATCATAAGGAATGCACCAGACTGTTTATTGCAGCTCAATTTAAAATCACCAAAAGGTGGAAACAAGCTAAATGCCCACCAACCCAGGAATGGATTAACAAGCTCTGGTGTATGTATACCATGAAATACTATTCAGCCCTTAAGAAGGATGGAGAGAAGGTGGAGCATGATGATGGATGAGATAGACATTTAGCTCTGCTCTCCCAGAACAACAGGTGAGAGTGAGTGGGCTAGATCATTCCCAGCATGGAATGTTAATGTGGAGTGGCAGTTTGGGGTGTGCAGCAAAGTGGCGGATTGCTGGACTTGGAGTGTAATCTGGACCTGTGGAGACTGCCAGGAAAGTTTCTCTGCTGTGGCTGTGGCCCGAGGATTATAATTCCCCAGTTCGTGGGGAAACTAGGTGTTATGTGGAAAGATTGGTGAAGTGTGGACTCCCAGAGGAATTTGGCAGCCAGAGTGGGGTGCCACCTGCAGCGGCACCTCTCCCACTGGGTGGTGAGAGAGACACTCAGACTGGAATGATTCTGGATAAGAAGCAGACATTGTTTTGAAATTTGGGAAATGGCAGTTGCCACAGGCACCTTTCCTGGCAGGCCAGGTGCAGAGATTTGAGTCTCACCTGCAGGCAGTCATCCTGCACCTGAAACAGGCCCAGAATATCCCGCACTTCATGGGAACTGTTGCAGGGAGAATTTGTGAAACCTGCCTGTGAAGATTTTTTTGAGATTGGTGGAATTAAAAGTTTGGCAGAGTCTAAGCACCAAGTGGGTAGCCAGGCAACCACCAAGAACAATGTAAACCAACAATCAGGTATAAGCCTGGGAACCACTCAAGGTGCCACCTGGTGTCCAGAAAGTATATTGCAACATAAATATATTTCTACTGAAGTTGATCCCTACAGCATACATACAGTCGTATGTTTGTATATATATGTATATATATAATATAATATTTTGATGTTGGTGCCTTTTTTTCTTTTTTCTTTGATCATTCTTTTTGATTTTTTTGTGTTTTTTCCTTTTTTCTTACTAGGAGTTATTGTCAAATTTTTTAAATTATTATTAATATTATTATTTTTTCTCTTCTTCCCTTCTTATGGTTGCTGAAAGTGTGTACATCAGGTTGTTTGAACTTTTTTCTTTCTTTTCCTTTTTTGGGGATTTTTTTTGTCTGTTTCTTTGTTTCTTACTGTCTTTTTTTATGTTTACTCAGTCTCTTTTTATATAAAAATAAGTGTTACATTCCCATCAGAACATTTAACATTTACAACTGTGCTTTAAAAAAAGTTGGTCACTCAAGGATATTAGAATATTTTTTAAGAATTTTAGATTGCCAGAATGTACAGATATAACTCAATATAAACTGTAGCCAAAGAGAAATGAGGATGAAAATATCAAATCATTCACATGAAATAAAAATGTTAACAAGATGAGTTAAATATTCAAAATATATGAAATGTGACAGTAGATACATAACTAGGAAGGGGAAGAAAAGTTTAATATGTAATAATTCATACCTTACATTTAGTTAAATATAAACATTTGTTATTTATTCAGAAAACTGCTTTCAAAAAACAACTAATAAATGATTTAGTTGCACTTGTTTTACTTATAATTCCCAAGTGTTAACTTTTCTTAGATTGAATCTCATTATTGTCTTGTGTTCCTGTTTGTGTTGTCTGCTTGCTTTTTTCTTTATTTGTTCATTTTGTTTTAACATGTCTTGTGTTTTGCTAAATCCTCGGATTGGCTATTTTCCCTAACTCCAATTTTTACATTCAACAAGAACAAGGGGGAGTAGGGAATGATAGCTGACTGGAGCCAGCTTTCAACAAAAGCTCCAGTCCAGAGGGAGAGATAACAGCCAGAAAGAACCCAACAAAGCCAAAACATGGGAGCCAAGCTGAGAGAAGAGATAGATAATTGCATGTCTTCTCTGCCAAGGCAAGCTGCAACTCCATGGAAATAAATTTCAGGTTTGGATTGAGTTCAGGTGGAAAACTCCCCAGTTGCCATTGAGTACCTCAGGCAGGCAGGCTTCAGCTTCCCCTACTACCTGGTGGCAGAGGGTGGTGGCCAGGCCACTTTCCTTTGACTCTAGCAGGCTCAAAGCCCTGGCACATTTGCTTATTGGACAGAACTGGGCCACAGAGACTGGGTTACCAGAGACTGGTGCTGGGGTTACCAGAGACCAGTGGTGAAGGTAGGGAAAGAGGCATCGGCCCCTTTGGTCCAACTCTTCTACTGGGCAGAACTTTCTGACTCCACGGAGCACCAGAGGGAGCCACACTTGAGCTGCCAGTAGACCCCTGCTGTCTAGTTGTTGGAGACCTTATGAACTCTCCCACTTGATAGTTGGTGCTGACTGGGATAATTGGTTTAGAACTCTTGAACTGGGAAAATCACCCAAGGACCCTCCAAGGTGGTACCCTGGTTCTATTGCAGTGGGAAGGTTTGATTGTGCTTTTCCAGTTGTTGCCCAAGGGGTGGGGGATGTCTTAGTTACTTGGTATTTCTCCACAGCTGAGACTTCAACTCAGAGTCACTGATTGACTAAGATTGGACAGAGATCAGCTGAATACAAGACAGAGCCACCAAGCAGGTCCCCAGAGTCTCAGGCTGTAGTATTGTATGGATCCTTTGCAAAGCTGTCGGGGAAAAGCTGCAGTCACCAGTCCCTGCTCTTTGGCAAAGGGCTGGTTAACCACAACCTGAGGAGCCCCAAATCCAGCTTCACCTTACCTGCTCATCTAGTCAAATGGTGAAAAATAATCATGGTGCAGAATCAGTGGAAAAACTCTGGCAACATGAATAATCAGAGTAGATCATCTCCCCTAAGGAATGAGAAAGCAGCCACACCAGAAGATCCCATTCATAAACAAATGGCTGAGATGTCAGTAATTTAGTTTAGAATTTGAATGGAAAATAAGATTAACAGAATGGAATTAAAGTTGGAATTACAAATTCTAGGAATAATTCAAAAGTTGTCTCAAGAATTCAATTAATTCAAAGACAAAATCACCAAAGATTTTCACACATCAAGAAAATAATTTGCAGCCCTCAAAGATCAGAGAAATACAGTAGAATCCCTCAGTAACAGAGTGGAGCAGGCAGAGGAAAGGATTTCTGACATTGAAGACACAGCTTTTGAATGCTCCCAAATGTTCAGAGGAAGAGAAATGGAGAGCAAAAACGGATCATTCTCTCAGAGAGCTGTGGGATAATTCCAAAAAAGCAAACATTTGCCTTATGGGAATTCCTGAAGGTTTTGAGGTTGCTTCAAAAGGCCCAGATGCTCCACTCTAAGACATAATCGAGTAGAACTTCCCAAACTTGGCAAGAAATTCTGAAATTCAGATAGCAGAGTTTCAGAACCCCAGCACAACTCAATCCAAATAAATCATCTCCCAGACACATTATAATTAACTTGATCAAAGTTAACATGAAGGAGAAAATACTGCAAGAAGGCAGACATAAGACAATAATAACCTACAAGGGGAAGAATATTAGAATGACTGCAGATCTCTGCTTAAACTTTTCAAGCCAGAAGAGGATGGTCATCGACCTTTAACCCCCTAAAACAAAACAATTTTCAACCCAGGATCCTGTATCCAGCTAAAATAAGTTTCATTTATGATGGAGAAATTAAATACTTCTATGACATTCACATGTTGAAGAAATTTGCCATAACTAAACCAGCTCTCCAGGGTATTCTCAGACCCATCCTCCATAATGACCAGCTCAATGCTCTACCACCAAAGTAAACTCACTCAGAAACTTGTGATCAAATTCCACCTTCCACAGTAGTGAAAGGTTTAAAAATGTCCACTGGACTTTTGAAAAACTCAATATGCAAAATAATACCAGGCTTATCCATACTCTCAATGAATGTGAATGGATTAAATTGTCCTCTAAAGAAGCATAGGTTGGCTGAATGGATACAAAAACTCAGGCCAGATATCTGCTGCATACAAGAATCTCATCTTACCTTATAGAAGGAGTCCTCAAACTGTGGCCTGCAGGCCACATGAAGTGGTGTGATTGTATTTGTTCCCATTTTGTTTTTTTACTTCAAAATAAGATATGTGCAGTGTGCTTAGGAATTTGTTCATGATTTTTTTTTTTTTTAAACTATAGTCCGGCCCTCCAATGGTCTGAGGGACAGTGAACTGGCCCCCTGTTTAAAAAGTTTGAGGACGTCTGCCTTATAGGATAAATATAGACTCAGGGTGAATGGATGGTCATCTATAATTCAGGCAAATGGAAATCAGAAAAAAGCAGGTGTTGCAATTTTATTTGCAGATACAATTGGCTTTAAACCAACAAAAGTAAGGAAAAATAAGGATGGTTACTCATATTTGTTAAGAGAAACACTCAACATGATGAGATTTCAATTATTAAAATTTATGCACCCAAGCAGAATGCTCTCGAATTTATTAGAGAGACTCTAACTGCCATAAGCAACCTGGTTTCCCCCAGCACTATGACAGTGGGAGATTTTAACACCCCTTTGTCCATGTTGGATAGATCTTCCAATAAGGAACTAAACAAAGAAATTTTAGACTTAAAATTAACCATTCAACAATTGGATTTAACAGACATCTACAGAACATTTCATCCTAACAAAACTGCATACACATTCTTCTCATCAGTCCATGGAACATCCTCCAAAATTGATCACACCTTAGGTCACAAGACTAACCTCAGCAAATTTAAAAGAATAGAAATTATTCCTTGCATCTTCTCATACCATCATGGAATAAAAGTCTAACTCAGTAACAACAGGAATCTGCACCTCACACAAAGACATGGAAACTAAATAATCTTATGTTAAATGATATCTGTGTCATAGATGAGATTAACAAAGAAATTACTAAATTTTTGGAACAAAACAATAATGAAGATACAAACTACCAGAACCTGTGTGATACTGTAAAGGCAGTCCTAAGAGGGAAATTTATAGTATTGCAAACCTTCTTCAAGAGAATGAAAAAAGAGGAAATGAACAACTTAATGGGACATCTCAAGAAACTGGAAAAGGAAGAACATTCCAACCCCAAACCCAGCAGAAGAAAAGAAATAACCAAAATTAGAGCAGAATTAAATGAAATTGAAAATAAAATAATTATACAACAGATCAATGAATCAAAAAGTTGGTTTTTTGAAAAGGTCAATAAAATAGATAAACCTTTGGCTAACCTAACTAGGAATAAAAGAGTAAAATCTCTAATTTCATCAACCAGAAATGACAGAGACGAGATAACAACAGACTCCTCAGAAATTAAAAAAGTCCTTAATGAGTATTACAAAAAACTATATTCTTAGAAAAATGAAAATCTGAAGGAAATTGACCAAGCACACCCCCTTCCCAGACTTAGCCAGGAAGAAGTAGAAATGTTGAACAGGCCTATATCAAGTTCTGAAATAGCATCCACTATACAAAATCTCCCCAAAAAGAAAAGTCCAGGACCAGATGGCTCCACATCAGAATTCTACTAAACCTTTAAAGAGGAACTAGTACTTATATTACTTAACCTTTTCCAAAACATAGAAAAATAAGGAACGCTTCCCAACACGTCCTATGAAACAAATATCACTCTGATCCTGAAACCAGGAAAAGACCCAACAAGAAAAGAAAATTATAGACCAATATTTCTAATGAATATTGATGCCAAAATATTCAACAAGATCCTAGCAAACAGAATCCCAGCAACACATCAAACAAATTACACAATACTACCAAGTGAGTTTTATCCCAGGGTCTCAAGGCTGGTTCAATATACTTAAATCTATAAATTTATTATATCACATAAACAAATTAAAAAACAAAGAAAATGTGATTCTCTCAATTGTTGCAGAATAAGCTTTTGATAATATCCAGCATCCTTTCATGATCAGAACACTTTAAAAAATAGGTAAAGAAGGGACATTTCTTAAACTGATAGAGGCCATCTACAGCAAACCCACAGCCAATATTATATTGAATGGAGTAAAATGAAAATATTTCCACTCAGATCAGGAAACACGCAAGGTTGCCCATTGTCTCCACTGCTTTTTAACATTGTAATGAACGTCTTAGCCATTGCTATAAGGCAAATGAAGGTGATCAAGGGTATCCATATAGCATCTGAGGAGATCAAACTTTCACTCTTTGCAGATGATATGATTGTATATCTGGAAAATGCCAGGGACTCAAATACAAAACTCTTAGAAGTGATCAAGGAATACAGCAGTGTCTCAGGCTACAAAATCAATACTCACAAATCAGTAGCATTTATATATACCAATAGTCATGCTGAAAAAAAAGTCAAGGACTCTATTCCCTTTACAGTAGTGGCAAAGACAATGAAATATCTGGGAGTGTACCTTACAAAGGATGTGAAAGATCTCTGTAAAGAGAACTATGAAACTCTGAGAAAAATGGAAAAACATACCATGCTCATGGCTGGGAAGAATCAACATTGTTAAAATGTCCATACTACCCAAAGCAATCTACAGATTTAATGCAATCCCTATTAAAGCACCTAATAGGGATTAGGTGCTTTCCATATTTTAAATATCTGGAAAAACTAGTACTTCATTTTATATGGAGACAGAAAAAAAATCAAATAGCTAAGACATTACTCATAAATAAAAACAAATCAGGTGGAATCACACTACCAGACTTCAGACTATACTATAAATCTATAGTGATCAATACAGCATGGTACTGGCACAAAAACAGAGAGGTAGATGTATGGAACAGAATTGAGAACCAAGAGATGAAACCAGACACTTACCGTCATCTGATCTTTGATAAGCCTATCAAAAATATAAATTGGGGAAAAGACTCCCTATTTAAAAAATGGTGCTGGACTATAGCACAAGAATATGGAGAAAGGGCCAAGGAAGGGGAAGGGAGGAGGGAGGGAGGGTAATGGGTGGGACCACACCTATGGTGCATCTTAGAATGGGTACAGGCAAAACTTACTAAATGCAGAATACAAATGTCTACATACAATAACTAAGAAAATGCCATGAAGGCTACATTGAACAGTTTGATGAGACTATTTCAGATTGTATACTAAACTAGCACATTGTACCCCTTGATTGCACTAATGTACACAGCTATGATTTAACAATAAAAAAATAAATAAATAAAAATAAAAAATGGTGCTGGATGAATTGGCTGGCATCGTGTAGATGACTGAAACTGGACCCACACCTTTCACCTCTAACAAAAATTGACTCTCACTGGATAAAATACTTAAACTTAAGACATGAAACAATAAAGATTCTTGGAGAGAGTGCAGGGGAAACAATTGAAGAAATTGGCCTGGGAGAAAACTTTATGAGGAGGACCCCTCAGGGAATTGAAGCAATACCAAAAATACATTACTGGGATCTGCTCAAACTAAAAAGCTTCTACACTGCCAAGAATACAGTAAGTTAAGCAAGTAGACAGCCCTCAGAACGGGAGAGGATATTTGCAGGTTACGTTTCTGACAAAGGTCTGATAACCAGATTCCAAAGACAACTCAAACTTATTAATAAGAAAAGAACAAGTAATCCCATTTTATTGTGGTCAAGAGATGTGAATACAAGCTTCTCTGAAGAAGACAGGCACATGGTCTATGGGCACATGAAAAAATGCTCATCATCTTTAATCATCAGATAAATGCAAATCACAACCACTTTGAGATATCATCTAACTCCAGTAAGAGTAGCCCACATAACAAAAATCTCAAAACTACAGATGTTGGCATGTATGTGGAGAAAAGGCAACACTTCTGCACTGCTGGTGGGAATGCAAGCTAATACGTTCCTTTTGGTAAGAAGTTTGGAGAACACTCAGGGTTCTAAAATTGTCATTTGATCCTGCAATTCCTCTACTAGGAGTATATCCAAAAGACCAAAAATCACTTTGCAACAAAGATATTTGTACCAGATTATACATTGCAGCTCAGTTCATAATAGCCCAGTCATGGAAGAAGCCCAAGTGCCCATCGACCCATGAATAGATTAATAAATTGTGGTATCTGCATAGCATGGAATATTATGCAGCCTTAAAAATGATGGAGATTTTACCTCTTTCATGTTTACATGGATGGAGCTGGAACATATTATCCTAAGTAAAGTATCTCAAGAATGGAAGAAAAAGTATCCAATGTACTCAGTACTTTTATGAAACCAATTTATATTTACTCACACTTTCTTACGTAAGATAGATCACAACTATAGCCTAGGATGATGGAGAGAAATGGAGTGGGAAGGGAGGGGAAAAGGGAGGTTTGATAGAGGGAGGGTAAATGTTGGAAACACACCTATGGAGCATATTGCAAGGGTACAAGTCAAATCTATTAAGTATAGATAATAAATGTCTTAACAATAATCAAGTAAATGAGGCAAAAGCTATATTAATTAGTTTGATGTAAGCACTCCAAATTGTATAAAAAAATCAACACGTTGTACTCTACATATGCATAAATGTATTTATGATCTATGTGTATATGACTTAATAAAAGGGAAAAATAAATAAAAAGGATGGTGACTTCATATCTTTTGTATTAACCTATGTAGAGTTTGAACCCATTCTTCTTAGTAAAGTATCATTAAGAATGGAGAAGCAAGAGTCCAACATACTCAATTCTAATATGAAGCTAGTAGATGACTTAATACATACCCACGTAAGCAAAAAACTCAAATCAATTCAAGGTGCGGGGCAGAAGAATGAGAGAGTGAGAAGAGGGGAGGAGGGTGGAGAGATGGGAGGTTACTACAGTGTATGGCACACTTTTTGTGTGTGAGACACAATTATAGACTGTACCTAACAAATGCAATCAGTGTAACCAAATTCTTTGTACACTCAATGAACCTGAAACAATAAAAAAGAAAGTAAATGCATAGCATTTACAATCATTACAAATAAAATTAAATACTTAGATGGGCACTTAACAAAACATACACTGGATTTATGCTGAAAATTTCAAACTACTGATGAAAGAAATCAAGGAAAATCTAAATAACTGGAAAGACATGCTGTGTTCATAGATTGGAAGATTCAACATAGTAAACATGTCAATTTTTCCCAAGTGGATACAGAGTTTTAAGTCAATTCCCATCAAAATCTTAGCAAGATTTTTTCAAGCATAGATAATATTATTCTAAAATTGATAGGCAAAGAGTAGGAATAGTTAGAACAATTTTTTAAAAGAAGAATAAAGTGGGAGTAATCACTCCACCTGATTTTAAGACTTCTTATAGTCACAGTAATCAAGCTTCTGTTGTACAGAACAGTGGAACAGAATAGAGAACTTTGACATAGTATGGCACACAATTATGAACAACTGATTTTTGACAAATGTGTAAATGAAAAACTTTTGAATAAATGGTGTTGGAGCAATTTCCTGTCCACAAGCAAAAAGATATAAAAATGAACTCAAAATGGATCATAGACTTAAATGTAAAATGTAAAACTATAACACTTTTAGAAGAAAACAGGCGAAAAACCTCTGGGACTTAGAGCTTGGGGAGGAATTTCTTAGACATGATACCAAAAGCATAATCCATCCATAGGAAAGAAAAGAGATAAATTAGACTTCATCAAAAGTAAAAAATTTTCTCTGGAAAGGACTGTGTTAAGAGGATGAAAAGACAAACTACACATTGGGAGAAAATATTTGCAAACCATATATATAGCCAACAAAGGACTCATATCCAAAATATCAAAATTAAAAAAAAACCTCAGAGAAAAAACCCCAAGCAATCAATTTGAAAATGAGCAAAAGACATAAACATTTCATCAAAGAATATAAATGGCAAATAATCCCATGAAAAGATGTTCAACATTACTTGCATTAGGAAAATGCAGATGAAGGTCACTACACAGGTGTTAGATCAGCTAAATAATAAATGGTGGCAACACTTAATGCTGGTGAGAATATGAAGAAACTGTATCTCTCAGACATTGCTGTGGGAATGTAAGGAGTTATAACCACTGTAGAATATAGTTTGGCAGTTTCTTAGAAAACTAATCAGATATACCATACAATCTCAGAATATACCCCTGGGCATTTATTACTGAAAAATAAAAAGTTATGTCCACACAAAACCTTTACATGATTGTGGAATTATTTATAATATTCCAAATCTGGAAGCAACCAAAATTTCCTACAATAGGTAAATGGTTAAACAAACTGATACATGCAAACAGTGAAATACTACTCAGCAATAAAACGAACAAACTATCCATACATGCAACAACTTGGATGGATCTCAAGGGCATTGGACTGAATGACGATATCCAATCTCAAAAGTCACATAGTATATTATTCCACTTACATAACATTCTCAGAATGACAAAATGATAGAGATGGAGAAGAGATTAGTGATTGGTAGGGTTGGTTGTTGGGTGGAGGAAGCAGGTATTAGTATGAATGTATTAATAAATGGTAGCATGAGGGAAATCTTTGGGGATGATGGAATAGTTCTGTAACTTGATAGCTATGGTGATTATATAAATCTACACATTTGATAAAATGGCATAGAACTATATACACACATTATGCCAATATCAATTTCTTGGTTATCATGTTATACTACAGTTATATAAGGTGTAGTTATTGGGGGAAACTGGGTGTCTCTCTTACTATCTGTCTAATTTTCTGTGAATTTATTAATTATCACAAAAATTAAAAAAACAAATTAACTGGAAAAAATTAGTCCAAATCTCTTATCTCACAGACAGGGATACTAAGATGCCAAAAAGGTATATGGCTGACCCAATGTTAGATAACTGTTAGGTACCCTAGACATTGCAATCTTTATTAATGTCCTAATCTTTAATAGTGTCCTTTATTAATGTCCAACCTTCTTTGTGGTTCTCAAAACTTAGTAACTTTCAGGCGGCGCCTGTGGCTCAGTGAGCAGGGCGCCAGCCCCATATAGCGAGGGTGGCGGGTTCAAACCCAGCCCCGGCCAAACTGCAACAAAAAAATAGCCGTGCGTTGTGGTGGGCGCCTGTAGTCCCAGCTACTCGGGAGGCTGAGGCAGGAGAATCGCCTAAGCCCAGGAGTTGGAGGTTGCTGTGAGCTGTGTGATGCCACGGCACTCTACCGAGGGCCATAAGGTGAGACACTGTCTCTACAAAAAAAAAAAAAAAAAAAAAAACTTAGTAACTTTCACTACTTAACTTTCCAGCCCACACTTCTATCACATTCCCTTATACCACAGTTCTTCTAGTTCTTCTCACTCATCATATTTCCCTTGTAAGTCTTCCTCCGTACTGGATTTTCCCCCCTCAATGGCTTCATCTTTTTTCAGTAGCCATATACTTAAATACAGGGAATACCAAAAAATGTATACACACTTTAAGCGATGTTATCTATGTATTACTTTTCAAAGTTGAATTGAAGGTACTGTTATTGGTCAAGTGTGCCTAGACATGCTACACACATCCATTCTACCTGTTGTATACATTTTGGGAATGATCAATTTTACTTCCATCAAGATCTTGTAAAATGTGTGTATGTATATATTTTTTGTACTTCCCAGTATATTACCAGGGTAGATTTTCTAACATCCACTCCTAACTCTTTAGAGTAATCTTTAAGTTCTGGCTCAGTCATGTTTGAGATTTCATAGAAGCTTCTCGCCTATTTCATGATCTTGTCTGTTGAGAAAAAGCCTGCTCTTTAGGCCTTGCAGTTCAAGTCCACTGTTAAACACTGCAAAGCACCACCTATTGAGATAGAAGGAGAATATTCCATGAATCTGAAGTGTCTGCACAATTCACGTTGATGTATCAGAAGACAACTGAGGGGAAAAGTATCTAAATCTCTAGGGAAGGGTCAAGTCCAGACTTACAGAATTGAGTCACTGAGGTATGGGGAATAGTTAAAACTATAGGGAAATTTCTTCTGTAATCAAAAAATTCTACATAAAGAAACAGTATTATGGGGGTATGTAAAGTGGAACAGTGTTAACTGGAGAGAGAATAATGAATGGTCTGATAGTATTTTTTTCCTCTGCCATGATCTCTGATGGCTGAAGCCTTCAACCATCCTGGGAATGTTGAGGAAAGTTAGCAGGGCTTTGTGTGGTGAATGGGGTAACACAAGGAGAGGTTCACTCTGGATGAATTGCCTCTGTTTCTGTTTTGTTTTGTTTTGCAGGCTGTCTCTGACCTAGGAGGAGCTTTACTCCGTTTAGAAGTAAAATATCTGACAGTGAACATTCTGCTTTCTCTCTCTTCTTTTCTGCCTCTTTTACTATCTGAGTTATCTCAAGAACTTTGTCTTCTACCTCTGAAATTCTTTCTTCTGCATGGTCTAACCTGTTGCTGATACTTTCCATTGCATCTTTAAGTTCCCTAATTGACTGTTTCAGTTCCTTCAGCTCTGCTATATCCTTTTTATATTCTTCATATTGTTCATCTCTTATTTGATTCTGTTTTTGGATTTCCTTTTGGTTATTTTCCACTTTATTAGCAATTTCCTTCATTGTTTCCATCATTTCTTTCATTGTTTTCAACATGTGTATTCTAAATTCCCTTTCTGTCTCAATTTTGATATGAGGACAATTAATGACAATTAAGGTTATGAGGGGGGGAAAGCAGAAAGAGGGAGGGAGGGGGGTGGGGCCTTGGTGTGTGTCACACTTTATGGGGGCAAGACATGATTGCAAGAGGGACTTTACCTAACAATTGCAACCAGTGTAACCTGGTTTATTGTACCCTCAATGAATCCCCAACAATAATAAAAAAAAAAAAAGTGGAAGAGGGAGGCAGAAGAACACAGTAAGATGTGATGACAAAGGTAGGGTCTGAGAAATGCTGTTTCTGACTTTGAAGATGGAGGAAGGGATGGAAGAAGGGAACTATGAGCCAAGGAATGCAGGCAGTTTCTAGAAGATAGAAAAGACAAGGAAACAGATTCTCTCCTAGAACCTCCAGGAAGAAACACATCACTGCCAACACTTTGATTTTAGCCCAGTGAGACCTGTGTTGGATTCATGAATCACAGAACTGTAAGATGATCATTATGTATTGTTTAAGCCAAAAATTTGTGGTAATTTATTATGTCAGCAATAGAAAACTCATACACGCATTATGACTTTCTGACTACCAAGACCAGTAAACTTGTTATTACCTTATGGTTAACAACCAACCACTCCTTTATCTAAGATTTGTTATGGTTACCTAGCAGCAGATTTAGAATAAACATGATTGCTTTTCTGGGCTAAAAAAAAAAAAAAGAAGTAAAATATCAATTCAATTAGGACTTGAGGGTGCTTATTACAAACAGAAGATTGCTAGATAGTGTCTAAAAGTTTGATATGTATTACTAGGGTAGATTTTCTAATATCCTGAGGGCTGCTATTCCTAACAAATAGGACCTCCAAATTATAGGAGGGGAAAGAGGAAAAATTCTAGGTACGATTCCGGGTGGCCCTGGTTTTTGACAAGAGATTTCTTTAGGCCTAAGACCTACACTTTCCATATTTATTTTCCTTCTCAATCTTTTCCAGTTGCAGCCAAGATTTCGTTTTTTAGCAACACTTGCTGTGTATAGAATCTTTTTTGAGACACATACAAATTTCAAAAGAACTGTTGTAAGATGCTTCTTTTGCCAATTATCCTATTTTTCCAGCAGATATTTAGTTGTTTTTTGTGTTTTTTTCTTTTGTTTATCACCTGGTATAACTATTTGCCTATCCATCTCCTGTTGTAGCCTTGAAATAGTGGCTTGATTCTGAGCAAAAGAAGGTTGCTATAGGAACAAATATCCAGCCATTGATTTGTTGCTTCATAGGCAATTAGGGGTAATCCTAGTATACCTTGCACATTAGAGACCTGTTATATGGGCTTTTTAGGGTTTCTTCTGTCCACAATGGACAGGTATTATTCCAAGGCAATTGTGTCTGTCTCCCTGTCATCTTCACAAAAGCCTAACAGATTTCCTTGGGAATCTAAAGAATATTGGCCAGATATATTCATCTTTATTGAATCTAGTATCCCAGACAACATACTCAAGAGGGTTTGTTGTTGTTGTTGTTTTTGGGGGGCAGGGCTGGGTTTGAACCCACCACCTCCGGCATATGGGGCTGGTGCCCTACCCCTTTGATTTTTTTAAATGCCCCACCCTTCAAGAGTTTTTTAAATGCCTTAAAGTAAGATGCACTGACTTCATAGCTATTGGAGATTGGCTCAGCTACCTCATCTCATGCTAGGGAGTACTAATTCCTAACTTATTATTTTTTGGAGACAGAGTCTCACTTTCTTGCCTCCAGTAGAGTGCTATGGCATCATAGCTCACAGCAACCTCAAACTCTTGGGCTCAAGCAATCCTCTTGCCTCAGCCTCCCAAATAGATGGGACTACAGGCGCCTACCGTACCACCTGGCTAATTTTTTTTAAGAGATGGTGTCTCATTCTTGCTCAGGCTGGTCTCAGACTCATGAGCTCAAGCAATCCACCTTCCTCACCTCCCTGAGTGCTGGGATTATAGGTGTGAGCCACCGTGCCCGGCCCTTCCTACCTTATTGATAATAGCTCAATAAAATGTCTCTACTATTAAAGTGGATTTCTAAGCCTCCCAACAAAGTAGGCATCATTATCCCCACTCTGAAGAAAGAAAAGTTGAGATTCAGAGAGGATAAATGTCTTATCTAAAACCATATGGCTTGTAAAATGAATATAAGTCTAACTGGCTCATGAACTTATTTCTTTTCACTACAACTTTAGGTCTCCATTTCATCTATCCATGGACCATTTGCTCAATAGGAAAATTGCTGCTCATCATTGTAAGGTCCTGGGTCCCTTATTGACTTTTATTTTTTGAGACAGAGTCTCACTCTGTCACACTGGGGTTGAGTGCTGTGGTGCCATCATAGCTCACAGCAACCTCAAACTTTTGGGTTTAAGCGATCCTCAT
The DNA here is from genome assembly GCF_027406575.1 of Nycticebus coucang. Classification (NCBI taxonomy): domain Eukaryota; kingdom Metazoa; phylum Chordata; class Mammalia; order Primates; family Lorisidae; genus Nycticebus; species Nycticebus coucang. Next base: position 84,957,059 of record NC_069804.1, read on the forward strand.
ACCTCAGCTTCCCAAGTAGCTGGGACTATAGGCTCCTGCCACAATGCCCTAATGTTTTTCTATTTTTAGTAGAGACGGGGGTCTTGCTCTTGCTCTTGCTCAGGCTGGTCTTGAACTCCTGAGCTCAAGCAATCCTCCCACCTTGGCCTCCCACAGTGGTAGTATTACAGGCATGAGCCACCAAGCCCAGCTCTATACTGCCTTTTCAATAAGGTTCCTGGGGCCGCGTGTCCTTGTCCAGACATAATTCTAGTAAGTCAGTTGGATCTCCAGATGAACAGATTTTTTTTTGAAAGAGCAAAGATAGAGGGAAGTTTGGTGGTGGTAAGGGACAAGGAAGCCCCTATGAGTAAATATTCCTGGTCAAGTGCTTTACACAGGACTAAGATTCGTATCAAATATGCTATATAGAGCTTTTTGTCAGAGCAACTCAGTAAGCAAGGCTAGAACCAATTCCTTTTTCCATACCCATTGAACAAGGGCCTCTTCCCAAAATTTGTGGCTTAGTCTGAGACACCTCTGCTAAGTCAGACTCCACAGGCATGCACCTGCAGTCTTGAAAAATCCCTGGATTTTTCTGGAATCCAGAGGAAATGTTGTTATGAAATCACCATCAGTCAGACCCACCCCATCAGTTAGTAGTGGCATAGTAGAGAGACGAGGTAGGACTGCAAGATGGACCTACATACCTAGACCAGAGAAGCAATGTATAACCATAACAAGCAGAAAAAGAGCCAATTTCCATTATCTTGGCTTGATTCCTATGCTGTACCCTACAACTGCCTTTGCTTTAGCCCCACAGCCGTCTCTGTATTTTTGCACCAAAATTTAAAACCAAGAAGTAAAACACCAGACACCAGGGATGGGCCCCCTATCCATATAGCCAGGTTAGGGTCCCATATCCCCTCAATAAGTGAGTCTCCAATTTTTTTGCTATCAATTCTCTCAGAGTGATTACAAATGTAGATCTGCCAGGATGCAAGCACCTGGATTGGGTGGTTGTCAATCCAAGAATACTAGGGCATATTAACTAATCTATAAAGGTATGTGAAATTTATTATACTTGTTGAATTTAGGTTACCCAGCAATAAAATCACTACCAAGTAAAGAAGTCACCAAGAAGCATCCAACTAAAAGGATTTGTGTAATCAACTGGCTCTTTAAAAAATTAAACTGAGCTGTACCTTTGGTTCATTACCTGGGCAACCCTGCCCCCTACAGGTATTAGTGAAGGAAAAAACAGAACAATGCTATCTCGGTCATCAGTGAGAAACATCTGTAGCATCAGGTCCAGTATACTATCTGAGAATTTCTCAGTGATGGGAGAAAAAGGTCATTTGAACCAAATTAGACTGAAATAACATAAAGGGATGTTTATATGAATCCCACAAACCGAGTTTCTTAGGAAAGCAAGGAAATTTGGAAAGAGAGGTCAAATAGAGCCAGCTCCCCTGAACTTCCACATGGTAAAAGGGCAGGTAGGGGAGTGTATCATGCAGCGACCCTAGTCTCAGATCTGTCTTCTAGCTATGATTTTGACACTAAGGAATTATTTAGGTTAGAGTACTTCCCTCCCATGATTAAGATTCCTCAACATCTTATCTCAGAATAAAATCCTATCTCCCCTTGGGCTACATAGCCCTCACAAACTGGCCCCTTTTCCTCCTTCCAAATAATAAGCCTAACTCTTATTAGGCTTATTAATAAGGGGCTGGAATGATTTCAGGTCACAGCTTGCATCACCTCAAACAGGTCTTCTCTACCCTATCTCAATCACATTACCCTATTTTCTTTACTTCCTAGCATTGAATCACTACTTGAATTTGTATTTACAAATAAAATAGTATATGCCTCTCCCTATTAGAATGCTACCTCCAGCAGGGTGTGGTGACCCATGTCTATAGTTCCAGCTACTCTATTTTTTTTTTTTTTTGAGATAGGGTCTCACTTTATCACCCTTGTTTGAGTGCTGTAGCATCACAGCTCACAGCAACCTCCAACTCCTGGGCTTAGGTGATTTTCTTGCCTCAGCCTCCCGAGTAGCTGGGACTACAGGCGCCCGCCTCAACGCCCAGCTATTTTTTGTTGCAGTTTGGCCGGACCGGGTTCGAACCTGCCACCCTCGGTACATGGGGCTGGCGCCGCCCAATCCCAGCTACTCTAGAGGCTGAGGTGGGAGGGTCGCTTGAGCCTAGGCCCAGGAGCTAGAGACCTTAGTGAACTATGATTATGCTACTGCACTCCAGCCTGGGAGTTAAAAAGAACGTGATCTCCATGAAGGCAGGGGTCTTTGTCTTCTTCACCATGGTTATCTACCCCTTGTACCTAGAAGAGGGCTTGGTATATAGATTTTAAGAAATATTTTTTAAATGAGGCTAGACACCGTGCCTCACATCTACCATCCTACCCTCTGTGGCAGGCCCAGGTGGGTGGATCACCTGAGCTCAGGAGTTTGAGACCAGTTTGAGTAAAGTGAGACTCTGCCTTTACTAAAAATAGAAAAACTAGTCAGATGCTGTAGCAGGTGCCTATAGTCCCAACTACTCAGGAGGCTGAGACAAGAGGATCTCTTTGAGGTTGATGTGAGCTATGACACCAAGGTACTCAACTCCAGGGCGACTGAGACTGTGTGTCTCTCTCTCTCTAGCCAGGCATTGTGGCGGGAGCCTGTAGTCCCAGCTACTTGGGAGGCTGAGGCAAGAGGATCACTTGAAACTAAGAGTTTGAGCTAAGACACCACGGCACTCTATCAAGGGTAACCAAGTGAGACTCCGTCTCAAATATATATTTTATATTTTAAATGATCAATAGTGGCAGTGGAGAAATAACAATTTCTTATTCTATTTCATTTATAAAATTCAACATATCCAATTGTTATGAGTATCAAACAAGAGAATACATGTGAAAACGCCTGGTGTATTCAACATACCTTGGGATATAACCTACTCATCAATCCATAACTATCTATCCCCCTCCCCCTCCAGTTCAGGGCCATGTTGGCAGTTCAATGTTACCCTTTCAGTGAGATCAAAATGTGTGTAATAGAATGGGGGTAACTGGAAAGGGTGAGTGCTGTAAATCACAGTATGCTTTCTTGTGGGTCCAATGGCACCTTTTGAAACAATTGTAGGTAGTTATTTGAGTCATACATAAAAGATTTCAAAGACAGCAATCTAGACCACTCAAGTTTCCAGGCTTTGGTATATAAATTGGCATTTCTGAACACATTATACAGCCTAAGCCAGGCCTTGTTAATAAATGCTAGACAGTTAATTTATAAGGTACCACTTGTGGTTATAGATTTTGAATGTGCCTAAATTGAGATGTAAGCATAAAATAACAGATTTTGAAAATTCGGTATAAAAAAATAAATATATCACTAATTTTATATTGATTACATATTGAAATATTTACTGGGTTAAATAAAAACATTAAAAATTATTATTATTATTATTATTATTATTAGAGACAGGGTATTACTATGTTGCCTCAACTCCCAAACTGCTGAGATTATAGGCACGACCCACCACACCAACTAAAATTAATTTTTTTACACCTTACCTTTCATAACATGGCTGCTAGAAAACTTAAAATTACATTTGGTGACCTGCATTATATTTCTACTGGATAATGCTATTTTAGAAACTTTGGTGCATATAAAGGGCCAGTAGTGAAATTTTTTTACATAGGTACACTACAGTCACCAACACTGTCCATTGAGAAACTCAGCAATATTTCAGTGGCTTCAGGTCCACCAAAAGCAAAGGGAAGAGAAACCTCAGACCAGCACAATGCCTAGGATGTGGTAAGAACAAAATTATTAGTAAGGAAATAAACTTGAAATTCAGATGAACCCTGTTTCCCCATCACTTCTTACTTGCTCCCTTCAAGTGTCATACTAGCATGCACATCTCTTAAGGTTTTGGTAATATTATCTACTTACACATCTAACAAAATGCTGAGTACTTTGAGGGTTGGGATTGTCTCTTTCACCCTGTGCTTCCAATCTTGATAATGTGGTAATCTTTTTAAAAGTACTCACCTCAGCATCCATTTACTTATTCTAAATACTAATGCGCCTATTATTTGGAAATGACATGCTATTGCCATTAGAGTCCATAGTACACTCCTAAACATGCTTAAGGGTGGCAACATTCCATTGAGAAAAAGACTATCCTTGGAAACAGCAAAGATTCATTTCAAGGGTGGCAAATAAAGTGAAACTGAATTAGAGTTGCTTCCTCAATAGCTCACTGTTGTTTCTAAAAGCTAAACAAATTCAAAGTATCTTATGAGCAATAACATTCTTAGAATGCTTATTACTGCCCAAGGCAACTAATGTCAAAGGGGTATTTACTTGGATGCCAATAAGCTGGTTGGCATACTTTTTAAAAAGCCAGCTGCAATTCCATTCATCTCATATTTCACATGAAATCTTAATTGGAGCCAACAGAACATGTAGTAAGGGGCCCAGACGACCATTAAACATTAAGATTTTTGGAAATGAAACACTAAGTACACGTAATCTGCCAAAATGATGCCTCAACTTATTCATTGTGCTCAAGTTTATTTGGTAATGTCTAAAGTATTTACTGAATTAACAACATTAGCAGATTAATCCTCCCCAGAAGAAAGAATGTGGCCTTTTAATTTATTTTGCCAAACCAGCCAGAACTGGTGTTTACCATACCTCATAAGTATCTAGTCTAAGAGCATGGGATAAGTTTTGTTTTTGAGACATTCTCAATTTGTCACCCTTGGTAGAGTGCAGTAACGTCACAGCTCACAGCAACCTCAAAATCTTGGGCTTAAGCAATTCTCTTGCCTCAGCCTCCCAAGTAGCTGGGACTACAGGCGCCTGCCTACTTTTTGGTTGCAGTTGCTATTGTTGTTTAGCAGGCCCAGGCCGGGTTCAAACCCGCCAGCCTCAGTGTATGTGGCTGGCACCGTAAACACTGTGCTACGGATGCCGAGCTGGCATGGGATAAATATTAAAAAACAAATTAGAGGTCATATAGCAGCAGGACTAAGAACACAAGGAAGATAAACTCTGGGATCAAAGATCTTAGTGGAAATGATCCACAACTTACTATATACCTCTGAGCAAATTACAAATGTCTATCTCAGGTGCACCTCCTTTAAAACAGGTGGTAATACTTGCACCTCACTCACTATAATTAAATAAGTTCTATAGCAGCTTGACAGCAACCAGAAATGTTTAAGTCATTTTTAATATAGCTATTATGATCCATTTGCAAGGTCTTAATCGTGCCTATACTTCAAAGAAACCAGAACCTAGCTTTCATTTTTTAAAGTGACTATTAAGGGTGCAGTTTATATATCCAGGAATAGTGGTGTGAGCCTGTAGTCCCAGCTACTCAGGAGGCTGAGACAAGATTGCTTTGAGCTCAAGTTTGACATTGCAATGAGGTATGGTGACACCACTGCACACCAGCCTAGGTGATCGTAAGAGCTTGTCTCTGAACACAAGAGTACAGTTTATAATCCACCCAGATTTACCAAATCCTTTTGTTCTAGGTACCTGGGTCCTTTTTATTGACCTACAAGATGCTTGTGCATTAGCTTCCATTGTCTATAGAGCACAAACTTTTCAGTGGTATTGTTGAGTTTCAAATAAAATAATCATGAATGATACTAAAATTAAAACCCTGGGAAGATCATAAGGCGAAGAGCTGACCACACCAAAACTATCCTGAAAAACTGAGTTATGATGCCAACGAGAGCAGCTCTGTAGGCATCAAAGGAAATCAAAGTATAGTAAAATTCACCACCAGTGAAATTAACACCAAGGGGAAGTCTTCCAGGTTATCAGAATGTGATTTACTTGAAGCAAGGACATCTTAATGGCTAAAGCACATGTTTAAGAGGTTGGAGGTAAGGATGGAAGACAGAAGCTACATTTGCACACATGCTTACCTACAAGTTTTTGTATATAGATGTCAAGCAAGGGCGTGATCAGGGAAATGGTGAGATACGAGAAAGAGTAAAGATGCACCTTGTAAAATGTTACTTACATAAATCTTTCCCGTATTCTTGTATCAGAATATACTTTAATCTTTTATTTTTATCAAAGATGAAGCCACTAAACTACACAACACAGATAAAATGGAAGTTATATCAGATAAACTAGTACCTGTCCATACTCACAGCAATGAGGGGCATCAAAATCAAAGTTGAATTGTAATCCCACTTGATTCTAAAAATCAAGTCTATTGACATTGGTTTGAAGCAACAGAACCTTTAGAAGACTCCCCCTTTTAAAGAAAAACCCAAAGAGAGATGATCAAGCACGAATAATCACTTCATGCATTTTATTGATAGTCTATATTTTAAATCTGCAGTATGACATCTTACATAGGGATAAGGCTTCTTCCTAAAAGATAACTATTAATAATCAAACCAGCTTTAATATGACTGACCTTTCAAGGTCTTGTTTTGCATTAAACAAATTAAATTTTAGCAAGTTTAAGCACTGTACAAAAAGAAAACTGGGTACATTCTCAAAATTAATACAGGGCTTCCCAACCAGGAATCTGCTGGGTAGATATTGGAAAAGAGTGTTATGTTCAAGTTTAAACTGAAAGAAAATGAGAAACAAGATAAAACAAGCCAACCAAATTCACTTCACTTTGTGCTCCTCTCTGCTTCTTGCATCTCTCCCAGAGGTCAGGAAGCCCTGGTACAATAATCACTTAAGTCTTTACACAACATACATTTATGTGCTTTGTGTTCAAAGACATAAAGGCAGCCTTTGTTACTGTCCTCCCCTCCAAAACTTCAGGCTCTTAAAGGCTTCAGAAAGCTTTCCTAGATTGCCACCCGGTTCTTTACATGAATCCAAGTAAACATCTATATACCAAAGCAGCTCTTCCTGGGAGAAGATACAACAGGCACAGATACATATCCAGGCCAATGCGTACCTACTCAACTTAATACCTGATCATTACATGGCCCTAAATATTTAAAAGCAGCACCAGGGACAAATGGATCTATCAAGAGGCAAGAACCAAACATTGGACAGTTAAAACACATACAAATCAGTTAAAATAGTAGTGATGGGGCACTAAGTAGAGTTAAGGTTGGGAAGCTGGTTCGACCATACCTTGGTATTGGGATCAATCTGCAAGATGAGGAACTGATGGAGGACCTTGAAATAAAGAGGCACAGTGGTATGATAAGGTCTGATTTCACTGCATGTCTTTAAGATAACTACTACTCAAGTGACCATAAAGAAGCTTGAGGAATTTCAGTAAACAAATATTAATAAAAAACAAGTATCTCACTGTTATTTTTAGAATGAAGAGTATGCCTGTTTCATTCAGATCTAAATGGAGACGTGAAAAGAACCATAAAATGATACAAACTGTTTCAAGATCATCACTTGAGAATTCTAACACCCCAATAACAGCTCTACTTAATGCTGTACAATTTAAAATACTAACTAGGGTTACTCAAATGAGACCATCACTTGTTGGAAATATTAGATAATTTAGAACTGTTCCAGTTAAGGAAACAAATTCTTAATTTCAAAATGCTAAAACTTTTAAAGGGCAGGTACTGAACTCACAGCAGTTCTTAGTTGCTTATTAAAAATCGGATTTAAGAATAAGTGAAATACTAGTTCCTTGGACTTTTAACTTTCCAAATGAAGCATGTATGTTCATTTACATTTTCAAAAGCACACAATTTACAAAAACAAAAACACTGCTAATGAATAGTAAACATACTGAAGAATTCTACTATACTTAGGGGAAAAAAACCCACCTGACACTTTAACATGTGCCTCATCAATCTCTTGCATTACTGAAGTATAGAATACTTCAGAAAGTAGCAATTAACATAGTCTTATAAGACCAGGAAAGAATAAAAGTGCCCTGCAAACATGGCTTCTATGTACTTAATATTGGTAAAACATTTCACAGGGAAGCCAGTAAAACTTTAAAAAAAAAAATCAAATAAGGCAGATTATGAATTTTTTCGTTCACAAAAGAACAAAGGAGAAAAGGGAGAATAAAATTATCCTCCATCTTTAAAAAAATATATTAATAACCACAAGGTGCCACTGAATCCTAGCAAGTTGTAAAAATCTTTTAGGAGGCATTTTACAACATTTACCTCCCTGTCACGTGGGTATTTGGAGAAGTGAAAGTCAATGCTGATGCTTAACCCATTTCACGTGGTGGACACATGGGAGGCAGATGGTTAAATACAAAGTATACTAAGTGATAACCCTCCATAAATATAATCAGGGACACAGCCTAGGAGAGAATACTTGGCACAGAAAAGATGTTTTCCCACGGGTGGGGACGTTACTTGAGGTAATACAGCTAAACCAGTTTCCTAAAGTTTGGATGAATTTCAATAATCATGTTCTTAAAAGACTGTGTGTATACATTACACACTCAATGAACCCATGTATCTCCTGGCACTAAAGGTTCTCCGATGAACTGTACAATTATTACATACATTCCAACACTAATGTGAACACTCTTCTCAATCCCCACCTCCATTAACATCACTGAGGTATAAATTTATGTTCATTTTAGAGCAAATATCCCAAATTAACAACATGGCTCATCTTCTAGTGTTGCTACAGATGCAAACTTTTAACCTTTGTTCAATTTTGTTTCTAATAGTACTAATAAATCTCAACCTTGTCTGTAGCTGCTTGGAGTCAAACAACAAATCACTTCAAATGTTTTAGACTAGTAAGTGAATTCGTAAAAACATCCAAAATAGTTAATGAAATTCAGGTTTTAGTACTTTTCCCTATGCTTTGAATAATGCAAACTCCCAACATCATTTTTTCTTGTTCTTATTCCTGCATGAAGTTCAAACTAGGTCTTAGAGACAGAACCTTTCTGTAATAAAGAAAAAGTGCAAAGATATGAAATGTAAAGTCTTTTTGCAAGAAAACACTCCCTCGATAGTGTTTGGATGCTGGTGAAGAAAAGATTGTTCTCCATTGTAGATCTTCCACGTACATATGACCTTGTCTTTAATGTCCACAACAATAGTAGGTATTAATCATGAACCTCACAAAATTAAAAAGTAGCAAATTCCACTAAAATACTTGTATTCATTCTACACAATCCAATGGAAATTAACGAGTGCTATTGAAAAAGGTGTCCACATGTCCAATATGTGCATTCTACTAATGGCTAAAAGCTTAAAATTCTACTTCCAGTGTTTATGAAAAGCTTTAGTATCTACATTCATAACCAGCGATCTGTTTGAGTTACCAATCTTACTTTAATACTTCACAAATGAGTAACACATCTTGGGAGGTTAAGGCGGTGCCTATTGTCAACAACTGCTTAGGATGTACTGCAGTAGTTTTTAAACTATCTGAAATAACCATTTTATGCCAAGAAAATGGATTTGTTTTTAGCCAATCAGGACTACCCTGCAGATCTGAAAACTATAGATTACACCCTTAGGAAAGGAGACAAGGATGCTCACAAATATAAAGGAATCCTGACTTTTACATGGACAATTTTTTTAAAAGATAAAATGTATTACATAAGCGCCATAAACAGTGAAATCTGCTTATATTAAAAAAAATATGTGAAGCTTTGTTTGGACATTATTTCCTTGCAAGAGCAGTACATATCCTTAGTAAACAACTACCATATTTACAAGTTAACTTCCTTGATGCTTAGGTAGGACTGAAAGCCAGAAGAAAACATTTAAGAATGAGCTTTGAAATAATCTTTACAGCAAAGTTGATAGCAGTGAAGGTAACAAGACTTTTGTGTTATTTTTGTAGAATATCTGACCATGTCTGGGTAGTTAGCTTGCTCTCTTAAAGGCCAAGGACCTATTCAATTCTTCTTTTGGCTTGTTAGCTTTTCCCAGAAAAACAAGTATTTGCTTCACAGTCAGGCTAATCCTAACCCCAACTGGCCTCAAAAAAGAAATTAGGTGAGAGTACTAGAGTTATCACAAAGCTATTCTTACTACTAAGAAAACAATATAAAGTGCATGTCCATAGATAGTGAGTCAGCAGCCTCATCTTCAAATATGGGCAGCACAATTAAAAATTTGAATTTCAAATAACACAACACGACTCATTTCAAACAAAGGATAAAAATTCTTTAATCTTCAACTGATCTTTGAATGTGAGATGTTAGGCATTAGATAGAAATTAAATATTAACAAGTGTGCACTGGTACCTTAAATGATAAATCTCGAAAACAAAGCAAATTCGAGATTTTCCTATTAGCACACACATCTGTACCAACTGTAATTTGTATGCTAAAAGTGGTTTATAGTCTCTTTCCTCTTTTTTTTTTTTTTTTTTTTTGAGGAGAAGACTTATAAAAACATCTAACTTGTGCTAGGTGGTAGTGGTTTTTCTTAAACCAAATCTTTGCCAAATTTGCTGATCTTTTGCTTCATCTACTCAGGTAGAATACTAGATCAAGCTGCTGCTGCTGCTCTCACCACATGAAACCAGTTCATGTCTGCATTATTTCTGTCTTCATGAACATTATAAATTCTTCAGAGCAGTTTTCTTTACTTCCCATCTTTCACTTCCTGCCTAAATCCAAGTTAAAATACATAATTTTTACTGGTCTTTAATGCAGTTTGATTCTGCACTGTCCTTTCCTTTGCATGTCACAGTAGCTGTTCACATACATTAAATATCATAGATATGTTCTGCTCTTGACATCTACGCTTACAAAAGCAGCTTTGTACTTTGTCTGGTGTGTTTTTTACTATGTTGGCTCACAAAAAGCAGTTTTCTCATTTCTAAGCATGGTACTTTACAATTTTTAATGCATTAATATAACAGTGCATTGGAAAAGTACTGAGCCTCTACAAAATAGCTTTACATTTTTAAACAAATGAATGTAATTTTTTCACTTACACAAGCATAGGCTTTTTAGTATTTCCACAAGATAAATTATCTCAATTAAACTACAAGCTCACTCTACAGTGCGCCATAGTGACGGGCTTAGGAAATAGTTATACACTTAGAAGATCCTAATCTTAGTGTTATTTACACTGACATGTCCGATATCATCTAGTCTGAAAGGTGAATAAATGATATTCAGAATGTGGCTGAATGTGCATCAACTAATAACTGGGAATGATACAGCTCTAAGTAATCACTCATGAAACAGGGACTGTAACTTAGTCTAAACTGGGAATTTCCTCCGCCCCTCTCTCCTATGGCGTGGAAAACTTTAAAGATCAATATGAAACAGACAAGAGCCATTGCTAAGGCAGATCTTTTAAGATAACAAAGGAGAAACGGACAAGTGTATATGATAAATTATCAGTAACAGAGCTGCTACCAATTCACCTGGTACTGGAATCAGGATTTTTAGATCCTAAAACATTGCTTTTTAAATATTTCCTTTTATTCTAGAACAAAAACTGGAGAAAGGACAGTGATTTCTTCAGAAAGCAATGACTCAATTCAGGTTGCTACTTTACATTTAAGTACCACTCAAAAAGTGGACATAAAAGCAAGAGATTCCTGTTTGCCCATCACTATACCAGCTACATAGCTGAGAGTTCAAATCTTAATTACACAACACTTTCTCTGTTACCAGAAGCTAAGACTGCTCTGCGACAAATAGGACAGGTGGAATTCTCAGATAACCAGCGATCAATGCAGTGAACATGGTATTCATGAGAACAAGGTAGTTTACGAAGCTTGTTGCCTTCTGTATATTCTGTAATGCAAACACTACAGGTTTTTAATGCATCGTTTTCACCAAAACTTCTCATTGCCAAGTTGTCGATCTGTTCTTTGGTGAGTCCTCTAGGTTGGTCATCATCATCCTCATTTAAGAGGAAAAACTGAGCCAGACTAAGGAAAGGCAAAGAACCACTTTCATCAAATGTGACTGGGGCCCTATGTCGACCCTCTCGCCTGGTACCTGATAATCCTGATGATGAGCTTCCTTCATTACTGCCTTCAAACACCTCTGAGTTAGATTCTGAACTTTCACCAGTGGAACTGGAACTAGGACTAGAACTAGAACTGGAATTAGAACTGGAACTTGAACTGGAACCAGAACTACTACCTCCACCAGAACCTCCTCTTACATTTCGTGATTCTGCCCTTTCCATATTTCGACTTGGGACTGAGCCACTAGGCTCTGAATCACTATCACTGTACATAAAGTAGCTTAACTCACCAAAACCTGTCATTATCTGCCTTAACATGGTCTGAATTGCAACAGATGTGGTCTCACTTAAACCAGTATTTAAGATTCTACGAATGGGAATTCTGATGGTACTAACATAGGTTCTCACGCCTGCCCGCTCAGAACGTGAAAATGTACGCCTAAAACCTCCTCGTTCACTTTCATAAGTGACGGTGTTGTTTGGCGTTTGAGACCTAGATCGAGTTCTGCTAGCTATGCTATCTCTCTGCCGATATTCTCCCGGACGAACTCTTCTTACTTGAAGATCAAGGACTATAGTTGGAGGTCTCTGTCCTGATCCTGTGGATTCACCATTGCCTGCTGTGTCTGAAGAACCTGCTCCTTGAGAGGCATTTCTTGTTCCAGAAGCTGCAAAAAGACCTCTGCTTAGTAACTCAGGTCCAGATATTTGCTGTCTCAGTGTCACATGGTGCCGGGTTCTAGAACTTCCCTCGGTCTCATTTATCAAAGAATGCTCCACAGTCTGAGATGAGGTACTATGGTGAGATCTTCGCGGAGTTTCACTCACTGGATGCAGAGGTGACCTACTTCTTTCAGCTCTGGCTCTGGTTCTCCGATGGTCAGGGCTCCTGCTTCTTGCCCTCCTCTGACCTCTCGTAGGTGGGATTTCTCCCGTTAATGCTTCAGTTGAATTACGTTCTAATCTAGATGGCCTTACAGATGTAGATTCAGATCGTGAATTTTCCACTTGCCTTTGGCTGTTGTTTTCCATATTTTCTCCACTAGAGCGTCTTGCAGATGGCTCACTTTCATTCTCTGGATTTTGACTCCCATTATTACGGTTAACATTTATCTCTAAACTGAATCTGAAATCACCACTGTTTGGGTTAGTCCGGCTCACTGCTCTCCAAGATTGATTTCCTCTTTGTCCACTTCTTGTCGTATTTCCAGTTTGTCTGACAGAGTTAAGCCAGTCTATTATAGAGTCACCATTAGACACATCATCTGAAGAGTCTCCACCTGTTTAAAATGAAGAAGGGGAAGAGGGAGAAAAAGGAACTACTAAAATTAAGACAATCATTGTATTAAAGGAAAGTTTAAATTCTGAGCACATTTCATGTTTATGGAGTTTTGCAAAATATGCTATACATGTTTTTAAGTAAAGGCACGAAAATTTTAATTCCATTTGAAAAGAACAAGCTAATCCTAGAGAAAACTTTGGAACATTATTTTTAAAGGGGAATCTACAAGAAGTCTGTTTTGGGTATTTCATCATACACAGAGCCTAGCATATAGCACTGTGGAGCTATCAGAAAACATTTCTAAGTCTACTGTCAAAACACTAATGTAATCTAATTAGGTAAAAAAAAAAATGCTAGTTAAGATATAATACTAGTGTTTTTGTTCAAATTTTCATTTGTTTACATTATTTTTGGCCTTTACACGTCTTTGATAACACATGAGGTTGTTTTAAAATACAGGACTACTGTAGCCACAACAAAAATATAAACAAGGTTTTAAAAGTATATGCTGGGCACAGTGGCTCACATCTGCTAGCACTCTAGAAGTACGAGGAGTGTGGATTGCTTCAGCTCAGGGGTTTGAGACCGGCCTCAACAAGAGACCCTCATCTCTAAAAAAAAAAAATAGCCAGGCATTGCGAAGGGCACCTGTAGTCTCAGCTATTTGGTAGCCTGAAGCAAGAGAATTGCTTGAGTCCAAGAGTATGAGGTTGCTGTGAGCTATGACACCATGGCATTCTAGCCAGAGTGATGAAGTGAGACTCTGTCTCAGAAAAAAAGTTTTTAAGTATTTGAATATATCTTAAAGTTACCAAGATTTTAAGTTGACATGTAATTTAAGATCAGATTAAATAAATAGCCTGAACCTTGCATAGTATACATAATGGCTGGTTCACAAGCCAAACTAACATCATAGACTTTTGGGTTACATAGTCATAATCCCTAGCCATCACATTGGGAGGGAAAACACCAGATCTGAAATTAGAGTAGGAATCCTCAACAGTGGCACTATCGACATTTTGAAAGTTAATTCTTTGTTGTAGAGGCTGTGCTGTGTATTATAGCTGTAGAGGCTGTGCTGTGTATTATAGCAGCAGCTGCCCCTAATCTTTTGGCACCAGTGACCAGTTTCATGGAAGACTATTTTTCCTATGGGGGGTAGAGAGTGAGGATGTAAAAGGAGGTGGAGCTCAAGTAGAGATGGTATGAGGCCTGGTTCCCAACAGGCCATTGTCTGTGCCCTAGGGCTGTTGTCTGCAGCATTATAAGGATGTTTAACAGCCCCCCACCCTCTACACACTAAAAACCAGAAGCAAACACCCAGTTTTATCAACTCAAACTGTCTCCAGACATTGCCAGTGCCCCTGAGGGGGACAAAATTATACCCAATTAGGAACCACTGGGTTAGAGAATGCAGCATTTCTTTTTGCATGTAAAGAAGGCACATATTTATAAAGAAAGAATTAAGTAGGAAGAAATTCCAAGAGATGAAAAACCAAGAAAAAAAAAAAAACCATTTAAAATAGGCCATCTCGCAATTAACACAAACAACCCAAAGGTAAGACAGAAAAAAAACATGCTGACTTTCTCACCAATTATCAAGAAAATGTCAGTGCTCTTTTTATAAGCAGTTATTTACCACTATATTAATTTGTGCCATTTCTGGATAATCTCTGGCTGACTATAACAAAGTTCTTATTCCATCCTCTACCCACCCACCCATAAAGCAAAATATACCTCTATTTTCATCTGAGTTTTGTGGTGGCGGACCCTCTTTAATTTGTCGGAGTCTTCTTAGCAACTCTTCCTCAGTACTTTCACCTGAAAATTTAAAAATGTTTCCCAAATTACAAATGAAAATCAGGGACCCTCATAACATGCCACAGTGCAAAGATGAGATTAAGGACATGACAACCAAATATTTTATCTGATCTGACACAAAATGATTAGAAATTATATTTCAAAATAGCTTACTTAAGAAAAATTTAAAAACCAGCGACTCTTAGATGAAAACCGAGTAGGAACCTGAGAAAAATACACTTCTTTGGGAATGTAAATATTACAACTTACATATTTACAAAGGTCTTTTCAGTTTTCAAGGTACTTCTATATACAATCCCTTACTTTTAAAAATTGAAACTCTGGGAGGGAGAGATACTGTTATCTACATTTTAAAATAAGAAAACAGACTAGGTGGTGCCTGTGGCTCAGTGGCCCCATATACTGAGGGTCGCAGGTTCAAACCCAGCCCTAGCCAAACTGCAACAAAAAAATAGCCGAGTGTTGTATGGCAGGCGCCTGTAGTCCCAGCTACTTGGGAGGCTGAGGCAAGAGATGGAGGCTGCTGTGAGCTGTGATGCCACATAAAGTGAGATTGTCTCTACAAAAAAACAAACAAAAAAAAAAAAACAAAACAAAACAGACTGAGTGACTGACTTGCCAGAAGCCACAGTAATTAACAAAGACAGCCAGAACTCCAACTAAGGCATTCTTATTCAAGTCTGGTACTGTTGGCTCAAACTCCACTCCTTGTCTTAAAAGTCATGTTAAAACCTTGCCCTTTTAAATTTAAGCAATCACTTAAAGGTTGGCAGGATTAAACAAATCAGGAGTCAGAGTTTTAACTAGGATCAAATAGGACTCAGTCAGGAAAAAGTAAATATGCATAAAATTCTAATTGTAATCTTACTCAAAGCTAGCTCTGCGAAATTAAAATTGGGACATGTTCAGAAAACCAGAGATGAGTAAGTCTGTCCTAAGAATGAAGTTCCCATTAGCTATTTTACATTTGGGTCTGTAAGTTAAATAAAGCTAACTAAAAAAATTATTCAGCTCCATTCTTTTCAATTCAGTTCACTAAAAATAATATAGCAACTCAAAAATGTATCTGATATAGTATAGTTCCATATACTAATAAATAGAATCAGGTAGTAAATACAGCAGCAAATGTCATCCTATAGCCTTTAAATAAATGTATTGTATAATGGCTAAAACAGATTTTTAAAACAGGTTAAAGCATTTTTAAAAAAAACACAGAAATTTACATATATACACCCTTAAATTACACATAACATACCTGGGGTGCCTAGCAAATTGTTATCTCTCATAAGCCTATAATCTTCTTCACTCAGGTTATTCACAAATTGATAGAAAGCTTCTTCCCGATCCAATCGGTCCATCTGACTTCTGCGCTGTGCAGTAGACTGATCACCATTTCCTTTATCGTTAGAATCAGAGTTTTCCATCTTGATGAACAAGTGGAAAATTACCTAAAAGAAGGAGACCAACACTGTAAACAGAAGTCACTATGTACTCTATACAACAGTTGGAATTATGTGAAAATCCAGAATGTAGGCCAAGACCTCTAATGAATAAAGCTTCGCAACAAAAAAGCTCCTGAAGAGCATTGTTATACTAAGAAAAGCCTACATTAGGAGTCAGTAAACTATAGCCCTGAGGCCAAATCCAGCCCCACTGCATGTTTTTATTCTCCTTGCAATCTAAGAATGCCTTTTACACTTTTAAAAGATTTTTAAAAAGAGTATTTCGTGATATGCAAAGTTTTACTGGAACAAAGCCATACACATTCATTTACACACTATCTATGGCTACTTCTATGCTATAATGGCAGAAAATTCAACAGTTGTGACAGACTTCATGTGGCACTCATTGCTTTGCACTGCTGCTCTGTATACTCTAAGTTGCAGTGATAAGGTTATAACTGGACAGTATTTCAAGAACCACTCACTATGCAGTGACATTTGAAAAACTACCACACTCATCATGTCAAATGTGGGAAAAATGGACTTCAATATGTCACGTTTAAAGGCATAGCAGAAAATAAATTTTGCTATCAGATTAGATGGCAAGAAATGTGTTTATTATACAGAGATATTATATACTTCTATGCTAAAATAATACAATATACACTGACATTACTAAACAGTAGTCATAATATTCCAATTCACGGGAAAACTACGGTCTAAAAAGCTATACTGTTTAAAATGAAATATCTCATCACATTTCTTCACAAATATAAAAATGAAAATGAGGCTTCAATTAGAGTAAGTTTGCAAGTGGCTGATTTGGCTGGCTAAGCATGGAAAGCTGTTTATCAATGGTGAGTTAGTAAAAAAAAAAAGTGATTACAGCAGCTGAAGAAATATGTCGAGAAAATAAACTTGTTCAAGAATACTGATTCATGGGCTGGATGCAGTGGCTCACGCCTGTAATTCCAACACTCTAGGAGGCTGAGGCGGGTTTACTGCCTGAGCTCACAGGTTCGAGAACAGCCTGAGCCACAGTGAGGCCCCTGTCTCTAAAAATAGCTGGCCATGTGGCTGGCACCAGTATCTACTCAGGAGGCTGAGGCAAGAGAATGGCTTGAGCCCAAGAGTTTGAGGTTGCTATGAGCTACGATGCCACTCTACTGAGGGTGACAAATTGAGACTTTTAGCGAGCACCATTGTACAGAAAGTTGAGGATATTGGAAAACAACAAAAAGTTGAGGAAACCGAAAAACAAGGAAAATGATGGGAGTGGTTTTTTCCTAGACTCTTGAATTGACAAACCTGATACTATTTAGTTGTTTATTCAAACTTACGCCGATTATTCAAAGACTTTCAACTACAGAAGTAGACCCCATGAATAGACTACAAGAAACTACATGTGAGAATATTTTCAAAGTTGAAAACATGAATTCAGCACAACCTAAAGTAGAATCTGTTAATAAGATACGTTTCAATTGAAATGGTAAAAATACATATGGAATGGAAAAAGATCTAGTTCAGAGGTGGGGAACTTGTAGCCTTGGGGCCACATGTGGCCTTCTGGATCCTTGAGTGTAGCCTTTTGATTGAATCTAAATTTTACGGGACAAATCCTTTAAATAAAGGGATTTGATTAGGGGCTGCAGTTAGGGATCTGGAGGGCCATCTGTGGCCTTGAGGCCATAGGTTAGTTGGACAAATTGACAAAGCTTATGAAATGTTAAGATATTTATTATGTATTATATCATTCATTTGCAGGTATTCTACAGAAAATATTTGAATATCCTATTATAGAACCAGTAGTGTTAATGATAAACTTCACTCTGTGGACTTAACCATCATCATCAGTTCCATTAATTGTTGTCAGAATTTTATTTAAAGAGATGGGGGGGGGGTTTCCATATACATAGGATGGTCTTAAGCAATCCTTCCACCTCAGCCACTGGGATAGCTAGGACTATGGGAGTGAGCCACCATATTCAGCTTGTCAGAAATCTTGACTTGCTCTACCACACAGCATTTTGACAACTTAATACTCGTAAAGTTGTATTGTGATTTGTTGAACTCAGAGCAAAGATGGATTTTTTTTCTGAGTTTGAACTGCCCTGAATTACTATTTTCAGGTTTGAAAAAAGCTTGTTACATCCTTGATAATGCTGCTTAATGAATTTAATTTAAAATAACGAAATAAATGATGCTTAAATCCAACACTTACACCATGGTAGTCATTTCTACAGGACATGCTATGGTAAAGTCATTTCAACAATTACTAACACTAGTATCAAAAGTAATGTCAAGCTGTTTTATGCACTTCTTGTGCTTTCAAAGAAATGAAGCCTCCGTTCACATACCAATTTATAGAAGATATATTTTCTGAGCTCAAACTATAGTTCCAGAACCATTTTTGTGGACCCCCAATGCAAGTGAAAAGGAAATTTCCTTATTTCGCACTCCATTTTACTGTGCAATTGAGGAACATTCCATCTATCACTACTGGAAGTGATAACTCTGCAGTATAATATGTCAAAAGGTAAATATTAAGAAAAGAATCTAACAATTCTATAAATGCCGCATAAAAGATATTCTTGATCAAAATCACATGCTTGTAGATTAAGACAGCAGTACCTACACGTACAGAAGGACATTTTCAAAGGTGAAATATGAAAAATCTTTGAAGTCAGCAATTATAAACATGTGCAAATAATTATAAGAAACCTTTGAATCTCAATTTAAGTAAAATGTTACCCCCCAAAAAAGAATGTTATTCTTCTCTCTCATTAGTAAACCTGTATTACAAAACATTATACTCAATTAATTATTACCTGTTGAGTTTTATCAAGCCCATCTTTGCAGAATTTTGTTTCTCTTTTTATATAAGTTAACTATATAACATGTTCAATTTTGCTTTTTGATCTGCAAAGCCTAAAATGCTATCTGGACTTTTACAAAAAATGTATGCCAAACCCTACTGTAAGTAATATATAAAATTAGCTAAAAATTCTTATTTATCATTCACTAATTGTATGACCTTAAGGAAATTAGAATATTAGTAGATTTCCATACATTTTCAATTAACGACACTAATGAAAAGTAATGGTTTCATAGTAGGGCTGATCACATTAATGTACACTGCTATGATTTAATAAAAAAAAAAAGAAAAAGAAAAGTAATGGAGGTAAACAATCTAAAATATGGGAAAACTCCAAACAAAATGTCCATTCTCTACCCTTATTAAATAGTCCCCAGAAAGCCTTTTCTGGGCTTTCAAACAGGCCCCCTTTCGTTTGCCCTTTCTGTCATGTGAGGTTACAGTGAAATGACATCCATCTATGAGGAACCTGGCCCTCATCAGACACTGAATCTACTGGCACCTTAATCTTGGATTTTTCCAGCCTTTACGACTATGAAAAATAAATTTCTGTTCTTTATATGCCACCCAGATTATGGTATTTTATTACAGTAGTTCAAGCTGACTAGGACATTATGCAAAACTGATTTGTGGAAAAAAAGGTAATCTGTATTTGTATACTAAAATTTAACCTCACACACTCCTACATGCAATGCGTGATATACCAGAATGTTCATAAATCAATCCTAAAGAGAAAAACAAACCCTCTTCCAGATATGAAAATACAAAGTCTATCTTGTCAAACTGCCTCCTTGCTCAGCCTCAAAATTTTAGTGTAGAATGGGCACCCCCAGATCTCCATTTTCCTAAGACGATTATCCTTTTAACTGTCCTATCATTGTTTAAATTAGATGAGGATGTTAAGGAAGGGAAGAGGTGAGACAATAGTATTTTTGGAAAGATTTTTCTAATCTCATAACTAACATTCCCTAATTTTGTTAAGACTAAACCATAGAAATTTCTGACAAATTCTGATCTTATGATACTTGCAAGGCTAGAAATCGGACATTCAATTAACATACTCATAAAAGTTACATGGGCAAAGCACCAAAACAAAACAAAACATCCCAACCAACAACCAAAAGAAGTCAAATTTTTCCACATGTATCTCAAGTAATACAATTTGGTGGAAATGGTAAAAGCAGCTGATTTTTAAAAATACAGAACATCAGCAGAAACTTGAGCTACAATTTCTCAAATTGGCTAAGAACACGTGGCTAATATTCTTAAAGCACTCAATATTCTGAAAAGTAATACAGGGAATTTAGAACAAAATCTACTTGTGAAGGATCTGTAAATAGTTCTAAAAGTAATTGTAGGGTTAAAAGGCTTGAAAAATAGAAATCTTCAAAGAAGGCAATGCCATCCGATAAATCCTGACATTTAAAAGACATAAACCAAAGATAATAGAAAGCTCACCTGCCAACAACAGTTACAATAGTGGCACAAAGTCTTTAAGAAGAGTTAGGAGGGGCTCAGTTCCAGTAACGCAGTGAGTAGGGCACTGGGCGACCACATACACCGAAGCTGGCAGGTTCGAGCCTGGCCCAGGCATGCGAAACAACAATGACAACTGCAACCAAAAAAATAGCCGGGCATTGTAGCAGGTACCTGTACTCCCAGCTACTTAGGAGGCTGAGGCAAGAGAATTGTTTAAGCCCAAGAGTTGGAGGCTGCTGTGAGCTGTGACGCCATAGCACTCTACGAAGGGCGACAGAGTGAGACTCTGTTTCAAAAAAAAAAAAAAAAAAAAGAGGTGTTATCAGGGAATTAAAGCCCAGCAGGAAGAGAAACTTGCAAAAACATGGGAAATTTAAAAAACAGAATCTTAAACAATAAAGGGGCCTCATACTCAGTATAGTAGGAAGTTTGGCATATTATAGAAGATGGAAGGTAAGAGTCACTCAACTTCTATTTTGTTCAACAGTAAGAATCAACTTCCAACTGCAAAGAGTAGAAAAAATACACTTTTCAAAGAGAATCAAAAGCCGAGATTGCGTAACTTCTAATGATAATATTTGAGTACACAGAAAATAGGAGAAATGCTAAAGAACTTGGAAAACTGTTAACAGACTACGAGATAAACTTCAAGCACAAGAAAAAAAACTGTTAACAGACTACGAGATAAACTTCAAGCACAAGAAAAAAAACAGTCCATGAGAAGTGGGGTTAACTACCGAATTAACTTTATTTCCTTAAGACAGGATTATCAACTTTGGCTTGCACAACAGAATCACCTAGGGGTTGGCCAGATATGGGTATTTTAAAATTTCTACAGGTTGGGCGGCGCCTGTGGCTCAGTGAGTAGGGCGCCGGCCCCATATGCCGAGGGTGGCGGGTTCAAACCCAGCCCCGGTCAAACTGCAACAAAAAAAAAAAAATAGCCGGACATTGTGGCAGGTGCCTGTAGTCCCAGCTGCTTGGGAGGCTGAGGCAAGAGAATTGCGTAAGCCCAAGAGTTAGAGGTTGCTGTGAGCCGTGTGATGCCACGGCACTCTACCCAAGGGCGGTACAGTGAGACTCTGTCTCTACAAAAAAAATAAATAAAAAAAAAAAATTTCTACAGGTTAAGAACCTCTTTGATAGGGACAGCGGGATGGGTATTTCAAAATTTCTACAGGTTAAGAACCTCTTTGATAGGGACAGCGGGATGAAATTGCTGCCTTGCACCTTGGTTTTTGCGTAGAATCCGAAGTTTCTCTCCCTACCATTACAAGGAAATGTAGGATTAATCAGCGCTTCTCTAACTGTAGCATATGCAGGAATCATGTGAAAATCTTGTTAAAATACAGATTCTGATTCAGTAGGTTAGGGGTAGGGCCAGAGAGTCTTTCATTTTTTTACTTTTTTTCACATTAGCACTGGCATGATTTAATCTACATTTTTTTTTTTTTTTTTTTAGACAGAGTCTCATTTGACACCTTTGGTAGAGTGCTGTTGCATCACAGCTCACAGCAACCTCAAACTCTTGGGCTCAAGTGATCCTCTTGCCTCAGCTTCCCAAGTAACTGGGACTACAGGTGGCCACCACAACGCCTGGCTACTTTTTTTTTTTTAAAAAAAAAAAACAAAGGGTCTAGTACTTGCTAAGGATGGTCTCGAACTCCTGAGCTCAAGCAATCCATAAGCCTCGGCCTTCCAGAGTGCTAGGATTATAGGCATAAGCTACCGTGCCAGGCCTAATCTACATCCTTACATAAACTTCTAGTTGATGCTGAACCTAGAATCATATTTTGAGCAGTAAGAAGACTGATGACAATACAGATCAATAATTCAGTTGTTGAATACCACCTTCAAATATTACAGAGAAATGTTAACCTGAAACAGCTCTGTGAACTTCAGCATCTATAAATGAACCATTTGGATTAACCTGCCCAAAACATGTTAAACAAATGTACAAACAACTCAAAGATGTGAGTTAGCACAGACAATAAGGTGTAAATGATAAGTAATATTCTGAATTATCATGACTGTGAGGATGGGCTAAAGTAAAATGATAAATATTCTATCTTATATATTTTTATTAAAGGCTATCAAGCTAAAATAACCCATACTAAATAAAAACACAGAGTAGGGGAAGAAATCTGCCTTCCAGGCGGTGCCTGTGGTAGGGCACCAGCCCCAAATACCGGCCAAAATGCAACAAAAAAACAGCCAGGCAGGCGCTTGTAGTTCCAGCTACTCGGGAGACTGAGGCAAGAGAATCACCTAAGCCCTGGAGTTGGAAGATTGCTGTGAGCTGCAATGTCACAGCACTCTACCTAGGACGATAAAGTAAGACTGTAGTTTCTAAAAAAATTTTTTTTTTTTGAAAGAAATCCGCCTTCCTCTACTGAAATGAACAAATGAAAAGACCAAGTTTTTAAGCTAACTCAAGTGCAATAAAAAGCCTGTTTTTACCTGGCTAAGAAACCTAACAGATTGCTTTCACAGACCACAGCATTTAAATAAAAGCAGGTAACAGCCCCACTGAAACTACACGTGGAATATTGGAAACACGTTAAAAACACCTCCAAAAGGATACTGACAGACATGAAAAGTTTCTAGAATAATCAAGATGGCAAGATGCCTGGAACATCATAAAAGAAATGGCTAAATTACCTGGAAATTAGTCTGAACAAAGACTTAAAAGTGGACACAATTACAATCATCGAATTTTAGAGGGTCAAATGAGAGCCAATAGTTAAAGAAATGTGGAAGCAATTAATTTTTCCCTTGTAATACAAGTCTAATAAAATTTTTTAAAAATGGAGATCAACCAGCTTCTTTTTTTTTTGCATTAATGTACACAGCTATGATTTAATATGAAGCAAGCAAACTATTGTCTCTGGAGACATTCAAGCAGAAGCTAGATGTTAAAGAGGAGATTAGGTGGGAGGAGTTGGAACAGACTGATTTCAAAAGACCTTTTGATTAAAATGTCCTTAAAAGATAGTTAAGACTCCTGGTCTTCTCTTCCTGGCCTATGGTCATATTAAGGTATATTCCAGTGCCACATCCACTTCCTCTGCATGACCTATGTAGGTTGCACTACCTCACCCTCAAACATACCTTGTTTTTTACTAACCTTCACACTTTACTGCCGTTCCCTCACCCACTTCTTAGTCTTTCCCTATTTCATTCGTCCTTCAAGGTTCAATGAAATCTTTCCTAAGAAGCTATTACCACCCCGTTTGCAATTTTTCCATCCATCTCTGCATACAGCACTTGTCCATACCACTACAATGGCACTTCTGGTCTTCCATGGTGTTTTTTAATTAATTCTCCTCCCAAGTAGGTTACTCCAGACCAATGGTTCTCAACCTTCCTAATGCTGCAAACCTTTAATAGTCCAAAGCCGTCGTGACCCACAGGTTGAGAACCGCTGCTCTAGGCAAAAAAACAAATTTATAGTCTCTTTACCACCCCCCCCCAAATGCTGCTAGCACAATGCCTTGCACGCTGTAGATCAGGGGTCCTCAAACTGCAGCCCGCAGGCCACATGAGGTGTTGTGATTGTATTTGTTCCCGTTTTGTTTTTTTACTTCAAAATAAAATATGTGCAGTGTGCATAGGAATTTGTTCATAGTTCTTTTCTTTAAACTATAGTCAGGCCCTCCAATGGTCTGAGGGACAGTGAATTGGCCCCCTATTTAAAAAGTTTGAGGACACCTGCTGTAGATAAATTTAAATTACCATACCTAATCCAATGTGAATACTGAGCTCTTTTCTCTTAATAACTTAACTATCTAAAACAGCACTGTCCAAAAAAAACACCATACAAACCATATATGTAATTTTAAAAATCTGAGCATGGTTTGGCGCTCGTAGCTCAGTGGTTAGGGCACTGGGCCCACATACACATGTTGAATATTCTACAAATATGCATGGGATAGATAATTCTGTTTTATGCTCACTAATCTTCAAGACTCACTATTTTTTAACTCATTTATACATAGATCATAAATACATTTATGCCATTATGGGATTCGATGTGTTGATTATTTGTACAAATTGAAGTGCTTACATCCTACTAATCAACATAGCTTTCACCTCATTTACCCAATTACAGCATTAAGACATTTGTGTTCTACACCTGATAGATGTAGTACACCAACTAGTACTTGCATTGCAATGTGCTCCACAGGTGTGGTTCCCCTACTAACCCTCCCTCTATCAACTCACCCCCCTCCCATCCCCTCTCCCTCCTTCATCCTAGGCTATAATTGTGTTTAAGCAGGGCGCTGGCCTCATATGCAGGAGGTGACAGGTTCAAACCCAGCCCCAGCAAAAAACTGCAAAAAAAAAAAAAATATATATATATATATCTACTGTACTCAGTACTACTGTGAAACCAATTTATAATCACTCACACTTGCATATGAAAAAAACCTTACTTTTGACATTTTAAAATTTCTATAACTTCTTACGTGGAAAATAGAGACAAAAAATTATACCTCTGCTTCAAAACTTTACTGACATGCTGATTTCAGAGATTGCTGAATCCTAAAGAGCTTCTGCCTGATGAGCTTGGATTCCATTCCATGCAAGACACACTTTATTTAATTCAAAAATTTAAAGAGACACACTCACAAAGCAACATGAGAACAAATCCAAGTTAACTACTCTACTTCCCTAATATGCTCTTCTCCTTTCCCCTTATCATCCCATGTGCATGCCAGAGAAAAATCAAGGAAAACATTTTACCCATGTATTTCCATAAAACACTTGTTATTTCAAAACTGTGAACTGCCAAGACTTCATTAAACAGAACACAAATGTTTTTACCAAGTTAGAGGTTTCCATCAAAGTTGTTTGTTCCCTGCAGTTGGTTAGGGAACAGAGAGAAAAATATGATTTGCTTCCCTGCTATTGCCCAAAGCCCCCATCCTTTCTGTCTTATTTCTGCATTCCTCCTGAGCTGGAGTTAAGAGTCAAAAGATTTCAGCCCCGGCAAGGTACCTCTACCCTACAGGAACATTTAAGGGGTGAGTTATGGGTACAACAACTGCGGAGGACTAGAGGTAATTACATTTGGAAAGAAAAAAGAAATCCTGAGTGCAGTGCTCTCAAATGCCTTGTGAGCTAATCTTACTCTCACATACCAATAAGCTGGTCTCATTTTTTTTTTCTTTTTTTGAGACAAGAGTCTCACTATGTTGCCCTCTGTAGAGTGCCATGGCGTCAGCTCACAGCTACCTCAAACTCCAGGCTCAAGGGATTCTCTTGCCTCAGCCTTCCTTTCCAAGAAGCTGGGACTACAGGCACCCGCCACAGCACCCCCCTGGTTTTGTTGTTGTTGTTGCAGTTGTCATTGTTGGTTAGCTGGCCCGGGCCGGTGCCCTACCCACTGAGATACAGGCACTGCCAAGCTGGTCTCATTTTAAATAGTCCTTCACTACCTAACTGGCATAAAATGAAGAAATGTAATATATCTAAACTATAAAGAAGTTCCACCCCAGGTAGATGTAATACCACTATTGTTTGGTAAGTGAAAAAGAACATTTTAAAGGGTAAATCATGCTAAAGATGTCAGTGAACCATAGTCCAAATGATCGAATACAGACTCTTCATTCTGGTATGAATACATCAGTGAAGAATTATGTTAACAAAACAGGTCTCCAGATTCTATTTTGTGGTGAGCAACATGGTACATTTCCAGTTTAGTAAGAGGGGGGGAAAAAAAAAGAATCTCTGTACCCCTAGGGTTCCTTCATCATAGAAAAGGATATTTAATTTCCTTAGTTATCCTTCTACAAATCATAATACTCATGTATGTAAGTCAGATATTTTGGCTTTAGTATCTTATTAGCATCAGCCATTTTTAAACCTAAATATTACCATGAAGAGATTACCAATAAATACAGTACTTAGAAAATAAATATAATTATTTCCTTTAATCCTCAACAATCCTGTAAGGTAGAAATCACCACTTCTATAGTTAAGAAACAGAAGCACGGAGAGAGGAAGTGATTTACCAAAAAGATCATGTGGCTAGCAAGTAGAAACAGCCAGTAATTAAATCCAGTCAACTTTTCACTAAGGACAACTGCCTCCCAATACATTCCCAAACTATATAGACTTTAAAACACATTCCTTCAATCCTGATAGGCATGACTAAGAATTCAATCTCACTGTGAGCTTCATATGTAATGCCTTTGTATAAAATATTTTTAAATGACAGAATACCTTATATGAGCAGCACTAACCCAGCTTCACTTATTTTTAAGTAAGTTAACTTCTAGTGTTTTTGTTTTAAATACAATTGCCTTTAGATAAATAGCATATTTTATTAACATTATTTCTTTCAGAGTACTGCATGCCAATATATCCAAATTTATTACTGGAAGCAAGCAGCCAAATTTGAAATTTTATCTAGTCATTTTAGGACTATCGGGTAAATTTAACTGTGAGGAGAAAAAGCCAGCCAGAACACAAATCCTGAGATTTACTCAGTAATTAGGTAATTTAAAACAGATTTTATTTACCGTGAGAACTTCAAACCATTATTAATAATCTTAATTTCTTCTACAGTCATCATCATATACTAATATAGATTATGCAAATTACTATGTTTCTGACCACTGTTAAAAGTAGTATTTCATTTGATTCTCCTAACACATGTATAACAATGGTTAAAAAACTGAATTTTGTTATGATGTTATGGCAAAAAGTGACTTAAAACATATTGTTTAGTACTAATGGCTCAGGAAACCTGGTACAAAGGACAAACATGTATTATATTCCATGGAAACACATCACAGTACACAATTAAGGAACTTACTTATCATCTTTAAACACTAAGCCATCTCTAATACATCTGGAAGAAGTTACTTTTTAAAGCAGAATATGCAAATTTAAAACCAGGGTATAAACACAAAAATATGCCAGTGACAAGAGCAAACCATTTTGTAACAAGGCATTAAAACCCTCACAAAGGAGGTAAGAATTAATGGCATATGAGCCTTGTCAAAGAAGAAAATGTTAGCTAAATAATACCATCACCAAAATGAAAAATTAATATTTAGTTTTTGACAAGTTACATCACAAAGACGCCAAATTTGAGGTTGGAATATTAAAGTAGACACCAAGTGTTAGGAATTATTTATACATAGAATGTTTAATTAAAGATTTATGGCATAACAGACAAATAAATGGTTAATACATGAGTAGACTGGCGGGATTCAGCTATGTGAAAGGAAAAAGAGATACTGAATTCTAGTCTTGATTGTAATTTAGCAGCATGTCAATTTTGCCACTTCATTTAACCTCTGGTGCCACAATAGAATCTCCATCAATATTAGAGTATGGAGTTAAGCCACCCAGGTACCTTTCAGTCCTATGACTTTGTGATTTTGAATAAAATATAATCTAGGTAATCATTCAATATTAAGCAGCCCAATGTATAGTTGTGAAATTATTGCAAGAGGTTCATGAATCTAAATACACCAAGCTTTGGGGTATAGGTTTGCCAACAGATATTTGTCTCACTTATACAAGGAATACTAAAAAAATGTATATGCAACTTAAGAAAAAATCTATATATTAAAATTACAATACTCAATATACAAGGTCAGACAATTAAAAGTTTATGAACTCATCCTAGAAAAAGTGCTACATACCTCGTTGCTGAATATCACTGCAGTCAACTTCAAAGTACTCCTCTTGGCAACCTAGTGACCATAATGATATTTAGCAATAAAGTATGTAGCAAGTTATCCAGGATGAATTTGTGAACTTATTGTCAAACCTTATATGATGACAGCTCTGATGGCCATTCCAAAGAGTTCCAAAATTGCTCTGAAGGGGTGGCACCCATAGTTCAGTGGGTAGGGTACTGGCCACATACACCCAGAGTGGTGGGTTCGAACCTGGCTTGGGCCAACTAAACAATGACATCTCGACAATAACAAAAAAATGGCTAGGCATTGTGGCGGGCCCCTATAGTCCCAGCTACTTTGGAGGCTGAGGCAAAGAGAATCGCTTAAGCCCAAGAGTTTAAGATTGTTGTGAGCTGTGACGTCACAGCACTCTACCCAGGGCCACAAAAAAAAAAGCAAAATTGCTCTGAAGGGTGAACTAGTTGCTCAAGCTGGTACATAGCTTCCCAAGGGGAGTACATCAATGACTATAGTAATAATATTCAGCATTGAGATATATAGCACTTTTTCTACAATGAGTTTGTGAACTTAATTGCCTGACTTTGCATATTGAGTATTATAATTTGAAGTTTTTTCCTTTTTTAAAATATACGTGTATATTTTTGCACCCTATGTATGTAGGTGCTATTATTACTAATGAAATTAATATCTTGGGTTGGAGCACTAAAACATGAGAAAATTTGGAACAAAAATACCAACTACATGTTTCAGGAAGAAAACCCAAAGTTCATAAATATATTCCCATAATTGAAGTGTATTTTAAAAATATACCTCAGCTGATGAAAGGAAAACAAAATGATTATCTGGGAAACTTCCACGTCCAAAATTGAAAGAAAAATGAAGGGAAAAAACAGGCATAGAAGTATTATTCCTTACACTGGTTATCAAAACCTTAATGTGTTACCACATATGTTAACTGGATACTTTGGAAATCAGTGGTCTATAGGTGTGTATGTATATATTTGTTTTTTTTGGGTCTATAGGTTTGGGGTATCTTTCTGTTATACAAAAACTTAAGGAACAGTACCTCTAAAACTGTTCCTGTCCTAGGCAGTGGCCGAAAATTCTAGCACCTCATTGGTCTGGGTTTGACTGAAGACTTTTCATTTTTCTATTCTTTTTTTTTGGAGACAGAGTCTCGCTATGTCTCCCTTGGTAGAGTGCCATGGCATCACAGCTCACAGCAACCTCAGACTCTTGGGCTTAAGTGATTCTCTTGCCTCAGCCTCCCAAGTAGCTGGGACTACAGGCGTCCACCACAATGCCCGGCTATTTTTTGGTTGTAGTTGTCATTGTTGTTTGGCAGGCCTGGGCTGAGTTTAAACCTGCCAACTCCAGTGTATGTGGCGGGCACCCTAGCAGCTACAGGCACCGAATGGACTTTTCACTTTCGAATGTTATCCACTTCCTAATAAATTAAGGGAATAGAAGGCTGGTCAATGATTTGTTCTACAGAATATCCATAAAGTTCATGTACAATTTAAAATACACAACTATTTCTGTATTTCTAATCCACCAAGACTATGGAAAAATTAATATACACAAAATCCCATAAATGCAGATGTTCCATTTGACCTATATTAAGGCTTCACCATATGTTCACTAACCTGAAAGGCATCCAATCAGCCTAACGTTTCTAGATCATATCATTATTAAGTTATTCCTTAAAACCATTTTTGATTTCAAATTAAGTTTACAGTATTATATATGAAGATACCAAGCAGATTTTAACAAATTGGCCAGGCATAGTGGCTCATGCCTGTAATCCCAACACTCTGGGAGGCCGAGGCAGGTGGATTGCTTGAACTCAGCAGTTCGAGATCAGCCTGAGCAAGAGCGAGACTGTCTCTAAAAAATAGGCATTGTGGTAAGCGCTTGTAGTTCCAGCTACTCTGGAGGCTGAGGCAAGAGGATCACTGAGCCCAAGAGTTTGAGGTTGCTGTGAGCTATGATGCCAGAGCACTCTACTCAGGGTAACAAAGTTGAGACTCTGTCTCTAAAAAATAAATAATAAAAATAAAAATTATATCAACAGCAGAATCGCTAAAACAAGAACTGTAACAGAAGAAAAGAAGAGGGACTGTTAGATAAATCTCACTTGCTTCTTACAGCGGATTATCTTTCAGGGTTAAGAAAATTTTTTTATGTAATAACCTACAGATTTTTATTATAATCTTTCATTTTCATTGCATTTCCCATCTAATTAGACACCAATCAAGTCTAGAGACATTCTAGTGACTTCAACATCAGACAGACCCGGGAGAAAATGAGGACTCTATCATTTACTAGCTGTTTAACTGAGAAAAAATTAATTTACTTTTTTGAATCTTAGTATCCTCTGTAAAAGTTAACATCTTCAGGAGGCTTTGCTATGAGGATTGTAAAATAATACTCGTGAAGGACAGGGCCTAGGATATAAGTCTTCAATAGAAGTTAGTTATAAATTTAGGCTAGCTGCCCATCCCAGTTTGCGTGGGATGATCCAGGTCTGCACCAACACATCATGACCATTATTGTTCAGGAATAATCATTAATAATGTCCCCTTTGCTCTGAAATTTGTCCTGGTTAAGGCAAGAAATTATGTGGTTACCTTATTGATGATGATGATGATGAAAGGAGCTAATACCAATTAAAAGTATTGCATATAAATTATGACTATGAATCTCAAAGAAAAAAATAATCGAACACTACACAAAATAATGTAAGATTATATTTCTGCAAAATATGCTACTGATATTTCATTTAGTTATTCAATTGACATTTAAATGTTATTTTGTTTAGTTATATTCAATGGTTTAAGGCAGCAAATTTCTCTTTTGTTCTTTGTTTTCTATATAAGCACTGGTAAACTTCAGACAACTTTTTTTTTTTTTTTTTTTTTGAGACAGAGTCTCACTATGACCTCCTGGGTAGAGTGCCGTGGAGTCACAGCCCACAGCAACCTCAAACTCCCAGGCTTTAAGCAATTCTCTTGCCTCAGCCTCCCAAGTAGCTGGGACTACAGGCGCCCACCAACACGCCCAGCTATTTTTTGATTGCAGTTGTCATTGTTGTTTAGCTGGCCTGGGCTAGGTTGGAATCTGCCACCCTTGGTGTATGTGGCTAGTGCCATAACCACTGTGATACTGGCGCCAAGCTAAAAACAATATATATATATATTTTTTGCAGTTTTTGGCCAGGGCTGGGTTTGGACCCACCACCTCCAGCATATGGGGCCAGCGCCTTACTTCCTTGAGCCACAGGCACTGCCCCGAAAACAATATTTTAATGACTAAAACTCACAGAACCCTGGTAAATTCCAGGTACTTAGAAACATTGCCTTTTGAATTCTCAGAGAAAAGTACCCATCATGAAGAATGCCCAATACCAAGTAATATATCAATGAGCCTATCCAATTACAGGGCTTGTAAAACAGAACAATAAATATTTGTGAACATGCATTGTACATAAAAATCAGGAGACGCAACAAAAAAAGAATTACCTGACTTTTATGACATAGTATTGAAATACAATAAACTGGATTTTAGTTTTCTTCACTCTCTGCTCTAGAAAAAAAAAGAATCCATTATTCTTCCTCTTTTATAAGATACACGTTTTTTTTGAAACAGACATATCCTAAAAAAACACATCCTATGTATTTTAGTTAAGACACACACACCATAACCCAGCCAAATTATATATTAGTATGAGTATTTGGGGAGAGCAAGAAGGTCAGAGGGGACCAGGAGTCAGATTAAATGCTGAGAGCCAATCTATTCTTTTAATATAAGCTTGCTTAAAAGAGGGCTTTCCTTATTAGACCAGAAATTATTTTCAGACTCTGACAGTCACTTTCAAGTACTCATCTGATGAGCCCAAGGCAGGAACTAACCTATTAAAAATCATCAGGACACCTTATGCTAAAGAATGGCTGTAACAGTTAAGAGTAGAGTATCCTAAAATGATATTTTGAAAGTATCTGGATTGGTCTTTCGAGGTAATCCATATTTTTACAGTTTGGAAAAGTGACTGGGAGGGCCTACAATTCTGTCTGCCTGGTCTCGAGGCCTCCAAGACAGACGTAATTGTACCTGATGGGGTGATATGAATCGCTATTTTGTCTATAATCACGAAGAACTAAAGAAATGATTAGTAGCAGTATGTTTATTATTTCTTCCCCTCTTCAATCAGCCAAAAGCACTGCGGTTAACTCCGATTCAGGAAATGCAGACTCTTTACTTTCAGGGGGGAAAACAAACAAACAAACAAACAAAAAATATATATATATAGCAAGGCCTTGCAAATGGTGAATGACAAATCTGATATAAAAGCTTCCTCTTACCCAAAACGACAAAAATGACTTAAAAAACAAGTCTGCTAGACCTCAGATTCCCGGACTAACCTGTGGAATAAGTATGGTGAAACTGTCTAGAGAAGGAACGTGGCTGTCTCCTCCATCTTGAAATTAATCAGCATAAGGGAAAAAAGGACTGAGTATTCAGGAAGCAGAAGCCCAACCGGTTAATACTAGTTACTAAACTGTGGCGTACGTGGCAGGTACCGCCCGCAGAAAACGAGACCCTTAAGCTTTTTTTTTTTTTTTTTCCTAGGGAAGTAGGGGCCGGGTAGCTGGCGGAAATTAACTTGAAAATAATGTGGCTCAATTCCCACCCCTACCCAGGGAAAAAACAAATAATCAACGGCTTTTCCCTTCCTTGGGGGAGGGGCTGCGGGAGAGGAGGGAATCCTTCCAGAGATATCTGGTAAAGGATACGCCAGAGTTATTCGATCAAGGCAGTAAACCATATTTGCCTCAAATCCTCAGGGAAAATGTCATCGCGGCCCCAGGGGGCGCCTAATTGGCAATGCCCTAAAGAAGAGCTCAAAATGGGGTTTTGCAAATCCTGAGAAACGTAAAGGTCCAGGACTTCCCAGCTTCTGGCTTAAGATACCCTGATTTTTTTCCTCTTTTCCCAAACCCAAGCCCACCACATAAAACGCGGGGAGATGAGAAGTCTCCTGAGACCAGAGGAGGAAATAACCAGAGATATCCTAAGATTCTCACGCCTGAGGCAGTAACTAGAAAATCGCCTTGCCGGATTTCCTAAGGCTCTAGAAGGCCAGGTCCGCAGCTCCCGCAACCACGGAGGGGAACTACTACCACTTCCGTCCCCTTTTTCAAAGAGCCCATTGACTATAGCACCCAACTAAAATGGCAGCGGCGACTATCACGGAGACCCCAGCAGTAACGGGCCTGGGGTCCGGAGGCGGCGCTGAGCCTCCTCCATGCCGCGTCACTTGGGCCATTTTGAAAGAACGCGGCAGCCGCAGCTCCTGTTTTCCTCTTGTTCTACACCCATTTCTCACAGGATTCCCAAGTCTTCACTTACTCAGTTTTAGGGTCAGGATCTGACTTGGTCGGTTCGGCCGCCACCGCCGAGGCTGCTCCGCGCCTCCCCTGCTGCCGCTTTCAAACCCGCCTCCGACGAGTCGCTGGTTGAGACCCGCCTCTAGTCCAGCACCTGCTCGGAGACGTTGCTCAGGCAGCCATTATCTTCCCCATTGTTACCAAGCAGCAACAGGAAACGACTGCCCACAACAGGAAGTGATGATGTCGCGTCGGCGCTGCAGCCCCACTCCCAGCCTGTTAGCCAATCCCAGTCGATTCCTCGAAAAGCCTCGGAGGGAGGAGGAAGAGGACGGCAGAGGACGCGGCAAGGCGGGCCACGGTTTGGAAAAGGAAAGCTGCTGCGACGCCCACCACGTGACAGGCCCCACCCTCCTCCGCCATTTTGAATTGCGCCGAGATATTCGCGTTCTGAGAATTGTGGGAACCTTCGCTTTCCCATTTTGAAAGCTGAAGGACGTCACCGTCTGACTCTTTGAAGCCTTTTTCAGAGGGCGAGAAATTTGATATTAGTTTTACCTGGCATGGATTCACACAATCAGGCCAGCTCAATTAATACAGCATTCTACTTTTCATTCAGGATATTTATTGAGCGTCAACTGTATGTCAAGTGAGATTTTAGTAGAGACCAAAATTAAGAAATAAGAAATTAAATAAGAAATTAAAATAGATAAAAATTCCAGTTCTCATAGATTTTTATAATCTAGGGGCAGGGGACAATAATTTTTTAAAGCAAATACATATCACGTGATAAAACTACAGAGGAAAATAAAGCGAGGAAGAGGGGGACGAGACAGTGCCCTGTAGGGACAAACCGGGATTGCGACATTTGAAAGATAGGAACAAACGATCTCTTCGAGGCGGTAAACCTCAGAAGTACTTTGGAAAAAGGGCGGTGCGTGTAAAAGGGTGGGAAAATCTGATAATGTTGGAATTCGTAAAAGGGCAGTTAGGAAAGGCTTTTCTTGGACCATAAAGCCTGAAAGAATCGAGGGAATGCGCCACACAGCATGCCACGCCCATTGTCACAGTTAAAGGAAAACAACCCTACTCAAGTTTTTAGGATGTTCTTTGTTTCTTTTCCTATTTTTATGTTTTCTGATAACATGCCAGCTATGCTGGCTTTCTTACTATTTTTCCAACAAACGTAACTTATTTCCAGCTCACGTCCTTTAGCCAGACTGGAATATTTTCCTTTCATATCTTTACTTTCAAAGCCTCATAATTATCACCTCCCTAGAGAAGCCTTTCCTGACCAGCCTACCTAAAATAACAACTTCCCCCAACCCTTTACCTTACCTGCTCAATTTTCTGTAAAGCATTTACTCTGAAAAATGTTATTATTTTATTTACCCTACTCTTTAAGAGCAGTAAACATCTATTTTGTTACTTAGGGTCCCCCAAAGAACACATAGGAAGCCCTCAAATATATTTTGAGAGAATTTCCCCCTCCACATGATGGACGTTATATTAGCCTGGAATGTAAGTAAAGTATTTCACTTTAAGCTATTAATACTCTATCCCTCAAGGTTAACTCTTCAGCTTCCCAGCAAGCTCACTGATAATGTCATTTTTAATAGTGTGATACATGATTTAAGTGTTGTGTCTCAACCCGGTTTTTACATAATCGTGTAGTAGAATGCTTGTGTTTTCCTTGAATGTGTACAGTGAATTTTTCAATGGTCTGTAATTTCCATTAAGCCTGATATTCAGGTTATGGCAAAATATTACCCACTTCTTAAATATATTTTTGAGGCATATGTGGCTTCATGTAGAATATAAAATCATAAAAGTGGAAGAAAATATAGCTTTGGGAATGCAGAAGAACTTTCTAAACATGATACAAAATCCATAAAGGGAAAGACTGATAAAGACAACTTTGCAAATAAAAGTAAAGCTTCTGCATGTCAAATTACAAGGTTACAAAAGTTAAAAGACAAATGACAAACTGAAAAAAAAAATTTCAACAAGGCGTATGACATCTAACGAATGATATCTTTATAATGAAACACAAATGACACCTTGCAAAAATGCTACATATATGATAAACACATATGGCTAATATCACTCACTATTCTATAAAGAGCTATTATTATTATTATTATTTACAAGACAGAGTCTCACTTTGTTGTCATCAGGGGAGTGCTGTAGCATCACAGCTCACAGCAACCTCCAGCTCTTGGGCTTAGGCAATTCTCTTGTCTCACCCTTGCAAGTAGCTAGGACTACAGCCACCCATCGCAATGCCTGGCTATTTTTTTGTTGCAGTTTGGCCAGGACTGGTTCGAACCTGCCACTCTCTGTATATGGGGCCCATGCCCTACTCACTGAGCCACAAGCATCGCCCTATAAATTAATTTTTTAATTTATTTTTTATTATTAAATCATAGCTGTGTATATTAATGCAATCATGGGATACCATACACTGGTTTTATACACCATTTGACGTATTTTCATCACACTGGTTAACATAGCCTTCCTGGCATTTTCTTAGTTATTGTGTTAAGACATTTATATTCTACATTCAGTAAGTTTCACATGTACGCTTGTAAGATGCACCATAAGTGTGGTCCCACCAATTACCCTCCTCTGCCCATCCTCCCCCCTCCCCTCCCTTCCCTTTCCTCTTTCCCCATATTCTTAGGTTATAATTGGGTTATAGCTTGAAAGCTATAAATTAGTTTCATAGTAGGGCTGAGTACATTGGATACTTTTTCTTCCATTCTTGAGATACTTTACTAAGAAGAATATGTTCCAGCTCCATCCACATAAACACGAAAGAGGTAAAAAGTTTCCATCTTTCTTTAAGGCTGCATATAAATTAATTTTTTAAAAGATAAATGCCCTATGTTTAAAATGTGCAAAAGATGTGAATGGACAGTTCAGAAAAGGAGGAAACACTTGGCTGACGCAAACGGAAATCAAAACTCACTTGCAATCAAAAATGACAATAAAAACAATGAATTCTCTCTTTGCCTATTAGAATGTAAAAGATTTAAAAATTGATAACATTAGGTATTGAGGAAGATCCTATGAAGTGGGAAAAAGGACAAGAATTTCACAATCTTCCTTTCATTTCAACAAAATGTATTGATCATCTACTTTGGTTGCTGGGGATATATCACTAGCTATATTAATAAACCGTAGAATGGAAGATCCTGATCTCTGGCAAGACAGAAATTAGACAGATACTTAAATGTAAGGAACATTACAAAGGAGACATGCAGGTCCAACGCAGAGTATATAAAAGGAACATTTAACCAAAAGAAACTGCCATTTTTAGTTGAGGCCTAAAGGAAAAGTAATGGTTCAGGGTGGGAAGGAGATGAGGGAGTAACCCTGGGAGAGGGAATAACTTGTACACATTCTCTGGAGTTAGAAAGGGGAGGCTGGGGAAGTCAAAGAATTTTCTCTAGCAAATACTCTATTTTATTCTCTTCATAGCATTTATCAGCATGGAATTTACATTGTTTATTTTGTTTATTGATTTTATTTATATGTTTATAATTTGTTAGTCTTCCCACTGTCCCCTCACCCTGAAGGAGGGTAAGCTCCATTAGAATTGAGGCTTTGCGCTACGTCTTCATTGCTGTAATTTCCTAGCCTAAAATATCTAATGGGCACTTAATCAATATTTGTTGAATGATTCAGCAAATTAGCTTGCAGTTCAAATTAGAGATTTTGCATCTTATCCTAAGAGCAGTAGGAAGTTGTTGAAGAGTTTTAGAAAGAACAGTCATATGAGCTGATGAGAAGTTTTTTTTTTTTTTTTTAAAGGTCTATTATGTCTGTCTTCTATTGGCTGCGGACATGTATGTTTGAAACTGCACTTTTCTTCATAGTGGATAACCTCAATGTTTTAAGAGTCCAGTCCTCCTTTATCTTTAAGAAACTTTAATGGTTTTGTTTTTAAATAAAGACACCCACAAAATATGTTTTTTAGTTTAGATATTGCCTCTAATATCAATAAAACTTTTTTTATTTTTTGAATCAGAATCACCACCCCAAATCAATTTAACCAAAGAACTAATGTCTGCCTCTTTGCCAAAGTTCATTCTTTTAAGAATTGAGAATAAAATTCAAGATATGAATGAATTCTGAATATTTTTTCTGTTTTCCCTGCCGGAAAGAAATAGCAAGATTGAAAGAGACAAGTGAAAGATAATCAGTAATTCATTATTCATTCAGTCAAGTCATTCATTCAACAAATACTTATTGTGTGCTGAGGCTCTTTGCTAGGTCCTGGGGGTATAGATATAAAAGATATAATCTCTGTCTGAGGTTCACAAACCAAGAGAAGAGATGCATCCTGGAAGGTTGTAGTTTCATCTACCACCATTTTTTTTAAAGTAAGAATTATCTAAAACTGATGCATAGATTATATTGTAGGTGCTCAGGTATCACTCTTTATGAAGTCTTGTTCACAAGTTTGTACTTGTAGAATGTCAGAGGTCTTAAAAATAATTGAAAGATTGGAGAGTAAAGCAACAAAGTATGTGAGTAATGCTCTTTTATTCCTTTCCTTCTGTAAAAGTATTTTTAACCTAAAAGTCTTAAAAACAGCATCTTGTATTTTCACTTTAGGATTAATAGAAAAGATTATAATGGCTTTTGTTTCTGGCAGCACACTGCCTTGTTGATGCTGGCATAGTTATTGAAAACCTTTTAGTTTCTCTAGAGTTCACTTTATCTCTTTGAAAAAGGTATATTTTGGTACACATATCTTCCCACAAATGCCTTGTAACTTAATTAACTGGGGTTGTTATCTCCCAGCAAAATATTCTCTAGAAATAGGAAGTATTATTGCAAATATTCAGACATAGTAGAAACAAAGTATGTACTCATGCCTGGTTAATTACATTAATATCAGGGCAACTCAGAGCAAATTTACTTCCATGCCTTTCCCCCACCCCCAGCTATTACAGCTTCAGTGAAAGGCTTCTTACATTCTGTGCTTCCTGGAAATATAAAGTAACTTGCCCAGTGAAGCACTATCAAGTGCCTTACATATCCAATCATAAAGATTTCAGATGCTCTGGTTTAGAAAGCACAGGGCAGTTTTCCAACTTATACCAAAGAAACTACATAGTAATCTTCTTTTAATGAATTAAGAGCAATATAACGGGGAGAAACCAAAAGATATAATATTAGAGAAGATATAATATTACTATCTTATCTCCAATTACTGTAGTAGTCTCTTTTAATAAATAGGTTCTTGGGCGGCACCTGTGGCTCAAAGGAGTAGGGCACCGACCCCATATGCCGGAGGTGGCAGGTTCAAACCCAGCCCCGGCCAAAAACAGCAAAAAAAAAAAAAAAAAAAAAAAAAAATAGGTTCTCTGACATTGAATTGTTTAAACCAGTGGTTCTCAACCTTCCTAATGCCGCAACCCTTCAATACATTTCCTGTGGGTTGCGACCCACAGGTTGAAAATTGCTGGTTTAAACTGTGAAGAACGAAATGTTTACAGTAGAGTAGGTTGATTATGCACTGTCTCTGACATCAAACAACTTCATACCAAGTTTTTCCTTGGAGACAAGATGACTCCACTCCTGCTTCTTATCTTGATCCTCTATAATCACTATGAAAACCTCAAGTCTATCTAGCCCTGCACCTACCTAAACTCTCATATCTGTAAGATGTCAGCTATAAATCCACTTCTGTCTCACCTGCACTGTTCTCCACCATTCCCGACACTATCCACCACGCCCTGTGAGACCATGCATTCAATACTAATACTTTGCCCACTGTTCTTAGTCTATTTGGTAGACTCTACTCAGCATTTTGACTGAAAAGTGCTAGCTTCCAAAAGACCTCCTCTGCCCCAAGGACTCGAAGAGAGAGAAAAAAAAATTCAAGTAAAGACAAACATCCTTCATAGCTCAAATGCAGAAGGGGGTTTAGGAAGGGTGCTTAATTAAAATACGGATTCCAGACCAGGAGCAGTGGCAGGATAAATGCCTGTAATCACAACTATTTGGGAAGCTAAAGTTGTGTTCAAGACTAGACTGGGCAATGTATCTTGTCTCAAAAAAAAAAAATACAGATTCCAGGCCTATGCAAAGATTCTGATTGAGACGTTTTAGGGTGGCACTCAGGAATCTTTATTTTAAATAAAATCAGAAGATTCAGATGCAGGCTACCTGCAGAAAATGCTGGAAGAGGAGCTTTAGTTACATCAATAATACCTACCATTTATTATGTCCCTATTATGTGCCAGAAACAGGTACATTATCTCATTTAACTTTCATATGCTCTGAAAAACAACCTTGCAGGATGTTATAAGTATTTTGTAGGTAAGGAAGATGAATCCCAAAGCAGTGAAAAAAAGGAAAAACAAAATTTAACTGTGATAGTATGACTAGCAAATAAGGAAGATAGGTTTGGATTCTTACACACATTCTATTTCTGACAACTCAGATCTCCTAGCACCTAAACCAAGTTTCAAGTGAATTATGCATTTAA
This sequence comes from Nycticebus coucang, assembly GCF_027406575.1. Classification (NCBI taxonomy): domain Eukaryota; kingdom Metazoa; phylum Chordata; class Mammalia; order Primates; family Lorisidae; genus Nycticebus; species Nycticebus coucang. The sequence continues at coordinate 84,997,397 of NC_069804.1, forward strand.
AAAAATCACTGGTTGGGGCATTTGGTACCCCAATAATAACTAGCAGAATGGCATGCCTGAAGTATACCTTATAATATTAAAACTAGGCTTTTATTCTAAAACAGAATAAGACTGTTCAGTATAATATTTTCTTAAAGATTTAAAAGATGGAAAACATTGCTGGCAACTTCATTCCTCAAGTTCTGTGCTGTATATCTTATAATACTAAAGATCTTGACTGGGCACTGTTGTTTCAAATATGAATTCTGTCTCACTCTCCTTTTCTTTCTTCTTTTTTTTTTTTTTTCTTTGAGAAAGTCTCATTTTGTTGCCCTCAGTAGAGTGCTGTGATGTCATAGCTCACAGCAACCTCAAACTCTGGGCTCAAGCGATTCCCTTGCCTCAGCCTCCTGAATAGCTTGGGACTACAGGCTCCCGCCACAATGCCAAACTTTTTTCTTTTTTTTTTTAGAGACGGGGTCTTGCACTTGCTCAGGCTGGTCTCAAACCTGTGAGCTCAGGCAATTTGCCCACCTCAACTCCCAGAGTGCTAGGATTACAGGCATGAGCCACCTCGCCTGGCCTCACTCTCCTTTTCAACCCTCACCTCCACTCCCCTTCCTCTCCCTCGCTTTATTGCAGAAATCAGCCAACATCACCTATTTGGCTAGGTCCATTACTTTTCTTCTTTAGAAAAAAAGCATTTGTAAGTACTTGGAAAAAGGATGCAGTCACTGACTTCAGGAGAGCACTGGCAGTGCTCAAATCACTACTTTCAAGCACTCTAGATAATACACCTGTGAAAAAATGGCTGTCAATCTTTCATAACTCCATAGTTCAAGGAGAAAATACAATGGTGTTCAAAAGTACACCTTACTACCTACATATGTAAGTAGATAATAGAACTAGTATTTTTTAAGCATTTAAAATGTATCAAGTTTTATACTAAATACCTTATTTAAGGCTCACAATAAACCTGTGGCATATATATTATTATACCCATTTTATAGCTAGGAAGATTGATGTTTAAAGTAACTATAGAGACAATACAGCTAGTTAGTGGAGAAGTCAGGGACATAAACCATGTGCTTAAGCACTCTATCAAACCTCCACAAATCAACCATTTCTGTAGTTACACAGAAAAAGAACTACACATAGGTTATTAAAAAGTCACACCCACATGATTCAGAATAGGGAGCATTAATGAGTATTTTTATTTTGGATGCTTTTGTTTTTCTCCACGAGAACTGGGTCTACAGATGCATTCATTTCTCAAATGTCAAATTCTTCTGTCTTCTTTATAGTCCTTTCATGTTGGGATGGTGGCTAACCTGAACTGGTTTGAGCACTCGGCAAAGAAAAGGAAGTATCTGGTGCTCCGTTTTACTCAGAATGCTCTCTTCTCCATCATGACTGCTCAGTAATTCCCATATTGGAAGGCACACTTGTACTTTTGAAGGAAGGATTATTGCCTGAATCTGCCCGATTTTGAACACCTACAAGCCTTCCTTCTTGATAGAGGTGAGTTTATTTCTTGAACAGAGTAAGGAGTTTCTCTGATCATGGATGCCAGTATTAGATTACTGTTCCATTTTTTTTTTTTGTAGAGACAGAGTCTCACTTTATCACCCTCAGTAGAGTGCCGTGGCATAACACAGCTCACAGCAACCTCCAACTCCTGGGCTTAGGTGATTCTCTTGCCTCATTCCCGAGTGGCTGGGACTACAGGTGCCAGTCACAATGCCCAGCTATTTTTTGTTGCAGTTTGGCTGGGGCCAGGTTTTAACTCACCACCCTCAGTATATGGGGCCGGCGCCCTACTCACTGAGCCACAGGTGCCACCCTACTGTTCCATTTTTTAAAGAAAATCTCCTACAGAAAGATACACAGTAACACAAATATCATCATACTAAGACATCTAATTAGGTTTCCTACCTTCTTCTTGCGTCCAGAACTTGACTCAGCGGGAAGCCTAAAGTCATAAATAGAACATCAGACTTAAGCAGTGGCATAGATGGACTGGTCACTTTTCATTATTGTGGAGTTGAAATTGTACAGCTTGATATGCTGCCCATTAAATAAATGCAATACAAGATCAGGTGGGGAACCTAAGAGACACCAATATAGTTAATACTAGCTCTGATCCTGAGCAAAGTTGCCAGATAGACAAAACTTATTTTGGCTGTCTTTTTGGGCTTCTTCCCCTAACTAGACTTCCAAACATCTACCCTAGGAATTTCCCAATCATTGTTTACCAAATACTAGTTATTTCTAACCATGTTTAACTATAACTTTTGTTATATATCCTTCTTATTTTTAAAAATACCCTGCCTCCCTTTTGCATGGTGGGCTTGAATTGTACTCAGATTTTTTAGGTGTATATTTAGGCGTATCATTATTATAAATGGAAAACCAGTATCACTTGCCATAAATGGAGGATAGTCAGAAAAAATCAATACATAATTACTAAAATGCAGAATGTTCATGTGAATATTACCTAAGATCATGCTAACTAACATAAGCAAGAGAAACTTTTTACGGATTGACGTGTCATCCTGGAACCCATTGCTGGCCCGAAATTACTACATTACATTCCTTCCTTCCCTTCCAAAGTAAGCCAGTTCTATAATATTTTCTCCTAGGGTTTAAGTCTCCTTGGTGGCCTATTCCCAGGCCTATTCCCACATTTAATAAAACAATTTTCAGTTTAGGAGAGAAGATTAGAAGAGACTCCAGGTAATACATATGAATTTTAACTCTAGCTTTCTTGAGATAATTACTGCCTATTTTTCTTGAAACCAACATTTTCCAAAGCTCTAAATCTAAGAAGACTTAACTGATTCAGTAGGTCCGGCAGTAGAGTCAAGATATCTGTATTTTTATATTAAAAAAAGAAGAAATTTGAATGTGCAACCTGTTTGGGAACTTTGATGTTACCAAAAGGGAGGTCTTTTAGAAAGTCAGATCAGATTGGTGGGGAAGATATTTTCAGGTGGGTGTGGTTGATGGTACTTGTAGGCAGTTACTACAGGCAAGGTTGATTCTCTGGACTTGAGTAACTAAAGAACTTTTGGGAACAGTTAAGATGTACTATTATTACTATCATAGAATTTCAAGGAAGTAGTGCCAAATACAAGAACAAATAGATTGTGGGTGGGGGGATAGAAACGCCAATCATACATAAATATTCTGAGTAAGCATCTGATAAAGGTGGGTTTTCTAATCAACTGAATAATAAACTACTTTCAACTGAATAAAAAGTACTTTTTTTTGAGACAGGGTCTTGCTCTGTTTCCCAGGGTAGTGTGTGGTAGTGTCATCATAGCTCACTGCAATCTTGGGCTCAAATGATCCTCCTTCCTTAGCTTTCCAAACAACTGTACACTTTCACCAGCTGGAATTATAGGTGTGTGCCACCAGGCTTGGCTAATTTTTCTGATTTTTATAGAGATGGGGTCTCACTTTTGCTCAGGGTGGGTTTGAATTCCTGGCCTCAAGCAATTTTCCCTCCGGGCCTCCCAGAGTGCTAGGATTACAGGCAGTGAGCCATCATACCTGGACTAAATTACTTTATAATTAGTGCTTTTTAGATAATTAGTTAGCTTTGAACCAAAAAGTCCCCAAATAGTATTCATATGGATAAAACCATGTTATATAAAAATAAAACTCCTGTAATTGATGAAAGTGTACAGTGGTTCACTCATTTTGCAGTAAAATTTGGCATTACATCCCCAAAGCCTTAAAAATGGGCATACCAAAATGTACAAATGTTATATATCAGTAAAAAATTAAATTAATTTAATTTTTAAAATGTGTGTGACTTTTACTTAGCAATTCTACATTTGGGGCTTTTTATCTTGAAGAAATAATCACAGAATTATAGAAGGCTATATATATAAGACTGTTCATCAAAACATTGTTAATAATGCAAAATCAGAAAAATCTAAATGTTCAAAAATACAGTATGGTTACATAACTTATGGTACATTTGTACAGTGAAAATGTATTATAGAAATGAAATATGATTATGTATGTCTACATTTATTCATATGGGAAGATATTTATGACATACTGTAATATGAAAATGTAAATTACCAAATATAGTATGTTCTTATTTTAAGTATGTATAATATATATGAACAGAAAAAGTCTGGATATTCACCAAAATATTAATAGTGTTTATCTCTGAAAGATAATTTTTATTTTCTTTTTTATATGTTTCAACATTTTCTTAAAAATTTATAAGCATAATTTTTAATAATAAAAAGTAATAAAGACATTTCTACTTTTGTTCATACCCTTTAGCTTAGCAGTTCCAGTTTTAGGATTTTTTTTCCAAAGAAAGAATCAGGAACATGCACATGTACAAAAATAACACTCAAGGATTTTTCACTGTGAAACTATTTATAAAGGCAAAAGTTAAAATGCCCTAACTTTCTTTAATAATTAGGGTATTTGTTGGTTTGTCATTCAAAGTTGTTTTTAACCACAATAACTGATTTTAAGTGTGCAGTTTAGCAGTGTTAAGTATATTCCCATTGTTGTGAATTAGAGTATTTGTTAATAGACTATGGCATATTTATGATAAAATATTATAGTCTTATTAAATACTTCAGAAGAAAGTTTAATGACATGGAAAATGTTTATGACATTATCAAATGAGAAAAGTTAGTTTATAAAATGATATGCATAGCATGATTTCAATTTTATTTTATTTATTTATTTTTGCAGTTTTTGGCTGGGCTGGGTTTGAACTCACCACCTCCGCTATATGGGGCCAGGGCCCTAGTCCTTTGAGCCACAGGCTCCACCCGATATCAATTTTGTTTTAAAGATATTTTATGAATTTTAAAAATGTCTGAAGGATATATATTTAAATGTTAGAATTTAATACATTAAAATATATAATATGTAATACATTATATATTTATGGGTGCTAATATTTTTTATTTTTTATTTTTTTATTAAATCATAGCTGTGTACATTAATGCAATTGTGGAGTACAATGTGCTGGTTTTATATACAATTTGAAATACTTTCATGAAACTGGTTAATATAGCCCTCACCGCATTTTCTTATTTATTGTGTTAAGACATTTATATTCTACACTTAGTAGATTTAACATGTACCCTTGTAAAATGCAACATAGGTGTGCATTTACCAATTACCCTCCAATTACCCTTCCTCCACCCAGCCTCCCACCTCCTCTCCTCTCCCCTCCCTCTCCTCTTTCCCCTTCTTGTGCTATAGTTGGGAACGCTATAAATTGGTTTCATAGAAGCACTGAGTACATTGGATACTTTTTCTTCCATTCTTGAGATGCTTTGCTAAGAAGAATATGTTCCAGCTCCATCCATATAAACATGAAAGAGTTAAAGTCTCCATCCTTTTTTTAAGGCTACATAAGATTCCATAGTGTACATATACTAAAATTTATTAATCCATTCACGGGTCAGTGGGCACTTGGGCTTCTTCCATGACTTGGCTATTATGAATTGGGCTGCAATAAACATTCTGGTGCAAATATCTTTGTTATAAAGTGATTTTTGGTCTTTTGGATGTATACCTAGTAGAGGAATTGAAGGATCAAATGGCAGGTCTATTTTTAGATCCCTAAGTGATCTCCAAACATCTTTCCAAAAGGAATGTATTAGTTTGCATTCCCACCAGCAGTGCAGAAGTGTTCCCTTTTCTCGACATCCACACCAACATCTATGGTTTTGGGATTTTGTGATGTGGGCTAATCTTACTGGGGTTAGATGATATCGCATTTCTCTAATTATTAAGGATGATGAGCATTTTTCATGTGTCTATGGGCCGTGTGCCTGTCTTCTTCAGAGAAGTTTCTCTTCAAGTCTCTTGTCCACCCTGAGATGGGATCACTTGTTCTTTTCTTGCTAATACGTTTGAGTTCTCTGTGGATTCTAGTTATTAAACCTTTCTCAGAAACATAACCTGCAAATATCTTCTCCCATTCGAAGGGCTGTCTGGTTTGCTTTACTTACTATGTTCTTGGCTGTACAGAAGCTTTTTAGTTTGTTCAGATACCAGTAATGTATTTTTGGTGTTGCTTCAATTGCCCAGTGTCCTCATAAAATATTCTCCTAGGCCGATTTCTTCAAGTGTTTTCCCTGCACTTTCTTCTAGTATTTTTATAGTTTCATGTCTTAAGTTTAAATCTTTTATCCAGTTAGAGTCTATCTTTTTTTTTTTTTAAGACACAGAGTCTCACTTAATTGCCCTGAGAAGAATGCTGTGGCATCACACAGCTCACAGCAACCTCCAACTCCTGGGCTTAGGTGATTCTCTTGCCTCAGCCTCCCAAGTAGCTGGGACTACAGGCACTCACCACAAAGCCTGGCTATTTTTTTTTTTTTTGATGCAGTTTGGCTGGGGCCGAGTTTCAACCTGCCACCCTCGGTATATGGGGCCAGCACCCTACCCACTGAGCCACAAGTGCCACCCGAGAGTCTATCTTTGTTAATGGTGAAAGGTGTGGGTCCAGTTTCAGTCCTCTACATGTCACCAGCCAGTTCACCCAGCACCATTTATTAAATAGGGAGTCTTTTCCCCAATGAATGTTTTTGATTGGTTTATTGAAGACCAAATGATGGTAAGTAGCTGGGATCATCTCTTGGTTCTCTATTATGTTCCATACATCTACCTCTCTGTTTTTGTGCCAGTACCATGATGTTTTGATCACTATTGATTTATAGTATAGTCTGAGGTCTGGTAGCATGATTCCTCCTGATTGGTTTTTATTTCTAAGTAATGTCTTGGCTATTTGAGTTTTTTTCTCATTCCATATAAAACAAAGTATTATTTTTTTGAGGTCTTTAAAGTATGACAGTGGTGCTTTCATAAGGATTGCATTAAAATTGTATATTTATTTGGGTAGAATGGACATTTTAACAACATTGATTCTTCCAGGCCATGAGCATGGTATGTTTTTCCATTTGTTAACATCTTCAGCTATTTCTTTTCTTAGAGTTTCACCATTCTCTTTATAGAGATCTTTCATGTCCTTTGTTAGGGAAACTCCCAAATATTTCATATTCTTTGGCACTACTGTAAAAGGAATAGAGTCTTTGACTTTTATCAGCTTGACTATTGTTGGTATATATAAAAGCTATATATTTGTGAGTATTGATTTTGTAGCCTAAGATGCTGCTATATTCCTAGATCACTTACTTCTAAGAGTTTTGTAGTAGAATCCCTGGTGTTTTCCAGATATACAATCATATTATTTGCAAAGACTGAAAGTTTGATCTCCTTTGACCCTATATGGATGCCCTTGATCACCTTTTCTTGCATGATTGTGATGGCTAATACTTCCATTACAGTGTTAAAGGGCAGTGGAGACAATGGGCAACCGTGCCTGGTTCCTGATCTGAGTGGAAATGATTTCAATTTAACTCCATTCAATACTATATTGGCTGTGGGTTTGCTGTAGATGGCCACTATCAGTTTAAGAAATGTCCCTTCTATACCTATTTTCTTAAGTGTTCTGATCATGAAAGGATGCTGGATATTATCAAAGCTTTTTCTGCATTAATTGAGAGAATCATATGGTCTTTGGTTTTTAATTTGTTTATGTGCTGAATTATACTTATAGATTTACGTATGTTGAACCAACCTTGAGACCCTGGGATAAAACCCACTTGGTCCTGGTGTATAATTTGTTTGATGTGTTGCTGGATTCTGTTTGCTAGGATCTTATTGAATATTTTGGCATCAATATTCATGAGAGATATTGGTCTATAATTTTCTTTTCTTGCTGGGTCTTTTCCTGGTTTGGGGATCAAGGTGATGTTTGCTTCATAGAATGTGTTGGGTAGTATTTTTTTTTTTCTATATTTTGGAAAAGGTTAAGTAATATAGGTACTAGTTCCTCTTTAAAGGTTTGGGAGAATTCTGATGTGAAGCCGTCTCATCCCAGGCTTTTCTTTTGGGGGAGATGTTGTATAGTTGATGCTAGTTCATGGCTTGACATAGGCCAGTTCAAAATTTCCACTTCATTCTGGCTAAGTCTAGGAAGGTGGCGTGATTCCAAGTATTGGTCTATTTCCTTCAGATTTTCATATTTCTGAGAGTAGAGTTACTTGTAATATTCATTAAGTATTTTTGAATTTCTGAGGAGTCTGTTGTTGTTTCGTCTTTGCCATTTCTGCTTGATGAAATTAGAGATTTTACTCTTTTTTTCCTTGTTAGATTAGCCAAAGGTTTATCTATTTTATGGACCTTTTCAAAAAACCAACTTTTAGATTTATTTATCTGTTGTATAATCCTTTTGTTTTCAATTTCATTTAATTTTGCTCTAATTTTGGTTATTTGTTTTCTTCTGCTTGGTTTGAGATTGGAATGTTCTTTTTTTTCAGTTGCTTGAGATGTCCCATTAAGTAGAATTTCCTCCTTCATGTTAACTTTGGCAAAGTTAACTATAAGTGTCTTGGTGATGCTTTATTTGGATTGAGTTGTGCTGGGGTTCTGAAACAGTCTGCTATCTGAATTTTAGAATCTCGTGCCATGTTTGGGAAGTTCTCCTGGATTATCTCTTGGATTAAAGCATCTGAGCCTTTTGAAGCAATCTAGTTGCCTTCAGGAATTCCTATAAGGCAAATAATAGTATTTTTTTGGAATTATCCTACAGCTCTCTGAGAGAATCACCCATTTTTGGTCTCCACTTCCCTTCCTCTTTGAGCTTTGGGAGCATTCAAAAACTTTGTCTTCTTGAGGAAGACTTGGAATGCTATAATTTTCCCTCTTAGGATTCCTTTGCAGTATCCCAGAGGTTCTGATAATTCATATCTTCATTATCGTTTTGTCCCCCAAATTGGTAATTTCCTTTTTATTCTCATCTATTACCCAGCTATCATTCAGCATAAGATTATTTAGTTTCCATGTTTGTGTATGAGTATGCAGATTCCTGTTGTTACTGAGTTCAAATTTTATTCCATGATTGTCTGAGAAGATGCAAGAAATAATTTCTATTCTTTTAAATTTGTTGAGGTTAGTCTTGTGACCTAAGATGTGATCAATTTTGGAGTATGTTCCGTGGGCTGATGAGAATAATGTGTATTCAGTTTTGTTAGGATGAAATGTTCTGTAGATGTCTGTTAAATCCAATTGTTGAATGGTTAATTTTAAGTCTAAAATTTTATTGCTTAGATTCTTATTGGAGGATCTATCCAAAATTGCCAAAGGGGTGTTAAAATCTCTGACTATTATGCTGCTGGAGGAAATCAAGTTGCTCATGTCTGTTGGAGTCTCTCTTATAAATTGAGGCACAGAGAGTCGGAGCAAGATGGCAGCCGAGTAACAGCTTCCTTGCATCTGGGCACCGTGAGTCTGGGGAGATAGGACTCCAGGCATCTCTGGCTGGTGGGAACTGCCTTTCATCACTCCTATGAAGATACAGGGAGTCAGCGAGAGACTTCTGGACCCCAAGAGGAGGACTAAAACAGTGGAAAACCGGCAAGTGGTCGCGTGTGTTCAATCCGTCTAAACCCGCCCACAACTGTAAGTTCAGTAGCAGCGAGACTGCAAACCAGAAAGGCCTTACCTGTGAACTGTTTTGATGTCCTTGGACTTGGCACTGAGTTGAACTGCCTTGGGGAAGGCCTGAGTGGGAGTGCGGAGAACTTTGGCCGTTGTCTAGGGCCCCAGTCTGAGCCGCTGAGCCAGACGGAGCTAATAGTGTTTGGCGGTGGGTCACACGGATCCATTGTCAGTGATCTGCCCCGGCAAGCTCCGCCCTCAGGGTCGCAGAGCTAGAAACGGGTGGGAGCTGGTAACCCAGCAACCAAGTAGCCTAAGGGTGGGGTTTGAGCCGCCTTGCAGCCCTAACCCTCAGGGGCAGAGTGAGACCGGTTTTGGCACACTGAGTAAGTGGATACCCACTTCAGCAGCGATTCCAGCGAGAAAGCTGGGAAAGCTTCTGCTCAGCAAGTTTACAAGTTCAAAGTGCCTTTTAAGTAGGCTGAAGAGAGATTTAGGGTGTCTACCTGCTGGGGTTTGAGAAATCAGCAGCCTCCAGTCGTATCAGAACTGTGACTAACATCTCATACCCCAGAAGACCACGTGTTGCCCAGACAATATTCAATAACATATACAAACTGCTTTGTTTTTGGTTGTGTATTTTTTTCTTCTTTTTTTTTTGGTTTGGTTGTTTTTTTTGCTTCTTTATTTTGACGTTGCTGATGTTCTTTTGTTTTTTTAATTTCAATCTTTTCCACACAGATCCCTTTTTCTTTCTCAATTTTCCTAGTTTAATTATAATTTCCCATTGCTGCCTTTTTTAATAACTTCAACTTCATTTTTGCTAGTGTTTCTACGGATATAATTTGGTTTTTCACCCAATTTTATCCCCGTAAAGTTTTCTGTTTGATTCTTTTGGTTTGATTTATAGCATTTTTGTCTTTCCTCTCTACTTGGTGGAGGTGGGGTACTGTGTCTGATCAGGTTAGCAAAGAGCTGCTGACCTCAAGGGAACCACGCAACTGGGCACCCCCAGAAGGTGGGGTTTTTTAAGGTTGTGTCAAAGTACCCTACTGTACACCTATATTGCCCTGTCTCCCTCTTTCTGTGCCTCTCTTCTTTTTGTCAATATTCCTTATACCCACCCCCTCTCCTTTGTCTATCTTTCTTTTTTTCTTATCACTCGGTCCTCCTTTCTTTCATCCCCTTTTTTTGCTCTTCAACCTTCTCACCCTTCTGGTCCTGTAACCCTTAGTCCACAGGCACAAGAACTTAAAGACCAAGAGGAAGTGAAAGGAAAATTAGGGCGAGGAAACAGATAAAAGAAATCACTCATGAGGAAGAATCAGCAGAACACTCCAGGCAACATGAAGAACCAGTCTAGAACAACCCCACCAAGGGACCATGAGGTAGCTACTGCAGATGATTCCACCAGTATAGAAATGTTAGGAAACACAGAAAGGGAATTTTGAATACACATGTTGAAAACAATGAAAGAAATGATGGAAACAATGAAGGAAATTGCTAATAAAGTGGAAAATAACCAAAAGGAAATCCAAAAACAGTATCAAATAAGAGATGAACGATATGAAGAATATAAAAAGGATATAGCAGACCTGAAGGAACAGAAACAGTCAATTAGGGAACTTAAAGATACAATGGAAAGTATCAGCAACAGGTTAGACCATGCAGAAGAAAGAATTTCAGAGGTAGAAGACAAAGTTCTTGAGATAACTCAGATAGTAAAAGAGGCAGAAAAGAAGAGAGAGAAAGCAGAACGTTCACTGTCAGAATTATGGGACTTTATGAAGCGTTCCAACATACGAGTTATAGGAATTCCAGAAGGGGAAGAAGAATGCCCCAGAGGAATGGAAGCCATACTAGAGAATATTATACAAGAAAATTTCCCAAATATCACGAAAGAGTCTGACACACTGCTTTCAGAGGGATATCGGACCCCAGGTCGCCTCAACTCTAACCGAGCTTCTCCAAGACACATTGTGATGAACCTGTCCAAAGTCAAGACAAAAGAAAAGATTCTGCAAGCTGCCAGGAGTAAGCGCCAGTTGACCTACAGGGGCAAATCCATCAGAGTTACCGCAGACTTCTCTAATGAAACTTTCCAAGCAAGAAGACAATGGTCATCTACCTTTAATCTACTTAAACAGAACAATTTTCAGCCCAGAATTCTGTACCCTGCTAAGCTAAGCTTCAAAATTGACGGAGAAATCAAATCATTTACGGATATACAAACATTGAGGAAATTCGCCACAACAAGACCAGCTCTACAGGAAATACTTCAACCTGTTCAGCACACTGACCACCACAATGGATCAGCAGCAAAGTAAGAACTCAGATATTAAAGGACAGAACCTAACCTCCACACTGATGCAAAAGATAAAACTAAGCAATGGACTCTCACAAAATAAGACGAATAGAATACTACCACACTTATCAATTATCTCAATAAATGTTAATGGCTTGAATTCCCCACTGAAGAGACATAGATTGGCTGACTGGATTAAAAAACACAAGCCATCCATTTGCTGTCTGCAAGAAACACACCTGGCCTCAAAAGACAAATTAAAGCTCCGAGTTAAGGGTTGGAAGACAATTTTTCAGGCAAACGGAACTCAGAAGAAAAGAGGAGTTGCAATCTTATTTTCAGATACATGTGGATTTAAAGCAACTAAAGTCAAAAAAGACAAAGATGGTCACTTTATATTGGTCAAGGGAAAACTACAACAAGAAGACATTTCCATTCCAAATATTTATGCACCCAATTTAAATGCTCCCAGATTCTTGAAGCACACCTTACTCAGTCTGAGCAATATGTTATCTGATAATACCATCATAACAGGGGACTTTAACACACCTCTTACAGAGCTGGACAGATCCTCTAAACAGAAATTAAACAAAGATATAAGAGATTTAAATGAGACCCTAGAACAACTATGCTTGATAGATGCATATAGAACACTCCACCCCAAAGATAAAGAATATACATTCTTCTCATCACCCCATGGAACATTCTCCAAAATTGATCATATCCTGGGACACAAAACAAATATCAACAGAATCAAAAGAATTGAAATTTTACCTTGTATCTTTTCAGACCATAAGGCACTAAAGGTAGAACTCAACTCTAACAAAAATGCTCAAGCCCACCCAAAGGCATGGAAATTAAACAATCTTCTGTTGAATAACAGATGGGTGAAGGAAGAAATAAAACAGGAAATCATTAACTTCCTTGAGCATAACAACAATGAAGACACAAGCTACCAAAACCTGTGGAATACTGCAAAAGCAGTTTTGAGAGGAAAATTCATCGCTTTAGATGCCTACATTCGAAAAACAGAAAGAGAGCACATCAACAATCTCACAAGAGATCTTATGGAATTGGAAAAAGAAGAACAATCTAAGCCTAAACTCAGTAGAAGAAAAGAAATATCCAAAATCAAATCAGAGATCAATGAAATTGAAAACAAAAGAATCATTCAGAAAATTAATGAAACAAGGAGTTGGTTTTTTGAAAAAATAAATAAAATAGATAAACCATTAGCCAGACTAACTAGAAATAGAAAAGTAAAATCTCTAATAACCTCAATCAGAAACGATAAAGGGGAAATAACAACTGATCCCACAGAGATACAAGAGATCATCTCTGAATACTACCAGAAACTCTATGCCCAGAAATTTGACAATGTGAAGGAAATGGATCAATATTTGGAATCACACCCTCTCCCTAGACTTACCCAGGATGAAATAGACCTCCTGAACAGACCAATTACAAGCACTGAGATCAAAGAAACAATAAAAAAGCTTCCAACTAAAAAATGCCCTGGTCCAGATGGCTTCACTCCAGAATTCTATCAAACCTTCAAGGAAGAGCTTATTCCTGTATTGCAGAAATTATTCCAAAAAACTGAGGAAGAAGGAATCTTCCCCAACACATTCTATGAAGCAAACATCACCCTGATACCAAAACCAGGAAAAGACCTAAACAAAAAGGAGAATTTCAGACCAATCTCACTCATGAACATAGACGCAAAAATTCTCAACAAAATCCTAGCCAATAGATTACAGCTTATCATCAAAAAAGTCATTCATCATGATCAAGTAGGCTTCATCCCAGGGATGCAAGGCTGGTTTAACATATGCAAGTCTATAAACGTTATCCACCATATTAACAGAGGCAAAAATAAAGATCACATGATCCTCTCAATAGATGCAGAAAAAGCATTTGATAAAATCCAGCATCCTTTTCTAATTAGAACTCTGAAGAGTATAGGTATAGGTGGCACATTTCTAAAACTGATTGAAGCTATCTATGACAAACCCACAGCCAATATTTTACTGAATGGAGTAAAACTGAAAGCTTTTCCTCTTAGAACTGGAACCAGACAAGGTTGTCCTCTGTCACCTTTACTATTCAACGTAGTGCTGGAAGTTCTAGCCAGTACAATTAGGCAAGACAAGGAAATAAAGGGAATCCAAATGGGAGCAGAGGAGGTCAAACTCTCCCTCTTTGCTGACGACATGATCTTATACTTAGAGAACCCCAAAGACTCAACCACAAGACTCCTAGAAGTCATCCAGAAATACAGTAATGTTTCAGGATATAAAATCAATGTCCACAAGTCAGTAGCCTTTGTATACACCAATAACAGTCAAGATGAGAAGCTAATTAAGGACACAACTCCCTTCACCATAGTTTCAAAGAAAATGAAATACCTAGGAATATACCTAACGAAGGAGGTGAAGGACCTCTATAAAGAAAACTATGAAATCCTCAGAAAGGAAATAGCAGACGATATTAACAAATGGAAGAACATACCATGCTCATGGATGGGAAGAATCAACATTGTTAAAATGTCTATACTTCCCAAAGCTATCTACCTATTCAATGCCATTCCTATCAAAGTACCTACATCGTACTTTCAAGATTTGGAAAAAATGATTCTGCGTTTTGTATGGAACCGGAAAAAACCCCGTATAGCTAAGGCAGTTCTTAGTAACAAAAATAAAGCTGGGGGCGTCAGCATACCAGATTTTAGTCTGTACTACAAAGCCATAGTGCTCAAGACAGCATGGTACTGGCACAAAAACAGAGACATAGACACTTGGAATCGAATTGAACACCAAGAAATGAAACTAACATCTTACAACCACCTAATCTTTGATAAACCAAACAAGAACTTACCTTGGGGGAAAGACTCCCTATTCAATAAATGGTGTTGGGAGAACTGGATGTCTACATGTAAAAGACTGAAACTGGACCCACACCTTTCCCCACTCACAAAAATTGATTCAAGATGGATAAAGGACTTAAATTTAAGGCATGAAACAATAAAAATCCTCCAAGAAAGCATAGGAAAAACACTGGAAGATATTGGCCTGGGGAAAGACTTCATGAAGAAGACTGCCATGGCAATTGCAACAACAACAAAAATAAATAAATGGGACTTCATTAAACTGAAAAGCTTCTGTACAGCTAAGGACACAATAACCAAAGCAAAGAGACAACCTACACAATGGGAAAGGATATTTGCATATTTTCAATCAGACAAAAGCTTGATAACCAGGATCTATAGAGAACTCAAATTAATCCACATGAAAAAAGCCAACAATCCCTTATATCAATGGGCAAGAGACATGAATAGAACTTTCTCTAAAGACGACAGACGAATGGCTAACAAACATATGAAAAAATGTTCATCATCTCTATATATTAGAGAAATGCAAATCAAAACAACCCTGAGATATCACCTAACCCCAGTGAGAATGGCCCACATCACAAAATCTCAAAACTGCAGATGCTGGCGTGGATGTGGAGAGAAGGGAACACTTTTACACTGCTGGTGGGACTGCAAACTAGTACAACCTTTCTGGAAGGAAGTATGGGGAAACCTCAAAGCACTCAACCTAGACCTCCCATTCGATCCTTCAATCCCATTACTGGGCATCTACCCAGAAGGAAAAAAATCCTTTTATCATAAGGACACTTGTACTAGACTGTTTATGGCAGCTCAATTTACCATTGCCAAAATGTGGAAACAGCCTAAATGCCCACCAACCCAGGAATGGATTAACAAGCTGTGGTATATGTATACCATGGAATACTATTCAGCTATTAAAAAAAATGGAGACTTTACATCCTTCGTATTAACCTGGAAGGAAGTGGAAGACATTATTCTTAGTAAAGCATCACAAAAATGGAGAAGCATGAATCCTATGTACTCAATCTTGATATGAGGACAATTAATGACAATTAAGTTTATGGGGGGGGGAAGCAGAAAGAGGGATGGAGGGAGGTGTGTGGGGCCTTGGTGTGTGTCACACTTTATGGGGGCAAGACATGATTGCAAGAGGAACTTTACCTAACAATTGCAATCAGTGTAACTGGCTTATTGTACCCTCAATGAATCCCCAACAATAAAAAAAAAATAAAAATAAAAAATAAATTGAGGCACATTCTGGTTGGGTGCATAAATGCTAATAATTGAAATCTCATCATGTTGAGTGTTCCCCTTAACAAATATGATGTGACCATCTTTATCTTTCCTTACTTTTGTTTGTTTTAAGCCTATTGTATCTGCAAATAAAATTGCAACACCTGTTTTTTTCTGATTTCTATTTTCCTGAATTATGGATGACCATCCCTTCACCCTGAGTCTATATTTATCCTATAAGGTAAGATGTGATTCTTGTACGCAGCAGATATCTGGCCTAAGTTTTTGTATCCAGCCAGCCAATCTGTGCCTCCTTAGAGGACAATTTAAGCCATTCACATTAATTGAGAGTATTGATAAGCCTGGTAGTATTTTGGGTATCACATTTTTCAGAAGTCCAGTGGACATTTTTAAACCTTTCACCACTGTGGAAGGTGGAATTTGATCACAAGTTTCTGAGTGAGTTTACTTTGATGGTAGAGCATTGTGCTGGTCATTGTGGAGGATGGGGCTGAGAATATTCTGAAGAGCTGGTTTAGTTATGGCAAATTTCTTCAACATGTGAATATCATTAGAGTATTTAATTTCTCCATCATAAATGAAACTCAGTTTAGCTGGATACAGGATCCTGGGTTGAAAGTTCTTTTCTTTTAGGATGTTAAAGTTCAATGACCATCCTCTTCTAGCTTGAAAAGTTTCAGCAGAGAGATCTGTGGTCATTCTAATATTCTTCCCCTTGTATGTTATGGTTTTCTTATGTCTGGCTGCTTGCAGAATTTTCTCCATATTAATTTTGGCGAAGTTAATTATAATGTGTCTGAGAGATGCTTTATTTGGATTGAGTCATGGTGGGGTTCTGAAACTGTCTGCTATCTGAATTTCAGAATCTCTTGCCATGTTTGGGAAGTTCTCCTTGATTACCTCTTGGATTAGAGCATCTGGACTTTTCGAATCAACCTCGTCACCTTCAGGAATTCCTATAAGGCGAATATGAGTATTTTTGGAATTATCCACAGCTCTCTGAGAAAATGATCCATTTTTGCTCTCTATTTCTCTTCCTCTGTTAACATTTGGGGGCATTCAAAAGCTTTGTCTTCAGTGTCAGAAATCCTGTCTTCAGCCTGCTCCATTCTGTTACTGAGGGATTCTATTGTATTTCTCAGATCTTGGAAGGCTGCAAATTCTTTTCTCAATGTGTCAAAATCTTTGGTCATTTTGTCTTTGAATTCATTGAATTCTTGAGACAACTTTTGAATTATTCCTAAAATTTCTAATTCCAACTTTATGTCCATTCTGTTAATATTATTTGCCATCCAAATTCTAAACTTGATTTCTGACATTCTCAGCTATTTGTTTATGAATGGGATCTTCTGGTGTGTCTGCCTTGTTGTTCCTTATGAGAATTGATCTACTCTGATTATTCATGTTGCCAGAGTATTTCCACTGATTCCACCCCATGATTATTTTTCACCATTTGGCTGGATTAGCAGATAAGGTGAAGTTAGGTTGGGGGTTCCTGGAGTAGGGATTAAGCAGCCCTTTGCCCAAGTGTTGGGACTGGTGTCTGGACCTTATCCCCTAGAGCTTTGCAAAGGGCCCGTACAGTGCTATGGCCTGAGACACTGGGTACCTGCTTGGTGTGGTGGGGCTAGGTGGCTCTGTCTTATTTTCAGCTGGTCTCTGTCCAATCCTAGTGAATGAGTAACTCTGGGTTGAAGTCTCTGGTTGAAGTCTCGGCTGGGTGGAGAAATACCAGCAACTAAGTCACCCCACCCAACTAAGTCACCCCGCCTACCATGGGCGACAGCTGGAAAAGGAAAATCACACCTTCCCACAACCACACATCCAGGGTACCACCTTGGATGGTCTTCAAGTGATTGGCTCAGGTCAAGAGTTCCAAATCAATTGTCCCAGTCAGTACCAAGTCTCAAGTGGGAGAGATCACAAGGTCTCCAGCAACTAGATAGCTGGGGTATGCTGGCAGCTGGAGAATGGCTCGCTCTGGTGCTTCGTGGAGTCCAAAGGAACCGCCCAGAAAATGAGTTCTTCCAAGGAGGTTGATGCCTCCTTACCCACCTTGCACCTCTGTTACACCCAGTCATTGGTAACCCCATAGGGCTGTGGCCCTGTTCCCTCCAATGAGAAGATTCCCCAGGGGTTTGCACCTGTCTGAGTCACAGAGAAGTCTATGTCTCCTCAGCCAGACTGCTGCACACTGCCACCAGCCAGCTAGGAGAGCTGAAGCCTGACTACCTTGGGTGCTTAAAGGAAGCTGGGAGGTGTCACTCAGTTCCAGCCCTGCCCCAGATTGATGTTGCTGCCACTTATATTCTTGTGGTATTTGTGTTTCTGTCCTGGCTGTATTCCACTGTGGGCCAGGCACTGTTTGAGTTCACAGATACTGTGACTCAGCCCTCCCTGTGCTGTTGCTGCTGCACCAATTCTCACAGAGGTGGCGGTGTCTCCACTGCACTCTGTGTTGGGGTGGATGTGGTTAGAGCTCACAAAGGGCTCTCAGTTCCTGCCCCTCCCTGAGCTGATACCACTGCCACTCCTGCTATTGTCCCAGCTATGCTCCTCTGGGGGCTGGGTGCATCTTGGGGTCACAAAAGCAACAATTCTGACTTAGCTCTGCCCTGGGAGTATGCCACCTCTGCATGTGTGTATTCTAGTCTCCATCCCTGGCGTGCCCCACCTGGGTGGGTACCAAAGGCATACCCTTTGCTCATTGGCCTGCATTTCTGTGGCTTCCACTGGAGTAGAGGCCTAGCTCCCTCTGATTGATAAGAGAGATGGGAAGTGTTTCTCCAAAATATCACCAGGGGTATGAGACCTATTGTTGCCACTGCCACTGGTGCCACCACCGCTGTGCTGTGCCACATGACACTGTTTCTCCCTCTCTCCTATGGCTTCCTTGCACCACAATCCCCATTTTACACCCACGCTGCTGATTCAGTACAGACTTGTAACAGCCCACATCTTGTCTATACCTCCCGAAAAAATGCCCAAGAGTCTGGACTCTGCAGGGGAGAGGCTTCCAGACCTTGGGGTGGGTGTGGAGGGGAGTGCTGGGAGTTCAGAATTGTGAGTAGAGTATATTTTCAGTTTTATGCCTGGCAGGAGAGTGCCATGGCACACTATTGGGTCCTCTCTGGGGAAGAAGATCTGGTTTTTAGCAGCTATCTCCCATGGAATAGAAGAAGAAGAGATCTGAACTCTGCTCACTTGTTTGTAGAATGTACACTGTGAAGTGTTCTCATGAGGGAGGGGACTCCCGTCCTCTTTGCTATGGGTTTTGTACCTATTGTTTGTTTCCTTGGGGTTGTAGCTCACCTCAGCAGGGGTGATGTGCATTCTTCAATCTTCTCTTTTGGCTCAGCTTCAAACCATCAGCTTACTTGATAAACTTCCATCCTTTAACTCTCCTTCTAGATGGGAGCCTCTGTGGAAAGCTGGCTCCAGTCAGCCATCTTGCCTCCTCCCCCTTGGCAGAAAAAATATTTTTTCTGAGACAATATAAGCTACAGAATTTGACCTGAGAGTGTTCAGACTGCCTGCCAGCGTAGGCTCGCACTCTCCAGTGCTTGCAGAGTCTCAGGGTTTGACTGGACCTCTGGGTGCTAATGTTATAGGTGATTGTTTTCTAACATTTTTGCAAGAAACATGCATTACTTTTCTACTCAGGAGAATAAAAATAAATGTTACGGAAGAGAGAGAGGCTTCTATCTCTACAATAATCAATTTTACTCATCTTCCTATGCATCGCAAATTGTCCATTAGACTGTAACTATCATGTGGGAAGAGATTAGGTGTTTCTTTTTTTTAATTTCCCCAGGTACTTCTTGGTACATAGTGTTCTGCATTCAATAAATGTTGAGTAACTGCACTTGTGCGTATGCATACATATAAGCCTATGTGGGCGTGCATATTTAAATATACCAATTTCTTTTTCATCAGTAATGAGAAAACAAAAGTGAAGTGGCAGGTTTTTGAGAAGGGCTATGGGCCTTTTGATTTATTTTGGGAAAGAAACAGTACTTTGTACTTTCCAAGCCTAAGGGTACAGTGGCCATTAAAGATTTGGGATATGGGATAGGCTGGGTGTGGTGGTTCATGCCAGCACCGTGGGAGGCTGAGGTGGGCAGATCACCTGAGCTCATGAGTTCAAGACCAGCCTGAGCCTGAGGTAGAGCGAGACCCCTGTCTTTAAAAACAGCCAGACATTGTGACAGGTGCCTGTAGTCCCAGCTACTCAGGAGGCTAAGGCATGAGAATTGCTTGATCCTAGGAGTCTGAGGTTGCTATGAGTAATGATGCCATGCCACTCTACCAAGGGCAACAAAGTGAGACTCTGCCTCAAAAAAAAAAAAAAAAGTTTTGGGGTCATACCAGTCAAGTTTCTTCACTTCAGCCCAAGCTATTATTTTCATGCACTGTTTGTGTGAGATTGGGTCCAACTTTTCTATGGTTCTACTAATTATCCTGTCTGGAAATTTTATGGAAAATATTTAAATAAATAGTCACATACTAGTGCAACTGGTAAATGGGTTATCTCTAGCTCCTTGTTGCAGCCAGTATCAAATCAGCCGAAGCGACAAGGAATTTTTCCTATTGAGAGGATGGCAAGCAGAGCTCAAGGATTTAACACATTTGATATCAGAAATAGGACAGGATAAAGATCTATTCTGAGCCCTTGATGATTTTATTTATTTATTTCGAGACAGAGTCTCAAGCTGTCACCCTGGGTAGAGTGCTGTGGCATCACAGCTCACAGCAATCTCAAACTCCTGGGCTCAAGCGATTCTCCTGCCTCAGCCTCCCAAGTAGCTGGTACTACAGGTGCTTACCACAACATCTGACTTTTTTTTTATTGTAGTTGTCATTGTTGTTTAGCAGGCAGGGCTGGATTCGAACCTGCCAGCTCTGGTGTATGTGGCAGGCATCCTACCCACTTGAGCTACAGGCACCGAGCCAAGATTTGATTTTTTTAATTAGTTATGGCTGTGCAAGGAAGGCAGGGAAAGCGGAGGATATTTTAAAGGCAGATTATGGCTTGTCCTTAATTATAGCAGCAGCTAAGTTAAAGAGATGGGTTGGGGCCTAACCATGACTCTGGCCTCCCCTTGCAGTGATTCTTACTCTTCCTAATGCCGTGACCCTTTAATACAGTTACTGTGGGTCACAAATCAGGTTGAGAACTAGGAACTAGGTAGGGCTTCTTTTGCTTCTCAAAGCCTCTGATAGAGAATTATTGATTCTGAAATCTCCTGTAGGAAATTTTTACATTGTATGGTGCAGAGTTTAGAAATCTGGGCAGATTGTGAATTTATACTAGCTCATTATGATAACCTATTGGAGGCCATATCTGGGGACACACTAATACTACTGTCTTTTTACATCTTTATTAGGCCTGTCAAGGTATAAAATGTCAACATTAAAATTGAAAGCACCATGTAGCAAACCTTGGCTTTACTTTTTGTTTGGTCGTCAGCAAACCCTATAAATCCCCTACACCAAAGTCCTGGTAGCAGGATCCCCACTCTCAGCACATATTTACTAGCAGAGCACACTAGTGAGGCCTCATGTGACCCAGGTTTACTCCTTTTTCAAATTAACCAGACACTGTTATTTGTAAATAATTGAAACCTTTGATACCCTAATCTACTTTGAGGCCAATCAATCATATTAGCTCTTACATTGGGAATGATATCTGCTAAAAATCCTATACTTTGCATTTTCTGGGGAGATGTAGGGTATACCATTGTGAGGAAGAAAGTGTGGGGACTGGCACAAGAGTCCATGAGAATTCTAGAATTTCTTTTTATTTATTTTATTTTACTTTTATTAAATCATAGCTGTATACATTGATGCATTTATGGGGTACAATTTGCTGGTTTTATATACAATTTGGAAGGCTTACATCAAACCGGTTAACATAGCCTTCACCTCACTTAATTATTGTGTTCAGACATTTATACTCCCTACAGTTAATATATTTGACATGTACCCTTGCAAAATGCACCATAGGTGTGGTCCCACTGATTATCCTCCCTCTATTCAACCTACCCCCTCTCATCCCCTTCCCTTCTTCTTCCCTCCTTCATCCTGGGCGATACTTTCATTAAAAAATAACTTTTATGGTCCAAAAGCTGATAAATCCATTCATACCTTTTTCCTGTGAATTTCTTAAACTATTGGCAATGACAAAACCCTTATACTCACAGTCTCTAATTTACTCAATCACAATCTTACCACTGCGTATCAGACACTGAATATATATTCATCTGTTACACGAATAAATAACTGAATCTAGAAATAGGATATTTTTCAATGTTTGCTAGTATTATATTGAATACAATGTAAGTGAGTGTCCAACCATAATCCATCTTGAAATACGTGACCAATTGTAGAGTCAAACCTTGAAAAACAGGTTGTCTAGACGTGACCACTGGGCATCTGAGCACCTATCCAAGCACATTGTCATATCTATTGTTGTTCTTTACTTATAATAAATAAAAGTGATAAATTATCCATGAATGTATGATACTTCCTTATTTCTATTTCCTGATCTATACAAAACCTTAAATTAAAAGGAATTACATTATTTCTTGTTCTGCATATTCCACTTAGTGGAGTAGTCTCAAAATGATCACTCATGGAATAAGTCAGGTGAGTGATGGTCAGATTTGGTAGAGACATCGAAGTATCATATGAACCATGACCTAAAAAAATATTTCCTGCTTTTTAAGATGTCAGTGAAACAACTTGCCCAGTTATTTGGGCAAGTGTTAAGTAACCTTTTCTTAAAAAAATAAAATTCTGGCTCAGTGCTTCTAGCTCAGCAGCTAGGGTGCCAGCCACATACACCATAGCTGGCGGGTTTTAACCCAGCCCGGGCCTGCCGATCAACAATGACAACTACAACCAAAAAATAGCTGGGCATTATGGGGGGTGCCTGTAGTCCCACCTACTTGGGAGGCTGAGGCAAGAGAATAGCTTAAGCCTAAGAGTTTGAGGTTGCTATGAGCTGTGATGTCATGGCACTCTATGCAGAGAGACATGACACAGTCTCAGATAAATAAATAAATAAATAAATAAACAAATAAATAAATAAAATTCTTTCTTGTATCTAAGTTTCAAAACTCATGGGCTCAACAAACAGGGATTATAGTCTCAACACCACAAGTATATGGCTCTAGATTCAAAATATTTCCTGTCTGTAAATGCAGATGTGGTGAAGATAGCAAAAATTCCCTAAAGAGAAAGGAATCATGTCATTCCAAAATTTAGCATCATTAGCTCTTGTTAGGACATTAGTGCTAGACAGTTTCCTTTCCTTTTCTTTCTTTCTTTTTTTTCTTGAGACAGAGTCTCAAGCTGTCACCCTAGGTAGAGTGCTGTGGCATCATAGCTCACAACAACCTCCAATTCCTGGGGTTAAGTGATTCTCTTGCCTCAGTCTCTCAAGTAGCTGGGATTACAGGTGCCTGCCACAATGCTCAACTATTTTTGTTGTTGCAGTTGTCATTGTTTTTTAGCCGGCCCGGGCTGGTTTTGAATCCTCCAACCCCGGTGTATGTGGCCTGCACTGTACCCACTGAGCTACGAGTGCTGCCTAGATAGTTTTCTTAGTTCAGCTTCTAGGCTAAGCCACTCAATTTATCTCCTTTTGTTCTTATCCTATAGATTTTTGAAGAGTCAGAAGTCTGGCGTTCTCAGTTCTTGAAATATACATACTGGCTAGTTTTATTTCCTCCTGGCTGAATTATTTTATATTCTAGTATTTTATTTTTTACATTATTATTGGTAAGGACTGTGCTCATCCTTGTTAATTACTCCTTTCCATCCCCATGTTTGACTCCCATTTCCCTTTTCCATTCCAAATACAACTATTCTAATGTGTTTAATGTGCTTTAATTTATAGTTGTTCTTGAAAACTATATATGATCTCGTGTGTAGATTTTTCAATGTACATAAATGGCATTGTGTTGTATATCTCATTTTTTCCTCAGCACTGTTGAAGAGTTCCATTCATGTTGCTATGTCCATATGTCCAATATAGCCTGTTGCTTCTTTCTGCTGCACAGGAAGTACCATGATATGCATACACTCTCCCAGCATCTCCAGCTTTCCACTACCACAAACCATACTTCAGTACCTGTACCTGCAGTACCTGTTGTTGAACCTATGGAAGAATTTCTTTCCTTTTCTTTTTTCTTTTTCCTTATTCAGGCTATTGCCCTGGGTATAGTGCCATGGCATCATAGCACACAGCAACCTCCTACTCTTGGGTTCAAGCAATCCTCTTGCCTCAGTTTTTCTATTTTTAGTAGAGATGGGATCTCGCTTTTGCTGAGGCTGGTTTTGAACCTGTGAGCTCAATCAATCCACCCACCTCTGCCTCTCAGAGTGCTAGGATTACAGGCATGAGCCATCACACCCAGCCCCTATGGAAGAATTTCTTTGGGATATCTTCTCAGGAACAAATTGCTAAGGCATGGAGCATGAATCAAATTTAACAAACTGCTTCTGGTTAGTTCTCTGGAATGATCATGAAATCTGTGCTCTTAGCTGTATGAGAGTTCCCATAGCTCTAGTCTTTATCAGCCTTTGGTATTATGCTGCTTTCTAAACTGTGTCAGTTTAATAGGTACAAAGTGGTATTTCATCGTTTTTTAAAAATTTTACATTTCTGTGATTGGGAATGAGTTGAGCATCTCTCCATATGCTTATTAGTCATTTGGGCTTGCTCTTATGTAAATTGCCTATACATATCACTTGCCCATTTTTCTACTGGAGTTTCTGAGTTTTTGTTAATTATCCAGAATTCTTGCATACTTTAGGTATTAATTCTTTGTCAGTTTTAGACATTGAGGATATTTACTCCAATTTTATCATCTTTCTATTAATGTTGTCTGTGATGTTCAATGGTGACAAAAACTCTTAATTTTAGTATATTGAAATTTACTAAAGATTTGCTTTATGGTTTCACTTTTGGGATTTCGTTTAAGAAGTTCTTCCCTCAATCCACCCTCTTCCCTAGTTATAAATATAGTACAACTTCTGTTAACATATAATATAACTTTTATTGAAGTTACAACATATAGTGTTACAGCTATGGCTTAAATATTTTCACCAAAGTTTATGTGTTGGAAACTTATTTCCCAAAACAACAGTGCTGAGAGCAGGAGCTTTAAGAGGCTATACCCTCATGAATGGATTAATGTTATTGCACAGTTGGGTTTGTCGACTCAAGAATGGGTTGTTATAAAACCAAGTTAGGCACCCTTTTATGCTCTCTCTCTCTCCCTCTCTCCTCTCTCGTTTTCTCTCCTCTCTCTTGCACACAAGTACTGTCTTGCTTTTCTACCTTCTGTCATGGAATAATGCAGCAAGAAGCCCCTCTCCAAATGCAGGCCCATCAACTTTGGACCTCCCAGTCTCAAGAACTGTAAGAAATATACAGTTCCTATGCAATTTAAAATAGACAACTATTTTAAATAGTTCATGACATGAACTTTATGGATAGCCTGTACATTCTTTATACATTAATCAGTCTCAGATATTCTGTTATGGCAGTTCAAAATTAACTAAGACAGTAATCTTTCATTTTTAGTTTTCTAATCTATCTGTTGTCCACCTTTGTATGTAATTTTTCTTAGGGATTCAGTTTTCCTTCATATGTCAAAGACTTAACATCAAGATAAGGAATATATCCATCACCTCCAGAGTTTCCTGATGCTGCTTTCAAATCACTCCATCTTAACTCTCCCCCACTTTCTAACCCCTGACTGCCACATTCCCTGCCTATACGCAACCATTGTCACAACTTTAGATTATTTTACATTTTTGAGGGTTTTATATAAATGGAATGAAAGGTAAGTCCTCCTTTTTTCTGACTTGTTTTACTCAGCATAATTATTTTAATATTCATCCATATTGCATTGTGCATACAAAGGTTTTACCTTTTATTCCTAAGTAGTATTTCATTGAGTAAGCATATCATGCTTTGTTTATATACAAATATGTTATGAGAAAGTTGGGTTGATTTCACTTTTTGGCTGTTATAAATAACACTGCTAGAACATTTCGGTATATGTCTTTGTATGAACATATGCTTCTAGTTCTTTTAGGTAAATATCTAGGAGTAAAATGGCTGGGTCATGTGATTGATGTATGTTTTACCTTTATAAGAAACCGCAAAACTTTTTTTCAAGTGGTTATACCAGTTTACATTCCCTAGTTGTTCCATACTTCACCAGCACTTAATATGGTCAATTTATTTTGTTTCATTTATTTATTTATTGGATGTGAAATGGTGTGTTAATTTCCTATTGCTGCTGTACAAATTATTTAGTAACTTAAAACAAAACAAATGTACTGTCTCAGAGTTCTAGAAATAAGATGTCCAAAATGAGTCTCATGGGGCTATAATCAAGGTGCTGGCAGGACTGCATTTCTTCTGGAGGCTGAATGGGAGACTCTACTTCCTTTACTTTTTCATTTTCCACTTGCATTCCTTAGCTCATGCATGGTCACTTCTTCCACCTTCTATGCACAACACTACAACCTGTGCTTCTATTGCCACTCCTGCAATAACATTTTTTTTTTTTGCTCAGTTCCTTTTATTTTTTATTGTGTTTTGAATTTAATTTAATTTTATTTTATTAAATCATAGCTATACACATTAATGCATTTATGGGGTATAATGTGCTGATTTATATACAATTTGGAATGCTTATATCAAATTGGTTAACATAGCCTTCACCTCACTTTCTTAATTATTGTGTTAAGACAGTTATACTCTACACTTAATAGATTTGCACATGTACCCTTGCAAAATGCACCATAGGTGTGGTACCAGTGATTACCCTCCCTACAACCATCTTAACCTCCTCCCTTGTCCTCCCCCTTCTCTTACCCCCTTCATCTTGGGCTGTAGTTGTGTTATGTCTTTTATATGGAAGTGTGGTTTCATAGTAGAACTGAGTACATTGGATACTTTTTCTTCCATTATTAAGATACTTTACTAAAAAGAATATGCTCCAGCTCCATCCATGTAAACATAAAAGTGGTAAAGTCTCCATCTTTTTTAAGGGTGCATAATATTCCATGGCATATATATGCCACAATTTATTAATCCATTCATGGGTTGATGGGCACTTGGGCTTCTTCCATGACTTAGCAATTATGAATTAGGCTACAATAAACATTCTTGTGCAAATAGTGTGTGATAGCATTAATCCATTCATGAGAGCATAGCCTCTTAAAAGTCCCACTTCTCAACACAGTTGCATTGGGGATTAAGTTTCCAACACAGAAAGTTTGGGGAAAATATTCAAACTATAGCAGTAACACTAACTTTAATAGAAGTTACATTATATGTTAACTGAGTTATATTTGTGATTAAGGAAGGAATGGGTTGGGGTCCTCAAACTGCAGCCTGTGGGCCACATGAGGTGGTGTGATTGTTTTTGTTCCCGTTTTGTTTTTTTTACTTCAAAATAAGATATGTGCAGTGTGCAAAGGAATTTGTTCATAGTTTGGTTTTTTTTTTTAACTATAGTCTGGCCCTCCAACAGTCTGAGGGACAGTGAATTGGCCCCCTGTTTAAAGTTTGAGGATGCCTGGTAGGGGAAGAACTTCTTAAACAAAATCTCAAAAGCAAAACATAAAGCAAATGTTTGGTTAATTTCAATATGCTAAAATTAAGAGTTTCTATTCAACATAGAACATCTCCTTCTTTTGACTCCTGTCTCCATCTGGGCTCAGCGCTGTAGCACAGTGGTTATGGTGCCAGCTACATACACTGAGGGTAGTGGGTTCGAACCCGGCCGGGGCCAGCTAAACAATTGCAACAAAAATATAGCTGGACGTTGTGGCAGGTGCCTGTATTCCCAGCTACTTGGGAGGCTGAGGCAAGAGGACTGCTTAAGCCCAAGAGTTTGAAGTTGCTGTTAGCTGTGATGCCATGGTAGTCTACCAAGGGTGACAGAGTGAGCCTCTGTCTCAAAAAAAAAAAAAAAAAAGGTACCCTGTTGATTATATTGGGCCTATACAAATAATCCAGGATAATCTCCCCAGCTCAATATCCTTAATGTAGTGATATCTGGAATTCCCCCTTTTACAATTTATGTTAACATATTCATGGGTTACACAGATTAGGATGTAGACATTTTGGGGGAGCATTATTCAGCTTATCACAATTGATATTTCATTGTGTGTTTTTAAAAGTTTGAGTTATAATTTATATGCCATAAAATTTACCCTTTAAAGCATTTATTGGTTTTTACTATATTCGCAGTGTTGCACAACCATTACCACTGATTCCAGAACATTTTTATCACTCCAATAAGAAACCCCATGCTAATTAGCAATCACTACCTGTTCCCTCCTCCCTTTTCACAGGCCTAGGCAATCATTAATCTGCCATCTTTCTTCACAGATTTGCTTACTTATTTAATATAAATGGAATCATATGATATGTGATCTTTTGTGTGGGGCTTCTTTTCCTTGACATAATGTGCTTGAGTTTCATCTATTTGAAGCAAGCATCAACAATTTATTCATTTTTATGGCTGAATAATATTTCTATGTATAGATATATCACATATGGCATATCCACCCATTAGTTGATGGACAATTGTGTTGTTTCCACCTTTTTAGATATTACTGATAATGCTGCTATAAACATTGTATACAGGTTTTTGCATGGGAATATGTTGTAATTTCTCTTGGAATTTCATTTCTCTTGGAATTGCTGGGTCATATGTTTAACTTTTTGAGGAACTATGAAATTGTTTTTGACGTTTTATATTTTCATCAGCAATTTATGAAGGTTCTGATTTTCTGATTCCTACACATCCATCCCTTATCTGTCTTTTTTACTATGGCCATCTTAGTGGGTGGGATATGGTATCTCATTGTGGGTTTGATTAGCATTTCCCTGATGACTAAAGATCTTGAGCATCTTTTCATGCACTTATTGGCCATTTACATATATACTATTTGGAGAAATATCTATTCAAATTACTTGCCTGTTTTTTTGTTTGTTTGTTTTTTGAGACAGAGCCTCAAGCTGTCACCTTGGGTAGAGTGCCATGGCATCACAGCTCACACAACCTCCAACTCCTGGGCTTAAGTGACTCTCTTGCCTCAGCCTCCCAAGTAGCTGGGACTACAGGCACTGCCAACAATGCCCAGCTATTGTTTGGCTGTAGTTGTCATTGTTGTTTGGCAGGCCCAGGCTGGATTTGAACACACCAGCTCTGGTGTATGTGGCTGGCGTCTTAACGCCATGATCTACAGGTGCCGTGTCTACTTGCCTGGTTTTAAATTGGTTTACCTTACCTATCTTTTATTGTTGAGTTATTGGAGTTTCTTTAAATATTTTGGATACAGTCCCTTATCAGATATATAATTTGTGAACATTTTCTCCCAATTATCTGGATTGTTTTTAATTTTTTTTGATAGTGTCCTTTGAAGCATAAAAATTTTAAATTTTGATGCAGTCCAATTTATTCATTTTTTTGTTCTTGCTTGGACTTTTGGTTTCAAGTCTAAGAAACTATTGTTTAACTCAATGTCACAGATTTACTGCTATGCTTTCCTCTAAAGGCCTTATAGTCTTAGTCCTTGTATTTGATCCACTTTGAGTTAATTTTTGTTTATACTGTGAGGAAAAGCTCCAATTTCATTCTTTTGCATGTGAATATCTGACTGTCCTAGCACATGTCTTTGTTGAAATATACTTTCTGTTGAATTGTCTTGGCCTTCTTGTCAAAAATCAACTAGCCATAAATTTGAGGGTTTATTTCTGGACATTCAGTTCTATTCCATTGATCTATATGTTTATTCTTATGCTGGTACCACACTGTCTTAACTATTGCACTGCAAGTCTGTAGTTAGTTTAGAAATTAGGAAATGTGATTCCTCAAGCTTTGTACTTTTTTCCAAGATCTTTTTTCCTATTCTTAATTCCTTCAATGTCTATATGTTTTTTAGGATTAACTTGTCAATTCCTGCAGAGAAGCAGGCTGGGATTTTGATGATTATTGTGTTAAAACTGTGGTCAATTTGGGGATTATTGCCATTTTAAAAATATGTAAGTCTTTTGATACAGGAAAATGTATGTCTTTCCACTTATTTTCTTTGATTTCTTTCAACAGTGTTTTGTAGTTTTCAAT